>NC_135329.1:37544220-38783035 GCF_023851605.1 Tamandua tetradactyla
TTTATTGAGGTTTTAAGTTAATGCCATGAAATATGCCAAATACTTTACTTGGATCATATTCTTTAATTTTCACAATAACTCACTGAAATAGGAATGTACAGTTATTTAAGACATAAAGAAACAAAAGTTTAATTTACAAAAGGCACCAGAAGTAGCATTTGATAAGTTAAGGCTCAAACCCTCATCTGTTTTTTAATCCATGCTCCTAAATACATGCCAATCACAGACTCAATTGCAAATCATTAATATGACATTGCACTGTTTTCAACAATGTGCTTTTAATTTAACCTATACTATTTAATGAATATTTCCCTATTTTTATCACTATTCTTTTAAATGTTGTAGTCTCGTGAGATCTTCCAGATGACAGTAGCTTTAATAATGGAATATTACTACTCGTACTACTACAAATATTGCCAAATAGCACATATCGATGTCTTATTATGAGCCCGACACTACTTTATCATATTTACGCTTTACAAGTAGGTATTTTAGTAGAGATTAATTTTATAGGTAAAGAATATGATGGTTAGATAGGAAAAGTGACTTGCCCAAGATACTCCAGCTAGTAAATGCCAGAATGGGATTTATCATACTCAAATTAACTTCTGTTCTAGAAATTTTCATATTATGAATATTTTCTATTTCAAATTTCCATCACTTTTCCTGAAATGCTCCTTTCCTCTGCATGTTCCTGAGGTTTACTCTATTCTTTTCCTTTTTCTCTAAGTTTTTATAATTAATTATTTTTCCTCTTTACTGTGTTGAGAGGGTGCTAGCCTCAAAATCTAGATCCATGTCCCCTTTTGTTTGCTTTTCTACAGATTTCCTTCAACTAATTGATTCCTCATACAATTAGTCATCCTGAATTAGTTTTGTTTATCCTAAATATAGTCTTCTTATGTTTCCCTATTCCATATTCTATCTTGTTCTAACTTAATATTCCTTATTATATCTTAGGTTCCATTATTTTCCCATTCATTCTGGATCAAAAATTTAAGTTACTTTGGCTTTATTCTCTCCATTATTCTCTGTGTGCCACCTTTTTTTCTTTCAAAATATCTTTCACTTCTTTCCATTCTCACTCTCCCTGTACTATTCCAGATTATTATCCTTTTATCAAGACACTCTTCAAGATTACTAAATGGGCTCCATGTCTAGAATCTCAGCATCCAATCCACATTCTACTCTCAAATTGTTCTCCTCCAAATAAAAATCTTTATCATAACATTTTCCTCTCTCAGCCAAGTTATTTCAGTGAACCCACAAGAAATAATTACAAACTCTTCAATATGACTCCCAATGTAGTCCATAACATGAGTTTACCTCAATAATATAATTTCATATATCTATGTACCCAAACACAAGTTTTATGCTTTGTCAACAACTTTTCTCTCCATCAGTGTTATTCATTGAATTGTATCTCCCAAAAATATATGTTTAAGTCCTTATTCCCAGTCCTATGAATATGAACTCATTTGTAAATGAAATCTTTGAAGATGTTATTTAGTTAAAATTGGGCCGAACTGAATTAGGATGGACCCTTATCTAATACGACCAGTGTCCTTTTAAGGAGAGGAAATTGGGGCACTCTATGGGACAGAAAGACAGAGGGGTGGCCATGTGACAAAGGCAGGGGTTGAGTTACGCCAAAAAACAAAAAATATCATGGATAGCCACTGGCACCCTGCAGACTTCATATAAAGCATGACCTTGCTGACAACTTGATATAGACATTTAGCCTCAGAACTGTGAGACAGTAACTAGTTGTTACAGCTGTCCTGGAAAAGTTAGACAAGTATGCTGTGTTTTGCTGAGGCTGAATATATACCGACTTTCCTGAGAGATGATCATATCATTTCCTGCATTCTATAACTACCATGTTGTTTGCATTACCTGGTTAGCTTGAAATGGTGGAAGTATTTATGCCATGGAAATCAGCACATGGTACAAAGCAGGCCTTTTTTTTTCTTGGCTGTTTTACAAAGAGTTATCCTACTAGCGTACCATCTATGCATAATTCCAAACTTCTGCTCATTTTTATCCTATTTTGCAGTCTACTCTTTCATCTCTCTTCTAACCATAAATCTTACTTATTCAGCAATTCAAACTCAAGCCCAAATTCCAGTCCTTTTTACTATTACAATTCCTTTTATAATTGCTTTCTAAAAAGTCATTTTGTCTATTGTATTTATTTTGTTGCTATATGTTTCAACTTAATGTCCTAACAGTGTTTTCCTAATTAGCTTGCAACTTTCCAGAAGACAATATATAGTTCTTAAAACTTCGTGAATGACTGTATCCTCAGTTCCTCTCTATTTTAAAACTTAGCCTAATCTATAGCTATTCCCCTTAGTGTTGTGCCAAGTTCTCCATTTGCAAACTTAATAGAGGTATAGGAGTCTGCTGATGATCAAATAAGAAGTTATTATAAATTTGAAATGCTACCTCTATATTCAAACGTAAATATTAATAACTATGACAACCTCTTTTTCTTTTTGCTCAAACCTTCCTCAGAAGTTTTCTTCTTAATTGAAGGGTCTCTTGTAATTCCACAATTACATACCTTATAAAACAGTTTTTACAGTAGTCAATAATGTTCCCTATTTTGCCATCATTATATTAAGTCTTAACTAAATTAAGATGCATTTGTTATAATATTTTTTACTGTATTACAGATTATTAAATTTAAACTTAAATTTTGCTTTTTCCAAAATTTGAGGCTAGAAATGTTTCAAAGGGCATTAAGTTTGATATCATATAATGATTTTATGAAACAAATTTCAAAGATGCAACCCAGTTTGTCATTGATTTGGATAGCTGGATCATAAGAAATTAAAGCAAAAATAAACATTGATTTAATTCTCATAAATGTATAGATAAGCATTTAGGACAGACATAAATGAATTTATTTTCTGCTTACCAAAAGTTCTAGTTATTTATTCCCAGGATTTGCATGAGGAGTCTTCTTAACAGTGCTCCTAATAGTAGCACCACCCTTTATTTTCAAGGGCTATTTGCCAGTGTTGGAAAAATTTACATCTCACTCAAAGGAGCAGTATTTAACCTGAACAAAGACACTTAAATTTGTGTATCCTATAGAGCCACGTGAGTCTCTTTAGAGAAAAAAATATATAATTCTATATTAAATATAGACAGTACATGATAAAATGGAAGGTCAGTCACCTTTACTTAAAACTGTATCCCTTAAACAGGAAACCAGCCTCAAAATGATTTCTCCTCAAGGATGAGAATTCAGATTTTCTTTTGCTGGCAGTATAACATTTCACCTCTTCCTCATTTATCTATTCCAACTTAATTTCTTTATCTTCCTTATTTTCATTTCATTTATTTTTCCCATTGTCTCTTCTAGTCTTTAAAAAGATTTAACTCTTTCTCAGTTTGTGGGTATGATGTGTATCTAGAGGAGAGATGTAAAGGAGGGAAAGAAAGAAACAAGATTGATTAAATGAAATCTGCTCCCAGCACAGGACTTAACAACCTTGTTAATTTGCTTTATGATCCTACTACTACATTATCAAGTAAAAAAGAAAAACCCTACAATATCATGTTCTAGACATATCAAAATTTACATTGATTTCCAGGATATTGGAGGGGGGAAGAGTATCAAATTAAAAAGGTAAAGGTATTCTCTTTAAATGGAAAGCATAAAAGGCAGGTCTTAGTGGCCCAATATATGACAAGGTCAGGGAAGAAGGTAGAAAAGAAATAGGAAAGAATCTGTAGTCAGCAAATTCTCCTTCATAAGAAAACCTATACTTGATTAAAAAAAAAAATCCCAAGTAAGAAGCAGTAATTTTTTCATATTAGCTCACAATACTGTTGGAAATTTGCTCTTTAATATGTCCTTTGTATTCTCTTAAATGATTTATTCCATTCTAAATCCCATTACTGGATCTCATTTTGGTTAAGTTATAGTCTGATTTCACATCAGTTGCCTTATTGTACATATATAAAAACAGTGGGAGATACTTGGAGAGACTTGAGGTAATACTGAGGCTGGAAAAGGACCAGGATAGGTCAGGCTTCTGAGAAGGTGATAGGACATCTGACTTAGGCACATGCCATGGGAAACAAACCAGGCTTAACCAAATACCAGCCTGTTCCATCCAGAGACTCATGGAATCTATTACATGAAAAGTACCTTTTTTTACATACCTTTATCTTTTTAATGATTGAGCACTTTGTATTTGCAAATTATGGTTTGGGCGAAATAATTCTAGGCAGCTACTGCAGAGCTGAGATCCCTAAAGTCATAGCTGTGGACATTCCCAATTATAAGCTGTCATAAATAACTTCTTTTTATATAATTTGCACTTCATAGAACAGCTTATTTTAGCATTATATAAATGACTTAGATGATATAATAGAAGGACATCTAAAATCATATTTCTGCAATGTTGGTTTGAAATTATGCTGAAGCACAGAAATGCATTATACCTTTAGTACCTCAAATCATGTTGAGAAGTAGGCAGGAAAAGTATTATTATTTCTGTAATAAAGACAAGGAAATAAACTTTCAAATTGACTTGACATCTGATTAACATTTCTGATTTAGGCATTACAACAATCCCGTTGTATTTTCCTGTATCATCTTAATTTTATTAAAAATAAAATAACTAACTTGTGAATACGCTTCAAAATTTTTTATAATATAGAAGGATTTACTGTGGAAAGCTGCATTCCATTGAAACATCTGTACTATATGCCACAGACTCAGATATCTTTACCCATTTCTGTTTCTGTGTTTTTTGGTCATTTTTTTATATCTAATATATTTATACTATTTTTTTTTTTTGCTTTATCAATGTTAAACTTTTTCAGTTGACATCGTGCTTTGAATATTAATTTATATGCATCATGCCCACTTCCCATTTCTCTTTTTCTCCCAATATAATTTAGATTTCTGCACATGGCTATACAAATTAAAACAATATACCAATTTTATGCCTTATTTCTAAAATGAAAGGCAGCATCTCTTGCTTCTACAATTAAAATATAAATATTATTGTCTCTACCCTCTCCGATATATAGTTTTGCCCTTTCCTTTCTCTATATTTTCTCAACTGTAATAGAATATTTACAGAATCAAATCTGGTAATATTTTATTTCAAAATTATAATTAAGGCCATCTTACGTTGTCTAAAGGCTACTTGCAGAAGCCTGAAATTAATAAATATTTATGTTATCATAACTTATTAATATATGCCACAGTAGTCTGCATATAATTGGACTTCCTGCTCTATGATTCCAGCATTACAATCCCTGTACCGCTCAAAGTAGAGAGTTCAGAGGTCTTTCTTAGTCTCAAACAATTATTCATGATGATGCCATAATCACTTTTCTTCACATATGGAATAAGGCTTTCTTGTTCTTTTTGTTTGGCTAAAGTAACAATAGTGAGTTCAAGTGGAAATATTTTTTGCTCATGTGAAAATCAAAAGGGAGTATACCTGACTGGCAGTTTTCTCTATATTAGTGATGATTTGTGAACTGTCATCTTCTACAACTTACTTTTAAGGTCGTCATCCTTGTCTTTATCCACTTGGCAGAGTGGAAGGAAAGAGCGCAGGAGTTGTTAGGGGCAGCTGCGCATAACCACATATGTATATATATGTAGGCATGCTCAACTGCAAGGGAAACTAAGAATTGGAATCTGTTGAAACCACAGGTAGAGGAAAAAACATATTTGGTAAACAGTTGGTCTACCTATGCCACAAATACTTTTTATTTGTACTAAAACTTTGAGTTATCTCTATTTTTCCCTTGTTGATTAACAAAGCATGCCTTCCTCGCAATAATCCAAATATCTTTTTCATTCTTTTTATTGCAGTGAATGAACTGTTTTCTTCCCCTTTAATTTAAATTTGGTTGCTTAATATTTGGAAATCAATTGCTTTCCATTTTTCCTAATTTTTTAGTTGCTGTATCCCTTCCCCATAATACCATATCGTCATCACCTTTTTAGTATCACTCTTACAGTCTTTTTACCCCAAGCCCACTACTTCAGCTCTAAGAACTCTCTCCAGAGTATTCTAAGTTGGCTTCTAGTCTTGTTACATAGCAGAATTTTTAGGCTTCTTGTTACTGTGCTATTCAATTTGGTCATTCTTTCCTAAATCCTATGTCTTCCTTTCTCTTATTTTCATCATTGAGTATAATCTCAAATAACTTCCTAAGAAAGATTGCTTCAGAAGAAAGCTTTTAGAGTTAGTGTATATTCAGATGACCTTGATCTGTATCCTAACTTGATGGATATTTGGGTTGAGTAAGGAATTCTAGGTGACAAATATTTTTCTTGGAATTTTTAAAGCATTACTTCATTAATTTATGCATTTTATAGGCATCTGCTGCGTTTGTTCTGTTCAGTACATATCCCCTCACTTCCTTGTCTAAGAGCTGAAGCAAGTAAGAAATAATAAAGAAAATAATAAGGCATAGAGTAAACTAATAACTAGTAGACATATAGTAAACTAATATTACTTTCATTACCAATGAATATGCTATTGAAATACATATGTATGTTTATATTCATAAATGGCCTATATAAGCAAGAGGACTTCCTAATATGGGTTTTTAGAATTAGACAGACAAGTCCCAGACAGTACTGGTCTGAAGAGTTTTGCCCAAGGCAATTTAGAGCTTTGAGTAGCATTGATATCATCTGATATCAATCAACCTAAATAAATAAAGACCACGAGAGGAAGCTTTGTCAGTATTCTGAATGAGCATTTGGGTCACCTCGAAGTCAGAGCAGAGAATAAAACTTCCATTGATATCTCAGACCTCAGGGTCATCCATTTCTTTGATTTAGTGCTATCACTAACTTACCCTTACATTTGACATCCATGATTAAAATTATTTGGGTGGTGAGGGATATGGATTTGTGAAATTTCCATGTTACATAGAGAGAAACTATAATAATTAGAGAGAAGTTTTCCAGCCATCTTTTAAAAGAAGAAAGGAACAGATATAGAGGCTTTAAGGAAGCAATTAAAAGTGAAAAATTAAGGGAGGGAAGATATTATATCCATAATCTTCTGGAGTAGGAGGAAAGCACATGGCATTGGAAAATATCTTGTATCAGTCATGTGACCAAAGATGCACGTGTTCAAGATGACCGAGGTTGTACATCAGAATGCCCTCAGTCTACCCAGAGGTGGGGTGGTGGTGGGGGGAGAGAAAAATAACCACCTGCAAGGCAGCAACTCAAGGATCTTGCAGCTTCCACATGCCTAACCAACAAAAGCTATTTTCTTAGCATTTAGAAGAGTGCTGTCCACTAGAAATACAATGTAATCCACGAATGTAAGCCAAAGATGTAATTCAAAATCTTCTAGTATCCATGTTAAAAAAAGGCAGGTGGAATCAATTTTAATTCAGTATTTTCTTAACCTAATATATACAAATTACAATTCCAGCACATAATCTATATAGAAATGTTAGTGGAAATATTTTGCATCCATTTGTTTACACTAGTGTTCAAAATCTGGCACATATTTTACATTTACAGTATATCTCAATCTGCAAGAGCCACATTTCAAAGGTTCAGTAGCTGCATAGTCTAGTGGCTACCATTTTGGAGAGATAGAGTCAGAGGGCAGAAGAATTTTAGGTTCTTTTTTTTTTCTTCCATACTGGTTGTTAATGCAGAAAGCATTTTGATGCTGCTCATGATGACTTTCTCATTCTATTAGTGGGTTTCATTTTCACTTAGGATGTAGGGTTCAAAATCCAGATATAGTTTTTCTTATAAGGACTGATAGGAAAATGAATCTGTAATATATAAACCAATGGCATAGTCTGATTGGAATTCTTCCCTTTAGCTTCTCAGCAATTGCTGAAACATACTTGAGCTGAATAGTATCAGAGAGGAAAGTCTATTTTAAAATCAGTTTAGACACAACATAAGAGTGAGATAGCTCTTGATTAATCCAGCCTGTCTTCTCAAAGTGAATCTCATTTTAGACACTATCTTACTTTTGGAGGGAATAATGTTGAGATCTAAAGAATGAAAATTATGGAAAACTTTGAAGAAAATGCCGATTAGGTAGTGGAGTAAGCAAAGAGATGGAAACAGCTTTCTGTATGTGTGCCTGAAGAAGTATGAAAGAATAAGAATGAGTGACTCTAGGACTCAATATAATTGGAAGGAACTCAGTTTAATTCTGGGATCTAACAGTTATAATCTGTACACATTAGACAGCTTTCTCAGCAGACTTCTTCACTATCTGTAACCTATTACGGTTACTACAGACCTAAGTTGGTCACACAGACTGAAAATGGTAGAGAGGTGTTGTGGACTAAAGTAGCCTGAATTCAGAGACTACACTCTACACTATACTGTCCATAGAAAAGGCAAATTTTTTAAAGAGTTTTAATTTTCAATGCCAGCATGAGGGTTAAATGGAATAAATATACTAAGCATCCTGAGAGTCTTTCATTTATAAAGAAGGCAAAGCACAGATGTTACATGGGCAAGTTTAAGGTGTAAGTTTCTGCAATATTGCCTATGATCTAATACTGGCTCTTCCAATTACATTTTTCTGCATCTTTGGTCAACATATTTAGCCTCAATTTTCTAATCTGCCTATTTCATAGGTCTGTTATAAAGATTAAATTAGATAATCTAGGTAAAATGTCTAGCAAAGCTGGACACAGTAAAATTCCATACATATGAGTAAAACAGTAATTACCATTCCTAGCTCCTCTCCCTTCTAATTTTGAAAACAACTTCATATGTCAGCACTAAGTGAATGGAGACAAATGGCAAACAATTTGCAAGGAAATTCCGGTAAACTGTAGGATCTCAATTGATATTGATAGTTCTAAAACCAAAGGCTTTTTTTTTTTGCATGGGCAGGCACCGGAAATTGAACCCGGGTCTCCGGCATGGCAAGTGAGAACTCTGCCTGCTGAGCCACTGTGGCCCACCCAAAGAAAAGGGTTTTAATGCATTATTGGTATGCTTTGGAATAAAAGAACAATCAGTCTGACTTCTTTCCTAAGGAAAGAAGTTGAATGAAAAGAGGATTTGGTAAAAGATAAAATATATGCCTACCGAAAGATAGGTCTATGTAGGAATTAATAATTTTATTCTACACTCCACTACTTGAACTATGTTAATGAAATAAAAATTACACATGCATACACACACATACACATATATGTTAAAATATGCATATAATTCTCATGACATGTTATAAAAATGCAGATGCAATTTAGCAACAGGCCAGATGTAGATTGTTTCTAAATTCCATTTACTTAAGAGATAATCATTGAACTTCGAAGTATTCTAATGAGTAGCAAATAGAATACCAACTTAAGTGATAAAAATTTCAGTTTAGTCTCTCAAATTTAAGATTTTAAGAATAGAGCATTATGATACTAAAACATTTAGTAATTTCTAAGTCTCGGTCACTATGCTTTGCATATATTCTTGTATTTAATTTTCACAATAACCCTTTATGATATATACATGTCTATATATATGTAATCAGCATTCCTGTTCTATTTTAGAAGAAAACACAAAGGCACAGAGATACTGCCTTTTCCAAAGTCACAAGTTGGAGAGATAGGATGTGAATCCCAGTATTCTGGCTGCAGAGTCCATCTATACCACTGGCCTCTATAATATACTATCAATTTATTTATGAGGAAAACAAATAAATTTAAATGACCTGAATTTTGAATTTGGAAGTAAATATTACATCTTTAATTAAAAAAAATCATTTCTTCTTGACAAATTAAAGTTTGAATGCTGGTATGTCTGGAGAAGATGGCCATCTGATCATCAAGTGTCCAGAAAACTGCTTTTGTGTATAAAGCAGGTGAATTGGTTTTGTCCTAGAGAGGTGATAGAGGCTGTGTTTGAGTTTTCTCCCCTTATCCATGTGCTTTTTATATAGAATACAGGTTAAAATGTGTTGATCGACTTGCAGGATGTGTGCCCAGAATGGAGAAGAATAAAGGCAGCTAGATAACAGAAAGGAAACCGCTGTTCGGCAGCATTTTCTGTGGATGCAAATGGTTTAAACTAAGCACTGGCAAAAATTGCTTTCTGGAGCCTTAGAAATGACTACCAGCAGTTTCACGTTTTCCAAATGAAAAACTATATTTATAAACCTAGCTCTGGAGAGCCTTTCGACCGAAGAGGGCCATTTGACTGTAGGGCCTCTGTATCTTTTATTTAAAGGCAAATGTGTTTTGTTGAAGCTATTTCTTAAGGGAGTAAGTCAATCTTGGAGAAAGCAAAACAAACAAATAGTTTATTTTTCCGGTCATAAAGAATTTTTGCTCCTCTAAGGAAACACTTATTTGGTTTGAGTTAACCCTCAAGCCTCTTTTCTCTTTATCTCTCACAGCCTTAGATCCTTTACTAAATCCTCTGACTTCCTTCTTTGTCCACCAAAGCAACTCTTGTTCCCTGCAGGAGAATGAGATTTGGAGGGTGCCACCAGGGATTGTGCTTAGAGCTGCTACAAGGAGAGCAAATTCCCAGGACCTGGGCCAAGATACTTTGGGAAACCAATTTGAACAAGAGGGGCTTATAACACTTCAGAGAAGTGATGGGCCAATAATTGGTTATTCTCCACTTATCTATTTTCAGCAAATGAAATGTCGGTCAAGTGGAAATCAATATGGGTGTAGAGAAATCATGACTAAACACTGTATTGAGGGCTTGCTCTGTGGCAAGTGTCTTGTTATATACTTTATATATATTATTTCATTTTATCTTATCCCCCCAAAATACATGGTTAACATTAGTACTTAGAGTATGCAGAAAAGAAATCCAATCCTCTTAGAGGCTAAGTATCATATCCAAAACTACAAAGATAATAGGTGGTAAAACCAGTACTGACTTTGCAATTTTCATATTAACCTCAAAAGGTCCCCTTCTGTGGGGAAGTTGGAAGAGGTTGTTTTATTTGTTGGTTTGGTCTTGTGTTTTGCTTGGAAACATGATGTAAAAATCATAGCTAAAATGTCAGCATATGAATCATAATTAGCACTAATTTCACATACTCAGTAAAGTTCTAATATTGTGTGATGGTTAATTTCATTTATACACTTGACTAAGTTATGGTGTCCAGTTGTTTCATCAAGCAAGCCATATCCTGATTGTTACTGTAAAAGCATTTCATGGATTTAAATCATTAGTCAATTGATTGCATCTATGGCTTATAACATCTACAGTCAACAAAAGAGATTGCCTTCAGTGATGAGAGAAATCTCATCCAATCAGCTAAAGTACTTAAAAGGAGACCTGAGGATTTGAGCAGGCAGAAAGAAGAACTTCTGTCTCTGCTGCAGATAGCCAGTTTCTCATGAGGAATTCATCATCATCTTCATTGGAGCTCTCAATTTGTCACTTCTCCTGGGGAATTCAATGTCACCTTATCAAGTTTCCAACTTGTGGTCTGCCTTACAGATTTTGGACTTGCTAAGTTCCATAATCAAATGGAACAGTTCCTAATAGATGTCTTTCCTGTCTAAACACAGGCTTTTATGATAAATATTTACCTAGATGTGGTAAAATACATACATCAAATACATTATTTGATGGTTTTAGAGAATATAGTATGTGGCAGCTGTTTTGATTTTGTTTTAGTTTTGAATGATGTTATCATTTTATGACAGTTGAATTTCCTAGGAAATATGCATGATAGTTAGCAACCAAAGAGACTACTAAATAAAGAACCAGGAGTTATTGCAATAATACCTTTAATAAGGCATAGTAAATATTATATGCACATGGTTCGTTTAGAGCTAACTGTGATTTTTTTAATTGATAAGTATTATATAAAGTGACTGGGAATGATAATATGTCACATGCCAATGTTTTATGAAATGTCAGTCAAGTTTTTTTAATTGCACATGTTCTACTGCTGGTGATGAAGGAGCAGAACAGACTTAGAAAGATATAGCAGGAGGGGAATGAGAAGGGAGAGAGAAATTTTGCTTTTTATGGATGCCTATAAATTTTGTAATATTTAAAACACAGCTGTGTTTTTATCAGTTATGTTACAGAAGTAATATTGTAAAATGAATCTTAAATGATCTGTCAAGATTAAGTAATGTAAATTAAGATAGAATGGAATACCATTCTTAATAAGTAACCTGGCTTTAAATTAAGTTTGAATGCTTTTAAATGATCTAAATTTAAGATTTTTTTTGCATACTGTACAATAAAAAAGTCTAATATAAATCTTACCAACATTTGAAAAACAGTAATATCCGATTATATAAATCCTGACTATATGTGTTGCACCTTCATTATGCTACAGGCATTCTGCTAAGCATATTGTTAAATACAGTTTTGTAGTACATTTTTAAAGTAATTCCAAGTGTCTCTAAGCCAATTATTAGCATTTTTGTGGAATACTTCACAGTATTTTACATAATTATATTCCATGCAGGTATCATGCTCGTTTACAAAACTGTAAAGATAAATATATTATTGGCAAATAAATGCATGAGCAAGTATACGCTATGTTTGTGATAGGCACATATGTGAAGGACTTTGTCATTCAAGTTTCAGCTTTATGACTTACTAGCTATAACACCTTGGGCAAGCTATTTACTTGCAAAGCCTCGGGTTCCAAATCTTTTAAAGTGTTCTAGTACGACTTTTAATCTCACGGAATTGGTAAAGATTAAATGAGATTCTCGAAGTGGTCAATATCAATCCTTGCAATAATTACTGTAATAATTATCAGTGAAGAGCTAGCACAGAGGTAGAATACAAATCAGAGGAAGACAGCCTCTGAAAAGTTTCTCAGACATTAGGACTAGCAGAATTTACAGAGCACATAACATTTGTATTTGACTTTATAAAATTATCGTTATATCAGAAACATTTCAAATTTGATTAAAAGCATTTTGTTCTCTAAAATTAATATTTCTTGCTTTCTCTATAGTTGAACATAGTGAGTGTTTCCAATGTTTTCTTCTATAAATAGTGCTAAATGAGTGTCCCTGTGCTTATAGGTTTGCTTTTGATCTTCTGTTGAATTATTTTCTAGGAATGTTATCACTTAATGCTTTGCAAACTTGCCAAACAAATATTCAATGCCACAAGCAGAATATGCATAAACCAGTGTCACCGCAAATTTTCTCATTTTTGCTGTTAACATAGTTTGTAATTTGTTGAATGTTTATTAGTATTAAAATAATGACCCAACGTTCCTTTAGCCGCCTTTCTATTTCTAATAGAAGTCAATATTTCTCTGTATTTTGGATCACTATTTGTGTTCACTCAATTATTCTTTCAGGAAATATTTGTCAAAGGTCTACATGGTGTGGAATCTAATTATTTATCAGGGATCATTAAACTTTTTCTGTAAAGGGCCAGGTAGGAAATATTTTAGGTTTTTCATGTCATGCAGTCTCTGTTTCTGCTATGCTAGTCTGTATTGTACAGTAAAAGTCTCCATTTATACTACATAAACAAATAAGCCTGGCCTTGTTCTGTTAATATTTTATTTTCAAAAGCAGATATTAGAACATATGAGGCTCATGAGCTCTACTTAGCAGACTTTAATTTCAGGTACTCAGACAATAGAGGAGATTAAACAACAAAAAATGCGATTTTTTTAAAGTAATACTCTAGCGATGGAGATAGACAACAAAAACTAATAAACAAAAACACAAACAAGTAAACAAAAACAAATTTAAAAAATAAAACATATATGCCCAATTGTAATAAGTGCTCAGGAATGCCTTCATTAAAAAATGACATTTGGTTAAGAGCTAGGATGATAAAATGTCCAGTGTGCCCAGAACTATTCCAGATTTATCCACTAAAATTTAAAGTAAATTCCTAGGTTCTTGGCAAACCAGGTTAATCAATCACCCTAATGGAGGTAAGGAATAAGCCGTATGAAAAGACTTGGGAAGAGTGGTTCAGATGGAATAAATAGCCATGGCATATAGGTCCTGAGGCAAAATAATAAAGTGTATGTTTGAAAAATAGTGCAATAACCTATATAGCTGGAGCAGATTAGATGGTAGCAAGTATAGATGAGGAAATAAGAAGATAATATAGGCCATGATGTGGCCTTCAGCTTCTATTTTGAGCAATATAGACTTTAGCTTCAATTCAGCGATATAAGAAGACACAACAGGGCTTGAGAAGAGACGCAGCATCAGCTACCTTCTATTATAAGAGAATTAATCGACAGCTATGGAGCAAGGCAGAAGTAGGAACGCCAGTCAAGAAGTTATTGTAATAGAGGTAGGAGAAGAAGTGGTCTTAGGGATGGTGATTACAGTGGAAGTTGTGGTATGAAATAAGATTCAGAATCCAGATTGAAGAAAGGGCCAATAGAATTTGCTGCCTTCTAGATTGTTAAATATGAATAAAATTGAAGGCTCATGTATGACCCCATTGGTTTTATCCAAAGCAACTGGAAGAATGGAGTTATCATTTATGGAGATGGAGAAGACTGTGACAATTGCAGATTTAGAAGGGGATGGATCAAGGATGTGATTTTTTAATTACACACATTTTAAAATTATTAAAATTATTAAAAATTTAATAATTTTAATTATTAAGGCTGGAATGCTATTTAGGCAATATATATATGTCATGTAACAACTAAATATGTAAAACTAGAATTCAGGAGAAAGCGAGCAAAAATTGAACTAAAATTTTGAGAATTTTTAGGATACTGATGAATTTAAATCTGTGCAGCTGAAATGGCATGAGGTCAGATCACCAAGGAAATGACTGCATCTACAGAAGAAAAGAGGTTCAAAGACTGAGACTTGGACACTCTAGTATGGATTGGGAGGTAAAAAGAAACAAATGAGGGAACTCAGAATAGTTGACCAATAAGAGAAAGCCAAGAGAGTAGTGTATAAAAATACTAGTGAATAAAATGCCACAGAATTTTATATGCACATTGTACCATGTCATTTGTTTTTTGGTCTTAATATTTTGCTGTATTTGTGTAAGATGTAACCATGTGCAGAGGTACACAGGACTGCTCTTTACTATGTTTGATTTTTCATGTGAATTGATAATTATTTGAAAATATAACAGGTCAAAATGTCTAATGAGAAAAGTATTTCAGGGAGAAGGAAATGAATAACTGACAAGTGTTTAGAGCTTGAGTAAAGTGAATGGCAAAAATTGATCATGGGATTTAATAACACTGGTAACTTGATAACAGCAGTTGCCTTGAACCAGTGAGGATAAAACTCTGACTTAAGAAAGGAATCCTGTCTTCAAGAGAGGATGGGAAAAAGGAATTGAAGATTGCAAATATAGACACATTTTTTTGAGGTATATTGATGTGAAAGAGATTTTTTTTTAAATGAAGCTAAAAGTGGATATGGAATTTGAAAGCAAATGCGGAGTTAAGTGAGATATGGTTTTGGTTTTCGTTTTTGAATGAGGAACATGAGAGTATGTTTGCTGAGGGCAAACATAAAGGGAAAATGATCATTTTGAAAGAGATGTGTACTAAGCATTAGCTAAGGAATATGAGCAGGAATAAAAACTAGAAAATAAATGTAGGTGTTAACTTTAGATAATAGCCTGTGCATGCAGTTCATACAGGAAGGAAATATTATGGGCAGAAGTACGGATCTGGTGGTGATAGATTGTAGAATTTGTCTTTTAATTGTGTCTATTTTCTTAGTGAAGTAAGAAAGAACATCATTACATGTGAGTAAGAATGTGGGAGGAGACCCTTGTGGGTTAAGAAAGAACACAATACGAAATGCCTTACCCAAGAAAGGAGGCTACAAAGACATAAGGGAATTAAGTATTACTAAATTCTAAAGTAATACTTAATTACTTTACATTACTAAAGACCACTTTAAGATGATGGTCATAAATTTAAAGTAGGATCTATCAGAATTTTTGCGTTTTCATTTTTTTATTCAGCCACATTTGCTTGCATGGATGAAAATACAGACTAGGACCAGGCTTGAATTTAAACATTTTGTCCTTCTGAAGAATGGGGGACAATGGAGTCATGACATATGCAAGGGAGTTATTTAAATAATGACCATGAATTCTAAGAATGGTAAAGTTAGAAATGAGGACATGAGAAGGCTAAGGGAAGAAAAGTGTAAAGGTAGTAGGACTAGGAGACTCTCAGATTTATGTTGTAAAAGAACATTAAATTGAAGGTATTTAAAAATGGAGGTGATGGCAATGAGGTAATGAGTGACTGTGTTAGAGTGGGAATGTTGGAAGGGAGGGTTGAATGAGCTATGAGTCCAAATGTGAAGGATTACCTACATTAATATTTAAATCCTGAAGGACTAAAACAAAAGTAGAGTTGAAGAGAGTGATGTGAGCCAGAAGTTAAATTGTCAAAGAACAATGGAGAAGTACCCAGGAGTTTGCAGATCACTGCAAAGAATGACAGCCAGTGTTAGATTCTTCAGCCAACCAGCTTTTCCTGGGGAATTCTTCAAAAACCTTCATTGAAGTTCCTAGCTTGCAGCCTGCCCTACGGAATTTGGATTTGCCAATCCCCATAGTCACATGAAACACTTCTAATCAAAATCTCAGATAGATAGGTAGCTAGCTAGCTAGCTAGATTTCCTGTCATTTGTTTCCCTGGAGAATCCTGACTAATACAGCTTTGGTACTGAGAGCCTTTGACAAGAGCTGGAGTATTTTAGTGAAGAAAGAAAATACATGGTCTGAAAGTGTTAGCGAGATGAAGGATATGCAGTCCATTTCTAGACCAGTGGGATATGGCTGTAAAAGAAAAGCATTGTTTATTTGAAGGGACTTCAAGGGATGCAGCATCCTCAGAAGACATCAAGATTTCTATCAGAGAAAGGAGAATGGAGCTACTTCATAAGTAGTTAGGAATTTGCTGATAGTTCACCATGAATTCCAGAGGATCTGATAGAAGGGTTTTGAGAGTGTTGGAGGAGTGTTGTTAATGGGTGAGAAAAATGAGACGTTTGGATCTTTAAGGTGACAAGAATCTGGAAGGATGAGGGATTATTCAGGAGACAGGGCATTTTGTGCTGACTGTCATAAGGATTGACAATAGTCATTCACTTGATGGTCTCAGGTATACAGTAAGTTATGATGAGTCTATAAGAGAGGAGGGATGGGATTCAGGTCACGGTGATGCATGTCTCTGGGATTCATCTCATTTTAGCTTTTGGAGAAGTGGAAGCCAAGGGTAGGGTGGGTGCATCGTGAACACCTAGTTCTTTGGAATTCCCTCCACTGTGCCAGAGCAGTTGTTTCTCTCCTGATAAAAGCAGAGTGGACATTTGAGAAGAAATGTCAAACCCAAAGCAGTAAAACTTTTAGAAGTTATGATAAAAAGCTCAAAATAAAAACAAAAACTCAAAATAATTTAATTCAATAAACCATTCTTGAGTGTCCACTGTTGACAATGTTAGAGAAAATAATAACTAATATTATTGAGGGGTTCATATTTTTCAACCAATGTTCTAATTAGTATACTGTATATCCTAATAATGTTGATTAAAGAAAAATAAGGAGGAAACTATTTAAATTATCAGTTAGATCAGGGTTTCCCAACCTCAAGCACTTCATAATAATTCATTTGTTTAACTTTCACAGCAAGCCTATGAACAGATGTTATTTTATCTCTGTTTTATAAAGAACTAAACTAAGGCACAGAAAAGGTGACAGCTTACAAAAATAAGTGGCAGAATTAGGATTCAAACATAGTCTGACTTCAGAGTCTTCACTGGATCCAATATTCTATACAGTTTTAGGGAAGGTATATTAAATAACATTCATTATTATAGATTTAATATAATATCACAAATGCATGAAATAATGTTGACATTTTGTTGTAGTTATTTCCTAGAAATTATTTTCAAGAATTTTTTTTTAAATAAAATGAGAATATGCATACAGTTATATACTCTGCTTCTTATGAACTTTGCATTATATCTTAGGAATTCACTGAAGCATTATTATTAACTCAAATATGTTGGATGGTTACATGGTATGGATGCGTCTACTTTAATAATTTATCTGGCATTGAACATTTAGGTGGTTTCAGTTTTTCTTTATGATAAATATAGCAAAATGTGTCTCTAAATAATGTTTTAATCTATATTTTGAGTTATGCCCTTAAGACAGATTCCTAGCAATATTTATGCCCAGGCAAGGATATAATAATTTTAGAGTTGAGAATAAAACTTTGAAAAGTTTTGAAATTCCTTGGGAAAATAGTGCACTCTGATTTCTACTTGCATTTAGAATTATTTTCCTCATTCAAAAATCAGTAAATTCAGCAACATCTTTTACGAAAACATCATCTTCATTTTGGAATAACTCAGTAACATTCACATTTCTTTTAGCTGTAGATACTTTTCTTCTAATGCGAGGTTTCATGAAAGTCAAACTATAAAATCCATGTAGAAATAATTGCTTTGATAGAAATTCGCTGTGCAACCCCAAAGCCCACCCATTTGACTTTATCTTCCTACTCGCAATCTGACTCCTTTTTCATTTAAAAATTATTTGTTGTCTGCTAACTTTTACACTCAAATATTTACCTTGGGGTCAATAATGTAACTTCATTTTCTGTTTTGCTTAATGTGCAAAAAGAAAAGGAGAAGGGGAATTTTAAATAAAATTTGCTTAAGCAGATGCTCCTCTTTTTCAGTTGCCAAATAAAAAATTCTTCCAAATAGAGAAAAATTGTGTGCACATTTTGATACATTTTTATTGTTAATAAATATATATGAATTAACAGAAGCCAAAATCATTTAATTGAAACCAAGTAGCTATTTGTTTTACTATATTATCCTTTTAATATGTGGTTTACAACTTTATATCAATTGTTTAAATATGGCACCTGAGATAATTCTTTCAGTAGCCATGAAGTGTGTTTTTGGTTTCCTTTTCTTGTTTACTTTAAGTACTAATCCTCTTTCCATCTGCTTTGACTTGATTTCAACAGGAAATTTTCCTTCTCGTTCTGTTGGATATAAAAAGAATACTCCAGGCTTTTTAATTTAGCTACTTATTGAAGACAAGCATAACAAACCAACAAGCAAACAAAAACTCCTTTAATAGTTTTCATATAATTTTAAAAGTTTCTTCTTGGTAATTAATTTTCTCTAAAATGTCTCTCTATTAATATTGAAGAAATTCTTATAGAATGCTTTTAAAATCTCACATTTGACAAAGCCATGTGTTTCTAAAACTACATTAGATTTCCTACATCTACTCCTAAAAATGGTTTAATGATATGCAGGTCCACAGATAATATGTTTTATTAGAGTTCCAAGCTTTCTAGATTATAACTGATACAATTACAGAAATTTCAGGAATTGGTCATTCGATGAAAAACAGAAGTAGAAGAAGAAAAAGAAAAGAATGTTTACTAAGTGCTAGGCTGCCTTTTAGGAAGAAGGGATACAGCAACGAAAAGACAGTCTCATGAAGCTTGCATTCCAATGTTTTGTACCAAGAAAAGTGCTAAAAGGAAGCTTCGAATAGAGAGACAGGGGATTGATGCTAGGGTAATCTATTTTACATAGGGTGATCAAAGAAGGTTGCATTCAGGAAAGCAACTTATGAAGACACCAGGGAGGCACAGTGCATGCAAGAGGAATGAGTATCCCCAAGATCCTTACTCCTTCACCTTTCTCCTTGGCTTGTTTCTATTTCCTCCGATCTCACCTCAAATGTCCTCTCTTCAGAGAAGCCTTCTATGCACATCCAATTTAAGGAACACGTGTTAAGGTATACTATTTAATAGTTTACTATTTGTTGAATGAATAAATGAATGGACATAAATACAGGGATCCACAAAGTTCAAATGTAAGCAAAGTCCTGTCAAGCTGTACGTTTCAAGGCAGTCATTTAGGACAATGAGCCAAATCGATAGGAACAGTCAAGACTTGATTCATTTAATGTGGCAATGTAGTTAGTTAAGAGACATAAAAGAAAGGTGCTCTCCAAGTGTTACATTTTCCCCATTGAACACTATGGGGTGAGGGTCAGAGGAGATAGAAGGGGAATAATGGGGGAAGATGGTATCACCACCAAGAAGCCCCAAACAAAATCTCCTGCCTTTTTATTGACCTAGGGGACGGGAAGAGGGAGAAGGGAAAGGACTAGGAGAGGAAAAGTACTGTCAGGTTGGAGAAGAGTGCATTAACGACATCCCCTCAATAAGGAGACCATTGACTAGAGGTGCCAGGTTAGGAATGCAGATATGGCATATGCAAATGGCTGGCTGGGGTAAGAGAAGCTGGGGAATAGGAGATTGTAAAGCACTGTTTGTACTCCAAGACTGGGGTGGTGAGGGCAGCTTTTCCCTATGACGCCCCCGGCCAAAAGCCTAGTAATTCCCTTTGATTAAATCTGCAAGATCATATGTGGAATTATGGCCTGGAGCTGGACGTCTCGATCCCCAATGTTTTTTGACAGCCTGCTACTATTCAGAGGATCAGTGAATTAAGAAAAAGTAACTATGCTGACCGCACCATTTCTATCTAATGATTTACAGAAGGTAATTTCCACCTAATGATTTACAGAAGGTAAATAAACATTTCAAGACTTTATTACAAGGTTAATGTTACTTTATATATTTACTTTATATTACATTTGCAGTTAATTTACATTAATTTGCTTTTGTGTATTTAGTTGAAACAAGTCAAATAAGGGATCCCGGGCAGTTTTGATGTTGTTTGAAGCAGGAACACTGAAGCATATAATGATAGCAGCATGAGACACTCATATTCTCTAAGTTAAGAGTGAATTTATGACTTTGGAAAACCCACTAATTCCATTTGGAATGGACTCATATTTTTTTAAAAAAACAACTAGGTCTCATCAATCAAGTGATCTATTCATTCAGAAAGGCAAGTCTTTTACTACGTGATTTACAGCCAAAAATAATTAAATATCCTTTGCCAGATACCATCACGTTGGCACGATAGACTAATCCTTCATAAATCCTCTGTGTCATATATAAATGATAGTAGAGGGCATGTGTACCATCAACTCTTGCTTTTCATTTTCTACAATTAAAATATATGCCTATTGGCTTGAAACTTTGATTAATCAGCTTCCTATTTTTAACAAGGTAATTACATAGAATTTATTGGAACCTAAAATATATTGTAGAACCATATGTTGTGTTTGTTAAAGACGGAAAACCCAAACAAACATGTTTTGTTGTAAGAATGATGGTCACATTGAAATTTCTTGTTGCTATAAATACTATTTCATTTTTCTCTCCTGCATTTTACAAAATATGACAAAAATCCAGGTAGGTCAAAGATAAATTAGGTGATTTATTTTTCCAATACATAATAACTTTCCTTTCCAAAAAGATTCATGGTATAATTTATTTTAAACAACAGCAACAACTCTGGTACATTTAAAATATTTATTTCATTTATCAACATTTTACAAATAAATAAGAAACACTTTAATGCAGTAAAATTGGGTAACTTGCCAAAGCATAAGACAATTTTTATTATCTCACATGTATATTGCTAGATTAGTTGCTAATGATTTATACCAAAATACAGTGATATCAAGAGTATATAATTGTGTCAGTTTTACTGTTGATTATCTTGCATTGTTTTTTACGTTATTTTCAAACTTCTGCTTTTTAATGAATGCTAAATGGCATTCTACTATTATTTTAATCCGAATGCCTCTGATAAAAAAGGCTATACTTTTACTTGTGCTTGTTAATATTAGAATTAATTCTTGTTTCAATTTTATTTTTTATATGTATGTATTTCCACCTTTATCTTAAAAATATAAATCAGGGGGAGTGTGAGGGTAGTTTAGAATTCTCACCTGCCATGCGGGAGACCCGGGTTTGAGTCCAGCCCATGCACTTCCCAAACAAGCAAACAAAGAAACCAACAACAGCCAAAAACAAATCAGCAAATGGTGCTGCAATAACGGGATACTCACATGGAAAAAAGAATGAAATGTGACCCCGCCATACAGCGTACTATCTATATCTATATCTATATCTGTTTATCTATCTATCTATCTATCTATCTATCTATCTATCTATCTATCTAATCTATCTACCTACCTACCTACCTATCTATCTATCTATCTATCTCCCTATCTATATATATACATAATAGGTATAGATAATATCCCTTTGCATATGATTGAAAATACTTGTGCTTGTTTTCTTGCTGTTTTAAATTTTAGTTTTGATCAATTTATTTCAAAAAAAGTAATATTATGTAAGTTGGTATTGCAATTGTTTTGCTGCAATGGCAGTTATAATTTCTCTTTAGTTGAGAAAATATATTATCTGAGATAATACATTGTAGTATGTTTTCTTAATTTGCCCATTATTTTATATTTTTAAGCACTTTAATTCATGTAAATGTATTTTGGGGGGATTTTGTTTGGAGCTTAAAGAATGCATTTAAGTTATTTATCAGCTTTTATTCCGGTCCACTTTTTGAAAGACACTTCTCCCATCATTTGATATGCTTAACTGCCATATACTGAATATTGCTATGCATTTAGATCTTAATAACACCCTCCCTTAGGTGGAGAAGGACCCCCATTTCTGCTCAGCACGGGCTTCATCGTTAAGTGCAGTGTTGGAGGAATATCGTCAGCAGCCCCACTCGAAGTTTTTTTTCCCCTCAAAAGACTAAATCAACCAATAACCAACCAATCAATCAATTATGCATACCAAGGGAAATTTTTTTAATAATACATATTAGTTTTAAAGCACCTTTAGGATTACAGAAAAATTACAAAGAAAGAGAGTTCTCATATACCCCCCCCACATACACATGATTTCTCCTTTTATTAACATCTTACATTTGCTAAGGTACATTTGTTATAATTGATAAATCAATATTCATAAATTATTAGTAACTAAAGTCCATGATTTACATTAGGGTTCATTCTTGCTGTATGTGTTTTTCTTGAGCTTTGACAAATGTGTGATATCATGTATCCGCCATATGATATCATGCCGAATAATTTCACCATCTTAAAATGCCCCATGCTCTACCTGTTGATCACTTTATTTCATCTCACCTTCAACCCATGGCAACCATGAAACTTTTTACTGTCTCTGTGGTAAAAATGTCATTCAGTTGGTATCAAACAATCTGTAGCCCTTTCAGGATGACTTCTTTCACTTAGCAATATGTATTTAAGGTTTCCCATGTTTTTTATTTAAGATTCTTGCACGTTTTCAGGACTTGACAGTTAATTTCTTTTAGCATCGAGTAATAATCCATTTGGTATATGTGCCACTGTTTTTTTTTTTTTAATCCATTTACCTATGAAAGGGAATCTTGATTACTCCCAATTTGGAAAACTGCTATAAACATTCATACACATATTTGTGTGTGGATATATTTTTAACTCCTTTGGGTAATTACCTAGTAGCACAACTGCTGGATCATATTAGGGTAAGCCTATGTTTAGCTTTGGAAGGAGCTGACAAATCATCTTCCAAATTGTCTATACCATATTGTTTTCCCACCCATAGTGAATGAGAGGTCTGGTTGCTGCACATCCTCATTAGCATTTGGTGGTGTCCGTGTTTTGGAATTTAGACTACAAATTTTAATAGGTCTGTGGCAGTATCTCACTGTTACTGTAATTTGCAGTTCCTCAATGAAAAGTAATGAGGAGCATCTTTTCAATGCTTATTTTCCCCAGGAATATATTCTTTTTTGTGAGATGTCTGTTCAACTCTTTTACCCATTTTAAATGGGTTGTTTGTTTTCTTCTTATTACGTTTAAGAATTGTTTTTATATTTTGGATTCAAGTATTTTGTCAGATATATGGTTTGCAAATATTTGCTCCCAGTCTATGGTTTGTCTTTTCATTTTGTTGACAGTCCTTGGCAGAACAGAAGCTTTACTTTAAATGAATCTTTTGCTTTCTTCTTCAGTATTTTGTTGGCTGTTCTAGGATTTTGCATCTTTATAAGCTTTAGAATCAATTTAAGATTCCTCCAGTAGGGTTGCCAAGTCCCCAGATAAGGGAACATTCTAGGTCTAGGGCCTTGATTGTGCAAACCAATCAGGGAGGCAAGTTGCTCATTGAGTGCTTCCCCAACAGTCCCATCCAACCCTCAACCAGCTGCCAGAAAGTTGTAATAGCATGTCACATTTGGCAGCACCCACAACCTCCTCAAATTTGAAGTCAAAGATGGGTCTGATTTGGTTCCAGAATAACATGGATGGCAGTGATTCATTTGTAGAGACTTCCTGCCAGATTGGCACATTTAACCAGGGCGTTTAGGATAGCCACCACAGGAGTATGACCTGGACTCCTTGCAGCAGCCTTCTCAACCAAGAGTCCTAGATGCCTGGGTTAAGCCAGCTAAAAAAGTCAAATGAGTTCAAGGGAGGACTGTCACTATACAACCAACAGTCACCCTGCTTGATCATATATCTTCTCCAGTTTGGTTTCAGCCTTTTCTGAATTGTTTATATAGACACAGAGTGATAGTCTGGCATAACACAGACACTCCCAGTAGGTAATTAAGGGTTATCCAGTTATTCACTGCCACTTTGGCTAGAGAATTTAATGATTCCTCTTATTTGCTCAAGTAGTAGTGTTAGCTGTTTTTGCTGTGGTCAGAGATGATTTGGTTACCATCTGTCGTAGGGCATGCACACCTATGCCTGGTATGAACAGATGGACTGCAGAATGGAACCAGCTGTTCATCTGTCCTGCCAGTAGGGTATCTTAGGCCACAGTATGTTGGGCAAGTACTGTGTGGCCCTTCCAATCCTCTATATAATTGTCCACATGGGCCACGGGTCCTAATATTTCAAGAACACAGGAGCCCTCTCCCGCTTGGAGACACTCCATTGCTCAGTAAGGGCCACGGAGGAAAATATATCCTAGTGGGGCACAGATGACACCTTTAGAAATGTGTTATTATAATATATACTAGTCCAATGTTAAATCTTCTCAGCCTTTGTTTGCCACAAAGTGGCCTTGAGCAAGGGATTAAAAGCACATTGTCTGAAATGCCAATATGAATCAGTGACTCCAGTTCTCATTTGAAAGTCCCTTCCACTCATGTTGTAAGTGATATTAAAGCATGGAATACTGGGGTGAGTCTGCAATGGGACATGCATCAGTAGGGTAAATTGGTGAGTTAACCCATTGATTGTTTGGTGTAAGCCAATGGCATGCATTGGCCAGGTCATGTGATGAATGCTTCCACAATCATCAATATCAGTAATTGTTAAATATATTATCTAGATTTAAAATATCTGATAAAAGAGAGAGGAAAAAAGAGAGTGAGAGAGAAGGAAAGAAATTTTGAGACTTCTCTTAAAACAGATTTATTTGAAATTATTTATCTTGTTTATGCAGTTTACTATGTACATCACAATTTCTAATAGATTTTAAGCTCAAAACTTTTCTGCTTAATATTCTATAGCAAAACTTTTCAAGATCTATTTCTCTTCAGACCAATATTTTATTAAAATGCTGCGGTTTATCTCAAATATATTTTAGTTTTACTTTGATGATTTTATTTGCCACTTTTCTAAAGTGTTCCATTTTACATTTTCATCCAATTATTTTCTTTTCAGAACCTTTTTTTTAATCAATCTGTTTGTTTACAATAGTCAAGAACTTCTCTGAAATTCAGAACCAAATACACATTCTAAATCCTATGGAAAATAAAGTAAGTTCAGTTTGACAGCTTATTTTTAAAATTGCAGTACTTTTCAAAGTCGGTATCAGTGAATTGAGAAAATATAGCTACGCATTTCCAAGGTTCAAAATGTTGCTGACATATTTCTATCTTCCAAGTTTCAGAGGAAAACTTTGAAATGTTAATTAAGCTGTACAAATATCAGATACATGACAACTACACATTCCAGATTTTAGAAAAGCCATGATTTCATTGTTTTCAATAATGGCAATTCAGTTAATAATATAATTTAAATTGTAGAGTTTTGTAAGCTTTTCATAGAACTAAATTATTAAATCAGGATTAATCAATTGTCAGATTGTCTCAGTTTTTGGTTTCAGGAAATATTTGTCAGAGATCAAAACTGACACTTTATAGATATATTTATTATGTGAAAAAGATTCCAAAAAATGATTTTTTTTCCTTTCGCTTCTGTTCTTACTAGCTGAGGGAGCTTGTGGAGGAACTTTGCGTGGAACAAGCAGTACCATTTCCAGCCCTCACTTCCCTTCAGAATATGAAAACAATGCTGACTGTACCTGGACCGTTCTTGCAGAGCCAGGGGACACCATTGCATTAGTCTTCACTGACTTTCAGCTTGAAGAAGGATATGATTTCTTAGAGATCAGTGGAACCGAAGCACCATCCATATGGTAAGTACCTGGAAAGGGATATCATCACATATATACTACTGGGGTTTACCGCTCTTCCCCCAATAGTCTTAATAAAACTTCTTTCATTGAACATTCATTGGAAAACATTGATATTCATTTAGGTCCTGTTATTTTGGCTGCCAAAAGTCATAATATTGTGACTAATTTCATAGTTTCTAAGATATCTTTGTGCTGGCCTTTGGAGTTGGGGAAATTTTGTGGGTCCTGAGGAAGGCACTTGAATATACTGTTGCTTTATTTGAATTTCTTCAAAACTACATAGAAGGTGGACGCTAACTAAGTTAAATTAGCTTTACATTTCGTCTGGAGCTGTCTCAGTGTGAACACATATCTTTGGATGATTGCAGATTTGCTTTTATTCCATGTGGCTTAAGCAGTTAAAGACTCTGCTGCAGTTGAATGATTTTATTTTTCTTCTCCTCCTTGAAGATGGTACACCAAATCATATAGCCACCTATAAAGTTGTGGCTCTGGATAGGTGAATGTCAATTGCATACTAAAGTAACACAAACACTAATCCAATATATCTATAAAGTGAATTAATTGATGATCAATTCTCTGGTGTGTATACTAATGTAGACAGAATCTAATTAATTATATTCTATGTTTGAGTGTTGATTTCAACAGCAGCTTAGCTATTTGCAATTTAAATTATACATGCTTAAATTATAACTAAATTCTATGTATACATATATATAGGTGCACATATATGCATAGGTACACATATATACATATATATATGTGTGTGTATACTTTTCAAGAATCAAACTAAGTTGAGTAGAGAAAAAATTTTGGCCATTTATCCAAGTGAAGAGGAGAATTTAAAATAAGTGATTATTAATATTTATAGGTTTAAGTTTGCATTTCACTACACAAGCTAAACTATTAAAATAAGAAATGCTATCTATATAACCACTTGTTTTAAAACAATTATTGAAATTGAAATTTATTTTGTTTTCCAAAATTCTAGGTTTCAAGTGATGGATTTGTTTTCATGAATAAATGCCTTCCATCTTTAGTTTTCAGTATTTATGCTAAATATTGCCTCAATTAAGAAAAAATATATAGTGTGCTTCTATTATCTTTGCTATAAATTTTATGCATATTGAACAATAACTTTATATTGAGCAAGTTTATCCATTTGCTTATGACATGTTATGCAATTTTAGCTTTAAGCACTGAAGAAATGTGTCGAAATTATTATCAATCTCATATTATGTAACTTGAGAGGTATTGGAAACAAATACTGAACTAAGAGTTGGATGATCCAGATTACACTCCAAGTTCTGCCACTGAAAATTCTTATGACCTTAAGCAAATCACTTGGTTATTTGTAAGTAATAGGGGCCAAACTAAATGATTCATTTTTTTTATTAATTCAATGAACATCTCTTAAGTATATACTTCTGCTAAACATTAGAAGATCTGCATGTCATCCAATGCCTTCCTAGTTTTTAAATTACATTAATTTGGTTTTCAGGAAATCATTTCAATATAAAATATATGGCAGCTGATTCTCAAAAAATATGTGATTAATGTTAAATCACTAATTATGAAAAATTCTATATGTAATGGACATTGATGACTTCGCTGGTAAGGTATAAGATGGGGAGAAAAATGTGAGGTACATTTGTCAGTCACTCTGTAATTGATGATCATGGTCAGTTTTTTCCAAATAAATTTAATTATTTTATAAAGGAAATTTTAAAATGCAGATATCAGTATCAAAACTTGAAATAACAATAGAAGATGATAAAGAGATGCCAATCAAAATGAAAGACATGCATTTGCAAAAAACACAAGAATGGTGTGCCCACACATCATGATTTACTATTGAGAAGATGAAAACTCTTTCATTTATAGTTATTAAAAGTGGGAATCAGGGCTTAGGGTAGTTGGTTTGTTATAGCTTTGTCCATTTCTTCTTTCCTTATCCCTGTTGAATCATCTCATGTCTTCTCCTCTCTATTTAACCTCTATCAGTACCTTCCCCTTAACACATTCCTAAATTTAATGTTGGATTTAGAAAGCTATGTGTGGATGGAAGTCATGAGTTTGTTGAAGAATTTCTTGTGACTAAGATAACAACTGGAACCAATGCAACCTACAGGACCTGATGGCCCCAATTCATAATCATTATTGTATAGAGAGAATTGGCTTAGTTAGCCAGAGAAACTGACCTCTATCTTCTTAGCACCTGGAATCGTACTGGCAGATTTTTCCCAGCATCCTGAAATTTCTGCAAGTGTCTGGTAGGGTTCCAAGACTGAGGACCTTGGAGCAAAGTAGACAAAATGGCGCAAAGTTTCACCTTGTATACCTCCTAATCCAGTAGGATTGTTGCTTGTTAGTTCAATGCGTTCTCTTTTAATAGCCATTATTAGACAGATGTAGAGTTGTATTAAAGTTATATCCTTGTGATGATTTATATCATCCTATTTGCTTGGAACAAAAGTGTAGTTATTTTTATTATCTGCCCTTCATAGATGAAGAATCTGATATATACAAGGGGTAAGAGATGGCAAAACTCATATAGAATTCTTGATATAGCTTGAAATCACCATCACAGTCTCTGACTCCAAATTAATCTTCTTTTCACTATCCTACAGTCCCCTTTAAAGATATAGTCCATGTCTGTGGTTTAGTGTTCTATCATGTATTACCTTTACTCTATTTCAGAATTGCAGGTTGGATCTAAACCCTTGAACAAGTAACTAGCATAGAAGAGATGGGCCAATCAAAGCATAATTTAGCATACATGCAGCATCAATAGAGTGTCAGAAAAGACAGCTTTATTGGGTGACATTTAATGTTTATAATAATTACAAAACTAAATATATTGACATGACAATGAGACTAATTTTAAATGGAACTCCCATCTTTCAATTACTTTTCATTGAAGGTTAAAAAGGGAAAGATAGCTTTCCTAAATAACTATTGAAACATACATGAGCATGTTTAAAATACATACCAGAATCACTTTAAGAACTCTTTTATGATTTATACAATTGCACATATGGCTTCTCTGGAAAAAAAGATTATTATTTTACAGTAATTTTAGAGTGACAGCCTAAAATGCTTAATGGTACAAATTGGTACATTTAAAAGATTTACCCATCCCTGAATTGCAAGAAAAATACGACGTAGCATTGTAGGTGGGTTTGACCTATTCTGAAGCACGAGGCTATGCAACAGACAGAAGTGCAGTGTTAATGGCTGTGAGTAGAACGAATGCACAAACACATATAATTTTCCAATGATCTATTTTTAAAAGACAGATTATACAAGCAAGGGCACTTGAAGATGAAGCTACTTGGAAAATTGTTAAGAACAATAATAGGATTAGCCTTATTTTCATTTAATTTGGAATGAAATTACCAACTCAGCTATGTTTTATGTAAGAGTTGCCATGGTTACACTAGAGGCTGACTAAATGCAGTGAACAATGTAATGTTTCAAAATTATCTGTATATTAAACGTATGGTAGGTTAATAATTTAAACCTGATTGACATATGTATATGAGGTGAGACCGATTTTTTTTTACTAGTTAGATTCTAATTTTATACAGGTGACCTCCCATCAATACCCTACTTTAACATAAAGTGGCCATTTCTAGTTCATTTGGCAACATGGTCTAGTGATTATGATATTTCTTGCAATTAAATAACTGTTTTGCATGAAGTTGGCCATGTGTTTTTCTTTCTGAAATGATTTGAGGATATGATATATAGCTCATAATTCTAGATATCTCAAAGAGAAAGAAAGTAGATGCTATTTCAGAGCTAATCTACTATGGTTTTTAAATTAACACATGAAGCTTGAAAGGATTAGGAATTTACAGTTTTGGCAGGAAACCCTGAGGTAGGATTTACCATCCTTAAGATACCCACACATATAATGAGAATAATGTATCCATCTCTCTAAGACAGGGTATATGTAGGATTGAGAAGGAAAGGAAATGATGAACAATAAATGTATCCTAATAATACATTAAATGTTTAAAATAATACAATAAATATTTACAATGTATCCTAAAAACACACTTGAACATATAAATTCTTTAACTGTCTTCAATAACTGAGCCTCTAGCCATCTGAATAAAATAAAAATGTCTTAACATACCATTCAAGGCTTTCTTAGCATGGCCTCAACATGCTTTTCCATCCAGTCTTCCCGCCCTGCCAGCATCCTTTTCTTTTGTCACACTGAATGCAGCCCTGTCTTCACTCTAGAACATGTTTGCATCACCTTGACTTCAGGTCATATGCTTTTATGTGGAAATCCCATGATTCCCACCTCAACAGCATTGCTGGAAATTAAAACAATGGTTCTAGGGCAGTTTAGTGGTGGCTCAGTGGCAGAATTCTCAGCTGCCATGCTAGAGACCTGGGCTTCATTCCCTGTGCCTGCCCATGCAAAAAAAAAAGAAAGAAAGAGAAACGAAGAATACATTCAGGAAGTAAGTAATAAGAGTAGAATAAACATACATATTATCTGGGAACTCTTCATGATACTGAGGGCTAATAGTCTTCTCGGCTGATTTGAATTAGGCTTGCTTTATTATATCAAAAAAATCTGTTACTTTGTGATTTCTTAGAGCTTAAATTCTATTTTTCACTAATCAGCATAAACTCCACCCCTCTAATTTACCTGGATTATGCAAAATTATACATTAGGGGAAAAATTTTTGTAACTGCGCTTTATTTTGTCCCCATCAAATTGGCACAATTTTACAATTAAGTCAATTTAAGCAATGACTTGCTAAAGTCAAAACAAAACCTCAAAGACACAAGAGGAGCTGAATGAGCCTTAATGAACCCTGGGGGTCAATTAACCCTGACAATGTTTATTCAACTTGTCACTTAATTGATAATTGACTTGGCATGTATTTAATTTCTAATGAGGAGGACTTATAGAGTCATACAGAGAATAATAGTGAAATCAATCCTTCTACTCACCTTCCCAAAGGTGCAAGATAATTATTTTTTGCTGTGAAGTCCATCCCCTCTCTACTCATTTTATTTTTTCTCTATTTATTTTTAAATAATTTTAGAGTTAGAGACAAATTAGAGAAGTCATACAGAGAATTGCTGTATACCCATAGCATAATTATTGAGACCAAGGGATTACTATTGATTCAATGCGATTAAGTAATTTACAGATACTATTTGAATTTCTCTAGCTGTTGCACTAATAACTTTTTTTTTACCCTAGGAGTCAACCTAAGAACACACATTGTATTTAGTTGTCATATATCTTTAGCCTCCTCCTATCTGAGATTGTTTTCATTCTTTCTCTGTTTCCCACAGGAAGGGATCATCTAATCTACCTAAGTGAAAACAAATGTTAGTTGGATGATACATGCTAAAGAAGGTCAGAGATCAGGTTAGAAATTCTCTACTCTGTAGAATTAGTCATTATTGGGGAAATTTCCCTTTACTTCCTTGTTGACTTTTGGGGTGGAAGTAAGAAGGGTCTGAAATAAGCTGGGGCTGGCCGTTATTTTCTCTGACTACCTACAATTAAACCGGTTCAGAGTCGCTCAGACAAGTTTTGCTGTTCACTTTGTTAGGCAATATTTTCGTAATAGGCAGTAAAGTGATCACGGTGTACGATGCGACTGCCCTACGTGCTGAACGAGGCAGATAGACTGTTTTTAAAAGGCTTCAGTTGGGTGTAATTTTACGAGGCACTTACTTCCCTCCCATTTTCTCTGAAACGTACCATTTTTAGAAGGTACAGAAAAAAGGGTCTTTCATGGTGGGTTTATCTGGAGGAGAAAAGAAGAAGGGCTATCTTTGAAGAGGCCAGGAGGAAGCTGCTTCTTTGATTTGACTACCCCCACTTCCCTGCAGATATGGTATGCTCAGTAGAGCTCTGTTGTACAATCCAAACTCCTTTATGATGAGATTGATAAGCTTATCAGCAGGGGCCATGGGAGTTTGATAATCCATTTTACCACTTTATTGCCTGGAATGAAAGCTAGCTTTCATATTTCTTCACAAGTATCTGAAATACTTTCTAGTAGTTCATCTTAGGTAGTTTTCATTTTGAGTAAAATCTATATCCAATATGTCAAATGAATGAGACTGATGAAATTTGAAAAAAAAACCTATTTGAAATAATATATAATTCAATATAGGAAATTCATATAGCTACAGATAAAATGTAATATTTTAATATGGAATTGAAAAATGCCCACACTAAGGGATAACAAGGGACAGAAAACTAAAATCAAGTGTACAATACAATATGCAGAATATTCCTGGTCTCTAAAGATGAGACCAATAGGGGAAATCATTACCCAGGGAGGAAATTCCACATTCATGTCTCTCAGACATGTTTGGGACAGAGATCACATCCCAGAAACTGCAGTTCTGTAGAATCCCTGCTTCTTAAAGTCATTTTATTGAAAAATAAATTTCCTGTAAATTATTTAAGTTGCAGGCAATGGGGATAAATTTGCTATTAGGGATTGGAATTTAACACTGTTAAAGATATTTGCCTTTTAAAAACACACTACCTCAAAAGGAAGCATTATATCAATTCTATTTTAGTGGTTCTCAGATAATGGTTGCTATCTTCCACTTATTCCTGAAATCATCTAATTTGTATGGGGTGTTCCAATTGTACATTTTGACATCTTCATTTAAAGTTTCTCTCGAAAACTGGGATATCTAATTTTTCTCTTTCTTCTAAAAGTTTGCACAATTTCATGGAGGACTGGTTAAGAGAATCAGGTAATTTTGCACAATCCAATACTCTTCCAACAAATGTGATTTTTTTTTTCTTTTTTGCTTGGATTCCTTCCTATCGGTACCTACCATGCCAGCTTGATAAATCCTTTAAATGAGCAGTGGCCCTGAACATTAGCATTTCCCATCTTTTTACTTTAATAACTCAAAGTACCAAAGGCATTCTTATCGGAAACTCTTTAGAAATTCATACTATCATTTCTTAATGCACAATATAACTTGAAGACATTGATTTTCCTGAATTATAAATTTTAGAGTAGTTGGAACCTGAGAATTTTCCTAACCCAGGTCCTTTATTGTTTGTTAGAGAAAAACCATCCTAAAATATTAATCAACTTGCTGTAATGTACAGTGTTAATTTGCTAGGAGACAAGCCTGGTTGGCTGGCTCTGTTGTCAGAGCTGGTTCCCACTGCTATGAAACCTTTCTCATCAACTTGGGCGGTGTCCTCTTTCCTCTTCCTCATTTGCCACCGTAAACAAGCAGTATGGAAAAATAGCTAACCTAATACTACCGATTGAGAGCTCATTGTTAGATTTGGACTCTAATCTTGGTTTTGTGACTTGAGTAAGCTTAATGACCTTGGCCAGGTTACTTTCAGTCCTGGATCCCTGGGTGCAAAATGGAAGAGATAATGAGAGCCTACCTCTGAGGATTGTTAAATGGAGTAACGAGGAAATGCCAGCAAAGCCCTTAAAACAGTGTCTGCAACAGACAGCTATTTCTATAACTACTTGCACTTAATTGCTGTAAGAAATAGTGCCATGAGGGTTCAGATTTCTACCTTAGACCACAGAAGTAATCTTTTGAAATAAAAACATTGTGTTTTTTAAAACACAATTTTGATTTTAACTTGTATTTAGATATAAAAGCCTATTTTCAACAAATAAACTTCTAATTTTTTTTTAAATTATAGAAGCATTGTTTCTTCCATGCTGGGCTTTTGATCTTATCTTTGCTATGAATATATGTATAATTAAAGACAATGGTCCCGGTGCCTGCCCATGCAAAAAAAAAAAAAAAACAAGAATAAAACAATGTTAATGATATTACTTAGAAAGAAAAGTTAGGACCAAGCTGCTGACTTTTATTAGTTTTTGGCAATGTTTAAGTGAACATAATTGTTCTTGTTTGCTAGCTGCCAGAATGCAATATACCAGAAATGGAATGGCTTTTAAAAGGGGGAATTTAATAGGTTGCTAGTGTGCAGTTCTAAGACTGAGAAAATGTCCCAGTTAAACCAAGTCTTTAGAAATGTCCAATCTAAGGCATCCAGGGAAAGATACCTTAATTCAAGAAGGCTGATTGAAGTTCAGGCTTTCTCTTGCAAGTGGAAGGGCACATGCAAACACTGTCAGAGTTTCTCATCTGTAAAAGCACATGGTGAACACAGGGTTCCTCTCTCATCTGGAAGAGCACATGGCGAACATGGAGTCATCTGCTAGCTTCTTCTCCTGGCTTCCTGTTTCATGAAGCTCCCCAGGAGGCATTTTCCTTCTTCATCTCCAAGGGTCGCTGGCTGGTAGACTCTGCTTCTCATGGCTGTGTCGTTCTGTTTCTGCTCTCTCTGAATCTCTCGTTCTCCAAAATGTTTCCTCTTTTATAGGACTTCAGAAACTAATCAAGACCTTCCTGAATGGGTGGAAACATATCATCACCTAATCCAGTTTAACAACCACTCTCGATTACATCACATCTCCAGGGAGATGATCTAATTATAGTTTCAAACATACAATGCTGAATGGGATTAGAAGAAATGGCTGCCTTTACAAAATGGGATTAGGATTAACACATGGCTTTTCTAGGGGACATACATCCTTTCAAACCAGCATAATAAATAATTTTTGGTATTCGGGGATATTATCCACTTAATTTCTTGAATGCAAATCCAAGTGCTATACATGTACAGAACATTAAATAATAAAAAGTATACAATTTAATAAAAAGAAAATATGAGAAAAATATAATTTCTATTGAAGCACATATTAATCCACTTATCAAACATTTTTTAATGTATAAAGTATGTCAATAACTGTGCTCAGTGCTAGTCCAGTGCTTTTCAAACTTTAACATGCATAGGAATCACCTAGATGCCCTTGTTGAAATGCAGAGTCTAATTCAGTAGGTCTGTTGTAGGGCATTTCTGCATTTCTCACAGGCTCCTGATACCTGTGCTGCTACTCTGTGGACCAAACTTTGATCAGTGTTAATAGGTGATATAAATATGTGATGATGAAAATATTAAAATACTTTGATATAACATTATTAGTTATTGTTAATTATATTTTATTTAAATTAATTTATATAACTAATTATTAATTATTATTTTCTTGAGAAGTGAACATCTTACATGAGTTTTCAAAGTTGCCTCAAGCTCTCTAGTATTTGTAAAAAGTATACCATTTTACACTGAGTTGCTGAGGCAAAGGACATGAGCTAAATCTTGCAGATCGTGTTCCTTGCTGAGTATCAAATCTTGGCTTTACATCAGAATCATCTGGGTCTCACTCTTCAGAGATTATGATTAATTACATGAATCTGCTCAGCTGTAGAGCCAACCCCTATTGATAAGAGGTAGGAACCAAAGGGAAAGACAAATGCTGTCTGTGTTTCAATAACTTCTTGGCATTTTCAGGGCTTTTTACCTTTTTGCAGTATGTTAATAATTGTGCGTTGAAAACGAAATTTGTTTGAGCCCTTTTGTGAGGTTAAATATTTAAACAGGTTCCTTTACTGAAGGATTTATCTTTGGCTTTAGCATTTTACTATATAATGTGACTCTAAGATCAGATGGAGGATGTTAGATTGTGCCCGATATATTGGACCATGATATTTTGGGGGGCAGAATGTAGATTAACCTCTGGGATGTGGCTTTGATCAGACTGTGCTCCGTGACACACCACAAAGACTGACAAGACCTGAACCTGGCCAATATTTACATTCCATCTTGCACTTTATGCTGCCAGTGACCCGATCCCAACTTGCTGTTTCTTCCTACCAGACTTTCCGTCCATTGGATCTGGTTGGAAAGTCCTCTCCCCCGCTTCGTCAGCAAAGCCTTTGTCATCCTTTCCAGTTCAGATCAGGGTATTATAAAGCAATCTGCCTTGAAGAAAGAAAGATTAGTTAAAAATTGTGTTCCTCCCCTCTGTAACAGTTAGTTATTCAAACTTCCAGAGTTTTATATTCTTGACTATAAAATGAGATTAATGATATTTACCTTGCTGGAACAAGATTAAAATATAGATGAGAAACCTATCAATCAGCCTGGCAAGGATAGTCAATAAAGTGTACGTGTTAGTGATTATCATGTCCTGTGTGAAAACTAACAAAGTAAAGGTACAGGTAATAGATATTTTCAGAGTTTATAGGAAGGAGAGATAATTTCCCAATAAAGTTACTACAAAAAATTTCCTAGAAAAGTTAGGATTTTACATAGACCATGAGAATGAAAATGATCTAGATCGGGAAAATATGTGTGGGTATTCTAGGCATGTGATACGTAGAAGTAAAAGGACAGATGTGAGAAACACAAGCAATATTTCAGTGATAAGAGAGAAAGCAATCCATTGTTTTCACTGAGCAATAAGAAATAACTAAAATTTTTTGAAAGTAGGCTTTTATGCAAACTCAAATATTTATTTTTCTTGAAAAAAATATTCATTTTGTTCTTAATATTTGTTGCTATAATAAAAATAGTGCTTCAGAGAAATAAAACTAACTTGGGTATCAGATGGGAAAAGAAGAAGTGAGAAATAATAAACAGCTACAAATTTTTATGAGAACACATATAATTTACCAGGACTCTAAGATCATGGAAATAGAAAGGTAAAATGAAAGTGCTACTGATAGCTTGAATCATCTACTGCAAGGTTTATAAGTGACTATGTGGTAATATTTCAACTTTCATCTTAAACTGTGAGTGTGTTAAAACTTCAAATGTCCAGGACCTGTTACTGTGAAGTTTGATTTGGGATGTCTGGACTATGCCCAAGAATCTACATTTTAATCAGCTCTCAAGAGTTTTAACCAGACTTTGAGAAATATCAAGAAGATTTACAAAGAACACATTGATGCTCTTAGCAGGAACAGGGGAAGTTGCAAAGTTCTTTATTGCCTTCCTTTGCTCTGTACCTTCTTTTTACTATAGAAAGAAGTATGGAGACCTTTTAGGCCAGTGGGTCTCAACTGAGCCAATGGATCCTGTTTATTTGAACTTATAGTTTCCAACCATGTGATCCTTGTTTTGGGGTGGAGTCTTTTGTCAGGAAAGAGGGAAAGAAACAGAGCTTTGAAAAATAGTAAAGAGCTAGTTGGTCTGGCTTAATTGGGAGGAAGACTATAACAAGGGAAATATGTATAGGTTAGTTAGTAAATTGAAACAAAAAAATCTAATTTATACAAAATTGTTTGAAATATCCAAACCAACAGAGCTTGATAAATTGGAAAATAAATAATTATCTGAAGGGGTGCAAGGATAGTTCAGTGGTAGAATTCTTGCCTTCATGCGGGAGACCTGGGTTCGATTCCAGGTCCATGCACTTACCAAAAAACAAGCAAACAAGCAAAACACAAAATTTTTTTTCAACAAATAGTGTTGCAATAATGGGGTACTCATGTGGAAAAATAATGAAATGTGACCCTGCCATACAGCATCCAAAAAAAATAAATAAATAAGTTATTTGAAGTCCAGACAGACCCAGGATAAGATCTCAGCATCGAGGAAGTAATTTAACTCTCAGAGGCCATGAAAGGAATCCTATTGTAAAACTACAGATTAGTTATGTAAAGAGTTTTGAATACTACAAGTTGGCCACTGCACAATAAAGGGAAACTGTTATCCAATAGGAGAGCAGTCAGGTAAGTGGATTTATGTGCACATTTTCTGTAAATTTTGAATATTTGTAGTGGAGGGTGTTTAAGCAGTGATTCTATGTGCACATTTTCTTTAAATTTTGGAACATTTGTAGTAGAAGTTTTTTAAGCAGTGACTCAGAAGGAGTGGATGTGTGGTAGGGTAGATGCACTTATCATCAGGATATTTTTTATTAAAACAACAAAAGAGTTTAATATGTAAACCTAATTAATGGAAACCAAAATGGCTACTCAATCATTTATTCTCAGCAAATTTGCCTTGTACATGATGGAGAAATATCCAGAAGCATAAAATGGGGTCTTTATTTATAATATATTATTATTTCATTGGTACCTTTTAATTTATCATAAACTGTGAGAAGGAACAAGGAGGGCCCCATTTACTTACACCATGCTGTATCATGAGGTTTGGAGTGAATGAACCTGAGTGAGCGCAGGTTCTCAGGTTTAATTTTTTCATGACAAATAACTCCTAAGTAACCTAAAAGCTACACAGCTTTTAAAGCCAAGAGCATGAAGATAGTAATAAAATGCTGCTGGGATCCATCCAATGGGATCAGTTTTTATTTTTTCTTTCTCTGACTAAGTCATCTTTCCATTTTCTTTAACAATTTAATCATATTATTTAAAAAGGAATAAATTGATCTAAGTCTGAAATAAAGTATTGATTTTCTAAACGTTTATTGAAGTTTGCACTTCCTTTTGGACCTGCTTCTTGCTCTTCTCTCCCTGTTCTTCCCTTTTGTTCTTTTTTATTGTCATGCTCCATATACTCACAAACACGGCCTCACACACATGCGCATAGATGTGTATATAGAAATGTGTATAATGTAGACTCAGCCCTGGAGCCAAGAAAATATGTATACTTTTTAATCTTAGAATTTTTTTCAATTCAAATCTTTAGCTATACATTTTTTTTCTTAATTTACCTAGCTGAAAAATCAAAATATTGTTGTGCTGGTTTGGAGCTGTTATGTATCCCAGAAAAGGCCACGTTCTTTTAATCCATTCCTGTGGATGCCGATCTAATGTGGGTGGGACCTTTTGATTGGGTTGTTTCCATGGAGATGTGGCCCAACCCATTCCAGGGGGGACGGGGGGGGCGGGTCTTAATACATTATTGGAGTCCTTTATGAGGATAAAAGAGAGAAACTCCCAGAAAGAGAGTTCAGAGAGAGAAACAACCAGAGAGCTTGGAGGAAGGTCCTAGAGGTGCTAACAAAGGACCTACAGAAGCTCAGAGAGGAGACCACTGGAACCAGAAGCCGAAAGCTACCAGTCCGGGAGCAAAGGACCAGCGGACAGCAGCCGTGTGCCTCTGTCATGTTCCTCTGACAGAGCAACCCCAGGTGCCAGCGGTCTTTCTTCAGAGAAGCTTTCTTCTTGTTGATGCTTTAATTGGGATATCTTCATGGCCTTAGAACTATAAAATTGTAAGCTAATAAACCCCCTTTGTAAAAGCCAACCCCTTTCTGGTATATTAGTTTCTAGCAGCTTTAGTAAACTGAAGCAATTGTCTTATTAATGCTGTGATTCAAAATGACCTAATCATTATTTAATGCCAAAGTACCTTATATAAACCATCTATTAATATGTCGCTTTATCTAGGCTGCATCATTTCATAACCAAAGTTATCCCTGCTTTGAAATTACAGATTCTAAATAGGAAAATAACTCTTCATTTGCAGTCTGTATTTTCAGATTGGCAACGAACAGGAATTTGGCTCAGTAAACTGACTACTTTTGTGAACTTTCAGTAAGGACATACATGTGAAATTTGGAGTTAAGCTTGGCACTGATTTTGTTCTGTAGTTCTGTATAAGTCATGTTTCGTAATGTGCAGTTTGATAGCTTCCTCACCAGAATTTTCTATGACTGCTCTGTCCTCTAGAGCTGCAACTGACTATCTCATCAAATGATGCATGGGTTCCCTAAGGGGAAATCTAACAGTATATACACTCTCCATGCTATATACCAGGGCTCAATATGGACTGCTGTTTGAAAAAATACAGTTTCTTGAAAGGAGTGATATGAAATAAAAGAAAAGAGAAGTATTTTTTTATCAATACAAAAATACCCAAAATAGGAATTCATCATTGACAAGATAACGGTATGACATCTATGGGCAGTTTTGTGTTTCAAGGTTTGGGCTTATGATTCTGTAGGTCAGTTTTCAGGGATGGCTTCATACACACACAGGCAAAGGTGTGATGACAAGTATAGAGCATTTTAAATGTGAGAGGAAACAGGAAGATTATCTGAGACCATTTAAATTGCTGGAAATTTCAGAGGAAAGGAGACAGCAGCCCTTGGTTTGAATTCTAGCTCTGCCATTTTCTAAGCTATATTGTCTTGGGCTATTAAGTCCCTGAACCCCTTTTTTTTTTATCTGTGAAGTAGACAAAACTGTACCTATTTTTCTGGGTTGTTGTGAGGATAAGGGAGGAAATGCCTTGACTCTGTACCAATGGCACTGCAAGAGTTGCAGTCATTATAATTATTGACATTATCACTGTCGTAATCATCCAACTGCTTCTTCTTGTTTCTCTTTCCATTTTTCTGTCATCAGCTTTGTGCTGGTTTGAAAGGATATATGCCCCCTAAGAAAGCCATGTTTTAATATAAATCCCATTTCGTAAAGGTAGAATAATCTCTATTCAATACTGTATGTTTGAAACTGTAATGAGATCATCTCCCTGGTTGATGTGATTTAGTTAAGAATGGTTGTTAAACTGAATAAGGGGATGACATGTCTCCACCCATCTGAGTGGGTCTTGATTAGTTTCTGAAGTCCTATAAAAGAGGAAACATTTTGGAGAATGAGAGACTCAGAGAGGGCAGAGAATGCTGCAGCACCACGAAGCAGAGAGTCCACCAGCCAGTGACATTTGGAGATGAAGAAGAAAAATGCCTCCCGGGGAGCTTCATGAAATAGGAAGCCAGGAGAGAAAGCTAGCAGATGACGCTGTATTTGCCATGTGCCCTTCCAGGTGAGAGAGAAGCCCTGACTGTGTTTGCCATGTGCCATCTCACTTGAGAGAGAAACCCTGAACTTCATCGGCCTTCCTGAACCAAGGTATCTTTCCCTGGATGCCTTTGATTGAACATTACTATAGCCTTGTTGTAATTGGGACATTTTCTCGGACTTAGAACTGTAAACTAGCAACTCATTGAATCACCCCTTTTAAAAGCCATTCCGTTTCTGGTATATTGCATTCCGGCAGCTAACAAACTAGAACAAGTTTCTCCTTCATTCAACTTCCTCCGGATGTCTATTGCCTTCCCTCTTGTTTTAGTTTCCTAGCTTTTAAAACAAATAACATACACTCGGTTGACTTAAAAACAGGAATTTATTGGCTCATGGTTTCAGAGCCTAGAAGGCTTACTTCATCTGGGGTCGCTGTCTTCTGGCTGGCCAGCAGTCCTGGGGTTCCTTGACTTCTTGTCGCATAGCAATGCGCACGGTGGCATTTTCTTTCTTCTCTGGTTCTATTGATGCTGAGCTTCTGACTGCCCCCCCCGGCTTCTCTTTCTCTTTCATATTCACTGTGCTTACAAAGGACTTCTGCAATATTGATTAAAGCAAAAACTGATTCAGCTGGGCCACACCTTAACTGAAGTAACATTTTGAAGGGATGTTATTTATAATGGGTCCACAACACCAGAATGTGGACCAAGCCTGAGAAAATGTCCCAACTGGAGTGCCCAGTTCAATGGACCACACCTCTGTTTCCTGATTTCCCGAGACATCCCAATATCCTGTTCCAGTAACTGGCCTCTGGATAGCACCCTGCCCCATATAATTTGAAGTAGTGTTTCTTCTGTAGTATTTCTTAATGATACAGTGAATTTCTAAATGGATATATCATTTCTAAATAATATATGGATAATTGATGATGAATCAGTACTTTCCTCCTTAGGGGATATTTAATGAAAGTAATAGTAATAATAATAATAGAAGCAGCAGCTACAATCTGTATATTGTCTATATGTACCAAGTCCTAATGTAGGTGCTTTACATTTATCAGGTCATTTTATTCCAGCATCAACCCTTGAAATATGTGCAACTATGCCTATTTTACAGATAAGGAAACTAAAGCACAGATGTAAATTGATTAACATCACCCAGTTCATAAAAGCAGAGTCAGGATTTAACTTCACATGCTCCAATTTTAGTATTTAGATGTGATGTAGTTTGTGCTTTATAGAAAAGGATAAAATTAAAGTATCCTTTCCAGTGAGTGCACACAATCCTGCTGACCTACTGAAAAACAAAACTCTAACGACTCCCTCTGTCCTTGACTTTGCAGAGTGCACTATGTGTAGGATTAGAAACACTGCATGTTTATTGAGTGTATGACTGAATGAACTAAGAAATGCTTTTCTTCAGGGTACTGTTAAATTCAAAAAAGAAAATACAACAAAATGCATAACTAAAAAGCAAATGAAAGAAGACATTACTGACCTAATTTAGCAACAGTCATATTTTATGGAAAATGTTTTGAAAGACTTAGGTAATTGTATATTTTTTCCTAAGCGTTCTGTTTTTTTTTTTTTTTTTTTATTCGTGCAGTACATTCTGTGTCCAGCATAACTTCCACAACAGTTGTTTATTTGGTGGTCTCTTGATAGTTCAGCTTGTGTTATACAAACTGTGAGTAACTGGAATAAACCAATAGTCAGCAAGGAAATTTTTGATTATAGGAAAGTCATAGCTCCCCTCTGATAGTTTAAGATGAAAAGGGGCCTGGGTTAGGTAGCCTCGTGGTGCAAGATGAAGGGAGCTAATCTTTTATGGCAATCCCAGTAGGAATTTCAGGGACACTTTAGAGCAGTTGTGGGAATTTAAGCCTGAATAAAAAAGCTTCTCTGCCTTCATCCTAAAGCGTGAAAGGATTTGCAGAGAAGTTACCCACTGAGCAGTTTAGCCATGGGGTAAGTCAGCTAGGAAGCAGTGTCATGGGTTGAAGTATGTCCTCCCCAAAAACTATGTTGAAGTCCTAATTCCCAGGATTTCCAAATGTGAATTTATTTAGAAATAGGGTCATTTTTGGATGGAATTACCTAACTTAAAATGAGCTCATACTGGGGTAAACTGGGCTTTAATCCACTGGGAGTGTTGTCCTTTATGAAAGAGAGAAAAGAGACAGAACAGGGAAGAATGCGATGTGATCTCTGAAACAGAGATTGGAGTTATATTGCCGCAAGCCAAAGAATGTTAGCAATTGCTGAAAAAGCACCCAAAACTTTGATGAGGCAAGGACGGATTCTTTCCTAGAGACTTCAGAGGAATTGTGGCCCTGCTGCCACCTTGATTTCAGCCATCCAGCCTCCAGAACTGAGACAGTAAATTTCTGTTGTTTTAATGCTCCCCCCCCCACCCTGGTTTGTGACAATCTGTAGCCCTAGCAAACTGAGACAACCAACCTGGTCATGTAGCATGTTTCCTTAATCTCCAAGGGAAGCTTACCTGCAGAATAAAGAAGGATTCAAAAACTTACCTGGGTCCCTCACTTCTTGTCATATTACCCTTTTGGGGAAAACTCTAGAGACTGCAGAAGATACAAAACATAATATAAACTCTTGAGATTTTGCTGTACCTGTATCTTTGTGTCCTTTAATATGACTGATGCCATACAATCTGCTGAGGAATCAAGGCATCATATCTAAAGATACAAAGTAAAGCTATTTAATATCACTAGCTGTTGCTCAAATACTGCTCTATACATCTGGAGAGGACCTCTTGTGACCCAGGTGTTACGTGACATTTTTTTTCTTCCTTTTTCCCCCTCATTTTCTAATTGTTGTCAAATGCCAGCTTCTAGGAAGTAGTTTAAAAACAGAGAAACCTGTGACTAGCAATCAAATGCATATTATGACATTAATTCCTTCTGCAGTCACTGTTCCTGTATGGTGTTCCTTTCATTTAAGCTAATGGGAGCACAGGGAAGGAATCAAGAAGATCTCAGACCTCAGTAAATAATAGATGTCTCCAAAAAGGAAAGCAGCTTTGCCTTAAAAGCATTAGCATTGTAATGCACTCATGTAATATACTTGGACAACATCTTTTATACCAATATCAGAGTGTTCAATTAGTGATAATTAGAGCCCAGCGAGGCAAGAGCAATTTCAACACCACTGTGAAAAGTGTGTGATGCAGAGAACACTTCATTCAAATTATTTCTCCAGTTATATGCCTAAATCTATTTATTAGAAATAGGGTGGATCTACAGTTTTTTTTATCTCCTTTGCCAAATTCACGTGTATGTTCCATACTGTATTTTAGAATATATTGAACTATTTAATATTATGTATGCTCTCATGGGTTTCTTATAATGATACCTTTATGGGTTGGTACGTTCCAAGAATATGGATACAGAGAATATGAGTTCAATAAATCTATGTATTTTAAATATTTTATAAATGAGATGTAAAATTTGTGTGCACAGGAAAAAGACTGAAATAATCAGGGGAATGTGGAAATAGTTTTACCCACGGAAAATGGCGTTCACAGGAGATGTAAGATGATGATGTATGAGACAGGCTTTCTGTGCTCAGTGATCACCTGCATTTGTGATTATAACACTGATAATAACATTTATGTTTTAGATGGGCTGTTTTCTACTGGAGAAAAAGGTCTTCTTGAGAGCAGAGTTTACCATTCATTTGTTTTCTCAATTGGGGGTTCTCTATAAATGCTCAGTTATTTGAAGATAGAGCTGGGGTTAGAGATGGAACTGGAGTTAAAACTCAAAATTATAGCCACCTACTTTACCACTTGTTTCAGTACAACTGGCTGTCTGAAATATAAGATAAAGAAATAAGAAGCAATAATACCATATAAGGATGAAATGAAACCAGAGTTCATTTACCATTTTTTCATTTATTCATTTTATTCTTAACCTTTTCTTACAAATTATTTGCAGTGACTTGTTGAAAAAAAAACACATAAGAGATAGTATATTAAAAGACAGAATGAAAATCACGAGGAACAAATTAATTAAATATAAATGGATGCTAAATCGTGGAGACTAAAATTAATATTTAATTTTTAATTCCCATTCGTGGCAAAAGGAAAAAAGTGACAATTTACCTCTCTCAATAGCAGAAATTGGAAAATCCAAATTTCTCAAGAATGGCAAAGATTTTTTTCACACAAAACTTGAAAATAAAATTTAAACTGGGTTATTATGTCAGGGTCACAGTAGATTAGACAAGTTTGATGATTTGAAAAATGGAATGTGAAAACGTGGAGGAAAATTACCTGTGTGTTCTTCTCAAGGTAATTTTCTGTTCAAATCAATCCCATCCCTTTCAAATAAATTCAGAGAAGATATAAAAATATTTTCATATACACTTCTTTCATCAGGAATGTCTATTGGCATCAGGTTGCTATGCTGGGTTTGCATGCTGTCCACAAAATTATGAGTTATGATTCAGGGAACCTGCAGTCTGATTAGAACATGTTGTGGGAAATATCTATAATAGTAGTTAGAATGTGATAAACATCACATGAAATTTAATGAATATTAACTGATTGTAATCTCAGAGGAATTGAGTTCACTTCAGTTTAAGGCATCAGGAAAATTTAATCACCAAAATTTCATTTGAGGATTTTGAAATAAAGAAACTAGGAGAAAGAAAAGAAACAAAATTACAAGAAGAAGAAAAAAAAAATAGAAACGATTGCTGTAACTCCTTGTGCTAGTTTGAAAGGATATATGACCCCTAGAAAAGCCATGTTTTAATCTAAATCCCATTTCATAAAGGCAGATAATCCCTAATCAATACTGTATGTTTGAACTGTAATCAGATCATCTACCTGGAGATGTGATTTAATTAAGTGTGGTTGTTAAACTGGATTAGGTAATGACATGTTTCCACCCATTTGGGTGGGTCTTGATAAGTTTCTGGAGTCCTATAAAAGAGGAAACATTTTGGAGAATGAAAGAGATTCAGAGAAAGCAGAGCAGAACGATATCGCCACGAGAAGCAGAGTCCACCAGCCAGCGACTTTTGGAGATGAAGAAGGAAAATGCCTCCTGGGGAGCTTCATGAAACAGGAAGCCAGGAGAAGAAGCTAGCAGGTGATGCTGTGTTCACCATCTGCCCTTCCAGATGCGAGAGGAACCCTGACGATGTTCACCATGTGCTTTCCGGATGAGAGAGAAACTCTGACCATGTTTGCCATGTACTCTTCTACTTGAGAGAGAAACTCTGAGCTTCATTGTCCTTCCTGAACCAAGGTATCTTTCCCTGGATGCCTGTGATTGGACATTTCTATAGACTTGCTTTAACTGGGTCATTTTCTCAGCCTTAGAACTATGAACTAGCAACCCATTAAATTCCCCTTTTTAAAGGCCATTCTGTTTCTGGTATATTGCATTCTGGCAGCTAGCAGACTAGAACACTCCCTATAATTCTGCCCCCACCCACAGAAACACACACAAACACTCTCAGGCACACATGTATATATGTGTGTATATATAGTCTGGTTCAAACATTGAGGTTTACTTTGCAAAATAACTAAAATATTGGGGCAATGAATACTATAATAGTCTTGCTAAAATGTGAACAATTTTCATACCAATATTGTATTATATTAATCCATATTAAGGAGCTGTATTAAATCTAGTTATGACAGGAATTGCCTATTTAGGGTATCAGGAGGTTTTTATAGTATATAAAGCTATGATATTAAGAGTTACCATTATCTGCTCCCTTCCCTAATGAGAAAGTGCTCTCTTGATTAAGATGATCATTTGTTTAAACAATTTGGAAATGAATGTGCTTTTGTTTGTCTGTTTGCTTGGAAGGATGGGGTTTTAAAGTGTTTTGCACTGATTTCTTGTAAGGCCAAAATCAACTTTCCAGTAAGTCTTACTTTTTTAAGTAAAGTTGATACAGAGGGTATTAAATGCCTTATGAAGATGCAATCGCATAATAAAATATTAATATTGGTTATATAAGTATAACTGGAAACATAATTCATATACATTGACAATTGATCTTTTGCATTTATATTTGACTTTAATTAGTCCAGACTCTTAAAGTAAAACCATTTTCAAACAGTGGTATAAAAATACAAAATCTTTATTTTATGAAACAAAATATAAGGACTGTGGATTCAGAAAAACCCAGGACCAATCCCTAGTTCAACTACTTAGGCAAGATATTATATTTATTTTTTTTCTCTATATTAACATTCTATATCTTTTTCTGTTGTTTTGCTAGTTCTTCTTCTAAATCGATGCAAATGTACTAAGAAATGATGATCATGCATCTATGTGATTATATTAAGAATTACTGATTGCATATGTAGAATGGAATGATTTCTAAATGTTGGGTTAATTTCTTTTTTTTTCTTTAATAAAAAAAAAAAACCTGAAATTAATTCTGTTTTATTTTCTGTCTAGGGAGATCATATACTTCTACCAACTTCATTTAGTAATGCATTTCATTTTTTATATTTACCTACTTTTCTATTATCTTTTCCTTTGCACTGTTTCATGCAGGGATTTTACCGTAATTTATAATGATTGCTTTTTTATGTGTTTAGCCCTTCCCTCTGCCAATAAATTATAAGCTTATGACAACATAACCAGAGTTTAAAATGTTGCAAGTTTATCATCCTCTAAGCTAGAGAAAGAAGATAGAATATCAATTTTTTAGAAAATTAGGAATAAGTATTTACATCATTAGATGATCTACAATATTGATTCTGAGAACTGGTGTTAACATCATATGATCCCATGTTGAAGTGCTCACTCTTCTGGTTACTAGTTGTATAACCCTATCAATTTATTGAATATTTCCTCATCCCAATTTTTCTTAGCTTTAAATGAGGTAGATGATGTACTCATGTACTCACCTGTACCGAACACTGTATTGGGATATAAGCCCCGTTCACACTCTCACCTTTTCTGAGGTCTGAAATCTCCTCACATTGAAGGTGAACAGTGATGCAGTTCCCAACACTAGATATGAGGGCTGAATATAATTTAATATCCCAAAACTATACAATTAACCTAAAATACATGCATGTAAAATAGAGGGGGGAAATTCTCACAGAGGTTCTATAAGATAAATGACCAAGGGTTTAAACACATAAACCCCACAATGTGGTGTGCAAAAATATGTACATAAATATAACCTCATTAGTTACCACACATATTTCAATGAAATTCTAAATTTTTAAGTTCTATATTACCTAATTAGAGTCACCTTTTTCTTTAAAAAAAAAGAGCGAGAGATACTGAAGGCTCAAAAAGATATGATGAGCTAGGAAATCCCCTTTACTGCTGGGAATTAAATTGTTCTACTTAGAGAATAATTGGGTTAGTCAATGACAATTGCTTATGCTCAGTAGACCTAAATATTAGTCTTAGAAATCATCATAAAGTATTAGTTGAAAACACTGAAAAATGCTTTATGGTCAAAACAATGACAATAGTTATAAAATGCAAATGTAAGGAAACAGAAAATATATTTTAAAGGAGTTAAAATTTGGATGTCTTAGTAACAGCTTCTCTTCTGCCAGGAACACTGAGATTTGATGTCTTAGTACCTTCTGCTAGAGAGGGTGTTTCCTGAGACTTTAAAATGACTTGCTGATATAGAGCAGTGCCTCCATTATCTCACATGCAAAGCATTTAATTTCTACAGGACCCTTGGAAGGGGAATGTAGTAGAGTGGGTAAAAGCACAAGTACCAATTACTAGTCATGTGAATTGACCAAGATCTTAAACCTTTTGGGGTTTATTTTATTTAGCCATAATGATGATGATACTTGGGATTACTTCACAGAGTACTTGCAGAGATTAAATTAATGGATAGATTAAATTAATTGATAAAAACTTGAACAGTGGATTCTCAAGAAAGAACGAAGTCACATTTAAAGAAAGCAGTCAGGATAGTAGTAGTAGTAGTACATTATGATGACCTAATTACTGCATGTTCAAATACTTATTTTACTTTCAATAGATTATACTCTACTTAACAGGAGCTTGTTTGTAAAATGTAAAATTTTGGATTTTAACTTCACTCAACAAATGTTTCTTCACTATCATGAGTTAGGCACTCTTCTAAACAACAAAGATAGATGTATGAATAAACAAAGGAAAAAAAGATATTTTTCTCATCCTAATGCTGCTTCATGCTGGTGAAATATTTATGACTTGAAAATACCTTAAGCAGCCTCACCAGCATTGTAACCTATCAATTAAAGTCCTTAAAGCAGCATGATTGCACAGGAAAAATTTAAAAGTTCACTCTGATAGGTAAAAGTAGACTAAAATATATTTCATCTAATGTTAAAAAGCCATATTTAAGGTATTTATCAAACAAATAAATAAGGATTTCTGTCAGTACATTTTTAATAAATCTTCCCCTTTCATTCTCATGGTATTTTTATATTTTAAAAAAACTGGTAAAGCATGCTGGAAAATAACTTTAGGAAACACTTAAGTAGAAATTATATATGGACATTAAATTTTGTGAAAAATTTAAATATATAAGAAGTTTTTAAAATAAACTATCAGAGAATACTTTTGACTACTATTCTAGTTTGCTGGCTGCCGGAATGCAATATACCAGAAACAGAATGGCTTTTAAAAAGGGGAATTTAATAAGTTGCTAGTTTACAGTTCTAAGGCCGAGAAAATGTCCCAATTAAAGCAAATCTATAGAAATGTCCAATCACAGGCATCCAGGTAAAGACACCTTGGTTCAAGAAGGCCTATGAAGTTCAGGTTTTCCCTCTCAAGTGGAAGGGCATGTGGTGAACACAGTCAAGAGTTTCTCTCTCATCTGGAAAGGCACACGGTAAACATGGTCAGGGTTCCTCTCTCAGCTGGAAGGGGACATGGTGAACATGGCGTCATCTGCGAGCTTCTTCTCCTGGCTTCCTGTTTCATGAAGCCCCAGGAGGCATTTTCCTTCTTCATCTCCAAAGGTCGCTGGCTGGTGAACTCTGCTTCTCGTGGCGATATCGTTCTGCTCTGCTTTCTCTGAATCTCTTTCATTCTCCAAAATGTTTCCTCTTTTATAGGACTCTAGAAACTTATCAAGACCCACTCAAAGGGTGGAAACATGTCGTTACCTAATCCAGTTTAACAACCACACTTAATTAAATCACATCTCCAGGGAGATGATCTGATTACAGTTTCAAACATACAATACTGAATAGGGATTAGAAGAAATGGCTGTCTTTACAAAATGGGATTAGGATTAAAACATGGCTTTTCTAGGGTACATGCATCATTTCAAACCAGCACAACTACTTACCCATGATTTCTCCCCTTTTTCTTTAAAGATTGCATGTAATGAAATCGCTGCCAACCGAGGCCTTTAAATCAATCATTTCAGGGACATTTCCTGACTCGGTACTATTAAATACCACTGTGTCACCACAGGCTTTATATTCATAGGAGCCCTCTTTTTAAGTCACATGAGGTTTGCAGACCCTAGCTAACAAATAACATTGCCTATCACCCAACTGGTGGTAGAGCTAATCACAGCAGCGAACTATGGATGAAGTTTTGATGCTACTTTATGGAGTGAGAGTCTTTCTACTGTGATTTATTAGTATGTTTTGTGATTGAATGCTTAGAGAGGGAGTGAACTGGTTCTTTCTACCGGTTAAAAAAATAATACCGAATGCAGCTCATCTCACAAAAAGGCACACAGATCATTGCTGCCTTGCAATTGGTCTCCACAAACATCTAAAACTGACCCCAAATTATATTCTGTAATACACAAAAGGGAAAACAAAGCAAAATAAAATTGCAAGAACCCTTGTCAGTCATACATCTGTTTCTATATGACAGTATTAATAAACAACAAAGAAATTATGGCATTTTAGTTGTATATAAACAAAATTATAACTAGAAGCTGTATGATGCCGTGGGGAGAGGTGCTGAGCAGTGATTGTGCTCGACATGGTGCCTAGTTGCAGGAGAGCCATCCACGTCAACACCCAGACAGGCATCTGCGTAACATTCAGTTTTGGGAGGAAAAAGACATAGTGCAAGACCAGATTTGAATGTACAGACCACTGGACAGCCCTCTCAGATATGTCACTGTTCGTGTTCAGTTGGGTGGTTGGTGCATTTTGCCTGCCTTCTGCCCACCACATGCCCAAAATATATTTCCATCCTGCATTTCATAAGGAACATTGTATGTCCATTATAATATATATATATATATATAAAGACATATAATATATTATTTACTCTTCATAAACACTTTATTAGGCAGGCATTATTCTACAAATAAAATTTTCTGAAGATTTAAACAAACTACTAGATTTTCAAATTTGTAGACGGTCACCTGTCTCCAAGTCCAGGGTTTTTACAAATACAAGATATACTGCACTTTCACTAGAATTTGGAAAATACTCTCTTTGGAAACATGAAAATAATTTAATGAATCAATCATTCCCTGATCTTATGCTACTTTAATTTGGGTCATTTCCTGCTAAATAAGTTTACTTTTATTAATCAATATATTACTGCAAACAATTCTATAATTCAGGGTTTATTGCATAGGCCATGTTTATTGCATATAAATTTACATGATAATTTTCACATCATTAAAACTAATTATTTAAGGTTATGAATAAACCTCAGGGAAAACTAATATTTTCCAATAGCTCTAAAATAATTTAAAAAATTCACTGAATTTTAAAAATCACACAAAAGTCTAGTGAACATCTTTTAGGTGGATAAACTCTTGAGACCTTGACAAATATGGGTGGAGATGTGTGCTAGCCAGTCAAAATAATTTCACTGTAATAGCTAATAAATCTTAATACTATTTTAAACAATCAACTATAATATAATATCTGGTCAATTTTTACATCTGTACCTGGTAATATATGTTCATTATCTCATCAGATATGCTCAATAAATATTTGTTGGTGGATGTCTGAATCACCAACACATTTATAGATATGTCTCATTATTTAAGTAGTTTAAACAGCTGTTTCAGCAAATATCTACTGAAGGTTTACTATGTTCAGGGATCTACTAAGTGTAGAAGTATAGTATATGACATTTTCATTCTTGTGAAGGTAAATATATAATCATTTTGAGGGGCTGAAATTACTAATCATTAATCATTATAAATTCCAGTTTTCCACTTTGTAGTAAGTGGATATGTACCACTATTTGAACATACAACTTTGTTCTGGTCTGAATGAAAATAAAAATATATATTTAATTATCCTCTTTTCTTTGAAAATCTACCCATTTGATTACATTTCTTTCAACTAATCATAAAAATTGCTGCTTGATGAACAAGCCAAATGGAGGACTCAGAGGCTAGTGCTTTGTAATTTGAAATAATGATATATATTTTTATATATTATATATTCCAAATTGCATATTATATGTTTCATGTTATATATTATGTATTATAAATTTTATGAAAGGAAGATTTTCTGACTTTGGACTTTAAGCTAACAAATTTTGTGTTTATATATATATATATATATATATATATATGTACACATGCACAAACATACATGCACAACTATATATAAAATCAAGACTGATTTCTAAGAACTAGCTAATATTTATCAAAGTAGGGCAAACTGAGTATATGAACATAGTATTCACTGATCTTGAAAATACTAAGTACTTCCTATAATCCTCTTGGCTCCAGTGCTAATTATATTTTGGTGTCCTCTCCTTAAGAAACAAACAGAATAAGTAAAGCAGGATATATAATAATGTTTGAAAATTTTCTGTTCTCTTTTTATATTTAAAAGAAAAATTCGGGGGGGGGGGCACAGTGGGTCAACAGGCAGAATTCTCCCCTGCCATGCCAAAGACCCGGGGTTTGATTCCCAGTGTCTGCCCATGCAAACAAACAAACAAATCTGGAATGATGAGAATTCTATAGTTTTGAGAAATACATTATTACTTAAACAGGAATGGCTTTTTGGGGGAATGCACTATTTATTTTTTTAAATATGATAAACCACTCCACGAATATCACAGCTTTGTCAGAGAATTTCTGTATTATGTATACACTTCACTAATAGTGTATGACATTTCACAATTATAGGTAAATATATAAAAGGTACTATTCTTCTATCTAACACCAGAGTATGGACATTCAGCTGATATTCAAATCGTTACACAAATAGGAATGTTTCTTGTTAGGGTTCATAGTTGAGACTCAGACCTCACTCCCACCCTCCTGTGAGCTTCAGTTTTTGCTCAGGGCACAACAATATACAACAACTTTCACTTCAGTAATAGTTTTTGTACGTTTTCAAAATGTGGAAATTTATCAGAATTTTATTTCCATAAGTTCACCCTTGCCAATTCAGACAGTTTGCCAGAATTAGAGCTCCTGTAAAACAAGCAAAACATCCCATTTACCTTTGAAAATGCTGATAAAAAAGACAAATAAATTTAAACCTTGACCACACAGTTAAAAATATTTTAGCCCACTTTTGCCACTTAAGTGTTGCTATTTTTTTTATCATATTTATTTATTTTTATCATAGACTTTTTATTTTATTTCACGAAGTCCTGCTTTTGGTCATTTGGTTTTGCTTCTTTGTATTTTGGTGGTTTTCTCTTTAGTATTATACATAATACTGAAATAAATGTCAAAGGTTATTTGTGAATATCCAAAATTATTTCCATGACATAGATTCATAAAATGTACTGAAGCATTGGATTTATATACATCTTTAAAATATGTTAGTTATCACTGGGTGCGTGTTCCCACAAGTGAGAACCTATGAACCTTTTTTGCAATACCTGTGCCACCATTGCTTATAATCAGTTACTATTTTTACTATCACATGTGAAAAATTTACTATGCTTTAATAATAGATTAAAATGACTTCTTAGCTGCAAGAGTGGTTCAGTGGTAATATGCTTAACTTTTGTGTGGGAGACCCAGGTTCAATTCTTAGCCCATGCAGCTCCCCCTACAAAAAAAAATAAATAAATAGTCCTCTCATAAATATGAATAATGTAAGATAGCCCCTTGTGGGCAATGTGTGATCACACATACTTAGTTTGAGAGCCATATCCCCAAAGAATGACAGAATACAAGATATCATTTCAGTGAGAAAAAGACCGAAGAAGCCAAGAAAGCATTGGATACCAATATATAAAGTTACATTTAAAGTGAAATGTACAATTTGTACTTGTATTTTCAGAAAAACGCTGTAGCAAATATTAAATGAGATTTGAAGAAGAAAGCAAAAGTTTGGGAAATTGGAATTCAAAAGTTGGAAACCCATGCAACCAGTACTTTTGAAAAATATTTGACTGAGACCATTGAAATGAAGTTTGTTTTTTTTCTTCAATGAAAGGATAGAAAAAGACATCTATGAAAATTCAGACAGGGGATGTACAAGTAAGCTAAAAGTTTTGAAGAATTCATACACCCCCCAGGCAACATAATTTGATATTTAATTCAGCTTTAACTTTAATAATTCATATCATTGAATATAAGAAAATTGGAAAACTCAGTAATGTACTTGTTTTTGAGAATTTCATCTCAAGGGTATAAAAGTAGCCTCACTTCTTGCCCTTTCCCTTTCTTTGGGCCTCAGTTTTATTATCTTTAACATGGAATAGGAATTGCCTTAAGACTTACATAAGAAAAAAATAAGCAAAATGTCCTAAAACTCAGAAATGTCATGTAAATTATGGTACCATTTTGTGCTGCCATGGAGTTTGATTGCTTCATATTTAAAATTCAATCATAAAATCGGGGACTCTGATTTACTTAATAGTTTAAAATACTTAACTTGCAACTTGACTAGTCAAATCCCCAATCACATAAAGGAGGGAAACAAAATATTGAAAAGGAGTTGCTGAAAAATTAATGGGCAAACTAATCATTTGTGTTTTCGGCGTGTTACCAGAAACAGAGCCCATCTGAACTGGCAGCTGCTGCATGTAGAAATTCATGAGAGTCCTTCTGGAGGTGAGGAGAATATAAATCACAACTTGAAAGATAGAAGTACAGGCAGAAGCATGAATACTCTAAAGGCTCTTGCGATGTCTCACAACATGAGCAGGCAATTTAGTGTTGTTTCTCTCCATTGTTCCAGGAGGCAGCCTAACTAGAGTGGTTACTATTTTGTGATTTTAGAAACACTTTTGAGTACACAGTTCAAGACCATCAAATGATAGCTGGCTTATTTGCACTAAGATGCAACTTGCTGAGCTGAGATGTACCTCACAGTCATATGTATATAGAAATATATATTTTATTAGGGGTTCCAGATGATGGTTGAGACACTTAAACTAGGAGAATGCTGTTTAATATTAATGTGATTCATAATGCCTTAGAGATCACCCTTGCATTTTGCCCTCCCTCCTTTGCTAGTAGTTCAGTTGTGACTATAGCAACATTTCAATTGCAAAACACTAAAATCTCCCTTCAGGGTCCTTAATTGTGCTTCTGAAGTCCTTACTATCAAAGACTATGCACTTTCTTCTAGCTGCTTCTTGAGTAAGCACAGAGACAAGTGTTTCTCCTTGCCACATCCTTGTGACAGTGAAATCCATTAAAGTGCTGTGCTCCTCCTAATCACCTTTGGCTCGGGTTTCCAATTTGGTTTTAGATGCAAAATGAGCTGCTTGTTAAATTTTGTGTGGATCCTGGATTCTGCCTTATCTACAGTGCCTCCTTACTTAGAAAGAGCATTTCAATGATTTAAGATTTTCTTTATTTCTCTGGTCTTTTTAATTAATTAAATTAGGAGGTGCTTCAGGTCATTTATTTGTGTAAAGAAAACTCACAACTTAGACTCCTAATCAACTATTAAATGTCATGTGAAAGTCATTATTTTAGAGCAGATTCTATCCTTCTAAGACATTTCATGTAAGCACGTATTTAAGTTCAAAGCTGCATCTAACACAGACTGCTTGGTAGTTTAGTAACACAAGATGCTTTGAATGGTAAAATTAAAAAAAGAATTCATTGTCAATTCAATCAAATATCAACTAACAAATATTTTCACAGAGTGACAAAAATGCCGGGTGAGACTGTTTAAGTAAAATGTGCTTTTCGAAAATTACCCAAGGCTCTGCATTCTAATTTGACAGCTTTCCAGAGACTCTTTTGTAGATGAATACTTCATTTCAAGATCCACCCCTCTTCCTCCCAGGGGGATGTTGGATTTCTTCTTCAGTGAATTAAAATGGTAATATATATGTTTCCTCTGCAGCAACTGCAGATGGTTATTTTATTGTCAAAATCATCATCTGATATCTCAACAAGGCCCACCAGTGTCATCATAGCAGAGAATGTTTCAGACTTCTATGATCTGTAGCATTTACCTAAATTTTTATTTAATTTTAGGCCAAGTTAGGTTGGAATGCAGGTTTACTTACTCCATCACTTGTTTTCTGACAAGAATATTTGTCTGATCTGTTCTCAGAACTTTTTCAAAAATAGTTATCTTTTGAATCCATTTTGAGTAATGAGCTGTCATATAACTATTAGCACATCACAGTGCTAGAACCAGCAGTGACCCAAAGAAGCTTATTATGCACTATAGACTTTGTCCATTATAAACGTCATAAGGAGGTAAAATGTAGAGAAGCCTGAGATGTGACTTTATATTTGAGGAAGAGACAAGCAGTTGTCCTCAACCTCATCAGGTTTGTTAAAGAAAAAATATTCTGAGGTCAGAAATGCTTTATCCTGCACCACCAGAAGAAAAAAAATATGTGGGGGTGGGGAGCAGGTATTTGGCTACAAGAGAGAGGGCAGTTAAAAGACAGTGGTAACCAGCAAGGAGTACTGAAAACTTTATTTTATAAATGATGAAATATAAACTTCACTTGGTTTGCTTCTAGGTTCATTGTCTGAAATAAAAATCCTGGACATATTTTGAACCTCAGTTCTAAGCATTGGACTATGCCTGGTTCTAAATGTGATGCAAAAGAGGATTTGTTGCTTAAAGGGATTTGAGATGAGAAAGCATCAACACAAATCTAATTAGATTATTAGGGCAGATTTAAAGGACCTTCAATTATTTAAATAAATTCTTTAAAGATTAAAATAAATTAATTAGGAGCACAGAAATCCCTACATTCTGTTAATGGTGAGAGTAAAAGCTTATGTTTATGGTTCTCTGTTATTTTCAATTGCTACTTTTTCCCTCCTGTGCGTACTAGTATATGCAGCTTCTCAGCCTCAGCGCACATGAGGGAGAGAAGTCCAACCCAGGCCTCGTATATATTTTGAAGGATACATTTAGGTTTCCTCAAGGCTGCAAAACTACTGGACATGCTGAAGTGATATGTGATTTTGTGAGTCTAAATGTGTCTGAATTGAATCAACTTATTAATAGTGATTTAAATTTGACTTCACCCCTCTGGCTTCCATTGATTTACAGTTATTTCCCCATTTTGGAGCTTTTCCCTCTATTGCTACTACCTAAGAAATAATCATAAGGTTCTCAAGGACACTCCCCTCCCAGCACAGAGAAAGCATCTTACAAAAGTATTGTGTTCTCAGATATTCACTCCTCTTATTGTAATAATTACATTTCAAAAGAGAACCTCAGGGCTCTCAATATTATAAGCCATGCCCTTGATCTTGGGGCTTGCTTTTATGAAACTTATTCCCGCCAAGGAGCAGCTCAGCCTGCCTATAATTATACCTACGAGTCATCCCCAGAGAACATCTTTCGTTCCAACTCTGCAAACAAAATCACTGCCCTTCCCCCTACATGGGACATGGCTCCCAGGGGTGTAAATCTCCCTGGAAATGTAGGACATGACTCTTAGGAATGAGCCTGACACTGGCATCATGGGTTTGAGATGCCTTTTTGACCAAAAGGTGGGAAAGAAATGAAACAAAATAAAGTTTCAGTAGCTAAGGGATTTCAAATAAAGGTAAGAGTTCATTCTGGAGGTTATTCTTATGCATTCTGTAGACATTCCTTTATATTTTATAGTGTATTAAAATAGCTAGAAGGAAATACCTGGAAATGTTGAATGGTAATCCATTAGCTTTTTCTTGGTAACTACTTAACTTTTATGGTATGTCTGAGTGATTGTGAAAGCCTTGTGACTGCCATTCTTTTATCCATTACATGGATCCCTGAATAATAAAATAAAGACAAATAAATGAATGAATAAATAATATGCTAAGGGGTGTGGGAGGTTTCGCATGTTCATTTCTATTTTGATTTTTATTTTTTGAGTAATCAAAATGTTCTAAAATTGATTGTGGTGATGAATGGACATGAGCCACTGGTATAGTTTGGGTAATTATATGGTATGTGAATATATCTCAATAAAATTGCTTAGTAAAGAGAACATCAGGAGCAGGGCAGATCTTTGCTAAGAAGAAATGATCTCTAATATATGTGCTCTAAAGCTTTAATAAGAAAGTGAACTGGAAAAAGAGAATATTCGGGGACAGAGTTTCCTGGTATCGCTCCAACCACTCATTTAAGATTTATCCTCTCCCTGGAGCTATCCCAATCTATAAATGTAGGATTGGAATTCATCTAGAAGAGTAGTTTTGCACTGTTCCTCAGAAGTGGCCTGAAACTTTTGCGTGATAATCCATTAGCGTGATTCTTGATAACTACATAGCTTTTTTTATGGTATATCTGAGTGATTGTGAAAGCCTTGTGACGGCCATTCTTTTATTCATTATATGGATCCCTAAATAATAATCTTCACTGATCTTACATGCAATGAATTCTTATTTCCTAATCTCCATGAGTGTAGTTTATTAATATTATCTCTGTCCTATAATTTGGAAACACTGAAATACTGTGGCCAGCAGCATTCACACAATGTGTTCCATGAAGGACTGATGCTTTTTATCTTAAGGTCTCTTATCTCTACCTACATTTCCATTCTTTCAATAGTTTCTGCATTAGTCAGGGTTCTCTAGGGAAACAGAACCAAAAGGAGATAACTGTAAATATGAGATTTTATACAGGTTTCTCATGCAACTGTGGGGATGCATGAGTCTAAATTCCTTAGGGCAGGCCACAAGCTGGCAACAACGATGAAGGTTCATGAATTCCCAGGAGAGGCAGGCTGGCTAAAAAAGAAATAAAAGTTCTCTGTTATGACTGCTGAAATCATCAGCTCTCCCTTAAAAACCTTCAAGGATTTGGATTAGACCTGACTGATTGGATTATCTCCTTCCAGAAGATACTCCCCTTAGTTGATCTTAGATGTAATCAACCACAGATGCAAACTGATTGATGATTTAATAAACCAACCTTCTGGCTTATCAACCAGCCAAGAAATATCCTTGCAGTAATGATTAGGGCAGTGTTTGCCCGACCTGACAACTGGGCATTAGCACCTGGCCAAGTTGACACAAGAATCTAATCCCAGTTTTGTTCATCTTCTTTGAAGTGGTATTTTTCCTTATAATTTCCAAGGTATAGCGTAATAAAAACAATTTCCTTTCATATCTGTAACCACTATTTTATGGCAGAATAATAGATTATCATGACTACTTTGAAACTCCCTGCATGGGAGTATGCAAATTTTTAGAATTTTGTGACTTAGTTTCCCAATTGCATGGGTCATCTTCACCTTCACGATTCTGACTGCATTGCACAAATACAACTTATGAAGTTCTTTGTTTTGCTTATTTTTATTTTCCATGTTTCTTCCACTCATGATTTAGTAGAGTATATCATTGACCCTGGATACAATGTCTAGAAAAATCCTCTTAAATGAGGTTGAGAGAGAATTTGGGGGATGAAGAAATAAGCGATTGATACTTGTCTGTATCTGCATTGTTGCCTTATAAGTTTGGGCAGTCATTCCCAAGTACATTATGTTCAACATACTATGTAGTTATATTGATGATGCTAATGTTTTTCATAAAAATAGATGCATTAAGTTCTCTGAAAAAAAATGCTACCTTTGAATAGCAAATAAATAATTATCTGGGGGTGCCTGCCCATGCTAAAAACAAAAAAGAAATAGTTATCTGGGGGGTGCAAGGGTAGTTCAGTGGTAGAATTCTCACCTGCCATGTGGGAGACCCAGGTTCAAATCCTGGCCCATACACTTCTCAAAAAACAAAGCAAGCAAAACCAAGAAACAAAAGTTCGACAAATGATACTGCATTAACAGGATACTCACATGGAAAACTCTTGAAATGTGACCCTGCCATACAGCATACAAACAAACAATCAAACAAAAAATTACCGGATAAAAATATATAGTTCCTTGAACTGGAAAGTAAACGCTAGCTGTACTGACATGATTTGAGTGTTCTTTTCTATTTTCTTTCCTTTGGTAGTGCATGGTTTAAATACCCTAGTTTGTTTAAGCTTCACAACATCACAGTGAGGCAAGTACCAGTGTTATTCACATTTTACTGAGATTTCCACAGCTTAGATAAATTGTACAAGATTTAAGACAAAGGAAAACTCTAGCTCAAATGCTAGGCTGTTGAACACCACTGGCTGCACTGCCACCGTTTTGTTGCAGGAAAGAGATGATGTGAACTATGGCTAACAGCAATGGTTTTCAATTTCTATGTTAACTGTGCAGTTGTAACTGCGCATTTACATAGAGACCATGAGACTGTGGGGAGACCAGGAGACCAAGAGGGTGGTTTGTCTTTTTCAATCTTATCATCTTCAACCAGAGCAACTTTATTCCTCTCTTTAGTTTTTATAATATTGGTTGGATTTTGAGTAAAGAATAATGGTACAATATTCAAAGCCCTGAAATTTTTAGATAAAATGTCATACGATAAAGTATAACATTTTATAATGCAAATTGCATGCATTCTTACTTGAAAGAAATGATGCTGTTGTGTGACCAAATATAATTAGAAGCTAAATATTGACATGGATCATATCAGTGCATTTCTTTTTCATTTTCCTTGTAATTCCAAACCTTCTACCCATCATCACCCTTTAAGTTGCTGAGAATGTATAAGTTCTATTTACCATTGGGTCACAGACCTGTAATAATAACAGCAAGCATAATCATTAACACTTACTAAGCATTTATTTCCTGAGAATGAATATATAAAAGGTTGCAGTTAAAGTGGTTAAAAAAAAACTGTATTCTACGTAGCTAAGGAAAACTTCTTTAGCAAATATTCCTACTGCAAATGCCTGCTTCCCCTGCAGTTGATAAAACTTTCCTGTGATCAGAAAAAAATGTTCTTAGCAATATGTTTGTTAATTAAGTATGTTGAGTGTATAAGATATACTGAAGAAAAAAAAATTCTTCTAGAAAAAGCACTTTATGGCTCATAAATGTATGTACTTACTGATAGTTAATGGAAAAAGAATGGCGACATTTGGTTTTCACAGTAACAGTTGCTGTGATCAGTACCTTCTGCCAGGGATGGGATATTTAACCTTCTTTCCAGGTAATAACTCTGAAACCTAAAGGGAATAAAATAAATTTAGAAATATTTTCATGTGTTTTTTGAGCAAAGAAAAGGGAGTGATTTTATGATGAATAATTATCTCATATCTAATACCAAAGACAGTATTAATGGAAGTCAGCAACAAATCTATTTCAACAGTTTTCTGCTTGTCCTTTTCTTCCAACAGATGAAAATCTGCAATGAGGAAGTTGGAAACTTAAGTAATGGCAGAATGTATGGGAGTCCAACTTGAGAACAATGAGGTTAAAGTCTAAATTGAGCAGCTGTACAGCCATGGCCAATCATGTGCAAGGGACTGGAACAAAGAGAAAAAGAGTAGTGCAGGGAGAAATAAAAGCAGATAGAATTAGTTTAGAATAAGAAAATGCTTGATTGGAAAAGGCCAAAGACATACAGAGACTCAAGTTAGAAGCTAAAAAGAGAAAAAAAGTTTTAAATAATAGAAAAATGCAAGTAGACAAAAATATTTTGTATTTCTCTATGAATATTATAGTCTTTTATCCTCCCTATAATGATTTACTCATTTCTGACTTTGTACTCTGATGCCTAGTCTAAAACTGTCATTAATAATATTTAATCAATTCACTAGATGACTCTATTCTAAATTTTTGTAGTCTAAGACTTATTCTAAACAAAGATTTATTCTCAACTTTTGGGAGGAAGAACTTGAATTATTTCTTCATCATTAGCGACCAAACCAGCAATCTCTTATGTCCATTGGCATTTACTTCAAGTTAAATAAATAAGATACATTTTGTATGTTCTTTGCAACATGATACAGCTTAAGTCAGTGTCTTGTAGTCTTGATGAAAATAGAAAAATAATGATGTCTTGAGATTCATCCAGATCTATGAGTTAAATTGGGTCTGTACGTGTTTGTGTGTGGCATGTGTGAATTTCTGCAGCCTGCCAGGCACTGTATAAGCTGTGACAGAGAACAAGAAACACAACACATGGTCTTTGCCTTCAAGGACCTTTTGGGCTAATTGGAAAAAAATAATGAATATGAGTAGTGCATGTTAAAAATCTCAAACCAGTGCTCACTGAAGCGAAATCTGCGACACAATAAATCTGACAATAACCAAACCCATTCATTTTCCTTTGGAATTAGCTCCTTCTATTCCAATGCCAATAACAGAAATGGAAAACAGTCAAAATTGTTTCAAAATTTCAACACTTACAGGTTAATACATTTTAGGGGAAAAATGACAGAGAGACCATTTCATTCTCTTTTCTCCATTATTCACAACACTAAAGTTTCTCTACATTTGTTTATATCTTGACAATCTTGATTAAATATAGCACAGTAATTCAGCCAAAGAGCTGACAATCTGGCCTACATTATATTGTGATCTTAGGGTTTTTTTCTTTGCCATCCTATTAACTGAAATAATATAAGCATGTAGGTACCCTTCAACAAGTGGCACAATTGTGCTCTCCCTTTCATTGTACTTATTCACACCTTCATTGAGTTTTATTCTGGAATTATTCTCTGCCCAGTGTCCCCTTTTCTGTCTAACCTTGAATTCCCCCTTCATATTAACATTTTAGTCTCTCCTAAATCCTGCCTCCTCAAAAAAACTCTAACAACTCCTTATTTCTTAGGAAAATAATGATTAACTATAAAACCTGGAATTGAATACTCTGCTCCATGACTTTTTTTATCATGCTCTGTTATTGAACCCAACTGCAATTTTAAAACCTTACTGTTGTCTTGTTATATTCTCTAATTGAATATTAGATAATTCTTCCCTGAAGCATTGTACCTGCTCTTCCAGCACCATCTTAAAAAATCAATTTCTTAAAGGAATATATTTGCATTAAGCTTGTTTACAAAATTCTTAGAAGTATAATCTTATTTAATCTCCAAGTACCTTATCTTCATTTTAGGGTCAAGGAAAGAGAAGTTTAGAGATGCAAGTGGATTTTTCAAGGTAGTAAATCAGGCACTAAGTCTAAAGCTTAGGCCTTTTCTGCTCAGTTTAGGCAACCATGAGTTCTCCCTCTTTTTTCTCCCTTTATAGCTTTTTGTTTAGGATTCTATTACAATTTTTTTTAAATCTACTAAAATAATAATTGTAAGGCTACAACAGTAATAACAGCAAGTTATTTATTCAGCCAGGTACTCTGTAATAAGTGTTTGATGTATTTTGTATCAATTATTACAAGCATGTTAGGTATAAATTATACCATTTTATAAATAGGAAAAGTGACGGTTTAGTGAGTCTGTGATGCCTTACCAAGGGTGATATTATAAAAGCAAATCAAGAAGCAGTTTTAAAATTTTACTTAACTGATTAAAAGAATCAGGTTTTAGTTTCCTTGGTTGCTCGAGCAAATGCTTTGCAACAGGTTGGCCTAAACAATGGTAATTTATTAGTACACAGTTTTCAGTTTTGAGATCAGAAATGTTGAAATCAAGCCTTCATCAGGAAAATGCTTTTTTCCCATAGACTGGCTTTCTGGGACAGGTTGCCAGTGATCCTAGGCCTTGCTCCTCTGTCACATGGCAGCCTGTCCCGGTCTCTCCTGGGCTCTGTTCGTGTTCACCCTCTGGCTGCTTCTTCTTTGTGTGTCTGAATTTCGTTCTGCATAGAAAGGACCCCAGAAATGGGATTAAGATCCATCCTGATTGAGATGGGATCACACCCTAAATGAAGGAACCTCATCAGAATATCCTACTTGCAAGTAGGTTCACACCTGGATTACATTTGGGACATGTTTTTCTGGGGGGCATCACTCCAAACCACCACAGATGGAAAATTCACAATCACATTTTTTTTTTCCTAAAGTAGAAATCCTACTAGAGAATAGCGATGGACTGCTGAATTTGTGAGTTTCAACGTCTCTACAAATATTTGTTGACTATAGTAGTTCTTTCTGAAAAAGCCTGAGTATTTTTCGAGTATACTAACATAAACAGCTTTCTTAAAATGCAACTTCTTTTAAAATGATGGTTGGTTTTTAAATAAAACTATAGGAAAATCACAAATTTGATAATTCAATTTTAATAATAATTATCTTACAACTACGTCAAAAATTACCTTTGGGATTTGAATGGATGGGAAAGTAACTTGGGTGGTTTCTTCATTGTGCTGCTCTCTTTTGGTAGTGCTCATTTCTTTCTAGCTAAGTACTAAGAGCTAAAGAGTGAATGCTCACATGAGCTAAAGCATAACAGCATTTCCCTCTCTTTTTTACTTACTAACAAAACTCTAGTCATAATGAAGGTCCTAATCTAAATAATATGTTGGAATTAAAGCAAATGCATGCAAATTAATTTAGGCAATTAGCCAAATAAGTCACTGTAAGATTTGTTGCTGTGGACTTTCTGCTAAAGCCACTACTGTGCAGCATGGAGCTCTAAGTCTCAAAGAGGGAATATTAGCAAAAGGTCGAGTTTAGGAAATTACTCTGATGGACATAGTTTAAAAAAACATAAACCACTTTAATATTCATTGAATAAGATGAGAATTAGTTGTCCCACTCTTCTTTTCTGAAAGTATATTCTTTTTGCTATTGACAAAAAAGTTATTCAAGCAAGTACCCCATGCTGTGTGTGCTATTGATGAAAATAATTTATGCAAAGCGTGAAGGTTCTTTGTAAGTTCCGGTAATGTTTCAAGTCATTCTGTCTGACTAACTTCCTTTTAAATTCAACAGACTTCTTTCTAAGAGGAAGAAAATTTGGGCAAGAGAGAGTTACAGATTCTTACAGGAGTAAATTAAAACATACACCTTCAGTTTTTAAATTGAAGTTTTAAAATTCTATATAAGTTTATTTAAAACCTAAGTTTGATACAGTTTTGTTTCAAAAACATTCAGTCTGACTTAGGTTTCTAAGCGTATAATAAACTCTTGTAATATGCACACATTTTGTATGCATGTTGTCTTGCAGTATAATTATTGCATTTTGTCTAGTAAGGAAACTAGATATATTCACCTCTGCACACAGAGACACACTCACATGCACACATACATACACACACTCATAAATATAGCTTGTGAATTTTGAAATGAAACAATTACTTATACCATATATCTTACTAAATTTAAATTTCAAATTATTCTTTATTTTTCAATGTATTTAACATACTTAAATTGAGTTTGTGAATTTTATGTCCTAAAATAGGAAACACTAAATTTTCATAGGTGAATCCAAAATATTTCCATTGAACAATTTTAAGTTATGAAGCATTCACCTCATTTTGGGTTATGAGATTAGTTAGATAGTTTCAAGTGAATTAGGAATAGTGGAGTACAGGACATCACAATATTGTTTAAATCAAAAGTAAATATGAAATATTCACTCAAAAATATTTAATTAATTTATCTGTGTGAGAGCCATCTAAGTGGCACATTTGTCCTTCTGTCTTTCCTTCCTTTTTTCCTTCCTTCCTTCCTTCCTTCCTTCCTTCCTTCCTTCCCTCCGTCCATCCATCCATCCATCCTTCTTTCCTTCCTTCCTTCCTTCTTCTCTGCCTTCCTCCCTTCTTTCAATTAAAAATTGTACATAGCTCAAAGTACTATTCAAAATGTTTTGGGAAAAATAAACAAATTTTAGAAACAATCAGTGACTTCAAAAAGTTTGCAGCTGGTACATCTTAAATTCCTAAAATAAGGAACATCGCCTCTGTTTCCACAGCACGTGAAATGGAAAAGAAAATGTATTGCCCTCAAAATGGATATGTAAATTTATCCATAACTTATATAATTATGGATATTGTTGTAATGCAGGTGCCAGTAACTTGAAGTTCCCCAAACCTTTAACTAAATCAGAAGAGAACTTGCTTGGACTTTCATCTGCATCTCTGCCCCTTTCTGTACCCACATATTCTGGTTGACCACCTGTTATTGAAATTGAAAGTCCATGCCCCTTTTCTAAGCCAGTTCCTTCACTTTCACTTTAAATCCTCACTCCCTGTATCATCTACCACAACGTTTTTCTGCTCCCTTTTGATGTAAAATTCTTTTAACAAGTTGCTCAAACTCACAATCTCCAACTCTTTTCCCATTTTCTTTTAAATCCTATCCAATAATCTTTCTCTTTATAGCACTCCACTGAAATTAATCACACCAAAGTACAAGGGATGGCCTTACTACAAAACTCAGTGGTCATTTTAGTTCTCAACTTACTAGAGCAATCAGCAGTATTTGAGACAGCTGATCACTCTCTGCTCCTTTGCATTCTTTCTTCAATTAATTTCCATAAAAAAAAATCTTGGTTTTTTTCCCAGCTCGCTGGCTTTTCAGTGAACAAACATGAGTTCTAATTTAAACTCCATCGCCATGAGCTCTGTGACTTTGTTGAGTTCTTTGTCACTTGCTCTATGTAAATTCCCTATTTGTAATAAAAAGGATAATAATTATACCTATATCAAAGGGTGATATTATATCAATTCAAATTATTACTGTAAAATGATAAACACACTCTGTATATGTATTTAATGTCAGCAAAATCACTGATAATTTAAATTTGTGAATGATACTTTAGATGTCATATGTAACACTGATTTCAGCTCAGCATGTCTATTGAGTTTCTGTTATGTCCTAGGCACTCTTCTAAGGCATTGGGATACATGAGTTGGGCAAAAGAAACAAAAGATACTTATTTCATGACCATCTCCTCAAAATTTATCTTACAGTTCTGAAATAGGTCGGTTATTGTCCAATGTTTCAAGGCCCCAATTCTGGACATTGTTTTCATAGCCATTCATACTTAATTGTATGAATTGTATATGAATACAATTATATATTGTATTTCTTAATGTTACTGAGAAGTTAGACTATATTTTTATCTTTTATTGTTTATGGTTTAGGCTACAATGCTTGGTAAATGTTTTCTAGTTTGCGTTTCCCTAATGCAGACTAGTGGTTTTTCTTTGAGTAAACCTCTAAAAGATCTTCATTATTTCTCATCTGTTATTAGTTTCTACTGAGTTGTAAGTCATTCTACTGTTCCTACCTACCATTTCTAAATAGTTTCAGAAATTGAGCCCAAATTGTTGCCATATTTATTAATCTTTTTGACCACTCTCACTCATTGATTTCTCCATTTTTTGTAGGGGTTTTTGGTCATTATTTTCATTTATCATAGGTGTGATAAAATTGAGCACTACAACATCATTGATTTTTTTTTGGGGGGGGAGCATAGGCCAGTTCTACCTCCTAGCTAGAGTGTATAAGCTCTGAGATTAAAAGTGCCTACAGTAAAATAAATATTCAGTAAACTCTTCTCAATTACTACCAAAAAAAATGTTGATTTTCTTGTACAAACATGATTTATTTTAATTGTTGGAGAATAACTTCAATAAAACCAATTTTGATATGGGTGGTCAAATATTATCAAGCAGCTTTAGAAATAAGCAAGCTTTTAATGCAATTTGGTTGGAATAAAAGTCTTTTTTAAAGATTGGCTATTAAATTATGATCCTTACTCAACTCCCATAAAAATCAGACTCTTACTGCTTGAAGTGCTATTATTATACTTGATATTACAAACAGGAAGCTAACATACTATGATATTAAGTTTTTCACCCCATGTCACATATCTAATGGTGGAGCTACATCTTGAATTCATGTCTGTTTGAGAACAAAGCCTGCAGTGTTAAATATTCTATGCTATGGCAGAGTGAACATGGAATCATCATCTGTGAAGCCTTGAATATTCATGGGAACTACAAAACAGAATAATCTAATAATGACCAGATATGGAGTCAAAAGAGGATTTAAGAAAAATGTGCATGTTCTCATGATGCTGATTTATTTATTTAATAAGTGACTCTAGGAGAAAATACTAAAACCCCCATTCACCATCACTGATATAGATGCCTATATAGTGAAATACAGTGAACCAGATGATTGACCCAAAACATAGGAAATGCTCACACATTTTTATGAAGGTTGGTTGAATTTTATTTATTTATTCTTATTAAGAGATTATTGAAAACAGATTTTTATATTATACGGTTTGAGTGAATTAGTATTACAAAATATTTTTATCAACATCTTTAGTGGAAATTATTTGCTAGAAAAGATCTATTAGGTGTTCTCCCAAAGCAAGAATGCTGTCATCAAAATTAGGGCATATGTGGTTCATCTAGTTTGCTAGCTGCCGGAATGCAATATGCCAGAAATGGAATGGCTTTTAAAAAGGGGAATTTAAAAAGTTGCTAGTTTATAGTTCTAAGGCAGTGAAAATCTCCAAATTAAAGCATGTGTATAAAAAATATCCAAATTAAGTCACTGTCAGAAAGTTGTCTTCACTCAAGAAAGGCTGATGAAGTTCAGTGTTTAACTGGAAAGGTACATGGCAAACATGGTAACATCCGTTAGCTTTCTCTCCAGGTATCTTCTTTAATGAAGCTCCCTCATGGGCATTTTCCTTCTTCATCTCTAAAGGTCTTTGGCTGGGTGGGCTCCTGTGGTCCTCATGCTCTGTCACACTCTCATCCTGAAACGTTCTCCAAAATCCTTCCTCTTTTAAAGGATTCCAGTAAAGTAATCAAGACCCACTTGAAATGGGTAGAGTCATATCACCTTCTAATCTAAGGTTAATACCCACAACTGGGTGAGTGATGTCTCCATGGAGATAACGCAATCAAGTTCTCATCATACAGTACAATAGGGATTAAAAGAAAGGGCTGCTCCCATAAAAGTGGATTAGGATTAAGGCATGGTTTTCCAAGGTACATAAATCCTTTCAAACCAGCTCATTAGAGCATTTAGTATTAGAGCATTATTATTTAATATTATTAGAGCATTTGAGATTAGTTGATAAAAACAAAACATTTTTATCAACATCTTTAGTGAAAATTACTTGCTAGAAGAGATCTATTACATGTTCTCCCAAAGCAAGAGCATTGTCATCAAAATAAGGGTATATGTGGCTAAACTTTTTAAGCGGTAATTTTGATTTGTAGAAAAGTTGACTGTCTAGAAAAATTTGCTATCTGGGGGGAAATATTCTGAATCTATAATGCTGAGGAAGCTAAATATTGTGGAATTAGTTTAGTTCAGCGATTTACCAGGTTAAGTGTTTAGTTTGTTTTGTCTCTGTTTTTTTCTCAGAGGTTGGTTATTACATGTCTAAGCAGAGAGAATGATATGTTGTATTAACAAAGTGTCAAAAATGTTCTCATATGGGTGAGAAGCGTTCAATAAATTAATGAAATCTTTGTAGTTTTTGAATTTATGTTCAGTTTTGCTTAAATTCTAAATTCTATTTTCCTTTTTTGTAAAAGTGAGATTTATACAAAATGTGTAATTGTCATATGGATTAAATACATTTTTTTAAAGAATTTGAATCGTCCGTACCACATCATACAGTTGGCATTATTACTCCTCTGTTACCTACAGAGAATCTAGGGCTGGAGGAGTATTTAAATACTTTGTAATTTGTGCTCTATGCAAACATTAATTATACATTTCTCTTGTATTATTATGATGTTATTATTATGAAGTAGTTATAATCCTGCAAGAAAAGTACGTGATAATTTGGGAGTTTCTATATAGACTGTTATCATAACCTCTTTTTAAAACATATTTTTATTGGGGAATCTTGACACACACACAGTCCATCCATAGTGTTCAGCAATGGCTCATAATATCATCACATAGCTGTGTATTCATCACCATGATCATTTTTACAACATTTGCATCATTCCAGAAAAAGATACAAAAAGAAAAAAACTCATACATCCCACACCCCTTACCCCTCCCTCTCACTGACCAATCACACTTCAGTCTGCCCATTTTTTAAATCTCTTATCCCCTTCTTTTATTTATTTTTTATCCTTATTTTTTATTCATCTGTCCAAACCCTGGATAAATGGAACATCGGATACAATGTTTTCAAAATCACATGGTCACACTGTAAAAGCTTTATAGTTATACAGTCTTCTTCAAGAATCAAGGCTACTGGAACACAGTTCAGTAGTTTCAGGTACTTCCCTCTAACCACTCCAATAATACCATAAACTAAAAAAAGAATATCTATATAATGCATAAGAATAACCTCCAGGTTAAACTCTTGATTCTACTTGTTATCATAACCTCTTGATTTTAAAGCATAATATAATTCAATACATATTATGAACTAGATATAAAATATTTCTTTGCTTTATCAAGAATAAAATCCTTCAAGACAGCAAGCACTTTTAAACTGTGTGGTTAAATGTTAATCTTTAACCTCTCCCCATACTTTACAGGAATTAAAGTCCATAAAGAAACCATTTAAAGTTGCTCCAGATGTTGAAAATTACATTTCTCACTATTATGAAAGCAATGCCTAATGCTGTTTCTGGTGCACATTAGTCCCCCTCTCACTACAGTTGCATGTTGTAGAAAGATCAGAGGAGGGAATGAATTTCATTTTGACAGTCTAACATATTTTCTGGGTTTGAAGAATATCATTTGCTAAACCCCTTAGTCTATTGATGTTCCATGATTCTGAGGAAAGAAAAAAAAAGGTTTGTCTTAGTAATTACATCCTATGACTGAAATAATTCATAAGTAAAGGAAACATGATAAAAGACACTGTGAAAATAAAAATAACCAATAACTGTCAGTTCTTGCAAGGTGTTTCTGTCATTATCATTTTGAGCAGCCAGTACATTTCCCACTATGCTCCAGCACAGTTGTTTAATGAGGTGATATTAGTAAGATGTATTATTGACTGAAGTGCCCACAAGGCACAGTGCATGGGGGTTGGAATATCTTTAAAAACACATTGTCATTAGCAGAGCATTTTACATTTTATAATTGTGCCAATGCCATATGATCAAATGCCTAGCAAAGACTTCGAGGCACACTAGGACATTTAATGACTGATGATAGGAATAAAGACAGAGCATGCATTATACAGATCATAATATAAGAAGTATTTCTTTGCTTTACTTAGTCTGTAGAGAAACTAAGAAGTTTCCTGCAGGCTTTCCTAGAACAAAATCAATCTAAACATGATTCTACCAAAATGTGAATACATTTCCATAATAGAATAAAGCATTCTCTTTTCACCTATGCAATATAAGGAAACTTACTTGTTGCACCTGCATTTAAGTCTAATATGGGAATATTCATCAATAAGAATAATACATAAAAAACACATATTTACTAATTCAGAGTATTTGATCAAATTGTTTTCTAACTGCAAAAAGTAATACTACAGGAAATTTTTTTAACTGTTTGAAGACCATTCACTGCTGTTTCTTAGATTCAAAAAATAGTTTAAAAATTTTTAAAAGGTAATGTATTATAAAATGTAAAACATGACATAACATTTCTTATGAGTTGAATTTGAGAAATAAATGCTAGGTAAATAACTGGGAATTGAAAAACATGGGTTAAACAACCCCAAAGTGAAGGAGGTAAAAGGTACTTTAGAGAACCTGGAACAATAGATTACAAGGAGTTTGTGATTCCTAAAATGTGGTTAGGTGGGAATATAGGTTTGTTGGATGAATGATTATTATAATTTTTATGTTTAGTGGTTATCTGTTGCCTTTGCTATCTACCATCAAATTATCCTTTATCTATTATAACAATTCCATCTGTAAATTCTGCAGGTCTTTCTATTATATACCGTATATAATGCCATAATCACATGACCTACTTGCAATGAGTAAGTTTTTTCTGTGCTTTATAAGCCTAACGATGTTGCTCTTTTTGATAAGGAATATAAAAAATATTTCAGTATCGTCTCTTTGACAAATCACAAATAATTCAGTCATTAGAATTTAAGTGGAATAAAACACCATGATAAACTGTGCTTAAAATATCTAATTTTGTGAAAATCTTACCAACAGTCTGAATGGTAGGTTGTAGGTTCATCGTTTGGAACTCAAGAGCTGCCATGGACAAGCATGTTCAGATTTTCAGTCCTGAGATCATGATAAATCTTTGTGTGCCCATCACATGACACAGTGCCACCAATGTGGCTGACAGTCGCAATAAATATTTCAATAAAAGAAATGATTGAAAAAACTGTTCCTGAAAGGGGAAAACAGTACATTTGCTTCAACTGCAAATATGAGACATATATTTAATTGTCTTTGTCTCATATTTCTTTCTTTCATCCCCTTGTTGGAAATTTTCTGGCTCCTGGGACTAGAGCAGAGGATCTAATAGGACAGAGCATGGACTCAAGGGACAAACAATAGGCAGCTATGCAGGAAGTTAAGAATAAAGAACGTAAAGGGATAGTTTCATGAAAGAACAAATCCCTGAGGGCATATATCAATTCCTCACCAGCATCTCTGTTCCTATTTTTAGTTTGTCCATCCAAAATGAGCCCAACTATTTTCTTTTGTACTTATGCACATACTGCTTTTGACTGGACTTCCATTCCCTTTGCAGCCCGTGGGAAAACAAGATCAGTCTTCTCGTTTCCTTTCCAAACAGAAAAAGCATAGCTCTTTGTAATTTTGGAAGGAATTTTTAGTGCTAACGACAAGCATAGAAATAATCACCTGAACATTTACGTAATTCCAAGAAATGTTTAGTCTGGTGAAACTGCTAAAACTTTCCCTTCCTTTGATAAAAGCCTACTTTCCCTTCCTTTGATAAAGGTGTAGTCTCTCTTCCTTTGATAAAGGCACTTAGTTTTCTGGGGGTTAATTTCCCAGACTTTGGAGTTGGACTGAACCAGTTTCAACAATAGGTTCTACCATATTATTCAGTTACTCAAACTAATGTTTCAATTTTCCAATCCAAAAAATAGGCATAATGATAACATCTCTTAGTTTTGGTATTAGAATTTAATATTTTTTATTTATGTAACACATAAAACACAGTATACCATACATATTAAGAACTTGATAAAAAGTCACCATTATTTTTTTTTAAATTCTCTGTAACCTCTTTATTTTGTCTATATTTCCTTTAGGGATTGGCATCAAATTGGGGCTAGTATTGAATCTCAAGACAGTCAAAGATTTAAAACTATGTAACAGCACAGTGGTTAAAGGGTTGGACTTGGAGCTAAACTTTGGGAGTTCCAATCCTATCCACCATTTCTAGGTGTGACATAAACAAGGGATTAACCTCCCTGTAACTCAGGTTACTCATCTATAAAATGAGTTAACTTCCACCCCTTGCCTATTGTTTTCTGAGGATTAAATTAATCAATAGTGTAAACTGCTTAGGATCGTGACTAGCACATTGTATATTATATATATTTACCTATTATTCATACCCCAAAGCTTGTGCAACCTTCTTAAATTTAAGATGACTATGTTTTGGTCCATGCCTAAAGAATTCAAAACCTTTGAAGTTATTTGGACCCTTAACTGATGATTTGCCAAGAAATCCAATCATTAAGTGTCAAAAAAAATCTCAATAAAAATGTATACTTCTCATCTGTTTTCTTTTTGCTTGTGCTTCCAAGTAAGGGGTGGTGGGGGGTGCAAACTGTAAGTATCTCTCCTTTTTCCCACATAGCTCAAGATATCTAGACATTGTTCTCTACAAAGGATCTCTCCTGGGGACTTTTTTTGTTTTGGCATGGGCAGGCACCGGAAATTGAACCTGGGGTCTCCAGCATGGCAGGTGAGAATTCTCCTGATACTTTTAATTCTCCACTCCCGTAAAAAGGAAGTTCATGAATTATCTGACAAATTTTCCCCAAAATTTAAGCATCCAAACTCGTCACAATAGTCAGGAAAACCAAGGACCCCCAGTGAACAAGACCTGCCTCCCTAGACATTCAGTTTTGGCTGAAACCACAACCTCTTACATGTCCCTCAGTTCCCAACATTAATAAGAGGCTATCTTATTAGTAGCATCTTAATAAGACATGTCCATCCATTGCTCTCTTCAGAAAAAAACCCTAGTGACTATTTTTTTCTCTATTCATAACCACAGACACCTACTTTAGTAGGAAACCATGCTATTTCTCAAATAGTCACACTTCATTAAAGAAATGTATTCCCATTCTTAAGTCAGAGAAACAGAGACCCCTCTGGGTCACACCAGTGGGGGAAGACAGGGTCCAGGACACTGGGGCACAACCAGGGGTGTGTGCACACAGGAGATGGAGGAGCGGCTCATCCTGCCTTTCTTCTCCTCTTCCTTTAGGATGAGAAATGATGACCAAGGTTAGAAGGAACTGTGTAGGGAAGAGGCACTTTTGCTGCCAATGGATCTCCCACCAAGAGGAGGAACAGGGACACAAGGGAGGAAATCCTAAAACCAAAGCAGGACAGGATAATTTTCACAGACAACCAGAGAGACTATTCATTGGTAGGGGACCTGGATGAGCCAAATCTGTGTGTGTGTTTTTGATACTCTGTTCTCATTTTGGGGCGGTTCTTAAAGAGTTGTGCTGCCCATACCCTCCTTGTCTCTCCTCACTCTCTGTGATACCTGTTGACATCAGAGGGAAAGGAGGCTGTAAAGTGTTCATTGGTAAGATATTCAGACTGCCCAGAAGGTAGTAATACAGGTAGCATAGAGGCCATGTGTAATGTCCCTAGCATTTTGTTCAAGCCCCATATCTTCTATTGATTTAGTAAATGTTTGCTGACAGGCTGTCAAAGTAAATAGAGAGAATGACACACTAAGAAAAGATTGAAGTTTATGACTAAGTTTTGGTGTTTTTTGTTTGTTTGCCTGCTTTTGACATGTGTCTCAATTAGAACCTAAACATCAACTTTAGAAAATCTATGAACTGAGACGATGGGACTTTATTGTCTGTATTTCAGTGGATTACAATAGAGGATGGTTTAATAAGCTCAGGTCATTAGTGCAAAGGCTCCTCTCAGACAATTGATTCAATTTAGTAAATTCTTTCTTGCAGTATCTTGACTGAATACTCAATAGACTTTAAATGATAAGCAACTACCTTCACTCTGGGAAATATTTTACTTAAATAATTCTTATGTGATCTCTAAAAATAGAAGTTGTGCTAAAATTACATCTCCCAGATGGCAAAATTGAGACATATGGAGGTGCTATGACCAGCTTGACTCAGTGCATGAGGTTTAGAGATTAATAGCTAAATCCTGTGTTAATGTACATCTAGTGCTGTTTTTATTTTTATTTTTATTTATCTAAAAAGATCTCAGCATGTAATTGATGCTTACTTTATGCAAGGGAATATTTAAATGTTTTTCTCATCTAATCTAATCCTAACCACAATTTCTAGAGTTGGGCGATATGTTTATTCCCATGTTACAGAAAGAGGAAACTGAGAAACAGATATTAAGCCACTTGCTCAAAGTCACACAGCTAGAAAGCAGGGGCTGGGGCAAGGATCCAGAAGACTTGATTCAATAGATGAGATTCTTAATCACCATATTACGTACAGAACAGGCAATTTTCATTCTATCCATCTCTCAACCACTTCTAATTGGTATCAGATGCAAATATCTTTCAACCAGTCTGTTATGGACATTTACTTTGTTTCCAAAGTTTTGTCACTATAACTAATATCACAGCAAATGTACCTCTGTACACTCCCTATGAGAGACAGCCCCACAACTGGGACTGCTTTGCCTCAATGTTTGTATATTTTCAATTTTAATAGTTGACATTGTTTCTGAAAAGTCCTATAGAAATTCACATTTTTCAAGTAATATTTTTCCCCTAAATTTTAACTAGCAATAGATGTTAACATTCTTTTAAAAACTGTTTGTCATTCTGATACACTAAAAAACATACTTCTTTGCTATTTTCTTTTTTGTTTCTTTGTTTTGTTGTCCTTGCATTAATCAAAATTTGAATTTAGTATTTTATTTTTTGTGGATCTTTTAAAATAAACTGATTTTTATTTTTTCTCTTTTTACTATTTTTTTGTCAATTTTTTTATTATTTTATTATTCTTTTTCACTAACTGCTTAATCAATTATTAAGGAAGGTTTGTTTGTTTTTGCATTTCTTTTTCATTAATGTAGTGATTTAAGGCAGTAGCTTTCCCTCTGAATATAGTTTTACTGTCAGAGTGGGCCAGGGATGATTGCATTTTGTTCTTCTTTTTATTGCAATCTAAATAATTTTCAATTAGTCAGATATGAAATATCCTCTCGATTATTCTCCTCACATGTATACAAAGGTGATATGTTTTCTGAATCCTGCTGCTTTGGTTTGCTAAAGCTGCCAGAATGCAAAATACCGAAATGAATTGGCTTTTACAAGGGGATTTATTAAGTTACAGTTTTACACTTTTAAGGACATGAAAATGTCGAAATTAAGGTATCAACAAGATGATACCTGAACTATGAAAAAGGCCGCCAGCATCTGGACCACCTCTTTTCAGCTTTGAAGGCACGTGACTGGCATCCGCTGGTCCTTGCTCCTGGTTTCATGCTCTCAGCTTCCGATTCTCCTGCCTTTCTCTTTGTATCTTAAGGGTCTTCTCTTAGCATCTCTAGGGCATTTTTCTCTGAGTGTCTGGGTGTCCTCTCAGCTTCTCCGGGGCAAACTCTGGTTTTGAGTTCTTAGCTTATCATCTCCTGGGGTATTTTCTGTCTCCAAGCACCTGTGCTTTCTCCAAAATGACTCTTTCTTAAAGGACTACTAGGCATATTAAGGCTCAACTTGAATGGCAGGGTCACATCTCCATGGAAACAACCTAATCAATGGGCCCCACCCAATAATAGGTCTACCCCCACCAGACTGAATTAAAAAAACATGGCTATTCTGGGGTACATAAAAGATTCAAACCAGTACATATTTACTAACATTTTGCTTTCCTTCTAACGTAGATTTTGTCTCAGATCACAGTCTTTTCCTTCAGCAATCTATAAATTAAACCACTGTCTTCTGGGTCCCAATACTGCAACGAATACTGCTGACAGTTTGATTTGTTTTTTTGTTTTTGTTTTTGTTTTTGTCTCACAGAAATCCTCAAACACTTTGCCTCAGGATCCATTTATACTCAGTTTTATTTTTTGAGAGCTCCAAAACGCTTTTGTTTATGAAGATTTTAAAATACTACTGGCTTTAGAAAGTAAAACTGAATTAAAATATATATTTATGAATTCATTTATTAAAATAATAAAAACCATTGCATGTCAGCATAAATAATGCATTTTATTAAAAGTTACTATATTTACGAAAAATTAATAAGATTAGCATAAATCTCTCATATCTAAATCAATAGAAAATAGTTGAAGAATCATATTTGCTTTGGTATTCAATCCATTGCTACAGCATGTTAGGCAACTTCTGGAAAACTTAAATGCATACTTATAAGACAATAGGAGTGGGGAGAAAAAAGCATATATTGTATTAGTAGTATTATTATATAAATTGTTTTGACTTTGTGGGCTCCCTGAAAAGTTTCTCACCTTTCAAGGTTTCCTGAACCATACTTAGAAGACTGTTATGCAAGTAATCTGTTTTTTCTGTCTCAAAATTTGTACTTCTTTTAATTCCAGAAATTCAGGAATTTTCCCATGATGTGCCTCCTATATGGATATCTTTTCATTGATCCTGCCCATAAATGGGTGATCTTTTTCATATGCTATCAGGAAAAGTTTCTTCTTTTTCTTTATAATTATCTCTTCCTGTCAATTCCTTTTTTTTTTCTGGAAAACTTATTGTCTCCTAGACCTTTCATATTTTTAAAATGTACAATTTATAAATTTTTATTTGTGCTCTGAATTTTGAATTTTTTTTTATTTCACTTTATTTTCTAGTCTACTAATTTCTTCTCAATGGGTACCATCCTCATGTTCTATTCATCTGCTACATTTTAAAATCTTAACCCCACAATGTTAATATCAGAAAGTATCACTTAAAGTTTTAATCAAATGACTGTAAAAGTTTTTTTTTAATTTTAATTTTTTACTCAAATATTTTTGTCAACTGTATCCTAGAATAGTTGTAATTACATGGATGTTTTGTGTGATTATTTCTATTTGGGGGCATAAATTTCATTTAGATATATTGTTGTCTTTATATGCTTATCCACTTATTGGTGTTAAAGTGATTATAATCCCACCAGTAGAGAAAAGTATAGCACGCTATCTCCCTATAGAGGTTGGAGTTTAAGCTGCCATCTAAATTTCCCTTCCCATTTATTTACTTAGCACCTATTTGTTGAATTCTGGCCATGTGCACCTCATGAACCTGGGACTGGTGTGAAAGAGAATTAAAGGAGCCAGGTAAGGTGTAAATGACAAGGCAGCCTGAGAATGAGATTCAACACAGTCTTAGTCAATTTTAGAACTGTCCCCACCACCCTTGGAATTCCTCATCAATCATCTCCCAACTTCTTGTTTCAAACAGCTGGGTTTTAGCTTAAGATTTTTCTCTTTTTAGGCAAACAACTTTGAGATTTTGCCTCCTTCCTATAGATTTAGAAATATGCTTTCACATAAATATATGAGATTTCAAGTGTTATTTTCAAATAATTGAAAAAGGTTTAAATAGAAAAAGAATTTCCGTATTTAGTAAACTAGCTTCTGTAGGCCAACCCAAAAGCTTAATTGAATTATATTCTTGCTGTATTTATTATGCAATCATAAAAATATGTATTTTCAGGGGGGCATGATTTCTGTACCTATTGAAAATATTAGATTTCCTTGAGTTTTATTGTTATTATGAAAAACATGTAATGAAAATTAATCTTTATTAAGAAATGTTCTACTTAGCAGAGTATTTTAATAGTATTAACATTATTATGATTGAAAAATGTCTTTATACAGTGCATTGCTTATTAGTAAAGAGTGAAAAATAAAAATATTAAAAACTTTAATTACATTTTGAGAAATAAATTTTATGTAGTGCTCAATAATACAATATTAAAGTGATTAGTAAAAATATAAACTCCTTAACCATAAAGAAAAAAAAGATCAAACATTTTCCTGCTGAGCCACAAGTTAATAGTAGTTCAATATTTTATGTAATATTGCTATAGTCAAGCAAAATGCTTGTGCTGAGCTATGTTCATGACTGAGAAATGCTCAGTCATGCTGAGAAGACTGACATTAAGTGGATGGAGAGTACAGAACTAAAGGCACATGCCATATTTATACATCAGCAGCCAAATCATTAACATCTCAGAAACAGAGAACACCCCCTACTTTTTTTTTTTTTTTGCTACTTACATTGCCTCTTTGGCTGCTTGGAGCTGTGCCAGAGAGCTCTTTGTCCTTTACTGGATTTACTGGCCTTTATTTATAGAGACTCGCTAGAACCAGTTTGCTTTTCTAATTGGAAACCATAGAATGGGAGAAGCAATTCTGTTGTTTGTATAATTGTGTTTAAGCCTCAAGCTGATGCTTTATCAACCTCATTTTTCCACTACATTATGAGTGACTGTACAGTCAATATTTGATTGAGGACCTCTAGGAACTTGCAGAGTTCCTTTCTCTCTTTTTTTTAAAGCAAGCATCAGTTTAAATAAGGGTTAATATTATTTAACCCTTAAATAATATTAAGGGTTATTAACCCTATTAAACTGGGTTAATTATTTATTAACCCAGTTTAATAGGGTGTCTATTATTATTACTACTCTTTAGGAAGATTCCCTTTCATTTCCTAGCAACTCAGCTCTGTCTATGGCTTGACAGCAGATGCCTGTGGTGTCCGTGCTCATGTCCAGCACTCTTGCAGCTATGGTGGGCAGTTTCATGCAAGCTCAGAGTCACCCTCCTCCGCCTGTATCCCATTGGAAGCTGTGTGCCTTGAATGTTTTCTTCACATTCCACCCCATGACCCTGGAGCTAACTATGGGTCTATATGGAAATGCAGGTCCCAAGTTTGGGGAAGTTTATGCCCATAGAGAAACTCTAAGCAATAGAGGATGAATGCCAAAAGATAAATAATTGCCTACAGCTTTTCCATCTGTCAAGGGTACAGTTCTGGTAGCCATTTTGTGCGTTTCCCAGATGGCCTGGTAAAATCAAGCCCAGGTGGAAACATAGCTTTATATTACCTTCCCTGCCTATTTTCCCTTCACTCTCTCACTGTCCCTGATCCCTCAAATTTTTTCCTGAAATCATCTCCCAAATAAACTATCACCTTCATTTTCTTACAAGTGAAACCAAAAAAATGGCAGGCATACTAACATATTGTTAGCTTCTCTCTTTCCTCATGTAAAGTAATATCAGTATTGTAATTTGCATAATAATGCTTAATATTTATTCTTGTCAGAATTTTTAAAGTTTTTATATATGTTAAACATGTAATAATCTAAAAATAGTATTATGCTTATTCAAAAAATTAAGATATTTTAGTTTAGAAGGTTTAATTAATTTTAATCATTAACACACAGAATTTCTTACCCTGGTGATAAATAGTTTCTAATAGTTCAAAATCAAGTATCCTACTACTTCTTTTTATGCCAATCAATTCTCTGAGGAAATCACTCTTTGTGTTAGTTTCTAAATAATGAAACACTGATTGAAATTTGCAGCATTCTTTGATGAAAAAGAGGTATATTTCATCAAAATGACAACTGGAAACTAAAACCTGCTTTGGATTGTCCAAGTCACATTGAAAAAAAATACTAAAGATGCCCCACTGAATTATGTATCTGGAATATTTGCTCACTATTTTTATTCATCATCAGGTTGTTAGGATGATCCCATAAGTCCTTGTGCCATTTCTATAGAAAAGCTGTCCTTTTAAAAAATACGTAACAATCAATGTGTGAAAACAATAAACCAGAGGTGCTACATCATTGATCCAACTAAGAATGGATATAAAGTGGAATTTTTAAAAAATTCAATTAATTCAAAGCAAGGCAGGAAAGGAGGGAAATATGAAAAAAGAATAGAATGAAAATTGGAAACAAAGCACAAAATGTTCTATTTAAATCTAATAATTCAATAAATATATTAATAGTAAATAGTCTAAACTCTCCGATTAAATGGCAGAAACAATCAACGATAAGCCATCTATGTGCCTTCTAGTCAGAAAGCTACGTTAATATAAACGCATCGATAAGATAAAATTGAAAGGATAGAAAAAAGATATGCCATTCAAACACTAAAAAAAAAAATCTAGAATGATTGTATTAAGATCAGATAAAATAATTTTAGCACAAGGAATATTTCAGAAGTGAAGAAGGACATTAGATAATGACAAGGCAACTCATCAAGGGCATTAAATTAGTAAATGTGTATGTATTTAATAATAGAGCTTCAAGATAAATGAAGCAAAAACTAATAGAGTTGAAAGGTGAACTAGACATCCTCCTCCAATAGAATTAGAGATTTTATTTTTTTTTTACCACTAGTATTTCCATCTACCAAATATACTTTAACCTTTGTACCTCCTATTTCCTTCCTATACCCCTCACCACTCCCTTTCATTGATCACTATTATTTCAATCTACTCAAATTATTTTAACATCTGTTCCCCCTATTATTTACTGATTTTTATCCATATTTTTTACTCATCTCCCCATATCACTGATTAAAGGAGCATCAGACACAGATTTTTACACTCACACAGTAACATTGTGAAAGCAATTAGAGATTAGAGAATTAGAGATTTCAACAATCCTCTCTCAATGGTTGATAGGACAATTAGAATAAATTCATAAGGGATATAGAAATTTGAATGAACCTATTAACTAACTTGAGCTAACTGACACTTATTAAACTCTCTACCTTCAACAGCCGAATACACATTCTTTTCAAGTGCACCTGCAACATTGACCATATTCTGAGGCATAAAAGAAGTCTTAGTAATTTAAAAATGTTTGAATTTATACAAATGTATTTTCTAAGCACAAGAGATTTAAACTTGTAATTTATAACAGAATATCTAGGAAAACCTCAAATATTTGGAAAATTAAATAACACATCTAAATTGCATATGAGACAGAATATATCATTAGGAGCATTAGAAAATATTTTGAATTAGATAAAAATGAAAACACAAAATACTTAACAAAATTTTAGATAATCATATTTAGCAATTTGTAAACAGAATGGTATATCACAATCGATTATAGTCCATCCCAGGTTAATATTTGAAAGTCAATCAATCTAATTCATGATATCAAAAGGCTGTAAAAGAAAAGCCATGTGATTATATCATTGGATGCAGAAAAGGCATTAGAAAAATTAAATAAACTCTCAGCTAACTAGGAACTGAAGGAAACTTCCTCAACCCAGTAAAGGACATATATGAAAAAACTATAGCTGATTTTAATATAGCAGGGAAAGATTGAATACATCCTCTGTAAGACCAGACACAAAGCAAAAATGCCTACTTTCCTATTCTAGCTCAGCATTGTAGTAGAGGACCAAACTCTTGCATTAAGGCAAAAACTAAAACAAAACAAAACAAAACTTAAAGGCATAGAGGTTAGAAAGATCAGAAAGAAAGAAATAAACTGTCTTTATTCAGATGATGTGATGACCTTATGGAATTTTGTTCTAGAAATCTAGAAATGCTATTAGAACTAAAAAGTAAGTTAAACAAATATTGCATAGTAGAAGGCAAATCCAAATCAATACCAGAAATAAAGTTACTAAGTGAAATAAAATACCACTTGTAAAAGAGTCAAAATATGAAATACTTAGGAATAAATTTAACAAATATGTTATATCTCAGATACTAGTGAAGATATATTATAAAATACCTAAACAGAAGGAGCTCTAAAGTAGATTATGGATCAGAAGACTCAATATTTTTTAAATGTGAAATTATCCATCTATAAATGGTCTATAGAGTCAACACAATTTCAATCAGGAGCCTGAGAGGCTTTTTGGTAGGTATTAACAATCTAATTTTACAAAATTATATGGAAACAGAAAAGATTTTAAATTGCCAAAGCAATTTTGAAAAAGAAGAACAAATTTGGACGACTTATGACATAATTTGAAGAATTGCTATTGTGATAAAGTAATCGAGGCAGTGTGGATTTGGCCAAAGCATAAACATGTAGCTCAAATGAATGGAAGAGTGGTTCCAGAGGTGGATCAACACAAGTATGGTAAAGTAATTTTTGACAAAAATGCCAAAGTAATTCCAAAAGAAAACGATTGTCTTTTCAGCACCCGCACTAGCAAGATGAAACTATTTCATTGTGTGCTTTAGTGTGGGTTATAGAATAAAAAGATATAGATTCAATCTCAAATGCTATAACTTGTAAGGTAAATTAATTCAGAAAAGTTGCTGAACAGCTCAGATTTACTTTCTGTATTTCGTTGGGTTACCTTGGTATCAAAAAAGATACTGTGGTAAAAAAAAAAAAAAAAAAAAAAAAAAAAAGATACTGTGGGTTGCAAGAGTAATTCAGTAGTAGAATTCTTGCCTGCCACACGGGAGACCCAGGTTTGATTCCCAGCCCATGCAAACAAACGAATGAACAACAACAAAAAAACCCCAGCAAGTGTTGCTGCAATAATGGGATATTCACATGGAAAAAAAATGAAATGTGACCCCACCATACAGCATACAAAAAAAAAAAAAAAGAAAAAGATACTGTGCATGTAAGTACTTAGCATCCAATTATAGGGACTTCTATAGACCTTAATTATTGTTTGTAGTAGTATAGAATTAAATAAACAGCACATCCATTATAAGATTTTGTTAATGTAATTGATATAAAGTGTTTTGAACAATATCTGGAACATTGTAACCCTTCAATTAATCTGAGCTCTTGCCATTAGTGGTTATCATAGTCATGGTAGCAGCTATAACTTGTGTGAATAGTCAGGAAATTCTTATGTTTAGCAACAATTATTTCTGGGATAATTATTGACTAAAATCAATATTTACCTTTAATACTATTTCATATATGAGTTGGTCAGTGAAGTTTAAAATTGCTCCTCATCTACTTTCATATCTCCTGTTCCAGCCCATTTCTTGTTTTTCCATCCCTGAGTCCCCTCCAGGAAAGTTTATTAGCAATAAACGCTGATGAGAGATATAGGCTCTAGCATTTCACCTAAATAAGATAATATATTAGGCCTAGCTAATACTGTGGATTAACTGGTACATTAGTTTGCCTAATGGTGATAATTAACATTGAAATATTTTAATAGATGTTTTTTACCCTGCTGTGTCTCTTAAAGTGCTCTGCAGCACTGGACTTCACTAGTATCAATAAGAGTTTGAAATGTAAGAAATGCTCAGAGAAAGTTGGGTAACTATATGAGTGATTTAAAAGATTCAGCGTTTTAAAATCATTCATATATACTATTTTGCGGCAAAAAATATTTTCATTTTTATGGAATGAATTTGTTATCTTTGGAAAAGTGTTATGGGCGTTACTATATACATATTATTTTTAAATGTAGTTCATTTTATATTAAGCAAGTGATCATTTACCTACGTGATACAGAAGTTAGCTTTCCGATTTTATTCAGCTATAAACACAGCTTTCTAAAGCCAGTAGTTTATGTATGGTCTTTTATCAGAGTCAAATTATTGAAGATTATTATCCAAATTGAGTATCACTTTTAAGGTTGTGTTAAGACTATATTGGGCAAGCCACTTCCTTTTTCTTAGTTGCCAGTTTGTCACTTATAAATTGAGTTATTTTGGACCTCTATGAGCTCCTCCAAATTGAGCCCTTCATATCTGATGTAGTAGTGAACCACAGTAGACCACTGATTTAATGGATCTTTGTTATTACTGGGATGAAAGTGAAAAATCAGGTTATAGGAAAAACTGATTTTGGGTTATAAACTAGAAAAGTACTTCCAGAGAGTCTACTGTCAAAGATGGTTAAATTGTAGAACTAATTGTCTTTGATGAACTTTATAATATAAAAAACAGAACAGATCATCTGAATATTTGCAAGAAGAAGTTTTACAATGTTAAGGCACAAATGCCATGAAGCATCTCCAACAAAAAAAAAACTTTATTTTTCACTCCTTCTGCAGGAAAAAAAAAGAAAAGAACACACCACTTTTAAAAGAGAATTCTGCTAGATGATTTATTGGCATACCTGGTAATTCACAAAAATGTGCTTTCAACAATTTTAACAAATACACTACACCAATGGAAACTGTTAATACTAGGGTAGTTAGGGGTACTTTGTTTTTTTCCCATGATTTTCCAGTCAACCTAATACCTTATCTAGTAAAAAACATTGTAGACATTTTCTATTTGTCTGAATATATGTTTTATGATTAAAATCCAGATTTTCTCTAATGTGAATGTTAACGTGATCTGACAACATCATAAATTACAGGGGGGAATCACATAACATAAATGCTTTCTTCATTAGTTGAATATAAGGAAGAGTCGCCTCTTTTCTAAATTATCAATATTCAGGTGTAGACAGGAAGATGTTTAATTCTGTTATGGAAGCTATGCTTCAATCAATAAGGTATTATGTAAAAAGTTAATTATCCAGAACATGAAAAAATAGTTTTGATAGTTCTCTTTTGCTTTCCCTTTGAAAGGGACTATTAGTTTTTAATGTATGATATAAAGATTTTTATAAACTTCATATTTCAAAATAATTCCAGACTTACAAGAGTTAATAGAACAGTAATACTGTGTACACCTCACCAAGATTCCCACAAATGTTAATATCTTATCATACTTCCTTTATTCTTTCTCTCCATGTATTTTTTTCCTTTGACATTGGAAAGCATGTATTAAGTGAAAATAGGGAGATTTGATAGACTGTTCCTCAATTTTTAAAAATCTTTCATATGATTAAATTCAGACGATATGCTTTTCTATCTCTTTTTTTTTTCTTTTAAGAAATACCCAGAATTAGCATTGTATCCTTCTCAGTTCACCAAATCAGGAGGCACATGATGTTGATTTTTGTCCAATACTGATAAAATTTAATTTGATCACTTCATTAAGTGGTGTTTGCCAAGTATTTCTACTGCAAAGACACTTTTTGTTTTTAGAATGAGCAAGTATTTTATTAGGAGATTCTTTGAATTTATATAAATATCCTATTCCCATAATATTTTTACCCATTTACTTTAGCACCCAGTGATGACTTCTGTCTGGGACAACTATTGAGACATTCTTTAAACAATTTCTAAGACATACTCTCATATAACTTAGTCAAATAGCTGACATTTTCTCTCAACAAAATGGAATTTATTGAATTTCTGAATACCTCTCCCACTTTTAGTTGTGCAGTTTTCTTCCATGTACTTTATTTAGTAAAGCAGAAAAGAAAGCTAAAATCTTCAAATGTTTTAAGTAAAAAGTTAAACAAAATACAAATGTGAAGTTGGTATTTTTATACATATAGCACTAGTTTTTTTAGTATAAATGCATGCACAAATCCCAAAGGTCAAGGGGTGAGTAGGCAGAGGTCAATAGAATATGGCAAGGCAGCAAAGGAATCTTTGCCTACCTTTAGGCAACTGAAACTAAAGCTCCTTTAGTTTAATTTTGAAAAGTACATCTCAAAGACAAGCAGTACATAAAATAAAATAGGGCGGTGTAACAGTGGCTCAGTGGCAGAATTTTCGCCTGCAATGCCAGAGACCTGGGTTCAAATCCTGGTGCCTGCCCATTCAAAAATAATAAAAATAAAATAAAATAGACTTTGTTGTTAGATGCCTAGAATAGTTCAGTTGCCCAGTTGATTAAAGTTTCATATTCTAAATACACCCTATCATGTACTCTACCTTTACACTTTAGTAGCAATTTGTTCTCCTAATCTGAGGGATGTTAGGGTGTGTAGACTTCGAATGGGGCTCAGTTCCTACAAAACATGATATAGAAGTGTGCTATGTGGCCAAATACAGCACTGATCTGACCAGTCTTGCTTATCTATTACCCTCAATTTAACTTTAACCGCTGGATATTACTTCCAGGACTTCTTTACTCAAATACCTTTTTAATTCCTGTGTTCTTAATAAAATGCATATTTTAAATGCCACTGCATATGTGGCACCTTATTTTGGTTTTGGTCTGAATATTTTTCTAAATCAAATAATCAGACATTTATCAATAAATAGATTCCTTCATCATGTTACAAAAAAAGTTGGTTGAGAGAAACATTTAGGGAATACATGATAACAAGGACCTAATTCTGATAAAATAATTTCCCACAAATGAATGTGGTTGTCCAATAAAATCAAATGAAGATGTCATTACAATACATTCTTAATCGCTTAGAAATGCCACTAGCAGGATATTCAGTAATGAATTGAATATATTATGGTAGCTGCACTGATATTTTACTAAGACTAGATCAAAATTATTGTTTTATTTTGGTATATAACAAAATTATGATTTTGAGAGGCTGGAATAAGAGAAATGTAATAAAATTCCTTTTTCACTCCAAATTATGAATGATTTCACTTTGAATTTTATATATCTCATTAAGTAATTTCAATACTTTGTTTAGTATAGTTTGTGATAAATACTAAAAAATGGTAAATAAATGAGAAAACATCTTTGAGGATGTTTGGTGACATTCTCTTACCAACACTCATTGGTCCTTCTTTGTATTAGCAATATAACTCTTTTTGAAAAGCACTTCACTAAATGCATAATGTTAAATTTGCATTCTATTCTTGTTTAAGAGGGGAAAGAGGAGATCCGAATCAGAGTCACATTATGTCCAAACTACTGTAGGCAAGGTTTAGCTATGTATATATTATATGTATGTATGAAAAATAAAAAGTGCTATAAATCACATTCAGAAAATGTATTACATTCTAGTCAAAAATTTGTGTGGGATTGCATTTGAAGGGTGTCTTTTTTTCATTGTCTTATCTTTATGAATTACCATATATTTCTTATCCATAGAAATGTGTAGGTAGTAAACTATCCATGCGAACATACTGCTCAGAGTGAAGGACATTAAAATCCTATACATTTAAATCGAAACACCTTTCAATCAGATACCTCAATTATGCATTTGATAGGAATTATCAGTTCCTTCAGTGTTCAAGGAAATAAAAGATAATTGCAGTTAGATGAACAGAAGTATTTAGAAATTTCAAAAATTTGGTGAATCATAAAATTACCTCCAAAACAGTTATAAATATTCATTGCACAATATGGAAGATGAACTGTCATTGAAATACATTTTCATGACATGGGTAAAATAATAATTTTTGGTCTCAATTGAGGTAATATTTAGTTAAAATGTATGCTACTCTTAAAATGCATGCTATTATGATATTTTAATTATAAAAGGAACATGGCAATGTTGTAAAAATTCCTAAAAATGTAGAAAACAAAAAGAAGAAAATTATATATTGCATTATATGTATATATTATATATAATTATATATTGATTTGCAGTATGGTGATGTATGTTTTTATTATTCATCTTTGTGTGTGTGTATGTATATATGTGTGTGTGTGTGTGTGTATATACATATACACACAAACATACATGCAATCTCCCTTCCCCTATACACATACACTACTGGATGCAAAATTAATATTTTGTAGAATATACTAAAAATTTTGTTTTAAAATGTGCTGTTTCCTCCCTCCTAACCATATACACATTACAAACATTTTTTGTCATTATTTTTCAATGTGACTTTTCAAAATATCTTTATATATTTTCTCATACAAAAAGCATAATGGCTATCATAGAAAAATAGACTTTCAAAAAATATTTAGATTAAATATAATATTAAGCAGAGATGATTATCAATATTTTGAAATCTTTTTGTAATGTTTTCTTCCATATGCAATATTACATTAATATTTTTATTTCTCTATTAAATCATGTGGTAGTACTTCACCAAAATCATGCTCATAAGAGTTTACATGTTTAAAATACAATAAAAATTTTAAAATAAGCTGCAAAGTATCTTATTTTATAAAACAAATGTTGGTATGGCTTATCTTCATTTATGTGATGTTATTTTTATTTTATTCATAAACCGCACATCTCCAGCTTTTATGTTTAAGGCATATTTTAGGAGTCTTTGTTCAAGATGAGTTATTTAAAATCAATGAACATTGTTATATTGGGTTCTATTGCACCATCTATCATACCAAATGAAATCACATTGGTTTATTCTCTAAATTATAAGAACTACTCTTCAGTAAATCAATAAACACTCAATAAATTTATGCATCTGCATTGCATCTTAATCTTACAAGACTGATTTTCTCAGACTGTCAGCTCAATATTAATTGTATTACAATACAAATTATTTCATGATTAATGCAAAGTTCCAGCTCTACCCATTCTACACCCCAGGCCTGATGGCAATCTATTATTTTTAGAAAGGAATAAAAATGTACTGGGCTAAAACTTTGTAGATTGAATATGTAGCTGTACAGTTGTCATATTTAATGATTTACTTGCCCTATGTCTAATTTTATCTTGTTTAACAGTGAAAATACATTAGCTAAATACCCTACAAATGAAAATATTTTAATTTATTTGAAGTGTCATATAAATAGCAAAGAATTCAATTTTGATGCTCTGTTTTCCATAGAGATTACTGAAATGAAAAAATATATATTTTTAGGTTTGTGGTTGTTATAGGGTAACATTTTTGTTGACTACAAAGAAAAACTCTTTAGCTCCTGACATTCCAAATAATCAAAGTAAGCAGGTTGCAAAGAAACCTATTGTGACAACTACGGAGTCCCAGCTTTTGCTGTCCAAGTGGCCACAATATGATTTCCATGCAAAGATTTCAAGAGTAGCCGCACCTTGGTAAAATCAATCATCTCTAATAACTCTCCAACGAGACCGCTCCATTCTGACCAAAAGAATCTGCTTACTCTGCAAATGTACAGGCCACTGAAGCTTCTCTGTTCTTTCAAAACTCAAATCAAAACTAGGCTCCTATTGTTCTTGTTTAACATATTCAATTTTGTCTTTATACTTCATATTGAGTTACATGCTCTTTTTTTCCTCAAAACTGAATGATTTAAGGAACTTTAATATGAGCTGTTTATTTTATTTCTTTGAGCTAGGTAGGGAAGTCCTGTAACTTTAATTTTCACATATAGTACAGCTATATTAAACAGACTCACCATTGATTACAAAAAATTATATCATCTGAAAGTGAAAGGCAATTTCAGTGCCTTACTTTTAGTATTCCAGAGTTAACCAGAAATTAGTTAAATATTTGTCTTCATTTAACATTTTATATGTTTTATATTTCCAAAAAGTTGTATATACATGATCTTATGTAATCCTCAGAATAACATATTAATGAGTTTATTGCTTATTATGATAAGCAGCAACAGTTTAAAGTAATTTTTAGCAACGGCTCTTTTTTTTTTTGCATGCTGTACAGCAGGGTCACATTTCATTATTTCTTCTATGTGAGTATCCTGTTATTGCAGAATAATTTGTTGATTTTTTGTTTGGTTGGCTTTTGTTTGTTTGGTTTGCTTGTTTGTTTGTGTTTTGGGGGTGGGGGAAGTGCACGGACCGGGAATCGAACCCAGGTCTCAAGCATGGCAGGCAAGAATTCTACCACAGAACTTCCCTGGCACCCCCAGCAACTGTTTTAAAGTTAAGGTTTGGGTTTTACTGTTGATAGTTTTAGAGTCTAGTTAGTGTAGCTATAGACTGGAACTGCAATTTAATACAATTCCACAATGCTTTAAACCATACATCATAAAGCTTCCTGTACAAGCGGTAAAACAAGGAATATTCTATGTTAGGTTTTCACATGAACAGAAAATCACATCTTAATTAGCAGCATTTTAATTTGCTTCTGTGAATAAAATATAAGAGAATATAGGTAAAATATCTTCAATTATCAGTATATATTAAATCTATCAAATTTAATAGGATAACATTCTTGTTTCTCAAATTCTTAATTCTGATAGAGAAAAATGCATGAATAGTGACATTATTTTAAGTGCTCATATAGGCATATTACAATTATCAAGTCAGTGCAGTGGAAGATAAATGAGGCTTGTTTTAGAGTTCAAAGCCTGGTTCTAGTTGATAATGTATATCATTGAACTTAGATTTCAGTGCATGGTAAATTTTTAGTAAATAGTACATCCACCTGTCTTCCACTTTCCTAATTATAATGTTTTTCTTGGCAAACCCAATCAAATTAACTCACAGTATCACACCGTCAGTTGTTGCGTATCAAGTATGAAAATGCACATCCGGTGGTTTAGCTCTGTTCCTGTCACAACATAGCAACCCAATATCTGCTACTTTTATAATCATCACTCAGGACTAAAATGCTTTCAAGACTCACTGGTGATGAAGAACTTTCTGCTACAATAATAATTATGCTATGATGACAGAATTGATCTAAACCTGGTTTTATTTATTTCCTTCTGTTTTAAATTGAGGGAAGAGATAACCAGGCATTTTGAAAATTGTGGGGATTATCCTTCTCTAACCACTATATAAGTCCCTAAGTGATTTCAATAAATAGTGAAAATTAGTTGCAAGATTTAATTACATATCTGTTTTATCAACTTTATTTTTATGCTAACCGTTGTTGCAATTATGCACAGCCATGTATGGATAGGAATACTTGGTATGTGTTAAATCAATGAACGCCACTTGATTGACTGTTACAAGCAGTTAAATCAGGAATATATTCAATTACCTCTGTAAAATCATGAAGTCATCTTCATTACGAAGTCTGCAATCCTTTTAAATCTAGACTTAAACTCTCCAAAATATTCTTTAAAAAATAAAGCTAATTTTGTTGATACAGTGCCAGTTAATTATTTATTGAGCAAATAGTAGCCTCCTCTCCTGGTGAATGGAGGTGGGCATTTGTTCATGTAGTGTGGTTTTTGTCTGCAGGTTTTCCCATACAGTAGCCTGTGAGCTCCTTGTAAAAACAGACCAGGCCTAATTTTTCTTGGCATTTTTCACCTGTGCTTGCCAGGTGGCCTACCAAAGGTGTGAGCTAAAGCATGGCTGAATGTAACAAATTGGTTCATAACGCAGCAGTCTGTCCATTTTGGACTAATTGCTTTTAAGTGCAGATCTAAGTTGCAAAAATAAAACCAACATAATAAGGAAATGTATAAAACATGAATAAATCTGGCCACTATCACCTTGCTTTAGGAGTTGTTCAGTATAACAATGCATATAGTAGAAAAACAAATGTGATGCAAAACACTTTGAAAAAATAATTTGTTGCTTAAAATCTCTGAATACAGGAAATTGCAGTATCTTGCAAATAGCAAAATTTTCTAAAAACATCATATAATCATATATTTTCCCAAATCATCACATGGCATGCCAGAACTTCCATCTTTTCTCTTCTCAAAGGACTCCAAAATCTTTTCTACTTCCCCAGGCTTTTTATTCTTTGCTCATAAAAGATAGCAGGTGGAGTGAGGGGTTACAGGGATGCAAGGTGAAAAATACTTGTTTTTCTTTCTCCCACACACATACACAAATCCTGACACACTACTTTTGTTTATTTTAGTAAGAACTAATTTAAATGCCTCCAGAACAGCTTAAACAGTGCAAGTGAATTAATAATACCTTTATTTTTCCGATAGATATTACATTCTAAAAGTTAATAGCACAAAGTCCTTCAGATTAATTAATTTAACAGGTACTCTAAATCTTGTTCCCTCTCTTGCTTTGCTTAACAAGTTTTTTATGGGGTAGGGAAGACAGAGATTAATGAGGTTTTACCATAGAGATATATTTTAGATAAATGTATTAATATACTATGTAAAAATAAAAAAGATGAACCAGATGCATTAGGAGAAAAATAATGCTTTTTTTAACTAGACACTTCACCACAAATTTTCTTTAAATAAAACAATGTTCTTTTTTTAAGCAAACACTTCACAAGTTTTTGTTTGTTTGTTTACTGAAATACTTCTGCTCGATGCATGTCATGCATTTGAAATTTTCAGCATGTGAGAAAGCAAAAAAGTGAAAAAAATGCATATCAAAATTTAAAGATTTGGTTTCTTTGCAAGATGGGGGTGGCTTTTTTAAGGAATTCAGAAGTGTTTTCAACTTCAAAAAATAGTGAATACTAACAAATTAGTGTAAAAGAGAAAATACATGAAATACATACTATCTGCACTTAAAAATAAGATCAAGCATTCCTAACTGCTTGTAATAACAAGTGGTTTATTACATTTCCCTGTTTTGGCACTTAACATTAAAGCCCACCAGAAATGAGTATATTCTCACAAGTTTATTGGACAGACTTTTCGAGGATTCCTTAACAACATGCAAAATGTCAACATAAAAATGTTTTGTGAAATATGATATTGTTTGCAGGCTTTTAACTAGCCACAGTACTGATTAATCTGCAATAAATTGAACTTTAATTGTGCAGTTTGATTGATTTAATAAGGTTAACATCTGCCACTTTCCCTAGACTTAGCATTAAGACTCTACATATCAAGGTCTTATTACACAGCTTGGGCTGGGTTATGAGAACCAAATATCATTAGAAATGTCAATGCAAATGGCATATGTTTCAGGAATAGCAAAATACCTGTGTCTATATTTATTCCGCTAGTAGTAAAATGACTGAGGAAAATTCCATCATAAAGACCACTAGCACATGCTTAGCTGAAGAACAAAACCTCAGAATTCTAAGTATGTTATTAATTTGGGAGGATTTTTTGGTCCCAATTTTAATCCTTTGCATTAAGACAACACGGACCAAGCTAGCTAAAAAAATATGGTTATTGTTGTCTATATTAGTTTCACTCTAATGCTGTACTCAGTCTACATTTCAAAAATGTCACTGTGAATTTGAGTAATCCAATATAAAATTGTTTATATTCCATCACACTCTGATGAAATTAAGGATGAAATAATGCATTTATAATATTCTCATTGCCCTCACTTCTAGATCTAGAATGACACGATCCTAATTCTTAAAAAAGACAAAAAAATAAAACTTCTTTCTAGATCTTACAGCTAGAGTTGGATTCTCTGGTTTGCTTTTTTCTTTTCTTCCTTTAAGAGCTTTGTAAACCAAAAGCACATCTTCCTTTGAACCTCTGCATTAAAGATAATGCAGTCTTCCACTTGAATCACATCAGAGCATTGTCCATTTAATATAATCGACTGATCTTATCCTTTTCTTTCCTATCTTGTTCTTCTCTGTCTTGTGGGTCCAGATTAAAATATTCAAATATCTTTGCTTTCCCGTGTGGCACTTCTTAGTTAAAGAAAAATATCAGCTATACAAGGTGAAAACATATTCTGCAGCACCTTTATCACTAGCCATTTCTTAAATTTGGGGAAAATGTACTATGCCCCTTCATAGCACTCACTTGCTTCTTGACCTCCCTCAAAAAGATGCTGTTAAACAAGGAACTTCTGATTCAATAAAAATAGAATTGAGCATGGTCATCCATAAGTTTTAAAAGAGCCACATCTGATGAATTGCCAGGCTTAAAAACCACAGATTTAAGCAAACATTATATTTCTAGTATACTAGGTGTTCTAGTTTGCTAGCTGCCGGAATGCAATATACCAGAAACAGAACGGCTTTTAAAAAAGAGGAATTTAATAAGTTGCTAGCTCACAATTCTAAGGCTGAGAAAATGTCCCAATTAAAATAAATCTATAGAAATGTCCAATATAAGGCATCCAGGGAAAGATACCTTGGTTCAAGAAGACTGATGAAGTTCAGGGTTTCTCTCTCAAGTGGAAGGGCACATGGCAAACATGGCATCATCTGCTAGCTTCTTCTCCTGGCTTCCTGCTTCATGAAGCTCCCCGGGAGGCATTTTCCTTCTTGGTCTCCAAAGGTCGCTGGCTGGTGGACTTGGCTTCTCGTGGCTATGTCGGTCTGCTTTGCTCTCTCTGAATCTCTTTCTTTCTCCAAAATGTTTTCTCTTTTATAGGACTCCAGAAACTTATCAAGACCCACCCAATTGGGTGGAGACATATCCCCACCTAATCCAGTTTAACAACCACTCTTGATCAAATCACATCTCTAAGGAGATGATCTAATTACAGTTTCAAACATACAGTATTGAATAGGGATTATTATGCCATTGTGAAATGAGATTTAGATTAAAACATGGCTTTTCTAGGGGACATACATCTTTTCAAACCAGCACATCAAGTAAAGCAAATAGGTAAGATAACATCTGATACTCTGAGACAAAGAAATGAAGGGGAGGCTCATCTCGTCTTTACTCCTTCTTCTCAAATCTTTTATTTTTAACACTAAAGAAAATAATTTATTTACAACCCTAAATGCCGAAAATAGCCAAAGCTTAAAAAAAATTATTACTATACTGCCAGTTTTGTAGTGTCTTCTTAAATGCGCGTAGATAAGGTTATGATAGATCCAAAAGAAAATGCCTAAAAATGTTTAGATAAAATTACCTATGGTAAACCTGCAAAAATTTTCTACGCTTTAATAACAAAAAAGAAAATGTGACAAAATATTAAAAACTTTATTCTAGAAACACAAATCACAGATCAGATCAAAGTTAAGATCTTCCCTGTCGTTAGTTAGCATCTATAAATCATAAATTTCACAGTACATTTTTGCCGATATATTTTAGGTTATTAAGTAACTTACCAAGAAATGATTCATTTTATCCATAGGCATTATAACATTCTTCTGTGAAAATTGTTTGTTTTATAAAAGAGAATGTAAATAGGTTTAGCTTTATAAATACTTACTGTTTCTCTTTTAAGTATAAATTGATATTAAATCTTGGCCTTTTGTCTAGAATCTAATACAGTATTTATGACTGGTATTCTCACCCAAAGGGAGCCAAGTCTCTCTCTTTTGGTACTGCTTTTGTAGGTATTTCTAGCACCAAGGAAGGACAATGAACCCAAGAAGACAGACATCTCTAAGTCACACATATTCCACTTGCAGAGACTATTTTCTATAAATCATTGCTTTAATTGTAAATATATATAAATATATATCTTTAATAGAAGAATTTTTATAGTTTTTCACTCACAAATATGCTTTAAAATCTGGCACTTTTCCTTTTAACAACAAAATAATGCATTCAAGTTCTTCTTTCATCTTTTAAAGTAAACTGATCCATCAGAATGGACAGGCAAACCGTTTACAAGTCAACTGATAGTAACATGAAATTTCAACACTTAAATTACAGGGTTCTGTACAGGCAAGGCAACTTTAGCTGATCTTTTAATTCTGTCACCTTAAACTAACTATTGCATCTGCCTCTCACAGCAGGGTGGTTAAAATGATGTGTCAGCCCTGGTTCTGGTTGCAAGGATTTTGAAACTTTTCTAAACAGTATCTAGAATTCAAATGTACTATTTCACCTTTCTTCTCTCTAAATCTTCCTTGCCTGCTTTGTTTTCTCTTTCTTACAGTTTCTCACATCTATAGAAGAAGAATGTTAATTGCCTTATGATTTACAGGAAAACCAAAATCTAATGAATTTTACTATTTAATCACAACAATTACTTTAGTGTACAAAGCCGCACAATGGTGTATGGAAGGAAAGAATATCTTAAATTATTAATGAACAGCTCTGGGGCTTTTTTTTAATGGCATTTCATTTTCAGAGAAGATAGTAATAAATATATTTAGAATTATAGAAGCCATGGAACAAAGTGATGTAAATCGGAACATCAGGAATTTATATGACTGGGGGTAAAATGAGGACATGTTTAGTTCCAAGACAGTTCAAAAATATACAATTTTATTAAAGCCAACATTATAAAATACAAAGAATGCATTTGTTTTAATCCATAGCTTCTTTCAAGCCATTTTATTGCCATTTTTATTCATGTTATTTCCTTTTCCTTCTTACTACTGTAATGAAATTTGTGGATAGCATTTCTGATACAGGTGGACTTAGCACAATATCTGTGCCTATGAATGAACATATGCAAACATATGCAAATCTTTTGATGCAAATGATCATGGTATCCTGTTGCATGTAACTACATTTTTTTATTTTTTTATTTTTAGAAATATGTTTAATTAATTCAGGAGTTCTTGGTTTTTACAGAAGTTAAGACTGCTTTGGCTAATGCCTATTACCACCTATGATTTCTTTTCCTACACTTAAAAAGGGGAAGAAATAATTTGTTTACAATTTAAGTTTGAGGATTAAGAGAAAAAAGAATACACATAAAAGAGGTACAGAAATAAATGTGGCATTTGCTTTACAGTGTATATAATTATCATGCTGATTTATTTCTATCTAGTATTTTGATTTTCCTTTCCGTTTCAGTAACAATTGACTTTGCTCTCAAATGCTTTGCTCAGTACCTTAATTGAAATGTAAATTTATAATCAAGGCAATTAAACCTACAGATGATTTATTTACCTATCTTTTTATTTCTGTTATACTTTCTGTTCTAGTTTGCTAGCTGCCGGAATGCAACACACCAGAGACAGATTGGCTTTTGATAAAAGGGGATTTATTTCATTACTTCTTCAGAGGAAAGGCAGCTAACTTTCAACTGAGGTTCTTTCTTACAGGAAGGCACAGGGTGATCTCTGCTGGCCTTCTCTCCAGGCCTCTGGGTTCCAACAACTTTCTCTGGGGTGATTCCTTTCAGCATCTTTAAAGACCTGGGCTGAGCTGCGAGTGCTGAGATGAGGTATGCTGAGCTGCTTAGGCTGAGCTATGTTGAGCTCTCTCATTTAAGCACCAGCCAATTAAATCAAACATCATTCATTGCAGCAGGCACACCTCCTAGCTGACCGCAGATGTAATGAGCAACAGATGAGGTACACATATCATTAGCTCATGTTCACAGCAACATAACTAGGCACCTTCACCTGGCCAAGTTGACAACTGAATCTAACTACCACACTTTCCTAACCTCAAACCTCCACCAATGAATTAGGATATATTTAAGAAATGTTGGATGCTTTAATTGTTCATCAACCATAAAAAATAGCCTTAAAAAAATCTGATCAGAAATTTGGAAATTGAAATTATCTTAAATAAGTTAAAAATTTGAGCATATAGTGTTACAAATCTGACAGATACAATGTAAGTTTTTGAGTTAAGCTGTAAATGTTATATTATTTAAAATGTTTGTGCTTATGAAAAATTTTCTAATTTTTTTTACTTTTAACTACTCTGTTACTTATCATTCAGAGTAAGTTAGTTAATTGGCAGCCACATTAATATAAATGCATGTGTATATATATGCATATATATGTTTATATATGGATATAATGCACATATGTAAATATATCATTTCTTTTTATATATAATACATGCAATACATTTATGCTGGTTTTGAATAAAATATTTCTTTCTAATAAGTGTGCTTTTTTACCTCTTAAAATTTAAACCTAAAATATTTGGCAGTTTTGGTATTCTCTGTAATACAGTGATGTCCTTCCATTTGTTATATAGTATCTGGATTAGTTTGCACTGAATATTGCCAGGACAATTTTGCTTACTCTCTGATAATTTAATTGGCAGTAGCCTGCTGCTCCAGCTTATTTGCATTTTGCTGGATTATTACAATGAAGTTTCAGTCACCAATTAGAGGTTGATGGAAATGAAGTCCCCAAGGAATGATAATTTCATTATTTTGTGATAAGCTTACTTCTATTTAGAATGATCTCATTGTTCTCAAACAATTTCAAAAGTATAGGAAATCTGAAATATAATGGAAACAAAATCTAAATTATCTCTTACAAAAACAAAACCAAATGAAAACAATTTGAAAAAGAATTTAAAAGACAACTTCGGTTCTCCTTAATTGCATTTATTTTTTCTTTAATATTTTTAGATAAAGATGTCATTCAATTATTTCCAATAATTTATATCTTTGAATTGTTTTCAATAATTGATTTTCAAAATCAATTGCTTTATGTAGGTGATCAAGTTACCCATAAATTAATATGTAACAATATGTATAAAATATTAAATTGAAAGGAAAACATCTGTTTTTAATAAATGACAAAAACAATATTTAATATATAAAATAATGAATATAAACCAGCGTAATGTCTATTCATTCATTCAACAGATATATTTTTAGTAACTACTTTAGACCAGGCACTAAAATGGGTGCTGGGAATATAACAGGGAATAGAACAGAAAAAAAACTCTACCCTAATGGAGTTTCATTCTTTCAAGGTGACAAGAATAAGATAAATAGGTAAAATACATGCATATTAGAGATGGTAAGTGATAAGGAAAAATACTAATCAAGAAAGAAGATCAGAAGCATTGGACAGAAGGGAGGTGTGCTGGTGTGAAAGGAAGCATGCCCCTTAAGAAAAGCCATGTTTTAATCAAAATATCATTTCATAAAGGTAGAATAATCTCTGTTCAATACTGTATGTTTGAAACTGTAATCAGATCATCTCCCTGGATGATGGGATTCAGTCAAGAGTGGTTGTTAAGCTGGATCTTGATTGGTTTATTGGAGTCCTATAAAAGAGGAAACATTTTGGAGAATAAGAGATTCAGAGAGAGCAGAACGATGTAGCCATTAGATGCAGAGAGTCCACTAGCCAGCAACTTTTGGAGATGAAGAAGGAAAATGCCTCCCAGGGAGCTTCATAAAACCAGAAGCCAGGAGAGAAAGCTAGCAGATGACGCCATGTTCACCATGTGCCCTTCCAGCTGAGAGAGAAGCCCTGACTGTGTTTGCCACATGCCTTCTCACTTGAGAGAGAAACCCTGAACTTCATCGGCCTTCTTGAGTCAAGGTATGGTTCCCTGGATGCCTGTGACTGGACATTTCTATAGACTTGTTGTAATTGGGACATTTTTTAGGCCTTAGAACTGTAAACTTGCAACTCATTAAATTCTCCCTTTTAAAAGCCGTTCCGTTTCTGGTATATTGCATTCTGGCAGCTAGCAAACTAGAACAGGAGGGACTGCTGAATTTTACTTTAGGTGGTCAGGGAAGTCTCACTGAGAAAGTAACACAGGACTAGAGGCATGAGGAAGTAAGCCTATTAGATTCCTGGGAGTGGAGCAACAGGAAGAAGTAACAAGAAGCAAGTCCCTAAGGGAGGAGGATTTATGTCATTTAAGGAACAAAAGGAGGTGAATGAAGCAGAATAGGAGGGGATAAGATCAGTGAGGGCAGGGCCACCTAAGGCCTCAAAAGTGACCATGAGGATTTTGGTTTTATTTGAGTCAGATGGGAACTATTAGAGAGTTTTGAAAAAAGTACCATGATCTCACATAGATGACTGGCTCACTCTGCATCACTCTGGTTTCTCTGTGGTAAATAAACTTCAAGCAAATAATAGTTGAACTTGGAGACAAATTAGTAGGCTATTACAATAATCCGTCTGGTAGTTGTGAATAAACACTAATGGTAGTTGTGAATAAACAACACTAATGGTAGTTGTGAATAAACAAGCAGCAGTGGAGTTGGTGAGAACCTGTCTGATTTTGAATCCAGTTAGCCAACAGAGCTAACAAGTCATGCTAATGGAGTTCCATGTGCTCTTAGAAAATGTAGGCAAGTTATAAGCAAAGGTTTTTGACTGAGCAACTAGAAGAAAGAAGCTTTCTTCTAAGCAGAAGATTTTATAGGACTATCAGTTTTTGACCTGCCAAGTTTCACTACATGTTCTAGTGGAGATGTGAGATAGGCAGTTGAATACATTATCTTGACTTAGACTAGATATTAATTTTTGAATCTTCAAACTAAGACAATGAATAACACTATAAGAGAAGAGGTCTAAGCTGAACCTTGTAAAAGTCAGGGAGATGAGGAGGAACCACTAAATAGGACTTAAAAATTACTAGACAGATGGGGAGAAGAATATGGAAGCCAAATAAGGAATGATTCAAGAAGATGAGAGGGATTGTGTCAGATGCCACTGATAGGTCAAATAAATTAAGAGCTGAGAATTTGGTTATCAGATTGAACAATATTGAAGTCATCGGTGACTTAGATAATAAAGTATAAATTTTAGTGGATATTATTTCACCTTTTCATAATCTTTTAAAGGCCCATATCAATAAAGATTTATATTGGTATACATATATGTTTCAAAAGATTGCCATGACATATATTGCCATATAAAAGAGTAAGGATCAGAAGAGATTACATAGTACATTAATCTTTTGCATTGAAACAAAGAAGGAAATAATTCAGTTTATGTAACTTGTGGGGTTTTTTTTGTGTGTGTGTGTGGAGGTGCATGGTTCAGGAATCCAACCCAGGTCTCCCTCATGAAAGGTGAGCATTCTACCACTGAACCACCTGTGCACTCTGTAACTTGTGTTTAAAGGTACAGGTGCGTAAAATATAACTCAAGAAGAAGATACACATGCATACACACAAATAGAAATCTTTGTTGCATGGGAAAGGAAATTGTGTGATGTAGAGTCAAAGTTTTGGAGGGAGGAAAAGCTTTCACTGTATAACCCTTTGTACATTTTACATACTGCAGGTTTTGAAGACAACACATATTTTAAAAATGAATAATGTTTAAAATTAAAATAAAGCAATCAGTATGGTAAATATTTTTCAGGGCCTCTGTACCCTATTTTGAATAGTATCATTGAACAACATTACAGGTTTAAATGAATAGTTTAAATAGTTTTTTTATAGTTTTTGAATATATACTTTATATATATATATATATTCAAAGGAAAAAGTCAAGGTTTTTGATTGAGCAACTAGAAGAAAGCAGTTGACAATTACATGGAGAAAGAAGACACCGTGGATTGCCTATCTTTGAGCTTTTCTAATTAAAATAAGTTAGTGTATAATGCACATGTACTTGGTTTATGACATCGCTTTTACTTCTTTGGTCAAAGAAGCAAAGACTCCAGTATACAATGAAAGAGAGAGAGAGAGATGGAAGCCAAAACTTATTAATATTAATTTAAATTTTATAACTTATTAATATTATTACTTAATAAGTTATTATTTATTAATAACAGTGTTGTGATTAATATTATATTGCTATTATTATTAATATACTCTGCATAATATCTTGTGTAGAACTCTGTTTCCTCCATTAATGTAGTTAACAGTTCAAATTATGAACTCTCTCAATTTCCATTAAATCTGTTCCTAAGAGTTTAACATCAATTTTACTATCTTTAGAGGTTTGAAATTTTAGATATCACCCCAATTAGAAACTTTTTATTCATTTGGAATTAAAGTAGAATTAAACATCAAGTAAATTGTCTGAGTTATTTGAAGCAGAAATACATGAATTTCCTCCAAAATTTAGGTGAGTGAAAAAAAAGCATTTTAATGAGGTTTGTGAGATTGATAAAATGCTTGGGGAATGTCCCTGAAGACAGTAGAAAAATGAGCAACATAATCCTTTTCAAAATATCTGCTCAGGATATGTCTTTGACTCAATGATGTTGCCAAACAAGGTAACATGCCAGTAAATTTCAATGAAGCAAAAAATACTAAATGCTTTATTACTACAAATAACAAAGACAACCACACAATCGTGAAATAGTAGCTTCCAGATGTTGCCAATAAACTTATTTATGCAGGGCAAGAAAACCACATATAACAGGAGTCCTAAAGAATTTCTGTTGAAAAGATCATGATATATACATGGTTTTCAGAATAGCCCTGGGTATTTTTATTGGGAAGATTGTCTTGGATGTCACTCCTTTACTGACACTAGTTAATTCCATGATCAAATAACTATTTCTATAATTGTTTCAGCAAAAAGATACTGATATTAACTATGACCCTTGCATGTAAGAAGTTGTTTGCCCTAGATTTCCTGTTAACGTGGATTAAATTCCCATTTAGGGAACTCAGGTTAAAACGTTGAATAACCAATCATGTGAAATGTCTATTGTGAATATTCACATCATCAGTTTTAGTAGATGAGTGAAATATTGGTTAACTTACAGGCACTCATACAAGGAAACCTGAAACATTCATTACCTGATATAAGCACTGTAGTTTTATTCTGGAATCATCAGAAGGGTAAAAAAAAAAAAGCATAGATAATGACTTGAGCTTCTTCAGTTTCAAAGTGGGGTCAAGGATAGCAGTGGAAGGGTTAAAAGCTATTGGAGATTGGTCAGATGCAGAAGACTTGTGCTGAAGAAAAGTTCCAGCTATTCCTAAATTAAAACTGAAGCATATAATAATGCAGATTAAGCATGGGTCCTCCTTCTCTGATTTTTCTTTTCTGAGCCAAATTGTGAAACACCTCTTTCCTCTGGACTAAACATTTTAAAATATTTTTCTACCAGTTTTTAATGTTGTTTGATCTATTTCCTAAGAAGCCAGGCAGTTACTCAGAAAATCAAAGCTTTCTTCAGAAAAGATTTCTTAAAAAAATGTTCATTTACCTTATAGTTGCAGATAATGATTTGCAAATATTTATTACACACTTCCTGCCTAATAGGTGCTGCTCTGTTTTGGTCCTCGCAAACATCCTGTAAGATCCTGTTGTATTCATGAAGAAACTGAAGTTTTGGGAATAGAAATAATAAACGGTAGAGTCAGGATTTTAAACCCAGGCTGTGTGAGGACAGGGCCCATGGCATTTAACACCACTTCACTGCTTCCCTCCACAGGACTTTGATTTTTAAGGTAACATAAAACACATACATTTTACTGTTACACAACTGATGACTTTTTAAAATAAAAAGATAAAATGTTAAAAGAGAAACAGTGCAAAATAACATCTATTTCCTCAAATGCCTTGTTTTCACAGCGGAAAAAAATTGAAAGTATTTAATATGAAGTTCTGTTTGGTTTTACTTGTAAATAAGTAGTGTGTCTAATTTAATCGACAAACAGTGAGGAGGATAAAATAATGTAAAAATACCAGGTCCAAAGTTGAATGATAAGGAATATAATTACAGTGAAAGATAGGAAATAATAATTTCAGAGAAGAGGGAAAAGTGAGTTGATGTGGTGGGCAGCCTCTAAAATAAGCTCCAAAGTTCCCACCTGTTGCTGTTCATGGGCTTGTGAGATATTTTCCCTGTGAGTGTGCGCTGAACTTGCTGACTCACAAAGAAGAGAACACAGCAGAAGTGAAAGGATGTCACTTATGAGATTAGAGATTAGTTTATTAAAATATTTTGGGTTCCATCTCTTTCTTTTATAATCTCCTGTTTGTGTCTTCTCTGCTAGATTGCAAGCAGCAATCACAACTGTCCAGTTTCTTATTGTAACCCCAGTACCTTGAAGAATGCTTTGAAACTAGTAAAGATCCTCTATTTTTTTTTTTTTGCTGAAGTGCAAATGAATTAGTAAACCCATTATAATTTATTGGAATTTGAAATCTTAATTCTAAATATATTGGCTTTTCCATAATTAGCCACTTTTCCCAATAAATTTGGACCTCTGTAGAAGTGTGTCACGTCAGGCGGTTAAAATAAGATTTCTCTGAAGTTATTGCCAATTCATTAGAAATGTAAAGTTCACATTTCTTCTGATTAAGTAAGAATATAATTCACAACCAAACTACTAATGTACACGCTATTATTTTTATTAACTTAGGCTATGGAAATTCTCAATAAAGTAGGAAAGTTGGTGAAGTAAAATATGCTGTACGTTTCTATAAAGGTGTAGATATATAGATATATGTAGGTAAGTACATGTGAATATATAATGCATAAATGTGTATATGTGATATTACATATATAATATATACAAAGGATAGTGAATGATCCTTTTAACAATTTTGATCAAATTATTAAACGTATATAACTATAAGATAAGATATAGATAGACATATAAGGAAACTTCCTAAAGGAGAATTATTTCAAAAGTAATGATGAAAAAATGGTGATGGAGATAAGAAAATGGGACTTAAATCTATTTCGGTAAACAGCAGAGAAAAAAATCAAAGGTGAGAAAAGTGTTTTGTTTTGGTTGCAACCAAAGTAAATGAGTTTAACTGAACAGAAGTTGCCAGTCACAGAATATTGAGAAATGAGCCTGGTGATGTGTAGTGTATTTGATGGAAGAACCATTAAGATGAAAGGCAAGGATATGGGGTTGAATATAGAAGGCCTTAGCAAGTGCTTGTGGTTACCCAGACAAGCAGACAAGCAATGCAATGCTGAAATGGTAATTGTGAAACACTCTCATTATTTATTCGATTGGGTAAGAGACAACATGGAAATAGAAGGACCAACTGCCATTATGTGGCCCTTTAGAAAACAGAAAGGAGAAAACGAAATCTATGGTGTTAATAGAGACTTCAATTGAACATAAGGAAAATAACCTTAAGAATAATGCAACTTAATTCTGGAATAAGCTTTCAAGAGGAACTTTGACTTCTCATCCCCAGAGACACACTAGAAGCTGACACCTGAAATCATGTGATTTTCTGGGTGCCCCTTGAGTTCTGTGATTGGCATCTTGTCCGGTAAGCCACAGTTGCCAAAGTAATTTGACAGAATGTCCTGGTCATCTCAAATTTCGAGAGCACTAAATGTTCCCAAAGGGCTGGCTAGGCAGCCCCTGAAAATGTAAGACCTGACAGTGTGCCTTGAAATACCCACAAAAACATTTCCAAGAAAATATTATCTATCAAGCTAACAATGGTTTTGTGGAAATATGTGTGGGAAATTCCTATGTTTTCTATTTCTATTGAAGTTCATTTTATTCAAGAAAGGTTGAAATTAGATAGAAATTTAGCTTGTTTTATAACCTCACCAATTGCAACTTAAATGCATAATAGTGTACTCTGGGGGGGAGGGCAGGCACTACACTTACTAAAGCAGGATCATATTTGTCTTGGTGCTTTTATATACCTAATGGGTTGAAAAAACACATCCAAATAACAAAAGATAAAATAAATGATATAATTAGCAATATTTGTCTGTTTTCCTATTAACCATAATAGCTTTATATTAAAATCATCTGTCTTCTGCTGCATTAGAACCCCAACGATAATGCATACAAAATAATATCTGCTCAAATTATTTTGAATGCATCATTTTAATCCTACCTCTTGGTTAGGATCATGTTTCCTGGGTTCACATTTAAAATATATGTATTTTTAAAATCTGTAAACATAAATGTCATGACTTTCTATAGATGTTTATAGGCCTCATGGAAAGAGAGGAAATATCTCAGAAATATAGTTTAATAGTGTACCCTGCGATCACAGTGCTTCTGGTACCACTGCAGTCATTTTGCAGAAAAAGGCAAGGTCTTGATTCTAAAATCTTTTTAAATGTAGTACTAGTGAGATGACTAAGCATCCAGGCATCAGGATGATCTCTGAACTGTTCTGACATTCTCACAAAAATTGTGCTGGACTTCATGAAAATGGTTTTGGATGCATTTTCAAACTCATTTCCTCCTAATGTAACTAATGTATCCAAAATAATTTTCAAAACTCACACACTCTCATTGTCCTTATTTTATGGTTAGTTCTTTTTTTTTCTTTCAGTTTTTTTCAATTAGGCACTTGACTTTTGCTTCAGAGATTTTCTTTTTAAGAGTAAAATGGAGGTAATTATTGGAAAACCATTCCAGTCATTGCCCAGCCTGGTGTTCAGTCAACTCAAAAAGTCATTTTTTCTTTTCCTATCTAATTAGACTGCAAACAGCTCTAATACAGGGATTAGTTCTTTAATTCCTTGCTACTTATCACATCAACTGTTCCCTAACAGGATAAATAGGGCACCTTTATGACAAATACTTTAATAATGTTGATGAAAACTAGTAACTATTTTTCAAATTCGTAGTGTTCATATCAACTCGAGTCCAGAGCCCTTTCCCTGAGTCTGACCTTGTGGTAAAATTAACTTAGTACTGCTTGCCCCCTACTCCCCCAAAATTAGAAAAGGACATTCTGAAGTCGGAATATGGAGATACCCGGATGAACCTCCATCTGTTCCTGTGGTTATAGACGTGCACCTAAGCATGAGAGGACATTCGAACTTGACCCTTTAAGCCATTAAAAGGCCAGTGTCATTGAAGTGCAAACCGTCTGCGGAAGAGGGCAGGGGCGAGCACGCTGCAGCAACGTTCCTGCCCGTGTAACAAAACGCACTGGGGTCGCCTCAGTGCTGCCCAGATGTGGGCTGTAGGGTCGTCCCTTCTACTGTCCCACACTGATCACCTCCTACCTCGCTCTACCTCTGGATTTAGTCTTGATTCCTGTTTTGAGACCATAACTCAGTGCAGGCAATAGTTTTTTACAAAGATCTTTTACAAAGATCTGCATGCAATACCTGATAGGGACGGGGTTGAGAAAATAACATCTTGTCCTGTCATATCAACTAATAGGGACAGGGTTGAAAAAATAATGTTCTGTCTTGTCATATCAACTAATCTTAGCTACAGCCTGACCCAATCTCTGATGATTCAATCAGGATCTACTTTAAGCCTCTCCAAGTATATTTATATATTGCTTTATATGTAGCTATAGATACATATGACTTTAGTTTTTCTAGCCCAGAATTGTGGCCAGAATTCTCTTAAGTCTTTCTCAGATGCTTCCCTTGTTTCACCTTACAACCCAAAGAAGGAAGGACAATCCTACAGAAGTAAAGTTAGCTAAGAACATTTCTCCCTACCAGTCTGGCAGAGCAATATAAATGTAGTAAGAATGATCTTTTTCTTAGGGGAGATATGCTACTGCTTTCATGAGTGATGTTGAGAGGTTTAAATGTTGCTGTTCCTCACATAAGGATCCGTTCTTCAAATAATAGCTAAGAACCAGAATTTTGCCTACTGCCTCTAAATACATTTAGACATTTAGAAGTTATATTAATAACATCTTGGAGGTCTCTGGGCTGCTATTAAATAACTTCCTCAGCTCAGTTGTTTCATGCTGCTATAGTAAGCCCTGCACGGCAGTTTAAAACAAAACAAAACAAAAAAACAATTTTTTAAGGAAATTTTTTATTTTTATTTATTTGTTTTTGCATGAGAGTAATCCATGCTAATCTATACCTGATATCTCCAAGAACACATAGAAGTTCCTTTCTGGCCACAGCAAATTACACTACCACCACCCCTCCCCCCCAGACATAAGGTAAGAATACCTGCAATATTCTCAGTAAGTGATCAGGTTATTTACCTGAACCCCAGACTCAGAGTAGATGATGAGAGGGACTATGGAAGATCTGAGGATGCCTGCTTATTTACAGTGACATAGGATTTGCAGTGGCATAGGATTCTGAGTCTGGGTCAGAGGTCTTTCACATAATCCCTCATGGCAGGTAGCTACAGATATTAATGCTTCTCATGATGTGCTTCTCATCCCCTGAGACTTCCCTAATACAAATTAAAGGGTGGCATTTTGGCTACTTAGCTTTGCTCATGATGTTGGACTAGGTACCAATCGCAGCCATTTGTACCTTGCACTTAGCTGGGGCCTGTCTTTCAAATAAAGCAAAGACCTTACTTAAATGTATTATCTAACAATTTATCATAGAATTAATTTAGAGTATAATATCATGGTATTATCTCTAATAGTCTGTCAGGAGATAAAGGGAATAAAGAGAAATCTAAATGACCATATTTAAATCATTTACCTAAGAAAAAAATTTTTGACATTTTTCTATTATATTTTTTATTGAACACTAAATATGTATTTTATAACATTTACTATTTTAAGGTCTGGAAACATGTATAAGATATGTTGACTTAAAGAATTTATTGATTTTAATGCAATTTTATTGAGATATATTTATACACCATATAATCCATCCAGAGTATAGAATCAGTGGCTCACAGAATTATCATATAGTTGTACATCCATCACCACAATTAATCTTAGAACATTTTCATTACTCAAATAAATAGATAAAGAAAGAAAGAAAGAAAGAAATACCCAAAACAGCCTATTACCTTTATTCCCCCCATAATATATTTATTTTTGCTTATATTTTTTTTACTCATGTGCCTGTGCACTGGATAAAAGGAGTGTCAGTCACAAGGTTTTCACAATCACATGGTCACAAAGTAAAAGCTATATCATTATATAATCATCTTCAAGGATGAAGGCTACTGGATTACAGTTCAATGGTTTCTGGCATTTCCCTCTAGCTATGCCAATATACCAAAAACTGAAAAGAATATCTGCATAATACATAGGAATAACCTCTTGAATGACTTCGTGACTCTACTAAAAATCTCTCAACTGCTGAAACTTAATTTTGTTTCATTTCTCTTCCCCCTTTTGGTCAAGAGGGCTTTCTCAGTCCCACAATGCCAGGGTCAGACTCATCCCCAGGAGTCACGACCCATATTGCCAGAAAGATTTATACCCCTGGGAGTCATGTCCCACATGGTGGGGAGGTAAGTGAGTTTATTTGCAGAGTTGGCTTAGAGAGAGAGGCTACATCTGGGCAATAAAAGAGATTCTCTGGGGTGACTCTTAGGCATAACTATAAATAGGATTTAGCTTCTTCTTTGCAGCAATAAGTTTTATAAGGGTAAGTGCTGATCAAGGGTTTGGCTTATTAAATTGGGAGTACCTAATGCTTGAGAGAATATCAGAAATTCCCCAGGTAGATAAGTTTAACGTTTCAGCCTTTCCCCCAGTCCCTCAAGGGGGTTTTGTGAGTTCTTTCATATTTTCTTTCTAAATTACCTTGGGATGTATCGGAGAATTACCTTACAAATAACTAGGTTCCATGTAAATATGTTGTTTAAATAAACTGACCATGTAGGTTAAATTAGATAGTGTGCTACAGAAAATATTAATTTTATATCAAATAAACATGTCTTCCTTTGTTCTCACAAAGAAGTTGATATTCTCACACAGAAATTGAAGTTTTAAAATACAATGAATATAGGCAAGCCATGGTGGCTCAGCAAGCAAAGTTCTTGCCTGCCATGCTGGATACCTGGGTTCAACTCCCGATGCCTGTCCATGTAAAAAAAAAACAGTGAATATTATCCTTCACCCTGTATTCTGGTTTACCTTAGCCCTTACTGAGTCCATTTCATTCATATCTCCACTTGAAGTCTAATGTCATTTTTAAGATTCCTTAACAGTTGCTGAATGGAATAATGTTGAGTTTCTGAGCTACAGAACTCTAAATCTGAGTCTCAGGTGTCAGGGATCTACCAGGTTTTATACAAGGAGCTCAGCATTTTAGAATTTAGAAATAACAATTAAAACTCAGGAATAGATGTAACTGCTATAAGAGCTAACAACCTGTAAACATTTACAGCAAGCATTCCTGAACATTCTGTTCTCTACTTAATCATCAGTTACCTTATCTCTGTCCATGTTCTGTCCCTGGATAACCTATGCTCTCTAAGTCAATCATCATATTTGTTTCTGGCTTATTTCACTCAGCAGAATGCCCTCAAGGTTCACTCACCTAGTCGCTCGCCTCACAACTTATCCATTCCTGCAACCGCTCAATATTCCATTTTATGTATACACTGCAGTTCACCCTTCCATTCATCAATCAGTTCATTAGGCCGCCTCCATCCATGGAAAATTGTGACAATTTCATGATAAACACCAGTGTGCAAATGTCCATTTGTGTCCCTGATTTCAGTTCTTACAAGACTATACCTAATAGCGGGTTGCAGGATCATATGACAACCCCACCCCTAGCCTCCTGTGGAAACATCATATTGCTTCTCTGCTAACAGTGACTAGGTCCATCACTCTCTGTGTTTTCTACAGCACTTATATCTTTCTGTTTATTTTTTAAACAGTTATTCATATACCATATAATCCATCCTGAGTAAACAATCAGTGGCTCTCTGTATAATCACATAGTTATGCATTCACCACCACAAACCATATGAGAATATTTAAATTTATTCTGCAAAGAAAGAAGAGGAAAATCAATAAGAAAATAAGGAATAAAAAAAATTAAAGGGGAAACAGCAACAATTTAAGAATTCCATACCCTTTCTCTCATATCCTCTTCTTATTGACATTTAGCTTGGCATATTGCTTTTGTTACAATTAGTGGAAGATATTACAATGTTACTGTTAACTGTAGATCCTCATTTACATTGACTGCATTTTTTTCAATATGCCATCCCATTTTCAACACCTTGCAATGATGACATTCATTTGTTCTTCCTCATGTAAAAGTTTTCTTATATTTGTGTGTTTAATCACCACCATCATTGTCCTCTCTAGGTTTTGCTAAATTATGCAGTCCCAGTTTATCCTGTATCTTTCCTTCTGGTGTCACACATGCCCCTAGCCTTCCTCTGTTATGCCAACTCACAATCAGCTTTGTTCATTATACTTACAATGTCATGCTACCATCAAATGGTCTTGTATTATCCATTTCTGGATCTTTACAATTAGTCCTGTTGAACATTCTCTACTCCTTCAGCATCAGATCCCTAATCTCTACCCTCTTTCCATCTCCCAATAATGTGTTTTCTCAATTTTAACTCTCAGAGTTTGCTCATTATAGTTAGCTCATATTAGACAATATAGTATTTGTCCTTTTGTTTCTGGCTTATTTTGCTCAACATAATGCCCTCAAATTTCATCCACATTGTTGCATGCATCATGACTTTATTCCATTTTACAGCTGCCTAATAGTCTGTCATATGTATATCAACAATTTGTTTATCCACTCCTCCTTTGGTGGACCATTTGAATTGTTTCCATCTCTAGACAATCAAGAATAATTCTGCTATAAATATTGGTGTACAAATGTCCATTCATAACCCTGCTTTCAGTTCCTCTGAATATATACCTAATAATGGGAATGCTGGGTCATACTGTAATTCTACACTTAACTTCCTGAGGAACTGCCCAACTGCCTTCCAAATCTCTTGAACCTTTCTACAATCCCACCAACAGTGTTTACATTTGAACCCTAAGTTGTCTGCTATGAGTATAGGTACCCCTAGTCTTTTCTAGTAGTTGTTTGTGTTAAATATCTTTTTCTAACCTTTCATTTTCAACCTATTTTTGTCCTTGGGTCTAAAGGAGCCTCTTGTAGATTGCATATAGATGGGTCCTATTTTTTAATCTGTTCTGCAAGTCTTTGTCTTTTGATTGGGGTGTTTAATCCATTAACATTTAGCATTACTCCTGTAAAGCCAATACTTTCTTCTATCATTTTGTTTTTTGAATTTTATATATCTTATTTTTTTCTCTCTTTTTTACCCCTATCGATAATGTTCATTCCTACACTCTTCTCCAAGCTTCTCTTTCCTGTCTTTTTCTGTCTGCCTTTTGTGCTCCCTTTAATATTTCTTGTAAAGCAGGTCTCTTGTTCACAAATTCTCTCAGTGTCTGTCTGAAAATATTTTAAGCTCTCACTCATTTTTTTGTGTGTAATTTTTTTTTTTTTTTTAACATGGGTAGGCACTTGGAACTGAATCTCACTCATTTTTGAAGGGCAGTTTTGCTGAGAATTAAACTCTTGGTTGGAAGTTTTTCTCTCTCAGTGTCTTAAATATATCATACTATTGCCTTCATGCCTCCATGGTTTCTGCTGAGAAATCTGCATACAGTCTTATCAAGAGTCCCGTGTGTATAATCGATCACTTTTCTCTTGCTACCTTCAAAACTCTCTCTTTGTCTTTGACATCTGACAATCTGATTAGTAAGTGTCTTGGAGTAGATCTGTTCAGTTCTATTCTGTTTGGGTTACAACATGTTTCTTAGATATATAATTTTATGTCATTCATAAGAGTTGGAAAACTTTCAGTGATTATTTCTTCCATTATTCTTTCTGCCCCTTCTCTCTTCTCTTCTTATTTTGGGACACCCATAACATGTATGTTCATGTTTTTCATACTTGTGTTCATTTCCCTGAGACCGTGCTCATATTTTTCTCATTCATCTTCCTATCTTCTTTTGTGTGTAAGATTTCATATGTCCTGTCCCCTAGTTCACTAATCCTTTCTTCTGCCACTTCAAATCTGCTGCTTTTGTCTCCACTGTTTTTCATCTCTTCTATTGTGCCTTTCATTCCAATAAGTTCTGCCATTTTTTTTTAAGTTTTCAAATTCTTTTTATGTTCACCCAGTGTCTTATTTATGTCTTTCATCTCCTTTATCATATTTTCCTTCAACATATTGATTTGATTTAGAAGATATGTATACATTTCTTTAACTAGTTAATTCAATTCTTGTACCTCATTAGAAATGTTAGTTGGTTCATTTGGTTGGTCCATATCTTCATGCTTCCTAGTATGACAGGAACTTTTTGCTGATGTCTAGGCATCTGATTTCCCTGTTTAATTTATTCTGGAGGTCATTTTCTCTCTTTTACCTAGGGTTTTCTTGTTGGTTGGCTTTGTTCTCCATCTGTTCTTTGACATTCATTTCAACTTATTCTAGACCTCCAGCAAAGTAACTGATCAGGATTTTTCAGCTCTTGTTTTTCTGATTCTTACTCTGCCTATACAGAAGATTTTTTGAGGAAGGTCTCCCCAGATAAGATCGACCCTAACTGAGTTATTCCATACAAGACAGGCCCAGGTCTCAGGAAGAGGCAGTAAACAGTACCAAGTTTCCCTGAGAATGAGACCCAGCAGGGTGCCAGTCTTTCCTATAAAGCCTTTTGATTCTTTGCATTTCCAATCCCACCTAGCAGGTGGCAGTAACAGCCTACAGCTCTCCACCATCATAACCTGGTATGATGTCCTAATTCTCAGCAGACCCTGTCCCTGCTAGGGGTGTCGTTGAGACGGTGGTTGAGGAAGAAGTTGGGCTTCAGCTTTTTCTATTTTCAGCCCCAAAGGTCTGAATTCTCTGAATGAGATCTGCCACTTGTGCTGGGTCCTGCCCCACCTTTTCTTTGAGAAGATATGCCCTTCAGGGAATTTTTTCTTCTCCTTGTCTCACTAGTTACCTTGTCTCTAAGACATACCTTAACTCTGCCCTTGCCTGGGGCAGTGATGGCAATTGAAAATGCTTGTGGCTTTCTTTAATGAGCTATTACAGAGTTGAAAAGAAAAGAAAAGCGTGCAAAAAAATCCTTTTCAGAGCTGGTCTCCATTCCCCCCAGGTTTGCCAGTGAAGAGCCAAAATTTGTACCCTGCTCCATGTGTCCCTTTTCTTTGGACATATCCTTTCCCCATATTCTGAGCTCAGCTGGCTCTAAAGTCCCTGTTTCTGTTTGTTTGATTTTATCAGCCTGTACCTCCTCTCTGCCAGGAGAGAGCTCTAGCTTCCTTTCATGCTTGGTTGGGGTTTATTTATCCTCAGAGCTTGTATTCAGCAGCCTTAATTGTTAATTAAATCTACAATTGCTTGAACTTTTCTTCTCTTGCTCCTAATAGAGACTGCTTTTATTTCCTACAGGGATGTAACCCCAAAACAGCCTGCTTTGCCAGTGGAGGAGGGGCTCCACAGTTTGGGAGACTCGACTTACAGTTCTGTGCTCTGATCTTGGTTCTTTTCTCTTGATCCACACTGTTGTGTGTTGTGTGTCTGTTCATGGAAGTCCCAAAACAGTTGTTCCAGACAGCTTCTGGTTGTTTACTAGCTACTCTACGGGATGAACTAACTTCCACATCTCCCAATGCCTCCATCTTGCCCCACTTCCTAGTAAAGCATTTACTTTTTAAAGATTTACAATCAAATTTAATCATTTCCTTTTTCTTTTTTTTTTTTTTTAAACACAAATGCTCAACCTTGCATTTGCTATATAAGAACAGAGCTCCAGTTTCAGATAGCATGCCTTTCTGCTATATAAGGAGGTCATAGAGACAGCATAGCCTGGTGCATAGGAACAAAGGACTTAGATCTAGATTTGAGAATTATTTTGGCTAGTTACTAGCTGATGACATTCAAGAGCTTTTCTTCACCTTTGAAACCAGTTTCTTCATCAGCAAAATGGAAATATTAAGATCTATTTACAAAGAGTTTCAGTAGTTCAGATTGTCTAACACGTATGGCATCTAGTACCACAACTAATATACCACAATGCTCTGATGGGCAGTAATAGTTGAGCATATGTTAAAGCTGTGTATGAGGAATTGAACCTAATATTTACTTACATAATACATAAGCCATCCCTGTCTCCCCCGCTCCCTCTCTCTCTCCTTTTCTTCCTTTCCATCTCCCACTCGATTTCTCCCTCTCCCTCTGGGAACTCTTAATAGTACCAGAGATGGGGAAGATCTACTAGACACTGAGTTAACTGACATTGCTTTCTAAATAAAACAAATTAACTCATACTTTGCTATGGAAACTGTACTTCATAAAAGTAATTTCGCTTCATTTTGATACTGGATTACATAATGAGAACACCTTGTATTTCTGCCTAAATGCCATTTTCCTCAACAGGTGCCAGTAGAAATTCTTGTTTAAGGATAGTCTTTATACAACTCAATGCTCTTCATCATTGACTTTAAAGATAAGATATTTAAAAATATTTTGAGATGGATTTATTTCCTTGCTCTCCAAAGCATACTCCACAAACAGCTTCGGCTTCAGCTGGGAGCTTATTAGAACTGCAGAATTTCAGACCTGACCTCAGGACTTCTGTTTAAAAAGCTGCATTTTAATTAAATTCCATGGAGATTCCTAAGCAGATTCAAGTTTGTTAAGCACTAATTTAGGTCACTGTAATCAAATAATTAGTATGTATTCATCAAACCTTTTCTATCCCTAGGACTAGGCTTGATGATATTGGACTACAGGGGAAAAGAGATCCCTTCCCTAAAGAACTTAAAATCTGATTGGAAAGAGAACACAATATTAATCTACTTTGTAATTTAGCTCCTATTCTGTAAAAGGCAATTCAAAGGAGACACATTTCTGTTTCTCAAGAGGCATATATTAGAGCAAAGTGAACAAAGTATTTATATTAATATAATAAAAGGTAGAGTAAGATTTTGGAATAAAGATAATACATGTATAGAGAAATCTGGGCAGTAAGAAATGACATTTAGGCTCAGCCTTAAAAAACAGGTAGGATGTCAATAAATGGAGAAGTAGCACATCTATATTAATATCAGGTTCATACTAAATGAAAAACTATTTGTAAACTGCAGAGTTATATGATAATGTGCAAATTGTCCTGTGTAGGTGAAAAATGTCAGTGTCCAAGCAATAAACAAGACTGCAGAGCAATTCTAATAGCTTTCAGAAATTACAATTCAGAAATGTAAAAGGGAAGATGAACAAAGAGTCTCAATTATTGACTTAACTGGGGGGTGACAAACTCTATAAACTGAAAGATGACTATTTCTTGTTGACTCACTTTCAGGATCTTGCAACTGATTTAAATTTCTCATCAGCTAGACAGTCAAGGTTAAATTCTATGTAGAAGAACTTCATTTCATGACATATTATTCAAACTTGCTTAACACAGCAGTGAGCCATGCACAGAGAAAAAAAGGCACTCGAACAGAAAATAATTTATCCATCCTAATCTGCAAGTTAAAGTCAGAAATAGGATAAAATGTCAGCAACATCGTATCTTTATGTGAAAAGCACACTTCTCTCTTACCTAAAATATCACTTCAGGCACCCTTGATACTCATATTTTTCATGATTTACATTGAAATATCTCATTAATATTAATAACCTGGCATAAGGAAACTTATAATAACAATACAGTATGATTGTTTTGTTAAACTCTGTGCCCCTCCAGTTTGAGCAGTGTTTCTTAACTTGAGAGGGTTATTTTTATCCTGAATGTTCTAGAAACATAGGGGCTGGAAAAAAGGCAGGGGAAAAACCTTTACTGACCAGACATGATGGGGAACTGGGAGGGAATCACAGAGACTCATAAGGTCATGTTCACAAAGAAGACCCAATGCTCAATATCCAGAGATCCATAGATCTCATATCTTTCTCCTAAAATATCTGTAAAAAGATCTCAATCCAGTTAAACAGACAAGCAGCTGAAAGGAACTAGTGGCATACCATTCTAATAAAAATCATAGAAAGAGCATGCATTGTAGGACTAGAGAGAATAAAATGAGTTTTCAGACTGTCTAATGAAGGGTCTTATAAGTGAAAAGCATATTGTTAGAACACCAGTGAAATCTGTTGGGGTTCATCTTAAGGTTTGGGCCCCAGCTGGATACTCAAGAAAATGGTAGCTGGTTTGAGATAGAGATGATAAATAGATGGTGGATGAACGAATGAAAAGTTGCATAGAGCTACTATTCATTCACTATCCAAAATGGGACAGGCAGTGCATTTGTGTAATGTTAACACTAATAAATTTTGGAAAGTAGATATCCCTACTTTACTGATACGAAAATTAAGTATTAGAGAGATCCAGTAACTTGCCCCAGATCCACATTTGCAAATGAAAAAGTCAAGATTCCAATCTGAACCACCTTTCTGGGTAGTGATTTGAGTGAAGAAAAGTTGACAGTAAGGTGATTAAATTAGCCATCAACTTTGAACTCTGCTTGATGGTCCAGGAGTGTCAGTGACCTGAAAAGCATAGTGAAGAAGATATGAATACTGGAATTGCGATTCTTACCTTATTAGTTATCATGCGGTTACAGTAACTCAGGGTTGTTAAATAACCTCTGTCATATTAAGGTCCTGGCAATGTGATATGCTGGGTTTAGAAATGTAAACAAGTGGATGACAATATGATAAATTTTATAAATAATTGAAGAAATAAAAGAACTAAATATAATAAAAGACATAAAGTAGAAAGTAAAAGAGGTAAAGAATAAGAGAAATAGTCATCCAAAACCATTGCTGGTATTAAAATAAATATATTGTGCTACTGTTTATAGTCATAAATTATCACATAATATCTAAAATAATCCAGAAAAGCATTACAGAATAATTTAAGTATGACATGTAATATTAGGATAAAAACAGTGAATATTTGTGAAGCCCTTGAGAGATTAGGAAATTATAATTTGATGCTGGATAATAATGTTGATTTGCCCACATCATAAGACATTCAGCCTAAGTAAATAAGTAAATTGTAGTTCAAATTATTTGCAATATCAAAACTAATAAAGCTGTTGAACACCAGCATATTCTGTTCCTAAATTAGAGGCACCAGATTATTTTTGTGTGTGCGGCTTTCAGTGAAACTATCAACAGATCTCTGGTACAATGCTCATTAAAAAGGGCATGATATTTTTATGAGCAAATGCAATTGACAAGATCATGTATATTTTCCAAAGGCTGAGTTTCTTGGTTTACAGTTGGCAATATGCTAAATGAGATGTAACCAGTAAAAAACAATTATGTCTTCATAGTAAGACCAAAAATATGCCTTATCATATCTAGAAATGGTGGAGGATTGGGGAAGGATGCTCCTTCACAATTAATTAACAAATTTCGAGAGAAGCTTGAGATTTGGTTGAAACTGACAAGGGAGTTAAATAACAAATTGAGTTACTGATGCAGATTAAAAAAAGAGGGACTCTATTTCGAATGCTGGAAAGTCAAAGAAATCTTACTAACTGTAAAATAACAGTACCAAACATTTGAAATCAGGAAGTTACTGGGCAAGAAGTGACTTCTGCATTGTAAGGATGGAATTTTCTCAAGAATTATCAGCATATTCATGACTCTCCACAAAACTGTTTGCTTTAAGCTTGGACTCCAAATAAGAAATTATATTTTCCCTTAAGTGGTTCTTAAAACTCCTTTCATTATGGAAGTTGTAACTATAAAGAAGACAATGTTAACAAAAGATACCAATAATGAAAAATCGCCGTGCTTCAGGCACCATGCTCTGTACTTCACAGACATTATCCATTTATTCCTCCAATAGTTTTGTAGATGCAAAAGGAGGCTAACACCAGAGAAAGAAAAGAGACACCAGAGCAGACCTTGTGACTTGCGGCAAAGATGAAAATATGAGCAAGGAGATCAAGGACAGAGAGCTGTGGTATAGTGCAGGTACAGGCAACAATTTGACCCGCCAGTGGAGGAAAGCTAATCCACTCTTGGGAATCAAATTATAAAGATTTTTAACTTTAAAACTGTATTTTAAGCAAGTGCATAAGCACAGATTTCATAATAAGGGCACCTAAATAAGAAATGGGCATTCCAACCTAGAAGGCATGGGACAGGATCATCCCGAAATATATAAAATAATTCCATGAGCTACACTGCTGTGTCTTTTTTGTCCTTCACAGAAGAGGAAGAGGAGAGAAATTCACTTTCACGTTCAGATCAGTTCAAGACTGTGCTCCCTTAAAAATTCTTAACACAAAACCTCCATTCTCAGACCCCTCTGCCCACATGTACTGCCACCACAATTGTTTAGAATTCTTTTTAGCCTGATGATCATAAAAGCTACCTTCCCATCTGGTTTCTCAGCCTCCAAAACCTCTTCCTTACAACACACACTTATGTTGGAACTATATTAATCCTAACAAAGCACAAATCTCACTATGTCATCACTGTTACTTCCATTTATCTCCATTCCCTTCATACAGTGTCCTAATGCCTTTACATGGTGTTTAGCCTGACAAGATTTAGCTTCTGCCCACTCCTGTGATCTGATCAAGGGCATACAGTTCTACCACAACATAACTGTTGTTGACATGCTGAGCAAATTGTTATTTTCCGTACAGGTCATGCTCTGTCGCTCTTTGTGCCAGTTCACATGCTATTCTTTGCATTTGCACAGCAGACTGCCACTCTCTCTGAAGCAGCATTTTTTCTGGAAATCCTGCACTGAAGCTCCCCATTTTATAGTGGAGTCAGTCTCCCCTTCTCTGAGCTGCCTCATTTCCCAGTGCAAGCTTTCATTCTGTTTTTCTGCTTTGTCTTCTAGTCATTCATCTGTCTCCCACACGAGGCTGGAAACGCCTTTGTATTTCCATGACTGGTTGCCCCTCTTTGTATCTCCATTACCTAACACTGTGCCCAGTAGTAAATGGTATTTTTTTTTCCTGATGATTAATCTCTATTTATTCTAGGTTTAACTGACCTCATTACTTATCGCTTTCTTTCCCTGGAATTCTCAAGCATTTATAATTTCTAGCACATAGGTTAGTACTGAAATACATACAATTTGGTCCTATTTTTTTTTCTTTTTGTTTTTGTTCCTGTTTTTACAGGAACATTTTGAGTATTAAGATTCTTGAATAGGGTCACCATAGCTTAATGTTACTTTATCGCCATAGTGACCAACATGGTATTGCATACACACTCTATGTTTTGACTAATCAGTAAACACTTGATGATTTATTGATTAGATTTATGGAGGGTTCTAAATATATTAGGGAAAGGCTGCTTGAGATTTTGATATGACAGTTCAATTTGTAGAAAAGTGTTAGGTTATTCTGTCCGTTTTGACTCTGTGAGATAGACAAACTGACAATTTTTGTCACATGATTCATTGGTGCACTTATAAACATTCAGCCTAATTCCAATTTTTTATATCTTCATATTTTAGTGTAATGAAAATTTATGCTTATTATGATAACCTGGTATAGGGTTCCAGAGTACTTTCTGGACCATCAACAATTAAAATATGCTTCATACAGCTCCAATGCTGTCTAAATATTATTCAAAGTAGTTGATGGCGTGTTACACATATTAACTCTTCATAATGATACTTGATAAGTGACATTCCTTCTTCTAAATAATATACTATGCCACATAACGGATAATTTACAACACACATACTAAATCATATATATTGGTTGCATTTGTATTGTTCAAATGATGGGCCATCATTTGTAGTCATTCCTTTTGGCACAGTTTCATCTAAATTCTCAAATTTTTCAATATATAGGCGGCATTTATCCCTGTTTATAAGCTTGTAGCTTGATGGCTTGGGGATATTTATGACTTATAGCTATGCCCCAGCTAATAGAAACTTTGTTATGTTGTGAGAAATAGGGCATTGGGGTGATTGCACCATTTTAACTGGTAAGAAGAGCATTCTCAAACTAGCAATCTGCATACTTATATGTGTTCTTCAGTTTTCTGTGATGAGATTTTTATTTTGCATTTTCATTTTATGATTATGTAACAATATAAAGCCATATGCTCTAGAACCAGCATAACTACCTTATTTGTACTGTGTTTAAGGTTCCGTAGGCTATAAGTAGCATTAATTTAATATCCTCAGGCAAATGAGAAGTAGATGGAAGTGAATGTAGGGTATAAATGACACATTAGGGCTAAAGGAAGGCAAATGATATCACAGGGTGTGTCAAGAAAGATTTTTGCAGCAATGTTAATAAAACTTCATCACAGTAATATTGGTATGATGAATAATATTTATAATGAGATTATGATTATTATTAATGATTACAATAATTTGTGCCACAACAGCCAGTTTTGATAAGCTGTCACTTAAAACTCATTGCAAAAGTAATGTTTTTCTTATTATTGATTTATAGCTTTGTATTTAATTTGTTTATGTATTTTATGGTTGTACACAAGCTAAGATATTACTAGGTGTGTATTTGTATGCTTTAAAGATCACAAATTGAACAAAAAAATATTAATCAGCACAGAGATCCTTGGGAAACTTTGTCTTATGAAAGAGGCCCATACATTATTCAAATATAAGTAGCATTTATTTAGTCTACTGCTGTACTTTATAGTTTTTGTACTTTCAGTGCTACTGCAAATACATTAAACAATGAAAAGTACATTGCAAAACAACCAGTTCAATAATTTAATTTAACTAATAAGGAAAATTAGATCTAGGGAAAGATTTAATTATACAAAATCAGTGGCAAAATAAAATTGTTATCCAGGATTTGATGTTAGGCAGATTTCATTAGTAATATTGATGAAGTTATTTGTGAGATACAGGTTAAATTCTTAGAGAATGAAATATCAAAATGAATTAGACAATAAGCAAGAAAAATTTTCTTTGTTTACACTTGATGACACAATAATCATCCCATCTCATCCTGTATCATCCTACTCTGAAATTACATACTTCCTGCTCCTATCTTATTTCTCTATTTCAAAAAAAGATTCAACACATAAATTGATAGCATGTTATTTAAGTTATTTTCTCACCTTTGTATCCAATGTATCAGAACCATTATCTGTAGGAGTTCCTATGTATAGAGAAATTATTATCTTCAGCCATTTATTGGACAATTAACGTATTGCTCATTCTTAAAAGGCAGTATGTAGACATCTGGAAATTGATTTATACACTTATTCCCAGGGTATGATCATTATGGACAAATGAATGTGACTTTGTCATGGAATTAGTTCTGGAACCAAATATTGTACTTTTTTAATTTTTTCTAAAATGTAGCACACTGACTAAATCAAATTGGGCTTTTTACAAAACACAGCTTCTACTTTATTAATGGTGGTTCATCAGGAAGCCATTAACTGTAACATGCCAAATTATAAAGTAGTTTTTAGCCCACCCTCCTCTTCCAGTAATTTTTCCTTTCTTTTTTTTTTCAGAAAAGAACTGTACTGAATTAAATATTACATACAAGTACAAGAACATGCAATGCAATGTGTCTTATAGGTGTGACCTAAAGTATTTAATTTAGAGCAGTGCTTCTCAAACTTCAGTACGTCTGAGGGAAAGACTTCGATTCTGCATTTCTATAAAGTTCCTGGGTAGTTGCTAAAACTACCTGTCTCAGAATATAATTTGAGTTTTGAAATTTAGGACTTAGTAAATATTTGTTGATGGGATAAATAACGGATGAATAAATAAATGAAAGAAGAAATTGATAAATGGCAAGTTGGGAATTAATACACAGCCCTAAACTATAAATATATGTGTGTGTGTATAAAATATAATGATTTTTTTACTTAACATGGGATTGCTCACCGTTTGAGAATTTACCAGGACAATACCTAAAATTGAGAAATACTTAGGTATTGGAAATATCTTTCCCTGTATATGTCCTTTTATGTCCTTTTTATGTACATTTAGGAACATATTTATTTCACAACTATAGGTACACTTAAATTGATAATGTTCTAATAACGTCGATCTGTTTTCTGTCTGCTATGAGTTAAAACTTGTGAACCATAGTAGTGTCTTAAAAGGGACAAAAATAAACACAACCTCACAATATTCCATTTAATATATTAAGTAAAATATACTTTTAGCATATCTTAAAAAACAGTCTGTTAATAAAATGATACATAAGTTTACTTCATAAACCATAACTTTAATGGCATGAAGCATGCATCCTAACTGTATTGTGGTGAGCCAAATTATCATTAAAAATTCAGTTATTTTAATTAAAGCCCATTTTCATAATATATAGAAACCATGTATTAGTGTCTCTGAATTTTCGTTTTGAGATGAAGCCAATATCTAGGTAATTTGTGTATTAAATTTAAGCAATATGTTGAGAAAACGGTTGAGTAATTATGTTAGCCATTGGTCACATTCCACCTGATCACTATTCAAACTAGTAAAACCTCACAAACGCCCATCAAGCTAGTTTCAAGCCAAATGGGAATTTCATGATAGACTTTGCTAATTACTCTCTTCATCATATTAGAAATTAAATCATCTATACAGAAGAGGTTTGAATACTTCTATCTCACTGTAATTTCTTAGGATTTTGAAGACAGGTGCAAAAGTAATTTTCTCTTTAACATAACCAAAGTAAAACAAATCAGTAAATCTACATCAGGGCACCTAAATATTTTACAGCCATGTACACTTCTAATTGACACACGGAAGTAAGAGACACTTCCTCAGTAATTCTAGTTAATCAAGGAAGTAATTCATATAGTTTGAGGCAGGAATGAATCAATGTACTTTTCTTTTCAATTAGACTCTCTTGTTAACATTAACACTGAACATGTATTTCAGCCTTTCCACTGAACATTTATTTTCCTGTAAAAACACAATGCAGACAACAAATCAGTAGGAAGTAGAAAAACTATTTGCATCGTTTTTTGGGGGGGATGCTGTATGGCAGAGGTCACGTTTCATTCCTTTTCCATGTGAGTACCCTGTTATTACAGTGCCATTTGTTGAAGTTTTTGTTTGTTGTTTTTCTGGAAAGTGCATGGGCTAGGGATTGAACCCGTGTCTCCTGCTTGGCAGGCAGAATTCTACCACTGAACTACCCCTGCACCCCTTAAGTGTACTTTTGAAGACAGTGTCTTAGTATTTTTTTATTCAAGTAAATAAATGCAGTTCTGCATTTGAAGGATTCAGGTAATGCAAATTTGTTTTCTTATTTTTTAATTGGACAGATTTAAATTTATGCTACTGTTTAGGAATGCCAAAGCCATGAGGGATCAACCTAGTATTATAATGTAATATCCAGGTGCTGCCAGGAATAGATGGAAGCCAGGTCAAAGCCTAGAGCAGGAAGGGAAAAGATGGAAGGAAGCCAGAATAGAATGTAGAAGAAGATTGTTTTTCTTAAGCTGTATATTTTTAAATTCAATTTGTAATGAGCGAATTTTTAATAAATGTACTGGCTTTGTTTTTTCTTTATTCTCTGAAACAATATATAAAACTATCAATGAGAGGTTGATCTGGGTTTTCCGAAGGCATCCTCTAAAAACAACAATGCAAAATTTTAAATATCATATTAGGTTTATAAATGAATATTTCCTTAGACTAAGATGAGGAATCACAACAAAATATAAATGTTTAAAAAGATGAAAAATACTATAGCATTATATAATCAGCAAAAGATTTCCTAGTCTCTTTTTCATCTGAATACCTCTGTAGCATATTTTAATTCCCATAACTTTGGCTGAATACTCTCTGATCACCTCTTCAGGTGAGGATGATGCATTCTGGCTTTTCTCCATCATAATAGATCAAACTAAAATAGCATTATTATGCTATTATTGACAGGCTATTTTCAGTGTGACAATTCATTTTTGTAGCACCACGTACATTCTGTATATTCTGTATCTCTTCAGCTTTATGTTCAAATTTGAGAAAACTTCCAATCAATTAATTTCACAGAATAGCATCTGGCTCTGTGCATATCACCCCTTTTTATTCCTCCACTGCCCATGTTCTTTCTATATCTGGTACTTAGAACACATTCCCAGCACATACCAGGTCTGACTGCAGTAAGCATCATAACCCCACCTTAGTCCGCTTAACAGACCACAGGGATTCTCCTGGGATAACCAGAGATAACAGAATAATAGGCAGAAACCATACACACAGACACACAGACACACACACACGCACACACACACACAATCACACTGCACTATGTATGTCATTAACACATGCCTATGGTCATGCCAGTGAAAACCAACAGTTCTGAAGTTTACCAGATTGAAATTTAGAGTAGAGGAAGAAAAGCTTTAACCAATTAGAGATTTTGCAGATTTTCCAGAACATTAATTTATGTGCATACCCTGCTAGGGAGTCTTGCACGGCCTTAGAAAGGGCCCATACAAATGAGGGATCCTGAAGCTTGAGTTTCGTTAGTTTTGAGGGAAATCTACCTCTGAAGAGTTTTGTAGGTGAATGCTAAAATATAAAAAACATAAAATCTTCCCACATACATCTTTTTGTATGAGGTTGAAATCAGTTTTCTTTTTTAGCAACTGGGGATGAGTGATGTGTAGTTTATATGCCAGATTATTGAATATTCAAGCATTTCGGTAAATGCTTGATCTCAACTATTTAGTTTAACCTTATAAAATATAGGTGTACATTTGAAGCAGTCAAAATACACCATAGATTTTGAACTGTTATCTTTTTTTGCTTGCTAATACTGTCTTAGTACCTATATATCTATATTGCTGTAACGTGAAGAAGGGTCGTTTAGCAGAGTCACAGTAAAACCTAATCGAAATGTGACCTAACTAATATATTTTGCTTTCTATATGTCAGTCACATTACCATTAAAATTATAACGGTGATATGCTTTTGAAAAGTAATGGGGAAGTGTTCAAACCTTTAGAGTTTGCCTTTAGGATAGTTTTGTAAATCATATTTAGAAATAACAATAACCAGGATTTACTGAGCACCTTCTAATAAATTTTATAGAGGAGGGAATTAAGGCTTTTAGAAATACTTGTCAGGCTCAATCATATGGTTATAAAATTATACAGCTAAGATCCAAACTCAAGATAGTATTGTGCTCGTTTGAAAGCCAGTATTGAAAGACTGGTATTGTGGAAAGCACACGGTTTTAGACTCAGATGGAACAAGTTTCAAACATCTTCTTACATATGGAGTAGTCTTTATTTCCTTACCTAGAAAATGTTTATGACATCTATTTCATACATTGTCCTTAATTATATGATAGCATCATCCAGACCATATCAGACTCTTAAAAATGTTGCTTTTCCCTCTTCTGAACATACACACTTAGTAGATATGAGCATTTTACCATAAACATCTTTACACTAAATATGACTGCATTTTAGTTCCTGGAAACATCCAAGAACCAAAATTTACATTGGCACGGGCGTCAGACACTCCTGTTAATTTGTATAATGTATTCCAAACATATTCTTTTAAATTCTGCCTCTCCAAGGCCCATCATGCACATAGCAGATTTGAGTGGGGCAAGAATTATTTTGAGTATCAGTTTTTGTTAGTCTTTGGAGCTGGAGACATACTACATTTCTCCAGGACGGGAAAATATGTCACATGCTCTATTTCACGTACTCTTTATGAAAGCCTCATATTAGGTATTATTTTTCCTTTATGAGATAAAAGTTATTTTATACTCACAGGGATTAAGTATCTTTTCACAATTTAATAACTGGATTAATGGATCCAGGAATCAGTTATTCAAATCTAGTCAGACCTAAACTCTAAAGGAATGAGAATTCTTCAACATTGACTAGTCCTGTTGAGTTTAGTGCAATCTGAATGCTGTGTGGAGAGTGAAGTTCAAACTAATGTTTGAGAATAAAAGCAACTGGAATTCTCAACATTCCCAGTTTCTTGTGACAATAGGAGTTCCTTGAGGGTGAGAATAATGTTCCATTTTTATTTGTTTTCCAGAATCTAGCAAAGTATCTGCCATATAGTAAATGCTCAATAGGTGTCTGTTGAATTAATGTGGGCAATTCTTCTCTATTATTAAGAATTTTCAAGTAGATTATATTTGATACATAATAAAATGCCTATTTCTTTATAAATTGAACCAATAATATATCTCATCTTTTTAAAAAATAATATTGTACTATTCTTAGGGAAAGTGATGCTCTAGTTATCAAAAAATTGTGATCCACATAGCCAGTAATAAATTACAAATGGAATATTACCAAATTATCTAATTTGCCCTAAAATCAATCCACCCCACACAATGCAATAATAATTTAGTGATGCAAAAACTATTTTTGGAGTTTCAGTGTTTGTTATAGTCAATAATATTTTTACTTCATGAGTACAAAATAATCAACAGAGAAATAAAGATTTGACAGTAAAAGATCATCAAATAACCTTATGTTTGTTTAGAGCCTTCATATGTTTAAAATATTATAAATTAATGAGACTATTTTCCATAATCCATAACATTGGTTTTTAGATGATAACAATTCATTTTATGGATGATAGGAGGTGAGATTTTCCAACAATTATGCAACCAGGTAGTGACACATTCCAGCCCCCCTCCATCAGCCTATCAGCTGTGCTGATTTATTGTTTAAATTATCATTTATATAGTAACATAAGATTATAATCATATAATTTAATGGATATCTTCTGGGATATGCTATTTAATTTTTCACAGAAATAAAAACAAAAGCATATTTTTCTTAATATCATTAAAGTTGACAGATTATCTTCCCCCCCACCACCCCTTCCTGAAACTAAAGACAGTGGCTTTCTGGAAAACCAATACTTACAGTAGTCTTTCTTCAATTCAATTCATTACTGTTATTTTTCCTTATAAATAAGTTTTGGAAAAATCTGTAGCTTAAATAACAATCTTCATTTTATTATCTAAACTATAATTTTGATTTTTGAATGATTTCAAGTGAAACTTCTAACTTTCAGTCAGGTGAATTAGTGATCAAGCACATAAAGCATAAAGTTAGAATATTAAGCTCCTTTTTTGAATTATTGCATGAAATTGCATTAATTATGTCGGATGGAAAAGGTTTTCTAAACACTTTTAGTCATTAGGAATACAATTTTTATTTAAGTATATTGCAATTAATAATTAAATGTAAATATGTGCTTTTAATTACAGTGATAAAAATCATCATTCGTATTGGATAATATTGAAATAATATGTACTTATAAACATATTCTAGAATAATACGTTACTCAACTTCTAAAAGAGCTATTCATTTTGACACAGAAAGGTCTGCTTACTGTCCCATAGCCTGCTATTTGATATGGTCTCCAGCTAGCAATGCCTTGTCTGTCACAGCAGCTTCTCTCTTTCTCTCTCAGTGAACAATGAGATTAATACTATACATGATGGAGCATTTGACCTTGCTTGTATCACAAAGATCTTGTTAGATTATGCAGCTGGGCCATTATTAGCTCAGCTTTCTCCAGCTGGGTACTTGAAACAAGAGTCATGACAAGGTCGGCATGAGGGAGCTAGCAAAGCACTTTGTGTTTCATTTGAACTAACAGATAATCATCTCCTAAGTGACACTCCTTTTTAATTATGCATTTTGCACATGAACCTCTAGGTAAGACAGAAAAAGGCTTTAGTTTGGAACAAAATAAGCTGCTCTATCAAGCTGGTTTACAATTGAATGGTTACTCATCCAACTGAGTAACCACTATCCCTTGAACATGGATACAAAGTATTGCCTTGAAGATCAAATTAGAAGGCGTGTGTTAACTGGGCTTTGCATTTGGCTGTATTTAACCGATCATCACATTTTCCTTATTACACTAACTTAAATTTTAGGTTTTAATTAGACATTTCCAGATTATATACACATGATTTTTTATAGTTGGCAAATACTTTATGAAAATAATATTAGTTAAAGGTATTATTCCCAATTATTCAAAGAACCATTTGTTTATTTATGTATTTATTTATTTATTTATTGCTTGGGCAGGCACCAGGAATCAAACCCAGGTCTCTGGCTGGCATGGCAGGCAGGAACTCGGCCTGCGAAGCCACCATGGCCTGCCCAAGAACCATTTATTTTTATTTGCATGATATTGCAGAATAATGAGAACTGTAAAGTTTTACTTCTAATCTCTTTTGTGTGCTCAATTAATTCCTCTGCCAAAAGTTAGACTCTTTAGTTAAAGAGATTATAATCCTGATTCTCCTGCCTTTTTACTTTCGGTTTCTTTTAAGAATATCCAACCATTAAAAGCTCCATTTTCATAAATGCAATTTTTGTAAGTATGCTGTCATGCTGTCATTATTTCATTGCTTCCACATAGAAACTAACCAAAAAAGTCTTTAGACATCTAATTGCCTCTTTGTAAACATGAAGGAACTGAGTCTCATAGAAACCATATATCTTGCCTGCTATCACATAGCTATTGTTTTTAATGAGCTATAAGTATAATTTGTCTTCTGACCTGTGGGTCAAACTTCATTCCTCAAAAAAATTGTAACTCCTATCCATTTCAGTTACACAGATATTATCATCTTAACTCTGAGTATAGAATAATATTCTTAGTTCCGTATTCATGATAGAATTACCTGAGGAACTTTAAATATAAAATCTCCTTGGCTCCATTCCCAGAAATTCTGATTGAATTGGCTTGGGAATAAGTTCTGAACATTGATTTTTTAAAAAAACTACCCCAGGTGATTCTAATATATAACCAAGGTTGAGAACTAGGGGTCTAGAACAAAATGAATTCTTACTTTATGGATGTAATACTAAATATATATGCAGATTACAGACAGAATAGGAGATAACTTATACTGGAATACATATAAAAAGAACTGTTGGTCTCTCTTTCTTCTCTTGTTATCTCCAAAGGGCTTAGCAAAGTATCACAAGGGTAGTGGGGCAATGTGCCCTTCTGACCCTCTAGATAGCCTTATTATCATGTGAAATATGATGACATTTATTCCCCATTGTCAAACTATCCCTTTTGGTGCTAAGTACCTTTGGGAGCTTGCATCCTTTCAATGGCTAGAATTCTCTTTACTAAGACCATCAACTTCACTCACTCAGGATAGTTTTGGTAAATGCCCAATCTCAACCTCAGATGCTAAGCTTCAATGGACGTATGTCTCAAAGTGGAGGTAAGAAATTGTATAGGGTTTACTTTGAAATTTTACTAAAGTTAATGCCTGTCTCTAATATCCAAATTTTTCTAAGAATTTCTAAGATTATTGGCTGTGCTTATGCATAGAGAAACAGCATAGTGTACTCACTGAGGCCAGAGAGCTTGAGGTTAGAAATGACTGGATTCATATCTCAGTTATACTCTTAATTTTTACATAAGCTTTGGCATTGTATCTTTACTTTTCTAAATTTCAGACTTCTGAAGAGTTTGGCAAATGTCCAACATACAGTAGCTTTTAATGAGTCAGCAGTCGTAAGAAGACATAGTTCAGGAGTCAGCAAACCACATCTTGTGGGTCAAATTTGGCCTCCACTAGTTTTGTAAATAAAGTTTTATTGGAAGATGGGCACGCTCAATTGTTAATAGATTGTCTATGATTGCTCTTGTGCTTTAGCAGCAGAGTTGAGTAGCTGCGACCCATATCGGATGGCTGGCAGAGCTGAAAATATTTACTGTCTGACCCTGAAAAGAAAAAGGTTGCTGAATAGATAACATTCTAAGTCACTGTTACTACAAAAAGCAGAGAAACATACAAATAATAATAGTTTTCCATTTAAAAAAAGGTAATTTGAATCATATTAATGTAGCCATGTTATGATTTCAGTACATAGCTTGTTCTGTTTTTATACTTTTATACTCAATCACAGTAGCAATGAACAGCAATTACATTTAGAAAAACTCAGGCAAAAGAGAAAATTTTTTCTGTTCATAGTGATTTTGGCCAGGTTAGAAACATTCCAAATCTATGGTTCATAATTTGAGAAAGTCAGTCTTTAGTTCTCATACAACCTTGAATGAGTTTTTCTTCAGTGCAAGAGAGAGAAGCTTTTGTGTATATGTATGCAGGCCAGCTCACAAACTCACATGTGAATTTCTGTGAATTTGAGAAAAATAAAGGGGGATGAGGAAGAATTGACAACAGAAAACAAGAAATGAAAATATAGTTAGTGGACCGTTTGATAAATGACTATGGAGCAGCTGTTCACCATTATAAATCCAGATGCAGGATAATAGTCTATGTAATTACGTTAATAGGTAGAGTAACAATCTTTGTCTTCCTGTGTCCTGTGATGAGAGAACATACCATCTAGAGATATTTTTCAGGAATTTATTTTCATCTTTCGGAGCACTAGAAATTTGTAATTCAGCTCTGTTCAAAAAATGTATAACATCCTATGATCAGATATTGCCCTTGTAACTACTTCATTGGCAACTTCAAGCTTTTATATTTTCATTTAATAACATAAATGTCACTAAGTGTGCCAATAAATACTGACAAACCCCTGAAAAGATCAGATTGGTTCTGTAACTCAAATACTTATTTGATTCTATTGGCTTTCCAGGATTTTCTGTGGACACTATAAAATAAACAACCTCCATTATGGACCCTTCCGTTTTCTTACATGCGTGTGCTTCTGGAAGAAAAGCTAATGCTTCTGCAGTAATTTAATGGGATCTCACTGACACAAGTGCAAAGTCTTGATATATAAATATCACCAACAGGCATATAATGAGGTTTCCTTTAGGAACATGATACAATCATGGGCACACACATATTTTAGAGCTCTGTTAATGTTATATTTTATTTAGAACATTAATATAAATATCTATGGACACTGGTTATAGTCTCTTTCCTAAATCACTATCAAAGACTTTATCTCTTTTCCCAAAGATACTGTTCATACCATTACTGTCTACTTCCACTGCCTTAATTAGAAGTCCAATTTTCTACATCTTCCTGTATTTACAATGTTTTTGCCCTATTTCTATATTCTGAAAAGCATATTCTAGTATATCCATATGTCTGCTCCTTGCTTTCCAAAACTTCTCAGGCTTGAGTTTGAGCTCTCTTCAGTTCCTTCCTGGACTGTGGCAGTTTCTGAAATCATCTTCCTGCCTCCATTCTCTCCACTTCTCCATGGTAGCATTCTATGACCAGATAAATAATCCTAAATGACAGCTCTGATCACATTGCCCCTTGCTCTAATGACATCAATGGCTTCCACTTTCCTAGTTATTAAAGTTCATATTCTGCTGTCTGGCCTTGAAACCATCCTAAATCTAGTTATTTGTTTCCTCTTTTCCAAGTTTATCTTTTGTTATTTATCTTTATGAAAAGTATCCTACATCCAAACTGAACTACCATTTCCTATCAACAGCACACTTTCCCATTTCAGTGTTTCTCCTCACAAAATTCTTTTCATATTTTAGTCCTAGCTCAAATTTATTTCACGTACAAAACCTCTTTGGGGAACTTCCCCTCATATACTGGAAGTATTTTCTTTTTCCTCTGATCTGTAATAGAATGTATTACACTGAACCATAATTGTCTGCTTTCTTGCCTTTACCTTTTATTGAAAGGATGAGAATGATTTCTGTATTGTTCATCTGTTTATTCTCAAAATCTGCATGGTATGTGATACATATTTGATGCCCAATGGAACAGCAAGATAGACAGGGACTCTGTATGACCAATCCCACAGACTACACCCACCATTCAACCTCTAGCTCCCAGAGTATAATATATACCCTATGATTTAAATATTATTCAACATGTTCTTGTGTAGCTAAACACGCACTGCAAGTTTTCAACCTCTTTCATTAAACTCCCAGTAAATTCAAAGACATAAAAGACTATTCTCAAGATCAGTATTTGCTCTTGATGACAAATAATACTGTAAAGTTAAAGCATCCCACAGTTCGTAATGTCAGTTATCAAAAATGGTCATCTATCTATCTATATATATACACACGCACGCGTATATTCATAAGGCGTTTAACAATCAACATTGTTTTCATGGTAGCCATATTCTCAGCTCAAAATTTTGATACACACAAGTGAAGATTAGATAGGGATAAATTTTATTTATAGTCTACACAGATAGAGGGTGGGATGTTGATGGGCTGGAACCATTATTTCCTTAGCGATATTATAAGTCAATCATGGGAGACTTTTTCCCAGTTGAGTTGCTACCTAAATTTTAATCTAAAGGAATATACACAATGTTCTATTCAAAATTAAAGAACACTGTGTATTTGACTCAAACATGAACCAATTAATTCTTAATGTCTTTTTATGTGTATATGTATGTGTGCCCATGTGTGCATGTGGCTGTGCACATACACACACACACAGAGCAGCACACATTTCTAGAATCATGTATATCAAAAAATGGTGAAAGATACCGCTTTATAACCTGTGAATAATAAAATACGGCCAAATGTGAATTCATGCTAATGTGTCAGCCTTCCTCAGTCCTGGTCATTTTGCTTTATATTTTCTGGTATCCTTCCGTGCCCCTTAAACAAAAGTTCAATTGCAGAATATGCTACCTTTGGCAACAACAGTGTCTTTCTCACAGTTCTACTGGGAATGAATTTATAACTTTCTTTATTAATGCAAATTAACATAAGTTCCATCTAGTCTTCTACGTAATGAATGCAACTGTTGGTATTATATATTAAACAGATGAGAGTTTAGACCTCCCATCAGAGGCATATAAAAGGAAAATATGGAGCTTGCTAAATAAATTTACCAATCAAAAAAGCAAATTTTAAGCTGGCTGAGTTTACTGCTCCATAAATACTTTCTTAAAAATATGATAAAATTGGCAAGAAAATTAAATTGACGTTTGTGGATTTCTTTCCTTCTGCTGTTTGCATTTATTGGAAAATAAATGCTTTTGAAAACCTTACATAGAAACTAGTTTTATCTTTGGTATGGGGCCACAAATATTAGTAAATTCTGACTTTCTAACAATGTATGTGTTTATTTCATATGCTAAATTGTTCATATATATGTGTGTGTATGTATAACCAATTATTTCCCTTTTACTGCCACAGATGTTGCATGCATTTATTACATTTCGACAATACCTGTTAAATAGAATTGTATATCTCTCAATTCCCTCTATTAAATATTTTATCAGCAGGCAGTGCGTAAAATGGCAGGAATCACCAGAAAAGAAAAACAGGAAGATTTAAATCTGATGCAAAATATATCATCAGAATTGCAAAATAGATGGCAAAACACCTATCTGTCTTTACTCCCCAATTACTCTGTGGCAATTGAGGATACTAAATAAGGTAATGCCTTTTCTAGGGTACTACAGCTTTTTTTAAGGCTGTAGCTGCCTTAATGAGGCTATAGCTGGAACTTCCAAGGAAGGTGGCAGAGTAGGGAGCTCCAGGGCTCAATCCTCCCCCCACATGGCTGCTGAACAAGCAGGATCAATCTGAAACTGTTCTGGGGTTCCAGAGGACAGAAGAACAGCATCCAGGGGAGAGAAAAGGAAGAGGCTGATGAACTACTGTGGAAAACAGTGACTTGCTCTTTCCATGTAATGACTGCCAACACCCATCACTTACTCTTGAGGCAGGCCACCTTGAGGTCTTTCCATGGCTAGCTTGCTGGGGCCGGGAATGGACATATAAATCCTCTTACCCTAGAACCGGGATGGGCACAGCCAATCTGATCACAGCTTTTGATTAGCAAAGTCAAATTACTGGGCCCTGGCTCTGAGCTACTCTTTCGACCTACACTGACAAATGTGCAGGCAGCCCTTGTTTCAACCCCACCCCAGATAGGGGCCAAGGTGTTCATTATATTTAAAGTTGTTGTACTTCTCTCAAGGCTACAGGGAATAGTTAAAGATCTGCATTTGATGGGAAGGCCAGGAAAGCATATCTCAAGAGCTGTCAAAAGGGCTTCTGCTGTCCTTCCTGATCCCCTTCCCAGGACACCTTGGAGGTGCTCTCTGCCCCTGGCCCTGTTATGACCGTGAAATACTGACTTGGAAAAATCCTCACTCCAGAGCGTAAATTCCTCCCAGAGTTCACGCCCTAGGCAAAAGTAGCTACAGACAATGAAAGGGGTGTAAAAAACTTCAAAGGTAAAACAAAACATTAACAACAGGAACAATGGAGAAGCAGATCAACATTCCAGGAGACAGAAAAGAGGAATGGAAGCTTTCTCCTAGAGGAGAAACAATTTGCACAAAAATTGAAATCTTAGAAATTGTATTGCATGTCTAGGGTAAGAAGCAGAAAACTGAAAAATCTGATCAATGAAACACAGGCTATTCTAAGTGTCTAGAATAAGTTGAACCAAGCATCAAAGAAGAACCTTAATACAAAGCCAATTAGCCATAAAACCATAGGCATAGCTGATCTTCAGAGTAAATGCATCAAGATAATCAGATGCCTAGATATCGGCAAAAAAATTCAAGCCATAATAAGAAAGATATGGCCCAGTCAAGGGAACAAATTAAACTTTAGAGGAGACGCAGAATTTGGAATAACTAATCAAAGATGTTAAAAAAAAATCTCCTAAATCAATTCAAGGAGATGAAGGGAAATGGGGCTAAAGAAATAAATGATATTAAGAAGACAATCTGCAAGCATAAAGGAAAATTTGAAAGAATTTAAAGAAACAAAATAGAAATAATGGGGATGACGGGCACAATAAAGGATATTAAAAATACACTAGAGGCATATAACAGTAGATTTGAATGGGCAGAAGAAACAATTAGTGGACTAGGTGACAGGACAATCAAAATCTTACAGACATAAAAACAGATGGAAAAAATTGAGCAGGGTCTCAGGGATTTAAATGACAGCATAAAGCACACAGACACATCATATGTGTCCCAGAAGAAGAGAAGGGGAAAGGTGCAGAAAGAATATTTGAGGAAATAATGCCCAAAAATTTACCAAATATTTTGAAAAACATAGATATGCTTTTGTAAGACATGCTACAGACTCCAAATAGAATAAATCCTAGTAAACCTACTCCAAGACACATACTAATCAGAATATCAAAGGCCAAAGATAAAGAGAGAATTCTGAAAGCAGCAAGAAAGTTGAATGTCACATACTAGGGTTCTGCAACACAAATAAATACCTATTTCTCATAAAAAAAATATGGAGGCAAAAAGGACATAGTTTGATATATCTAAGGTATGGAAAGAGAAAAACTGCCAGGCAAAAAATTCTTTATCCAACGAAATAGTACCTCAAAAAATGAGGGTTAATTTAGGATACTCACAGATAAACAGAAACTGAGATTTTATCAACAAGAGACCTGCCTTAGAAGAAATAACAAAGGGAATTCTGTGGACAGAAAGGATATGACAGGAGAGAGTAGCTTGAAATAGTGTAAAGAAGTTAAGATTCTTTGTAAAGGGAATGAAAAATATAAAAAGAGAAGCATAAAAATATAACACAAGTTGGGTGGGCCATGGTGGCTCAGCAGGCAGAATTCTCACCTGCCATGCTGGAGACCCAGGTTCATTTCCTGGTGCCTGCCCATGAAAAAAAAAAAAAATACACAACTACTAAAGGATAAAATAGTTGAAGCAAGCCCTGTGTTTACAATAATAACATTGAAAGCCAATGGATTAAACAGTCCAGTTAAAGACACAGATTGGCAGAATGAATTTAAAAAAATCATTATCCAACTAAATACTGTTTATAAGAGACACACCTGAGACACAAAAACACAAATAGGTTGAAAATGAAAGAGTGGAGAAAGATATTCCATGCAAAGAGTAACCAAAAAAGAACTGGGTTAGCTATACTAATATAGACAAGATAGACTTTAAATGCAAAATTGTTATAAGAGACAAGGAAGGACACTATATATTAATAAAAGGGCCAATCCACCAAGAAGAAATAACAATCATAATTACTTATGCATCTAAACAGGGGGCCCCACAATACATGAGGTAAACACTAGCAAAAGTGAAGGGAGAAACAGATATCTCTTGCAATAAGAGTTGGAACCATCAATCCACCACTTTCATCAATAGATAGAACATCTAGACAGAGGATCAATGAAAAAAAAATAGAAATTGAATAATATGATAAATGAGCTAGAACTAACAGATATATACAGAATTTTACACCCCCAAACAGCAAGATATAGATTATTCTCAAGTGTGCAAGGATCATTGTCCAGGATAGACAAATGTTGGGTATCTTGATGAATTTAAAAATATTGAATTATAGAATTTTTTTTTGCCAGTTTGAAAGGATGTATGTACCCTAGAAAAGCCATGTTTTAATGCTAACCCCATTTTGTAAATGGGGCAGCTGTTTCTTCTGATCCCTATTCAGCACTGTGTGTTTGAAACTGTAACTAGATCATGTCCCTGGAGATGTGACTGAATCAAGAATGGTTGTTAAGCTGGTTAAGGTGAAGACCATTCAGGTGGGTCTTGATTAGTTTACAGGAATCCTATAAAAGGAAACATTTTAAAGAATGGGGGAGAATCTGAGAGAGCAGAGGATGCCACAGCACCATGAAGAGAGTCGACCAGCCAGCAACTTTCAGAGATGAAGAAGGAAAATGCCTCCCAAGGAGCTGGAGAGGAAGCTAGCAGATGACGCCGTGTTCGCCATGTGCCCTTCCAGCCGGGAGAGAAACCCTGACTGTGTCCACCATGTGCCTTTCCACTTGAGAGAGAAACCCTGAACTTCGGTGGCCTTCTTGAACCAAGATATCTTTCCCTGGATGCCTTAGGTGAGACATTTATATAGACTTGTTTTAATTGGGGCATTTTCTCGGACTTAGAACTGTAAACTAGCAATTTATTAAATTCCCCTTTTTAAAAGCCATTCCATTTCTGGTATATTGCATTCCGACATCTAGCAAACTAGAACAGTTCTTGATAAAAATTTTAAAAGATTGAAATTAAACAAAGTTCTTTCTCTGATCATAATGGGATGAAACTGGAAATCAATAACACACAGAGAACTGGGAAATTCACAATATATGGAAGTTGAAACAATCTGTGGGGCAAATAAGACCCAATCAATGAGTCAAAGAAGAAATTATAAGGGAAATTAGGAAATATTTTGAGACAAATGAAAACAAGAACATAACACATTAAACTTTTGGGGTTGTAGTGAATGCAGAGCTGAGAGGGAAATTTATAGCTCTAAATGTTTACAATAAAACAGAAGAAATAGCTAAAATCCAAAAACTGCACACCAGGAAGAACTTGTAAAAAGTACAGCTTAAACTAATCCCAAAGCAAGCAGAAGGGAAGAAATAAGAAAGATTAGAGAAGAAACAGATGAAATTTAGAGAAAAAACAACAATAGAGAGAATTTACAAAACCAAAAGTTGGTTCTTTAAGAAGATCAGTAAAATTGGCAAACCTTTAGTTAGACTGATAAAGAAATAAGAGAAAACTTACAAATAAATAAAATCAGAAATAATAAGGCACTAATGCTGACCTCATAGAAATCAAAGAGATCATAAGAGGATACTATGAACAACTGTATGCCAACAAATTAATGAACTTAGATGAAATGGACAATTTCTAGAAACGCCCAAATGACCTGCACTGACTCTAGATGAAATACAAGACCTCGACAGAACAATTAAAACTGAAGGGATTAAATCAGTCATCATGAATGTCCCAACACAGTACATCTCAGGGCTCGTGCAAGTTCTCCAAGAGTTCCTTCGCCATGCTATGATGCTCATGGAAGTTCAAGTTTTTACAAAGAGCTGTGAGTTCAAAGCAGAGGTGACTGAGCCTGAAGTGAAATTTACTTGAGGGGAAGTAAATATTTTTGTGCTATGCCATTGAAATTTTTTTTCCCACCTGGTTTTACCATTGTTATCACAGGAACTAATGTTTACTAGCTGTCAAGTATTTTACATATTTAAGGGTGATATTCCCAACAGTCCTATGAAGAATTGTTATACTCCCCATTTATCAAGTGAAAAAAATGCAGTCAGAATAGTTGAGTGTTCTATCCAAATTCAATCTCAATTCCTTCTTACTCCAGAGTTTGTAATTTTGGGAAGACAACTGAGCATGAATTTTTAAAAGCCTTTAAAAAATGTGACTTCTCTGATTGCCTATGAGTGTTCTCCTTGAGGAGCAAGGAGTTTTATTATAGTACCTAGAAAGAAGACGTTATCTATGATAAAAATATTTTTAAAGAGATAGGGTTCCTGAACACTCACAATTTCATATGCAACATATTGGGAGAAAGTATTGTGATTTCATAAGGGAAAACCTTGTGTAACTGATTCAATGCATTTATTTGCAGGGGAAAGAAGTCTATGGATATGAAAAAAACGAATGTAATTTGTTTCCAGCGGGAAAAATTGGAGGACATTTTATATGATGAAAAAGCACTGGTTTAAATATAGGTAAAAATGGGAGAGAGATTATAGGCTCGTATTGAAAGGGAGAAGCGTAATAAAGTAAATCCAATAATAGATAATGGACAATATTCAACACTAGTATAAGAGATATAAGTATAAGATAAACTGCCCCAGAATCTCATAAACCAAGGTAACTCAGAAAAATAATAGCAGGTGTGTTTCAGTGTTGGCAAGTGTAACATGACTTGAAAACTAGCACTTCCCTGTGGGTTCATTATGATGGGTTTCATTTGATCACTTCCAAACCATAAAACAGATCAACTGAAACATGATACATGGAACTTTATTGGTAAAACTCAATGGGTTGGAGTTTTTTCAGACTGTCCTTGAGGGCATTGGTTTAATACATTTAGTGATTAAAAGGAGTATTAAATATCAGGATCCCATTAGAAGAGCAGTGGCAACAAAACAAAATTCTCTTGAAATAAAACTATGATATATATGTACTTGGAATATGTTATGTTTATTGATTTCTGAAATATTTGAGCATTATGTGTCTTCTATTACTTTATTTGGTGCTCCCAATAAATATAATGAGGTTGGATTTTTTTCCCATTATTTATATGAGGAAAGTGAGGCAGAGAGAATTTGAATGTTACTAAAGGACACATTTAGTAAGTAGCAATTCCTGAATTTGAAGCCAATAATTTGTCTCCAAGGTCTGTGTTTTAACCATGATGCTATATTATTTTCAATTCTTAATATTATTTATTTTAAGGATTTTCATAGAAGATGTACAGTGCATTATACAGAAAGTCACCAGAGTAATTTAATCAGTGGTTCTCAGATAATTTTGGACTTTATATCAATTCAGCAGAATCATGAGCAGAAAATTGTACTAGTATATGTTTCGAGTTCTTTGAATTTTTACAAGAGGAAAGTTTAGGAAACTTCAGTTCTCGGTTGAGAAATAGAATTTTACCAAATATAGAATATTCAAGTACTGTCACTAGGAATATTCTAGTGCATGCCTTTGGTGTATAAATATATACATATCTATTGAGTACATACCTAGGAATGGTATTGTTGAGTGATAGGGTCTGCATGTGTTCAACTTAGACAAAAGTCTAAGTAATTTTTTCCCATATAGTTATACTAATTTACGGTTTCACTAGCAGTCTATGACATTCATTCCACATCCTCACAGACACTTGGAATTTTCAATCCTTTACTTTAAAGCCATTCTGGTGCAGAAAACTGTATCTCATTATCGAAGTTTCTTATGTTTATTGGATTGGCTATTTTAATATCTTCTCTATCAAGTGGCTCCTCAAACTATTGTTGATTTTTTTCATATAGGCTGCTTGATTTTTCTTACTGATTTATGAGAGTACTTCATATATTCTGCATACAAATCTTTCATTGCATGGATCATGCACAATGATCTTTTCTCACTGTTGTTATCTTTTTATTTATTTATTTATTTTACATGAGCAGGCACTAGGAATTGAACCCGGGTCTCCAGCATGGTAGGCGAGAACTCTGCCACTGTGCCACCATTGTCCTGTGTCATATCTTTTGATAAACACAGTTTACTAAATTTGATAAGTCCAAATTATTGATTTTTCCCTTTTATGGTTAATCCTCTTATGTTTGTTTACTCAAGCATCATGAAGATGTTCTCTTCTGTTTTGCTGTAGGAAATTAGTTATTTTAACTTTAAATTTAAGATTTGCAATCTATAAGGAATTGCAATGGATCCAGATATTTTTTTTCATATGGATAGGCAAATGATGCAGCATCATTGATTGAGAAGACTATCCTTTCCCCTCTTCACTAAACTGGGTAGGTTTGTTTCTGAATTCTATCCTATCCATTGGTGGTTTGTATTGTATATATCACTTGCTCTCACAGTAACTTTCTCTTTGTTACATTCCATATAAACCAAAGTCAGGAAATTTTCCTCAACCATCCAAGTGATTAATTTCTTCCACATTTATTGGCTTTTGCTAAATGAGTGGATGTTTTATAGATTATTTTAGATTATTCCAATAAACTTTACAAACTTTTACAAACTTTGAAAAGGGCATGCACATTTTATTTCTTAAAGTTTCAAAGTCCCTGTACCCCAGGCTGTTATAGGTGTTAGTGAAGAAGCCCTGTGTGTTGCAACTTTAGATCACAAATTCTTATCAAAAGCAGAGTTTGGAGAAATCATATGCATGGGAAACTCTTTGAAGAGCTGTCCTTCATTACTTCCTATGACCATTATAGGTTTTATCCTTGGAGCAAGCAGAGTATCCAGAAACCTGAAAACTCAGATTTCATTGCTTGATCTCCCAAAAGTTTCTTTTATAAAATGGCATTGGAGCATGCACACTCAACTTTCATTGAGGATATCCGGCAGCATCGCATGAAATTGTTGCCATGTGAGATAAAGTAGGTCAGGAGGGAAAAAGATATGGGAAGATATGGGAAGGTAAGAGTCATCTCTATGAATATGGGGCACTGGATGGAAGACAGAGGTAAAGGCAGAGTGTCCTGGAGAGAAGGGATAGGTGTCGTTGAGAGGAGGCAGTGAAGGGCAACACAGGAAGCCTACCTATGGCAAGGAGAGGTGGAAAAGCTGCTTAGATGGCAATGCAAAAGAAACCTGTTTCAGCCACCGAGTGCCTATGAAAGAACATAATATACCATTATAGTCCCTGAAACTATAAATTTTCTCTTGACAGAAACCAAACTCAGGTCTATTTGTTTCCAATATCACTGACCATTCCAATCTGCTGCAAGAACTGGCCAACCTCTCTCACCCCCAGCCAAAGCTTTTCTACTAAGCCAGTCTGACATAAAAGACTTCCTGTGTCTTCCTAACATTTAGAACCCACAAATCTCTATAACAGCACTGTTGACACTTTGTGTCCACTGGAAGGAGGAGGCAACTACTGTTGTATTTCTTTAATCTCACTTTTTAACAAATTCCACCCACATTGACGCTGCTTTGCTTGAGATTGCCCTCTTAGTTTTTGTATCCCCAATGACAGCTATACGGTCCAATATATTGTAAGAGGATCTGAAGGTAAAAGGACTGTAGGAATAATCCAAGCAAATAAATGAAGAACAACTGAATAGATGAGGAAATTGAATTATGAAAAGAATGTGTGCTCTCCCACAGCTTATCAGGAAACTCTGAAATAGAAAACTTGATTCTTAAAAGTAAACTTCTGACTAAGTGACCTGGCAAGATATTACCTAGTTAAGGCACCAGAGAACACATTTTACTTGTCTTTTCCCATAACTTTTTTCATTTACAAAGTGGGTTTGGGATCATGCGTTAACCAGGCAATTCGGGGAATGCTGCGATGAATAGTGTGGGAGTAACTGAAGCAGAAACATTTGCCAACAGAGTCTGGCTTTCAGCCAGCAGGAATGTTGGTAGAATTGAAAATGAACACAAAAGCAGTTACTGAGCGACCTGAGATATAACACATTCAATTCACAGCTGGACTCTTTTACTAAAAAAAAAAAAAAAAAAATTGCAGAAAAAAATATAGGACTTCAGAATTACATTAAACATTCTAATTAGCTGAGCATCCATCATGGACAGGAGCACATGCAATGAGGAAGGGCACACCTAAGACTAGAAAGATAAAGGAGACAAAAAAGAATGTGACCTTCAACAAGTTTTATCCTATACAGCAGGATAATCTATTCCAGGATAATGTATTTATACCACCCCAGTGACTGCATGTCACAATGCATAGAAAATAGCTGTTATATAGATTTATAAATAGAAGGGGATAAACTTTAGATTGCGTCTTTTAGAAGATGGCCATATGGCAATTAATTTCATCCATATTTCACAAAGTATATTTGTTGTTTTCTTTGTAAAGGGAGGTTTTGGCTCAACATATTTTACACAAGCTAATGGTAAAATAGGCATCAGAAGCTTCTGAGGACACTTCATATCAACAACTCTTATTTTTAATCTCTACACAATCTTCAAGTAGACCAAAAATCCCAGATCTTTTGGGAAGATTTCAGAAGCAATAACATAAAACAAATTTGTCTACATAAAGATGATTGATTTCTCCATGAAAAAAGATACACAGTTAAAATGACAATCTGAGGGAAATATTTGCATCGTATATATGAATTATAAGATTAATATTCACCGTATATAGAGAGCTTCTACAAATCAATAAAAATAAGCTAATAATCCAAAGAAAATTAAAATCAAGTACTACCAGTAGTGGAATTGTAAATGATTGTTAAGCATATCATAGACATTCAATGTCACTAGGAGTTTTGGGAAATGTAAATTTAAACAAAGCCAAGATGATGTTTTGAACTACTATTTCCAAAAGACATAAATTTGATTAAATCAATTAGAAGGGTTATTTCTCAGACACTTAGAGATATATAAATTGATACAGTGACTTTGGAGGAAATTTGGTATTACCTATTAAATTTAAAATATTTAGAAAAGTTTTTGCACACTCACAGTAGAAAGCAAATAAAAGGATGTTCACTGAAGCATTATTGGTTATAATAAAAAATTGGAAACATTCTAAATTTTTATTAAAAGGACAATTGTGAAATAATCCTGTATATGCCCACACCATAGACTACTACACAGAACAAAGAAAAATATAGATGTATATGTATTGGAATGGAAAAATTCATAAGATATGTTGAATGGAAAAACAAATTTATGTTTAAATATGCAGAACAATATGTTATATGTTATAAATGCAAGCATGGATAAAAAGACCTGGCTAATGAAATTCCGAACTCCTTCTGATTGGGTTTTCTCTACAAAGGATTCTAGAACTTAGAAGGGTGATAATATTGGCAATGTTTTGTTTTCCCCTTCTTGATTTTAGCAATAAGAAATCATTCATACATTACTTGAGTGATTTAAATTAACATATCTTCAAGAATGGTGAAGTAAAAGAAATAGGATAACAGGGAAGGAAATAAAAATAACTGAATTCTTACATAATACTTAACACCTCTAATGATTGAAATAGGCAAATAGATCTAGATACAATTTTAACCAATAAAATTCAAAAAAACAAGAAAAAAATATGTATGTGTATCTGTACCAAAATTTGAAATACGTTTGGGGAAACAGACATTCTCTTACAAGGTGTCAGAAAGAAATTGATGGAACTTTCCTGTAGGGAAATTTGACAGTGCCTATCAAAATTAAAATTCTCCTTAGACATTAACTCAACATTTACAACTCTAAGAATTTATCTTAGATTCAAGATGCCAGGGGGAAAAAAAAGTCAATAATAAGGGACTGGTTATTTTTTGTACATACTGTGGGTTACTACACAACAAATTATAAGATTGACATTGTACTAACAAGGAAGGGCTGATATGTAATGAGTTTAAAAAACTTACTGTATCTTTTGCGTTTCCTATTACTTTTCATGAGAGATGTGTTAGAGAATTTTTATTGATATTCTGGAGGAGAATTGTGCAAAAACATGTCAAGAATAGTCCTATACATATAATCTGTTTATCGAGTATGCACTATTTGGAAGGATAGCAACAGACTGCTGATAGCTATTATACCTCAGAAGTATGCTTACATTTGAGCAATAAAGAAACTCAGACTTGTTAGTTTATAGGCTTCTGAACATTTTTCCCAGTTATGCATTAATATTACAATTTAAAGATATTTGATGTCATATTATGAATAGTCCACTTTCTTTGGCTCATGTTTTATCTGAGATCACCTATTACCTTAAACTAGTGATGAACTTAATGTCTTTCACATCCTACTGATACAGAATTATATTAGTAAATTTAATCCAACTGTAAAAGATAATAATAAACAAGCAGTGGACACAGAAATTTGGCAGATCATCATTTTCTCTTCCCCATGTCAAAAACTTCTGGCCTAATGTTTTGTATTAGTGTTCTGTTTTGTGTTAGCGCTTAGGCAACAATGGAATTCACTTGTCCATTCTTGGCTATCTTTGGCTGCACCTTTCAGCAACTGCCAAACCGAATGCAAAACCTTTCCCCTGTTAGTTTAGTGTTGATAAAGCAGTTTCCTTCTCTCACCATTTAATCTGATATCAGTTTATATCTGATACCTCAGTGAAAAACAACAAGCCAATCATTTCTCCCACTAGGAGAGCAGAAAGGAGAGAGAAACATAAGCAAAATAAGGCTATTATACTGTATATATGTCTAAAAATACTACATAAGTCTACTACATAGTATATAGAATAATGAGAAGATAAATGCTACAGAAAGAAATGAAGTAGCAGAGGAGATTATATGTGTCGTAATTTGAAAAAAAATAACAATTAAGTAAAGAGTTGTAGCATGAAGTAGATCCTCAGAAGGCTAGTAGAGGCAGATCAACACAAGCATAGGAAAAAGCAAGTGTAAAAGTCCTGAGATGGAGGGTATATGGTGTCTTTTGAGAAAACAGAAAGGAGGCAAATGTGGCTGGAGCCCAGAGAGGGCTCATTGTCAGTGAGGCAGTGTGAGGATGTCAGATTAAGAAGGGAAGGCCCTTGTAAATGCTGTTTTGATTTTGAGAGAGATGGGAAAACACTGGAAGGTTCCAAGTAGAAGAGTGATATAACCTGACTTGAGTTTTATCAGGATTCCTATGCTACCATGTTGATAGAAGATGGAGAATGGCACAAGATGGAAGCAGGGACGCAATTAAGATGCTATTGTATTTAGTAGAGTAGAGAGAGAGATCATGGTAGCTTGGAGAAAATGTTATTAAGGAAAGGGTAGAGAATAATCAGAATCCTGAAACAAGTTGAAGGTAGAGAAAATGGGAAATGCTGATGGAATGGATGTGAGTTGTGAGAGAAAAAGGAGAGTCAAAGACGACTCCAAGCCTTTTATCCTGAGATATAGGAGGGGTCTGATTGCATTGATAAGATAAGGAAGACCGCAGAAGTATAGGTTTGGGGAGGAGTATTAGGAATATTTTTTTAATGCACAGGAAGTCTGAGCTCCACATTACATACTTAGAAAGACAAATTTCTGTTAAATATATGAATCTATATTTCAGAAGAATGTTTCAGGATGGAGATACAAATTTAGGAATTGTTAGTGGTATACAAGTAGTCTTTATGCACATTGGTAAAGAATTTCCATTCCTCATGGCTGGCACAGATGACACTTGACAGGTTCATAGTCACCCTTAAGCTTTCTTTCTTCAGAGAAAAATCTGCACAACAGTAACCAGTGACCCTGCACATGGCAGAATTGGAGATTTGAGGAGGGAAAGGAAAGTGTACAATAATTTTCCACGGGTGAAAAGTAGAAGGCAGGGAAACGTAGTGTGATTGTGGGGCGGCAACAAGGGAGCACCTCAGAACAGTAGCCATGAATTGAAATTGAACCACTCACTCTCATTTTGTGTTTTTCTCCAGGCACGTGCAGGTGTAACTGGGAAGGGAGGAGTTAGTTAAAAAGTGGAATTCAACCAGAGTTGTGATTCTGCCAAGTGAGAAAGTGTTAAGAGAACTGAAGAACTATATATACGTATATATCAGGGGATGACGATAGTGATAGACATAGAAATGGACAATAGGGACAGAAAGGTGTACTGTGCCAAATCCAGGTTAGAGTGGGGAGGATGAGGTATGCTCTGAGGACCTTTGCCACTCTATAGTGACATAAACAGTGATAAAAGTCATGAAAAAAATATGTGCCCAGGAGTCTCCAGGCAAAAAGTGGTGCTGATGGAGTTGGGTTGTCGGATGAGATTGGACCCATGTCGCCTCCTGGAAATGAAACCTAGAACCTGGGAGAGTTAGTTATGTTCCACAAATACAGGCTCCCTCTCGACCCTTCCTAGAGGAGGGTTCCTTTTTTCTATATGTATATGCAACTATTGTTATTCACAACTGTGTAAGATAAGTATGTAGTTGCTGAAAGATAAACCAAGACAATGTATCTAAAATACTTTGTGTAGGCCTCAAGTACTTACAAATCTCATTAGTAATATCTCACCAGCCTTACATTTTCTTGGACACATTAAAACATATCTGTTCTAGTCCATCACCATCGAAACATCTTCAGCAGACCCTTGGTATTCTTTGGTTAATTATTTGAACTAGAGCTCAAGAAATGCGCAGAAACACACATACACACATATATCTTATATAAGAACCTTTCAAAGATAGACACTTAGGGAACACAGAATATTACAAAATTCACTGAAAGAAATATCCAATCTACACTCTATGGCTGCCTACCGTCTATGGTAGTTATTATGCCCATCACGGTTTCCCTTACACTCAAGGTATGACTTTGTTGTTTTAAGGGCATCGTCTCCGTTTTCAAGCTACTTAGCTACTTATTAAGCTATGCATTGATTCCTTTCATCTATTTGTCCAACTGGCAGGACATAAGACCACCCAGCAATCCTACCTATTCAGTGAGGTTTGGGGAGGGGAAGGATATATTGATAATAAAGAATTTTAAAGACCAAACTTTAAAAGATTATAATAATTAACTAGAAAACTAGATTGGCAAGTGGAAATGAGTCAACAATTCTACAAATGTATTACTAGAACTGGAAAGCTTGGTTGACAATTCAACTATGAAAACAAAGATTTTCATGAAAAAATTTCCAAGTCTGCATGTGTGCCTAGAGCCCTAATAAGAGCACTATGGCATTACCACGTATTGCATGACAGCCAAACTTTTCCAAGAATCAGAATTAGAGTCCTATCAGACATTTCTGATAACATGGTCATTTTAATTCATGGATACCAAATTGGAGTAATTTTAATTTCAGATGCAATTAGCAGCCATCAAGAAGAGCTGCCCTGTGACTTAACCAGGACCAATGATCAGACCTTGAGAAACGTAAATGTAGGGCTGGCAACTTTCTTTGTCCCCGAGTCCCATTCTAAAATCTGATTTCTGGGTCAAAGGACAAAAAGGAGAGACTACTTGATTTTGTCAATGGCTTGTGCTTTCCCCAGATCTAAAATGGCCATTTACAGATAGAAATATACTCATGAGCACATGTTGCCCGGCCACACCAGGGTACCCAAAAGGAAACTTGGAAAATATTAATATCACACGCACAGTTTAAACAAGTCAGTTAAATCAAATTGAAAATGCGCCCCGTTACTGAGGAACCCTACCAGCTAAACAGTAAAGTGAAATACATGTGTAATTTTGTATTCCATTAAAGGGACAGAAATGTCAATCCCTAGGGTGCAGCCAGCCTTTTCCAACAGTTTCCTTTTAAGATGTTGTTCTAGTTTGCTAGCTGCCAGAATGCAACACACCAGAGATGGATTGGCTTTTAATAAAAGGGGATTTATTTTGTTGGTTCTTCAGAGGAAAGGCAGCTAACTTTCCACTGAGGTTCTTTCTTATGTGGAAGGCAAAGGATGGTCTCTGCTGGTCTTCTCTCCAGGCCCCTGGGTTCCAACAACTTTTCCCGGGGTGACTTCTTTCTGCATCTCCAAGGGCCTGGGCTGAGCTGCGAGTGCTGAGATGAGGAATGCCGAGCTGCTTAGCTGTGCTACATTGCGATCTCTCATTTAAGCACCAGTCAATTAAGTCAAAGGTCACTCATTGCAGCAGACATGCCTCCTAGCTGACTGCAGATGTAATTAGCAACAGATGAGATTCACGTACCATTGGCTTGTGTCCGCAGCAACAGAACTAGGTATGCTCACCTGGCCAAGTTGACAACTGAATCTAACTAACACAGATGTATTCATCAAATATGTTATGTGTAGGTAATTGCAAATTATGTTCAAAAACTGTGGTAAGAGATTTGAATTAGGACTAATGTTTTACTCATTTATGTCTACATTTGCATGCAGTTGTGAGAAAATTGTTAATGTAATATCTTCAGTATATTCATAAATATTTATATGTAGAGTTGCATAACCATTACATGGAGGAAAACTCATGATTTGAAAATTTTTGCTTGTTTTTTGAAAGTATTTCTTGTTATATGAAGGAGATGTGTCTCACTAATGAGACTACAGATTATTTCATTTTTTAACCTTTTAATTATATTTCCAGACTAAGTTAAAATGGGGGCAAACTGAGGAAATAATTAATGTGGTTCTGACATTACTTGTAAATATTGCTATTTACAGTTCAATTATATTGCAATATATTTCTGGCTCAAATCTACAGCTAAGAAAACAGAAGTTACATAAAAAAGGGACTAACATTTTAGGGAAATATGAGGGAGCCCTATTAAAAAGCATCAGTCCATCAGCATGTACACTCCATGAATACAGATTTTTGTCTGTATTATTTGCTGATCTCTCAGTACCTAGAAAAGCGAAGTGGTGCTGGCACACAGTAGTCACTCTTAAATGCTGTTATGAAACATTAACTCACTGTGCCAATGAGTGGCATCAAATTTTTTCCATTTTATGAACCACATTATTCCGTTGTCTCTCCTTTTCTCTTTGCTTTCTTTACATCATTGCCACTCTTTTCTGATTTCCTACATCATCCCTCAAATCTTTGCTAACAAGCATTTATAATTGTGTGTCAGGCGTCACAGTGTCATTCACACTCAGAGCTCAAGTGTGGCACCGACTCCTCTGATATATTTCTATGTTCAGTGTTATACTTGTAAGAATATTTCAGAGTTCATAGAGTTAAAAAAAATTGTGTTCATACGTTATTTTCATGACCACCCTCTGAGTTATGTGTGTCAAGGATTATTAATTGTTCCTATTTGATTAATAAAGAAATTAAGGATGAGTGGTTTTATTTTATTGTATTTCAAGACAAAAAATAGCAGAGGTGCTTCTTGAACCCAAACAACTTAGCTCTTGGAGTGAATAAAAGTGTAATGAATGGCAGGAATATGCAATAGGAATATGTAAAATATATTTACCGAAATATTAATCTTTGATTCCTCCTTTTGTTTATCCATTTAAAAATTGTATCATTAAAAGAAGGGAATCATAGTTCTAATGTACCTGGATTTTTTATTGTGAGTAATTTAGGAGTATAGAAAATAATAAATAACTCATAACCATTAACCCACTTCTGTGTGAAATGTGAGCATTTTTACTAAAAATGGTAACTAAAGTGGACATCCCACCTACAAATTGTGTTGCCAAAAACTGGGCATGGGGAGGTACCACAGCTTCTTGTTCAACCAGAACAAAAGTCCAGACACTGGTATGGTAATTAATTTTCTTGTTTTACTGAGTATACTAAGTAAACCACCTCTTTAATTCTGACAGGCAAAACTAGCATAATTTGTAGTTTAATTTCTGCATAGCACAGACCTTCATAGAAACAGAAGAGATATAAGAGCATCTATTTAGCCACAATAGTGCCGATGCTTTTCTTTCTTAGGAGGGGAGATAGATCTGGAACTGTGAAGATGTTCTTGTCCCGAAACGATATACCTAAACTTAAGGGTAGTTTGTCTCTTTCTTCCCTCTTTGTTCTTCCCTTCCTTGTCCCTTCCCCCTTCCCACTGCTTCCCTCTCCTACCTTCATCTCTTGTGCTTTTGCAGTGGAAATTCATTTAGCTTTCCAGTTGTAGAGTGTTTATGCATTGTCTTTGTTCAACTTCGATTTCCCCTTCCAGAGTAAGTGCTCACCAAATATTTGTTGAGTTATTAAATTATGATTCTCACGAAGTTTGATTTTAAAAGAGCGAGCTATGAACGCTTCAAAAGGAAAACTATTTCCGAATCATCATTTGGCAACATTTCCAAAATAGAAGACATACTCCATAAATGCTAGTAAGATAAGCCAATCAATAGCTTTGAAAAGAAGGAAAAAGTTATATGTGATGATTAATTTAAAAAGGGAGGGGATAACATATGGGCAATTTTCATATTTTCTTACATTGGGTACTTCTAAGACTGGAAACCTATTTTTTTTTTCTGCCGTATGAATGTACTACCAGCCTAAAACAATTGCAGAAAAAAAAGATCAAATTTCTGAAACTCAAGAGGTTATTCTTTCATAAAGGTCAAAATAATATGTCAGTTTTTAAATCATTACATTAATCTCTTAAACTAAAGTTGTGAGGAGAATTAAACTGTGTTTTCCTGATTGAGCTTCTGCTTTCATTTTTTAAAATAGTAAACATCTTTATTAAATATACATGGGTTATGAGAATTTTTAATTTAAAAAATTCTAAGAAACTCTTCTGTGAGAGTTTGACATATCAAACGAGAGATTTCTTCATCTGAGACTAGGCATATCATTCATTTGCTCATTCAGCATATATGAAGTTTCGTGTATGTGGTGTGTGTATGTGTAGTTTGTGGTACGAAAATATGAAAAATAAATACAAGGCTTGATGTCAACCTTAGAGAGCTTGTAAGAGAATGCAGCAGTAATAAAAGTGCAAAATTTATGTCCAAATGTCTTTGATACTAGTGACTTACAGGAAATGCTTTTATAATAGGAGTTAACTTTTCTGGGCCTTATCTAACTAATTTAAAAAAAGGAAACAATATTCTCTCAACATCAGCCTTACTCAGTTGTCTTGAACTCCAGCATGTGAAAGCATTGTAAATGTAAACAAGGTAAGAAACATTACATGGTTTGGCTTATATTTTGAAAACATGTATAGGACCATCTAGAGAATGATTGTAAGTCAATATGCAAGCAAATTCTGGATTAAATAAAGCACACTGCAAATACAGGTGCAGAAAATTTCAAGAGTAAGGCAAATATTATGATGGCAAAAGTTTTGAGCTCCGGAAAGGTGAGATTTGAGATCTGAAGAAAGGCTAACATTTGAATTATGAGAAGCAATGTTTATTCCAGAAGAGAATAATGAATGACAAGTGAGGAAAAATTCAGGGAAAGAAAACTGAAGGACCATGTAAAAGGATAAATTTGAAGCTGCAAAGTGAGGCCAATTGATGGAGGACCTTGAATGGAAGTCATAAGAGTACAAATCGGTTGAGACAGGCATAATAAGTCATCAAAGTTTCTTCAATGGAAGCTGAGTATTAGGTAGGTTAAAGCAGTGACAAGTCATAATTTGGAAAAGACGGCAAAAAACAGCTATCGTATATTATAGGTAAAATGCAATGATAATTAAATTCATATCAGGAGGATTAAAAAATTGAAAAACTAATAGTAAACTTTGATGGCAATGAGAAGGATTAGTGGGAAAGAAATCCTAGTTTTAGGAAGTGGGAGTGGGACATGATTGTATTGATTTTAGATGATGTACCATATTATATAAACACATGCATCACATACATAAAAGTTCCTAACTCAGAATACAGAAGTCAGGAGATTCTTTTCAGTGGGAATCCCTGCAGTAGACAAGAGACCATTCCTTGGACCTCTGAGTGACAGAAACAAGGGAATGAGGTTCATAGGGGTGAATAGGAGGTCACTTCAATTTAGAAATCAGTGCTTGGCACAAACCATTCTCTTGTAACAACCACAAAATAACAATTTTAAATTTCAGAGTCCTCATAAGACACATGCCCAGTTATAAAAGGCACAGAATCATCGTTGTCCAAAGTTCTGACTCCCTGCTAGGTATTTATTATTTATTTACAGTTATGTTGGTTCAAATGCAGTTTACTTTTCAAGACTTTTTTTTAAAATAGCATTGTCTTATAACACCACTGGCATTTTACTTTTATCAAGGCTACAGAGTCTAAAAATTAATCCAATCAAGATAAAATACTCAAGTGGAACAAGATAGGTTTAATTAGTTGTGGTTCATCTGTTTTGGTAGGAAATCCATAATTTTCATCAGAGTCTAAGAGGAGATTCTATAAGAAAATTCAACAACTGACCATCCTTTATAAGATATAGATGAATGCAAGTTTTATATCTTTTAAGTGTATAGTGTTCAGAATATACAAAGAATTCTTATAACTCAACAATACAAAAGCAAGTATCTGAATACATATTTCTCCGAATGCAAATAGCCAGCAGACATCCAAAAGATGATGACTAATGACAAACATCTTCAGTCATCAGGAAATAAAAATCAAAAATATAATAAGGTAACAATTCACATGCACTATTGCCATTGCCATAATCAAAAAGATAACAGATATTGGCATGGGAGAGGAGAAATTGGAACGCTGATAAACTGCTAGGGAGAATAAAATGGTGCAGACACTTTGGTAAGCAGTTTGGCATTTCCACAAAAGGTAACCATAGCATTATCATATCATTCAGCAATTCCATTTTTTGTTAATGAAAATAGGTCCATGAGAAAACTTGTGCACAAATATTTACATAAGCATTATTTATAATAGTCTAAGGTGGAAACAACTTAAATATACATCAACAGATGAATGGATAAACAATTTATTTTATAAACAAACAATGGAATATCATTCATCAATGAAAATGAATGAAGTATTGATACATGTTACAATGTGGGTAAACTTAAGACACATTATCCTCAGTGACAGAAACCAGACATAAAGTGTCATCTATTGTATGATCACATGCATCTGAAATATCCAGAATAGATAAATCCATAGGGATAGAAACAAACTCGTGTTTGTCATGGTCCAGAGGGAGGGGGGAAAGCTTAATGGGTGTGGGGTTTTCTTTTGTATTGATGAAAATGTCTTAGAAGCAGATATAGGTGGTGACTATATAAGGTGAACATACTAAATGCCACTGAATTGTTCACTTTAAAATGGCAACTTTTATGAATGTGGATTTCATTTCAATTTTACAAAAAAGACCAAAAAAAAAGAAGAAATATTGCCAGAGTTATGAATAAACCAAAGAGAATGTGGTAACATTGGGTCATCTGGCATATAATACAGAGCCATGCTATGTTTTTTTTGTTTTCTTCATTTTAAGCTAGGATTAAAACTGATACTTAAAAAGTAGGAAAAAATACAAAGTTGAGAGCACCAGTTAATATTTGGAAAATATGAATAAAAATTATGAGTTTCAGGATTTGCCTTGAATTGACAAAGTCTCATTTCAATTTTGAACAGATCATATCAAATAAAAAATATATGAAGGGCACATGGGTGGTTCAGTGGTAGAATGCTCACCTTTCATGCAGGGGCACCTGGCTTTGATTCCTGAACCATGCACCTCCCAAGAAAAATTGGAACATATTTATAGGCCAATGCAACCGTGGCTCAGTGGCAAGAATTCTTGCCTGCTGGGCTGGAAACCCAGATTCGATTCCCGGAGCCTGCCTATGCCAAAAAAAAAAAGATCTACTAGAGATGACTCTGGATGGGGCAACAGTGGGTGGGTGGAGAATTCTCACCTGCAATACCAGAGACTGGGATCGATTTTCTGTACTTGCCCATTTTATATATTAAATATAAAATGGGCAAGTACAGAAAATCGTTTTATATATTAAATATAAAATAATATTATATATATATATTTATATATAAAATATATATATTATATCAATGCCACATAGAAACTAGATTTCTGGTGCTAACTTGGACTTAATAGTGAACTTTGCCACTTTAATGATTGCATTATCTTTCAAGGATGATTATTATTAATCAAAGAATCAAGTGTTCAATTAAGTGTTATAGTATGAAATGGGCCTGCTGTCTTCATTCAAACTAGTCTAGGTTCAAACTTGAACTTTGATTTTACGAAGAACTTCATTTACGTCAAATTATAAAGTCATGTGATACTTCATTCACGTTTGTAAGAAGGGAAAGAGTCACTACTTTACAGATATCTTATGAAAATCAAAGGAATATAACCCAATGATCAGTTTCTATCCATTAATTCATGTGGTTAGCAATGTATCAAAAATATGCTTGTTTGGGGGGAATTTTGGTAACATTGCTGAATCCAGAGCACCAGAGTATTTTATGTAAAAAGAAAGTTAAATGAAATAATTTCAAGTATATTCTATTTTTTAAATTAATTTTAATTAAATTGAAAATTTAAAATAACAGTTTATCGCTTTTATCTATATATCCATTGATCCGGTTTCAACTTGTAATTTTTCATTTCATAGTATAAAAAATATTTTTATATAACTTTATATTTAATCAATGTGGGGGGGCCAATTTTCAAAGATTCTAGATATTGGCCCAGGGCAAAGAATTTTCAGAACAACTTCAAATGCGCTGGAGAGAACAGCAGAGCAGGAATATGGGGGAAATCACATTGATGTTGTCACTGCTTTATGAAAAGTTTCAGGTTAATCACTTAACCTCTCTACTACTTGATTTGTCAAATGAGAGTTTCTATATGTGTAAAATTCTAAGATTAAAATGGAATAGAAGTCAGTTTTAGAGCATTGCCTAACAATAAAATATGATATTATTATTTCCAAAGATACTTACAACAAATTACTTATTTCCTGGCCAGAAATGTTACAGTGAAAAGGAATAATGAAAATGGTGAGAATGAATGTAGGATGCCATGAATAGATGTTGTAAGTAGGAGTATTTTTTTAACTCTACCACCAAGGTAGAATCAATTACTCTCTCCTGTTCAATTATGATGCTTTGTTCATGAAGCTAGTATAATTATCTCATTATCTTATACTTACTTAATGGACTGAAAAAGATCTTAGTCATTTTCCTTTTTCCAGCATAAAGTGCAGGAAATTATATATATATAATTTATTTAAAAATGAATAGTTTGCCAGTTAAAAGAAAATGTTTAAGGAACCAGCTAAAAAGATATATTATGATACCAATTTTCCAAAAATGAACTTTGTTATTGCTATACAATGCCACAGATTTTAAATGATCACTCTTTCTTGAACATGGTATGTATCACAGCTCTAAAATGTCTGTAAGAATTAGTCTCTTCCTGACTCCCAGGGACAAAGCCAGGACCCAGTTTCATTGGAATGAGAAATCCTTCTTGACCAAAAGAGGGAAGAGAGAAATGAGACAAAATAAAGTCTCAGCGGCTGAGAGATTTCAGAGTGGAGAGGTTATCCTGGAGGCTACTGTCATGCAATATATAGATATCCCTTTTTAGTTTATGGTGTATTGGAGTGGCTAGAGGAATGTACCTGAGACTGTTGGACTGTGTTCCACTAGTCTTAATTGTTGAAGATGATTATATAGCCATAGAGCTTTTACAATGTGACAGTGTGATTGTGAAAACCTTGTGCTGATGTTCATTTTATCCAGAGTGTGGACAGATGAGTAAAAAAACAAAACAAACAAACAAAAAGGATAAACATAAATAAATAATAGGGGGAGATAAAGGGTACAAAATGAGTAGATTGAAAAAGTGTGGGTCAATGAAAGGGAGGTTGAAGGAGTATGAGATGTGTGAGTTCTTTTTTTTTCATTTTATTTCTTTTTCTACAGTAATGCAAATAGTCTACAAAATGATCATGATGAGTAATTATGAGCCATTGATTGTATAATATGGTTGGACTGTACTTGTGTGACTATTTCTGAAAAAAAAATGTTAAAATATATTTTAAAAAGAGAACTGATGCCTTTAAATTTACATATTCAACAGGAAATTCCAACTTTATACTCCACCTACCAAAATCAGAAATAAAAACAAAACATCCACCAATTAACTAAGATTATTTATTTTTGCATTGACATATATATAATACAGTCGATTACTTAGCTGGTGAATTTCTAACTGTATTTCACAAATTATCTCAAGGGATAATTTTCAAAGGAAAATTTTAAAACTGCAGCTGGTTGCTAGGAACCTTTAATTATGTTTAATCAGTTGACCTCTGAAAAGGTCTCTCTTTGGTCTATGAATAGCCATAACCCACTGCAGACTGAACAAGGGGGTATGGTTACTCTACTTGCACTGAACTAACAAATCATCTAACATAAATAAAACTTTATGGGATCATGGAGAAGGAACAGAGTAAAAAGAGAAGGAAAGGAAAAAGAAATAGCAAAAGATAAGGAAATAAAGAGGAGCTAGTGTAAGAGAGAGTATAAGAGAAGTAAAGTGAAGGTTCAAGGGAACAGTCATAGTAAGGATGAAATTTAAGGGTGAGAGACTAAGAAAATAAAGATGGTGAGGGAAAGTGAAAGGCAGAGTGAAAAATACATTGAAAAGTTGGTTGGGTCAATGGATTGGAGGTCCAGATCAAGTCACAGTATTGAGGGGCTGGACATATGAGAGGAAGTGAACTGAAAAGATAGAAGATTAAAGAGAGGATTTCATAAAATTGAGACTATGGAGGGATTGCAGTCATAGGTAAAGACAAATCCTCTGTAAAAGAGAGAGAGAGAGAGAGAGAATAGCCAAGGCAAAGTACAGAATCACTGGAGGAAATGTGTTAAAAAAAACTGAGAGTTAAAGTTATTGAAAACATCATCTGTGTATATATTGAAATCACCAAAACTCAAGTAGAAGTGTAGATAATGTGTCCCTAAACCAGGATTAAATCACAGAAAGGAGGGTAGGGATGGGCCAGGTGTTGGTAACAGAACGGGGGTGAGTGGATGATATAAACTGATGATATGAGAATACAAGATGAGGGTTTTTAGGACAGAGATGGTGGAGAATAGTCTGAGAGAAACAATCTCCACCTGGAGTCCAGCGGTCGCAGTCGTAGGAGATTGCAATAGATGCAGTGTCACCAAGGGTTTCAGCAGGACATAGAAGGAACATATACAGAATAGGTTGGGGATACAAGAGATTTTGCTGACAATTGACAAAAATTTCCTGCAAAGAGTAGACTGCCTCAGGGTTGAAGAGGGGTGGGAATAGGGGAAAGAAGCGAGAGCATACTTAGCGTCATGTGCATTACAGTACACACACGGGAACTGAGCTGCTCCTGCACAATGAAAGTGACTGAAACACCATAAAAGCATGAGATTAATTGGGTGAATTTAGTGGTGGTGAGAGTGGCAGTAATGAGGGTATGAAAGCTGTGTTATTAGGTCTCCCTCTTCATCTTTAAAGAGAGAAACAAAAGGCCTGGAAATGGCATAGATTTGCTCAATCGATCCCCATCCCCTTGGGTTTACTCCGAGTATGTTGCTTCAATATTCTCCCCTCTCTAAACTGTCAGTGTTTCCCTCTCAGCTGGATCATTCCTTTCAGCATCCAAGCATGTTGTCATTTTAAAATATCTTCTCTTTTCCCCACATCCCTTGTAAGATGTTGTTAATTTCTTTATACCTCCTTACAGCAAAACTCCCCAAGAGTTTGCTATACATAGCATCTCCAATTCTTTTTCTCCCACGTACTCTAAAGCCACTCTGTCAGACCTTCTTCCCCACATTCAAACTAAACTCCTCTCAGTGTCATTATTTCCACATTGTTCGATCTGATACTTCAGTGATGATCTTTTGTCCTCATTCTTATCTGGCCTATCAGCAGCATTTGAAACCTATGCTGATGGCTCCTCACTTACCATTGAGTGATCCCCTCTGTCCTGCTTTTCCTCCTTCTTAGGTGGCTGCACATCTTTGGTCGTCTTTGCTGGTTCTTCCTTGTCAGGTTCAGGATTCAGTTGCTCTCTCTTACCCTGCCTTTATCTTTCTCTTTACCTTATACTTGTTACTTTCTACTGTGCTATATAATTTACTTGAAAATACACTTACTGCTTATTTTCTATCTTCTCTCAGTAAATGTAAACTCTTTGAGGGCAGGGATCTTGGTCTATTCACTGATATTTCTCAAGCATCATATTAATGCTCTGTAAATAGATGTTCAATAAACAGTTACTGAAGGAGAAAAACTGATAAAAAAGAAGGCACTCATGAAAAAGAAGGGGTTGGTGGACTACTGTTAAGTACTGCTTTCAAGCACCACTACAGATCGTCTTCTGTCCTGAGAGATTGCAAAGTATGCAGACGTTGAGACTCTGGAAACTCGTTGATATCTTTCTGAAATTTGACCACACTTGAAACTACGTTGTATAATTGAGGAAAAGCTTAAACTTGGCAACATGCTCATTAACATTGAAAAATTACTCCTTTGTACATATGATAGTGGTGATCCAGTTTCATTCAGTGAGAAAGCGATTTGTTTACACTAGAAAAAGAATAAATGATATTTTTATTCATTCTTATTTATTTACTTATTTGCAAAAAAGAAACCTTATCTTTTTCCTGTTTATATCTTCCTTATTATTTTCCCTGTCAAATACCAAGTACTTTTGTGTAATTATTAATAAGCATAAGCAAAACAATGATGCGTCTCTTTCATTAAAAAAGGCAAATTGGAAATAGAGTCAATAGTTATTATCTGAGAACACTAAAAGCACTTGAAACTTTCTAACAAACCAATGACAATAATGTTTTAAATTCTAAAATATTAAACCAATAATCCTTATAAAATAGTTTACGTTCTATCTTAGTAACTGTTCATAGTCTTCTTTGAGAAAAATGTTTTTTTTCTGTTTAACCACCTCAACTCTCTTTAAAATTGCAGATAATGGATTAATTTTGCCTAGTGGTTTTTAACTTTAATATTCAAAAGTATCCAAAGAGTAAAACTACAAAATTTGACACGTTTTATTATTGTATGATTTCTTTAGATAAAAAAGCCATGAATTATAATTTAACTGCACATATTCATGTGTAGTTTTGTCTGTTTACTTAGCTTTTCTATCTCACTCCTCTACAATTCCCAGCCCTAGATTTCTCTATTTGCCTGCCATATTCTCCAACATTATGCTATAGAATCTGGACAATGGAGAAGAGAGGAAGAGGGAGAGAATAAGAACAGGAAGGGCGAGGAAAGGAGAAAGATAAAAGAAAGAGAGGGGTGTAAAGAAATATGTGGGGTGAAATCGATCCGTGATAAAAACCAAAATTCACATTACGTCCGTTCATTGTAACAAAAGAATGAAAACACGGAATTCTTAAATAAGTGCTTATCCTTTGTAACCAAAGATGTTTTATAGCCATTAAAGTTAATTAACAAAACATTTACACCATTGGAAAATGTCAAAAATATGATATTTGGTGCAATAAAGATATCTACAAAAACAACATATACAGTCATATATACTAATACACATTATATACACAATTAAACAAACATACATATATACATAAAGAGTAAGAGAGATGAAAACATTCTAAAATAGGGTGTATTTACCTTTTACCATTTAAACTACTGTTTTTTTTTAATATTCTCTAATTTCAAAATTTTCCTTGCAAACATGAGTACTTTTAATAAGAGAAAATATTATTTTATATAAAGAAATCTAATGGACATGAGAAAGATAGTTCACTTATAAATGAAGAAACAACAATAGATTTTATTATACAAAATACTAAGATTTTTCTTTGGGATTTAAAATTCAGTAACTTTTCAAAATATGCATTCTTTTTTTCCTGAAGAAAATACGCTGAAATCTCAACCATTAATTTCCTAATCTAGAAAAAAAAAAAAAACATACACAAAGAACAAAGGTATAAGAGCTAAAGAAAAAATAAACAAATCACAGAAATGCTACTTTCAAAGAGAAATGTGCTAGTGATGAAGTTTTAGTTTCTTGGGTCTGGAAACTTATTCCTTAATTGCCATTTTCCTACTACAGGGATGAATAAGTTTAATAAAAATACCAGTTAATACTGTTCTTGTTAGCGTAATGCCCGATATTATGTATGCTCATTCTTATGATAGTTTATTGCTTGAAACATGAATTTTCTTGATTTCGTTAACCGTAACTGTTATCTACCTTATAATATAACAGTATCCTTACTCTACTGACAGAATTTCATTTTATTGGATCATATGGTATTCAAATCCAAGGCACTTACTGATTTTCTGAGTAAAAGATTTGAGCTTATTGTGGAATTTTTATTTGTTGGGCTTTAGGTTGACTCTTTGACATAGAGCTCAATTACATTTATTATAGCTTTTTGGAGATGCTATTTTTGTTTGTTGTTGTTTGTTTTTTATTTTCACTGCCAGATGTGTATGACTTTCCTAAATACTGATTCCCACATGTATCTTCTTATGAAGTTGGTTCATAAGCAGAATATTCCAATCCAATCTTTTCTATGTCCTTTGATATTTAGATAAACATTACTGAATTTTCCTCTTGCTATAAATATTCTGTCATGTTGGTTCCTAATTTGTAAGGAAGAAAAGTGTATTAGTGTCAAAATGTAATTTCATTACCATCAATTCAAAAACTGTCCAAATTATGTTGCTCTGAAGTATGAGTATGGTAGATTGTGTTTTAATTTGCCATATATTCCAGTTCTCTCTCTATGGTGCCCCTCTCTACAAGAAGTATAAACATTTGCACCCTGATAAATTCTGGAATGGCTATGTAACTTACTTTGGCCAATGAAATGTGGACAGAAATGACATGTCACTTCCTAGCAAATTAATAAAAGTTAGTGTTTGGTTTGGATTTGCCTTTTCTCCTTTCTCTCTCCTGTGAGGCTGAACATTTTATAGATATAGACTATACCACTAGACTGGGATCCAGAGTGAAGACAAGAAGATTCAAAGTCACAGCTGATCATAGATGGACAGTCTCATGAGTGCACTTTTATAAGCTATTGAGAGGCTCATGTCATTTGTTACTGAATCACAACCCAGCCATTCTGATGGTTACAAAATATCAAGTAATATTTTGAAATATTTTATTTGCACAGAGATTTTTTTGTAATACCATAGCAATGATTAGAATTTTATATTATTACTATATAATTATTATCATTATATGTATAATAATTATATTTTATAATTATTAATAAATTAAGCAGGTAACATTTTTGGCTTTTGCTGTACAATGGAACTATAAAAACCCAGATCCATTATTTGAATGAAAACTCAGAGAAATAGTTAGCCATTGAAATGGTTCCTAAATACTTAAGAAAACATAAACTTTGTCTAAAGAACTTAGAAAAGGCATGAATCTTTTTCTTTTCCTGTTGGCTTTATTTAATGAAAAGTCTTGTCCCTGATTCGGTGAGCTCTTTGGTTAGTGATATTAGTGTGGAATTGGGTAAGGTGTCCTGGCTGAGCCGAGAACTGGCAGACATTATGGGATCTTATCTCTCCTCTGACAGCCCCTGGATCTTTACGCTTGATTTTTGCCAGTAGAAAAATGCTCAGTTGTCTTCTATTGCAAACAGCAATCACAGCAAGAGGAAATTCAGGCTGATATACTAAGGAAGTACATATAGAGAAATACCAGTTGTACGGTAAGGGAATTCAAGAGAAGGAAAAATATGGCAGGAAAGGGATGCTTTTTTTTCAAGAGAAACAGAGCAGTAGAAAAATGATCTTTTGTTGCTTTTATAAAAAAGAAAACATACACTTCCCTTGATTCACAGAGAAAAATGGATAAAGTTTAAAAGTCAAGCTAGCAAAGGAAAGACACAATGAATCAATTCATCAATATCAGTCAGCAACGTTCTGTAATATATGAAGTGGATATGCAAATATTAGTACCCACTTGAATTTTATAATCGCTTATGATAGAAAACAAAATATGAGTCCAAACTATATCATCAGATATTTAGACTTGATATAAGGATATATTCACTACTGGTTTTCTACTGCTAAATAACAAATTGTGCAAATTTAGGGGCTTAAAACAACACACACTTATAACTTCCATATCTGGGGTCAGGAGTCTTGGCAAAACTTAGCTAAGTTCTCCTGGGGAACTCAGATGGCTGTAATTAAGGTGTTAGCCAGGATGATGATATTATTCTGGGGTTCAGGGTCCTCTTCCAAACTCATAACATTGTTGGCAGAATTCAGTTCCTTGTGGTTGTTGCATGGAGGCCCTCAGTTCTTAAAGGTTGCCTGCTGTTCCTCTCCATCTCAAGACATTTTGCTTCTTCAAGGCCAACAGAAGGATGCTCCTTCTGCTTCATTTTCTGACAGAATGTCTTTTAAAGGGCTTGCCCAATTTGGTCAAACTGCACAGATAAACTGCTTTTTGATGAACTTACAGTCAACTGCTTAGCGACTTTACTTACATCTGCAAAATCCTCTTGCCTTTGCCCTACAAAATCGCATGATCTTAGGAATGAGAACCCATTACGTTTGCATGCGCTTTGGTTAGAAGCAAGTTGCAGATCCAGCTCACATTCAAGGGATGAGGGTTATACAAGGCATAGGTCATTTTAGAATTGTGCCAACAGTGCATTCTAACAGGGTTTTTAAACCTTAACTAAATTGTTAATAAAATCATGGGACCTTATTTTTTGGAGTTGGCAAAATAATTAAAAATTAACTTCCTAGTCTATAGTATTTGATCCTTCTAAAGAAATATGACAAGCTAGCAATAATTACAGTTAACTTTTATTGAATATTTATTTGAAATGTCAAGCACTCTGTAAAATTAAGCACCTGATATGCAGTAACCTGATTAATACATACAACAATCCTATGATATGGGTTTTATCATTTTCTAATTTTACAGATAAAGAAACTGAGAAGAGAGGAGCTTAAATAATTTGTCCAAGCACCTAATTGTGAGGTTGGGATTAATCAAAACTTACATATATTTATCTATTTCACATATATCTTTTCCTAATCATACGTGATTCCCAACCCCTAAGAATTACCTCACTGCCCTCAAATCAATGTCTGTAGATTTGCCTGTTCTAGTTTGCTAGCTGCCAGAATGCAACACACCAGAGACAGATTGGCTTTTAATAAAAGGGGATTTATTTTGTTGGTTCTTCAGAGGAATGGCAGCTAACTTTCCACTGAGATTCTTTCTTACGTGGAAGGCACAGGATAGTCTCTGCTGGTCTTCTCTCCAGGGCCCTGGGTTCCAACAATTTTCCCCGGGGTAACTTCTTTCTGCATCTCCAAAGGCCTGGGCTGAGCTGCGAGTGCTGAGATGAGGAATGCTGAGCTGCTTAGGCTGTGCTACATTGCGTTCTCTCATTTAAGCACCAGCCAATTAAGTGAAAAGTCACTCATTGCAGAAGACATGCCTCCTAGCTGACTGCAGATGTAATTAATTGGCAACAGATGAGGTTCACGTACCATTGGCTTATGTCCGCAGCAACAAGATTAGGTATGCTCACCTGGCCAAGTTGACAACTGAATCTAACTAACACATGCCTTAAAATTAACACTTTTAATTTTCAAAGGAAATTACCTGTGCATTTTAAAAATGTATAAAGAAAGAGAATTCTTTTTCAAGTCCTTCATTAAATTTTATTATAAAATTAGATATTGTGAATCTTTGTTTCACTCTTGAAGTTTGTTTTGTACATTATTTATACAAAATTAATTAATTAAAAATGGTACAGAACACAAGGATTTCGATTTTAAAATGCATAGAGAGGTGTTGACAAGAAATGCAGGCAGAGAACCACATGAACTAGTTTTCATATTCAAGACATTTTTTCTTGTTCCCTTTCAAAATCTCTGTTCTGATTATTCTAGAAGGCAGAAGATATTTCACTCAGAGGTCACTAAGCTCAGGCAACCTCACTGTCAGTGAAGATCTGTACTTCAGTCTATTGGAACTAAAATGAGTAAAGCTATAATTCTCCATAGCAATAAATTCAAATGTTGGATCCCTTGATGCTTGTTCAGACAACTAACTCTACCTACTGATATGAGACCTCCGCATGTACCTTTTTAAATGACATTGGTCTCCAGTTCTTACTTTCTTAAAAATCCCATTTTTCCCTGTGAAAATTCTGCTAAAAATATGATAAAGTTACAGTTAGTCACATTACCAAATAGATGGCACTTTCTGAGAACATAAATCAACTCTCTGGAGCCCCTACGATGGATCACAGTGTAGAGTTCTAAAATTATTCTTATTTCATAATTTGTTCGGAGAATGAGGTATGTGTATATCAACCGAATAGAGCCTCTGGGACTTTCTGCAAGTATTTGTCATTCTCTTCCACCAGAGGACTTGAGCTGATCTGCCAAAGTCATTATAAATTTTGCTTTGATTCATTAATGATCACCTCTTCATCCATCATGATGGCAATCTTGCCTGAAGCTTTAGTGACCAGCCAGGCCCCATCTCTAACCAGCTTCTTAAAGAGAAGAATATGTCTTTCCTAAATCGAATGCAAGATTTTTAAAAATTATTATTCCTAAAGGTCTGTGCTTTTATATACTTTTAAAATGGGGTGAAGGAATAAATTTAGTTGACTTATTAAGAATGGGATGGAAATTTAATTTTATTGAAATCATATCATCACAATAACAATAGCTAAATTTCTGGATGCCAAGTATTTGGTTGAACACTTTGAGCATATTTTTTCAATTCATCTTTATGTTTCTCACATAGTCTAGTTATAAATGCAAAGGAAAGCAGTGGCCAGTGTAAGTTTATCCTAATTTCTTTTCAAATATGTGCCCCACTTTATACTTTCCAAAGGCAGATTGTATTTATATTTCTGTAAACAACGCTAGGAAGTGAGGATGATTATTATTCACATTTTACAAATAGTGGCTCTGAGACCCATATTGGTTAAGATATTTCCCCAAGATCAGTTTGTAATAGAGCTGAGATTTTATCCTCATTCTGGCCACTCTGTGTTCTTGTCACTAATTCTGCATTCTGCCATTTGAAAAAATACATACTATAAAATGCTATTTACAGATTGTTTCTAATATTTAATATTTGTTTTCCAATTTCATGTGTTTTTACAGAAGGATTTGTGATTTATAGATGTTCTATAGTTATCCAAAGCCAATAAATCAAAAAGTAATTTGATGCTTTTATAAATATCTTCAACCAGTTTTAATTTTTTTATAGTCATATATTTTTCTCATATCTATTATATGCTTCATGGATACAGAATTTGGGAATAATTTGTCACGTTTATCTTAGACTGGTCATCAGTTTCAATTATACCGAATCTAATAAACAGTGACTTCAACTTTCTTTAAATGCCTTTATTTATAGTTACATATATTAGGCACTGAATAAATATCAATTAAATAAATGAAGCTCTCAAATTATTTCATTCCTGTGAAGTAAAATTTAGGATAAAAATTAATAAGTAGTAAAAGTGTCAGTGAAACAGAGTATAAGCAAATGACTTTGTATTAATTGGAAAAAAGTAGGAAAGTAAGATTTATAAAGAAACTAGAAATTTACAAGCCACCAAAATGGATAATGAGAATTGACATCATTAGGAAGTACAGGTTGATTTACTTATTCAAACCTTATGATAAAAAAAATAGATAAAATGATAAATGACTATAACTTAGAATAGAGTAAGCTAATGTTGACTATTTGTAGTTTCTTTCAATTCTTGGAATACCTTCAGTGCATTTGAGAAACTTTGTATTTTTATTTTTCTCATTGTTTGTAAAACAAATGTTGTTAATATCATATTCCCATTTATGCACTAGCCATATGGTACTGTATTTTTAAAAACTGACTCATTATCATATCTTAAAAGACAATTTTTAAACTTAATTATTTTTTGCTGTTTTCTCAATTTGAATCTTGGCAAGTTTTATTTTTTTTGTAAGTTTCTTGTTCTATTTTAGTTTCAAATTCTCTTTGATGCATAATATAATTTATTGATATTTCAAATAATAGAAATGATAGCTGTCAACATTTTCCTAAAGCAAGCTCCATGCAGGCAAGGGATATGTGTGCTATTTTAACTACTGTGTACATAGCATCTACAATTTCAGGCATAATCCTAGTAATAGAACCCAGATGCTTTCTGAACTAAAGTAAAAAAATTAGTCAATAATGACTCAGCACAATGAGAAAGAGATGGTTTAACAGCTACTTAAACTACAATAATGATAATAGTAACAACAACAACACACACCCAACCAATCCCAGGGATTTTAGTTTAAGTATAAATTAATGGTAGTATTGGTAATGGCTATCTAAAATCTAATGTAGTCCAGTTGCTCTGTGAGATAGCGTGTAGTAGACTGACAAATATAAAAATCTCATCAGAACACTCGAAAATTTTAAATGCCTGCCAGAGACTTTGATTAATGGAATGATTCCACAACAGAGGCTGGGATAATGAGAATACTTAGATCATGTCATTAAGAAAGGTTTAAAGAAACCTGAGATCATTAAACAAGGAGAAAGGTAGATTTGGGGCGGAATGCGCGAGGGAGTTGAGGGCAATGATCTGTGTGCTTTCTAATTATACTTATTCTGTGTTTTATCAGATATCAAAAGTAAGAACAAGAGGTATCAGTTAGAGGGAGAGACTTCTTTAGCTTAGCAAAAAACTTGAGTGTCATAGAAATTGGAACAGCCTGCTTGGAAAAACGGTGTGTTTTCCTTACTTTTGAAGTATAAGCTGATATGGGATAAAGAAGATCCTTTTAGAAATGATTTAGCCTTGGCCAGTGTTTCCAACCTCAGAGCTAAGTCCTTATGAAGAGCTTCTGGCGTTACGCAAACTGTAAGTGCATTGAGTGTAGGCGCAAGAGGGGTTTGCACATATTTACTAATTTTCAATGTACGTAGATGTTGTTACTGGTATGTGATTGGTATAATTTACTTAAAGCCTGATGCTCAATTCTTATAGTTTTTTATCTTATCTTTTCTAACCTATGGATACTAAAATTATAACTACAGTTGTGATTTAAAAAAATAAAAAACCTCGAGTCAAACCTGAAAAATTGTTAACCATCTCTAATATTTGCTCTAATGCTAAGATTTGGTGACTTTTGTGATAAGCGATTTAACTGACATAAGTGTTGCAGGGAAATTTACAAGGTCTAGACACCACCCCAAAACACAGAAAAATAATTTAAAAATGAATTGGTAACAATTTTTGTTCACTACTGTGAAAGAATGTCAAGGTTTTTTTTTTTTTTTTTTTTTTTACTTTTTCCCATCCAGTTCATCAAATAAACTCAGTTTAAGTTGGGAGCCACAAAATGAAAATATGCTTAAATCTGTCAGAAAATTCATTTGATGACATTTTATGTTGTTAATGGATGCATTTTTAATTGTATTTTGAAGGTAGTTCAAAATGAAGCTTATGAGATATTTAAAACTGCAATATGAACTTTTCCAAACAAAAAGTTCATTGAAATTCCATTCTATTTCTTTCTATAATACATATACATTTTATCCATTCTATTGATGCTTCCTCTCAGGGTGACCATCAGTCCTGAGAGGGCTGGGACAGTCCCATTTAATGCCTATTCACATCAACCATCACATCTTAGCATTTGTCCTGGAATTTCACCCTAGCACTTATGAACTGCAGAACTGAGGTTACCTTCTAGTGAATACACACATATGCATACACACACACACACATACATGTATATACACAAATGCTTTAACTGCAAGAATATGACACATTTATATTTTTATTGCAATGTATGAATATGTTTTCTCCACCATTTTATTTTGCATGTGGGCACCTTTTTCAATCTACCAGTAGTTTATTGAATGTTTATTGTTCAAAGTAACATGTATTTTTTTTATTAATTAAAAAAATTAACTAACACAACATTTAGAAATCATTCCATTCTAAAATCAGTAATTCTTAATATCATCACATAGATGCATATTCATACATACATGTATTTTTGGCTCATAAGACAATAAGATAAATCACAACTTTATTTTGCTTATCCTTGAACTACCATTCTTGCTCAGAATATTTGTACACTGCAGTTCTCATAGATATTTCCATTAAAGGGACAGTAAGATGCAATGTAGCATTTTAATCATCTCCTCAAGCATTGCCATTCTGGAACATCTGTTTTACCATTTGACTAATATATGGGGTGTCTTTTTTTTTAAGATTCAAATTTAAAGAAGCATTTAGTTCATGAAGTCCCTTTGATGACTTAGGCATGTTGAAGAAATATTAAATAAAGGGGAAGCAAGCTGTCTATAATAGTTCTTTCTAACAGTTAAGAAAATACCCATAAAATGTATGGAGCACTCTAATATCAAAGAATTGTAGAATTTCTATAAGCTTAGCTTTGAAATGATCATTAAAATGCATTTCTTTCAACCTCCCACCCCATACTTCAATCTCCAAATATGCATGACCGATGATTACCACACTGGTACTTACAGACTCGCTCTAATAAAGCACTGATTGGCTCAAAAGTTTTTTCTGATTCATAGAAACTTCTCCCCATAGATAAGTTGATAACATTGTTTCATTTTATCATAGGTACTGGACTCTAATTTTGCTGCTAAATTCTCTGGGTATAAGTCTAAGCTTTCTTATAAATGGCAGTACTCAGGTGTTTAGGAGCAATGTGTGCCATTCCTCACAACAATTCACAAATGAGACAAAGTAATAGATTTAGAAAGACAGAGTGGTAGTTAACAATTGCTTAACCAAGAAGCTGTGATCTTATGACTTGATGACTTGAGACCATATACAATATTAAACTATTGAGTCTGATTATTTCCTATTGACATATTTACCTAATGTTACTGAATTTTAAAAATGAAAGGGATCCATTCATTCCATAAATTTTTATTCAGTGACTTCTCTGTGTTCTCAGCCTCCACATTACCTTCTAACTGAAGAACAAGCATTCCTGTGCTACCCTATCGTGGTATTACTTTGGGTGACAAAATTAAAAAGAACAAATATACATTTAAGTCTTAGCAAATAGGAAGCTTTCTAGTCACATGTTCTGTTCACTTGCTTTTATTTTCTCACAATCCACAGAGAATTCCATGAATCCTAGAATTTCTATTAAGATTTTAAAACTATCTTTTCAATCATTTCAAACATCTTTTTTTTTTTCTGTTACCTCCAGAGTCTATTATGATGTCTTTTTATAATTTTCCCATATCCTCAGGACCTCACATCTTATTTCTACCATTCACCACCAGGAGCCATGGGGGGCATCTCCTCACTTAGACATGCTTGTCAGCTGGGGCATGGACAGTCATTAGAGATCAAAGTCCAAGCTACTTCAATATGTCCAAGTTCCTACAGTGGCTTCATACAGCTCTAGCCCGGGGCTCAGATGTAGAAAATGAATATTGGTTACATTCTAAATTTCTTCTGCTGTGGAAAAGATTCATCTATTTGAGGAAAAGCTATCTGAAGGGTTAAGTAAATCTGATCTGTGCATATCTGTCATTGATTAATTGGCCAGAGTTTTCTTTGACCATAGACTGTGATAGGAGGAGATTGTTTCCCTCAATGGCCATGCTTTCAATATGTGTATTTAATTCAGAACATGAATCTGCTAAATGCTCACTATCTTCTCATCTGTCCATTTGGAAAATCATCCATGGACATAAATTCATCCCACCTGACTGCCAAGAAGATAATAACCATATCTAAAATGACTAAGGACTTACGCTTTTTCTTAAAATCTTTTTTTTATCAAGTTTAGTACAGTGAGGTTTAGCTAGTATAGTAAATCATGAAAGAAAACTTGAAATATTTCAGTTACATTATGCGAAATGGTTAAGTTTTAAATATTAGTATCTTCAGTGGAGCTGATGAAACTGTCCAAATGGTAAAAAAAAAAAAAAAGAATAAAAAGAGGCTCATGTTGCAGAAAGAAAATATATATTTTTTATTTTTCTGGGGTTTTTTGAACAGAATTTCACTCTCTCAGCAGCTTGCTAATTTGCTTATTCTCTGAATTCTAATTTTAACTCAAACCAAAGATATTAAAGTGAATCATATGTCTCATGTAGTGAATGTGTAACTGGGTTTAGGTAAAATATAAATATAAATTACTTAAACCTTCTGCAAAGACCTAGCTCCAATATCACCTTTTTGAATCATGCCAGCCTAGGTACTTTTCCAAGGGGTGCGGTGTGTACTAAAATTAGTATACAAAGCAACTATCTCCTTCACATCTCCAACATGCTTCTATCACCTATATCAGAGATCAGACGTCTCTGCTTTGGAAAAAAATTATGTCCTCTTAGAAAACGTCTTCATATTTAGGTATGGGGGATTCCCACAAGTATATGCTTGGTTCCCCACAGAGCTTCCTAAAATGAAATTCCCAAGTCAATAAACTATGTTCACACACTATAAGTTTCAGTCAGCTTTTTATTTTTTAACAACATACTGTGAAATAAGAGCAGGAAGTCAAAGATTATAAGGATTGGAGGAATGTCATTTAATATAAAAGTAGATCAAAATAAATAAATGGAAAGAAACCTGTCAAACTGAAAAATGAAAGATATAACACAATTCAAAAAATTCAAAACATTTGAAATGTTTTTGCATAGATAAAACTAGAAAAAGATACTTTTCCCCCATTTTTTGTTTATTATTCTTTCCTACATAATAAACCACCCTAAAAGTTTGTGACTTAAAGCAATAGTTTATTATCGTTTGCTTCTGAGGGTTGACTAGCTTGTAGGGCATTCTTGCTTGAATTTTCTCATGCAGTTAAAATCCTTGGTGAGTTGGGTTACAGTGTTCCAAGGGTTTCTTTGCTAAGCTCTCTGATGCCTGGGATGGGATGTTCAGGACAGCTGGGAGGCGGGCAGTTGTCTCCTCCTCCGTGTGGGCTCTCCACAGAGCTAGAAGTTGGGCTTCTTCATAGTATGATAATCTCAGGTTGTTTAGTTCTTATATGGTGACTGGCTTCCAAGATGTAAGAAGCAGAAGCTCCTAAGCTAGTTAAGAACTGTGTAGGAAGCTGGCAGGGTGACACTTCTGCTGTATTTGATTGGACAGAGCAATTAGAAAGTCCACCCCTAACCAAGAGTATGGACAAATAGATTCTTCCTTATGATATAAGAGTAGCAAGTTTACCTTAGAGTAAAGTATATAGTATGGGAACTATTTGGGGCTACCTTTGGGAAATACAATCTGCTTCTCCTGCTTAGGAAACTCCTAGAAAATGTGTTTCAGCCAAGAGAAAGAAAAAATCAAGGTAGAATATAAGGGATCCAAGAAAAAATGATCCATACCAGGAGAGCCAAGAATCCAGATGGTGATAGAAGGACAAGCAACCTGGGGAAGGAAGAGAGAAGGTGGGTGGGGAGAGACAGAGAGAGAGGGGGAGAGAGAAGAAGGAAACAGCCGACAGAATAGATGCCAAAAAACATAGACAAATATAGACATAGATAGATGACAGATAAAGATATATATAATTGTTAAATCAATAGGAAAAACTAAATGCAGTTACTGAAAGTAACTTAAGATAGACAAAAAAGGGACTCATTAGTATAACACTTTCCTTCGACTATGACCAACATTTACACAGTCTTAATAGCGACCACACGAACAATTAAATACTTAAATTATTAATTTAACTAAAACTGTTGCTGTGACTATATAGCAATTCAAATATAATTCACTGAAAAATATGAGAGCTAAAGCCTGATCTATATTCCTAGGAAGTCAGTGGATAATACTTAAACTTGATATATCACAAAATAGAAGTATAAACATGCTATTTACAACTTTACTTCAAGTTTTCAATAAACTAAAATATTTTACAGTTTCGGAACTATATTTTTTCTCTTTAATGAACCTCTTTTTAACATTTACCAAGGGAAGATAAGCATGTTTTCACATCCTTTAAATTATCTACCTAAATGCCAGCACAAATTTTGTTCGTACTAAGAAAGAAAACTGAATAAAAGCCAAGTACATGTTTCATTTCTGTTAAACATTTTCTCACACCACCACCATCATAAGGAAGATATTTCCTTTGCAATTTGGAGAAAGCATTGCTCAGGTTCTTATTTAATTGATGAAATACATGAAGAATATTGTCACCATTGAGGAAATATAAAAAGTAGTTAATCTATTGAAAATAATTCTAGATACATATAAGGAAAGGTTTTGATAAAGCAGAAAAATAAAATTTATAAATTTTAAAGTTATATTTATGATTCAAAATACAAAATAATAAATATATAAAAGACAATTGAATGTAACAAATTATTTTAAATGGCGATGAAGTGCTCTTCTACATAAAATTGCTCAGGTGCTTAGGACAATAGTTTTAGATATTGAAATCAAAAGCAAGAAATAAGGAGAAATTGGTATTGTAATGACACAATGCAGATATTAGCAATGTATGTTGTAATATCGATATGGATAGGAAAATTTTTTGATAAATTACTGTGATTAAATACTATTCTAAAAAGTTAAAGAAGAGGAATTTGACCATTTTTCATACTACCATCTAGTCTGATGTTTTTAAAACATAAGAAATGTTTGAAGAAATATCATCAAATAGAATGCCCCTATTACTTTATAATATTGACCTAGCAACTGACATCTTTTTAATGGAAATGTAAAGTATTACCTAAGTTTCCCAACCATCAATACCCACTATGATCTTTCAAGAATTTTAATAATTTCAGTAAAAGTAAATTCTTCAAATCCTGTTTGTCTTACTTATTCAATAAGGTCTTTCTTCTTGGATTCTACAAATACATAATTTTGCATTCATCTGTAACAGTACAAATTGATTTTTAGGTTATCTTTAATGAAATAGAGGTATTTCAAACCTGAAACTAATGGAAAATGTGAAACAGGAAACTTTTCCAGAGAGCAGAAGCCTATCAATGTGAATGTTCTATTTTTATACCCTCTCAAAACACAGTCATGAATCTGTAGTGTAGGTCCTTGACTCTCAATCTGCTTACAAGTACTTTCAATCTTTCATTCTTTCAAACTCCCATATAGTTGTTCTGTTGCTATTATTTTCATCTTGGAATGCTTTTGCTTTGGAAGTACAAAATAGGAGGAAAGCATAGGTAAGTAAAGCACAAGTAACATTATGCAACAGAGAAATGTGGATGCACATATGTAATAAGAAACAAAATCCTACCATGTTCTTTAGCTGTTATTTATCAATAAGACAATTCAGAAAAAAGTACTGTATGGTGATTCAATCAAGAAAAATGTAAGCAAAAGAGGATAAATAACTATTTTAAGGGGGGAGTTTTAGAAAAAATGTTTTAAATAAGTAACATTTTGATTTTAAAAATAAGAATTAAGAAATCAATGCAATGTGCTCAAGGATAAGGGAAACCAGAGAAGGAAGCCAGTGAAACCCCAACAGTAGATTTCAGCTGAGCTCTGTACATAAGTTCCCATTTGGTTCATCCTGTATAACTGCATGTGGATTTCGTTAATTTGCAGACGCTGGTTGATAAATAAAATTCACCCTAAATGATTACAGCTTTCCAGTCTTGACACAATTCAGAATTCTTCACATGTCATATTTGCTATCAATAATGATTAGAATGTTGGTGTTAGTAATACAGCGATACGGAGAAGGATAGCTATAAAGAAAGTCATCAGTTAATGTGGGAGATGCAACACAAATTTAAAAAAATTAATAAATTCTGGAAATTCTCCACAGCTGAACTCTAAGAAATATTTTAAGTGTCTTGGTATCTCTGGGTTACTAAATTGCGTAAGTTTAATTGCAAAGAAACTATGCTATATAACAATGGAAGCAGCCTTTCTGAAGTAGAGTAGTATTTCAAATCATCACTCATGAGTAAAAAGATCCTGAATTTGAATGGATTGTGTTATCATTCTGAGAACAATATTTTAAAACTCATTTTTCTTTTTTCAATAGTAAATTCATTAGCGTTCTAGACATATCCTTTGCCCATGGAAACTATAATTTGTCATCTCCTCATTTTGAGAAAAACCCATAAACTGTGCAGTGAAGAGATACAATAATAAAGAGAACATTTGGGCTGTTCCATTACTATAGTGAGCACAGAGGAGGATAAAAATAGCATTTTCTTTTTGCTTGTTGTCTAAAATTAATTCTTAAGCATCTATATTTGTGTTTTAGTGGCTTAATAACATATTTATAAATGATCCCCTGGAACTTTCTTTATGGAAATATAATGTGGTTTTAGTTGTTATTAGGGCAATTCCAAGAATCATTTATCTGTATCATGAAGACAGGCTTGCAAGTGCTGTTAATAATTCCAGAAGGAGACAGATGGAGCCAACTAAAATGTAACATGCTGCAGTGCTCCGGGGTCATCTCCCCTGAGGAACAGAAATAACTAATAACTGTATTCTCCCCAAACTTTTTTCACATTTAACTTTGCAAGTACTTTTGTGAAAAATCTTTCTCCTCGACAAAGAGCATTCTCCAGATAAACTGACTTTTTTCTTCTGAATTGTGAAAGATTTGTGAAATAATGTTTAATTCCTAATTCTAAATGTATCAGATATTCACTATCTGATTACTTTGTTCTCAGTGTTTTCAGCAGCTGGATTCTAATCACATAAAAACTCACTTTAGAGACAACAGTCAGAAGTTCTTTCTGAGGGAAATGCTGCCCATTTTTTGATTGACCTGAAATAAACTTTCCCCCAGGAAGTGTTTAGGGAGCAAATAATTTTATATATAGAGAGAGTATATAGATATGTTTTACTATAGACAATCTCAATGAAAACACACTTAAAATTGTCTTTAGACATGCACTAAAGAGCTTAATTAGCTCTTAATTATTTTATTTCAATTAGCATTTTTTCTGGTGTGCATGTCTATTCATCTTGTGAATAAATGTTTTAAAATTCCTATTTGAATAAATGCAAAATTGAGCATGGCAAAGAGGAATATTTTAAGAGATGAGCATCATTAGTCTTTGTTATATCTTCAGACTATTATTAATCACACTCTGAACTGAACATGAAGTCCTAAGCACTTTGATATTGATTATGGTAGGTAATTCAATTGTTATTTTACATCAAAGTTTTTTTGCAAACTCCATTCATGTCTTACTTCAACCACTACTTATTGAGTGCCTTCTATTCACCAGGAATCCTTTGAAGTACTATGACTATAATAGTCGTCTATATATCACGCTACTCACTTGCATAGAACTCATAACTCAGAGAACATATTAAAAAATCACAAAACTCAATATGTAATTACCAACAGGAAAGGACATCACAAAGAGGAAGTAGAGAACTTAGGAGGATCTGATTCTGTTTGAAGAGGGCCAGATAAGGGTTCTCTGGAAGAAATGACAACTAAACTGAGCTCTAAAGGACTGATGGTATTTACTAGGCAAATGGAGATGGAGACTCAGTATCTCAGCTTGCAAAAAAGACAGGTGCTATTTAATGTGACCATCTGTGCTTATCTTTGTTCATCTTTACTTCAAACATGTATGTGTTTCTACAAAATCTCTCGTTACTTAACCTGAAGCCATTTTTACTACATTTTATCATGAGGTTTAAGTGAGGCTCAAAAACATTTGGAATCAATGAAATAATAGAAATTATCTTAACCTGAATTTAAATAGGAGGCAATGTAAATTAAAGTGATTTCTAAATATCAACATAAATAGCTTTTTTTTCCAGCACAGTTAGACTTGGAATTTAATTATTTGAGTGAAAAACAAACAAGCAAGAAAACATAAGCTAATCATTTTTTTTTCCTTGCATAGAAAAAAGAAGAGAAAATTTGAAAGTTCTCATTAAGTCTGTAGAGATAGAAGTAAACATATTAGTGTTTTCCAAATTGATTAATCTTTACATGCTATGAGAACAATTCCTTAAAAACAAAATATTCTGTGATCAAATAAGTTTTTTAAATCACTCAGTCACCATTTCTAACTTGGAGACATCATAAGATTATATTATTTTAGAAATCCAGAGGAATGTTACATAAAGAAAGCTGATTTTTTTCATTTAACCCAATATTTCTAAAGCCCAGAATATCAGTTTTATAGAACACCTTTAAATCTTCATTCATTCTACACATACTTGTTCAATACTTATGTGCCAGTCATGATTCTAAACAGTTGGGATTGCCGCAAAGAAAAGACTGACGGTTGGTTCCCTGGTTCCCTGACTTGTGTCATTATATTCTAATGCAGGCTGGGGATATGCCAGGCAAGAAAACAAAAACAAACAAACAAACAAAAAAAGAGATTCGCTGCTGAGAATCTGAATACAGAAATGAGAGAGAGATTCACCAGATGGCATTTTAGATCGGATGTTCATGGCAAATCTCTCTGAAAGGATGGCATGTAGACTAAGTTCTGAGAAACAAAGAGAACTTGGCTATGCAAAAATCACCACAGACAGGGGAAACAGCTTGTGTAAAAATTCTATGGAAATGGGCTTGCCACGTTTGAGAACTGAAGGAAGACCAATGTGGTAAAAGTAACGTGCCAGTTAGAGGTTACGGGAGTTGGCATGGGGCTTAGTGATGTGACATGAGGTGAAAGACAGGATGAAATCTCATAGAGTTTTATAGACAAGAATGAGGAATTTGGTTCAAACTTGCTGTGCAGTAAAAAACCATGGAATGATACACTGGAAAGGAGTAACATGCTACCATTTATGCTTACCAAAGACTCTGGCAATTAAGGAGAAAGGATTGCAGGAGAGCAAGAACAGAAGTAGTTAGACCAATAAAAAAAATGCCTTGCAAAAATGACTACAAAACGATGACATTAGCTTAAGGTTTGGATGGGAATAATATAGCTGGGGAAAAATGAGTAGATGTTTTACAGAAAGTCCATAAGACTTTTGGGAAGAGATACAAATCGGTGGAAGGAGAGGAATCAAGGACAACTAGGGTTTGGGAAAACTGAAAAAGATCAAGTTCTTTTTGTTTTCACGGGCAGGCACCGGTAATCGAACCCAGGTTTCCAGCATGGCAGGCAAGAACTCTGCCTGCTGAGCCACTGTGGCCTGCCCAAGATCAAGTTCTTTTTTATACTGAAGGTGTTTTTGTTTTTGTTTTATATTTCAGGTAGGAAGCTGTTGAAGTCTAACAATATGTTAACACAATTTTCTCAAAACTGAATATTCTATGAAAATCCAAACAGTGTCTTAATTATAGATGCATTATAATTAAGTGAAAGCTGTGACAGGTGTTTTAAACTGAAAATAAGTACATTATGAAGTGCCACCAGAAATTACCTAGCAATATAATTTATTTTTCATGAAAGCAAGAGTGTCTTTTCTAGCCAGGAATGTCAAGGATTGTATCCTGGTTAAACTTGGGTTGCCTTTGTAAATGTTAAGTGACTTTTAATTAGGACGTTCTCAGGTACTGCCATATGGGCTATTAGTGTGCTATATAGGATGTAATTAAACTCTTTGTGGCATAACTTTTTCCTTATTGAAGTGAAATACATCACACATGAATTCTGTAGTTGTAAAGTCTTGCCATGCGTGATGATGTTATTCTGTATAGTAGGATACTAATTTGGAAAGCAATGTCAAAATAGATGCTTTATTTTCTCATTTGAAATTGTGCTTACTGTATTGTTCACTTTGAATGAGCTCAGGGGGATGTAACTTCATCAAAACAACTGTTCTGTAACATGCATTGCAAGTAATGAGTGGGCTAATTTTTATAGCCTCCTATTTTTACAACTTGCAACAATTTTATAGGCTAGTCTTTTCCCATTCTGCTATTCATTATTGTATGGTGGAGAAGTAAGAGAATGTTGACAGCATAAATCCTGACAAAATTCATGACCAAGTCAATAAATTGAATTTATCTGCCTTTCAAAATTGATGTTTTATTTGAAGAGGTTTTTATAGAAAGATTAGTTCCATATGAATAGTTCATTTCATTGATGTAATTGAAATTTTATCTTGGGCTTTGATCTAACAGAAAACATTTCAGGAATATGACAGTACCTTGGGGAAATCTAGATGTCACAGAGGCATTACAATTTAAAAATCACTTCATGAAAAACCAGACATATTTTGAACAACAAAAATAACAGCTTAATCACTTGTTTTTTTTTTCAAATTTTTACCATATACAATCTCCAAATACAGGTGCAATTGAAATGAGTTGTCTTATAAAGTATTGTCCTTAATTATTACTGATCGATTATTTCTATTTATTCTGACTTTTTGATGTCAATCACTTATAGTTCAAATACAAATTTGCAAAGGTATATGCACTTAATTTTATCTATAAATAGAAATTTTAATAGGAAAGGCAAGTTTACCCCTAACTCCTCAAAGAAATATTTAATAACTCAAGAATGAAAAGTTTTATATACTGGGATCTAACTATGTCAGCTAATATAGGCTTTCTTTTGTAACTGGTACATCTAACTTAGAGGAGGCATTAAAATATATATTTAAGCTAAAAATTGAGCTCTCCTAATATTAAGCTGAAACTGATAATTTTAAATAAAGTTTTTGTTAAAGACCAATTAGAGATCGTTTACTAAAACCCAGCTATGAGCTGCAGAGAGATGTAGGGCCCCGATGTAAGACTGCAAAGAAGGAAATCCAAGGGAAAAAATGGATCTCAAGGAGAGGTCCAAATCAACCAAGAAGTGTTATGAGCCCCAGGTGAGAAATTTAGAAGACAGAACATTCGATATTTTGGATCTGAAATCATTTCCATGGTCGCCTAGCCAATAAGATTACTTAGAAAGCTCTATCTTCCAGTTAAGTGGTGTCTTGCTTTAAGGGAATGCTCTTAAAGTTTGCTACTTAGACTAATTTCAACTCAGAACAATCTTTTTAGCTCATCTGAAGCCCTAAATTAAATCTGCCTCAACCCCCCTCATTACCTGGTGATTTAGTTGCCTAGGCTGCCATCACAAAATATCACAACAGGATGACTTAAGACAGTAGGAATTTATTGTCTCACAGTTCTGGAGGCTAGTAGTCCAAAATCAGGCTCTCAGCAAGGCCAGGCTTCCCTTGAAATGAGTAGGAAAGTAACTGTCCCATGTGTCTCTCCTGGCTTTTGATGGTTTCTTCCAACAATCCATGACAGTTTGTGCATCATCAGTAGTCACATGAGTTTCCCTCCTCTGTGTCTCTGTCTGTGTTCAAATTTCCTTCTTGTATAAGGACACCAGTCATATTAGATTAAGAGCCCACCCTGCTAAAGTATGCCCTCATTTTAACTTGACTCAATCTGTAATGACTTTATTTCCAAATAAGATCACCTTCTGAGATCCTGGGGAGTCAAACTTCAACATATCTTTGGGGAGGGGGCACAATTCAGTCCATAAAAGCTGCAGTTGTATTGTCTGATACTTGCTGGTACTGATCACACTAGCACCTTAAGCTCTCTAATGACCATGACCACTTGTACCAGCCTAGAAAAGGTTGTAAAATGATGCTCAGCCATCATTATATGGCTACAATCTTTCTTAATGCAAATTCCCAACTGATTTGAGCCCAACTGCCACTATATTCTAGATGTATATATCTTGTATTTTATAAAAGATGTCTATGGGGGCATATATTTGAAAGACAATATGCTTACCTTTTAAAAATGTAGAATAAAGTAGAAAAAATATTATCATGCTTAAAGTCTAGTTAAAACAAAGGCTTCAGTCTTACTCATAATTCATTAAATGAAGGGTACTTGTGTGTCTGATTTTGTCACTTTACCTTGTTGCTAATCTTGCCTTACTGTAATATTCTATAACTATTTGAATTTATTTCATATAAATTGTGTTTGAAGCTTTCAAGCTCTATGTCATCTGGAGTAAGCTTGAAAATATTGAACATTTCAACTGTCCTGGTGACTCCATTTGCTTCCTATCTGTTTCAGAGCTGATTTTTCCCTAACTAGTTCATATATCTTATGAAAATGATGTTGAGTCTCTGGAAAGCAGATATGTTCCTCAGTAGCTTTGAATAGTTTGTGTTTTAATCTCCCAAGTACAAACTGTACTCTCTTTCTACTTTCTCCTTCCTCTTCCAAGTCATAAAACCCCACAGTCAATCTTACAGCCATATACCTGCTGTAGTGCCCCTCTGAGGAATTTTGTTCACAAGGGTTCTTGATGTGACTTTGCTTCACTTAATTTTACTGCTGCCTCAGTGAATAAACACTCTTCAAAGTGAAACTCACTGTTTTTCTTAAGGAGAATTAGATAATTAATATAGAAATAGGTCAAATATTGTTTTCTTTTAAAAAAAATCCTCTAAAAACACATGGCCTGATGAAATAAATCCATGAGCTTTGATCACAAAAGAGTCTCACAAAGGATAAAAAGAGCACTAGCATTTTTAGTGCATCATGAAATATTTAAAGGTCTATTAAAAAAAGTCTTCAGTATTAAATAACAGTTAAGAACTCAAATCCATCAGTGGTGTTGTTTTGAAGTACTAGACTAAGATCTTAAAGCATTAAAATCTTAAAGATTCTGATTTTATTGAAAGTTTGTGCCCAACAGCACTATTGATTCAATTGGTTTTATTCTCAGTTTAGTCTTTAAAGTCGTGCTGCCCAATATACTGTCAGCCACCAATGTGAGCTACATTTGTAATTTTAATTTTTCTAGTAGCCAAATATTTAAAAAGTGAGAAGAAATAGATAAAATTCATTTTAATAATTATATTTAGCCAAAATATATCAAATGTTATTATTTTAAGATGTAATAAATATAAAAACATATTAATGACCTATTGCACATTTTTTTTCTTCCTACTACATGCCCAATATCCAGTCTGTATTTTAAACCTATACTGCATCTCAATTCAAATTTGCCTGATTTTAAGTGTTCAAGGGCACATTTTGGCTAGTGGCTATGATATCAGACAACACAGCTCTAGAGGGAAGAAGAAAGGAATATAAGATTGAAATGTCTATTCATATTTTCTTTTGGAAGGTTTACAACTCTGAGCTTTGGGAGGTAAATTGCTTGCTGTCATTTGAAAAACATTGTATAGAATACCTATGCAACTCTTGGTTTTCATAGACTTTTGTGGTACCAGTGTGCTAAAATGTAATTAAATAAGAGAATCTAAAGGTTTTTGGAATTCCCTTTTTAGATAAATCAATAACTCCATCAGCCTAAATATGACTAAATTAGACATAGGCTCTTCTGGTATGGATATTTCAAATGGAATACTTTATTCTACTGGTAAATAACACATTTCTTTGGATATAAAGTGCAAGAGGAAACCTAAGAGTGCTAGTTCCAAAATCACACTTCCATTCAAATGCCTCACAAATGATCCAATACCAAATTGAAGGGTAGGATTTTAGACCATTTGGAAAAAGGAAAAATTCAGTTACATTTAGAGGACTAAATAACTAGGTTATTTGAAATGTTTGTATAAAATAAGTACAAATTTAAAAATCGATGAAAAAAATTTCTCCACATTCATAGAACTGAAAATTGCAACGGTAAATGATCAAATTCAAGTGAATTTAAATAATTACCACCTCTATGATCAAAGTTTCCTTCAGAATATGTTTACATTTGACCAAGACTGGCAAATTTGCTTCACAGAAATACACATGTAAAAGTAGTTTATATTTTAATTAAAACATAAATTAATTCAAAAAATAATTTAAATGATTCAAAGTACATTAACTGCATAACAGTCAAAAATGTTTTCCATTTACTTTCTGAAAGATTTGTGAAATAAATATCATCCCTCTACTTGAAACATAATGATAGCTGTCCTCTCATTAATATAGCCAGTATTAAAAGTTAGAGCACTGGATTTCTATTACACATATATAAAAGGGAGAATTTCAGAAGAAAGAACTTCTGGATATTTTCAGGTAAAATTGCAACAGTTTGAAGATATCAACATTACCTAAACCAGTAACTTGTATCAATGCTGTAAATTGTAAATTCTCCAATGTAGTAAAAATAAATATAGGGACTTTGAAAATACAAGCAACAGATTACATCTTTAGGATAACTATCATTTGTATGAACAGGTAATAATTTTCACACACTGCTGTGATAGTCCATATGATGTATTCCTCTAAAAGTATCTTCCATGACTGTGGACTCATAGAATATTGATGTGGTATGGCTCAGATGTCATTACCAAAGGAACCTGGTGATAGATTAACAAATTGATTCAAATGTTGCTTATCGAGATGATGTAATATCAACGTCTTTATGTATTAGTTCTCTTAAGTAAAATGATCTGGTTCACATTCAGACATACAAACTTTGAAATGTCAGAGGCATGGTTTATTTCTAGTCAATTAATTCAAGACTAAGTTTATACTTCTTTTTGATTAATCAATCATTCATCTGTTCTTTATTCTCAACAAGCCCATACTCATTCCACATTAGGCACCATACTAAGCCCTAAATTGAACTTGTCTGAATTGGCTGGGGCCAGATCATATTGCATTTTAAACTGTGTATGTTTTCTGAAGATAATGAGGAACCACTGAAAATATAAGGAGGTGTGGTAGGCTGAATTACATATTCCAATGAAAGACATGTTCTTAATTTTAATCTACATTTCTTGGGTGTGAACTCACATGTAAATAGGGCCTTTTGAAGGTGGTAGCTTTACTTAAGGTATGACCCAACTCAATCTGGGTGGGCATTAATCCATATTACCAGAGGTCTTATAGAGGGAATCAGAAAAGACCTCACAGAAGCTAGAAGCTGAAAGTCAGTGGAAAATGTAAGGGTAAACACAAGGTGAAAACAGTCACCATGGCAGTCACGGATGTTGCCATGGGAGACGTGGAGACTGCCATGGGAGACGAAAGTCACAGAGCACTAAAGCTTGCAGAAAGTCGGCACAGGAATGCCACAGACTTGGGGGAGAAAGCATTGTCTGGATGGATTTTGGATTTCTAGTCTCCTAAACTGAGACAATAAGTTCCCATTGTTTAAGCCAATGCAGTGCTTAGTACTTGTCCTAACATTCTGGAAAACTAAGACAGTAGAGAAAAATCATAATCTGATTTTTATATTTTGAAAGATAATTCACATGCCTAAGTAGAAGATTGGTTGAAGGGATGTGACTCTTGACAGCAGTATCAAATAAAATATAATACCAATATTCCAAGCAAGAGGTAATGCCAAATTCAGTCAATTTTGTCCCTATGGTAATTCTAGGTTTGTGTTCCTTTGTTGTGATTCTCTTGTTCAATATCATTGTCATTACTTGAGTTCCAATATTCACTGGAGAGTTCAAAGAGTAGAAGCTTTGGAGTCAGAAGAGTTCTAGTTGTATTTCTAGTTGAATGACCCTACCATATCGAATAAAGATTGTCCTAAACTTTAGTTTCTACAGTAAAAATGGAAGGTGGTTATGATGAAAAAATATGAGTGGTCTAAACCTATCATCCTGTAGCCTCTTAATAACTGCAAGTGACTTTTGAGTTCTTTGAGAGATACTAAGTTCTTCATAATTAAAAGGTGTTGCCTATGCAATCTAAAGAGAATTGGATATTAGCCTAGAAGACATAAAGGGTCACTTTCAATGGAATCATTGTCTGACTGATATCTGATCCCTCCCTACCTCCTCCATCATCAAGTCTCTCCCCAGCCTCTTCCTTCTTCTCCTTATTCTATCTCTAGTTAATAGCTCTGTATTCTTTTCTTTATAGCCAGGATTTCCCTCCCAATCTTCATAGTAAAAAATGGGTGTTAAAATGGGTGATAAATCATTATTACTGTTTTTTGCTCCTCTTCTAAAATTTGAACCCTCAGATTCTAATCAGAAGTGTGTATGTCTTTCTAAGACATCTGTCAGTCCAAGGACAGCTGTTGCTTATTGGCTGATTTGCATACCATGGGTCTTTCAGTTGCTGGGATGACAACCAGTTACTTTTCACCTGTAATACAGAGACATAATTTGTCAGTGAGGCACACATCTAGCAAATTAGCTTGATTCAAGCATGGAGATGAGGTAATGGAAAAGTGCATGGGGTTTCCTGGGCTGTTGTTATTTAAGGTATACATTTTTGCCCATGTGTTATCTCTGAAAGTCCATTCATACACACAAAATCATCCCTCTAGTGTTTACATTATCATCAACATTTGTAGGTTTTAGGACATCATGTTGCGTGAAATATGCCAAGCACAAAAGGACAGACATTGTGTGATCTCATTGAAATAAAATAGCTAGAATAGGCAAATTTGCAGCTTCAGAAACTAGAATACAGGTTACCAGGGGGCTGGGGAAGGAGTGGGGAGGATGGGAAGTTAAATCTTAATTAGAGTTTCTAGTGTGTGTGATAGAAATGTTTTAAGGATAATGAAGGATGGTGATGTTAGCAGAACATTCTGAATGCAATCAACACCATCGAATTGTATACATTAATGTACTTAAAGGCAGAGATCTTAGGTCTGATATGTGTCACAAAAATAAAAATTAAAAAGTTAAATATGCAAGAGGAAGTGTGAGCAATGGCCTCTATTCCTGCTTCTAGCTGAATGGCTCAAAATTTAAAACTTTGCTGTTCTTGGCAAACATGGTTAAGTATACAACTCACACACACACAATTACTTATCTAAACCCAGCTGCTGATCTTTCAGTTACCAGGTCCAAAGTGTACAAGATGGCCTTAAGGTACTGAGTATGAGACTGTGAAGTGCATTAAAGATGAGCTTGTCATGGCCAGATAAGTATTTTTATTAAATAGTTCAAATTCTTTCTAACACCAAGGCTTTTGCAGTTGTCCTGTATTCAAAGATTCTCAACCCTCATTCCCCAACTTTTGATTCTGAACCTCAGAGGAACTTTCAAAAGTAGATCATTGGAAGTGTCCATTAAGGAAGAACTTTAGCTCTTTAACATGGGGGTGCTTTCTTAAAGTGGCTGATGAATCTTGTGACTCTAGATACAATTGGCCCCTGAATCTCGTGGTTACTCGTAGAAGTTGATTATTTGCCATTGAGATATCTACTTAAAGGTCACCTTCCCAGAGAGCCTTAAATCTCAAGGGCTCTTTCTCTTCACCTTGTTTCTCTTTCTTTCTATAGGAACTCTCTAATATTTTATTATACATCACTTTCAAGCATGATTTGAATCTGTGTATTTATTTATTTATCTCTTTCTCAGGTGTGTGCTTAGAGTGGCAAGGGTCAGAGAGAGGTTGGGCTTGAGTAGTAAATGTGAAATAATGTTGAGTTAAAGAGAAATAAATTACCAAGAATTAGGATCGTGTATACTATTTCCTTGCTATATAAGAGATGTTGTTCTTCCAAATCTGGGGATCACAGAAGGAAGATTTTTAAAATTTTATTTCCTTATAGAAGATTTAGCTAGGGGTTGTGCTGGTTTGAAAGGATTATGTGTCCTAGAACAGCCATGCTTTAATCCTGATCTACCTTGACGGGGCAGCCATTTGCTTTTAATCATGATTATATACTATAGGTTTAGGTTGGAATTTTTATTAGATTATCTCCACAGAGACGTGACACACTCAATTGTAGGTATAAACCTTAGATTAGAGGGAGATGTGACTCCACCCATTCTAGGTGGGGCTTGATTAGTTTACTGGAATCCTTTAAAAGAGAAAGACATTTTGAAGAAAGCTTGAGAGTCCCAAGAGTCATGGGAGAGCCACACAGCAAGAGACCTCTGGAAATGAAGAGGCAATATGTCCCCTGGGGAGTTTTATGAAAGAAGCCAAGAGAGAAAGCTAGCAGATATTGCCATATTTGCTATGTGCCTCTCCAGTTGAGAGAGAAACTCTGAACATCATCAGCCTTTTTGAACCAAGGTATCTTTCTTTGGATGCCTTAGATTGGACATTTCCATAGTCTTGCCTTAATTTGTACATTTTTGGCCTTAGAACTGAAAAATAGCAACTAAATAAATTCTCCTTTTTAAAAGCCATTCCGGGATGGGCCACAGTGGCTCAGCAGGCAGAGTTCTTGACTGCTGTGCTGGAGACCCAGGTTCAATTCCTGGTGTCTGCCTATGCAGAAAAAGAAAAAAAGAAAAGCCATTCTGTTTCTGTTATATTGCATTCTGGCAGCTAGCAAACTAGAACAGGTTTTTTATGTCAATGAGCCTGAGAACTAGAGTTGAAAGATTCGACTTCAAGGTGTTCAGTAGGGTTAGAATCTGCAGTTGATATTATTGCTTTATTGTATGCTTAACCATAGTTCATAGGGTCATTGTTTAGAAAGGGTTGCAATGTATTAATTTGTTAATACAAATATTATTTGAAAAATATATAGTTTTTGCTTAATAGTGCTTATTTTTATTTTTGTTTTTTTTTTTTTGAAAATCCCAAAGAGCGAACTAAGATATCTGTTCAAATTCATCACTCTTCAGCCTTTCTTAATCTCAGGGAGGTGGGGTGGGGGGTGGGGGTCCTCCATGACGGATTGCATTCACATTTATATATGTACATGTTATCTGGTTGTGTCACTTCTTTCTTGTTACTAAATAAATGTCTAAATTATATTGCTAGTTTTAAATGAAATTCAAAGGCAGCTGGAAAAACACAACATCAAAGTTGATCAGGAAGGCAAGAATTTTGAGATCTATGAAGGCAGACATTATCTTGAGGCAGTTTATAATTTTTATTCTATAATACTTTTCTCAAGCAAACCTATTGGAGGAATAAATGAAATTTCTAGTCCAATGAATTATTTCTTTTTTTTCCCTCCTTTCCATTTACTTTTGATGATAATTTAGTTTAATAAGTATGGAGTGAAGCTGGCTTTAATTTCACTGCCACATGCTGTGATTCAAAGGCTGGAATTTAGCCTCTTGAGACACTTTCACTGACTCACTCTATAGATCAAAGGAACAATGTGTTTTTATGAGCTTCCATAAAAATGTGTGTGAGAATCTCTAAATTCAAGGAAAGAGACATAGTATTCGATGAATCCAGAATATGAAGAAAGTCATGATCAGTGATATGAGGCTGGGAGTGTGTAATTGAGGTTATTTTATGATAAAACACGATTTCTGAATTATCTAGTGGCTCTAGACCTTTTTAGAATCACATTAATTCTTTATACAATTTCAAATCACTTTTAGTCTTCCTGAAACATAGATCTCCTTTATTTCACTTGATGTCTTGTTTAAACATAATCATGCACATATTATTGAGTTTGCCTTCCATGTTTACATAGAAATCCAACAGACTAGCAAAACATCTGTCAGTATATTATACCATAAATATGATTAATCTTAATTTATTTAATGTTAGCATTTGCAAGTCTTGGTGTAATGCTCTAGCCCCTGTTTGGCTTATAAAACATGTGGCTCCTTACATCCACAAGTAGAATAATACAGAATCATTTTTCATTATTCTGTCTCCTGTCATTTCAGTCCATTCATATGCCCTCAGATCTTTTTTCTCAAATTTCAAGGTAGTCTATGTTCCCATAAAATTGAGTAGTAGAGTAGATTAAGGAACCATACTGGAATCTAACCACAGAATGGTAACCACTCCCCACCCCCCACACCCCCATATACTACGACCAAATATCTGGAAGAAATACCAAGCAAAATGTTTCCTGTTTTAATCATTTTCTTGAAAATATATTGCCCAACTCTCAATGAACATATCTATATCTATATCTCAAATATCTTTGTTTGCATCTTCCACTGATGTTTAATTTAGTCTGCTAAAGACTTCACATAAGCACTTACGTGTTATTTTATTTTATGTTTTTACTTCTTTTCTCTGGAAGACTATATGTGCTTTCAAAGCTTTTTTTTTTGAGGTGTGGCTTCAGAAATAAGGGAAAAAATTAGTATCAATTTGCATAATTGTTATGTGTGTCTTCCTTGTAATGCGTACTTCTTCATACAGTTGACATGAAATAAGCACAAAAATTACAAATAAATAGCAAAAGTGGCTAAATAGGAAATTGGAAATTCAAGTCATGGATTTACATGTAAGATAGAACCACTACTACCAAATTACCAATAACTATAGGGCTAAGCAGGGTATCTCTACCTTGGTACCATTGACCTTTTGGGACAGATCATTGTTTGTCATGAAGGGCTGTCATGTGCATTTTGGGATGCTTAGAAGAATCCCTGACCATGACACTAGACTCCAGTAGCATCCATCCAGTTGCAACAAACAAAATGTCTTCAGACACTGCCAAGTGTACCCCTGGGGGCAAACTCAACTTCGTTGAAAACCACTGGAATTTTATGGAGTGCACAAAGTGACTTTTCCACCCTAATTCTATCATTCTCCAGCAGTTTGAAAGTGTTTACACAGAAGTTTACTCTCTGATATGATTATATAAAAGGAAGAGCTATTTGGAGTTGAAAATGGCCTTGATCAAATAACAGATTCTGGTTTGCAAGAACAACTAGATAGAAAGAACCCATGACTCATTGTTCAGATTTAGAATTTCAGAACTTGGCTTAAGTAAAAATCTCATTTCTATTCATAATGCAAATGAAAAAATGAGTTATGAACTGCGCGTAATGTCCATGCAGTTTCCATATTGCTATAAACTGGCAGTAACTGAAACTGGTTGCTTAAGCCAGTGGATCTTGACTAAAATTGTTCTGATTCTAGCTATGTTTTCAGAGTATTTGCAAACACATTTTACAGGGTAGTGAAGTCAGTTTAATTTTCTAGCTACTTTCATTCTGTTGACTGAACTGTTGTCTTTTTATTTAGGTAGAGGTTACATATTCCAAATTTCCGAAGGATTTGTCACAATTGATTCCAAAAATACATATCTATTGTAAGAATAGCAGTGAAAAAGGGGAGGTGATGACCTTGTCATCATTATCTCCTGTTTTGTTAACTCTAATTGAAAACATACAAACTTCCAAATTTTAAAGATGAATATACTATTTAGTCAAAAACTGAAGATTAGCAAATTGATGGCATAGTCTACTGCCTTGTTCTCTTCTCTTCCCTACCCTCTCTCTCTAAGACATAGAATATTTGGTGAAAGCAGAATGGAAAATGTTTGAATTTTGCAAAGTATGGATTTATTTTTCCACCACCCAAATAAATGTCTCTATTTTACAATTTGTTATCTTTACTCTAGGCCCAGGCAGCTACTGAAATGTGATACATCAGAACCAGAATGGCTTTTAAAAAGGGAATTTAATAAGTTACAAGTTTTCAGTTCTAAGGAAGTAAAAGGGTCCAAATTAAGGCACCAAAAAAAGGTTACTTTCACTCAAGAACGGCTGATGGGTCAGGAACACTCTGTCAGCTGGGAAGTCACATGACTGGCATCTTCTGGCCCATTGGTCCTGGGTTCCATTGAAGTCAGCCTCTGTTCCTGTGGGGGCTCCTCTCTTTACTTCTTTGGGGCTGGCTTTCATCTCTTGGCTTCCCTTGGCTCTCCAGATTCTGGCTTGCTTAACATCTCATGGCGACGTCTGCTGAGCTCTAAGCATCTCCAGCCATCCCGGTCTCTATTCTTCAAGTGTCAGCATCTGTGTCAGTTCTGCTCTGAAGTTTCTGTCAGCTCTGTCGTTTCTGAGATTTTGTCAAAATATTTCGCCTTTTAAAGACTCCAGAAAATGAATCAAGACCCACCTGGAATGGGTGGAGTCCCATGTCCATCTAATCAAAAGGTCACATACAAAATTGGACATGTCATATCCCCTTAGAGATAATCTAATCAAAAGTTTCCGACCAACAGTATTGAATCAGGATTAAAAGAAATGGCTGCCCCCACAGATTGTATCAGGATTAAAACATGGCTTTTCTGGGGTACTTAATACTTTCAAACACTTACAAGCAGTTTTAAGGATTATATCAACAAAACTATCTCCAAATATCTGTTAAATTGAATTGTAGATATCATTATGTTCTATACAATTGGGTGTGTTTTCTCAGCCTAATGCATTGGAAGGTACACATTGAGGAAGATGAAAAAATCTTCACATTGGTCCTGATACATCGGTGAATAAATGCAAAATTTCAAAGCAGATAAGGTTGATTAACACAATACTTATAGAATTAATTAAAATTATTATATATGACTATAAGGCAAATATAACATCTTTAAATCTCTTAGGTTATTTATTTACTTCAATTCAAAGCATTTTCATAACCAAATGCAGTTGTGTTATATTTGATCATATGATATTCTATCACATGCATCAAATTCTGGTGTATTTAAACATATTTGCCTGTATTTACAATTGATCTAGAATATTAAGGATGACAGCATAGCTTCTCCTTCTTTTATATTATTAGGGACCTTAACTTGAAATGAGACTATATCATGAATTCCTTTGAGATATGATTGTGTTACCATTTTAGTGGGAACATACATGAAATCTCCATCCAATAAAATAAAGCTACCTTTGGGCAGACCATGGTGGCTCATTAGGCAGAGTTCTCACCTGCCATGCCGGAGACCTGGGTTCAAATTCCTGATGCTTGCCCATGTAAAAAAATAAATAAATAAATAAAAATAAATTTTAAAAACCTAGCTTAAAATGGGATTTTTCATTTTATACTAGCCTACTTACAACATTCCATTTTTAAGTGCTGGCTGTTATATAACTCTGTTAAGTAACCTAAGAGTTAATTCCAAATTTTCTCCCAAGAAATTGCACTGTCTCTTCCCTTTACAGTGATAGATACCTGACATTATCAAAAAGGACAAAACGCATTATCATGACCACGAAAGTACTGGCATGCCATTAAATTGTTCTCCTTTAGCTAATTTGGGAACTGATTGAATAAATGCTTCAAAACTCTTTGCAACCTCAAAGGACAGACAGTTAATTCAATGGCTACTATTGATTGACCCATAGTTAATTAAAATAGGCAATAATGGGGAGGTGTGGCATTTTGTTGAGTCTACAAGGATAACAAACAACTCATGTTGTCATTTTCATGCTCTGTAATCTCGTCCTCTTTAATTCCTTTTTCTGCTGTGGCCCATAAAGCAATTTGTTTACGTAATTTCCACTTGTGTCCTTTATAGAGTACTTATTCTCTCAGAAGCAAGATTTCAATGTATATTTGAAATTCAGCTTAACTTTTCAACTGTTTTCCATATATTGGTTTTTAGTGCTTTGAAAAAATGACCTATTATGAAGCTAATGTCTCTTATTTTAATCTAGTCACATCATCATAATGCATTTTAATTAATATTTAAGTATGAAAGCTTATTAATTCTTCCATGGATAAAGTATCTTAGCATTTTAGCATGTAGTATACAATGCTCAGGAAAAAAATAGGCATACACACTGCTGTTTGTGAAACACAGCTCAGATATTTACCCTGTAAGATTATAGTTCCCCCAAAGATATAAAATAATTAACTATTTTCACTTTGCTCTATCTTCTGTGTATAAGAAAGACATTTTGTTTGTATGGTTCTCTTGTATCAGAACAATTAATTGCTTGGATTTATATAACTATCAAATGAACAAAACTACAAATAGAAATACACATTCTGCAAGTAGGTCTTTTGTATTCTTTTAAGAAAATTATTATATTGAGTCTCATTAATTCATTCCAGTGACTTATGAATCTATGCCAAAAATGTCTCAAGTAATTGTTTTCCCCAGTAAGTATAAGAACCTCCTAAATCAACGGCAATCAGTGACTTGAGATTAGGTTCTAAGCAACTTAAAGAAATATTAAGAAATATAAAACTGGCTTAAGTTAAAGTTTATTGCATATTTTAACTAAAAACTCTAGGAGTAGGGTGACATTCAAACATAGCTTTATAGGTGCTCATCTACAGGTACAACCTTGCTTCTCCTGTCTCTTGGCTCAGCTTTTGTTCATGATGTTTCCTTCTTTCCTTGCTGTTGTAAAATGGCTGTTGCAGCAATGAAACTGATATATGTTTTGTTTCAAATCTAGTGAGAATGAGAGAAAGTTCTCCATTTTTCTAAGAAAACAAGCAAACATCTTGGTATTGAGAACTGGTTCTTGGCAAATGAAACTCTGGCTGGCCAGGCTTAGGTTATGTGCCCAATCGCAAAGCAGTCACTGTGGGACCCCTGTGCCTTCGTTGTCCCAGTTCTGCTTTGACCTAGGATGTTGTCATGTGCAGCCAACTAAATGTACTGGAAATGTAAAAAGATATGTCTCAAAAGAAAGCCAGGGGATTGCTTTATTGAATGTGTCAACAGACACTCTGTAGGTGGAGAAAAGCAGATGTCCATTATAAATAAAACCAGATGTCCACTATAAATAAGTCTAAAGTAAAGAAAACTGTCCTCTAAAATGCATTAAGGATCTGAACAAGTAAATACCATAGGTACATGCAGAATTGTAAAGGCTTAATTATCTGTAACTAAATGCTAAAGCTTTAACAGATGGCAGTCTTTTATGGCCATAAGTTTGACCCTGCTAATCTCTTCCTATGCTTTATAATTAACTTCAGTGTTTTATACTCACATATCACCCTTCTTCCCTGAAAATAAAAAGAGGAATATAGGAGAGATTTGAACCTCATATTCCAGTAGGTGATCTAACCAACATAGAACAGTATGTCAACACAGATGGATCACCCTAGAAACACCCTTGGTAAAGAACTCAGGAAGGTGGCTCTTTAAAAATCAAGGTTTACCCCCTGCCAATAAGCTAGGAATATCGAATGGATATAACAGCATTCCTTCATAGTTTCAGAGTAACTTTATCTTATAATTTGATCCGCTATATTTATGATGACAACATTGTCCTTAATAGAGGGAGAGTGATATTCCCATTTCACAGAAAAATAAACAAAAAGTTTAAGCAATTTTTTCCCAACATCTCAGGGCTAGAAGGGTTTATATTTAAAGCTGAGCAGGATCCTAAAGATTATCGAGACTTACTTCTTGATTTTACATTTAAGAAAAGTCATCCAAGCCAGGCAATATGACTAACACAATGACACAAAAATATAAAATGCCGTGCTAGTAATGGAATTTAATTTTTCTAATAAGCTGTTCAGTGTTATTTTTTAACAGATAACAATTTATACTTATTCCATTCCAGAGAAGCTTTTGTCACAACTTTTCATAAAGCAAAGCTTCAAATTCTCCAACATCAATGAATCTGTGGCAGTGAGGTATCATGGTTTTGACAAAAGAAAACAGCTCAATGAAGCTTCTTTCTAACCCTCATGTAATCACTCAATAATGCCACATTCCTTGAAGGGTTCTCTCTGAGGCTGTAGTGTGGACACATCTGTTCATGTGTCTTTTTGTTCTGTCTTGCTGTCTTGAGAAATAATAATAACATTTTGATTTGGGGTTTCCTTGTAAATTTCATTATTTCCTAAATCACATTTTGATTTACATCAAAATCAACCCTACTTTATTTATATTTCTGGTTGTTTTGCTTTGAGTTTCTTTTCCTCCTATGAGATACCAGGCACATACGGTAACACTAGAATTCCTCTGAATGTCTTTATGAAAACTTTTTACACTGTCAGAGCACTGGAAACTTCACTGTAACATCCGACATCATTTCAGTGCCCATATTGGCCTGGCAATATAACAGTGGCTTGGAGATACAAAGAGAACATTTAGCAAATCAGAGGAAAACAACTATATTAGTCTCCTAGGACTATGGAAACAAAGTCCACAATTTGGTAGCTTAGAACAACAGATGCATGTAAAAGTTTGGGAACCTCTCATTTGATGCAGTGGAGAGGGATCTTAAATGAACATATAAGTCAATAACATCATTTCTTATATGAAGTAAATCAGCAAGTAGTGTGTTCTAGTCACTATTGATGAAGAAATGAATGACACAGTCCTATTTCCCAAAATTGTACAGTGTAGTGAGAAAAATGGTCATAAATCAGATAATTTCACAAATACTTATCAATGAAAATTTTGAATAAGAGCCATAAATATGCATATGCTCTGATGTAACAGGGTAGTTAACCTAGTCTCAAAGGTTAAAAGAAGACTTTTTATAGGTGAAATTCAGTTGAGACCTGATGGGTAAGAAGAAATTACTTAGACAAAGTGCAATAAAGATAGGCTATTTGGAGGGTAGAAGGGGTACGGGGGAATTATTCAAAAGGGAGGGAAGAATATATGCCAAGTTCTAAGCTAAGCAGTATAGAGTGACCAAGCAATGGAGAAACAGGCAACTGGGATGCTATCAGCTGGTTGAATGGTAAAGATAAGACTGTAAGAGTAGGTTAGACTCTTGGAAATCATGCCAAGTCTTCCAGGTTATCATATGGATATTAGCGTTTATTCTAAAAATGATGGAAAACAACAGAGAGCTTTTAAATGAAAGTAAAAAGATTAGTTTTCATTACAGGACTGATACTGTGCTAATTTGCACATTAAATCTGCTTCATTTTTTTTTTCTTTCCTGCCAAATGCCCCCGGCGACCTGATAGTTCTTAATGTACATATATGTGTGTGTGTGCAAGGATGAAGAGGAGAGTTTGCCTCCTGGTTTTCTCTGAAAGCCAAGAAATTGATCCCCTGAAAGCTTTGTGCACTTGAGAGGACCCTTCTACTCTGCTTTCCTCCAGTCTCAGGCAAATTCATCTCTTTAGTCCAGTGTGCTGTACAATTGTTCTTTTATTTTGCCTTATTCCATGAAGAAAAATTAGATCTCATTTAGAATAGATTTGAGACCAAACTCAGATACACTATTCTGTACAACATAGATGAGTAAATTGAGATGCAGAAAGTTCCCTCAAATTACATATGGCAATTACTAACTAGTGTAAAGGTAAGATTCAAACTCAGGTCAATTTGGTTTTCAAGAATAGATTCTTTCCCCACTGTCGCTGTCCCTTGGTACACAGTAGGCCCTAAAGCTTGGCTATTCTGGAAGCAGGATGGAGAAGATGATCGAGTTTTTTCTTTGTCAAATTCAATAGCCACATAGTCAAAACATTTGTACATCACCATATTGCACTTCTTCCAACTCAGATTAAGAGAGGTCATCATATTTCTTGTATAAACCTTGAAGAGTTACCTTGACTTTTTGGAGCATATCTATAGAACTCAATCTCCAGTGATTTACATATTGCTTGGGCTACTGCCATGTGGGATAGATGACCTAATGATGCCCTAAATCACTTGGACCCTTTACTGACTAGCCATTTTCCTTATCCAGAGATTTCAAGAGTACACAGAAATCATGCCATGTAAAGGTACATTGAGTCCATCTTGTTAACTAATGGACACAACCTGGCCTAGAGATCAGATTGTCATACATGATGTAAATTTCTCTATTCCTCAGGGACCATTTGGAAGTTGAGCATAGCTCATCATACTTTCCCACAGCATTTAATCATCCAACTCTTATTCAGTATTATTTCATGGTCATCATATTATCTATTCTTATGCATGATCATACATAAGGTGTTCTACTACCAAGGACTCACATGGAAGTTGCCCTAGAAAGCTGAAAGTCTACAATTCCTGATTACTTCAGAATTCTCATCAGTGCAGAAGGGCCAGGCTTTTGCTTTGGGAATAGATCAGATAAACTTGCCCTGTTCTACAGCAAACTGTCCCCCCAGATTTCCCACTTTATCTTACACAAATTATAAATGACATAAAACCAATTCACAAGTTCTTACCATTTTAAGCCTGGAAAGAAAGAGTGTTTAAGGTTTAAACAGCTGAGTAAACTTCTCAAGGGCAAAAACCAAAAAGCTACTAAGAAGAAAATCTAAGTGTCATTGGTTTGTAATTACTTCTGAAACAATCAAATTTCATAAGAGAATAATGAAGGGATGAGATAATTGTTGCCAAACATGAAGATACTGGCTGTCATAATTAGAGATGTACCGAGAATGTAAATGAACCAATATAGTGTATTCTGAAATGTTATTCATAGTGGACAAAATAATGTTCATTTTAAATGGCTTAAGGAAAGGAACACAGTTTGTTTGAAGCATCAAATTCCAGTAAGTTTTTTTTGAGTAAATAAAACTTTCCTATGATAATAGTTTTAGATAGAACAGTCAACGTCCGATTATACCAAAATTTCAGTTTTCCAAAATTGTTCGTTGCTTAAGAGAGTCCTCAGTTAACACAGGAACAAAATAAATCCTTTATTTTCAATAGCAAATGTGACCATAAAGGCCATTATTGTGTGTTTCAGATTATTTCATGGTTAAGATACCTTTACAGAAAAAATTAATAGATTACATACTTTTTTTTTATTTCAAAGAAAAATTAGACTGTTTCAGAGAGACACATTCCTGAGTGGCTGTTGCCTAACAAGTCTACCATAATCAAACCAAATTCTTCAAAAATTGCTGTAACTTCTGTAGAAAAGGCAATTTAAAAATAGAGCTTTAGTTTTTGATTACATTAAAGCATTTCTAAATAATAGGAAAAAGGCTGCATATCTTGTTTGACAACTAACACAAGGTACATAGCCTCAAATAATTATAATTTTTTTTCTATATAATTACTTGGCAAAAGAGGGATTACTTTTGAGCTTTGCAATGCCCAGGAGAAAAATGCAATTCCATTTGTAATGCACCAGCATCTCAGCAAGGGTTTGTCCATCTTTCTATGAGCTTGAATGACTATCTAGTATCTCAGAGATGGGACAAAAATAGATTGCTCAAGATGATTCCTGTTTAATAAAGACATTAAGATCAATTATAGCTCAGGGAGGAAAAGCTAAAGCTTAATTATGTAGAGATGTGTAGGTGAATGAAAACATTCCGGTGTTTACTGAAAGCACAACTGACACACCATTATGTTATTTAAACATTAAGAAATTGTGGCTTTGTAAGTCTGTTATTAAAATGTGCAATTAACCAATTACCATATGATTAGTATCTATTTAAGCCCTTCACTAGTAACTTTGCATTCATGCTTCAAAGATAACTTGGCATTTGTGACTAAATGATCTTTGCCTTTCATTACACATATTAAAAAACAAACAAACAAAAAACAAACAAGAAAACATCCCCTGCTAAACAATATTGAATTACTGTAAAGGGCTTGGTAGTATTCCCAGCTTAATCACTTTCTATTACTTTTCTTTCTGTCAACTACAGAGCAGAATATTTTATTTCATTGGCTTGTTTTACAAAATGGTTGAATTTCTGTTGATATAAGAAGGGAAATTACTATGGTATTGCAATGTGATTTTATCAGTGTCCTGACTTTTGCATGAAAAATTTTCAGTTTAGAAAGTCACAGTAGAAAAGTAAAGACTGTGAATAAATGCTAAGTCTTCCCTTTGGAATATATCCTATTCAAGTCAATTCAACATTACACTGATGTCTGCGGAAGGCAATGGAGAGTAGTGTTGGGTATTTTGTGCCCTACAAAAGACATGTTCGAGTCTTAATCCATTTTCCTGTGAGTGTAAACCTATTTGTGAATAGGATCTTTGAGGACGGTGTTATTAATCAAGGTAGGGTCTCTTTCATGAATAGGATCTTCAAAGATTCTAATTTAGATGAGGTCAAATTGAATCAGGGTAGATTTAACCATATGGGCTGGGAATCTATTGTATGCCCTAGAAAAGCCAAGTTCTTTAATCCCCATGCAATATTGTAGGTGAGAGCTTTTTTCTTGTTTTCGTGGAGATGTGACCCACCCATTCAAGGTGGGGTTGCTTGCAGGAACCCTTTAGGAGGGAAGTATTTTGGAAAAAACTACAGAACCTACAGGGTCCACAAAGGCAACAGAGGCTACACAGCCAGAGCCCACTGGAGATACAAAAAGAAAATATCACCAGAAAAGTGGTTGAAGAAGCCTGGAGGAAAAGCTAGCAGATGTCACCATGTACCTTTCCAATTGAGAGGGAAACTGCAAATGTCATCAGCCTTCTTGAGCCAAGAAATCTTTCCCTGGATGCCATAATTTGGACATTTTTATAGCCTTGGCTTAGTTTTGACATTTTCACAGCCTTAGAAGTATGAACGTGCAACTTAATAAATTCCCTTTAAAAAAAAAAAAGCTGTTCCATTTCTGGTATATTGCGTTCCAGCAGCTTACAAACTAAAACAGATTTTGGTACTAGAAAATTGGGATGTGGCAATTTGTAAATACTAAACATGTTAGGACAGCTTTTTAAATGGATAAGGAGAAGTTTCTGGAAGTTGTGAGCAGTTTGATAGAGAAAGTCTAGAGTGCTTTGAAAAGACTATTGGTAGAAATGTGGACCCTAAAGATGCCTCTCTCAAGGTTTTAGACAGAAATGAGGATGTGTCATTGCAAACTGGAAGGAAGGCAAACCTTGCTTTAAAAAGGCAGATAATTTGGTCAAATTGAGTACTGCTATTGGATGGGAGTTAAAAATTTAAAGGTGACAACACTGGATACTTAGCTGAGGAAGTTTACAAATAAAATGTGGAAAAAACAGCTTGTCTTCTCCTTGCAGCCTGTAGTAAAATGAAACAGGAAAGAGATAAGCTGAGAACAAAACCCTTGGGTACAAAGAAATCAGAAATTGATTGTCTAGAAATTTCTGGGCTTCCAGAAAGGGAGACCTCAGAAAATAGTGAACCATGTGAAGATTTAACCAAACATGGAAGCAATCAGCCATTGCTGCTTACTGCATAGATAACCAACAAAAGTGTTGTGGGATCTGTATAAACAGAACCACTGCCAAACTGTACTAAAAGGGAACTGAAGGAAAAGTAACTTCAAAGGCAGAACCATGGAAGCTAATGTCTGAAGCCAAGAAAGCTTGGGCCAGGACAGCGAACCCACCCAAGCACTTGGAGAGGGTGAGTTTTCCCCGAAGGCTAAGGGTGGGCTTTCCACCTCAATGTTCTGGAAGGCTGTGCCCTAGGCCTTAGAGAGGGTTAAGCACATTCCTTGGGGATTGGGAAAAGCCTGGCTGCCACCCTATTGTTCTAAAGGATTGAGCATGTGCCCCAGAGATGGCAAGGAGCCCTGGTGCTGCCCCAATGCTTGGAGAGGGTGGAGCTGAGAAAAAGGTGTTCTCCTCAATGTCCTTGCGAACTCCTTGTCAGCATTTGGAGAGAGCAGGGCCACTGAGAAGGCCCTGGGAAAGGGTGAGACTGCCATTTTCTAAAACCCTGAGGATAAATGACTCTCAGACTTTGAAATCTAATGTTTGCCCTGCAAGTTTTCTGAAGTACTTGGGTCCAGTGATCTCTGTATTCCTTCCAATCTCTCCCTATAGAAATGGTAACATCTATCCTAAGATTGTTCCTCCTTTATATGTTGGCAGTGGATATTTTATTCTGAGCTTAAAGGTCCAGAGCCAGAGGCGAATTTTGTCTTAGGACATGCCTGTAGCTGACTTTATTGAGATTTTGTACTGTTTCTGATTTTTTATTGTATTTGTATCATTGCTGAAATAGTTTAAGGCTCTGTGACATTGTGATGGAATGAATGTATTTTGGACTTTGAAAGAATATGTGTCCTTGAGGGCTAAAGGGCAGAATATGTCTGTTTGAATCTATTGTGTACCCCAGAAAAACTATGTTCTTTAATCCTCATTCAATATTGCTGGGTGGGATCTTTTTTATTGTTTCCATGGAGATGTGACCTATTCAGTTGTGGGAGGTAACTATTGATTAGATGGTTCCCACAGAAATATGTCTCCACCCATTCAAGGTGGGGTTGCTTACTGGAAGTTTAAGAGAGAAAAATTTTGAAAAAAGATACAGAGCCAACAAAACCCACAGAGCCACCAGAGGCCACACAGTCAGAGAACATTGGTGATCCACACTGAAAATGTTCCTGTGGAAGCAGTTGAAGAAACCTGGAGGGAAAGCTAGCAGATGTCACCATGTGCCTTTCTAATTGAGAGAGAAACCCCAAATGCCATTGGCCTACTTGAGCCAAGGTATCTTTTCCTAGATGTCTTAGTTTGGACATTTTTATAGCCTTGCCTTGGTTTGGACATTTTCATAGCCTTCAAACTTCAACTTGTGACTTAATGAATTCCCTTTTTTAAAAATGAAATTCCACTTCTGATATATTGCATACCAACAGCTTACAAATTAAAAACCATGACTAGAAGCCTTATCAAAAGAGGAAACTCAAGTGTCATCAGTCAGAAACCAGAAGCCAAAAGTCAGAGAGAGCCATATAAAGACATCAAGGACAGAGACTGCCTCTGATCGAGGCAGAGAGGAGAAGCAAGTATCCCTGAGGATTACTACAAAGCAGCATCAGAATGCTAAAGATTTTGGGAGAAAATATATGATATTTTGGGACCTAGGTTTTGTATTTCAACTTCCCAAACTTTGAGCAAATAAATTACTTTATTTCTTTTCTTTTCTTTCTTTTTTAACTTTTTTATTATATAGTATAACACATATACAAACCAACAAAGTAAAAAAACAATACTTTTCAAAGCACTCTTCAACAAGACAGGTCCCAGAGTTTGTCATAGGCTACCATATGATCCTCCCAGATTTTTCCTTCTAACTGCTCCAGAACATAGGCAGCTAGAACACTTAAATACTTTTTTTATTATCACTATCTACTTTCCCCCCTTTATTTGTGAAAAATAAATATGCAAAAACAAACAAGCAAGCAATAAATTTAAAAATCTCAGCACCACAATTAGTTGTAGAACATATTTTAGAGTTTGACATGGGTTACAGTTCCACAATTCAGGTTTTACTTATAGTTGCTCTAAGATACTGGAGACTAAAAGAGATAATTAATTTAATGATTCATCATTCACATTCATTTGTTAAATCCTATCTTCAGTGTATAACTCCACCATCACTTTTGATAATCTTTCCATCCCTCCCTTTGGGGATGTTTGGGCTATGGCCATTCTAAATTTTTCGTATTGTAAGGGTCTGTCACTAATATAGGGTAGGGAAATGGAACTATCTGATTATCTGGAGAGGCTGGGCCCTCTAGCTTTCAGGACTTATCTGGACCAGGGACCCATCTGGAGGTTGTAGGTTTTTGGAAAGTTAGTCTAGTGCATGAAACCCTTGTGGAATCTTATGTATTGCCCTTGGTGTTCTTTAGGATTGGCTGGAATGGTCCTGATTGGGGATTGGTAGGTTATGATAGGTAGCAAGGTCTAGCTAAGGCTTATGTGAGAGTAACCTCCAGAGTAGCCTCTCTACTCTGTTTGAACTCTTTCTGCTGATGATACTTTATTAGTTATACTCCTTTTCCCAATTTTGGTCAGTGTGGAATTGTTGATCCCATGATGCCAAGGCTGGATTCATCCCTGGAAATTATTTCCCACATTGCTGGGGAGACTTTAACCCCTGGATGTCATGTCCCAAGTAGGGGGGAGGGCAATGATTTCTTACAGGATTGGGCTTAGAGAGATAAGGCCACATCTGAGCAACAAAAGAGGTCCTCAAGAAGTAACTCATAGGCATATCTGTAGATAGTCTAAGCTTTTCTGCTACCTACATAAGCTTCACAAGAGTAAGCCTCAGGATCAAGGGCATGGCCTATTGATTTAGGTGTCCCTAAAATTTGATACAGTATCAGGGGATTCCCTGATGGTAAAATTTAATAGTTCCATGTTCTTTCTCCCATTTCTCAAGGGATTTTGCCACTGCTTAATATACTCTAGGATGTATCCAGGCATTACAATAATCTGTACAGGATTAAATGACCTCTTTCTTATTCTGGGCTGCCTGTGTTTCAATTGTTCAAATAAGCTATACAGATACATTGAGTTAGATTATGTACTACAGAAATTTTCAGTTCTAGACCAAATAAACCTTTCTTCCTTTGGTCTCAAAGAGTATATGTGATTCTAAAATATAGACACTGTCTTCCTTAACCCTCTGTTCTGAATTTCTTTAACCCCAACCTGATTGGCTTCTTTCTTATCTCTAAATATCAGGTTATATATATATATATAACAGCCTCTCGAAATTTAAATACAACAATCACCACTCTGGACTTAGTGTGTCTACTCTAACAGCTTACAATCTAGGCCCCCCCTTTTTCCTTATAAGCACTTTCTCAAGATGACCATACCATTGTTATTCTTTTGTTTCTGGCTTATTTTTCCTTTCCAAATGTCACACATGTTCATTAACATCTTTGCATGGCTCATGACTTTGATCTTTTTTGTAGCAGCACAACCTTCGTTCCTAAATATACACCATAATTCGCCAATCTATTTCTCAGTCAGTGCATCCTTCAGCCATCTGCATTCATCAGGCATCATGTATAGTGCCCAAAGTCCACAGTCCATCAACGTTCTAAATTTTTGATAATTTCTTTGCTCCCAAGAGAAAGAAAACCAATAAACACACCCTCGCCAAATAGGAAATCTAAACCTCTTCTTAAATCTTGTTCCTCTCCCCATTGCTTAGCTCTGTTGTTGCTGTGCTAGTGCTGATATTCTTTGTGTTAAACATAGCCCATAGCATGCAATAGAAGTTTTCCCCCTGTACCCTGAACTTATACACCCTTTGTACATGAATCATATCTTTGAAGTAATTCTTGCAAGAACTCCTTCATATTTCTAGGGTTAATTGGTGGGACACACAGGTCTATACAACTCCTTTCAATCTTGTTCATCTTCAATATGGTAATATTAATTATAGACCCATTTGAGAACCACCTTAACTTCTATCTATTCCCTTACATTGTAGTTCAACCTCATTAGCTAATGGCTCACCCATCTCTAGCTTTTATGTATCTCTAAGTTCCTTATATTCTGTGTTATGAGACTCTGATTTTACCTTTCTGCTGGTCATAAAAGTGGAATCATACTTTTATGTATCTATTAAGTATCTATTCATACTTTTACTAATCATACTAATCATACTTTTATGTATCCATTAATTTATACTCATCATACTTTTATGTATCTATTAAGTATCTATTCTTTTGTGTCTGGCTTATTTCCCTCAGCATTATGTCCTGAAGACTTATCCATCTTGTCATGTGCTTCAGGATGTCATTTTGTCTTACTGCTGCATAACATTCCATGGTATTATATACCACCTTTTGTTGATCCACTCATCTGTTAATGGGCATTTGGTGTGTTTCCATCTTTTGGAAATTGTGAATAATGCTGCTATGAATATCAGTGTGCAAATGTCTGTTTATGTCATTGCTTTCAGCTCTTCTGGGTTTATATCAAGTAGTTCTTTTGCTGGGTCATAGGGCAACTTGATATTTTGTTTCCTAAGGAACCACCAGTCTTCCATAGTGGCTGCACCATTACACAGTCCCACCAGCAGTGCATAAGTGTCCCAATTTCTCCACATCCTCTCCAACATATATAGTTTCTTATTTGTTTAATAGCAGCCATCCTTATATGTGTGAAGTGGTATCTCATTGTAGTCTTGATCTGCATTTCCTTTATAGCCAATGAAAATGAGCATCTCTTCATGTGCTTTTGAGCCATCTGTATTTGCTCTTCAGAAAAATGCCTATTCATATCTTTAGCCCATTTTATAATTGGGTTGTTTCTTCTTTTGTTGTTGAGTTGTATGATTTCTTTGTATATACAGAAAATCAAACCTTTTTCCAATATGTGATTTCCAAATACTCTCTCCCCTTGAGATGGCTGCCTCTTCACCTTTTTGACAAAGTCTTTTGAGGTACAGAAGCATTTGATTTTGAGGAGTTTTCATTTATCTATTTTTTCTTTTGCTGCTTGTGCTTTGGGTGTAAAATTTAGGAAGCTACCTCCTATTACTAGATCTTGAAGATATTTCCCTACATTTTCTTCTTGAAGCTGTATGGTGCTAGTTCTTATATTTAGGTGTTTGATCCACTTTGAGTTTATTTTTGAGTAGGGTGTAAGATAGGGTGTTCTTCCATTCTTTTAGTTATTGATATCCAGTTCTTCCAGGCCCAATTATTGAAAAGACTGTTTTGTCCCAGTTCAGGGGATTTGGGGGCCTTGTCAAAAATCAATTGACCATAGATTTGGTGGTCTATGTCTACACTCTTGATTCAATTTCAAGGTCAATGCTCCTATCTTTGTGCTAGTACCATGCTGATTTGACCACTGTAGCTTTATAATAGGTTTTAAAGTCAGGGATTATTAATCCTCCCACCTCATTCTTCTTTTTTAGGGTGCTTTTTGCTATTTGGGGTCTCTTTCCCTTCTGGATGAATTTGGTAATTAGCTTTTCCAAGTCTTCAAAGTAGATTGTTGGTGGGCAGGCCACAGTGGCTCAGCAGGCAGGAATGCTTGCCTGTGATGCCAGAGGACCTGGGTTCGATTCCTGGTGCCTCCCCATTTAAAAAAAAAGTAGATTGTTGGAATTGTGATTGGTACTGTGTTGAATCTGTAGATCAATTTGGGAAGAATTGACTTTTTTTTTTAATTATTTATTTATTTATTTATTTTTTTATTAACGGAAAGAAAGAAAAAAAGAAAAAAAAAGGAAATTAACACAACATTTAGGAATCATACCGTTCTACATATGCACTCAGTAATTCTTAACATCATCACATAGATGCATGATCATCGTTTCTTAGTACATTTGCATCGGTTTAGAGGAACTAGCAACACAACAGAAAAAGATATAAAATGTTAATATAGAGAAAAGAAATAAAAGTAGTAATAATAGTAAAAAACAACAAAAAAAAAAACCCTATAGCTCAGATGCAGCTTCATTCAGTGTTTTAACATGATTACTTTACAATTAGGTATTATTGTGCTGTCCATTTTTGAGATTTTGTATCTAGTCCTGTTGCACAGTCTGTATCCCTTCCGCTCCAATTACCCATTATCTTACCCTGTTTCTAACTCCTGCTGGACTCTGTTACCAATGACATATTTCAAGTTTATTCTCGAATGTCCATTCACATCAGTGGGACCATACAGTATTTGTCCTTTAGTTTTTGGCTGGACTCACTCAGCATAATATTCTCTAGGTCCATCCATGTTATTACATGCTTCATAAGTTTATCTTGTCTTAAAGCTGCATAATATTCCATCGTATGTATATACCACAGTTTATTTAGCCATTCTTCTGTTGATAGACATTTTGGCTGTTTCCATCTCTTTGCAATTGTAAATAACGCTGCTATAAACATTGGTGTGCAAATGTCCGTTTGTGTCTTTGCTCTTAAGTCCTTTGAGTAGATACCTAGCAATGGTATTGCTGGGTCGTATGGCAATTCTATATTCAGCTTTTTGAGGAACCGCCAAACTGCCTTCCACAGTGGTTGCACCCTTTGACATTCCCACCAACAGTGGATAAGTGTGCCTCTTTCTCCGCATCCTCTCCAGCACTTGTCATTTTCTGTTTTGTTGATAATGGCCATTCTGGTGGGTGTGAAGAATTGACATTTTAACTATATTTAGCCTTCCTAACCATGAACAGGGAATGTCTTTCCACCTAATTGGATCTCCTTTGATTTCTTTCAGCAATGTTATATAGTTTTCAGTGTACAAATCCATTAAGTCCCTAGTTAAGTTCTCTCCTAAGTACTTGATTCCTTTAGTTGCTATTTCAAATGGTATTTTTTCCATAACTGACTCCTCAGCTAGGTCATTCCTTGTGTATAGAAATGTTACTGATTTTTGGACATTAATTTTATATCCTGCCACCATGCTGAATTTGTTTATTAGCTCAAGTAACTTTGCTGTAGATTTCTCAGGATCTTCCAGGTATAGTATCATGTCATCTGCAAATACTGAAAGTTTTACTTTCTGCTTTCTTTTGGTTATTAATTTGCATGGAAAATATTTTTCCGTCTTTTCACTTTCAATCTATTTGTATCTTTGTGTCTAAGATGAGTCTCTTGTAAGCTGGATTATATTTCTTAGTCCATTCTGCCAATCTTTATCTTTTAATTGGCATATTTAGTCCATTAGCATTCAAAGTTATTACTGAAAAGGTGATTCTTGAATCCATCATCTTATCTTTTTTATTTTATTTGTCAGATCTATATATTCTTTTCCCTCTTTGTCTTTGTATTCTTTAAATTACTATTAGTGGTACTCTTCAATTCTGTGTCCTCCTCCAGAACTCCCTCTCCTGTCTTTTTTTTTTTTTTTTTCATCCTGCAGATCTCTTTAGTTTTTTTATAGGGCCAGTCTCTTATTGAAAAATTCTTTCAGGACTTGTTTGTCTGTGAAAACCTTAATCTCTCCCTCAGTTTTGAAGGGCAATTTGGCTGGTTACAGAATTATTGGCTGGAAGTTTTTCTCTTTCAAGATTTTGAGTAGATCATACCACTGCTTTCTCACCTCCAGGGTGCTAGTTGCGTAGTCTGAACTCAGCCTTATCTGGTTTCCCTTGTATGTAATAGAATGTTTTTTTTGTGCCACTTTCAAAAATTTTTTGCTTTTCTTTAACATTTGACAAACTGATCAATATGTGTCTTGGGAAAGGCCTATTTGGATTTATTCTGTTTGGAGTTTGTTGGGCTTCTTTGACTTGTGTATTTATATCCTTTATAAGGGTTGGGAAGTTTCCCTCCCATTATATCCTCAACTACACTTCCTAGCCCTTTACTCCTCTCTTCTTCTTCTGGGACACCAATAATTCTGATATTTGTGTGCTCTGTTTTGCCTATCATTTCCTTGAGATTCAATTCAAAAATTTCTATCTTTTTTGCCATTTGCTTTTTTGAGACTTTGAAGTCAGTTATCCTGTCCTCTGTATTGCTTATTCTTTCTTCTGTCTCTTTAAATTTGGTATTGTGTGCCCCTAGCATGTTTTTTATTTGGCCAAACAGTCCTTAATCTCTGTGATATCCGCTATGTTTCTATTTATTCTTTCAAATTCCTCTTTATGCTCTTCTACTGTCTTCTTGATTCCTTTATGTCATTTGCTGTCCCATCTATTTTATTAAGTAGAGTTATACAAACATCTTTGATTAGTTGTTCCAGCATCTATGTCTCCTCTGGTGTTTTAATTTGGTCATTAGGCAGGGCTATATCTGTCTACATTGTGAAATGTTGTGTTCATTGCATGTAAATATCTTCGTTGATATACTTTGGGAGTTGATTTCTTTCAGGAGTCCAAGGCCTTGTGTTTGAGGGATGGATGTGCAGTGATGAGCAGGGTACAGGGTGGGCACAACAGTGCAGTGATGCATTGCAGGGCAGGTATAGGTGCAGGTTGGGGATGTTACACTGGTGCTGGTGAACATGGGCACCCATCAGCCAGGTAGGATGTAGCTGTGCAAGTTCACTGGTCTGGGGGGCATAGCCCTGGTGTGCACTGGTCTAGGGTGCAGGGCCCTTTGGTCATGTGTAGAGCTGTGGCAGGTTGGTGTTATGCCTTCATGTGTCAGGGGCAGATGTGACCCAGTCGCACAGGTCAGTGCTTTCTCAGAGCTGAGAAGTATGACTAAGGGCCGTGTGCATGCACGGTTCTAGAACTGCCTTAAACTGATGTTTCCAGAGCTGAATGTAGTGATTGGGGCATGTGTGAATGCCAAGGTATAGGAGTGATGTAAACTAAAGTTCCTATAGCTGAAGGATGTGACTGAGGGGGCCCCTTTGAGCATGCAAAAGACTAGGAGTACCATAAATCGATACGCAATCTCAGGGTAGGTGGTGGGATAAGGGTGTGTGATACTATGGGGGGTCGCGGGGGTTAGCACCTGTATCCTTTATTCACTGGCAACAGCCTTCAGGGAGCATGGAGTGGGAGGTAGTGCTCGGGAGGGTTACAGGAGAGCTGTGTTGGTCTGCACTTGGGGTGGGGGTATGGGGTAGATACGTGTGCTGGGGGCTGGTGGAGTGGGATGTTTGGAGCGTGGGGATTGGAGCAGGTGATGGGGTTCAGGTATGTGGTGTGGGGAGAGTCACTGGCCATGGGACTGCGCTCAAGGAACATGGGGTGTCTTATTCCTAGTCCCCCGCTCCTGTCTGTGCACTCCCATGGGCTCTTTGCCTCCATGCCAAGGTCCAGCTTTCTGCTTCTCACATCCTTGGCCTCTGCAACCAGGGCTGCCTTATGTGGTACAGAAGGCTCCCCCAGGTCAACTGCACTCTTAAATATCCATCTCATTCACCTTCCCATCCCTTCTCTAATTTTTCCATAGATCAGGGCTGAACATGAGCTACTCTAATTTAGCCATCTTCCTTCCCTGAAGTCCTCCCAATACATTTTTGAGGTTAAACTAGCTGGTATTTGGTATTTGTTATCACAGCCATGTCAAACTAAGATGATCAAGTAATTCTCTAGTATGTTACTAGAGAACTTTAAGTTTCAGTATTTAGAATAAATAACTAACACTTTGCCAGTTTCTTAACCTTATCAGTAAACCTCAATTTCCCCATCTGTAAAATAGTAATCACCTACTAGAAGTTGCTCCTATGCAAGCTTCATTTAGACCTTGTTACCTATCATAACCTGCCAAACCCTAATCAAGACCATTCCAGCCAAACCTAAAGAACACCTAGGGCAATATATAAGATTCCACATGGATTCCATGCACTAGAGTAACTTTCCAGAAACCTACAACCTCCAGATGTTCCCTGGTCCAGAAAAATCTTGAAACCTAGCCCAGCCTCTCCAGAACATCAGATAGTTCCATCTCCCTACTGCATATCAGTGACAGACCCTTCCAATATGAAAAATTTAGAATGGTCATAGCCCAAACACCCCTAAAGAGAGAGATGGAAAGATCAAAGGTGATGGTGGAGTTATACAGAGATGATAAAATTTAACAAATGAATATGAATGCTGAATCATGAAATTGATATCTCTTTAGTCTCCAGTATTTTAGAACAGCTAGAAGTAAAAACCTAAAATTGTGAAATTGTAACCCATGTCAAACTCTGAAATAAGTTCTACAACTACTAATTGTGGTGCTGTGCTTTGAAATTTATAGCCTTTTTGTATATATATTATCTTTCACAAAAAAAGAAGGAAAAAAAGCTGATTGTGATGATAAAAAAATATTTAAGCCTTCTAGCCTCCTGTATTAGTTAGGGTTCTCTAGAGAAACAGAATCAACAGGGAACACTTACAAATATAAAATTTATGAAAGTGTGTCACGTAACCGTAGGAACGCAGAGTCCAAAATCCACAGGGCAGGCTGCGAAGCCGATGACTCCAATGGATGGCCTGGATGAACTCCACAGGAGAGGCTCACCAGCCAAAGCAGGAATGGAACCTGTCTCTTCTGAGTCCTCCTTAAAAGGCTTCCCATGATTGCATTTAGCATCACTTAATGCAGAAGACACTCCCCCTTGGCTGATTACAAATGGAATCAGCTGTGGATGTAGCTGATGTGATCATGACCTAATCCTATGAAATGTCCTCATTGCAAACAGACAGGCCAGTGCTTGCCCAATCAGATGAACAGGTACCACAACTTGGCCAAGTTGACACCTGTCCCTAACCATGACACTTCCTATATTCTTGGAGCAGGTAGAAGGAAAAATATGAGAGGATCATTTGGTAGCCCATGACAAACTCTGGGATCTCTCTTGTACCTACTTGTTGAAGAGTGCTTTGAAAACTACTGCTTTTTTATTTCGTTGCTTTATATATGTGTCATACTATACAATAAAAAATGTTAAAAAATATAGTAATTGCCTATCACATTGGATTGTTGTGTAGATTAAATAAGATTGCTAATGTACTTAGACTATTACCTGATAAACATCAAAGCTGAATCAAATTTAGCTATTATTATTGTTATTGGTATTACAATTTTTACAAGAAGTTCACAAATGTTTACATTTCCATGATGTGTTCGTGTTAGTATATCTAGACATACAATGCCCAGCATCTCAAACTGTATTTTGACTCCTTTAGAGTAACCAATTACAGAAACTGATGTCTTCAAGTTGTATTAATATCTTTGAGGCCATGACTTTATTAAAATATTTTAGGGTTTCACACAATAATTTGGTGGCACATAACCACAGTTTCAGGGACGAATTGTTTAGAAACATTTCCAAACTTTGCCCCCACAAAGCCATTACTAAAGAAATTAAAGTCAGAGATAAATTGGAGAGCATACAAATGAGGGCCCTTACTTCACAATTAAATCAACCTCTATTTACATCATGATCTGAAAAAAATCAAAGGACTCTGTCCCAGATTGTAAAACCCAACTATTTTCATTTTAACTGATTGCATCAGTTAGAATTATGTTGGTTAACTGTCCTCAGAAACAAATACTGGAACTGAAAGGAGCATTAAAAATCACTAAAACTACTGATTGTTTTTTCTAATTCAAATTAATATCTATTAAACCAATTTATGTGTAATAATGCTCATCAATATCTCTTCCAATCTGTCCAAACAAAATTCCTGCCCAGAATCAGAGATGGAAGAAAAAGTGATCATTTCTCCAGCAGATCTCTGGGAACTTGCTGTAGAACATCCACCTATGGAGAGATATTTAGTTTGCACCAAAATAATCAACCCAGGAAATCAAGGTATAGGGAAATTTGTTCATACAAAAAGAGACCTTGCAGTTGAACAGGCTGAATGCTAATCTTGTACATAGTGAATGAGACCGACCACAAATCCTGGAGGACAGGAACATACACACACCCAAACAAACACACGTGAACAGTACAATTAAATACCTAGTTCCTTTCATCTCATTCCCACCCCAAGATGGTTGCCTTGCTAAAGCAATGACTCTCCTCTGGGAAACTGATTAAAAACTTTGCACTTGTTTCTTACAAACAAACAACAAATACTTTCCACTGAAGAAGTATGTTCTGAAACTCAGAATCATCTCAGAAAGGTTCAGGTTCCAGAATGGAGTCCAAATGAATGGAACTGGATCAACATGACTATTCTCATTACTGCCCCAAGAAAGTACTACTTCATCCCTTGAGATGCCAGTGTTCTAGGGGAAATTATGGTGCCCTAGGAACTTTTCCTTCTGTGACAGTGAGCCCTGTGTCTCATATACCCTTCATTCAAATGTTCTCACTCCACTGTGAATGTGAGCCAATTCTTTGATGCCAGGAGAGGCAAATTGTGAGAAAAGAAGATGACTCCCTTGGCCACAGGGGTGGAGAAGCCAGGCATCTTTATACTATTATCCTGAAACCCTGAATATTAATTCATGGCCCTTTTCTATAAACATGAGTTTTAGATGATGGGAAAAGCAAAATCTGCTCCTTCTTAACAATCCGATGTTCATCATTACCAGATATTAAGAATTAGTTGACCAAATGTCATTTCTTCGTTTTGGGGGCTCTTATGAAATTAAAAGGTAAAGTTTTTATATATTCTCCTTCCTAATCACTTTCCTCTTAATTTTCCTTTCATTTCTACTTTGAAATATTGTATATTTATTGTAAAGCAATTTTTTATGAAAGGTTATAAAAAAATAAGAAATGAATAATTGAACCTGTCACTATGTTTATATCCAAATGGTGCATAATTGTTTTATAACAATTGAAATGAATAAGGTGATCAAATCTACCTTCCTTGAACCATTATATTCTGTTACTTGGATTTATGAAAAGAATAGTATGGTCTGGAGAAAACACAACTGATGTCTTCTTTACCCTTTATTTTTGGCCAGTTGATTGATAACCATGCATTTTTTATTTTAACACTTTTTTTATTATGCACTAGAATTTCAGTTGGCTAAGAATTCAAAAAAAAAAAAAGTTGAGTATTTTATACCTTGTATTAGTCAGGTTTCTCTTAGGGAAACAGAACCAAAGGGATATATTTGCATATTATGTAAGTATCAATAGAAATTGACTCATGCAACTCTGGAGATGGAAAAGTCCAAATTCTGTAGGGCATGTCACTAGTTAGGAACTCCAATGACAGTTTTTGCTTCATTGAGAAGCATGCCTCGTTGAAGAAGAGTTGGAAATTCTCCCTTCTGACTGCTGAAACCATCACTTCATCTTTTAAGGCCTTCAAGTGATTGGCTGAGACTTCTCTCATTGCTGATGGCGACCTCCTCAGTTGACTGTAGATGTAATCAGCCAGAGATACACTCAACTTACTGAATATTTAAACTCATGAAATATCCTTATAGTAATAATCAGGCCATTGCTTGCTTAAACAAACAACTGGACACCATAACCTGGCCAAGTTGACACACAACTATTTTGTAAACATTTTGAAGTTATATTTCATGGTTGCTGTATAATTTTTTTTCTGTCCTTTCTTTCTCTCCTGTTCCACTGTTACCATCCAGGCAAAATCCCCATTCTCAGTAATTTCTTAACTGGTTACCAAGTAAATTGCAGGGGCTTTAGTGACTCATTCTCAGTAAAGTAGATACAATGATGCTATCAAATCAGATCATGTCTCTCCATCAGTAATAACTTGTCAGTGGCTTCCAATTTGACATTGAATAAAATCAAAACCCTTTTCCTTATTAAAAACCATAACAAAGGTGGGTAATGGTGGCTCAGTGGTAGAGTTCTCACCTGCCATGCTGGAATCCCATGGTCACATCCCAGTGCCTGCCCATGCCAAAACAAACAAACAAACAAACAAAAAACTAAGAAAAACAAAACAAACAACTCTAAGTGATTCTGTACTTATACCCCTCTAACCTCATCTGACAGCAGACTCCAATTTCCTGCATCCACTGCAGCTACACTGACCTTCCTGTTTTGTGAAAATTGTTCCTAAGGGATTCTGGCCAGCATTCTCTTCTGCCAGTGCCCTCTGAGTTTTCTGTGCCTAGTACTTGTGTATTGCTCAGACACTGATGTAATAATTTTCGGTTCACTGCTGTCTTCTCTGACAGGCCTCCTTGACCACACCTTTTATATTAGCCACGTCTCACACTCTAGATGAATTTTCATTTTGGCTTAGTATTTAACACTTTTCTCTTTTATCCAAGTACTTGATTAGTATCAGTATCTCTTCTTAAGCCCTGCTGAATAAAAAACTTTCTATGAAGAAGGTCCTTATACCCCACTCTACACCAAGCACCTAGAATAGGAATGGGCACATAGAAAGTATCAAATTATTTCTGAAAGAATAAAATTTACATTGCTTTACACCTGATTGCATCACAATTTTTAGAACAGAGTTCTTCTGTAAAGAGGCACCATGGTGAAAAAAACAGAGCATGAGATAGGGATGGATTCAAATGAAGCTTCCACCATTTTCTTAATCTAAAATATTCATTTTTACTTTTCTGGATTTCATTTTTCTCATCATTATGAAAAATTATAGGGACTTCACAGCACAATATTATCATCAGTATATATGTGTATTTTACTATTTTTACATCTCCCTTTGATAGACCCTTCTAAAATTCCTGTTTTCCTTGGTCAGATTGACTATTTTGTAAAAACTGCATCATGTAAGGATTCCCAAAAGTGCCCTTAACTTGATAGAGAAACGATGAACACCTCTTTAGTTGTAGCAAAGGGAAAAGAGCTTTCAACTTTCAAGAATTACTATTGCCCTCTTGGGGTAACTTTTAATTAAAATAAATTAAAGAAAATTTTCAAGAGCTAGATTTTATTGAGTTTTGAATGTTGTGGTTAAAGTAATAAAATGACAAACTACTGACTGCTTTATTACTAAGGGCTTAAAATTATATAAGTAGTTGGTGAATTATCACTTGTATCAAGTATATATTTCTCTCCTTAACTAGAATGTTGTCAAACCTGAATTGCTAAATATATTCCCCATTGTGCCTGACAACTGAACTCACATCAACTTCACATGAATAAAATAGATAATCATTGTGCTAGTTTGAAGATGTTATGTACCCCAGAAAGAACATGTTCTTCTAATCCAATCTTGTGGGGGCAGACCTTCTATTGGGTGAGAGCTTTTGATTAGGTCGTTCCATGGATATGTGACCTGCCCTATTCAGGGTGGGTCTTGCTCCTTTTACTAGAGTCCTTTATGAAGGGAATAAAAGGTAGAAAACAGAGAGAGAGCTCAGGGCTGGCACAAAGAGCAGAGAGATGAAACCAAGGCAAAGACGTTTGGAGATGCTAAGCTAAGAGATGAAATCCAGAGTTTGCCTGGAGACACAAGTGAGGACCCACAGAAGCTCAAAGAGTCATTTGAAATCAGAAGCCAGGAGAGTGAGAGCAGATGTTGTCATATACCTTCCCATGTGACAGAGAAACCTCGGAAGCCATCGGCCTTTCTTCAGAAAGGTATCTCTCTCTGGATGCCTTAGCTTGGACATCATTATGGGCTTAGAACTGTATACTTGTAACTTAATAAATCCCCTTTATATAAAAAGCCAATCCTCTTCTAGTATATTGCATTCTGGCAGCTTTAGCAAACTGAAACACTTATGTTTAAGGCAACCAATTTTAATGGAAAAATGAATTTTAAATATGATAATATTACATTTTTTGAAAATTCTTCCTAGGTAATTTTCAACACCCCATCTTTTCATTAAACATATCTACACACACACTCTTAGATATATAAAACAATGAAAAAACATTATAATGCCTGGTAATGGTACTTTAAAGTGGAAAAGCAGGCCGAGCCGAGCCGCCCGCCCTCCTCCTCCCCTCTCTTTCTCCGCCGGCCCGCCGAGCCGAGCCGAGCCGCCCGCCCTCCTCCTCCCCTCTCTTTCTCTGCCGGCCCGCCGAGCCGAGCCGAGCCGCCCGCCCTCCTCCTCCCCTCTCTTTCTCCGCCGGCCCGCCGAGCCGAGCCGAGCCGCCCGCCCTCCTCCTCCCCTCTCTTTCTCCGCCAGCCCGCCGAGCCGAGCCGAGCCGCCCGCCCTCCTCCTCCCCTCTCTTTCTCCGCCGGCCCGCCGAGCCGAGCCGCCCGCCCTCCTCCTCCCCTCTCCTCCCCCTCCTGCTCCGGCTGCTCTCCAACCACCACGGTGCCTTCTTCCCCTGCCTTCACCGTGCTCCTCCGCCACCAGCCTCGACAGCCTTGCCGCCCTCACCTTTCCTCCTCCAGAACAGCTACTGGGGGAGTGGAGATAATACAGAGCAGCTCCCGGAACCACGAGGGAGATCAAAGGGACAGCGTACCCCATCCTGGAACGGCTGACTATCTGGGAGAACCAGCTCCGGTGAGATCACCAAGGGGCACGGGCTTTCCTGGGTGGGTCGGCAAGCGACCGGAGTCCCTCCCTTTCACCTTCCTGGGCCAGCTGGTAGAATTGGACAGGCGGTCCCCTTAGGCCGCAGCGGCTGGTGCCCCCACCACACGAGGCCCCCCGGAACAACTGAGATAGTTGGGCCGGAAATCCCCAGACTGCGGAGAACAGTGACCGGGGGATCCCTTCCAAACACGTGACTCCCCCGTCGGCTGGGAACAGTATACTCTCCCGGGCTGTGACAGCTGGTGCCCTCCCGCCACGCTTGGTGCCCCGGGCCGACTGGCTAATTTGGCCGGACGCTCTCCTGTGCTGCGACGGCCGGCGACCCTCCCCGCGTTTGGAACCCCGGGCCGGCTGGCATTCTTCCAAGACGCTTCGATTACCGAGCCTCCCCTACGGCGAGAGGTTCCCAGAGTTGAGGGACCCACAGCAACTTTCGCTGGTGGAACCCACAGACAGGCGTGTGCCACGAGCGCCACCTACTGGGCAGGATAGGAAGAACAGAACCCAGAGATTGCACAGAAAAATCTTTCAACCTGTGGGATCGAACACCCGGGGAAATCTGACTAAATGCCCAGACGCCAGCAGAAGATAACGGATCACGCTCAGAAAATTGAACACATGGCCCAGTCAAACGAAGAAACCAATAGTTCAAATGAGATACAGGAGCTGAAACAACTAATGCTGAATATACGAACAGAAATGGAAAACCTCTTCAAAAACGAAATCGATAAATTGAGGGAGGACATGAAGAAGACATGGGCTGAACATAAAGAAGAAATAGAAAAACTGAAAAAACAAATCACAGAACTTATGGAAGTGAAAGATAAAGTAGAAAAGATGGAAAAAACAATGGATACCTACAATGACAGATTTAAAGAAACAGAAGATAGAATTAGTGATTTGGAGGATGAAACATCTGAATTCCAAAAAGAAACAGAAACTATCCGGAAAAGAATGGAAAAATTTGAACAAGGTATCAGGGAACTCAAGGACAATGTGAACCGTACAAATATACGTGTAGTGGGTATCCCAGAAGGAGAAGAGAAGGGAAAAGGAGGAGAAAAACTAATGGAAGAAATTATCACTGAAAATTTCCCAACTCTTATGAAAGACCTAAAATTACAGATCCAAGAAGTGCAGCGCACCCCAAAGAGATTAGACACAAATAGGCGTTCCCCAAGACACTTACTAGTTAGAATGTCAGAGGTCAAAGAGAAAGAGAGGATCTTGAAGGCAGCGAGAGAAAAACAATCCGTCACATACAAGGGAAACCCAATAAGACTATGTGTAGATTTCTCAGCAGAAACCATGGAAGTTAGAAGACAGTGGGATGATATATTTAAGTTACTAAAAGAGAAAAACTGCCAGCCAAGACTCCTATACCCAGCAAAATTGTCCTTCAAAAATGAGGGAGAAATTAAAACATTCTCAGACAAAAAGTCACTGAAAGAATTTGTGACCAAGAGACCAGCTCTGCAAGAAATAATAAAGGAAGCACTAGAGTCAGATACAAAAAGACAGAAGAGAGAGACATGGAGAAAAGTGTAGAAAGAAGGAAAGTCAGATATGATATATATAATACAAAAGGCAAAATGGTAGAGGAAAATATTATCCAAACAGTAATAACTCTAAATGTCAATGGACTGAATTCCCCAATTAAAAGACATAGACTGGCAGAATGGATTAAAAAACAGGATCCTTCTATATGCTGTCTACAGGAAACACATCTTAGACCCAAAGATAAATATAGGTTGAAAGTGAAAGGTTGGGAAAAGATATTTCATGCAAACAACAACCAGAAAAGGGCAGGAGTGGCTATACTAATATCCAACAAATTAGACTTCAAATGTAAAACAGTTAAAAGAGACAAAGAAGGACACTATATACTATTAAAAGGAACAATTAAACAAGAAGACATAACAATCATAAATATTTACGCACCGAACCAGAATGCCCCAAAATACGTGAGGAATACACTGCAAACACTGAAGAGGGAAATAGACACATATACCATAATAGTTGGAGACTTCAATTCACCACTCTCATCAATGGACAGAACATCTACACAGAGGATCAATAAAGAAATAGAGAACCTGAATATTACTATAAATGAACTTGACTTAACAGACATTTATAGGACATTACATCCCACAACAGCAGGATACACCTTTTTTTCAAGTGCTCATGGATCATTCTCAAAGATAGACCATATGCTGGGTCACAAAGCAAGTCTTAACAAATTTAAAAATATTGAAATCATACACAACACTTTCTCGGATCATAAAGCAATGAAGTTGGAAATCAATAATAGGCGGAGGGCCAGAAAATTCATAAATACATGGAGGCTCAACAACACACTCTTAAACAACAAGTGGGTCAAAGAAGAAATTGCAAGAGAAATTAGTAAATACCTAGAGGCAAATGAAAATGAAGACACAACATATCAAAACTTATGGGACGCAGCAAAGGCAGTGCTAAGAGGGAAATTTATTGCCCTAAATGCCTTTATCAGAAAAGAAGAAAAGGCAAAAATGCAGGAATTAACTGTCCACTTGGAAGAACTGGAGAAAGAACAGCAAACTAATCCCAAAGCAAGCAAAAGGAAAGAAATAACAAAGATTAGAGCAGAAATAAATGAAATTGAAAACATGAAAACAATAGAGAAAATCAATAAGACCAGAAGTTGGTTCTATGAGAAAATCAACAAGATTGATGGGCCCTTAGCAAGATTGACAAAAAGAAGAAGAGAGACGATGCAAATAAATAAGATTAGAAATGAAAGAGGAGACATAACTACTGACCTCACAGAAATAAAGGAGGTAATAACAGGATACTATGAACAACTTTACGCTAATAAATACAACAATTTAGAAGAAATGGACAGGTTCCTGGAAAGACATGAACAACCAACTTTGACTCAAGAAGAAATAGACGACCTCAACAAACCAATCACAAGTAAAGAGATTGAATTAGTTATTCAAAAGCTCCCTAAAAAGAAAAGTCCAGGACCAGACGGCTTCACATGTGAATTCTATCAAACATTCCAGAAAGAATTAGTACCTACTCTCCTCAAACTCTTCAACATAATCGAAGTGGAGGGAAAACTACCTAATTCATTCTATGAAGCCAACATCACCCTCATACCAAAACCAGGCAAAGATAATACAAAAAAAGAAAACTACAGACCAATCTCTCTAATGAATACAGATGCAAAAATCCTCAATAAAATTCTAGCAAATCGAATCCAGCAACACATTAAAAGATTTATACATCATGACCAAGTAGGATTCATCCCAGGTATGCAAGGATGGTTCAACATAAGAAAATCAATTAATGTAATACACCATATCAACAAATCAAAGCAGAAAAATCACATGATCATCTCAATTGATGCAGAGAAGGCATTTGACAAGATTCAACATCCTTTCCTGCTGAAAACACTTCAAAAGATAGGAATACAAGGGAACTTCCTTAAAATGATAGAGGGAATATATGAAAAACCCACAGCTAATATCATCCTCAATGGGGAAAAATTGAAAACTTCCCCCTAAGATCAGGAACAAGACAAGGATGTCCACTATCACCACTATTATTCAACATTGTGTTGGAAGTTCTAGCCAGAGCAATTAGGCAAGAAAAAGAAATACAAGGCATCAAAATTGGAAAGGAAGAAGTAAAACTATCACTGTTTGCAGACGATATGATAATATATGTAGAAAACCCAGAAAAATCCACAACAAAATTACTAGAGCTAATAAATGAGTACAGCAAAGTAGCAGGCTACAAGATCAACATTCAAAAATCTGTAGCTTTTCTATACACTAGTAATGAACAAGCTGAGGCGGAAATCAAGAAACGGATCCCATTTACAATCGCAACTAAAAGAATAAAATACCTAGGAATAAATTTAACCAAAGAGACAAAAAACCTATATAAAGAAAACTACAAAAAACTGTTAAAAGAAATCACAGAAGACCTAAATAGATGGAAGGGCATACCGTGTTCATGGATTGGAAGACTAAATATAGTTAAGATGTCAATCCTACCTAAATTGATTTACAGATTCAATGCAATACCAATCAAAATCCCAACAACTTATTTTTCAGAAATAGAAAAACCAATAAGCAAATTTATCTGGAAGGGCAGGGTGCCCCGAATTGCTAAAAACATCTTGAGGAAAAAAAACGAAGCTGGAGGTCTCGCGCTGCCTGACTTTAAGGCATACTATGAAGCCACAGTGGTCAAAACAGCATGGTATTGGCATAAAGATAGATATATCGACCAATGGAATCGAATAGAGTGCTCAGATATAGACCCTCTCATCTATGGACATTTGATCTTTGATAAGGCAGTCAAGCCAACTCACCTGGGACAGAGCAGTCTCTTCAATAAATGGTGCCTAGAGAACTGGATATCCATATGCAAAAGAATGAAAAAAGACCCATCTCTCACACCCTATACAAAAGTTAACTCAAAATGGATCAAAGATCTAAACATTAGGTCTAAGACCATAAAACAGATAGAGGAAAATGTTGGGAGATATCTTATGGATCTTACAACTGGAGGTGGTTTTATGGACCTTAAACCTAAAGCAAGAGCACTGAAGAAGGAAATAAATAAATGGGAGCTCCTCAAAATTAAACACTTTTGTGCATCAGAGAACTTCATCAAGAAAGTAGAAAGACAGCCTACACAATGGGAGACAATATTTGGAAACGACATATCAGATAAAGGTCTAGTATCCAGAATTTATAAAGAGATTATTCAACTCAACAACAAAAAGACAGCCAACCCAATTACAAAATGGGAAAAAGACTTAAACAGACACCTACCAGAAGAAGAAATACGGATGGCCAAGAGGCACATGAAGAGATGCTCAATGTCCCTGGCCATTAGAGAAATGCAAATCAAAACCACAATGAGATATCATCTCACACCCACCAGAATGGCCATTATCAACAAAACAGAAAATGACAAGTGCTGGAGAGGATGCGGAGAAAGAGGCACACTTATCCACTGTTGGTGGGAATGTCAAAGGGTGCAACCACTGTGGAAGGCAGTTTGGCGGTTCCTCAAAAAGCTGAATATAGAATTGCCATACGACCCAGCAATACCATTGCTGGGTATCTACTCAAAGGACTTAAGGGCAAAGACACAAACGGACATTTGCACACCAATGTTTATAGCAGCGTTATTTACAATTGCAAAGAGATGGAAACAGCCAAAATCTCCATCAACAGAAGAGTGGCTAAACAAACTGTGGTATATACATACGATGGAATATTATGCAGCTTTAAGACAAGATAAACTTATGAACCATGTAATAACATGGATGGACCTAGAGAATATTATGCTGAGTGAATCTAGCCAAAAACTAAAGGACAAATACTGTATGGTCCCACTGATGTGAACGGACATTCGAGAATAAACTTGAAATATGTCATTGGTAACAGAGTTCAGCAGGAGTTAGAAACAGGGTAAGACAATGGGTAATTGAAGCTGAAGGGATACAGACTGTGCAACAGGACTAGATACAAAAACTCAAAAATGGACAGCACAATAATACCTAATTGTAAAGTAATCATGTTAAAATACTGAATGAAGCTGCATCTGAGCTATAGGGTTTTTTTTTGTTTTTGTTTGCTTGTTGGTTTGTTTGTTGTTGTTGTTTTTTACTATTACTACTACTTTTATTTCTTTTCTTTATATTAACATTTTATATCTTTTTCTGTTGTGTTGCTAGTTCCTCTAAACCAATGCAAATGTACTAAGAAACAATGATCATGCATCTATGTGATGATGTTAAGAATTACTGAGTGCATATGTAGAATGGTATGATTTCTAAATGTTGTGTTAATTTCTTTTTTTTTTCTTTCCGTTAATAAAAAAAATAAAAAAATTTAATAAAAAAAAAATAAAGTGGAAAAGCATGGAAAAAATCTTTGATATGTAGATTTTCAAACTTATTTTATGCCTTCACTATTTGTATCATTATAGATTTACAGTGCATTATGAGGTTAATACAAGTTAGCCTTTAATACCTTCTTTAGTTATGATAGTAATATTTTGACTACTGCAACAAATAAGCACATTTTATTTTACCTTTTTAACAGCTTTATTTAGATATAATTTACATAAAGTTCATACATTTAAAGTATAGAATTCACTGATTTTTCATATAATTATAGTGTTGTGCCACCATCACCATATTCTAATTTGAGAATATTTTCATCACCTCAAAAATAAAACTTGTACTCGTTACCATTCCTTTCTCTCCTAAGCCGTAAGGCAAACATTAATAATTTTCTGTGTCTATAGATTTGCCTAGTCTGAACATGGAATCATACACATATGTGATCTTTTGTGACTGTCTTCTTTCACTTGTTTTTTACTGTTCATGCATATTGCAGCATATGTCAGCATTTCGTTCTTTTTCATAGCTGAACAATATTCAATGGTGTGGATATGACACAATGTGTTTATCCATTCAATTGTTGGATATTTCATTTGTTTCTACCTTCTGGCAATTGCAAATAGTACAACTGTGAATATTCATGTCCTAGTTTTCGTGTAGACAGTTTTAGTTATCAAGGGTAGATAAATAGGAGTGGAGTTGTTGGTTCAAATGATGACACTATGTTTAAGATTTTGAGGAAATGCCAGTTTTCCAAGTGCTACTTCAATTTATATGCCAACCGGCAATGCATGAAAGTTTCGATTTCTCTACAACCTGGATTGTTATCTGTGTTTTTGATTATACCCATTCTAGTGGATATAAAAGGGCTTCTCATTGTGGTTTAAATATTCATTTTCCTAATGATTGATGATCATAAACTTCTTTTCATGTGCTTATGGTCCATTTTTATGTCTTTTTGGAGAAATGTCTATTCAAATGTTATGTCCTTTTAATTGGGTTATTTGTGTTTTTATGATTTTATGATAATATAGTTTCAAGTTCAACAGATATATGATTTACAAACATTTTTGCCACATTTGTGAGTGGTATTTCCACTTCCTTGATGATCTCCTTTGTAGAACAAAAGTTTTGTTTTGTTTTGTTTTTTATTAAGTCCAATTTATTCTTCTCTTTTATTGCTTATACTCTGGGTATTGTATCTAGTAAATCATTGCCTGAATTAATGTCATGAAAATTTGCACCAATGTTTTCATCTAAGAAAACTCGGTCCAATGTTTTCATCTAAGTGATTCATACTTTCACCTCTTACATTTAAGTCTCTGATCTACTTTGTGCTGATATTCTTTTTTGTATGCTGTACGGCAGGGTTCACGTCATTCTTTTTGCATGTGTGTATCCCCTTATTACAGCACCATTTGCTCAATTTTTGTTTATTTGGTTTTTCATTTGTTTGTTTGCTTATTGGCTTGTTTGGGAAATACATGGGCTGGGAATTGAACCTGGGTCTCCCTCATGGCAGGCGATAATTCTAACACTGAACTACCCTTGCAGCCCTGTATTAATTTTTTTATATAGTGTTAGGAAGGAATTCAAATTCATTCTTTTGTAAGTGGATATCTAGCTTCCCTAACAACTGGTGAAATGACAGTAATTTCTCAATATTTAATATAGGCCTAATATTGTATTGAATTTATTGTGTATTATCTCATTTGTTTACCAACACGCTGACTGTTATTTTGAGATATTAAAAAAATGGATTATTTGTACAGTGTCATTCCTGATGACATTAAATTTCTTATTTTCACAATATTATTTTGTTATTCCAATCACTTGTCATCGTAATTATTGTATATATGTTGAATTCCCTTCTCTGTGCTGGATTTTTATATTCAACATTTTGCTACTTTTTCTACATAAAAGCAACTCTTATAACCCAATATATCACTATGGATATTCACACAGTGCCTAAGATCTCCAGGTACTTTTTTTTTTTCTCATGGGCAGGCATCAGGAAATGAACCCCAGTCTCCAGTATGGCAGGCGAGAATTCTGTCCCTGAGCCACCATTACACTGCCCTTTTTTCTCGGCTCCCCTGGAACTTTTTTCTATATTTCATAGATTAGAGAATTGGAAGTCAAAAGCCAAGTGACTTTTCTCCATGAAAAAATTTCAGTAAACACTGATAATAACACAGATTTTCTCCATTTTTTATCATTGATGGGGAAACCTGGGATATAGAAAGGATATATGAGTTTTCTCAACTTATACAGCAAATAAGTAGCTTAGATTGGATACAGAACAAAGGTCATCTAAACCCTGCTATTGTATCTTTTAAGTTAGAGAACTGTCATTGAAACTGTGGGATTGTATGGATCTGATTATTTGATTCAGCAATGAACAAAGGTTTACACAATTTCTTACATGAAAATGCACAGAAAAATAGACATTCATCACTGGAAGGGATATATATATATATATATATATATATATTTAGTCCATATCTCCCCTATTATTTATTTATTTTTACCCCTATTTTTTTACCCGTCTTTCCATACCTTGGATAAAAAGAGCATCAGACACAAGGTTTTCACAATCACACAGTCACATTGTGAAAGCTCTATCATTATTACACAATCATCTTCAAGAATCAAGGCTACTGGAACACAGCTCAACACTTTCCGATATCTCTCAAGTCACTCCAATACACCATAAACTAAAAAGGGATATCTATATAATGCATAAGAACAACCTCCAGGATAACCTCTCAACTGTGTTTGAAATCTCTCAGCCATTGAAATTTTATTTTATTTTATTCCTCTCTTCCCCTTTTCAGTCAAGAAGACTTTCTCAATCCCCGATGCCAGATCCTGGCTCATGCCAAGAGTTCTGTCCCATGTTGCCAGGGAGATTCACATCCCTGGGAGTCATGTCCCATGTAACAGGTGAGGGCAGTGAGTTCACTTGCCGAGTCAGCTTAGAGAGAGAGGCCATATCTGAGCAACAAAAGAGGTTCTCTGGGGGATAGCTCTTAGGTATAATTATAAGTAGGCTTAGCTTCTCCTTTTCAGGAATAAGTTTCATAGCAGTAAACCCAAATATTGAGAGCTCGGCCTATTGATCTGATCATCCTCACTGCTTGCAACAATATCAGAAATTCCCCAGATGGGGAAGTTGAGTATTTCCCTCCTTTCTCTCCAGTCCCCCAAGAGGACTTTGCAAATACTTTTTTATTCACTGCACTGGAAGTGATCTTAACTTTAAGATGAGGAAGGGAAATTTGTCCAAAGTACATATCTATTTTGTGGCAGTGTTTATAAGAATATGCCAGTTTAGGTCTCTTTTTGATGTATCAATGAGAAATCAATTCATGTAATTTCAAATTACAGGGTTTTATTAATCACACATTTCAAAAGTTGTATTTCACAATACATCAACTTCGAGTTTAACTTTCTCAAAGCCTGTAAAAGGAATTTTCCTTCTTTCTGCATGTGGTTTTCAAATGAATACATTATATACATTTTTATTAGAATATTAAATAAAACTATTAAGCAGCATGTAGCAAATTGAGAGCTATAAAATTTGATGTTTTGGAGTTTTTCCATATCCTACTTATTTAGTGCATACCATATTTAGGGCTTTAATCTTTTGTTTAGTGCTAAAAGAGGTTTATTATATTACATTACATAATATTGTACCCTTTTATGTCCTCTTTTTAATTCACACAATATATATAGAACAACTTAATACACTAAATAATATTTTGCATAAAGATAATCTGTTTAGGTTAGTTCTTTCCAGTTTTTTCAAACGCACATGTAAATTTGATTATTTCTATAAAAACAAAAGAAGTATGAAGAAATATGAAAAGGTAAAGTTTGCTGAGTTTAAATCAACTATCACAATTTTATATACAAGCATCTCAAATTAAATAAACATTTACTCAAAAATATTTAATTGCTGGAATTGTGATATCTAGTTACCTTTCTCTACATGTATCTGTGCATATTTATATATGTATATATATTTTGTGTGTGTTATATACACATACATACTTGTTTGTGTATTTATATAAATCCATATGAGCATATTTATGCACTAATACAAATAGATTCATTTGAATTTGAGTTTCATGGCATTAGAGTTTATAGTTCACCTGCAATTGTCTTTTAACTGTAATCACTTTTCACATCTCTAGAAAAGTGTTCATAAATTACCCTTGCTGTGTTTCCTTATCTCTAACCTGTTAATCTTTTACAGTATAACCACAAGAGAATGGATTCAGTCGAACCTGTAAATGAAATTCTATTCTTACTTCATCCCACCCACAAAATAATTATTTACATATATATTATGCCTAAATATAAGTGATAATACTAAAACTTCTAGAAAATAACATGAATATAACTTCACAACCATGGAATAGATTCAGATATCTTAGGATAAATAAAGCATTAACTATAAAATGAAGCAAAACTGATATATTAGACTTCATTAAAATACCCCATTAAGAAAATTTAAAGGTAAGCTACAGACTAGGAGAAAATATTCCTAATGCTTGTATCAGATAAAGAATTGTACACCATACATTATCAAAGTATATAAAGAATTCCTACAAATCAATGACAAAAAGACAACCAATGACAATTGGGCATACATCTTAAATAAAAAATTGACAAAATAAGGTATATGAATAGTCAAAAAAATACATGAAAAATCTCAACATCAGTGATCATCTGGGAAATGCAAATTAAAACCACAAGATAGCACTACATAACCATTGGAATATCTAAAATTATAAAGTTTGACGCCATTCAGTGTTGACGTGGAACAACTTGAACTATCATGAACTGGTGGGAATACACAATAGTATGCCCACCTTGGAAAATTCTTTGGCAGCTTTTTGTAAGCTAGGAATTCCATTCTTTGATATTTCCCCATGTGTAGAAAACATGTGCACAAGATACTGTGTACAAGAAAGTATATAACATTCTCTTTTATAATAACCAAAGCTGGAGACATCTCAAACATCCATCAATGAGAAAATGGATAAAGAAATAGCAACGAATTCATATAATGGAATGCTACCCCAAAATTAAAAAGAATGAATTACTGATACATGCCACAACAGTAATAAATCTTAAAAACATTATATGACAAAAAACAGATACAATGTATCATTCTATTTGCATGAAGTTAAATGCTGAGGGAATTTAATTTTGATAATAAAACTCAGAAGAATGGCACCTGTGTGGGTTGGGGATAGTAATTGAATGGAAGGCGGCACAAACAAACCTTTAATAATGATGGAAATGTTCAATATCTTGAACAGGGTGTTAATTATATTTGTCCAGATATGTACATTTGTCAAAAATCATTTTAATTATACAAGTAAAATATGGGTTTTTCACTGTTGGTTTATTTTACCTCAATTTTAAAAACAACTAGTCTACAACAGGTTGGCTTTGAGAATGAAAAGGATTGAAGTACATGGACATTTGAGATGGAAGGGTCTTTGGATTTCGATTATATTATTATATTTAACTGCATTTTTTTTTTGTATGGCAAGGTCACATTTCATTATCTTTCCATGTGAGTATCCCGTTATTGCATCACGTTTCTTGAATTTTTATTTCTTTGTTTGTGTTTTGTTCTGCTTGCGTGTTTTACTTTGGGGGGAAGTGCATGAAACAGGAATCGAATCCAGGTCTCCTGCATGACAGGTGACAATTCTACCACTGAACTACCTTTGCACCCCCAACTGCATTTTATTAGTATATTTTACTCAAAGTATGTTTCATATTTTCTCCATCTAAAGAACACTGTCTTATTAGAGGACAAGTTATCATCCAAACTATGTTTTAATTCATAACAAATGTTTATATTAATAGTGTTATTAATTCACTATTAGCTGGAATAAGCAACATGTGTATCCATGGAAAATTATTAATAGCCATCTGTTTTATAAACTAAACCTAATAAATCTTCATTTTAAGTTTCTATAAAGATCTATCCACTTTGTAGTAGTAATTCCATTAACCTTATGGAATTACCATTTTTGTAGGTAAAATCAATAGAACGTTGGCAATCTCATAGGTTTCAACCAAAGTTGCTTTATGGATGTTATGAAAATAAATGGAAGGAGTTTCACGAACTTGCAGATCAGAAAGTCTCATATATATGTAACCAAATGTGACAAGGGGTAACATCTTGTAGAAAGTTAGGTGAAATAAGAACAGGTAGAAGTCTACTCTCTGTTGTAATCTTATCACTAATAATCTTCAATAAATCTCACTCAGGAGATTTGTAGAAGGAAAGTTGAATTGAGGAAGGATAAGAAAAGAATGTGTTTCTATGACAATTACACTTTCAACATTAAGGTGGAGTGAAGTTAGATATCTCTTTAGAGATTTTTTACCTTGATTTTGGTGTGACAGATATACCAGATGGATTTTGCTCTGTTTATAGTCAAGCATTAAAAGTTTCCTGTTGGATAAGTAATTGAAATAATCAAGAATTTCTACTCTCCCAATTTGCAAGTTAAAAAAGGAAAACTCTTTACTAAAATGTCAAGTTTAAAAAATAAATAAGTGTATTCAAGCCCTTGGAAGTCAGGGAAGATGTATTACATATTTTATTATTTATTGTAATAAATATCTCATGAAACAATATAATACCATGCACAAAGTAAAATATGAAAAGTTATTTGTTGATTAAATGGTTTATACATACTGATTCAATGGTCTCCATCAGTGTGTTATAGTACAAGCATATCAAACAAGTGACTTAGGGAACGACATTGATGAAATTTTATGATCCATAAGAATTTTATTTAGTACACATATAATTACTCAGCATGAAATTTGTCCAGACATAATAGTTGAGGTCTCTACAAGTGGGGATACTAAAAGCAGCAGCTTTAGGTCATTAACATCCCAGCAATATAGGGCAGGATTTTCCAGTGGACAAGAAAATCTCTCCCCTTGAACCTATCTGCTTTAAGCTTTAAGGTGCAAAAATCACCTTGTGGGAAAAATCTGAAAACACAAATACTGATTCAGTAGGTCTGGTGTGGAACCTAAGATTCCGTGTTTGAAACAAGGCATAAGGAGAATACTGATGCTTCTGGAACATGATAGATCATTTGAGTAGCAAGTCCTTAGACTGCGTGGGGTGAGTAGAAACCCAGAAAAAAGGAAAGAGGAAAAACCACTATGCATCATAACATTTATCCTGATACAGGGAGAGATATCAAGAGAATAGCAACATTTCCAAAGGGCAGACAATCTGCAATTTGCAAAGCGGACCATCACTGTCAATCAGTATTTATTGAGGGATTCCTCTATGCAAATCCTGATATTTAGTGCCCTCCAGAGTAATGAAGGAGACAGGAGACATGGTCTCTGACCTCAAAACACTAACTCTATTTCCAGAGAGCAGATTTAACTAAAATAAAAAAATACACAAGAACACCAATAAAAAGGAAATAAGCATATTAACCTGTCCTAAATAATGATTCATAAATGGTTTACAAATGCTGAGAGATCACCAGAGCAATTGAGGTGAATGACTCTGGATGGCATTTGGTAAGGTTTGTTACAAGATATGCATTTTAAACGATGCAGACTGAGGTTGAAATCTTTAAGGAAGAGAAGAGCCTTATGTCAAAGTTCAGAGCTGGAAACAAGGGAATTCAATTAGAGAGAGGTAACATGAGTCGACCTGCTAACTGGAGAGGAGGGATGAGGTGGATGTGATGAGAAATGAAAGTTATTACAGACATGGGCAAAATTCTTGAAAGTTGATAAGTAAAAAAATATATTGGTTTTCTGAACAGGAAATAATGACATGATTTAAGTGACAGTCATGTACATTCTTTCTGGACGGAATATATTGGAATGAAGAGCCTAAAAATAGAAAAATAGCCTACGAGACTATTAGAGTTGCTTGAGACTGATGACAGGTAAGGCATGGAATAAGGCTCAGGCCATAGGGGTTGAGAGAAATATTGCTAAGGAGAAAATGTAAAAATATACTTGGCCCCATACAATAGTGAATCATATAGGTGATTTCAAGTTTCCCTTTCAACCTCTTTTAGGATGCTTTCTTCTATTTTCAGTACACTCCCATTCTCAGGGCTTCATTACTGCTCCATGTTTCTTTCAGTTAAAGGAAGGTCAAATGATAACTCATATATACTGTAGAATGAATTGCTTTAAGATTACGTTTCTGAATCATAGGTCATGTTTGAAAGCACTGGAGAGATAAGTTTCTAATACTGCAGTCTCAGATATTTCAAAAGTTCTTGAGGGAAATAATTGGGAAGATTAGAAATTTCATCACGTGCTGCAGGCTGAATAAACATAGGAGTTGTTTCCATCTATTTAACAAAATGTGTCTTTAATTGTGAGAGGCAGTATGAAAAAGCAGCGTTAAAAGTCAGGAAAAAAGTCAGTTGCAACTTACCCAATAGTTGTGCCAATTTTAGAAAATAGTTAATGATTGCAGGTCTCAGTTTCCTTTTCAGTAAAGTGGTAAATGACAACTAACCTACTGCCAACCATTGCTGTGAAGGCCAAACATGGAGGAAGGTGGATGGGAAATAACAGAAGAGGAGTCAATATTAGACTAGAAAAAGATCAACCGTGATATGAGTGAAAATAGTTCTGACTTTGCAAAAATGCTTAGGCTTTTGAGAGAAAATGGTCTTCTTTTCTAACCTTATCCTGGGGTGTGTGTGTGTGTTTACAGATCCATAGAAGTTAAGGTTAAAAGTAAGGCCATTTATTTCTCAAGTGACTACCTTGATTATCATCATATAGATGTGGATTTGGGAATTACTTTCGATTATTAATTGTACCTTGGGATCACATATCTGCAAGGGAGCCAGTCTTTATGAAGGATTTCAGAAAGCTAAGGCTAAATTCTGGAGATCTCCCAAGCTAATGAAATTGTAGAAAATAAGAAGTAAACAAAGGGATTAGAAAGCAGTGAACAAGAAAGTGATGGTATGCCGGAAAGGATAATGAACGAAAAAGAGTTTCCAAAAGTTAACTTTTAAATTGACCATTCTCAACAGTAGAAATGAAATTCCAATTTATTCAATTATATATTTGAATATATCTGTACCTGCTACATACCAGCAGAGTGCTAGGATGCTATGAGAAACTTATATATGAACAAAAACTCTTACCCTTAGGATCTTTTGATAGATTTTCTGTATCAAATTTATTTTTTCTATGTTTTAATTGGTTTTTTGGTTGTTGAATTTCAGATGTTATTTACATGTTCTGGATAATAAATCCTTATTAGAAATTAAAAAAATTATTTTTTCTTAGCTTAGTTGGTGCTTTCATATGAAATTTTGCTATACTTAAATTCAAGTGCATAAATTTACATTCATTAAAACTACTTTATAGTATAAATTTTGAAAACAATTCTACTATTTTTGTTTTACCACTACTTTTTGTTTGTTTTGCTTAGCAAGCAAACACAATTAAATACTTCTAAAATATAAGTAACACTTTAGAAGAATATGTTTGCTATAAACTCCATATTTTGAAGTAACAATATTTGTGATCAAACTGACTTTATGAAATTAATTTCATTCTAAATCATAATAAATCTTTGAAAGTGATCATGATTTTAGCAGAGCCTCCATTCCTTTCCATTATAATTCTAAAATATTTTTGACCATCTTTCCTGTGAGTTAAAATGACAAGAGTTATCTGTTGCTCTCATGACTGGACAGTTTTGACACATCCATTTTTTAATGACAGGTTCTGCCTCAAAACCTGCTTGCCTGGAAGAGTAGCTATTACTCAAATCTTTGTCATTCCTGAGTCCAGACTGTCTTGTTCTAAAACCCCAATCTTACTTCACCCCGTAGTTATTTCTGGTGGCTGAGGTCCTTGAAATGGAGAAATTCAGGTGTTTTTTTTATCAACTATACTTAGATATCAAAAGACTAAAACCAACTCAAATGACAAAAAAAAAATCACAAGTATGACCTTTATTTCTAATATCTAATATTAGAAATATTCCTATTTCTAATATGTTGATATAGTCATCTGTGATTATGCTAAGTCAAAACAGCAAAATGAAAACAAAATACATTGTCTTTACCTAGTTGTCCATTCATTATCATCCTCATCGCTACCATCACTGTATATTTGAAGCTGCAGCCAGGACTATATAGGAGTTGCCTTTGGCTTGGTGATGTTTAGTTTTAGTTAAACAGATACGCATTCCACCCCCAGAGGGTTTTGTGTAAGCAGCATTGATTTACAAGGCACAAGAGAGTTCCAAACATGGATATGGATTTGTAACAAGGCAAGGCAGATAAGCCCAGGCAGTTTAATTTTTACATTTTGAAATATCAGCAATCACTACCGGATGAGTGTCACATTATTCCCTTATTTCAGGAATTATGTAACATAGTAAAAATAATCTGGGATTTGGAAAAAGAAGACCAGGGTTTACATTCTAGAATGATGTCTACTAACAATGCTTGCATAGTCAAGTTACTTAACCTCTTGAACCTCTGATTTCTCATATTAAAATGGCGTGATACTACTATCACAGAAAGATACAGTGAAGCTTACATGAAGTACTATTGTTCATATATTGCTTGCAAGTATGTATTTATCAAGTATCCCTTATACAAATATTTGGAAGTAGGAATAATTTTATGAATGTGAAAGTACTTTATAAACTCTAAATTGCTACCTATAACTTTTTATCTGTAGATATTGCTGCATATGTGACTATATATATATATAAAACAAGAGTTACCTATCATGTATTTATATATATATATATATATATATTTCACAGGGTTCAAATGGAATTTAATTTATTTATATAAGCTCATTGTTTCAGTTGGCTAGAGCTGCCAGAATGCAATATGCCAGAAATGGGTTGGGATTTATTAAGTTACAAATTTATAGTTCTAAGATCATGAAAATTTATACTTCTAAAGACCATGAAAATATCCAAATTAAGGCATCAAGAGTGAAATATCTTCTCTGAGGACATGTTGCTGGCATCCAGCACTCCTCTGTCACCTGGGAAGGCACACTGCAATGTCTGCTGGCCCCTCTCTCCTGGTTCCGGTTTCACCATGGCTCTCAGTGTTTGTGATCCTTCTTGCTTCTTCTGGGGTGTTTTCTTTTCCTGAGCTGTCTCCAAAATGTCTCTGCCTTTTATTCTCTCCTAAAAGACTAAAACAAGAGGATGAAGACTCACTTTGAATGGGTTAGGTCACATCTCCATGGAAATAACCTAAGCAAAATGTCCTACCCACAAAAGGTCTGCAGCTCAGTTCTTCTGATATGTACCCTCAAACCAGCATCCATTCTTGAGTTTCACACCAACCTTTGTGGTTACTAGGGAATAAAGGATTCCCACTGCTCAGGGACTCACAGGTCACATTCCTTAACCTCCTGTGTTGTGCAAATTGCTAAGGTGAAATTTCTCAAGAAGGCAATCTGCTGTTTTAGACAACCACGTTTAAATCCAGGATGACCTTTATGCTTTAAAATAATGATCCAAATATCTGTAATTCATAATCATATAATGTCATGATTCCCTCTTCTTATAATTGATTTTGTATCCAGATCTCAGGATAATTTTAAAGAAAATTTTAGAACAATGCACTAGAAGGGACCTAAGAATCTATCCAATGAACACTCTCACCTGTAAACAATTTGGTTGAGTGTGAAGAGCTGAAACTTCAACCCAGGACTCACTTTCTTTATTGATCTAAAAGCCATACTGCATGTTGCAATAGTATTATAATTCCATGTAAAGACTTTCTTGTTTTAATTTATGGGTTTTGTGTTAGTTAGATTCAGTTCTCAACTTGGCCAGGTGAGCATACCTAGTTTTGTTGCTGCGGACATAAGCCAATAGTACGTGAACCTCATCTGTTGCTGATTTACATCTGCAGTCGGCTAGGAGGCGTGTCTGCTGCAATGAGTGACGTTTGACTTAATTGGCTGGTGCTTAAATGAGAGAGCGCAAGGTAGCACAGCTAAAGCAGCTCAGCATTCCTCATCTCAGCACTCTCAGCTCAGCCCAGGCCTTTGGAGATGCAGAAGTCACCCCGGGGAAAGTTGTTGGAACCCAAGGGCCTGTGAGAGAAGACAGCAGAGACTATCCTGTGCCTTCCACGTAAGAAAGAACCTCAGTGGAAGGTTAGCTGCCCTTCCTCTGAAGAACTAACAAAATAAATCCCCTTTAATTAAAAGCCAATCCATTTCTGGTGTGTTGCAATCCGGCAGCTAGCAAACTAGAACAGGTTTCCTCCCTTTTCTCACAATTATAATGCTTTGATTTGTGTAAAGTAGGTTAATAATATCACATTCTAATACAAATTTGAGTAAAATAGGATAGTACTATCATGTTCTAGCACATTCAAAGTAACAAATAATGCTAGCTCGATGCTTGCATCATAATACTCCTTTGCTCTCTCATAGAAGGTCCATTTTTGCCTTGCAAATATAATAAAGATATCTAGCTGTCTGCAAGAGTATAACAATTTGTAAAGCAGCACAAAATTGCAATTATCAGGGTGTCTTATTTTTTCTTGAAATAAAAATAATTGCACAGCTTTAATTGTTGTAGCAATTACATCTTTAATTAAAGTACCTGGAAAATCTGCATTTTCTCATACATTCATGGATAATATTATTTATCTTAATTGCTATTAAGCTCTTTTGATAAGCTGCTATTCTATTTATTAATCATAATTTTGTTTTTTACACGAACACTTACAATCATTTAGGAAATAAATGAAAAGCATAGACAATCTACACATGCAAAAATCTTGGTTGGCTGCTTACTTAATTGATTTTTGAAAATAAAGCAGCATCAACACGGATCTGTTGCCTCTAAAGTTTTCAGTTTAAAATATCTATAAACCTTATTTCTCTTGTAAAAATTGTAATGTTCTTTTTACAACTCACAACTTCTTTAAAATTCTTTTCTTTTCTTTTCCTCCAGAGGCATAACAAATTCATAGTTCCTTTTTTTAGAATTTGGTACCATCTGATTACATGTTTGGTATATATTTCTGGTTATCTTTCCTCTTGAACACTGCTGTTATAATAAAGTATGGTTCTATATTTCAATAAAGACTCTGGACTCAGGATCAATAGAGAAATTTGAATATAGAAGGTTAATAAGTATTTGTGGACTTAAAAACAGGCTTCTGATTTAAATCCTCATCTCCCACACACTCCTTTCACCTGATTTTGTCTGCTTACTAGACCGAGACAGCTCCTGTCACTCAATTCAGCATCATTTTTTGAGTCATTGGTCTATATCACTACTCAAGAACTTTGATATTTTTTACTAACCTCTTATTTTTGGCATCTGTGATGGAATATCTTGGCATTCCTACTACTTCTTCTCTTCAACTCTTTAATGGTACATTTTTGTAAACCTTCCAGTTTTCCAAACTCAGTCATAGTTATTATTTTCTTTCCACTCTGCAGTCTCCCCTGTGAGGTCATTCAAGACCACGACCGCAGGAATTCCTCTGTACAATGACAGGGGTGCAAGGGTAGTTCAGTGGTAGAATTGACGTTTGCCATATGGGACACCTGGGTTTGATTCCCAGTCCATGTACTTCCTAAAAAACAAAAAAAAAAAACAAGCAAACAAAAATTCAACAAAATGGTGCTGTAATAACAGGATACTCACATGAAAAAAGAATGAAATGTGACACCCGCCATACAGCATACAAAAAAAAAATGAATCCTAAAGTTTTATCTCCATCCCACAACATTCCTCTGATCTCCATGTCCCTATGCCCGATGTTGACTAGACATCTCCCTTTGGATGGCTCAGAAATAATCTCAATCTCTACATGTCCCAAATCACACAACCTCACATCTTAACCCGTGATGTGAGCCAAAATCAGAGTAGGCTCTTTATTGTTATCTGTAGAACGAAAACAAAATGATTCCACTGGTGACCATCATGGCCTTTCTCATGTAACTTGACTTCTCTCATCCTGAGTTTTTTTATCATTTTATTTATTTCACAAGCACTTCTACAGTCCCATCTTTGAACCAGGTGCCCTTCTAAGCACTTTGCAAATTCTAATTCATTCAGTCCTCATAACAAACCTTTGATATAGTACTCTTATTATCTCCATTTTGCAGATAGGTGCCAGAGCAAAGAGATGTTAACTTGTTCAAGGTTACGTGGCTAATACAATTAGAATGGCAATTCAAACTCAGGTGATCTATATCCAGACTCTGCACATGAACCACTGTGCTATGCTTTCTCTCTGATCATTTAAGGAATGAGATTGGGCCAGGTCATCTGTCTCTGTTAGCTCACTCTATAATCATTTATGTAGAGAATATGAAAAAAGGGAGCTAGTCTACCAGGGCGATAAAATTAAATTTTACTGCATTATATTTTGAATTTGTCTTAGCTTGACCACAAAACAATGAAGTACAAAAGGGAAGCCTAGCCAGAGCTGCGGGCGCTCCTTCTGCCCACGGTGTCTCATATTCATTCTTAAGGAACTGAGAACTTAATCTTCCAAAATGTCAAAAAGACCATCTTATGCCCCACCTCCCACCCCAGCTCCTGCAACACAAATGCCCAGCACACCAGGGTTTGTGGGATACAATCCATACAGTCATCTCGCCTACAACAACTACAGGCTGGGAGGGAACCCGGGCACCAACAGCCAGGTCACGGCATCCTCTGGTATTACGATTCCAAAACCCCCAAAGCCACCAGATAAGCCACTGATGCCCTACATGAGGTACAGCAGAAAGGTCTGGGACCAAGTAAAGGCTTCCAACCCTGACCTAAAGTTGTGGGAAATTGGCAAGATGATTGGTGGCATGTGGCGAGATCTCACTGATGAAGAGAAACAAGAGTATTTAAACGAATACGAAGCAGAAAAGATAGAATACAATGAATCTATGAAAGCCTATCATAATTCCCCTGCATACGTTGCTTACATAAATGCAAAAAGTCATGCAGAAGCTGCTTTAGAGGAAGAAAGTCGTCAGAGACAGTCTCGCATGGAGAAAGGAGAACCTTACATGAGCATTCAGCCTGCTGAAGATCCAGATGATTATGATGATGGCTTTTCAATGACGCATACAGCCACCGCCCGTTTCCAGAGAAACCACCGCCTCATCAGTGAAAGCCTTAGTGAGAGTGTGGTGCCAGACGTCCAGTCAGTTGTCACAACAGCCAGAATGCAGGTCCTCAAACGACAGGTCCAGTCCTTAATGGTTCATCAGCGAAAACTAGAAGCTGAACTTCTTCAGGTAGAGGAGCGACACCAGGAAAAGAAGAGGAAGTTCCTGGGAAGCACAGATTCATTTAACAATGAGCTTAAAAGGTTATGCGGTTTGAAGGTAGAAGTGGATATGGAGAAAATTGCAGCTGAAATTGCACAGGCAGAGGAACAGGCCCGCAAAAGGCAGGAGGAAAGGGAGAAGGAGGCAGCAGAACAAGCTGAACGTAGTCAGAGCAGCATTGTTCCTGAGGAAGAGCAAGCAGCTAATAAAATTGAAGAAAAGAAGGAAGATGAGAGCATTCCAATGGAGACAGAGGAGACACACCTTGAAGAAACAACAGAAGGCCAACAGAATGGTGAAGAAGGCACGTCTACTGAGGACAAGGAGAGTGGGCAAGAGGGGGTTGACAGTCTGGCAGAGGAAGGAACCAGTGATAGCAACACTGGCTCAGAGAGCAACAGTGCAACAGTGGAGGAGCCACCCACAGATCCCATACCAGAAGAGGAGAAAAAAAGAATAAGTGTTGCCTTGTTTTATGTGTTCTAAATACTTTTTTAAATGAAATGATGTTTTTTGGAGTTTTAATGGTGTTACGTGGTTTGTGTATTAATTTTTTTCTTGTCCATATTACACTACCAAAGGCTTTTGGACCGACCACACAGCATCATGGGCCTAATGGCACAGTCGCCTTTTCCTAAGCAGTTGTGAAGATGGCTCTTTTCTCTGGATCTCATTTCTAGCTCTCAGCTGCTGAAATGCTTCAGAATCTAGTTTGAGAAAACGCCCACCTCTTTGGGGAATTATCCTTTGATGCTGTAGAATCTACTCGGTTCTCACCATTGCCTTTCTACAGCTCACTCGGGTGCCTACCAAAGCCATAGCTTTAAACCTTTCCAGTCCCATCAATAGCATCCTGAAAGTCCCCTCTCCTGTTTACTTCTGCAAAGAGTAGCTTCTTGAAAATGTAATCATGTGTAAGAATTTGTTCACTTCCCCTTTTCTGTTTTTAATCAGTGTGTCAGGTACCAAGAATTGTGTTAAGAAATTGAGTGTAGCCCTCAACTACACTTGGATTGGACTGATCTATAATTGTGGCTCTCTCCATAGTTAGAGTTGTTACTAGTTCATGAAACTAGTGCTCATTAAAGTGAGCACAGCACATACATGTTATCTATACTGTTTTTTTGTTATAATTAATATAGGGTACATTCTGATAAATTTATCTTATTTTACAGGAAAAAAAATACTTTTTTACCAAATTTTCCAAAGACAGAATAGATCACAAAACTTAAGGAATTGAATAACCTTGTAATGGAATAAATAACTTCCAAATGTTTCGTGCATTCCAGAAAAACAGCTGGGAATTAAGTTCATCCACTTAGAATTGTTTTACAGTAATCAAAACATTCAAAACCTCAAGGCTCGAACTTGGAGGAGAGCCAGCCTTTTTGATAAACTGTTAGTAAAGTTTTGGAGATTAGAAGCAAGACAGTTTGTGACATGTATGCTTCACAAAAACTAGAGTAGATTTTTACTGAAAAGTGGTACATCTAATGGTCTATGTTTTTAAATGTCCAAATGTAATAAAAAAATGAAAAAAGTCTCAGTCTTTTTAATGCAATAAATATTTGTGCGCAAGCAAGCAAAAAAAAATGAAGTACATAATGCACATATTTAAAGAAATGTTTATTTGATGAATGGAAAATTAGCACAAATGATGCAAACACTTGTGATATTTAAGATAACATAAACACCTTATACTGTTTGCTAATTATTTCAGTTACGCATTTGTGTCTCAAATCAGGCTCTACTTTCATGTAGAATGACACCATATTTCCACGAGCTTTTGAAAATGTGCTGATAATAACCTTCTTTCCCAAGCCTAAGCTGATTTCTATTCATCAATTCATTTATTCTTTTATTATGTAATGAAATATTTATTGAAGTACTTAAATAAAAATATAAATATACATTTTATACCTACAGCTTACCAATTGGTGTGTTAGAAGCTAAAAATATGACCATGCCCATAATAAGGAGTTTACATTACAAAGAAAAAAAAAAGAAGAAAGAAAGATTTTATATTTCCATAAGAAATTGGAAGTCCAAGTGGAAATATGTTAATAGTGGTTATTTCTGGGGGGATAAAATTACATGTGATTTCTCATTGCTTTTCAAAATTTTAAATAAAATATGTTTGCTTTTAGGATTAGAAAAAGCGATTATGAAATTCATTTTAAACATCAGAATTTCTTTGAGGACTTTGATAATTTAATGGGATTCTGTCCTGGCATATTTGTTTACAAATACTTTAAAGAATTATTTCTCTTTTATCAGTTGCCCTCTCCTGGAGCATGGTATGTAGTAAATACTCAGTGATTTCTTATTGAATATGTGTGGGCATTTAGTACAGAGAGAGGAAAGCAGGGAAGAAGATGGAGAAGTTGAGAGAAAAACCATAATTACGGTTAAAACTAAGGACAGAACCTTCTGCCAGATGCCTTTCTAAGCACTTTAAATGAATTTACCTTCCATTTTCTAAACAGCCCCATGAGGCATGGGCTATGATTACAAATTGTGATTTACAAATACAGAAAGGCACTGAAAGTTTAAGTAATATGCCCAAAGGCAATTAACTCGTAAATAGCAGAGCTGGGATTCGAACCGAGGCAGTCCGACTCCAGAACCTGCACACATAACCACTGTCAGGGTCCATTACATGTGTTCTCAGGTGAAAAATCACCTCAGTATTAATCGGTAAGTAGGGTAGTGTTGACAGTATAATGCAGAAGTTTTACTGTGTTTATGTGACTTTTTTCATAAACAAATGAAATCTGAACGGCAGGAGTAAGAAGTAACTTTCAGGACAAATTGTGGTGGGGGAACATCAGTCTGACTGCTGATCTAGCAGCAGGAGCTCTTTGGGCCATATTTAAAGGCAATTTAAAATAACATATTGTGTCCAGGGCTCCATATCCAGAATTGCATCCGTGGCTTGGTACACTCTCAGCTGTGGCAGGTCACATTGCTTCCTTTGCCCTCTTTTAAGACTGCCCCATGGGCTGCAAAAGTTAAATCCGTGTACCTTTTTAGCATGTCAGAGCTGCTCTGGAGTGTGACCAGCATCTCCGATCTATTGCTTTTGGGCATTTGTATTGCCTACTGCGTCAGCCCTCGGGCCACTCTGAGCTGTCCAAATTATCACCTCAGATACAAATTATTGTTTTGTTTGTTTACTAAGTTGTATAGGATTTAAATAATCACCCACTAACTCTTTTTACCCTATAAGCCCCGTTATTTATTTATTTATTTATTTTTTATTAGAGAAGTTGTGGGTTAGGAGAGAAAACATGCATACTCTACAGGGTTCCCCTATGCCACCCTACTATTAACACCTTGCATTAGTGTTTTACACTTGTTATTATTGATGAAAAAATTCCTATAATTGCATTATTAACCATAGTACATGGCTTACCTTAGTGTTCACAGATTGTGTTGTACCACCTCACAAATTTTTCTTTTTTTTAATTTTTCTTCTGGGAACATGTACACAATTGAAAATTTTACCTCTTAATCACATTCAATTATATAAATCTGTGCTGTTAGTTACATTTACACTGTGGTGCTACCATCACCACTATCCAGTACCAAAACTTTACCATTATCCCAAAGTGAAATTCTGTAAAATTAAGCACTGATTCCCTACTCCCTACCTCCATTCTGTCTCCTGTAATTTATAATCTAGATCCTGAATCTGTATGCTTATTCTAAATATTTCCTATCAGTGACAGCATACAGTATAACATACAGTGTAATCACTGTGTTTCTATTTCATTCTACTCAATATGTCTTTGAGGTTCATCCAAGCTGTTGCGTGCATCAGAACTTCATTCTTTTTTATGGCTGAATAAGATTCCATTGTGTGTACATACACAATTTTCTGTATTCATCAGATGGTGGACAGTTAGGTTGTTTTCATCTTTTGGCAAGGATGAATAATGCCATAATAAACATTAGTGTGGAAATATCTGTTCAAGTCCCTGCTTTCAGTTCTTCGGGATATATATACCTAAAAGTGAGATTGCTGGGTCATATAGTTATTATATACTTAGCTTTCTGTAGAACCACCAAATTATCTTCCATAGCAGCTGCATTTTGCATTAACACCAATAATGAGTAAGTGTTCCTATTTCTCTGCATCCTCCTTAACATTTATAATTTTCTGGGTTTTTAAAATAATAGCCATTCTAGAAGATGTGAAAGAATATCTCATTGTGTTTTTTATGAGCATTTCCCTAAGAGCTAATGCTATTTAAGTATCTTTTCATGTGCTTTTTTGGCCATTTCTTGATCTTTGAAGAAAAGTCTATTCAAGTCTTTTGCCCATATTTTAATTGCATTATTTTTCTTTTTTTTGTTGAATTGTATCATATGTTTATGTCTTCTGGATATTAAACCCTTATCAGATACGTGGTTTACAAATATGTTCTCTCATTTTGGAGACTATTTTAATTTAATGATAAACTATACAATCAATATACAGCTTTGCAGAATGCAAGATTTTTTCAGAAACCATATATTTTATCAAATACCTCTCTACCACTATCATAGTGTACTCCCTCTTTAGTCTGTCAGATTATTTGTCTTCAGCTGACCATGGGCTACTATCCATAAATGAGGTAGAGCAATAGATAAATTAAGTGGGGAAATGTTAACACTAGTAATCATCTGCATGCATGGCATCTTCTTTACATATTACAGTCATTATTTAGTAGGCCTAAAATAATGTCTTTGGGTAAGAGTACACTATTTGTAGGGTAGATATTTGTTTATAATGTTCTTTTATATAAAAAATGGGCTTATTGAATTTTTCTTTTTCAGCACTTCCCTTTCCATAAGTCAACAGTGTTACAAAAGGTTTATATAAATAAATTTTATAAACGTTACATTATATATTATATATGCTATGCATTAATATATATTATATAGAACATAACATAAAGTTATATATAATATATAGCATAGCAGAATATATATAATATCTTATATATATTAACATAACAAAATGTAAAAGCATATTATTAATATATAATATTAGTTAATAGTAATAGTAACAGCAAGTTCATAGTAGAATTAAGATACATAATGGCAGAGTTAATATTAACATGCATAAGCAGTAAATAATTATTGTCTGTTTTAAAATGAGCACAGAATTAGAATTCAGGTTACTTAAAATATATTCTCTGCTGTACTATGTATTTGCTTTTCGTGTAATGTGAACCTCTTTGGATTCATATTCTTCCTCATTTAAATGAGGAGAATGAACTATATGACCCTTAAATTCCTTATGGCCCTCTACTTTATCTCATTTGTATCTCCTAACAAAACTTATTGATGGACAGAAATATAGATTAATAGATACTCAAATTATAACTTAAAAAATCAAAAGTGTCATCTCATTGCTTCCTCCTTTTACCACTTACCCCTTCTTTAATAGAATTAACATCCAAGAGTATAGTTCTCGCTAGTTAAATCTACTAAAATTAGAGACTGAAGTTCTATGGGTATTCCTAAAGTAAAAAATACCATGAAACGATGCCTTCTTTCTCACACACACAGGTGCACAGAATGCACATATGCACATGCACCCACCCAAACTATATAAAGTAGATGGATAGATTAGATTGTTAAATGGATAGATAGATGAATAGATATATTTTTCATATGATAGATGGGTAGATGTATGGATGTATGGATAGATGGATGGGTGAAAGGTTGGTTGGGTTAGACATTGTTTTTATAATTAAGTATAATTGTGTCACAGCAAAATTATACAGTCACAAACTTTTGAATTAGGAGCATATATTCACCATTTCTGAGTCCTCCCTTATCTCCATCAGGTAGTCCGCTCCAACACTGACGCTGGCTCCCCAGGCACACTACTCATACTATGACTTCCATATGCTGAAGTTTCAAAAACAGAAATGGCAGTTAGAGACACTGGTTCTCCCAAAGTGCCTGTAGTTCATGCCATATGGACAGCTATTTGTATGCAGAGTTTTCTAATTGTGTGTAAGGCTGTGGGGAAAGTTTGCATATATTTGAAGCATTCTTTCTGTAAGTGAGTAGTACAAATTGATTGACAGCAACATCCTATAACAGTTCTACAATCACAGACCTTAACTCAGGCCACCATATTGCTGAACTCTAGACAGCTTCCTTTACCCAAAGTCCCTGTAAGTGGGACTTCATGGATTGTGCAGGTCACAAGCTATATGACAACACAAGACAAGCTGACATTAGCTCTAAAGAATACACGCTATTGAATAAAATAATATAGTGCAGAGACAGAGACATGGTACACATTCAATATTAAAATCTGGGTTAAATGAATAAACTAAAATAAATAAACATATGGATATTTTATTTGTATTACATATTCTCATTCACAGGATTTAACAGTTGTAATATCTGAAAAAAAATGCTGCTTTAATTATTAACCTTAGCTAAAGAATCATAATCCTTAGCTTAGTTTACGAACATAGGTTGTAACTCCAGGCAGCTAAGGTTGGGTTTACTGCTTCTCCGTGCACTCCACAGTGTCAAGCTTTTAATAGGATATTAACAATTTGCTGCTTTGTTTTGATTTCATTTTATTTCAATTTCCCTTATGAAATTCTTTAAAAGAAGCCAAACAAAATGCCATGGATATGTCAGGGATAAGCAGACAAATATCTTTAAAGTTTCCTTTTTACATTCAGAAAATTATGATCTTATCTTTATTCTCTAGCATTCCCTAATCTCTTTCACACTCTGGAAATTTCAAAATATCCAATAAACACAAAAATTATTGAGAAAACCTCTTTGTGGGGGGCAGCTGATTAAATTAATTTCTTTTAGATTGATCTGTCTATAAGAATGCCACCAAAGTGATTAAATCTGCTTCATGTGGGAAGCATACTTCACCAGGTTGTATTCTTTCTGTTGTCAACTGAAATGGTAGATAACATGTAAGATGCTTTATTGAAATTCCCAGGAGCTGGAAAAAGGTTCAGTTTGTCTTTGGTCTAAGTGAATTATTAGATACATTTTGTATTTGTGAATTTGGTAATAGTAGTTTATGAGTGTTCATTACCTATACAACTCAATATTACCACAAAAATTGCCTTAAGAGAACGGTTTCTGATATTGGCTTCGGGATGTAATTTTGAACCATTAAAGTTGTGAAATCCACTTTTACTAGTGAGTCAGCAGTGTTTATAATGTGTACTTAAAAGGAGATAATTAAGGACCAGGCAGCCTCTTGATTGTTTGCAGTGCTTCCAAAATTTTATTCTAATGAACAACTGTTATTTCAGTCTACTCATTTGTGGAATACAAACTAATTGCTTAGCTTCATCTGCAGTGTTTCTGAATATGAAAGGACTGCACAATACTGATTTGATTAATCCTGGTATACTTATATAGGGAGATAAAGGATGCTATTAACTTTGAACTTTTGATATTTGATTTGTGCATATAATTTTTATCCAGATGGCACAGGTTTATGTCAGACCAACCCTAATAACTTAATTCTGAGTGGCAAGGCAAAAGAATTTTAAAAGATACAAAGAATGTCTTTCACAAAAGTAGAAATGAGGAACATGTTTACATTTAGATAAAGGAACATGAAAGTTCATATTCTTTTGCTAAAAAAAATGAAGATATCTAAATTTTCAATTGTGTAAAGTTTTTGACAAACATAAAATTCTCAAAATACTCAATAACACCCTGAGAAACTACTTTTCTTGTTCCCTACTAAATATATCTCAAAATATGACCACCCAATATTTCTGGACATTAATATTTCTTCTAGAGTAAGCATGAAGACTTAGCTCAGTATAACTTTTCAAACAACTTCAATGTAGTCCTATAGTATGAATTTATATACATTTGATAATCATATTGTGTTTGTTTTTCCATATTTGAAATATCATAACATATTTGTCACCTAGAATATTAACCCTGTGATCATCCATATTTATTAAAATACTAATTAACCAGCATAGTTGATTTTAGATATTTGAGCCAAAATTCAATGCTAATTTACATGGCTCATATAATGTGGTGATTTTATATCAAGTATAGAATGAAATCAGTAAGTAAGATAAAAAGATCATTTTAAAGATTATAAAGTCTTTAAAAAAAAACACGTCAACTTAAACCATCTTTCCCTATGTTCCTAATTAGTATTCATCCATTACATGGTTTCTGATGCCCCTTCCCTATATGGGTCATTACAATTTATACCTATGCTGCTATTTTTAAATAATGAACACATTTAAAAATCAATAGAAAATTTAAAGCCTACTTATATAAAACTTCAAGCAGATAGATATTGTACTTGCTTTGCCTAATATGTTAGAAGAGTCAGCTCTGATTGAAGCACCTTCTCAAATACTTTATTCAAATAATGTAATGAAAATATTTCTCATAAAATTAGATTAAGAGTATTTTAGCATACACTACATGTAGAGGAGAATAGGAAGGTGGCTTATTATAAAAGTGTTGCTCACGTAAGCATTCTGGTATCTCTGGGTTTGTATAAGCCTAAAAACTGTGCTGCCAATCAAAAGGATACAAGCAAGCCTGAGTGTCCTCCCAGAAACAGCATTTTTTTAAAGAAATGATTATTGATCAAGGAACTCTTGCCCTACTTTTTATACAAATGCCTGCAAGCACCATGTATTCTCAACCTTGTAACAACTAAAAATAATGAACTTACACAGCAGTCACGATAAATGTGTTTAGAGTACAAAGCAGGGCACCATGATATCCAATCACAAGCAATTATATTTACCCGGATTTTCAAAGATCCTGCAACTCAAAAGGGAAGAACCTGTGACATGATCAGAGAACATTTCTGTCTCCAGGAAGTAGTGAAGAAAGCTGGAGACCAGAAATAACTTTGGAGAAAGGATTAGGTAAAATGTGAGGGGAAAATTCAGGGAGCAAGATAGATTGGTAAAGCTCTTTTCTGTTATATATTCTAAGGAGATGATCTATAGAATGAGTGTATATCCCTGGCATTAAGATAGTAACTGGGAGGGGGAGTGTTATTGGAAAGAACATAAGAGAAGAACTGGTAAGGATACCTTGTAAAGGAGTGGAAATGGAAAGACATCATTTAATTTTCTGTTCATTTTACTTGTTTGTTTCTTCCCCTATGATATTATAAAATGATTAAGGCAGTTAGTGTTTATATGGTACCTAATTGGAGAAATAATAAGAGAAAAATAAGCTTTCAAATGCTAATCTGCTTAAAGTCAAAATATAAGGTGACTATATATGTCAAAGTAAGAAATAGAGTAAGGCTTACAAATAGGACCCATTGGCCACCATCCCCTTCTCTAGTATCCGCTGCTGATTTTTCTAATTGATCCCAAAACACTTTCCCACTGGTGCCAAATATTCACAAAGTTTTTCTCTAGATAATGCTTAGGTAGTGGTTTTCAAATGTTAGTTTTTATGGGAATTACCTAAAGGGCTCTTTAAAGCACAGATTGCTGGACTGTGTGACCAGAGTTTCTGATGCAATAGGTCTGGGGCAGGGCCAGAAAATTTGCAATTCAAGAAAATGCGTACATGCATATGGATATATGTATACACACACACACACACACACACACACACACACACACACACACATATACATGTATATACTTACATACATACATATATATAAATACACACATGCATGTAAGGTAGTGATATATACCTTGGAGAAAAAAACTCTGCATTAATAAATGAATACTGGTTCAATTGAAACTGCATAGCCTATATTGAATTTTTTAAAATAGTAAATGCAAGTCTGAGATTCCAAAACTTGATTCTAATTGACAGAAATCAAGTTGTTATTCCTTTTACCATTAACATTGGTCAAATTGATATTTCCAATAGTACCCAGCTATTTATTTCATAGTTCAAAAGGCACAGTGAAAATTTGAAATAGTTCCAGAACTGCAGAAGATTAACTTGGGAGAAAACTGGCTTTCTGAAATTCAAAGAAAATGAAAATTTAATATATTACTTCATTTGTTCAAACTTCCATGTCTTATGAACAGTGGAACCAAGCACCATATTAGGCACCATGAAGATACCATAAGGTAAAGAAAGCAATAGCAACTGCTTTCTAAATTTTACATTTTGGACTTCCAGCTGACCAAGATAGAAGGTATGACAAACCACAGTGGTGTTCCTCTAAAAAAATCTTTGAACGATTAGCAAAAATTTGCAGAGAAAATTCCTCATAACTCCAGAAAACAATAGAAGGTTTTCAGTAAATGAGCAAGTGCCAAATCAAGAAAATGCAGCTTTATAAAATGGTAAAAGAAGCTTATGGGGCTCTTGCTAACCCCTCTCCTACCCCCTCCACAGCACAGTGTGGAGACAACCTACACTCCCATGGTGGGTCTCTGACCCTATTCCAAGGGTGCATGTTGATGCCACTCTATTGGGCAGCAGCCTGAAGGACTGAACCAGGAATTTCTCTGGTTTACCCTCCCAGAAATTGCCCTGTAGGCAGATGGAATTTGATGACAGCCTAAAGGAATATAAAAAACACTTCACTCAATGCTGCCTGGGGCAAGGGATTAGTAGCTTTGAGTCATAACAATAGAGCACTAAGAAGAAAGTCTACTTTATAGTGATTTCAAGGAGCATTCAAATACTTCTAAATGGAGGAATTCCTAAACCCACAAACAAGCCAAATTCCAGGTCAAGTTTCAGGTTTAGAAAAGACTGAGATTCCCTCTTCATTTACCATTCCCTTCAGGCTGCTGATTTTGTTGATAGGCTGAATAAACACTGATGAGGGCACTAGCTAACACAGAGTCAATTTGAAAGGAGGATATTTGTTTTTTTGCATTTCTTTGTTTCTGTTAGCTCCTGATATTCAAGGGAATCTCTGTCACATCATTAGCTGAATACAAATTTAAGGAATAGACAGTCAAGGACTCAATCCCAGAATTAATGCTTTAAAATATTAAAATGTACTTTGTGCAACAAAAGATAAAAAGAAAATCAAAGAAACAGGAAATGATGACCCACCCAAAAGAACTAGATACATTCAGAAATCAACAACAAAGAAAAACAGACTTTGTACATGCCAGACAAAAGCTTTAAAAACATGATCTTCATGACCAAACAATGTCAAGGAGACAAAGGATAACAAGGCAAAAGAATGAAAGGATATCAAGTAAACAACGAATGAACAATCTGAGAATCACAATTAAGAAACATACATTTTGTAAAAGGAACAGAATTACTGGAGTTGTATAAAACAATAACTAAAAGGAAAAATTCCCTAGGGTTTCAACAGCAGATTTGAGTTGCAAACAAAGAAAAAGACATCACCATAAAGCAAGTCCCAGATGGAGAAGGAAAAAGAGAATGACGCAGAAGAAATATTCAAATAAATAATGGCAGAAAACTTCAGAAACTCAATAAAAGACATTGGTATGCATATTTGAGAATCACATGGGAGTTCAAATAAGATAAACTCAAAGAGAACCATGCGCAGACACCTAAGAGTCAAACTGACAAATGTCAGTGACAAGGAGAGAGTCTGAAAGCTGCAAAAGAAAAGCAAAGGGAAGTCCTGAAAAGTTTAAGTTCTGATATCTCATCAGAAACCATGTGAAAGGCCAAGTCAGCAAATTCACCAGGAATGAGGTGGGACAAAGTAGTTCAGCAAAGGCTTTATTTCAGGGAGAAACAGAGGCGCCCAGGCACCTGTTTCAAGAGAGAGAGAAATGGCTGCCATGAGGTAGTGGGAGATAAGGGTTCTTTGGCTTGGGTTTAGGGAGTTGGTGGCAAAGGTTAGGCATGTTCTTATTGGCTAGTTTTCAAAACAGGGGGCTGAGTTAGGTGTTGGTTTCCATTGGTAAAGTTTAAAATTTAAATGCTGCCTTTGTTATGCAGAGTTGTAACTGTTGGAGGACAGATATTGAGTAAGGAGAGTTTACTGCAAGAATACAGCTACTGGAGGGTGGAGGTTGGGTAAGGAGATTTACTGCAAGAATGCATCTGCCTGAGGGTGGAGATTGAGTAAGGGAGTTTATCACAGGAGGACAACTACTGGAAGGTGAAGGAGATGCAGGGTGATGTGGATTGAGGTGGGAGAGGCATTCTGGAATATTTGTCAGAAGTAGGTCACATCCTGAGGGGAAGAGGTCCTGCTCTCCAGGCCTAATACCATGGAGACAAGAAGATAGTGAGACAAAATATTTGAAGTGAGAAAAGTGTTTTGTATGCACTATGATATTGTCTTTCAAAGATGAGAAAAAGATTGAAATAAATAAAAGCTGAGGGAGTTGTCACTAAAATCTATGCCCTACGCAATGCCCTCTGCAAAGGATATTAGGAAACATCTGAGGCAAACGAAAATCTATGCCCTACACAATGCCAGAGGAAGTTATTCAGACTGAAAGGGAAGGCCACTAGATAAGTGGATGCCATAGAGAAATAAAGACATCTGGCAAAGGTAACAATATGGGTAATATTAAATGCGATACTGTTGTAATGTATTTTTTGGTATGTAATTCACTTGTTTTTTTTTTCTTATATGTTCTAAAATGCAAATAAATAAAAAGTAATGATAAAAACCTGGCTTTGAACAAACAGTGTATACAGATATAATTTGTCACATGTAGAATAAAAAGGTGAGAAGACAGGAGGGTGTAGAAGACAGAAGTACATGTGTACAATATTTCTGCTAAGTTGCAATCAAAACAAACATGCTTGTTATAGAACTAGGTTGTTAAATTTAAGACCTATGTTAACCACAAAGAAAATATATGAAAAACATATACAGAAATAAATGAGATTGGACTCAGAAATGGTACATTACAAAAAAAAATAAGTATGGAAGTTGGCATTAACAATTCAATTAAAAGAAAACATTTAGGGTCAAAAAATAAATAAGATTTAAAAAGACAAAATAGCAACAGGGCAGAAGAAATTCCAGCATTAAAAGTAGTAACTTTAAATGGATTAAAATTTTCAGTCAAAAGACAGCATTTAGCACAATGGATGAAAAAGCATGACCCAAATCTATCCTGTTTACAAGGAACTCACCTTGAATTCAAAGACACAAGTAAGTTGAGAATGAAAGGATGGAAAAATATTTTCCATGAAAATAGTAACCAAAAGAGAGTTAGAATAGTTATACTAGTATTAGAATAGATAGACTTAAAATAAAAAATATATATATTATGAGGGAAAAAGAATATCACTATATACTAATAAAGTAGTAAATTCAGCAAGAAGACAAAACAATGATAAATGTATATGCATCTAATGGCAGGACCCCAAAATACATGAAGCAAATGTTGACAGATCAGAAGGGACAAATAAATGATTCTACACTGATACTAGGAAACGTTAATATACCACTTTCAATAATGGATAGACCATCTATACAAAAGATCAAGAAGGAGATAAAACTTGAATGACACTCTAAACCAAAGAGATATAACAGACATATAGAGAACACTTCATCCAAGAGGAGCATAATACAAACTCTTCTCTAGTGCACAAGGATCATTATTTAGGATTGACAAAATACAAGACACAAAAGTCACAACAAATTTTTAAAAATACTGAAATCATATGTTAAATACCTTTCAACTGCCATGGGATAAAGCTAGAAATCTAAAACTGAGAGAGAACTTGGAAATTTGCAAATATGTGGATATTAGACGAGTCACTCTTAAACAACCAATGAGACAGAGAATAATTCATAAAAGATATTAGGAGACATCTGAGGCAAATGAAAATAAAAATGCAATATACCAAAATATGGATGCAGCAAAGGTAGTGCTGAGAGGGAAATTTATAGCTTTAAATGCTTACAGAACAAAAGAAGAAAGTTCTCAATTAGCAACCTAACATCACTAAACCGAAAATGAGCAGTAGGAAGGAATAACAAAGATTAGAGCAGAGATAAATAAAATACAGCATCATTAAAAAAAAAAATGAGAATCAACACAACCAAAATTTAATTCTTAAAAAACAGTAAATAAAATTGAGATTACTTTAGCTAGTCTGAGAAAGAAAAAAAGAGAGAGGACAAATAACTCAGAAATTAAAGGGAGTTCTTCAAATTTAGAAATAAAAATTATTCTGGATGAGCCACAATGGCTCAGTGGCAGAGTTCTCACCTGTCATGCCTAAGACCCAGTTTTGATTTCTGATGCCTGCCCTTGCAAAAAAAAAAAAAAAAAAAAAAAAGTGTATATATATATATATATTCTAAGAGGATACTATAAGCAATAACGTTCCAACAAATTAAATTACCTAGATGAAATAGAAAAATTCCTAGAAACATAGAAACTGTCTTTACTGACTCAAGAAGAAAAAGAAGACCTCAACAGACTAGTAACAAGTAAAGGAATTGAATATGTAGCCTCCCAACAAGGAAAAGTTCAGGACAAACTAGACTGACAGGTGAATTATACCCACATTAAAAAAAAAAAATTAATCCCAATCCTGCTTAGCTCTTTCCAAAAAATGATGATGAAGGAAAACTCTCAAACTCATTCAATGTGGCCAATATTGTCCTAATGCCAACAGGACAGATAAAGATGTCATAAGAAAAAATATTACCGATCAGTATCCCTTATGATTATAGATGCAAAATCCTCAACAAAGTACTAGGAAACAAAATCTAACAGCACAATAAAAGAACTATACACCATGATTAAGTGGGGTTTATCCCAGTTATGCACGGGCGGTTCAATGTAAGAAAATCAATTAACATAATGTCACATTAACAGAATGAAGGGGGGAAACAATAAGCCTTGAAGATATCATGTTGAGTAACATAAGCCAGGCATAGAAGACAAGTTATAGTAAGAATATTTTATGAATTATAACAAATGTCCCTCACTAATGCAAAGTATTATAATAGTGAAAACTCTGTGTGGGAAGCGGGTATATGGGTGCTTTTATTTTCTGTATGATCTTTTTGGAAACTTATAATCTCTCTAACAGAAGTAATTTTTAGAAAAGAAATTTAAAAAAATAATAAAGTTCACAATTTGCATCCAGAGAAGCAGGTGTTCAAACAATTAGCCATGTAAAAAAGTCCAGTGAATTTTGTGTTCTAAAATTCACATGCTGTCATAATGCTTAAGGAATCAATTCGGCTTGAGGTAATCTGTAAGGGTGGCATTTGAGTCAAATCTTAATGGATATGAAATAGATAAAGATAAGGATGAGAGTTCAGATAGGGTCAGGTCATGAAAGGATTTAGATGATGTCTAAGTGGAGTAAAATTATTCTCAAGGTTTTAGAGGAGATGTACTGTGAATATTTTTAGACTAGAAATGGCATGACTCAATCACTATTTTAGGAAAATAGTCAAAGCACTAGAATTAGAGATAGTTTGGTAGATAAGCAACTGTGTAGTTGCTAAAAGCTAAGAGCAAACAGATGTGAGTTTAATCTGGGCAAAGACTCTTACTAGCTTTGTAACACTGAAGAAATTACTTAATCCTACAGAGCATCAGTTTCTTCATATGTAAAATTAAAATAATTACTATATGAAATAGTTGTAATGATTAAGTTGTGAGAAATCATGTATAAAAAGCCTGGCACTTGGAAATAGTGCTATTTTCCATTATCATCATCATCACTGCCACCATCATCCTAACTTTTAGAGACTTGCAAATCAATCAAAACCCTTGTGCCTTAATCCAGCAAGGAGATAATAAGGCCAAAATTCTAACAAGAACTATGAAAAGAATTTACATTGCACTTATTTTGCCTTTGTTAAAAAATTATAAGTAATATTCAATGCCCATATTACACATAAAGAATCTGAAGTTCAAGCTAATCACACGTTAGTGACAAATTAGGTAGGGTTGTGATGTGGAGGAGGGAGACGGGGATTCTCTAAGGTGCTTCAAGCACACAAATGGGTTAAATGAACCTCACTGTGATTAGTGATTATCACAGGAGTTTAAGTTCCAGATGTTCATTTGATATTTATTGAATGAATTGATAGCCTATGAATCTCTTTTCTGGAGGTGGAAAAAGAGAAATGAAAGTTCATTTACAGTTGAGGAGAATCACGTAAAACTGACTAGATTGTTATTACCTTGACACAGTTGCAGGTACAAAACACCCCTCTTCAGATCTGTTTTAAAATGGTAAAATCTTTGGCAGTCTAGAATTGAATAAATGCTGTAATAGCTAAATACCAGTAGCTATTATATAGATGTTGAGTTGCCTTTTGGCTATGTTTATCCCATTCCTATCTGAGTCAGATCAATGTTAGGTCAGATTCAAAAGTGGATAAAAAGAAAAGGAATAGAGAGTGAATAAATGAGAATACACAGAATTAATCCCTTTACCTCTTAGCAAAGCATTCCCATAGTAATTCCTGAAATTCCAAGTGATGCAACAATTTTAATACATTTTATCCATTGCCACTGAAACCAATGTCCATGTTTGGTTTTGTATTTACCTCGTGTAATTCAAGGCAGCTGTGTTCTTTGAGGGATTTCAGTTCTAGCTATTCTGCCTCACTTGAATATGGTGTTGTCTGAGTTCCTGCCTCTCCAGCTCTCTAGGGCTTTGGGGACTGGGTATTTCTGCCCTGGCAGTGCTATTCAGTCATCCAAATTAAAAGAAATACGTTGAAAGTTTGTGAATTGACATGGCACTACTTACCTCCTCCAGAAGTGCGTCTGTCCTCTGAAAAGCATTTTGAATGAAAATCCTCTTTTTCAGGTTGCTTTTGCTAAGTCTGAAGTAGTGCTTCTTGAATTTCAAAGTGTTCTTCTTTGTCTGCGATCTCTGTTAGTAGCCTCAGACTACGAAGTATATTTTGCAGTTGGGCTTCCAGCAGCTCAGGTAAAGCCCCTAGACCTAAGTTAAAAGAAAAGAGTGGCACAAGGGAACCAAAGTTGATATTACCCAGAAGAAACTGGACTTGAATCAATTGGAAATTTTATTTTTTCAATATGGACAAAGTCATAATTCTCCCATATTGATTTTGTTTCATGATTCAGATAGGCTTTTTCATAATCCCCCAAATCCAGTGTACTAGCAAACCTGTGCTACATAGAAACACACACAAAATACGCAGAAACTCCCCAAATTAAAAACCACAAGAGAAATTTCCAAAAAAAATGAGATTCAACACTATTTCCTAGTAAAATAGGAAATTCTCCAAATAATTGGACAAAGATTAATTTAGTCCTGGAAAATATTTTCAGATAAAAAAATGAGTTAGACCACAATACGATTCTTTTTTTTTTAAAGATGTACCATTTCATATGTACTTTTTGAGAGAATATTAAGAAAAAAATAACTAAATATGGGTTTAGTGGAGATGGAAAAGGATATGTGTCACTGTTACAGTGACAATAAGTTAGAATTTTATGAAATATTGATTATAAAGAATTAAAGATGATTAATCAGTCATGACTGGAAAAAACTTTGAAAGCATTTTTCCTGTCAGACCCTTCTTTGAAGCCTAAGAGTTTTAAAAGCTTCTTGATGCTTCCTACTATATTTTTCTTTTGTATCAAGGAAAAGACTCAATATGTAGATCTATTTTAATAGGGAGTCATAACAGAGGGGATTCATACTAATATGCCATAAACTATAGTGTCAGGTAGCTTTTAAGCTAGTGGTTGAAACAAATGTGGTAGCACCTCTGATATGGGAAAGAATGCAATGTACCAAAATACAGATACAAACAATACGTGTTCTACGTTATCAAAAGGATGGTATGCTGAAGCTGTCCATAAGTTGTTGACTTTGATTAAGGAGTTATAGACTACATTGGAAGCTTTGACTTTTGACAAAGGTGGGAAATTGAGACAACATTATGATCTAATAAACTTTATTTAAAAAAAAAAAAGGATGGTAGCTGAGCTGGACTAAAACAAAATAGCTAAACTTTGAATCAGTCATGGAGTAACTTTGAAGGGCTTCTTTCAAAAGTTGTTAGTATTTTCCCCCTTAAAGAATTTTTGAATGTGTATAAAAAGGTTTTTAAGAAGTACATCCATTTCAACCCATCACTTTTACTTCTGATAATTAACTCTAGGGGAATAAACACACTGATTCAAGACATACTCATTACGATATGGTTTATTCTAAATCTCATCAAAATTTAAGAAATGATACCAAGTTACAACACTAGGACTTTGGTTACGTAAGTAATGGTACATTCATTCGATAGGATAATACACAGAATTCACAAATTATACATGTTGATGTAGAGAGAGTTAAACTGTTCTCTCTGTATTTAGAGAAGTTGTAGATTTACAGGAAAATTGTTGAGTGAAATGGATAGTTTCCATATAACGTCCTATTATTAGCACCTTGAGTTAGTGTAGTACATTTGCTATAATTCATGAAAGAATATTTTAATAATTGTGCTGTTAACTATAGTCTATCATTTACAATAGGGTTCAATACTTGTGTTGTCTTGTATTATGCTTTTTGCTTTGTTTTGTTTTTAAATCTTATTCTAGTAACATGTATATAAACTAAAATTCCCCCTTGTAAACACATTCAAATATAGACTTAGTGCTGTTAATTGCATTCACAGTGTTGTTCTACCATCACGACTGTTCATTACAAAAAATTTCCATCATCCCAAATAGAAATTCTGTACAATTTCAGCACCGTCTCCCCATTCTCTCCCACCTCATCCCATGGTAATCTCAATTTGAGTTTCTAACTTCATGAATTTGCTTCTTCTAATTATTTCATATCAGTGAACTCACACAATAGTTGTCCTTTTGTGTCTGGCTTATTTCACTCAACATGACCCTCAATTCTTCCATTAATGCCTAGCTCCATATTTTGTTATTTGTATTGTAACATTTTGAGCCCTTTTTAATTTCTTTCTGACTATACTTTTCATGTATTTTCTTTGTGGTTACCATGGGGTTAAAATTTAGCATCCTAAATCTGTAACAATCATATTAGCTTTGATACCAGTTTATTTTCACTAGCGTACACCAATGCTCTTCCTGTACCCCACCATTCCCCGACATTTTTTTCTAAGTTTACAGGTTATATCTTTATACATTGTATGTCCAAAACCATTGATTTACCATTACTTTTGATGCATTTGCATTTTAGAGAAGTTAAGAATAAGAAATAAGAAATAAAAAGTTGAGTTGCATAGCAATACAGTATAATAGTACTGGCACTAAAATTACTCTTATGGTGCCTTTACCAGAGTCTTAATTTCTTTATACTGCTTTGATACACTGTCTAGTGTCCTTTTCTTTCAGTCTGAAGATTTCCATTTAGTATCGCTTGTAGGGCAGGTCTAGTATTAATGAACTCCCTCAGCTTTGTCTTTTGGGAATATCTTAATCTCTCTTTAATTTTTCAAAGAAAAGTCCTGCTGGATATAAAATTCTTGGTTGCTGTTTTAGTTCGCTAAATTGTTGAAATGCAATATACCAGCAATGGGTTGGCTTTTAGCAATGATGATTCATTAGCTTACAAGCTTACAGTTCTGAGGTCATGAAAAGGTCCAAATCTAGGAATCATCAAGATAATACCTTCTTCCCGAAGACAGGCTGCTGGCAATCCAGGATTCCCCTGCCATGGCTACGTACGTGGAGGTGGCTGCCCATCTCTTCCTTCTCTCCTGGATTCCACTGCTTCCAACTTCTGGCTTCAGTGACTTCCTCTCTGTTTCTGTGGCCTGTCTCTCAAATTCTTAATGTGTGTCCTTCTCATGCAGCATCTGTGTGCTTTTCTTTGTCTTCTGTCTCTCTTAGCTTCTGTGTGTTTCTCTGAATTTCACCCTTTTATAAACACCCCAGGATTAAGACCCACCTGGTCCACACCTCAACTGAAATAACCTAATCAAAATTCCCACCCACAATATGTTTACACCCACATGAATGGATCGGATTTAAGAACATAATCTAACCTGGAGTCCATACGACCTTCAAACCATCATAGTTGGCAATTGTTTTCTTTCAGCACTTTAGATGTTTCTAATTTTAGAAATTAGATACTTTAGAAATTTCTAAATTTAGAAATTTCTTACATCCTTGGTTTCTGGTGAGATGTCAGCACATAATCTCATTGGGATTCCCTTGTACATAACTGATTGCTTTTCTTCTTGTAGCTTACAGAATTTTCTCCTTGTCTTTGGCATTGGACAATTTGATGACTAAGAGCCTAGGAGTTATTCTTTTTGAGTTTATCCTGTTTGGGGTTCCTTCATTGGGATTCTTATATGCACATATTCATGTTTTTCATTAAGTCTGGGAAATTTTTTGCTACTATTTCTTTGAGTATTCCTTCTACCTCATTATCTCTTTCTTCTTCTGGGATTCACTTAATGCATATATTGATACACTTGATGGTGTCCCATAGGTCTCTTAGACTCTGTTCATTTTTTTTTGTGTGTGTGTGTGTGTGTGAGCAGGCACCAGGAATTGAACCCGGGTCTCCAGCGTGGCAGGCAAGAACTCTGCCACTGAGCCACCATGGCCCACCCTGTTCATTCTTCTGTATTGTTCCTTTCTTTCTCTTTCTCAGCCTGAATCCTTTCAATTGTATTGTCTTCCTAATACAATTACTATCTCCAACTTAACATTTGAAATCACCTAGGGATTTTTTCATTTCCATTATTGTATTTTTTAACTCCTATATTTCCTGGAGAGATGCCCATATTTTTCATTCATTGTTTTCCTCATATACCTTGGTTCTTTCTCTGTGTTTTCCTTTATTACCTTAAGCATGTTGAGAATATTATTTTAAAGAACTCTGATCTTCTTCATGGATGGATTCTGGATATTTTACTTATTTCTTTGGATGGGTCATCATTATCTCTTTGTCTTCTAATCTTTGGTTGCATGCTATGTGTTTTAATATTTTAAAATGTTAACTCTGGGATTTAGTCCCTGAGTTATTTTTCCATTATGTTTATATCCAGCTAGTCATATGACTGAGATTTTCTTGAATGCCAGGAGCTAATCAAAATGAACAAACCAAGACAAAAAGAATTCCATTGTCTTTTTAAATTGGCTCTGTTTTTACTGGTAGTCTCTTTCAGAACTCATCCCTCCTACCAGGAAGATCAGCCTGAGTCAAAAGGGAAGTCCAGGGTCCTCTTTGTTTTTCTGAGACTGTGTGTGCCTGGATCTTGGGAGTCTGCTTTTTTTCTGGGCACATACTTGCTAGAGGCCTTAGGAATTCCCTAGTTATAGTTCATAGGAGTTCCAGTGAATGCCTCCTCTTTTTCCTTTGGGTGCTCTTCCCCATCCTGGGTGCTGTCTCCTGAGTGACTAAATGCAGGTAGTCCTTTGCCCTGGGCCACTTCAACTAAATTCTTTCTCATTCTTTTCCAGCCATTTGCAAGTAGCTTTTCTGCCCTAGATAAACTCTGGGAGTGTGAGCACATTCCCTGCTAAGTCTCCCAGCCTTTCACTGGATAGATTGGTCACTGGACAGACATACACCCTAGTATGCACACAGGGACTATTCTGCTCCCTCTGGAAAAGGGCCAAGGACCAACAATGGGGGTGCAAGTTGGCTCTATGCTGCACTGTGCCTGAGGAGAGTTGAAACAATAGCCACCCTCAAAACCTGCTCAGCAATCTGATGCAGCTTACTAAAGGCAGAGATCTGAGACCAGACCACGCACCCCTGCAGTTTGGAGACTAGGTACTTTATGTTTCACTCTGGTATCAGCATCCTGAGCCAGAGTCCAAGCTACAGTCCCCACTAGGGTAGCCTGTCACTAGGCTTGGGGACAGGGAATGTAGCCACTTACAGGTATAATGAAACGTACAGGTACTTATCACAATTTACCAGCCTCTTCCTCCTGTTCCTCCCTGGATGAGGCACAGTGTTCCCCTAGACTCTGGAATTTTAAGGGAGTGAATTCAGAGAGTTCCTGCCAATTCAATAATTGTTTTGGTAGAGGAACTGATTCCTGGAGCTTCCTAATTTGTCATCTTTCCAAAATCCTTTTTTATAATGTTCTCTTGAGGCGAAAAAACATATTTTAAGTTCTATGTATAGAGAAACACCATTTGTATAAATATTTTATGCAGACACATACACATCTGCACAGGAAAATACTTAGCATATAAGGTGTAGTATATAATTAATTTTAATTATTTTATATCCATTTTGTTACCTTTTGTTTTGTTTTGCTTGACTACTATTTACTCATTAAACACGGAGAAAAAAAATTGAGGATGTCACTTTGAACTGGATTATGAACAATTTCTGTGTCAGTAATTTCTTAGTAATATAATATTTAACGGGTATTTTTATCCAGTTTGGGATTTTTTTTTAACAAATTTTTAATTTTTATCAAGATTATTGTAACTAAAGACAACTATTTGATTATAGCTTTTATTGTTGCTGATTTGCAGGAAAAATCACAGTGAAGAGGCAGGTTGATTGGAGGAATGCGTCTTCAAATGGTTTCAGTTCCATCAGCATCTCTGTGAAGATTAAACGTTCATAGAGAAATAGCGGGGGTGGGGTGGGTGGGTAGTTTAAGTGATTAATTGTTTTTAATTGATTAACTATATAGCAATTTAAAAAGAAAAGTCATCTCTTTAATTACTTCCCTCTGACTAATCCAGCCTGACTCTCTAACACACACACACACACACGTTCAGCCAATCTGCAGGCAACTCTCATCTCGGAATGTGCTCTGAGGATGCTTTGTTGGAAGTACCCTATCCTCTTTACTTGTGGTATATCCTCTATCAATACTTAATAGATTCATGAAAAGAAATTCATATTAAATGTGCTCTTCTTATAACAAACTGTTCTTTATGTTGTACATTTCCTAAAGTCTGTGTGATTTTTTCTAGAAAAAAATTCAACAAAATTATTTATTAAAAAATTATGAGTGAAGCTTAAGACAAGCCTTAACTATTTTGAAAAGTGTGAAATACTGATTTGGCTTACATAATAAGAACATTATAGTGCTTTGCTAGAATGGCTTGGTGGGGGCACTAACACTCCACTAAGAACTCATGGTAGAAGTGAAATAAAAATACAATTAATTACTATTTCTATCACAATGTACATGGAATGTAAAGTACTTTTGTACTTTTTCATCAGCTCACCATGTGTTCTGAGGTGTTTGGATTTTCATTGAAATTTTCTCATGCTCTCTTATATTCTTTTTTATTTCATAACTTGGAAACTTTCAGAAAGAATCTGTTGAAACTGTAATTCCTAAGTGTAATATATAACCAATGAGAGAAATTTCTAGCATAAGTTGGCCTAAAAGCATGTTTCCTCCTAAAATTTGGATATTTGAGATTTCCCAGTCATGTTTAATATGAACTGCTGCGTGTATTAGAAGAGCTTTATTCACTGTGAGGGGATCTTAAAGCAACTGCTCTCTTAACTCATCATGGTTTTTCCCAGTGCCAAAGCTAAAAGACACATTTTTTTTCCTTTTTTTAAAAATTTTTTTATTAGAGAAATCATGAGTTTACAGAAAAACCATGCATAAAATGCAGAATTCCCATATACCACCGCAAACACTTGCATTGGTGTAGAAAATTTGGCACAATGGATGAAAACACCTTTTTTGGGGGGGAGGGAGAGGGACAAGGGATGTAATATTTTTCTACTTTTTTTTAACAGTAGTTACATTGATGAAAGACTATTAAAATATCACTGTAATAATGTCCATAGTTTTTGTGGGGGTATTTTCCCCCATATTTTAGACCTATTTTATTTTCACACATCTTTATTTTTTTACTCATCTGGCCATACCCTGGATACAGGGAGTAGAGCACATTTTTGCCTTATTATAATTGATGCTCTGCAGTTCTCAATACTAACAACAGTTCTTTCTTCATTAAAATTCTTTTAGCCTTTAATTTATGGGCCATTGATTCTCCTACCTCTGTTTATTCCTTCTCAGCCATTTTGAGGATGCTTTTTTATCTGCTAGGTTATACTAAGTCTCCCAGTTCTTCCCAGTCAATCTATTTTTCCTTAGCATTTCTGCATCATGTCTGCAGGAAGCTTTCCCTGCCATGGTGACCCCACAGTCGGATGAGATGTACCTACTGGGCAATCACAGCTTTCTGTGTACACCTTCATCACAGCATTTCTCAGCACAGTAATCAGTTGATTTATGTGACTCCTCAACTAGATTGACTGTCAACCACTTGAAGTTAGGGATGCAAGTTTATTCAACTTTGTATTCCTTGGTTCATTGCATAATATTTGGCATATAAATGGCACTCAGTGCATTTGAAAAATTAGAGTACAGCATTCAAGAGACAATATTCTGATCATCAATGTAAAGTGAGAAATGCTAATTTTTGGAAACTTCTACGAATGTTTTATATATACATGTTATATAATATACACAAATATTATATTATACATATATCTTAGTTCGTAAGTATAGATGCCTACTGTTTTAGTTTGCTAAAGCTGACGAAATGCAATATGCCAGAAATGGGTTGGCTTTTACAATGGGAATTTATTAACTTACAAGTTTAAAGTTCTCAGGCCATAAAAAAATGTCCAAATCAAGGTGTTAATAAGCATTGCTTTCCACCCAAAGACTATCTACCAGGATCCTCAACTTCTCTGTCACGTGGCCAGCCAGGCACATGGCTTCTTTCCTGGATTTCACTGCTTCCAGATTTGGTTGCTTCTATCACAACTTCTCTGTCTTTTCTCTCTCAACTTCACTGGCTTTCCTCACTCAGCTTCACTGGCTTTCTTCTTTCAGTTTCCCTGGCTTCTTTCTCTTTGCATCTCTGTGGCTTTTTCTGTGTCTTTTCTCTGTCTTTTATCCTCTCATATAGGACTCCAGTAAGAGGATTAAGACCCACCCTGAATGAGGTGGGTCATATCTCAAGTTAAGATCCTACTCACTGAAAGATTCAATTTACAGTGGGTCCACACCCATGGAAATGGATTAGCCTTAAGAACATGATATTTCTCAGGTACATACATCTCAAAACCATCACACACACTATATAGGTAGATGATTGGCAGACAGAGAAAGACAGAGTGAGTGAGTGTGTGTGTGTGTGTATGTGTGTGTGTGTGAGTGGATAAGATCAGCAATTAACTTTCCCTAAATCACATGGGATGCTAGGAGTTGAAGTAGATTCAGAGTACGATTGAAATCTGCTGGGATAGGAAGAGTAGAAAATGGATGTTTGAAAGGCAATCAATAATATCTTCAGCAGTATTTACAATTATTTACCTTTGATGAAACTTTTGAGGTTCAGGAGATTTGAGTAATGCCTGAGTCTCCCAGGTGGAAAGGGGCATAACTGGATTTTAATCCATATAATTTTGACTCCAAAGTGCATGTTTGCAATGACTATATTATAGTAGAGGTTTGCTAGTAAGTGGGAAAACTAGAAGTTTGCCTCCCATAAAAGAACTGTAGTGGCTCCTTGTAGTTACTCCAGAGTCCTGTATGCAGATGAATCTTGCTTCCTATAATGTTGTTGTGATATTAAGATTCATAATCTTAAATCACAATTTGAGAAAATAGCAGCTACAGCCTCAGACCCAAAGATGGTTGAATTCGATTTGCAATTGTCAGACAGTGAGACATAGGCTGCTGAGGAAATTCAGATTCCTAAGAGGGTATCAAAGTCTACTAGTCTTTACACCTCAGGTCCCATATGATAGCAATAGAGATAGCTTCAACTCCTAACAACTCTGGGAATAGTGTTGTGGAGTATCTCTCAAGCTGGCTGAATCAGGCAAGTGGCAGTATACCAGGCATTTTAAGAATATTTCTAAAAAATAACACACTCATTTAGGATCCTTGAAATAGGTCAGAAAAAGGCTTGATGTTACCCCAAGATTAAGAAAAGAAAATAAGATTTTTCACAACATGTTAAAGAATATGTATTGGGAAAAAACATCAAAGAGGAAAATTGTCACATTCAGAAATTCAATATCATCTTGAAGTTTGTTCATTCCTTTACTGTGAGTCCTGGAGTTTTGGCTATGTGTGCATTTAGTATAGAAATCTGTGTGTATATAAAAAATACCATTTTTTTTAAATAACAAAAAATAATCTAATGTTGATATTCATCCATGTCTACTGCCAACTATTAGTTGTTTTGAACTGCCAAATGTTGTAGGAGGCTAAGAACGTGTTTTCCCATTGGCAACCCTCAGACACCTGGCTTCTCGGATAATAGTAAAACAACATGTTGGAGAATTGAATAGAACAGAGGGTCAGGTACAAGAAATAGAGGTAGTTTGGTTTTCCTAGTCACTGACTTAGATCCAGCCTAGGTTTTTGGAATCAAGATTTGTAAAACTACAATATGATCCTGTGTCACATATGAAACAGTTCCTTCCCACATTAACTTCATACCTAAAATGGCCTGGGGGAATTTCTGGGTTAGTTGTGACAGTTCTTTAGTCTAAGAGAAGGGAAAGTGTACCAAGTGGCTGAAGCCACTTTCAGAGTTGTCCTCATTCCTCTTATTGCTTGAATGAAGCAGGAGGTAAAGCTGAGATGCTGAAAATTACTTCCCCACAGAGAAAATACTGTCACAGTCAGTTGTGTCCTGACTGTTTTACCATACTGCTTGCTTGTCTGAACCATTTGCTAGGCTTGATTTCTGAGCAATTCCCTGATATTTAATCCTTCAGTTTCAGAGGACAGGCTTTGTCACACTGTCTCCCAAATGATCCTCTCTGCTTGACCTTTGGGTTAATCCCTGATGCCTGGTTTGCTGAAATCTTGGACATTTTTGTAAATTTCTCAAAATTTGGACTGGACTCTTGCTTCCTCTCTAACAAGGTCTATTGTCTGGCTCTTGCTCCTTCTCTGATAGAGAGCAAACTTCTTCACTGTCCTACCTGAATCCTAAATTATCTCTTTGATCTTTATGGATATTCTGGGCATAACAGTAAGAAGATGTCAGATTTGACCCATTTAGGTGATTCCACATATGGGAAACTATGATACTATTGGGAATTCACTGTGTGAGAAGATAAGAACAGCATCCTCTTAATACTCTTGAGTTTTTATAATCTGAGGCTTGTGGTTTGAAAGTCCACTTTTTTTTTTTTTGTAGCTTACACCATGTGCAACAATAAAGGTATAATAATCATTTGAGCTGAATTATTTAGACTCTAATGTAGGCAAAATACTGTAAGGATTAGAAAAATAGATAAAGATGCCAGCTATATCCCCCAGGGACTTGGGGCTTAGCGTTCAGGTGGGAAAGCAAACATATCCATAATCACCAAACATATGACAGGCTTATAAAATGTTCATAAAAATATATCATTCAAATGCTAAAGGACCATGAAGGCAAGGATGTTTAATTCCATCTAAAAAAAAAAAAAAACAATAATAAGGGAAAGAGTTTTTGAGGAATATCTTTCACAAAACATTTAAAATTTCAGAATGTAAGCATAGAGTAAAATGGCTTTGGATGGAAGGAGCTGCAAAGGCACAAAAGCATAAAGATATACACAATTGCATGCATGAAACTATTTAGACAGTAATCCATAGTTTTGTGTGGACATGACACAGTTTTATGAAAGTGCATAATTAAAGACAAGGCAGGAAATGCACATAATGGAGAGTTTTCAATTCCATGCTCAGAAATGGAATTTCTTTCTCAGAATAATTCAGAACTAATGAAATGTCTCAAAAAGGAAAGTGATGAGATTTAAATTGGGTTTTACCACAAGTCTTCACTTTAGTAATTGCTGATTTCAAACATGATTTTCTAACCCCCCCCATCTAAATACCCAACTAACAAGTCACAACTCAGATGTCACAACATCTGAGATGTCTTCCCCCTACTGTTGATGCCTATAGAAACCTGTGTTCCCCTTTCGGTGACACTCATATATCCCATCACTCATCCAACGTCACTCTTCTCTGACAGATTTCATATGTGTTGAGATCAGGAGACAAGTCTAGCTTGCTCACAGCCCTATCCTTGGCATCTAACATGGTATCTGGCTCAGACAGGTTGTTTTTTAAAGATTTGTTGAATTATGTGTATGAAATTCATGTCAGAGTTGCACAGAGTAACTCAATGTAAGTATGGAGGAGCAGGTAGCAATTAGGAGACAATTTCAATAGCACAGTAGAGGTAATAGGAATTTAAGGTAGAATACAGGCAGTGTTTAGTTAAAGGAAATAAAAGGCATCAACTGCAGGTGTTGAATCCACACATCTTAGCAACTGAATAGATATGGCCCAGAAACTAAAGGTTAAGAAGTATCTATGAAGAGAAAGTCATCATGCATGCATTCTAACCCCTCTGGGATCCTTCCAGTCATGACTGTTTTGGTACAGTCAGACTTACTCATTGGGGAGGTTGATGGTGCCATAAATCTATGGATTATGGAATGGCCATGGTCCAGACATCCTCTGATGAGCTTAATAACAACTAAAGGCAAGCCTGAGGACAGTGGATATTGAGAAACTTTCTGGGACAGACAAATCATGGCCTCCGAATTTACTTAGGGATTGTTAAAGTAAGGAGACACTGTATGTCCAGTCAGAGTTTCCGGGTCATAGACCCTCAGGGGACTCCATTCAGTTGCATTCTGTGTGAAGAACTGCAGCCTTGGAGCTGCGCATGAATGAATGGATGCTAAGCCTTTGATTCCAGGGCATACACAAAGCGACTGTTCCTTTCCTACTGCCATTTCACTATTCTTTTTTTTATTTTTTAACTTTTTTTGTTGTATACTATAACACATACACCAAGCAAAGAAATAAAAAAACAATAGATTTCAAAGCACTCTTTCACAAGTAGTTATAGGACAGATTCCAGAGCTTGTCATGGACTACCATGCGATCCTCTCTGACTCTTCTTTCTAGCTGCTCCAGAATATAGGAGACTAGGGGGCTTAATTTTTTTTTTATCATCACAATTGATTTTTTTCCTTCTTTTTTTGTGAAAGATAACATACACACAAAAAAGCAATAAATTTCAAAGCACAGCACCACAATTAGTTGTAGAACATATTTCAGAGTTTTACATGGGTTACAATTTCACAATTAGGTTTTTACTTCTAGCTGCTCAAAAATACTGGAGACTAAAAAAGACATCAATTTAATGATTCAGCATTCATGTTCCATTTGTTACATCCTATCTTCTCTGTATAACTCCATCATCACCTTTGATCTTTCCATCCCTCTCTTTAGGGGTGTTTGGGCTTTGGTGATTCTAAATTTTTCATATTGGAAGGGTCTGTCACTAATATAGGGTAGGGAGATGGAACTATCTGATGTTCTGGAGAGGCTTGGCTAGGTTTCAGGACTTATCTGGACCAGGGACCAATCTGGAAGTTGTAGGTTTCTGAAAAGTTACTCTAGTGCGTGGAACCCTTGTGGAATCTTATAAATTGCCCTAGGTGCTCTTTAGGATTGGCTGAAATGGTCCTGATTGGGAGTTGGCAGGTTATTATAGGTAGCAAGGTCTAGCTGAAGCTTGTGTAAGACCAACCTCGAGACTAGCCTCTCGATTCTATTTGAACACTCTCTGCCACTGATACTTTATTAAGTATACTTCTTTTCCCCCTTTTGATCAGGATGGAATTGTTGATCCCATGGTGCAGGTCTGGATTCATCCCTGGGAGTCCTCTCTGCTATCATCAGGGAGACTTTTACCCCTGGATGTCGCGTCTCACTTGGAGGGGAGGGCAATGACTCCCCTTGCAGAGTTGGGCTTAGAGAGACTGAAAAAGACCATTTTACTATTCTCAATACTACAAAGATATATAATGCATCCAATAAAGTTATTGTTTAGCCTTAAACTCACTGCAGCCTCACCTCAGGCTGTGAATGGCTTTAAATAGTAATTTTTGTTTTTTGAAATGGGACCTGAGTTGGACCATTTGCTGTGTGTTTGAAGTTGCCTATTCTATTTATTCATTCAATTTGTATTGCATACCTATTACAATTCCTATTGCATACCTCTTAGAAGCAAGGCACTATGCTAAGTGCTAGAAAGACAGTGAGGATAAGACTGCCTTCAAGTCTCCTAAGAAAATCTAACATTAAACAAATAATTCCACAAATAATTCATCACTATTTTGAAAATGACTTCAAAGGAAAAGTATAGGTTCCCGTGAGAGAGCATACCAAGGGAAGCAACTTCATCTTGGAGGTTATGTCAGGCTTCCCTGAGAATGCAACACACAATCTGAAATCTAAGGGGTGACCAAGAATTGCTTGGCAGATGAAGAGGAAGTGGATGATGGGGTAGGGAGTGTGCTGATATTCAATCGATGGAACAACCTGTGCCAAGACTCCTAGCAATAAAAGGAGCATGGTTTACATGGAGGACTAAACATAGCCAACTGCATCTGAGTGCAGAGCGCAAGGAAGATGTACTGGGTCAAGCTGGAGAGATGAGCAAACCAGATTGGAATAAAGAAGAAGAGCTTGAGAGATTTGAAAATTTAGGGGGTAAACATAGAACATATGATGGCATACAGAGAAAGCTAAAGGCGATGGCTAAAATCATAAGCATGGATAAAACTTCTAAGAAGTAAGAGTATAGCTATGGGTATGGACTAATTATGAATCCTTGAAAGTGGCTGGAGGAAAGAAAGACTGTAGGGAAGAGAGAAATTGAGGTCAAGGAGAAAGCAGGCAACCCTAGGTTAGGGTAAAATCACGAATGCCATACCCAAAGAAAGACAAGCCTAATACAAATGACTAGTTTTGATTAAAATCAGAACTGATTAAAATAAGAACTGTGTAAACAGAAATCTTCTATAATATGCTTTTAGATATGTTATAGTTCTTTTTTTTTTTATTTGCTTATTTGGGAGTTTTCATTTTGTCAAAGTGCCTGTATATGTGCATAAAACTTTTAGATTTCATTTCCAAAAATATTTGTATTTAACTATGTAAATATGTATATATGTATACACACTTATATATGTGTATGTTTATATGTGGATAGATAGATGGATGGATGATAGATAGATAGATGTACACACAAACATATAACTCTCCTTGTTATTTTTTTTTATAGTCTTCTAATGTAACTTGAAAACTATTTTTTACTTCCTTAGTAACTTTCCTCAATGACCAAAATAAGGTTTGGAATGCTAATCTACACTCTTTCATAAGACAGTATACTGTAAATAGTAATTAGTAATAGGACTTTTCAGGAACTCTTTCCTTGATCAGATTATCCTGTTTAATTTTGATGAAAGAGACATAAATGAAACACCATACCATGAATCATCTTGATCACCTGTCCACAAGAACACAGGAAAAGATAACACAACTTCTATATGACTTTCTCCCCTAATTGACAATCACTCAGGCTCTTTGAGGTAATAGATTTATTAAACTCTTTTGTCTCCTTAGGGAGGCTGGATAATTTAAAGTCTTTCTTGATGATATTAATGCTTTCCAGTTTCCTAGTCATCATAGTTAAAGAGGTTTAACTACACAGGACCTCCCAGAGATTTACATGATGATTTCCTAAAGACTTAAGAAATCTGGCTTAATATCAGAGAGGTATTCAAACAAAGCTACTTAAAAAAATCTTTAACATTCTCAAATGCATTTTAGAAAATTATGTTAATAATTTAACTCTCTTTTTCAAAGTATGTGAGTAAAATACATGAGTCACAGATACAGGGCTGTAAGGTTAGAAGAATAATTCCCTCAAATCTTATAAATTATGTGTGAGAAGAGTGAGGCTAAGGGAGGGTAAGTGAAAAAAAAAAAGTTATGAATTATTATAAATAGAATCCTAAAATTTATGGCAAAGCTCTTTGGAGAAAGTGGAACAGACTTAGCCTGTCCTATTTTGGCTCAAAAGAGATTGTCATAACTTTAAGTATTCACAAGTCCTAAATTTATTTTCATAGCTAGCAGAAGCAGACACCTTGTTGAGACTTTTGAAAAACATGAATTTGCCAGCAAGCTAAGTTGCTTAATTTGGCATTCTTGGGGTAGGGAGTGGGGGGAAGTAAGAAATACCAATTCCTTTAGTCATTTCTAAAGCAGCTCTTCAGTATTTGCACTATACAGCTTTATGGACTCTCTAACTATTTGAAATGCTCCAAAGATGAAACTAGTCAACTGTTTCCCTAGGATGACCTTTTCATGGCCTATTACTTTGGAGTATTCTCCTCCCCCTTCTCCTTTTTTTTTTTTTTTTTTTTTTTTTTTTTTTTTTTTAAAACGGGCAGGCTCTGGAAATTGAGCCTGGGTCTCCAGCATGGCAGGCGAGATTTCTGCCACTGAGCCACCGTTGCCTGCCTCTCTCGCTTGTATTTTATACTTAAATTTCCTTGGCTCATCACTTGACTGTACCAGGTAATTATCCTTTAATTTTATATGTACACACAAGGTCTTTTTACATGTACACTAAATATGTATATGTACACACTTTTGCTGTTAACTACTATTATTTACTTTAAAATGAATCTGCATCATACCATGTCAATCACCCCTGCCCCTCCCATTTTTCCCATTTATCCATCTCTCACTTCCAAAGTTTGTTTATTAAAAAACCAAATCCAGCAGACTTAATTATATTGCTAATGACTTTAGAGGACTTGCAGGAAATCTCAAACAATTTTCGCATCACATAATCCATGCAAAAGTATATAACCGGTGGCTCACAGTAACATCACATAGTTCTGCATTCATCACCACATTCAATTTTACAATATTTTCATTGTGGGTTTTTATGTACTGAACTTCTAAGATTATATATAGATACAGAGCAATGACCTACTCTACCACATTTACTTTCTCACGTGGCTGTTTTAGAAGTAAAAATAAGATATATTTATCAAAAGATTGTATTGGTTTTCTATTGCTGCTATAACACACACGAACTTGGTAACTTGAAACGACACAAATTTATAATTTTGCATTTATGTTGGCTAGAAGTCCAACACTGGTCTCACGGAATGAAAATCTAGGTGTTGAAAGGGACATTTTCCCTTCTGGAGGCTCTTGTGCAGAATCTCCAACTTCAAGAGGCTATCCACTTCATGTAGTTCATGGTCTCCATTCTCATTTTCAGTGTTAGCACAGATTCTGCCATCCTTCCCACATGAATTATTTGACATTCGTAGTTAAATTGTCTCTCTGATTCTTTTCTTCTGTCTCCCTTTTACACTTTTAAAGACCCTTGTAATTACATTACCCCCTACCCTAAAATCTGGGATAATTCCCCCCTCTCGCCATAACTGTTACATTGCAAAACCCTTGCAATGTAAGGTTGCCGCAGAAGGTTATATATTCACAGGTTCTGAGGATAGAACATCAAGACAGATATTTGGAGGGACATTATTCTGCCAACCACAATGGTATTGAGTTGAGTTCTTAACCTATAAATCGTATCTAACTCTCCCAATCCTTAGTAAATTCACAATAACATCTGCTACTTTGTATATTAATAAATTTTATTTAAATTAGTTTGTAATAAAGATGTGTGTTAGATGGAATTCTCTAGAGAAACAGAACCAACAGGAGGGATCTGTAAATATGAGATTTATAAAGATGTCTCTTGCTACCATAGAAACGGAAGAGTCCAGAATCCTTAGGGCAGGCTGTGAAGCTCACAGCTCCAATGAAGGGTCTCTCTTCTTCCTTAAAAGCCTTCAACTGATTGGATTATCTTATTTGAGGGGGCACGCCTTAGTTGATTACAGATATAATCAACCCCAGATTGGCTTTATAACCTTATCTTTTTGTTGAATTATAATTCACTGTAAGATCAGCCCCTAGCCTTCTGCAAGGTGACAGGAAAACATAAATCTAAGGATAAGTTTTAATAGAACAAAGACAGAATGAAAGAGAAAAAGAGATGTGAATATTTATTTAATTTGCATGGTCAAATCATGCATATAAATTCACTTTGGAGGGTGACTCATCTGTATGGCTTAGCTATAACCAGGGAAATGAATTCTATAATTGTCACAATGCCTTCCCACTTGGTTCTGTAAAAACAGAAAAAAAGGCTTCTGTGCAGGATTAATGGAATTTTGAAACTGTATTGACACAAGTTGATATATGTCTTCTAACCTTCTTCCTGCTCAATATTTTTACAAATTACCTTATATATATATTAAAGCAGAGGTCAACAGACTTAATCTGTCTATGAACTACAAGACTTTTTTTTTTTTTAAGATTTTTAAGTGGTTGAAAAGATATTAAAAGGAGAATAATATTTTATGGTGCATAAAAGTCCTAGGAACTCCAAATTTCAGTGTCAATGAATAAAATGTTACTGAAACACAGCCACACCTTTCATTTATGCATTGTCTTCTGCTGCTTGAACTACCAGCAGAGCGGAATAATTTCTGCAGAGACCATATGTCCCACAAAGCCTCAAATATTTACGTATCTGTCTTCTTGCACTAAAACTTTGCCAACTTCCATACTAAAGCAAAACTGAAATTTTTATGGGTAGATATTTGTAAAATGTGGGGGAAAGAAAGGATTTGTTTATGAGTATTGCTTTTGCTAGTTTGCAACTAAAATGCAATTTTACCTAGTTTATAAGATAAGAACCCCTGGAAATAATCTAATTAAGAAAAATGTGTATTTTAAAAGTAAAGACAAAATAAACTTGGATTTCTGTTTTAAAAATTCCAGTAAGGAAATGTAGGTGAGTTGGGTACATGGTGGATTTTAGAATGCAGAATTTACTTTTCCCTTAGACATTCTTATATTTGGCAAAAAAGTTATGTGACCTATTTTAAAGAGAATGTGTAATGAAACCTTGCCAGGGAAACAAAAGCCTTAAAATGAAATATTAGAATGATTAAATGCTTCTTGGCGTCAGCTGTGTCAGACAGTCACCAGTCAGTGCTCCATAAATCCAAGCAAATAGGCAGATCATAGTAGTGTATTTTCTCTTACAGAAGATTATTTCAAAAAGAGACATAAACACTGTTGCGAGTTGTTCCCTTCAAGGTTTGACTTTTAACTTTAAATGGATACTGTACATTTTTAAACTGGATAGTTGAAATTGAACACCCTGACATCAGAAAGCTTAGCTGCATATATAATATGTTGCTGGCTTTCCTTCCGCTAATCTAAGTAGCAAAGCACTCATGTAGCCAAGTGTACCTAGCAAATCCTGTGCATGCAAATAAGATTTCCAGGTTTGACTGGGAACAGCTCTGGTGCTCCTAGGCAAGTCCACAAAGGGCATTATAGTTCCCTAGAGTTTCAGCTAAAAGAAAACCAGTTAAGCCTTACAGATCATCTACATTAATAAGCTTCTTTTTAAAATTAGATTTGGCGACTGAGATGCAAAATCATTATGAAATGTATAACCATATTTTGTTACCTAAATAAAATGTGCTTTAGGACTATTTATATTGGTGTGTGTATATAATCATATAATCTCTTTCAACCCTTTGAGTTGGTATTTTCATGTCTATTATACAAACCGGTAAACTGAGGTTTAGAAAAGATGATCTGACTGTGGTACCACAGCTAGTAAAAAGCACAGCCAGCAGCTGAAGATACATTTGAAGATTCTCAATCCAGTGATACTTATACCGCTAGCCAAAATGTAACTTATCCATTGTACTTCTAACTGCCAGGATTTTACTATCTGAGAAGGCATTTCTCTTCAGAAGGACACAAAGTTTTCAATCATCATAGTAAGAATTTAATTACTCTATAGTTTCTGACTACTAAAAACATTTTAAAGTGGACTGGCAAATCTAAATCAGAGATGGACTGTATCTTATTTTTAAAAGATTTAATTGACTTTAATGTAGTACTTTACTAAACATAATTATATTCCATTTCAAATCTCTTTGGTAGTACTCATCAGCAATTTCATACAGACTTCTCTCTTTTACCTTGTTAAGAAAGGCCCATGCTGTGAATTCTGCACATAAATGAGACAGGAACTATGTTATGCTGTCATATAAATTAAAGCATTTATTTGCCTCCACTTCAGGTTAGACAGAATTGTGGAGGGTTCTAAACCTAAAAAGCAGAATTTTTTGTTTCACTATTTCTTTTCCTTATATGTGGTTCCTTGTGAACTCTTAGTAGGAAGATTAAGGTCCTCATGAAAAGAAATGAGATCAAAAGAATATCTTTTCCTTTATCCATCATTAATAAAGAGGAATCAAAATGTCAAATACTTGTGAAAGCCTTCATTCCATCCAGGATAAATATGGCACTTTTACTTGGGCAAAGATAAAATTATCCAAAATCATTTTATCTTAAATGCTAGCTAATAAGTGACCTGTGTTTAAGCAACTCAAGAATGAAAAGTGTCAGTAGCTCAATTTTAGAAGCAGGTGTGATATAGAACATTTGCTCTGTTGGTTTACAAGGGAGATTTTTTTTTTCATCTTTCTCTCTTCCAGGCTGACGGGCATGAACCTCCCTTCTCCTGTTATCAGTAGCAAGAATTGGTTACGACTCCATTTCACATCTGACAGTAACCATCGACGCAAGGGATTTAATGCTCAGTTTCAAGGTAAGAATGGACTACCTTATTAGAAAAAGAAAAATAGCATAAGTAGCATTCTACTCCTTTCGAACCCTAACAATTTAGGATTCTCTTGTTAAGAATATCTTATTAAGATATATATAGTTGAAAATTACCTTCTATCTCTTATATGAGCAGGTAGCTTTGGAAATTATATATGCTATAAATAACGACTTCCTATTAAAGCTTTATTACCATCACAATGTACAATATATATTTTTGGTTTTTTGGGGGGCAATGGTTGCTAAGTTTTACTCTCTCAGTATGTATATAGAGAGAGATTAATGTTAATTACTCTACACCCAACCAATAAATATCCAAAGTGGCCTTGTTATTTTCTTTACTTTACAAGCTAAGAATTGTATAGCATATAAGGTACCTGGAAATGCATAAATTCATCATAATATCACCTTTAGTCCTAAAACATCATTGTACTACATAAATCCAATTACCTGATGTAGTTATTTAGATACAAGTGAACCTCAAAAGAAAGGTGCTAGACTTTTTTTCAGTTTCTGAGCAAAAAATAGAATGTTTAGTTCATTAATATGTAGGTTTGATTCTGAAATTTTCCTTGTATCTATTTCCTAAAGTTTATGTCCAGATAGTATAGCATCATTTCCTATACCTTTTTCATCAGTAATCTCTATTCCTAGAGGGAAAAGCATTCAGTCTGTTTAGGAGTTCATTAAAATCAGTTTGTTTGTGTTAGCAGATAAAAATAATATCCGTGTACCAGGAAGGAGTCCTACTTTCTAAAGCAAGATGGTTTCTTTAACAAACTTCCCAAACTTTTCCCAAATCATGACTATGATTATGTCAGTCCAATTAAGGCAGCAGCCACTGAGCCCTGCAACACACGAGTCAAGCACTGCAGTTTGACCCCCAAACAGGGAAATTAGAACAACTCCTGTGCACCAGAAATTAGTAAGTCATAAAGTCAGTATGTAAATAATTCTCATGAAAGTTTGAACACCGGGGGAAATCATTATAGCTGCTTAACAAGACTTTAATAATTTTACAAGTTGGCTTAAACATCACTTATCCTAAACACACTTTAAAATCCATAGCACTTTCAGTGTATCTTTTTGGACAGCAAGCAGAAATCAAGAACTTAAATATAGACTCTGCTGAGGAAAAACACACTGGTAATGGGACTTTTTTATTTTTTATTTTTTGTATTTATATCCATTTCCTAGGGCATGTGACACAGGATGCACCTGCCTCAGAATACAGGGGCATTTTTTTCCCATTGAAATATATTTTATATATTATCAAGAGCACTGTCCAATTCATATTGACTCTGATGTTGCCAGAAAGCTCTCACCTCTCTCTGCTTTGATAGGGTAATGGCCTGAAGTTTCACTTTCTTTATAGAATTCACACCAATGAGTTTCACTTATCCTGTGACCTAGACAAAGCTGATCTTTTCTTTTTTCCATACCTCCCTTTATCTGCCTTCACCGTTTAAAATCATATATGTCCTAACTGAAGTTACAATTGAATAAGTGTAGTGAGGACAACTTGGTGGGTGTCACACAAAGACAGAGTGGTGTGAGAAAGACTTTGTCTGGTGGGAGGTTCTGACATTTCTCTATACTAAATCGTATCTATGGCTTTATCTACTCCTGTTTTAAAATAATCATAAATCAGTATTTAGGATGTCAATTGTCTGATCATACAGCATGTTAGGTAGATGTCTATACCTGTTTCTAAACAATTACTTGATCTTATCTAAGAACCATCATTCAATGATAAGCATTGTGCTACAGAAAAATTTCTAAGCATCGTCCGTCAAATCCAGTCACTAGCATTTGTATTAGAAACTGGGAAGAAAAACGGGAAAACTAGAAGATCAAATTTGTTGATGTTCCAAGTTGGTAGACACAAGAAAAATACAGGTTGCCAGAAAACCAGAAAACTGCAAAAGCTTAGTCATACTGACCTGTGATTAAAATATAAATAGATAATTAAAGAAAGGTGAATGTAAACTTTTGTACATAGTTCCAAAGAGATAAATGTGGTGCAAAAACAAAAGAGTTTTGCTTAACAGTAATACATTAGAAACAGTAATATATTATGAAATCTCTTCATGCTGACTTTCAACTTCACTCCAAGAAAAAATGGCATGAGATGCACATAGGGCTCGTTTAATAAGAAGAACATGTCTCGGGGCGCAGGTAGGCAGCCCATTGACGTAAGGAAGTTTGGGCTCAGTTCTTGATTTCACCCTTTTAAGAAAGAAATTGACCAAATGGAGAGCAACCAAGATGATGACCAAAAACATTCAAAATAGAAGTTAAGGAAACTTAAAAGGTGCATGATAAATGTCATGCAAAAAGGCATTACATTTATTTTTCAGGTCCCAAAGGACAGAACTCTAACCAGTGGAGAGACGCTATAGAATGCTGCTCCTGCAGATTCTAGGGTAATGGCCAGTTCAGCCAGGATAACTCTAAATCTATCAGAAGGCAGAAGACAAAGCAATGGCTTAGGATGAGATGAGGTTCCCTATTTGTGTCCCCTATCAGCTATTCCCCTGATGATTAAAAACTACCTGACTTTTAGCTCTCTGTAAGATTCTGTATTGACTTTAAAACTAGGCGGCCTCAATGCAGTTCATTCTGAGGGAATTGAGAAATGTTTCTGTCATATAGGACGGTTTTTCCTTTTTTCTGTGCCTAGATTAAATACCAGGAAGCCCCAATTTGTATTGTATTTTTATTTTAACTATCCAAAAATTTTATTTCAACTACCCAAAAAAATTTTTTTAAATAAATAAATATTAAAAAAAAAAACTATCATTAGTACCAACACAATTGCAAATAAACAAAACACAGTAGATGAATACTCTGTAAAACCAACAAGAAAAGCAATGCAGTAGTAGTGGACACTTACATAGTGATTACCAAATGATACTTTTCTATTTTCTAAAATATCCTATCAAAGAACCTGACTCAGGTTATTTGGTGGAGGAAGAAATATTTTTAAAAATTTCTATGCTTACTGCCATTCTGACATTAGTGTGATCATTTTATCATTTGTGGTCAATCTTAGGAAAAATCCCACCAGTGTTAATTGCAATAAATATAGTTATAAATTATTTATAATTACTCTGAAAACCCTTTGTGGTTCCTAAGCTGCTAATGCAGCCTGCTGATTATATCTCTCAATAAGAAACACTGCTTCTTTATCCAAGAGTCTCACGCTTGGATAGAATTTTTATGACTTCTAAAAACAAAGAATACATTCTTTTTAACTTGGTGCTTTTCTTGGTTAAATAAACAATCACCACCACATAAAATATTCTATCTTTTCTTTCCTTATGTGTTTAACTTTTTTCTGAAATTCTTTCTTTTCTGAATCTGACTCTTTCTTCTTCAGCTTTTACTTCTTCGGTTGGGTTATCAAGCTGTGCCAAAATTAGCAGTAAGATTTTTATTGACAAGTAAAATGCTCTATAGTTGCTCCTACTAAAATACATTCACTTTTAAAATAGCATTGTGAGCAAAAGAAGTGCAAATGCAATAAAAGCCACTTGATATATTCGCAGTAACTGCTATATATATATGTATATATGGAGTTTTCATTGAATTGATAGATTTATGTAGGACACATTATTACTTCGAATCAGCTGAAAATTGAGTCCATTCTTTATGTTGCCTCCAACATTAATTATAATTAAATAACTGCCTTGTTAACACAATCCATCATCTAGACATCATCGATGCCGACCAGATGAATTCTTAAAAATATGTTAATCTTGAACCACAAAGGCCTCTTTACTACTAAATAACCATATAAGTGCTAGACTCCAGTTTTACATGTATTTACCTGGCTATTTATAATAATACGACTTTCACAAAATGAAAATCCAATTGATTTTTGTAACTGATAAATCATTTTGAAAGAATGTGTTCGTAGTAAATTTCCAGTTTATATAGAGAACACTCCATCTCATAAATCAAGGGAAAACTCAACTATAGCTTTAAAGCTTGTGATGACCCAAATAATTATCTTACTTTTTAGGTTATAGTTTTACGCAACTCTTGATTTTCCTTTTTACTTAAAATGAAAACGATTGTATAAAATGAAGACTTTTATATTATTAAAAATGTGTTTTGGATAATTGAAAGCCTCAGCTTCCTCTCTTCAGAATAATTTAAATTTAGATAAAATGCACATATTCTCCATTGTCACACCTTTCCTGCCACCTGAGGTACAATTGGCAAAGCTCTATCTAAGAGGTAAGTTCTAGTCCCGGGGCAGGTGCCAGTCTCTCCCTTTAAAGTAGTAGCTCTGTAAGATAGCAAGGGCCATTATCTAGCACCCAACTAATATTTATTGAAGAAATGAAGGAAATTAACCTCTCATACTATCTCAGACCCTAAAGACCAGGGTTTGCAGGACTGATGGGAAAACCCTTAGGTGGCACTGTTGCTCATTTTTTGACAGAACTTGACATTTACTCTCTTCTATCAAGAGGACCTTTTGCAGAGATGCAAATATGCAAAGTTTGTTTTTTTTTTCATTCATAATAACTTAACAAAATGCACTAACATTTTTTCTTAGTAACTAATTCTTGAAAACTTTAACCTTTACAGGAAAAATTTGTTTTCATAGATTATATCTTTCACTCAAATCAGAAAAACAACCACCTTCCCTAAAAATATGTTTAGTTTAAAGCCTCAGAACCAAAGCTTCCTGTGAGGTGTCAACTGTAGTTAATATTTCAAGAAAAATCTCATCTGTGTGTTCCAAGCTGCTCACTCTTGGCAATACCTTTTTCATTAAGTACATACTGGTAGACAACGCCCTTTCTGTCTTGTGAGTATTGCTGTCTTACCATATAAAATAAGAATAATAATATCTACCTCACAAAATTGTTATGGATATCTAATAAAATGGAGAAGAAATGTGGCAAGTTGTTTGTAAACTGCAAACTGAATTGTAAAAGCATTCATTATTCATTGGTAAGCCTTCTCATGCTAATATCTTCCTCATCCACATTAACTAGAATGAAGAGCTTGGCAATCCAAGTTAGAAGGCATATAAAGAACTCATACATGAACAGAACTGAATATTCCCTTATACTTCTGTCAGTAGTCTGAATTGATACAACCCCTTGAGAAAACTGTTTACTGGAAAGCTGAACAGCATTCTCTAGAACCCAACTGTATTAGTTAAGGTTCTCTGGAGAAACAGAATCAACAGGGAACACTTGCAAATATAAAATTTATAAAAGTGTCTCACGTGACCACAGGAACGCAGAGTCCAAAATCCGCAGGGCAGACTGTGAAGCTGACGATTCTGAAGGAGGGTCTGGATGAACTCCACAGGAGAGGCTCACCAGCTGAAACAGGGAGAGCCTGTCTCTTCTGAATCCTCCTTAAAAGGCTTCCCATGATTAGATTAAGCATCACTCATTGCGGAAGATACTCCCCTTTGGCTGATTACAAATGAAATCAGCTGTGGATGCAGCTGATGTGATCATGATCTAATTCTATGAATGTCCTCATTACAACAGACAGGCCAGCACTTGCCCAACCAGACAAACAGGTACCACAACTTGCCCAAGTTGACACATGAACCTGACAATGACAGTCCATCCCTTGTCAACTTGGCAGCTATATATATCACCTTAAACCATACTCAATTTCCAAATAAAAACAATAAAACACATATTTTTTTTATTTTACCTAACAATACTTAACTGTCCTGCATATAACTGGGAACACATTAAATCTCTCCAGAATTGGGCGCAAATCCTTGGGCAGCATTCATTCTTAAACTTGATATCTTACAACTTAAATAATATAACACAAACAAAACAGCATTACAGTCCTCGTTTCTGTAACTGATCACGTGGTCGAAGTTCATATTTATCACTACCTTCTTCCACTACCCATTTCATGTTCCCTTTACCCTCAGCAAGCACTTCAGCTGGCTGTGGTTCTTTGCCTGGTGGGGTGACCCAAACCTTCATTCCTGAAGTTTCAGGGCCATTGGTAGTTCTGCCTGGATTGGGTTGTTGCAATTTTCCATTGATTTTAATCACAGGGCATGGTGGTACTAAAAGACGCCCTAAGGGATCTCCTATATTCCAAGAAACTCTTCTTTACCTCCATTATGTAGTTGCAGTCCTACTTCCCCCTGATAGTCAGGGTCAATTACCCCAGACAATAATGTAATCCCCTTGTTGGCTTGTTGATCGAGTGGCATAAGTAGCCCAAAGTGACCAGGTGGCAGTTTTAGATTCCAGTTCGATGGAATCATTGTTATTTCTCCTGGTGGAAGCACTCCCCATTTTGGAACTAAAACTTGTAGATGAGCAGAGCTCATGGTCGCAGGGACAAGAAGCAAAAATTTTCCTAGTGGATTACTAGGGTTAATAGTGAGTGGTACTTCTCCCATTTCCACCCCTTGGTTCCTGGACCCATGAATCCTGGCTATGGGAGAAACAGCACCATACAGCAGATGCTGATTCAGAGCATACACAGCTTCCTGGAGAACATTACCCCAGCCTTTCAAGATATTGCCACCTAGTTGGCACCGTAATTGAGTTTTCAAAAGGCCGTTCCACCATTCTATCAATCCAGCTGCTTCTGGATGATAGGGAACATGGTAAGACCAGAGAATTCCATAAGCATGTGCACATTCTTGCACTTCATTTGCTGTAAAGTGTGTTCCTTGATCAGAAGCAATGCTATGCAGAATATCATGACTATGGATAAGGCATTCTGTAAGCCCACGGATGGTAGTTTTGGCAGAAGCATTGCATGCAGGGAAAGCAAACCCATATCAGAGTATGTGTCTATTCCAGTTAGAACAAATCTCTGTCCCTTCCATGAAGGGAATGGTCCAATGTAATCAACCTGCCACCATGTAACTGACTGGTTACCTTGAGAAATGGTGCCATATTGGGGGTGTAGGTCTCTGGTGCTGGCAGATTGAGCACTCAGCAGTGGCTGTAGCCAAATCAGCCTTGGTGAGTGGGAATCCATGTTGCTGAGCCCATGCATAACCTCCATCCCTACCATCATGACCACTTTGTTCATGAGCCTATTGGGCAATGACAGGAGTTGCTGGGGAAAGAAGCTGACTGGTATCCACAGAATGGGTCATCTTATGTACTTGATGATTAAAAGCTTCCTCTGCCGAAGTCACCCTCTGGTGTGCATTCACATGGGACACAAATATGTTCATGTTTTTAGCCCACTCAGAAAGGTCTATCCACATACTTCTTTCCCAGACCTCTTTGTCACCAATTTTCCAATTATGGTCTTTCCAAGTCCCTGACCATCCAGCCAAACCATTAGCAATAGCCCATGAGTCAGTATACAAACACACCTCTGGTCAGTTTTCTTTCCAAGAAAAATGAACAACCAAGTATACTGCTTGAAGTTCTGCCCACTGGGAGGATTTCTCCTCACCACTGTCTTTCAAGGACACCCCAGAAAGGGGTTGTAATGCTGCAGCTGTCCACTTTTGACTGGTACCTGCACATCGTGCTGAACCTCTGTAAACCTGGCCCGAGTTTTCTCTTCCTCAGTCAATTCGCAGTAAGGAACTCCCCAAGAGGCCATAGCTCTGGTCTGGAAAAGAGAAGGCAATGTGGCAGGAGTGGAGACCATGGACATTTGTGCCACTTCTTCATGTAACTTACTTGAGCCTTCAGGACCTACTCTGGCCCGACACCAACTATCCCTCTTCTGGGTATGTAGTCAACAGAAAATGAGTGGATATGTGTGACAAAACACATGTACAAAGAATGCCCATAGAAGTCTTATTCATAATATCCAAAAACCTGAAATAACCTAAATGTCTATCTATAGTAGAACAAGTAAAGAACTTATGTATATTCACATGATGGAATAGTAAACAGAAATTGAAAAGGGCAAACTTATTCTAATGCGACAACATTGGTGACTCTCATAGACATAATATTGAGTGAAAGAAGCCAGACAAGAAAATGTGTGTACCATATAGTCCATTTACACAAAATTCAAAAATCAGCAAAACTAAATGATTACATGGGTGTTCATGAGGAAAAAGAACACCAGTATATAACAAAGTCAAATAAAATTTACTCTTCTAATATAATATACATATACTATACTTTTATTTTTTCTACCAAAAATATGGGTAAAATAATCCCCTTTTCAAGTTTTTTGAGAAGTTTTCTTATAAACAGTGCCAGACAAAAACATTCATAGAGTCCCCACCAAGTATCATAGTGTTGCTGAATGTTAAAATTAGAAGAAAGCTCACAATCAAAGAAAGGGAGACAGTCATTGATAGACCCTACATCACACAACTTGTAAATGGCAGAAGCGGAACATTAATGACATTCTCTGTCCTCTCTGTTCAGTGCCATCCATTCCAACTCTTCTCTACTGACTTGTAGTGCTCAAACTATGTTTAATCAGAACATCTGCTGGGGGGAGGATAGAGATTTTTTTGTGTGATATAGAAATCCCCATGAAATGAGAAACACTTTAAGCTAGCTATAATTCAGCCTAAATTTCATCCACTTTCTCAGACTGGCCTATTCCAATCAGAAAACTGACAGACCAATGGGAGGACAGGAATTATAATAATGATGGGAAGGGGCAAGAGTAAGCAATTAGGAACATGACCCATTGAATAATAGAATAAATAGATGTATTAGTAAATCAAGGGCAATGTGAAGACAGAAGGAAGCGCTGAAGAGAAAGTAAGGAAATGTATACATGAATCTGAAGCAGAAAGACAATTACCAAAAGGAAGAGGAAGGGAAATGCTTGACAGCAAAGCTAAGGGATGTCCTTAATTAACAGATTTGAAGGTGATCCTTGCATGTGGTCATATTCATGTGACACTCACATTGAGAATTATGGAGGCCTTTAAGCAGAGTACCTTGCCATGGTGTTAATCCTATCACCTTTCATTCAATCATTACAGCTTACACTAGGTGATGTAAAAGAGAGAATGGGGATTGGAGGTAGAATATGTTGGTTCAATCCAAGCAATACGTGGTTAACCAAGAGCTCCTAATCTTGGATTTAAGCCCCAGTCCTGTTATAGCTAAACCTGCTCTATAAAACAGGAGTGATAATAATGATCACTTATGGACAGTCAGGTAGTTAAAGAGAAAATATCTGTTAAGCATCTAGCCTAGTGCCCAGGATGGAATTCCCTTGCATCTCATAAAGTCAGTTTTATAATCTCAATTTAAGGAAAATACCTGCACTGCCCTGCTTATCTGTCTCACAGCGTGAAAAATCGTATGAGTACTTTGCAGGGTTTTATTATATTTAGAAATTTCCTGGAAATCCTCAGAGTGCTATCTTTCCTCAATTGCCGTAGGTATGCTTTGTCATTTCTGACCTCCTCTGCTTATATTCTCTTACCCTATTTCAGTGGTCCAAGTAGAATGGTCATTCATTATAAATCACCTTAAGCCTCATGTTGGAATTGAATTCTGTTCAATTTCCTTATTGAATATCTTAAATGTGCCCTATAATGTGCTTGGGAATGTGGAGCTAAAATTGATGAGTAGCATCCTTGCCCTGGGTGTCAAGTGAAGAAGACAGATAGACACATAAACCGGAAATGTCAATACAGTGGGAGAGAGGTTATTCACAGAATGTGATAGAATGAGAAAGATGCACCTAAATCAGCATAGAAGGGCGCACACCTGATATTTGGTTCAAGATAACCTGCAAAGCAGGAGGAAATGGAGGTTCAGGATAAAGAGAAAAATTTACACAAAACTAAAGACTCTTGATACACAAAGGTATGTGCTGGGGTAACTGCACATTACAGTTCATTATTAGAGTGCAAAGTGAGATATATACAGTGATGAGAAATAAAGCTGGAAAGGGTTGACTCTTCCAAGACATTTTATGGCATCTTTAAAAACTTGGACTTGATGTTGGATAAACAATAAGGATCACTGAAGTGTTTTCGAAGAAAGGAAAAGACCAACACACAATTTTATTGCAAATGCATCTGATCGTTTCCACTTTCTTAGCTCACTGGTATTGCCTAGAAGTTTGAGAAGTAGGGCAAGAGAGGAACACAGAAAGGAGGGGTATGGAGTGGAACATTCTAAGAAGCTAAAAATAGGGATTCAGACTACCCCCAGGTGATATTTTAAAAAGACTAATAAAACATTGCTGATGATGTAAATTCACCCTAAAGGGATTGAATGCTCTTTAATTTAAAGATAGTCATAATTCAATTTAATGCATTAGTATATTTAAGAAAGAATGTGCCAGTCAGGAGTGTGTACGTATTTGTATGTTTGGTGTCACTGGTAGTGATAGAAACCTCAAAGAAGAAAAAAATTCTAAGAGAAAATAATGGCAATGTGTCTTCTTCAGAGCCAGCTAAGCAGGTGTAAGACAGGAGAAGGACATGGATTGTCCAAGATCACCAAACAGTATTCTGGTTATAATCCAGCTTGCTGTAGGGATGGAGGGAGATTGTGCTAATTATCACACTTAGCAAATATTAGAGGCATGCCCACTGTGTGCACACAACTAATCTACAAATGATAGTGAACAAAGACAAGGTTCATTCTCTCATGGAGTTTACCTTCCATTGGGGGAGAGAAAATGTATCAATGGAATCAGCAAAGAAAGTAACTACAAGGGTGGGGGCAACATTAAATAGGATGACTGGGAAAGGCCCTCCTGAGGAGGTAACATTGGAGCTGAAATTCAAGTGCCTTATGAAGGTCAAGAAGAAGGGCAAAGTGGGCAGAAAAAAAAAAAGAATCATCTGGAGGAAGAACCATGGAAGACTGAATTGCAGTGAGTGAGCCACATCAGGGAGGAATTCTGGAAAGCCTTGTGGAAAACCAGTAGTAGTCGTGGAAATTTTGGGAGTGTTTGAAATGAGGGAGCATGTTTAATCTGATTTACATTTGAACATACCATTTGAGCTGCTTGTAAAGAAAGCTATTCTATAAACTAATAACCTGTCCTCTTGATGAATTATTGCATTCATTGTAAATTAATAAATGTTGATTCTCATTTTTATACCGATCTCTCCTGGTCTACAAGGTTGAGGACGGCCCTTGAGCTGGAGTGAATCAGCTAGGTTAATATAAGGCTGTTGACCTGGCTTAGGTGACAGGAAGTTCCAGGGGTCCCTTTTGTTCAAACTACAATTTGTCCAAATAATCTTTAACTCCCCCATCATGTTATCTTGGGATGGCTGTGCAATGGCTATTTCTTACACCTACCCTATTTGTCATTGTAAAAGAGGGTGAAAGCAGGTATGTTTTGTGTGTTTGTGTTTCTCAATATATTAAGACACCAAAAAAGGTTAAAATTCTGTTCTGTCTACTAAGGCTAGGATAAAGAATGTGTTTAAATCTCAGCAGTAACTATTTTACCTAGACATGAGGGGTAATTTTTTACTAATGTTGAAACAAGAGAATATATTTCTTAAGAAAAGTGTACAATATTATTCATTAGGGATGTTAAATTAAAGGATAGAAGTCTCACCTAGAGGCAGAGTAAGTGAACTTTTGAGTTCATTCCAGACTTTTAATTTAAGCCAATGCATTCTCATGTATTGATTTATTTAAAGTTGAGTGTTTGAAATATTAATACATGACAAATTTTAATAATTACATATAAAACCACTCAAACTAAAGCCTCCCTTTCCCTGAACTTCTAAATGCAGCTGACATTGGAAGATTGGGAGCCAACAATGTTATTAAGTAATTCACAACGATTTAAAATAGATTAATATTTGGCAACAGCAGGTAGATGATGAGTTCTTATGCTTGAAAAATATGAAAGCTTAGGGGGGTTATTATTCCCTTGGTAAATTGTCTTTCTACAATTTATATTTATGCAATGTTAAGGCAGAAAATTATTCTGGTTTTCAGTTTATCAATCCTTAACTGTACTCATTCTTCATGTCCTCTCTTTCTCTTGCTGGCAGGGTGATCAGCCAAATCTGCAGACTATGTTTAGTGTTTATTTGCTAAATGTTCATATTCACCTCTTGCAGTTAGCGTGAGCTTTGGAGCTTAAATCATCACAGTGTACACTGTACGTGTTAGGAGGTTATCAGCCAAAGTGGTCGGCATTAACATTCAGAAAGTAATAAACAAAGTATGGCATTTCCTTTCACAGCCTGCAGCTGTTAGGTCAAGGAGTTGTTGCTATGCTATCATTCTCCCAGAGTAGTTTCCAACATTAAGCTATAGGGAAATCACAGCTCAATCAAAGCTGTATGGAACCCAGTAAGATACTAAATGCACAAGTCACATTGCTTGTTCTCTTAATTACCTGGGTCTGCTTACTCAAATTGAACAGTGAAGTGGTTGCTTAATGTAATAACTGATCCAGGATGGAGCAGTTAGCTTCCTTATTCCAGTATATGCCTCACTTAACTACAGCTTCATGTCATTTATGAAATGACAATATAAATGCTTCAAAGTGTGAATGGAACACTCAAAATGAATCCAGATTTGAGTTTAAGAAAGGGTTTGTAAGCAAAATGTAGCAAAGGAATGGATGTATTAAACACTGAAAATTGTGATTATTAAATTGTTGGAAAGCTTATTTTTGTCACACTTGCAGAGCCTGGTTCACTCATATTGCTCCAGATTGTTTCAAGTTGGCATTGTTACTCATTAGAAAGTCTTTTCTTCACCATGACACTTTCCAAGAAATGCGTGAGTCTTTCCTTTTGGTAAATTCATTCTGGTTGGTGACATCTAAAGCCTCAAAAGATTCCAACTAGGTACTTTGCACATATATATTTTTTCAATTCTAAAGGATAATTACCTCCACAGTAAACCAGTAGTTAACTTTTGACCACTACATTGTGCACAATTTACTAATTCAAGAATATAACATGGTGAGGATATAATTCAAAAGGTTTTCCTGTAGATACTTGAAATTTGTATTGAAGAAAAACATGCACTTTATTTTCTCCAGACATATATATCCACAGCTGTGATTCAACTTGTATGTCCACATCGGTTGTTAAAATATTGAATTGTTTGCATTGGATGATAAACAGCCACTACCCATGAGCGCTCCACCCTGGTTGTTCTGGGTTGTCCCATGGAACGTCTCACATATCTTCCTGCAAAATCCTCTAGAGATTTAAGGCCTCAAACAACAACCAGCTGCAGACCTACCCCACTATAGGACATTTAAGAGCTTCTGCTCTGATTGATTAGTTCCCGTACCGGTTACTAAATATATTTTTCATATCATCTCTGGATATATTCATGAGTGCACTGTACCGCTAACATTTATTGAACATAACATTAAGTTCTAGCGATACATGTAATAAAACAAACACAAGCGTCCTTCTTTCTAGAGAAATATACACCAAGCTTCTGGAATATGATATGTTAGCCTATATGTTGTAAACTATATGTTAGATAGTTTGTAAATCACCAACTCATCATTTCTTTGTCCAAATATAATTTTCCATGGCTCTTTTCCTTCGAATTCCTCCAAAAGGCTTAAGACTTTTTTCTAGTTAAATCTTCTTCTGTCTTTAAAACCCTTTATATTTCATAAAACTGAGGCCCAGTCATGCTTTCTCTGAAATCTATGTAACCCCATGTATGTTCAACATCCAAAGTGGACAACAAAGCTCTCCAGGATATGTCTTCAGTCTTCTTTCTCAAACACTTCTTTTAATCCACAATTCTAAAGCTTCTATGCACCTCTGTATTAAAGGCTTGTTGTAATTTGGTCACATTATTCATTTCCCAAAAATCTCCCACCCCTTACAGCCATTTGAGAGCAACCACCCTGCTTCAGCTGCTCAGTGACTTTCAGTTCTTCTTTGAAGAAATCTTTCCCAGTCTCACAAGTCAGTCTCACTCACTCACCCATCTATACTCCCACAACACATTTTTCTTATGGCATTTTAATATCAGTTGATTCCTTGCGATATAACTATTTGTGTGGAAAGTAAACCATCATTATTTGTGAAGAGCAAAGCGAGTTATTTGCAGCTTCTGGCATCCAGCAGAGAGTTTTTCACCAATGGCAGGACTCATTTAATGTAAAGAAGAGTGCAATGTCTATGCGAACTAAAACTACATAATAGGACGTAATATTCTGTATTCATTGAAATGGTATTATGGCGTAGAGAAAAGGCTTTGATATTTGGAGTCTGAAGACTTTCAAGCCCTTGAGCAAGGCTTGAGGATTCTTTAAATATCTGTGTCTTCATCAATGAATTAGAGCTGACAATAGCTGTCTTACAGGAATATCATACAGCTGAGTGTAGGTTTGGAAGACAGATGCTCATCTATATCGTCATAACAAGTAGAAGCAAGGAATGGGGACTGCGGACATTTTAGGGGGTAGCCCTATTGGCCTTAGTACAATGTGTCATCAACTGTGTTCCCATAAAATGTGTAGATATTGGTTTCCTTATCAAATAATCTTCCTGGTCCTTTCTTACCTTAAATAATTTAAATTCCAAATAGAAGCTAGGCAAATATAGACCAAGCGATATTTTTCTAATATTACATAATTGTATTCCTTCTCATTATAAGCCAATTGTGCTTACATACTTTGTTTAGTCACCATCATGGAAAAACTGCCCTGATAGGCAGATCAGTTTTTCTAATTCATTAAAAATGCACTATTAACAACTGCTTGTTTCAAAGGCCGTGGATTGATTTTTTCACTGGTGATTGTTGGAATCACTTGCAACAGCAGAACAGAAGTAAACCAGTTTAGTAATGTCAAATGGAATTTTATTTTTATATATTTATATGCTTTTAATTGTTTTAACCAATTGGAATCCTATTCATGATATCATCTGTGTTTTTAACTTTCAATGTGGACACAAGTCCATGAATAAAACTTGTCATATTAAAAAATAATAATAATAAAATGCACTATTAAATGGGTATCTACATGGCCAAAATATTTTTTTTCCATTTCTTATTATATTTTTCGGAAAATTGAAATGTTTTTCTAAAATAGTTAGAAAATAGTTCTTCAGAAAAGAAGTATATATTCCTGGCAATTAGATAATTGGCTCAGGTTAAAAATCTGAACCAAGTCAAAACTGGAAGTTTATGTTACTTCTTATTGTCTTAATGTCAAAACTTTTGCGAAGTCCAATGTTCCTTAGCATCTCGGGACTCAGGCATTTTCTGCCCTGAGTATACAATAGTACCAACTGGGCTACTTTTATGAAGTACTCAGAAATTACGATTTAATCTGGGCTGAGGACCAGTCATGATTATTTTTTTAAAGCTTCCCAGAGTATACTAATGTATAGTCAAGGTTAAGTAAAGGCTTTATGTTATAATTAGTTCTACTAATTATAGCCAAATTATGATATCATCAGCATCAGGAAACTTCATCTTGAATGGTTAAAAGTGATGGTTGTTGTATAATTTTTTTAACAGATACAGAATTTTGGGTTGACAATATTTTGCTTTGAATAATTTAAATGCCTTTCCATTGTCTTCTTGCCTGCATGCCATGGCTTCTTTTCCTTAAACTTGTATCTAGCTAATATTAAGAGAGAATATCTTTGAATACCAGGAGCTAACTAAAAAACAAACAAACAAAACAGAAAAAGGACAAAATGAAAGCACCTTTTCCAGTTTTGCAGATTGTCCTATACAAGAGCTGTCCTTCAGAGATCATCCATACAATGAATTTTGAGAATAGCTCAAGGCCATTTGTCTTCTATGCCATTTGTCTTGTCTTGTGTATGGATGTGTGGCACTAAGAATTCCCCTGTTCTAATAGTTCCAAATATCCCATTTTTCCTAAGAGACAGTTTCCTCATGGTCCCAGGCCCTACAATTTATTCTTACAGCCAGCAGTCCCTTTCCCCAGGCAGCCCAACTTGGCTTCTTTCCCCCACTGTTCTACAGGAGAGCTGGTTGAGCTGTCTTCTATGCAGGGGAGTTCTGTGATGGCAATTTCTTCAGGCCACCACCAAACAGGTTGGATCATACATACATGCTTCCAGTATGTACAAGAGAGTTACACTGCTCACTCCAACATTGGGACCAGTGATCGTAGTGCAAGTGCCGGCCAACTCTGAATTGACAGTGGGGTTTGGGGCAAAGGCCAGCCAAGGCTCCATGAGATCCTAACTCGTTTTCTTGATGTGGCATTTCATGTTACTGCAGTCATTTAACTATGTTCTGGAACCTTGAGAAAGATGTTTCTCCACTTTTTGCTAGTTATTCAGAGCTTCTGTGGGAGTTAGGGTCCTAAATCATCTCACTCCACCATTTTTATTGGGGTGGGGCCTAAAATAATATTTTGAAATTAAAAATTAACTTCTATTTCAATTGGCTATTGAAGAACTATCATAGATAAGATAGATCTTATCTATACTTTGCTATAGATTGGAATTAATGGAAAAATAACAAAACTACTATAATAACATAAAAGGAAACAGGCTTCTCATAATGTCTCTTCTTTTACTTAAATTATAGGAATGATAGGCACAAAAGTATGCAATTTATTTATGGTCATATTTAATTGATACCTTCTTAATGTTTGGAAACTGTTCAATATAACCCTATAAACTCTCCATTATGTTCATTATCATATATATATATTTTTAATTTTTAGAAAGATTTTAAACATAATAAAATATATTTGTTAATTCAAAATTTAATTCAAAAATACCAAAATTGGTCTTTTTCTCAAAGTATATTTGAGACTTTTCTGTGTTCTAAGTAATTTCTCTTTTTTGCTCTAAGCAATTTTTAGTCTTTTCCAAACTTAGAGGCTAAAATTTCTAATGTGTATTACATCGATGAATGCCAGTGTTAATTTTAAGATATATTAATTCTATCATAGCTCTCAATAGACATGATTTCTTAATAATAATATGCATTCATTTAAAATCTAATACAAATTGATAAATAGAATTTAATATGCATTATAAAATTCTTATTTGGTTATTTATACTCAATTATATTAATCTGAGATTTATTGAACATCTTCTATGAGCAAGTCATTGCATCAGATGTTATGAAAGTGATATAAAAACATATTTATATTGTCTCATCACTTTATGATCTAGTGAGAAAGATCAGACTTACTGTTGTCACTGTGTTTTTTGTTTATTTTTGATCTGCCTTACTAGTTTGTTATCTTTGCCCTTGGAATTAGATAGATATGGATTCAAATCTCAAATATCAAACTTTTCAATTTCTTAATTTCAATAAAAGTAAATAATGTTAACTTTTCTCTTTATTTTTTATTGTTTTTTAGATTAGAGATAATTTATGTAGAAATAAGTAACAGTAGATAGGAGGTTACTACATAAAGCCTATTTTTTCAATACAGTCCCAAACAGCAATGTTAAATACTTATTAAGAGTAGATATATAGACAGATAGATGGTAGATGGTGTCATGGTTAGGGACAGGTGTCAACTTGGCCAAGTTGTGGTACCTGTTCATCTGATTGGGCAAGCACTGGCCTGTCTGTTGCAATGAGGACATTTCATAGGATTAGGTCATGAGCACGTCAGCTACATCCACAGCTGATTCCATTTGTAATCAGCCAAAGGGGAGTGTCTTCTGCAATTAGTGATGCTAAATGCAATCATGGGAAGCCTTTTAAGGAGGACTCAGAGGAGACAGGTTGCATTCCTGCTTTGGCTGGTGAGCCTCTCCTGTGGAGTTCGTCCAGGCCATCCATTGGAGTCATTGGCTTCGCAGCCTGCCCTGTGGATTTTGGACTCTGCGTTCCTACGGTCACATGAGACACTTTCATAAATTTTATATTTGCAAGTGTTCCCTGTTGATTCTGTTTCTCTAGAGAACCCTGACTAATACATCTTGGTACCAGGAGTGGTTCTTAAGGAACAGAATCTTAAAAATGGGTTTTTATGAATGGTTTTCTACTCTGACTGGGCTCAGAGACACTAAGGACTCTGATTCCCGTAATCAGAATGACACTCCCAATCCATGGACTGAGTTGGCAAAGGAGATAGTCAAAATATCATCATTCGATTCTCCTAATGCTTCGCTTGTACGAATCCAGACTCTTGGGGATAATGTTTTTGACACCTTTACAGAGTTTTGTAGAAATAAGAGTTATAGAGATGTTGGTTGGTTGTTGTTAGATACACTGTCTACATTAAAGGGTGAAAGGGATGGACTTAAGGCTTCAAACAAAAAGCTTAAGTGCCGTCTGAAAGATGTAGAGGTTTCTATGAGTATCCTGAAGGAAAATTTTATTTCCTGTAGCCGTAGACTTGAGATCTCTAAAAATCAGACTCAGATCTTATTGTTAGAGTAGCAACTTTACAACGTAAACTGAAATCTCAGTCTTGCATGGTGTCTGCCGTTAAAGTGAGGGCATTGATTGGAAAGGAGTGGGACCCTGAAAAATGGGATGGTGACATATGGATTGATAATGATGTTGGGGGTGAGGTTGAAACCATAGACCATGCTGAGCCTTCTCTAGATAACCCTGTAATAGTCTGCCCTGAGGACATAGCCGCCCCACCTCCAGCCTGCCTTGAGGAATTGGCCACCCAACCTCCTCCTGAAGGGATTAGCCCTAGAGTTATTAATCCTGTTTCACCAGATGAAACTGCAAATGAAAGCCCTGAAGCAAATGGCTTGGAAGATATTTCTAATTCTTTTCATGACCCACCCCCACCACCCCTCATTTCTTCTAGACCTATAACTAGACTAAAGTCCCAACAGGCCCCTAAACGTGAGGTACAAAGTATCACACATGAGGAGGTATGTTATACTCCAAAAGAACTGTGTGAGTTTTCCAATTTATATAGACAGAAATCAGGGGAATATGTGTGGCAATGGATTTTAAGAGTGTGGGATAATGGTGGGAGGAATATAAGGCTGGATCAGTCTGAATTTATTGATATGGGCCCACTAAGCAGAGATTCTGCATTCAATGTTATAGCTCGAGCAGTTAGAAAAGGTGTTAACAGCTTGTTTGGGTGGTTGGTTGAAACATGGATCAAAAGGTGGCCAACATTACCTGAGGTTGAAATGCCAGAACTGCCCTGGTATAATGTAGATGAGGGGATCCAGAGGCTTAGAGAGATTGGGATGTTAGAGTGGATTTATCATGCAAAGCCTGCTCTTACACCCCAGGAATGTCCACAGGATGGGAGATAAATCCAACAAAAATACAGGGGCCTTCCACCTCAGTAAAATTTCTAGGTGTCCAGTGGTGTGGGGCATGTCGAGATATCCCTTCTATGGTGAAGGATAAATTGCTGCATCTGGCCCCTCCCACAACCAAAAAAGAGGCACAACGCCTAGTGGGTCTTTTTGGATTTTGGCGACAACATATTCCTCATTTGGGTGTGCTACTCAGGCCCATTTATCGAGTGACCAGAAAAGCTGCTAATTTTGAGTGGGGACCTGAACAAGAGGAGGCTCTGCGACAGGTCCAGGCTGCTGTGCAAGCTGCTCTGCCACTTGGGCCATATGATCCAGCAGATCCAATTGTGCTGGAAGTGTCAGTGGCAAATAGAGATGCTGTCTGGAGCCTTTGGCAGGCCCCTATAGGAGAATCACAACGCAGACCCTTAGGATTTTGGAGCAAAGTCTTACCATCTGCTGCAGATAACTACTCTCCTTTTGAGAAACAGCTTTTGGCCTGCTACTGGGCCTTGGTAGAGACTGAACACTTAACCATGGGCCACCAAGTTACCATGAGACCTGAGTTGCCTATCATGAGTTGGGTGTTGTCTGACCCACCAAACCATAAAGTTGGGCGTGCACAGCAGCACTCTATTGTAAAGTGAAAATGGTATATACGAGATAGAGCCAGAGCAGGTCCTGAAGGCACAAGTAAGTTACATGAAGAAGTGGCACAAATGCCCATGGTCTCCACTCCTGCTGCCACATTGCCTTCTCTTTCCCAGACCAGATCTATGGCCTCTTGGGGAGTTCCTTACAGTGAATTGACTGAGGAAGAGAAAACTCGGGCGTGGTTTACAGATGGTTCAGCACGATATGCAGGTACCACTCGAAAGTGGACAGCTGCAGCATTACAACCCCTTTCTGGGATGTCCTTGAAGGACAGTGGTGAGGGGAAATCCTCCCAGTGGGCAGAACTTCGAGCAGTGCACCTGGTTGTTCATTTTGCTTGGAAGGAAAACTGGCCAGAGGTGTGTTTGTATACTGACTCATAGGCTATTGCTAATGGTTTGGCTGGATGGTCAGGGACTTGGAAAGACCATAATTGGAAAATTGGTGACAAAGAGGTCTGGGGAAGAAGTATGTGGATAGACCTTTCTGAGTGGGCTAAAAACATGAAGATATTTGTGTCCCATGTGAATGCACACCAGAGGGTGACTTCAGCAGAGGAAGCTTTTAATCATCAAGTACATAAGATGACCCATTCTATGGATACCAGTCAGCCTCTTTCCCCAGCAACTCCTGTTATTGCCCGATGGGCTCATGAACAAAGTGGTCATGGTGGTAGGGATGGAGGTTATGCATGGGCTCAGCAACATGGACTTCCACTCACCAAGGCTGACCTGGCTACAGCCACTGCTGAGTGCCCAATCGGCCAGCAGCAGAGACCCACACTCAGCCCCCGATATGGCACCATTCCCCGAGGTGACCAGCCAGCTACATGGTGGCAGGTTTATTACATTGGACCACTCCCTTCATGGAAGGGGCAGCGATTTGTTCTAACTGGAATAGACACATACTCTGGATATGGGTTTGCTTTCCCTGCATGCAGTGCTTCTGCCAAAACTACTATCCGTGGGCTTACAGAATGCCTTATTCATCGTCATGGTATTCCACATAGCATTGCTTCGGATCAAGGAACACACTTCACAGCAAATGAAGTGCGGGAATGGGCACATGCTCATGGAATTCTCTGGTCTTACCATGTTCCCCATCATCCAGAAGCAGCTGGATTGATAGAACGGTGGAATGGCCTTTTGAAAACTCAATTACGGTGCCAACTAGGTGGCAAAAACTTGAAAGGCTGGGGTAATGTTCTCCAGGAAGCTGTGTATGCTCTGAATCAGCGTCCGCTGTATGGTGCTGTTTCTCCCATAGCCAGGATCCATGGGTCCAGGAACCAAGGGGTGGAAATGGGTGTGGTGCCACTCACTATTACTCCTAGTAATCCACTAGGAAAATTTTTGCTTCCTGTCCCTGCTACCCTGAGTTCTGCTGGTCTACAGGTTTTAGTTCCAAAATGGGGTGTGCTTTCTCCAGGAGAAACAACAGTGATACCACTGAACTGGAAGTTAAGATTGCCACCTGGCCACTTTGGGCTACTTATGCCTCTGGATCAACACACCAAGAAGGGGATTACATTATCTTCTGGGGTAATTGACTCTGACTATCAGAAGGAAGTAGGACTGCAACTACATAATGGAGGTAAAGAAGAGTTTTCTTGGAATATAGGAGATCCCCTGGGGCGTCTATTAGTACTACCATGCCCTGTGATTAAAATCAATGGAAAACTGCAACAACACAATCCAGGCAGGACCACTAATGGCTCTGAGACTTCAGGAATGAAGGTTTGGGTCACCCCACCAGGCAAAGAACCACGGCCAGCTGAAGTGCTTGCTGAGGGGAAAGGGAACATGGAATGGGTAGTGGAAGAAGGTAGTGATAAATATGAACTTCGACCACGTGATCAGTTACAGAAACGAGGACTGTAATGCTGTTTTGTTCGTGTTATACTATTTAAGTTGTAAGATATCAAGTTTAAGAATGAATGTTGCCCAAGGATTTGCACCCTATTCTGGAGAGATTTACTGTGTTTCCAGTTATATGCAGGACAGTTGAGTATTGTCAGGTAAAAGAAAAAATGTGTGCTTATTTGTTTTCATTTGGAAATTGAGTATGGTCTAAGGTGATATATATATATATATATATATATATAGGTGCCAAGTTGACAAGGGGTGGACTGTCATGGTTAGGGACAGGTATCAACTTGGCCAAGTTGTGGTACCTGTTCATCTGATTGGGCAAGCGCTGGCCTGTCTGTTGCAATGAGGACATTTCATAGGATTAGGTCATGATCACGTCAGCTACATCCACAGCTGATTCCATTTGTAATCAGCCAAAGGGGAGTGTCTTCTGCAATTAGTGATGCTAAATGCAATCATGGGAAGCCTTTTAAGGAGGACTCAGAGGAGACAGGTTGCATTCCTGCTTTCGCTGGTGAGCCTCTCCTGTGGAGTTCATCCAGGCCATCCATTGGAGTCATCGGCTTTGCAGCCTGCCCTGTGGATTTTGGACTCTGCATTCCTACGGTCACGTGAGACACTTTCATAAATTTTATATTTGCAAGTGTTCCCTGTTGATTCTGTTTCTCTAGAGAACCCTAACTAATACAGATGGATAGGTAGTATAAGGCAAGCATATTCGAAGCCTTGAATATTGAAAAACAATAATTTACAGTACCTGTATTTTGGGGTCAGATTCCCCATTGAAAATCTAGTAAAAGTTACATATTCTCTCCCCACAGAAAGACCATATATACTAGATTTCACAACCGTTTTTATCCACTTGATGATTGCCTGAAATCCTGGAGTTCTAAATTATGTCAGGTGAAAGAAAATGCAAAGGAGAAATGGTTACTTCTAGTTATTGATGAACTACGGAAGATTTCTTTCCAAAAAGGTAATAGATACAGAGAGATGCATTAACAGATATAGACAAAGAGATGGACAGTCAGAATTTTTTTTTTTTTTCTGTAACATGGGCAGACACCAGAAATTGAACCTGGGTCTCTGGCATGGCAGGCGAGAACTCTGCCACTGAGCCACCATCTCACTGCCTGGCAGTCAGAACTTTTGACAGACAGATACGATGGATTGGATAAGGGTCTGAAGTGGTAAGGATGTGGAGCAGTGTGAAGCTAGAGGAAACGCAGGGAGGGAATGCTGGTCTCAGACAACAATTTTAAAGGTTGAGAAAATAACAGTGTTGGGACAAGTTAAAAAATTGGGGACATTTGTGGAAGATAAATACAGAACACAGATGTTTTTTTTTTTCCTGAATGTGACTGATATGACAGAGAATTTGAACTTTCGTCATTGAACAGCAAGCAGTAGTTGAATGTGACCCAAGCAGGGTTTGGTCTTAGAAAGAGAGACCAAAGGAGGGGAACAGGGTAGGTCAATGGGAAATAATGCTTTGTTATCACACACATACCACAAAAACAGTCAACTATAGTAATGTAATTTGCAATAATTTATTCTTTCTGAATATAACTGTCCATTTAGAGAACAGAAATTTAACATATCATCTTTGTTTTTATTATGCCAGAATTGATCTTTGTCTACACTAACTTGCCTGCCCTGATTCAAGTCTTAACACATCCAGAAGTCAAACAATGCATGTAATAGATGTGCAGAATAAATCTGCCTATTGGAAACCGTAAAACAAACTTGAAATATGAAACAGGCTTAATTGTTGAGATACAGTGTAAACTGTTATCTGTCACAAAATGTGTACAGTAAAATGATTGACCTGAGAATATGGATCAGAAAACCTAGTTATCTGTACCCTCTTGTGATACCACTGTCCCTCTTCCTTTCACTGTCAAGCTTCTTGAAAGAATATTCTGCCAAACTTCTGTAACCCTTTGCATCCTAGTTTGCCACCCGTGACCTTGAACTACCAAACCCAATCTCATTGACCTTTGCTAATTCCACTTTTTCCTCCCAACCCCTAAAAAAAAAACCTGACTAAAGTTTTGCCCTCATCCTCTCCCTCTCTGAGCAATTATCTTAAGACAATGCTCGAGTTAGAACATTATAGTAATCTTTTCTTCTTTTTCTCCCTAGCTTGTGTGTGTCTTTGTTTGTGTGTGTCTGGTTACCAATTCTTTTAGAGCCTTCCTTGAAAATTATTTCATTTGCTTTGTCCCCACTTCCCCATTAAGCTCTTTATGGAATCTTCATCCCAATTTGCTAAACTTGTCTCTGCCTCAGTCTCAAATCCTAATACTTTAGCTCCCTTTCTTCTTGACCTTACCATATAATTTTCCCTCCTGCAGAAATCCTTCCCTCTCCTCTCCATCTATGAATCACATTCAACTGTAAATGTGTATATCTATAAATGAGAATTCTGCCTCAAAATGATGTCTTCTATTTCTGAGCTCTCAAAAAATCAACTTCTTTTTCTGTACCACTATATGTGGCTATTGAGCACTTAAAATGTGCTGGTTCAAACTTACATATGCTTGAAGTGTAAAATGCACCAGATTTCAAAGGCGGCATTAAACATATTGCATATTGAAATTGTATTATTAATATCAATTTTAATTTTTTTAGACTTTTAATTGTGGCCACTAGAAAATTTTAAATTATATATGTGGCTTGCTTTGTACTTCTATTGGACAGCACTGCTTTAAATCTTTTTAGGGTCACACTAGATTGGGAATACTTTTCCAATGAGACCATAGGAAATGATTCTGGGATATTGGGTAAAACCTTGCCTTGTCCCAAAAAGTACTTCCCCTACCAATTGTTAATATCTGAAATTTCTCATACTAAGAGCTGAGTCCTTTGGTTTAACATTTTAGTTTAAAGGCAGAATTCCTGCAAGAGTTAACAGTATGGACTTTATTATAATTTATTCTTCAGTCTGAATGAGTTTTGTTTCTTTTTTTTTTTGCCTACTTTCTTGAAGTAAATGGAGGAGAAGTATTATATGTAATTTTCCAGTGACTAAAATAGAAATGAATTATACTACTAAAGAGAGGAAAGACTGAATAAATATGAGCTAAAATTTCTTTAATTCACATATTGCTTAGGACTAGTTTTTGATATCTGTATAAAAACCAGAGTGTAAGCTACTACCAGGCCTGAATGCTACTAAGCATTTTGTAGAACTGTGCCAATTTACTTAATATCTTCAACTTTCCAAGTGAGACTATTATAAACAATTGCCACTTGCAGTCCCACTACCACTCTAAAAGGAAAGCAAATTGTTTGCAGCAGTGTTGAAAGTAATTCAAAATCAATTATTTTAAAACCAAAATTTTTCTCTCATTTTTATAAAAGTTGATTAGCTTCAGCACAAACAATTTATACAACTCATGGCTATGATAAAAATGAGGGGTTTTTATTACTAAGGAATGGATCTCCTTCCAATTATGATCTTCCTGTGGAGAATACAAATTCAGCTAATGTTTCGCACAAATTCATTCCTCAACACATGGTAAATAATTTGATTATTATTCTTATTATGATGATAAATATATTTTAAAAAAACCTCCTGGCTATATATTTCTTAGCAATCCCCACTTGAATTTTGTAATTTTCTTAATTGAAAATAAATCTCACAATCTGGAGGTGAAGGAAGTACTCGATTGAGGCCCTTTGAAATAATTACCTACAACTTTTGAAAAGCAATTGCCATAGAGAACCAAAATAATATAAAATTTAAATTCTGTGAAATTAATACCTTTGTTGCATTTTTCACTCTGTTTGAAAAAGGAATATGCCAAAAGTAATTATACATTCTTGCAAATTCCTTTGTATTTAATTGATTCATTCAGTAATATCCAGTAGAGCCCAGGGGAATTTTAATTATAAGTATACTGAAGATTAAGCAGAGTTGTGACATTAATTTTTCTCTATTTTTTAGAAAAGATGGCATTCTTTCTTGAAGACTGCAGTCAGCATTTTTTTCCCTCCTAAGATGTTTCAGCTTATTTCCCTGAATTACTGCTAATGTAAAATGTCTGCATTCTTTGTTACTAACAAAATTAAAAATATTTTGACATTTTATTTTTGATTCTAACTGATCATAAAACCTAATGCTATTTTCTTCAAAAGTATGGAACAATAGTTTAATACTTAATAATACCCAATGTACCATTCAGAGTATTTCCAATGTCGCTTATTCAAAATCTTTTATATAGTTTGCAGTTTTCTTCACTCAGGAAGCTGTACATTCAAATTCTTTATTTGTGAGATGAACTTATAACTCAGACAATTCTTTAGAGATTCCTCTCTAGTTTTTATTTCTTTGGCTAATTTTAATCTCACTAGCTCTAGGCAGGAGGCCTATAACTTTGTATGTTCATATAATTGTCATAACAATAAGTATTCATGGAAAATGTTGATGAAGTCCATTGTGCCATTTGACTAATTAGGATTTATTCAAAATTAAAAAAAAAAAAACTCAGGAAATATTCATGAAACTTCCTTTGTGTAGACATTTTGAGAGATTTATATTGCATTTGTTTCTCTAGAAATTGAGCCATGCTTTATAGCGAATAGACAGGAACTTTATTCATAGCAACTTAAAGTCATGCTCAAAAAAGATTTGCTTAAAATATAGCTCTGAAAAAGTGTATATGTACAATAAATCCCGTTTCAAATAACATCAATAAAAACATTTCTGGGGGTGCAAGGGTAGTTCACTGGTAAAATTCCCGCCTGCCATGCAGGAGACCCAGGTTTGATTCCAAATCCATGTACTTCCTCAAAACAAAGAAAAAAACAGGCAAAACAAACAAAAAAATAATTCAACAAATGGTGCTTCAATAGTGGGTTACTCACATGGAAAGATAATGAAATGTGATTCCATGCAGCATACCAAAAAAAGAAAAATTCTGAGCAATAAACACAAGTCCTTTTTCCTTTTTCATCAAGCACTAAATTATTACACTGTATACAAGATGTCCATGTTTTCATATTTTAATATCTCCAAAAGGAGGGTCATTATTTGGCAATGTTTTGTCTTTGTCCAGTCTTTGTGGTACATAAAATTATCGTGCATCTTTGTGGTATATATTACATGTAAATGTGATACATTTATCCATTCTGAGATTAAACATATATGCCTGGTGAAGCATTAAAAAATAAGGAGACATAAAATTAGATTATAATAAGATATATCTGTGGAATTTGTCAGTCTTAAAAAGTTTGAATAGGCCTTCTAGTTGAGTATCCATGCTCATTAGTCAAAACACAAACGGAAGATTACCAAGGTCTTATGGAATTTTAGAACATGAAATAGTATGGTGGGAGTCTTCAGAACAGAAACATCTTTTATATTCATTTTTAAAAAAGGGAAACATGGCATAGTGTTTTAGAACATACACACCATTCACATATATTTTCTAATTGAAATTAACTCTGTGAATTCCTCTTTGGAATTGGGTTGATGATCACACTGACAGATCTTTTATATGGTCATTTCAATTCAGTAATAAGACAACCAAGCCACAGCCTCTCTATCCAAGACTTGTGTAGTAGTTAGCTTCAGGTGTCAACTTGGCTTTCATGATATTGTGATGAAATGAATTTTTGCATATGGAAAGAATTAGTGCATTGTATACAGGACAAATCACCATTGTTAGGTGGAAAAAATGTCTGTTATTGTTTTCTACTTAGAGATTGTGAAAAATATGTCTGTTATTGCTTTGTATTTATGGATAAAGTATGGTTTAAGGTGGTGTTACAGTTGCCAAGGTGACAGGGAGTGGACCTTGTAGTAGTTATGTTCAGTTGTCAAGTTGGCCAGTTGGTGGTGCCCAGCTGTTCTGTTGCTGTGGACTTAAATCATCAGCATGTGTAATTCATCTATGCCCGATTATATTTGCGGCCAACTAAATGGAGTACCTTCTACAATTTGTGATACATTTTTTTTCTTTCGAAAGCTTTTTTTTTAAATACCAAAAAACACCAAACAAACGCAAACATTCTTAATGTTTGATCATTCCGTTCTACATATATAATCAATAATTCACAATATCATTACATAGTTGCATATTCATCATCATGATCATTTCTCAGAACATTTGTATCTATTCAGCAAAAGAAATAAAAAGAAAACAGAAAAAGTTTATACATACCATACCCCTCACCCCTCCCCCTCATCTATCACCAGCATTTCAAACTAAATTTATTTTGACATTTTTTCCCCCTATCATTTATTTTTTATTTTTCTTTTTTAATTAAAAAAAATTAACAACAAACAAAACATTAAGATATCATTCCATTCTACATATATAATCAGTAATTCTTAATATCATCACATAGTTGCATATTCATCATTTCTTAGAACATTTGCATCGATTTAGAAAAAGAAATAAAAAGACAACAGAAGAAGAAATAAAATGATAACAGAGAAAAAAAAAAGATTATACATACCATACCCCTTACCCTTCACTTTCATTTATCACTAGCATTTCAAATTAAATTTAACATTTGTTCCCCCTATTATTTATTTTATTCCATATGTTCTACTCTTCTGTTGATATGGTAGATAAAAGGAGCATGAGACACAAGGTTTTCACATTCACAGAGTCACATTGTGAAAGCTATATCATTATTCAATCATCATCAAGAAACATGGCTACTGGAACACAGCTCTACATTTTCAGGCAGTTCCCTCCAGTCTCTCCATTACATCTTGAACAACAAGGTGATATCTACTTAATGCATAAGAATAACCTCCAGGATAACCTCTCGACTCTGTTTGTAATCTCTCAGCCATTGACAGTCTCATTTCACTCTTCCCCCTTTTGGTCAAGAAGTTTCTCTCAATCCCTTGATGTTAATTCTCAGCTCATTCTAGGGTTTTTCTCGGTCCCTTGATGCTGAGTCTCAGCTCATTCCAGGATCTCTGTCCCATGTTGCCAGGAAGGTCCACACCCCTGGGAGTCATGTCCCATGCAGAGAGGGGGAGGGTGGAGAGACTGCTCGTCGTGTTGATGATCTGGGACACTTGGCTGGTGAAATTTGCAGGATTAATGTGGAGCATACAGCCTGGTTTCTCCTTGCTGCTGATAGAATAATGTGACAAAAAAGGGACAGGCTGAGAACTGAATTTTTGGGTGCAAAGAGACCACGAAATTGATGGTCTGGAAAATGCTGAGCTTTCAGAAATGAGATTCCAGAGAATAGTGCCCCACGTGAGGATTCAACCAAACATTGAACCAGTAAACTATTACAAGACAAGCTGGAATTGGAGATGGAGTTACCCACGAGGCATTGGTGGAAGGTTCTATTGTCTGTTGGCTTTCATCCTGTATGCTACATGCCAGGTCAACAAATTTATTGTGAGGCCTGTGCAAACGAAATCACTGCAGTCTGGACTGGAAAGGTCAGAAAATGGACAAATAGAAGGTAGCATAATATCAGAGGCAGAACCATGGATGCTAAGGTCTGAAGTCAAGAAACCTCAGGCCATGGGAGTGGATCCATCTATGCATGTGGAAAGGGTGAGTTTGCCCCAGAGGCAGAGGGTGGGCCTTCTACCTCCACATTCAGGAAGAGTTCTGGTGCCTCAAGTCTTAAAGAGGGTGGACCACGTTCCCTGGGGATTGAGAGGGGCTAAGTGTGTTCCCCAGAGATGTCAGAGAACCCAGGTGCCCCCCAGATGCTTGAGGAGGGTGGGGCCAAGAAAAAGGTGGTCTCCCCAATGTTCCCCAATGTTGAACCCTCATCCCAGCATTTGGAGAGAACAGGGCTGCTGTGTAGGCCTTTAAAAGGTTAGGACTACCACTTTCTAAAGTCCGGAGAATGAATGATTCTCAGACTTTGAAATCTAATGGCATTTGCCCTGCAGGTTTTCAGAATTGTTTGGGTCTGGTGACCCCTGTTTTCCTTTCAACTTTTCCCTATTACAATAGGATCATTTATCCTATGACTGTTTCTTCTTTGTATATTGGAAACAGATAACTTGCTCCAAAGTCACAGTTCCACAAGCAGAGGAGAATTTTGATTTATGACAGACCATGCTTGTAACTAACTTTGATGAAATTGTGTATTATTTTTGAGTTAGTATTGCATTTTTATTGTTACTGAAGTGATTTAAGGCTTTTGTGATATTGTGACGAAATGAATGTATATTTGGGAAGATTTAGTGCATTGTATGTAGGACAAATGAGCATGGTTAGGTGGGAAAAATGTCTTATTGTTTTCTATTTAGGAATTATGAAAAATAGGTCTGTTATTGTTTTCTATTTAGAGAATAAGGATGGTTTAACATGATATGTTTAATTGCCAAGTTGAAAAGGGGTGGACACTGTAGTAGTTAGGCTCAGGTGTCAAATTGGCCAGGTGGTGCTGTCCAGTTGTTCTGTGGGTGTAGACTTCAATCATCAGCGTATGAAATTCGTCTGTCTGATTACATCTGTGGTCAACTAAAGGAAGTCATGTCCACAATGAGTGACATTTAATTTAATTAGCTGGAGGCTTAAAAGCAGAGCTCACAGCCCAGCAGAGCTCAGCAGCAGCCCAGCATACCTCATCTCAGAGCCAACTCAGGCCCAGATGTTAGGAGATGCAGAAAGAAACCATTTGAACCAGAAAGCCAGGAGAGAAGCCCAGCACACATTGCCTTGTGCCTTCCCAAATTTGTAACTAAATAAATCCCCTTTATAAAAGCCAGTTATTTCTGGTGAATTGAATTTCAGTAGGATTAGCAAAAACAGCTTGTTTTTTCTTATTCAGTCCATTGTGCCTCTGCCATTTGGAGAATATGTTACCATATACATGTGACTTGAACAAATAACCTCTGGGTGTTATTTATTTATCTTTAGAAGAGGCACCCATACTTACATTTCTAATCATCTTGTTCAAAACTGAAACTTAAATAATGTATTAGCTACTATTCAAATATAATTTCAACCAAAGTTTGAAAGAAATAAAATTTGTGATAGCTACCACAAGTCAAATAAAAATTTGATATTTTTAATCAAAGCCCAGACCCCAATGTACATATATATTGTTAAATATGTTGCATTATATAAAATATATGTAAAACAATATAGACTGTTCTCTTGCTGAACATATGGCATTCATTTTTCCTGTTAAGGCTGACTTGTTTTCTAAGCAGCATAAAACTCATAGCTAATTTCTTTCTATATTTATTGGTACGTGGAGACAAAAAAGGTAAATACTGTCATATACATATTTCTAAAGTTCCCTCAGGATTATTTGGAGACTGTATTTAATAAGCAAATGCATATGTTATAGCTGAAATAATGATAGTAAAGAAGACTGCAGTTATCATTTACTTTAATGTCTGGCTCATGTAAACGTGAGAGGAAGACATGGTTCATTCCCAGTTCATCAGTTTGTCACTGGATTCTTCAGCAAACTCTTCCGGTAACTTAGTTCTTGTCTTACAAAAATTTCCCTTGATCATCATTCACCTTTAGTTTTAAAAAACAAGTGAAGATTCAAGGAAATTCTTTCTTTGCAAAGGTTAACCAAGGACTGACAACATGAAATGGATTATGTATCTATAGTTTTAAATATGACCATTAGCTATTTTGGTTTCAAATGAGTTCATGCAAATACAGGCACTCCTCTGAATGCTGGCAGAGCAACTGGAATTAAATATCACTGCCTAAATTTGCAAGTCAGAGACCTGAAGAGAAGAAACAGTTATTGATTTTCCTGGACAGGGTAAGAGATTGTTGGGGCATCTAGAGTAGCTTAAGAAAAGCTTAGTAACTGACAGAGTGATTTCTGTTGGTAGCATTTTGGATTGACTTAAGAGGAAATATATTACTCTATGCAAGGAAGTTTAAAAAGAAACTAATATCACAATAAGTAAAAGATGTCAAATCAGTAGATGGCGCTTGGTACAGATAGAATAAAGATAACATTTACGAATTTACTTTTGCATAGCCCTTTAACTCCAAAATATTTCCCACTTCTTTGATATATTAAAGTGATTCTAGAAATAAAAAAAAAAAAAAGAATTCCACAAATTCAAAGAGGAAGGTCAAATTAAAATAATTGGTTTTATAAGAAAGTGATAACTTTTCCTCCTGAAAGCAAAGTCACACTGTTCTATTTTAGCAAGATTAACATATTGGTCATTACTGTAAATCTGCTTATCCCTAGAAAGTAAAAAAATCAATGATCACATCCTTAGATAACAGTGTTGGTGATAAAGTTGGAAACACACAAGGTGAACAAAATGTTATTTTGTTAATGCAACAGTCCCTATTTACCTCTAATTTGAGGTAAAAATATGAGATGACTAATGCAATTAACTATTTTGCATATATCAACACTTAAAGTAGTTTACAGTCACACCCAATTATTTAAAAAAAAATAACAAGTGCTGAATGCCCTCTGTATATCAGATCCTGAGAGGAAAGGTCTATATTGTTTATCTCACACAAACAGCTTCACAGAAAACACCCCAAAATTCTACAGAGCACTTACTATGTGCCAGATACTGTTTTAAGCCATTTATGTAAAGAAAGATATGCAATTCTCTCAACAGTCTTAAAAATAAAAAAAAACACTTGTTGTTGTTTTTACCACTTTTTAGGTGAGGAACTATCTGAGACAAAGTCAAAAGTTGAGTCATTTGCCAAAGATTACATAGATAAAAGTGACAAGGTGACTTTGAAACCAGGGAGTTTGCTCCAGCCGATGTCCATGTCCAAGTACATTCCTGACAAGCAGCTTAAAGAAGGTTTTTAAAAATGCTGCCATATCTAGGGACATGTTCGTTGGGTGTGGGGTGATGGGAGCAAAGGGCTAGAGAGAAGTGATTGGGTGGTGAATGGACACATTATACACAGACCTTAAATAAGTCGTATTTCTACTTTATTACTTTTAACTCCTGAGTGATGTTCTATGGTTTGAATAAAACATGCTTCCTATTTTTTGTTACCTCAAAATGTTAGGTGAAAAAAAAGCTGTTTTAATAAGCATACACTACAATACAGTTCATATAAACTGTTAAAACTATATTTTATATGTGCATCTACATAGTCATTTGTAGGCGGTTATGAGTACTAAAATGATTTAATATATGTAAAATGCATAAAAGAATGCGTATACTACTGAAATGATTCACACCAGCTTCAAAGTAATACTTTATATTTCCCTTCCCTCTCTACTTCTTTAAGTTTCTTTTTTCCCTTTTATTAGAGAAGCTGTGGGTTTAGAGAAAAATTATGCCTAATATACATGGCTTCCATATACACCCCCACCATCAAAGACTTTCATTTGTGTGGAACATTTGTTACAACTGATAATAGAACATTTTTCTAATCGTACTATTAATTAAATCCCATGGTTTAACTTAAGGTTCACTCTTTTTATGATGTAGCTCCGTGGATTTTTAAAAATTCTGTTATTATATTTACAATCTAACATTTCCCCTTCTGGTCGTATTCAGATATACAATTATATAGCAGTGTTGTTAATTGCATTCACAATGTTGTACTATGATCGTCATTCTCCATCACCAAAACATTTCCATTATTCCAAATAGGAACACATATGTCATAGGATCACATCATCAGCAGATAGAGTTTACTTCTGGATGCCTTTACCAATTCAGATACCTTTTATTTTTTTTCTTGACTAATTGCTCTGACAAGAACCCTCAGTGCAATGTTGAATAACAAGTGGTGAAAGTGGGCATCCTTGTCTATTGGATTAAGTTTGCTAGTATTCTGATGAGGATTTTTGCAACTGTATTCATAAGAGATACTGGTCTGTATTTTTCTTTACTTGTGCTGTGGTATGAGGATGATGCTGGCCTCACAGAATTAGTTAGGGAGTACGCCCTCCTCTCTGATTTTCTGGAAGAGTTTGAGCAGAATTGAAGTCTCCTTGGAATGTTTGGTGGAATTCCCCTGTGAAACCATATGATCCTGTGCTCTTCTTTGTTGGGAGGTTTTGATTACTGATTCAGTCTTTTTACTAGTAATTGGTTTGCTGAGATCTATTTCTTCTTGAATCAGTGTAGGTAGTTTTTGTGTTTATAAAAACACAACACTGTCTATTTCATCTAGGTTATCTAATTTATTGTCAATACTTGTTCATAGTATCCACTTTATTATCAATACCTATTCATAGTATTCACTTATAATTGTTTTTATCTCAGCAGGGTTGGTAGCAATGTCCCCCTTTTCATGTATGATTTTCATTACTTATATCCTCTCTATTTTTTTTTTTTTTCTTTATCAGCCTAGTTAAAGGTTAGTTGATTTTGTTGATCTTTTCAAAGAAATAACTGGTTTTGTTGATTCCCTCTACTTTTTTTTTTATTTTCTATTCCATTTATCTCCACTCTAATCTTTGTTATTTAGTTTACACTTCTTTTTCTAGTCCTTCAAGTTTTGTGGTTAGATCTCTGATTTGAAGCCTTTCTTAATTTTTAAGGTAAGCAATTATGGCTATAAATTTCACTCTCAGTACTGCCTTTGCTGCATCCCATATGTTTTAGTATGTTGCACTTTATTTTAATGCACTTAAAGACATTTCTAATGTTGCTTCCAATTTCCTTCTTATCCCACTTGTTGTTCAAGAATATATTGTTTAATTTCCACATATTTGCAAATTTTGTCTTTCTTCCTCTGTTATTAATTTCTAGTTTCATTCTGTTGTGATCAAATAACAGACATTGTATGATATCATTATTTTTTAAATTTTCTAGATTTATTTTATGACCAAGAAATGGTTTATCCTGGAGAATGATTCATGTGTACAAAAGAAGTATGTGTATTTTGTTTTCATTTGGATGCAATGTTCTATATATGTTTTAGGTCTAGTTGGTATAGTGTATCATTCAAGTCCTGTACTTTATTGGTCATCTGAGTTCTATCTGTTATAGAGGGTGGTGTGTTAAAGTCTCCTACTATTAATGTAGAATCATCAATTTTTCCCTTCTAATCTGTCAGTATTTGCTTCATATCTTTGGGGCTTCTGCTATTAAGTTCATATATTTTACAACTGATACTTCTTCTTGTTAAATTATACCCTTTATCCCTTTATCCATGTGCACTGACTATCTCTGCCCCTTGTAATTGTTTTTTACTTTAAGTGTATTTTATCCTGTAAACACTCCAGTTCTTTTGATTACTTCCATGTTATATTTTTTCCATCCTTTCACCATCTGCATTCTTGTATCTTTGACTTTGAGGTAAGTTTCTTGCAGACAATATATAGTTAGGTCATCCTTTGTTATTCATTCTGTCAGTTTCTGCCTTTTGACTGGAGAGTGTATTCTGTTTACATTTAAAATCACTACTGATAATATAGGTCTTCCTTCTGCCATTTTTCTATTTAGAAAATAAGTCTTATGTCTATTTTGTCCCTCAATTCTATTAAAATCTATTTTTATATTTATTTTCTTTCTTGTGCTGTACTATATTGAGTGCCTTCTCATTTCCATCTGGATATATTTTCCATCTCTTTTCCTTGTGGTTACCATGAGGTTGAAATTTATCATCTACAATATATAATCACATTTGCTTTGTTACCAAAGTAACATAATAGCGTGTACTTTTCCTATGACCCTCCGTCCACCCACCACTTGTGGTAGTCGTTACCACTTTCTACATTGTATGTACAGAAACCCAGATTTATCATTTCTCTTTATACATTGCATTTTAGCACTGTAGGAGGTAAAAAGTGGAGTTACATACCAAATAATACAATATAATAATACTGAAATTCATAATTACTGAAATGGTTACCTTTATTGCAAGTCTTTATTTCTTTATGCTGCTTCCTTCCAGTATGATGAATTTCCTTTAGCATTACTTGTACAGCAGGTCTGTGGTGAGGTATTCCCCAGCTTTCGTTTATCTGAGAATGACTTAATCTCTCCCTCATTTTTGAAAGAGACTCTCACTGAATATAAAATCCTTGGCTGGCAGTTGTTTCCTTTCAGCATTAAGTATTTCACCTCCCACCGCCTTCTTGCCTCCATGGTTTCTGATGAGCAATCAGAATCAATCATATTAGGCTTCCCTTATACATAACATCTTATTTTTCTCTTGCAACTTTGAGCTCTCTCCTTCTCTTTTGTATTTGATAGTTGTGCTGGTTTAAATCTACCACAGAAAAGCCATGTTTTAATCTTGATTCAATCTGGGGGAGGGGCAAACATTTCTTTTAATCCTGATTCAATACTGTAGGCCAGAAACTTTTGATTAGGTTATCTCTACAGAAATGTGACACATCTAATTGTGGGTGTGATATTTGGATAAATGTATGTGGGACTACACCCATTCAAAATGGATCTTGATTAGTTTACTGGAGTCTTTTACCAGAATCCTTTAAAAAGGGAAACACTTTGAAGAAACCTCAGAGCAGATCCAGAGACTTGGGAAGCAGCTGCTTTTAGAACTGACAGAGCCAATGTAGACTTTTGGAGATTGAGACAGAGATAGCCCAGGTGCTAAGCAAGGACTCACAGAAATAGCCAGAACCTGAAGAGAAGAAACCTCTGGCCCTTGCAGATGCTAAGCTAAGAGATGAAACCAAGATGTTTAAAGAGGAAACTGCTGGCAAGAGAAACTGGAAACAATGGAACCAGGAACAAAGTCCAGCAGACACCAGCCATGTGCCTTCCTAGATCACCCTTCCTTGAGCCAAGGTATCCTTGTCTAGATGCCTTAGTTCAGACATATTTAAGGTCTTAGAACTGCAAACTTATACCTTATTAAATCCCCTTTTTTAAGCCATTCCATTTCTGATATATTACATTCCAGCAGCTTAACCAACTAATACACAATAGTGTAATCAATATGTGATGGGGTGTATTTTTCTTCATGTTTATCCTGTTTGATGTTCTCTTAGCTTCTCGGACATGCATATCCGCATCTTTTCATAAGTTTAGGAAGTTCTCTATCACTATCACTTTGACTATTCTTTCTATCCTTTTCCTTCTTCTCCTTTTGGAACTCCCATTATGGGTATATTGGTATGCTTGATGGTGTCACAGAGGTTTTTTAGACTATTTTGGCTTTTTATAATTCCTTTTACTTTCTGCCTCTCAGCCTGACTCATATCAAGTGTCTTGTATTCAAGTTTACCATTTCTTTCTTCTGCCAGTTCCATTTTGTTTTTGAAACCCTCCTGGACATTTTTCATTTCAGTTATCATGGTCTTCAACTCCAGTCATACTGTTTTGCCCCTTTTAAAACTTTCTGTCTCTTTTCACAAACCTTTATATCATTCATTCATTGTTTTCCTCATACCATGTAGTTCCTTCTCTGTACTTTCCTTCATTTCCTTAAGTATTTCTAAGATAACTTTTTATAGGCTTTGTTTGGTATTTCCACATTCTCATCTTCCTCTTTGATATTTTCTGTATCTTTATCCTCTTTCTTTGAAGGGGCCATTATTTCCTATTTCTTTGCCTTATACTCTTCTGCTGCACACTGTATCTTTTAATATTTTAAAATGTTAACTCTGACGAATTCTCACCTGCCATGCCAAAGACCTAGGTTCGATTCCTGTTGCCTGCCCATGCAAGAAAAAAACAAACAAACAAACAAAAAACAAAAACAAAAGAATAGTAGAAGAAAAAAAGAGTTAACTCTGGGATTTACTCCATGAGATTTCTGTTTCCTGGTTTTGGAACCAGCTGGTGATAAGACAGGGATTTTCTTGAGATTCAATCCTCCTATCATGAAAGTTTGCTCAAGGCAAATGCACTGTACAGGGTTCTCCTATCTTACTGACCCTCTGTCTTGTGCTGGGTTTTTGCTTATTAGTTGTTTTGGAGTTCCCCATTTTACAGGAGTTTGTTAAAAATCCCATCTTGCCGGTATAGGAACAGGCCTTTGCAACAGTCCACCTCTACTGGAGGGCGAATTCTTAGAGGATGGTCACCTCGGGGCAGACTTTTCCAATTCAGTCTTTCCCAGTCAAAACAAAGCCAAGGAACCATGAAGGGGGCACAGATTTATTCCAAAGTGCCCTGTGGAGGAGTCAGGAATGGCACCAAAAAATTCTCTAATGACTCCCCAAAGTTGAGTTTTCCTGGCCTGCTCAGCAAATGCAGCCCTTCAGCTACCTGTATCCTATAGCCCTAAAGAGGCACTGTGTCATTAAATCTTTACCCCCTCCACCCCATCTGGGAGCTTTGAAACAATGGCTGCCACTGCCTTTGTCCTGGGGAGGCTGAAATAATCATGGGCCACGAAGCCAAGACTTCACCATCCGAATTCATTAATCCAAAACCATGATGATCAGCCATGTACACCCCTGTTCTTGGGAAAGAGGATTTTTACCTACGTTTTTGACAGTAGCAGCTGGCCTGTGACTGGACCCTGCAGTGGCCTATTGTGAGAATGTGGAATGTGTACCTGCAGCCACCAGATAGAAAGAGCAATTTATAGTTCTTTATCAGAATTTACAATCCTTTTCCTCCAGTTCTTCTCTGGATGCGGTACAGTGTTCTTCTGGCCTCTGGAGTTTCAAAATAGTTATTTCAGACAGTTCCTGCCTGTTGAATAGTTGCTATGGTGGAATGACTGAGTTCTGGAGCTCCCTACTCTGCCATCTTTCCTGGACATTCCCCTTTGTATGTTTTATCCTAAAGGCTTAATACCCCTGAACTCTGTATTTTACTCACTTAATCAATTGCTGCTTGAGAAGGATGCTATGTGAGGGGAGGTATTTTGTCTATTTTATATTTACAACTGTGTTACCAGCCTTTACAACAATGCCAGGTCCAGAGTAGGCAGTCAGTATATACATTTTCAAAATGGATAGGGATGGAAAATACACTTGGTCACATTAGCAAGGAGTTTGCATGTTCTCTGTGATAATATTATGGGAGCTAACTATGATAATAGCCTTTGTTCTAAAAGCTTTTCAGTTATCCATGTATTTAATCCTGACAAGCCTATTCATATGGTAACACGTTTTACAACTGAGTAATCACAGCACCTACAGGTTAAAATTTGGCGATGGTGGGAGGCAATAAGTAGTTAAGTCAGAAACTGAAAACAGGTCATTCTGACTCATGTTTTTAAAGAAAGGTAGAAAAAAATTCTGTGATTTTAAAAATGCACAACTTGGTTATTGTTACATAGCTCTATGATAAATAGTTACTGCACACATAAACATACATAGACTCAGATCTTTTCAAAAGCATTATGTATAACATTAGTGTTTACTAGATACATGAGAATCACCTAAGAATTTGTGAATAATACAAATGCTTTTGTTGTATAAGCCACGTGTGGAAATCTTACTGACTAGTAACATCCAATATCCAATCAGGCAAAAAATGTTAAGAAGTCTTAGTAATTAGTCAATTTACATGCGCCCTACATTTAAGGGAAATCTGATTTGTGAAGTGTTTCAACAGAAGTGATGCCATAAACAGAAAAAGTTATCCAAGTGTGTTGTGCAACCAAGGGGCCATAATTACTAGATCTTTTCCTTATTTCCTTTTATGTTCACACCCAAACCACCAATTCTAAGTAATAAAAACATAGCTTTCCTTCTACACCTCAATATTACCCCCCACTGGGGGGCTATTGTTTTTCCTTTGAACAGGAACAGAGGTCATTATGGGGGACTCACTAAAGTAATTGAAAAGTTGTCTCCATCTGGAAAGGTAAAATTCTGAACATGATCTCATTGTTATTGGATCAACAATAACAATTTTCATCTAGGAACCAGAAGCAATGTATCTTTGAAATCATTGCCTCCCCACACAATTGTAAAGGCTGGGATATCTGATTACAAAATAGAAGCTGCAATGCCATGCAAGTGACTATAGAAAATACTTTTACATTGAGCAGTATGACCCATATTTCTAGTCAGAAGTAAGCCCATTCTTATGCTGTCAAATAGTTTTCATCCATTTGTTGTGTGACAGTACTAATCAGAATAAAATGTAGCAGGAAACCTGTGTAAACACAAGGGTAATACTGGCAGATGAAATATGGAATTGTGTGTGCTGAATGTAAAATTGAAGACTCCAATTCTCATCATGAAATGCAGCCCTCCAATTATGTGCATCAGTTAAATGTTTTCAGTAGTAGATTAGTAAAATAATAACATTCAATAGTTAAATGTATTTCTTAAATACTAATTTAATACATTAAACTCGATAGCTAGTTCACTTTTAAATTCTTCATATTTTTAAACAGTTTTATGTTTATCTCTGAGTTTACACACTGTCAAATTCATGTATATGCAGGTGTTTATAAATGCACATGTACAAATACAGACACTCACTCATGTACACACACACTTGCACTTACAGAATCAAAAATATGCTTACACTCCTCTCTGCTACCTGATCCATGTGCATTATAATATAAAGTTTATCATAAATTTCCAAGTTTTTCAAATAATTTTAAAACAACATTGAATCACTTTATTGATAAATGTGAGGTATTGTCTTGAGTATGTGGCATCTCTTAAAAATCACAGGAACATACATAGAATTTGGCCATAATAGTTAATCATTTGGTTTATCAGATTTCTTTCTTGACAGTTCAGTTAGTCTGGGAGTTTTTGTCTTTTCTTTCTTCCTTTTTTAAAAATCAATTTAAGATTGAACTTTGCTCAAATAAACAAACAAAATGGTCTAAAAATGAGGATAGCTGAAACGATTTTCATAGTGATTTGCCAGAATATAAAGTCGGCTTCCTTAACGGAATGCTGTAAGGAGTTGCACAGATTTTCAGTTTATATTTTCCATTTATCGCTATTGGGTGCATTTATATTGTTTACTTACATTGTTATTACTGGAAAATAGTATAGTATGATTTGCTCGCTTTTAATTTCATAGAAAGTTACAGCTGGTAAAGTCCTTGAAAATACAAACTCATAGATTTATTGACAATGAGACTTGACTCCACAAAGGTTAAATGATTTGCACAAGGTTATTTCTGAAAGAAAGAGTTTATGTTTTCCTTAAAAAGTGCAACTTTCTATCAAGTTTTGCCCTGCAATGTGGCTCCAGGCAAAATTGCTGAACTAATAGATTTAGTCTTCTCTAAAAGCCTCTTTGTTCCCAAGGCAACCACCCTTAGTGACCCTTACTCACCCTTTGCCTAGGGCTTCCACCAGGGGCTTTCTCTCCTCTGCGGCCCTCCTTTCTGATGAGGTGTAGCCATTTTCCTTAAGCTCTTCTGGTCACAGGAATGGAAACTCACTCAACCACCTTAGGAAAAAAGAGGGTTCTATGTGAACTGGTGTGATTTGTCCATCTTACTCTCTCTTAATGGTGATGCTGCTTTTTAAATAAAAACTGCAAGCTGTTTAGAGGCAATTGCCTGTTTTTACAGTTGAGCTGTGCCACTTAGTAGCTGAAAACCTTTGGACAAATTATTTAACCAATCTGATAAAAGAAAAACGTTCCAACAATGTGAAATTTAAGACTTACAGTTTTATTGAGGATTCCATTCAGAAAGTAAAAGGAAGCTCCACTAAGGAGGTAGAAAAGAGAAGTTTATATAAGGCAAACTTGGAAGCCAGGGAGGAAATGCTCTGTTTGGCTGATGTTAAGTTTCTGTTTCACATAGGGGAATCTTACAAATGGGGAGCAGATATTCATCAATTAACAACATGGTTGGCCTACCCAACTCCTGGGGTTGGTGTGCCAGCAGGTGTTGCTTATCCACAGTTCTTCGGGGTGTATTCCATTTTTTCTCAGAAAGTGCTTGAAAGTCAATTGTTTTGTTTTCTAGAAAAGACATTCTTAGAAAGGGGTCCCTTCCAGCAATACTCAATACAGGTTACCTATTATTTAACATAACAACCCCTAACCTTAGTTTCCTCATTTAGAAAATAATGATAATGGAAACTTGTTCATATCTTGTGAGAAATAAATGAAACATTGCATGACTAAAAGATAGCATTCAATGCATTTTTATTATAGTAATAATTTATTATTATTATTACTGCTAAACTTATTTTCTATCTCTACCTAGTCTATGTAAATGATCTGCTTCATAACTCTTCCCCATTCACAATTTCTCCTTCTCCAGTCTTTGCTGAACTCATGGTCCAAATTCTAACTCTTAACATCTTTCAATGAATCTTTTCAACTTTAGTCCTTGTTCCTCAAGTTCTAATCCTTTTAATAATCCTATTTTAAATTCTCAAAAGCAGGAATCACATTGACACAATCATGCTGGCTGCTTTGGGTCAAGTGATTTCCCCTGATTTATTCAAATGTGGCAAGGTAATAATATATAATAATCTATAGAAAGCAAATCAGTTTCCTTATAAGTGACTAACTTATACATGCTATTATTATTTCTAGCAGAAAAATCCCATATTTTTCCTCAGATGCCCAACAGTTTGCCCTACCCTACACTGTTTCCACTGACATTTACTAGTTGTGTCGGTTTGAAAGTGTTGAAAAGCCATGTCCTTTCATCCTGAGTCAATATTCCAGGGTGGAAACCTTTGATTAGGTTGTTTCTATGGAGATTGGCCCACTCAATTATGAGTATGACATTTTGATTAGATTAATTCCATGGAGACCTGGCAAATCCAATTGTGGGTGTGTCCTTTGATTAGATGGAGATGTGACCCCACCCATTCAAGATGGGCCTTGATTAGTTTACTGGAGTCCTTTAAAAGGGGAAACATTTTGGAGGAAGCTCAGATGCTTAAGAACAGTTGCTTTAGAACCAACAGAGACAGACATTTGGAAATGCTCGGTGTGCCAACAGACAGAGAAGATTCTAGACCTGGACATTTGGAGATGCATTGCCCAGCAAATGTTGCCATGTGCTTTCCCATGAGATGCTAAGCAAGCCGAAAACCCACAGTTGTGTCCCAGAGGAACGAAGTGAAGGCCCACAGACACTTAGAGAGGAAACCACTAGCGTTAGAGGCTGGAAGAAATGGAACCGGGAATAAGGACTAGCATACGCCAGCCACATGCTTTTCCATGTGACAGACATTGACCTTTCTTGAGTCAAGGTATCTGTCTCTAGATGTCTTAGTTTAGGCATTTTTATGGCCTTAGAACTGGAAACTTACAACTTAATAAATTCCCTTCTTTAAAAGCCATTCCATTTCTGGTATATTGCATTCCAGCAGCATTTAACAAATGAATACACTAGTCTTTCATCTCCTCACTTCAAAGACAGGCGCCCAGTAAAACTCTATTTTTGATATGACAAGAGGATTAAGAAAGACCCTTTCATACCTTCTCACAAGGAAAAACTCTTCTTCTAAGTGAAATTATGTACCCAAATTAATAGAAAGCTGTGATAAATAAGCTGTACCAAAATTCATCATATCTAAGCTTTATTTAATATTTCTTATATGCCAGGAATGATGTGGAATACTTTATGTACATACATATGATATTGTTGGTGCCCCACCCATTATTCCCTTATCCTACTCCAAACTTTCTTGCTCAGCATAGAGCAGCCTGAAAGTTCTGGGGATGTAATGTCCCCAGGAGCAGCGCTCAACCAACCAGAGACAGGAGTTGATGCGTGAATCTCTCAACCTTTGATCCCCTCAGAGATGCAGCCATCAGTTGTCAGAGGATCCCCCTTAGAAGGATTGAGTCCCTATTGCCCAAAGCAGTTACTTAGGCATCAATTAATATTTATTGCTTTTTCCCCTTTCTTGTTTCAGTTTTCCACGCCTTTTCCTATCCCTTGACTTCTGCTTCCCATGATCATTCCCAAATAAATGTCAAGCATCCAAATTCCTATTTCAGGGTCAACTTCAGACTTTAAAAGAACAAAAATTAAGCCAATGTATTATAATATAATCTTCACAATAATCTTTGGAAGTCAATACTTATACCATTTGCTCTTAAAATATTGAGATTAATAGAAAGCTTACGTGATTTGCGCAAGAACCCACAGTTATTAAATAGCAGTACCCCCAATTAATATTGATCTAGCTTCCAGATTCATACACATAAACACAACACTGCATTTTACATAAATGAATCTAGTTGTGATAATATACAACCTGGGAGGGATAAAAATATCACCATTTTATTTCTATAATGAAATAATGGATCTAGAGAATTGTCATTAATAGGTGATAAAAAGAAAAGGAAAGACAAATCATACATTCTGCACTTCCTAATAGAAGTACAGAACATATCTCCAAAGTATTCTTGCTAGAAAACCAAATCTGAATCTGATCAAGACTTTATATCCAACTGACAATTTGCAGGACACTTAGGACAGAGAAACACATTAAAGAATTGCACAGTAATTTAAATAGGAAAACACAAGTGTAGAAATGCTTATATGATACATAGCCCATTTTGTTCAACAAATAATTGTAGAGGAAGGAAGAAAAAGAAAGAGAACCTTTAGATTTTTAGAATAGACATGAGACATATCCCAATATAATACCTAGATTTCATTTGGATTCTGAATTGAATATTAGATTATTTTAACAGTGAGACATGTAGGGAATTTAAATACTGACTGGATATTTGATGATATTAAGGGATTTTGCATGTTTACATATGATAATGGTGGATGGTTATTCATTGTAAAAGAGTATTAATGTCTTAGAGAGACACACTGAAATATTTACGGATTTATGGTCTGAGGCTTGCTGTTTGCTTCACGATAACTAAGGTTTGGGTAGGAAGAGGCACGGATAAAGATAAAGATAGTTTGGTACTAGCACAACAATGGACGAAAATTGTTTTAGTTTCTTGGGCTGCTCAAGCAAATGCCATGAAATGGGATGGGTTAAACAGCAGGAATTTACATGCTCACCATTGTGAGACTAAGATAGAAGTCCAAATCAAGCCCCCACCCCCCCCAAGATGATGCTTTCTTCCCAAAGGCTGTGGCGATTCCGGGGCTGGCTGACAACTCTCCTCTGTCCTTCACTTGTCACATGACAAAGCATATGGCAGCATTTCCTGGGCTCTCCCTTACTTCTGGTTCTAATGATGCTCAATTTATGGCTGCTCCCTCTGTGGCTTTCCTGTTTGAATTTCATTCTGCTTATAAAGGACTCTAGTGATAGTCCTTTAAGGACCATCCTGACTGAGCTGGGCAAACCTTAACCATAGTAACCTCATAAAAAGATCCTACTTACAATGAGTTCACTTCCTGTGGGATTAAGTTCAAAAACATGTTTTCCTGAGGTATGTAAAGCTCCCAACCATCACAAATGGATGAGAAATGAAAGTCCAGAGATAGACCCACACATTTATGACCAATTGGCTTTTGAAAGAGGACTAAGTATATGCATAATGGGGAAAGAATGATCTCTTTCAACAAATGGTCTTGGGAAAACTGTATATCCACAGGCAGAGAAACAAAGTTAGACTCCTACCTCACATTACATAGAAAAATTAAACTCAAATCTACATGTAAGAGTTAAACTATAAAACTCTTAAAGATAACATAGCAACAGATCTTCATAATCTGGGATTCAGCAATGGATTCTTAGATATAACACCAAAAGCTTGAGCAATAAATGAAGGAATCAATAAGTTTATTTTTTCCATATTAAAAACATTTGGGGTTGAATGAAATTATCAAGAAAGTAAAAAAGAAAACCTACAGACTAGAAGAAAACAGTTTCAAATCTCATGTCACATAAGTATTTAATATCCAGAATTTATAAAGAAATTTTACCATGCAACAACAACAAAAAGACTTTATTTAAAAATAGGCAAAGGACTTGAATAGACATTTCTCCAAAGAAGATATACGAATGACCAGTAAATACATGAAAAGATCCTCAACATAATTAGATATTAGGGAAATGCAATTTAATGCCAAAATGAGATACCACTTCACACCTACAAAGATGCTATTATTAATTAAAAAGAAGAAAATGAAAGTAAGTGTTGGAGAGCATATGGAAAAATTACTGCCAACACCTGATCGAATGTGGGGGCCACCAAATGAGAAGTCAGTTTGACTGACACTTTAAGTGTGAGATCTGAGTCAGAGAACCTAGTTGGGCTGTACCTGGATTTTTGACCTGTAAGAGAGTAATTGTCATTTTAAGCTTCTAAATGGGTGGGTATTTGTTATATAATAACAATAAAAACAATACTACTTTGACTACTAAAAAAACTAGTATAGTTCGCTAGTCGTTCCTTCAACTAAAAATGGTGTTCCATGAAAAAGCAACTAGTTCATCTCTGAAATGAAAGAATTGCACAAGTGCTTTCCCCAAAGACGAGTGCTATACTTTGTTATGTAGCAGAAGTATTTTATGAATACTTCTCATTTCATCAAGCAGAATATTAAAAAGACATGTACTCAAGGGTTGAGATTTAATGAAATTAATAATTTTTATTGCTCCATCCTTAGCATTCTTAAGTGAACTTAAGTAGCAGTGAAGAGCTACTGGTGTGCTTTAGTGCCACTGCCTTGATTTATGCTGATACACCAGAAGTTTTATCCCCCATAACTTTTGTGCCCAGTGAAACAAACAAATAATATATGAGTAACATTGTGAAAACAGTTTTGACCTAATAGACCCCCAGGGAAGATATGTGGGAACCCCAGGCAATATGTATCACTTTTTAAGAACTACTAGTCTATTTGATCTTTTCTAGCCTACTACCTTAAGTGGCATCTGTATTATAAATATTCCCCAATTTCTTTCTCTAGCCCAGACTTTCCCTTCAGTCTCATGCAACCAATTCCTTAGTTCCCATATCGGATTTGCAGATCAAACACACAAAATTCAAATCCAAGCCTTGATTTCCCTATGCAAATTTAGTTATTCTCTCTATCCTTTCATGTCTCAATATATGTTATATTTTTCTTCCAGTTCACAACAAAGCTGAAAGTCAAAAATTTTATAATATGCATAATGATCTAACTAGAAAATTTAAACTGAAAGAATTTTAGTTCACAGTCTAGAATGCATAAAATGCTATTCTAGGGAAATTTACAGAACACTGTGCAGCAAAGTACACATATCATACCTGGACTGAAGTGTTTTACTAATGAGAACTTCTCCCATTGTGGTCCTTTCTAGGGTGTGCTAATCATGGTGATATTTGGGGAGTATTAGTAAGAGGTGAGAAGGCTTATAGATCATAGAGAGGTTTAAAGATAAATGAGCATATTCTCTTTATAGTTGCAAAGATTTTTAGGATTGGGTAAATATAATTTAATAAAGATTAGTGGTTTAAATGATATGTTGATTCTTTAACTACTGTGGCTTCAAACTATTAAAGTCACTTTCAAGTTTATCTTAACTTTTAGGGAAGCTCAATGCTATTATATTTAAAGTTGTTTGCCTTCAAATGCTTGCCTCTCCAAAGTGGAAGTATCTTCATTCTCATCTCTTACAACTGTTTGCTTAAATTTTGAAAAATTCCTGCATGTACAAAATACACTAATGTCTCATTCTTTATACTGGCATTTTGGAGGGATGAGATGATAGAAGAGGAATGAGAAAGATGTCTATGCTTCTGAGGTATTTTTATTTATATCAGTGCTCTCTGTCATAGATTGTCGGCTACAGGGTTCATATAATACCTAACAAAATGTGCCTTGTAATTAATTGCTCAAAACTGGCATCGTCCATGGTGGTTGTTCATTCAAAGAGAAATTTTATTATTAGCATGCAAGGAATTTACACCTTTGTCTTTTTCTTTACCACATTAAGTTTGATTTAATACACTGTTTAAAGAAATTAATGAGGCTTTTCCTAAAGCATTGGGAGAAAACAGCAAAATAACAGTACTTACAAAATAAGAATAATTAAAAAAAGGTGGAAAATGAGGAAACAAGTTTAAATTGAAAAACAACATTAGAGTATTTGGTATGTGATTTCTCAATATGAAAAAACAACATTAGATTATAGAAGCCAAAAAAATTCTTAAAAATATACTCTCTTGTCTCATATACTAAATGTTCTAAGTTGTCTTGTTAACCATGGCTGAAGCCAAAATGATGAAATCAACCCCCTATGGACCAGCTAACTTTTGGATGTTCCGCGGTTTAATCCTGGTCAATCATTTTACAGAACTGATTATAAAAAGCTGGGCTAGAGATATGATTGAAACAATTCTCATTCATCCTCACTACTGAAAATCTACAAATCAGACTCTCCACATAGACTCACAAAAGGACGCACTGGTGGACTTATTCCTGTTTACAATATGATGTACAAGATTTTTAGAGAAAAACTATTTGAAACGGAAAAAAAATGATTGGGCTTACAAATTTCACAAATGAAATAGCATTTGTTTGAAAATCGTGAAGAGACGAGAGAAAGAAATCGATGTTCTAGTACACCCAGTTTTCCCGTTATTCATAAGGCACAACTGTCAGAAATTCACATCGTGTAGAGCTACCTTGAACAAAGTGTCTGCTTCTGAAGGCTTTACGACTTTGCCTCTTGAAATAAACCTCCCAGGGTTTAGTTTATGTACCTACCACTTGGTATCTTTTGAGCTTCCCCATGAGTCATGGAAGAGAAATATGCTTTTATTCTTTTCATGAAAGAATAAAGGCTTCTGCCCCAAGTACTGTGAGTTCTCTTTTACTGTGAAATGCCATCACTTTCTGCATGCCAGCCCAGTGACTAGGGTGCACTGGTTAAAGACACTGAGAGGTTTATGGTAGCAGAAAAAATATGGTTGTCTTTGAATTTATTGTTAATAGGTCCTTACCCATTCTGAAAAGGCATGCATATTTTATTAAAGTGTTTATTAAATAGTTAACATTAAGGTTGGTGTGAGTGAATAGCTTGTACCAATCCTAGGGTAAGACATGGATAGAAGAGGCAGGTGTGATACCAGGCATTGCTGAAATGACTTTCAGGTACCTTCCCTCCTTTCCTCTTTCCATCCCTCTCTTTTAATTCTTCTATAATCATTATCAGTTTATTGAATGGCAAGTACATGTCAAATTCTCTGTAGAAAATAAAGATGAGAGGAATCGTAATTCCTGGAGGACTTCACTCAGGAAATTCATAGTTTCTTCCCAGCTTCCTGTATGCTATAAAAGTTAAGGGAAGAGAGAAAAACAACAACTCTTTATAATTAATGTAATAATGAACTGAAAAGTTCTTCCTCATATACAAAAAATTTCTCAAGCTTCTATAAGCCAAACAATGCAGTGAGGTGTTTATATTTATATCATTTGTACTTTACAACCCCTCGAGAAGAATGATATCATCTTTATAAAATAGATGAGGAATCCAAAATTAGAAACATCAATTAATTGTGTCATGGTGATATCTCTAATGATCTTCAAAACAATGGTTAGATTCCACATCTAAATGCCAAAATTCATGTTGTGTAAGTGTAAAGGCTTTTTTTATTAGAAGACCAATGAGTTAGACAAATGTCAGACTGGAAATGCTCTCCGTATAGATGGAAATGAAAGGAAGTCTCTATGTTTAATGGCAACTATATGCCCAATAAGAGACCACAATGTATGTTTTGTGAATCATGCCCCCTAGAGTTGCTCAACCTTACCTGACAGGCTTGCCCAGTACTGTTTTCCATTATGCATATATCATCTTGTTCATTTATAATAATATTCTCCTTACAAGATATGTATTGTCTTCACATTCAGGAGAACGATCTGAATTCATTTCTCAAAAATCTATCTTCTAATTAAAAGTAGAGGGAAGAATGGGACTCTTTTTATTAAATACTATATACTTTCCTCTATTCTATGTTATCTGTCTAGAACATAAATGAGAAAATGGGGCATTAGAGTTCTTAAAATCAGATCCCTCATCTAGTTAATGAGAAAAACCAAGTCATGGCTAATGATCACATAAAATGTAGGAAATGAAACTGGAATTCAGATCTCTAGACTTCTAGGATTCGGTTCTTTCTGCTGAATGTGACTTTATGTGAGATGATCACACACCTTACAAGGAAACTGGTTTTTGGTAGCCTAAATGGGAAATTATAGTAGAAAATCTTCCCAAGCAATGAAATATATACAAGAAGAATGTCAAGGAAAAAAGACACAAAATTATTATTGAAATGTGTGGATTTTCTGAGATAATTCTGTTTACAGTCCTCTGAACATTTTCTCCATCTAAGTACACTCAAGTAGAAAAGTTGGTTTTCAGAGCACATCATCATCCCATCTCCACCATTGTTCCCATTAATCAGTGTCGTAATTCAGGTGTTCTGCCTTCTTTTTTCTACTTTCTTTCTCCTATTTCTCTTCATTTCCCATTTAGTTTTTGGGAAACAGGCCTGAAACATCTTCCATGCAGTATATGAATAAATAGCTACAAGATTTAGTAAAAAAATAACTTAATTCCAATTTGTTCCAAGTTCCTGAAATGTTCTGATCTCTAACTACTTAAGTCAGAGGAAAATATATTCTTTAATTGGAGTACATGATTTGTTAAGCACATACAGGATAAATAAAGTTAATTGTTTTCGTTCCAATAAAACATACTGTAATTACCCTGTAAGTTAGTAAATGATGCAATAACCAAGTGTTTGTATTTCCACACTAATCCTTTAGAGTACCCAGAAATGATTACTTGTAAAATAATATACTTCTCATAAAAAAGAAATAGTCTTTTATTTAATACTGCTAAGTAGCATTAGACTAAAAGATTCTGATAATTAAGCAACAAGAAATATAAAGAATGAAAATGTTAACCTTGGGAAACATAATAAGTACATATCCCTAAATTAGATGTAAGGTATTGCATTTAACATGGAACCTAAAGAGAATGAATTCCTTGACCAAAGAAAGGATACTGGTTGATTTGAGAATTAAAATGAAATTTGATAGTTTTTAAAACTCGTTTGTCAGATTTTTCCAAGGGCCCATGTTCAAAGAAATCATAAAATTCAGAAACAATATGTATGAATGCCTGCATTTTGGGTAACTTTAGAAGGGAGTTGTTGAACAGAAAACCTAATAAAGAAAAGACAACAATTTCTTAAAGAAATACATTAGAGGAACAATTCAATCCCCCATAAAACAAAGTAAATATCATACAACAGTAGTAGTAAGATTTCTCAAAGCATAAATCAGTAAGAACATTATATTAAATGCACAAAAAATGCCAACTACCAAGTTAGTAAACATTTTCTTCAACATTCCAAAACCGAATATTGGCAAAGATGCAATAATCCTGATAATCTTATATACAACTGGTAAGGTGAACTGATACACATTTCTAGAAATCAGTTTAGTACTATAGATTAAGAGAGTCTTTGACCAGAAAAGACTAATACTAGCAATTTATCCTACTAAACAAATCAGAATCTGATGATGTGGTCAAATGGTGTTCAATGTTATATGCAGTAGCAAGAAGTAAGAAAAAATAAAAGCTAAAAATTTAATACAAATAATAATTATGATATACATGGTGACCAGTCCACTAGAAATAATTTTCAAAAGTATTTAAGGATAGCAATAAACATGATTTTTTAAAAATGGGAATATGTAATGACATGGAAAAGTACTCAAAGCAGTCATAAGAGCAGAATAAAAAATACATTTACATTTTTATTTTATTCTATTAATATCACATGCATGGCTCTATCTCTATATCCCTATTAACATATATACTTGCTTACATGGGATATTAAATAAATACATTAAAAATGATAATATTGATCTCTAGGTCATAGATTTATTCAGTTAGTTTGTATATTCTTCTTGACAATTTTTAGGTTTTCTCAAATTTTCTGCCATGTCTATGTATTACCCTAATTGGAAATAATAGCATTTTATAGAAAGGGTGAAGAAACAATGTTATGTGCCTGAGTATATATTTTTTTGAATAGGATTGCTGTCAATAGACATTTAACTCATTATCGAGCAACTAAAATATGAGTTAATTAAATAATCTTACATAATTGTGTAAAAAGCCAATTAAATTCTGATTTTGCACCATTTAGCATTAAAGTAAAATGTGTTTATTATACATAATTAGCTAAGAATTGCACTGTAGAATGTTATAATAAACGTTTTATAAAAAGAAAAATTAAAAAAAATAAACTATGGTTAAAATAAGTGGTATAATTTATAAAGGAGGCAGTGCTGCCTTCTGGTAAAGCAGGACTCAAATAAAGGTTCTTCAACTTCAAACTCTTATCCAGGACAAATTATTTAACCTCTCTGTACCTCAATTGTTCTCTGTATAGATGGCAGTAATAGCCTATACCTTATAAAGTTGTGCTTAGGATTCAGTGGGACGTATGTAAAGCACATTTCATAGTATCTAATGCCTAGCTATTTTTAAAATTACCACTCTTGTTGGTGATGTTCATATTATTTTATTAGGCAATTACAATATTTTTATTGGTAAGTGACCCTGGAAGTAACGGGAAGTTTAAATATATGGCAATAAGTACCAGATCATTATATGGGAACTCTGAGCTTTGTAGAGAGTGTGGAGATCTGCAAGCCATGGGCTGTCAGTGTTTAAAGTGGAAGTAATAGATTGTACCAATTAAGATAGGGAAAACTGACCAAAATATTTAACAGGGAGGTTACAGCTGACCTTGATAATGGCTGTTTTCAGCAGCTTTAAAGAATCCAAGAGAGAATGTAGCTTTTGTGCCCGGCCCACCTGCCTGGATGCGGGAAGGAGACCGCGCGGGACGCAGAAATCGGTCGGAATCCGCCGACCAGGCTCAGCAAAACTAGGGTTTCATCGCCTGAAATGGTTTGGAACCAATGAAGCTGTATTCCGTTAAAAAAGACGGATAGCTATTCGTGTGAATATAAAGTTTGTGGACAGATGTATGATGTATTATATATATATATATATATATATATATATATATATATATATATATAGGCACGCCCAGCAAACAAATCAATTCTCAGCAGTGCACTGTTTAAAAGAAACAGTGGGGCTTGTAAGTGGCATAATGCACACAGACTCCTGCGAGCTCCCCTAAGTTCTCAGAGGACTGCTTTGCCTTTTGAATCAATTAGTTGCCAAGGCCAATAAAGAATGGCCCTTTGGATAAGCACAAAGTCGAGTGACAGCGATGCGATGAAATTTGTGAAAGTTTCTGCCCCCAAGTCATGAACGGCCCCTTGCCCCCACCCCCGCACCCCCAACCCCCATCCCCCACCACCTGGCCAGGCTGCTTGACCGCAGGGACAGCGCCCAGGACATGCAGACCCCAAAGGCCCTCGCCAAATGGCCTTCTGTGAGGCGCAGTCCCCACCGGAAATCTACCAGACATTTGAAACGAGGCGGTCAGCCCCGGGATGTACCCTGCCGGATGTCAGCTTCGCCAGGGGAAGCCCAGGGCTTCGAGAGTGAACGTTTGGATAGGCAGCAGTTCCAGCAACCCGGACCTCAAGGCTTCTGGCGAGCTTGGCATTGCGGCGTGCGGCATCCCCTTAGCCCCGGTAGAAGACACGGCGCATTCCACCAACGGCCCCGTCCTTGACCTGTACAGGTGCAACACGTGACTGTACCAGGCACTGCGGAAAGGCACGTGAGTCCAAAAGAGTCTATTAGATCCGCGAGGTGGCCTCCCGCGCAGCCGGCATCCCTGGAAGCCGTAGGGTCTCCCTGGGTTTGGTCGCGTGAGGCAGGCTTTTGCCGTGCAAGCCAAGAGCCTTTGGATTCACTTCCTTTATGACCTCTACCTGCAGGACGACCCTATAGAGAATGTACGTGCTGTGGGACTTGCTGTCTCAGAGCAACTGCATCTCCTTGCACTGTAATTTCAGTGAACATAACCATCACCTCATCTGTGATGTTGCTGTCAAGCAGATGAGGTAAGGGGTATTCCTAATGAATGGGGCTGTCAGTGGACTGGTGGAGGAGAAAGCCTTAGCCCAAGCCCTTAAGGAAGGAAGGATCCGAGGGGCTGCCCTTCACGACTATGAATCAGAGCGTTGTAGCTTTGTTCAGCGCCCACTGAAAGATGCGCCAGATCTAATCTGTACACCCCACACTGCTTGGTGTGGTGAGCATACATCCTAGAGGGGAGGGAGGCAGCTGCAACTTAGATCCACCCAGAAATCACAGGTCACTTCCCAGAAGGTTTAAAAAACTGTCCCAACAAGGAATTCTTTGTTACAACAGCTCCTTGATCAATAATAGATGGGTGGGCGGCCAAGATGGCGGCTTGGTAAGGTGCGCGGTTTTAGTTCATCCTCCAGAGCAACTACTAAATAACCAGAAACAATACAGAGCAGCTCCCGGAGCCACGACAGAGACCAGACATGCAGCGTGCCCCAGTCTGGACCAGCTGGACCAGCTGCGAGTCTCCGTGGCAGAGAGTTCCCTGAGCCACTCGCACTTCCCCAAGCCGCATGGGCTGGTGGCCGGCACCCCTCCCCCACAGGTGGCTTCCCAGAGGGAAAGGAGGGAGTCTCCAACAGTAGCAGGGACTCAGTCCGACTGAACACCAATAGTGGCATTAATGAACAAATTCTGACTACTGAAAATAGGCCCCCCTCTCAGGTGAAACTGATCGGGGCGGAAGTCACCTATTGGGCTGGCTGGAAGGGAGGAAAGGGGATGAAACAGAGCCTTCTGCAGCTGTTTCTATGGAGGCTTGGTTGCCTCTAGACTCAGCGCCAGGATTACACAGGCTGCAACTGTCCCAAACACAGAAACAGGCTGCTTTCAGGGCTGTCTACCACCTGAACCTTCCCCACAGGAGGGGTGAAACGCAACTCAGGTGGAATCCCTCTCTCAAGGAATTCAGATTCCAGGACTTCACAATTTGAAGCCATTAAAACCAGCCTACAACCTTTTCTCTGTCTCCACCATGCCCCCAGCAGGGAGAGCCTTCCAAAGTTAAAGGACCCACAACATATTTTGCTGGTGGGACCCACAGACAGACAAGTGCCACATACTGGGCAGGATAAGAAAAACAGAGCCCAGAGACTTCACAGGAAAGTCTTTCAACCTGCTGGGTCTCACACTCAGGGAAAACTGACACAGGTGATTCCTTCCCCCCGAAAGGAGGCCAGCTTAGTCCGGGAAAACCTGGCTGGAGTCTGTAATACCTATGTAGACCCTCCTAAGGGTAGGGAGGGAAAAGGCACCTTACAAGTAGGACAAGAAATAAGAAAATAAGAACTGAAAATTTACCCTCTGTTAAACAAAACTTAAGCTAGAGGCCCAGAAAAAGCTGAACTGAAGGTCAATGAACAGATAGACAACAAACTCATCTAGCAAGAAAACCCTAGGTAAGATAAGTGAAAGCAATCTCCAGAATAAACTAATTAAGGTAATTAAATGTCCAGATGCCAGCAAAAAATAACAAATCACAGCAGGAAAATTGAAGATATGGCCCAGTCAATGGAACAAACCAATAGTTCAAATGAGATACAGGAGCTGAGACAACTAATTCTGAATATATGAACAGAAATGGAAAACCTCTTCAAAAACCAAATCAATAAATTGAGGGAGGACATGAAGAAGGCAAGGAATGAACAAAAAGAAGAAATGGAAAGTCTGAAAAAACAAATCACAGAACTTATGGGAATGAAAGATACAGTAGAAGAGATAAAAAAAAACAGTGGAAGCCTCCAATGGTAGATTTCAAGAGACAGAAGTTAGAATTAGTGAACTGGAGGATGGAACATCTGAAATCCAAAAAGAAACAGAAACTATAGGGAAAAGAGTGGAAAAATTTGAGCAGGGGCTCAGGGAATTGAATGATAATATGAAGCACACAAATATATGTGTTGTGGGTGTCCCAGAAGGAGAAGAGAAGGGAAAATGAGGAGAAAAACTAATGGAAGAAATTATCACTGAAAATTTCCCAACTCTTATGAAAGACCTAAAATTATAGATCCAAGAAGTGCAGCACACCCCAAAGAGAATAGATCCAAATAGGCATTCTCCAAGACTCTTACTAGTTAGAATGTCAGAGGTCAAAGAGAAAGAGAGGATCTTGAAAGCAGCAAGAGAAAAACAATCCATCACATACAAGGGAAACCCAATAAGACTATGTGTAGATTTCTCAGCAGAAACCATGTAGGCAAGAAGACAGTGGGATGATATATTTAAATAACTAAAAGAGAAAAACTGCCAACCAAGACTTCTATATCCAGCAAAATTGTCCTTCAAAAATGAGGGAGAAATTAAAACATTTTCAGACAAAAAGTCACTGAGAGAATTTGTGACCAAGAGACCAGCTCTGCAAGAAATACTAAAGGTAGCACTAGAGACAGATACAAAAAGACAGAAGAGAGAGGTGTGGAGAAGAGTGTAGAAAGAAGTAAAATTGGATATGATATATATAATACAAAAGGCAAAATAGTAGAGGAAAGTATTACCCAAACAGTAATAACACTAAATGTTAATGGACTGAATTCCCGAATCAAAAGACATAGACTGGCAGAATGGATTAAAAAACAGGATCCTTCTATATGCTGTCTACAGGAAACACATCTTAGACCCAAAGATAAACATAGGTTGAAAGTGAAAGGTTGGGAAAAGATATTTCATGCAAATAACAACCAGAAAAGAGCAGGAGTAGCTATACTAATATCCAACAAAGGAGACTTCAAATGTAAAACAGTTAAAAGAGATAAAGAAGGATACTATCTACTAATAAAAGGAACCATTCAACAAGAAGACATAACAATCATAAATATTTATGCACTGAACTAGAATGCCCCAAAATATGTCAGGAATACACTGCAAATACTGAAAAGGGAAATAGACACATCTACCATAATAGTTGGAGACTTCAATTCCCCACTCTCATCAATGGACAGATCATCTAGGCAGAGGATCAATAAAGAAACAGAGAATTTGAATATTACAATAAATGAGCTAGACTTAACAGACATTTATAGGACATTACCCTCCACAACAGCAGGATACACCTTTTTCTCAAGTGCTCATGGATCATTCTCAAAGATAGACCATATGCTGGGTCACAAAGCAAGTCTCAACAAATTTAAAAAGATTGAAATCATACACAACACTTTCTCAGATCATAAAGGAATGAAGTTGGAAATCAATAATAGGCAAAGTGCCAGAAAATTCACGAATACGTGGAGGCTCAACAACACACTCTTAAACAACCAGTGGGTCAAGGAAGAAATTACAAGAGAAGTTAGTAAATATCTTGAGGCGAATGAAAATGAAAATACAACATACCAAAACTTATGGGATGCGGTAAAGGCAGTGCTAAGAGGGAAATTTATTGCCCTAAATGCCTATATCAAAAAAGAAGAAAGGGCAAAAATTCGGGAATTAACTGTCCACTTGGAAGAACGGCAGAAAGAACAGAAAACTAACCCCAAAGCAAGCAAAAGGAAAGAAATAACAAAGATTAGAGCAGAAATAAATGAAATTGAGAACATGAAAGCAATAGAGAAAATCAATAAGACCAGAAGTTGGTTTTATGAGAAAATCAACAAGATTGATGGGCCCTTAGCAAGACTGACAAAAAGAAGAAGAGAGAGGACGCAAATAAATAAGATCAGAAATGGAAGAGGAGACATAACCACTGACCTCACAGAAATAAAGGAGGTAATAGCAGGATACTATGAACAACTTTATGCTAATAAATACAACAATGTAGATGAAATGGACAAGTTCCTAGAAAGGCATGAACAACCAACTTTGACCCAAGAAGAAATAGATGACCTCAACAAACCAATCACAAGTAAAGAAATTGAATCAGTCATTCAAAAGCTTCCCAAAAAGAAAAGTCCAGGACCAGATGGCTTCACATGTGAATTCTACCAAACATTCCAGAAAGAATTAGTACCAACTCTCCTCAAACTCTTCAAAAAAATCAAAGTGGAGGGAAAACTACCTAATTCATTCTATGAAGCCAACATCACCCTCATACCAAAACCAGACAAAGATATTACAAAAAAAGAAAACTACAGACCAATCTCTCTAATGAATATAGATGCAAAAATCCTCAACAAAATTCTAGCAAATCGAATCCAGCAACACATTAAAAGAATTATACATCATGACCAAGTAGGATTCATCCCTGGTATGCAACGATGGTCCAACATAAGAAAATCAATTAATGCAATACACCATATCAACAAATCAAAGCAGAAAAATCACATGATCATCTCAATTGATGCAGAGAAGGCATTTGACAAGATTCAACATCCTTTCCTGTTGAAAACACTTCAAAGGATAGGAATACAAGGGAACTTCCTTAAAATGATAAAGGGAATATATGAAAAACCCACAGCTAATATCATCCTAATGGGGAAAACTTGAAAACGTTCCCCCTAAGATCAGGAACAAGACAAGGATGTCCACTGTTATTCAGCATCGTGTTGGAAGTTCTAGCCAGACCAATTAGACAAGAAAAAGAAATACAAGGCATCAAAATTGGAAAGGAAGAAGTAAAACTCTTACTGTTTGCAGATGATATGATACTATACGTCGAAAACCCTGAAAAATCCACAGCAAAACTACTAGAGCTAATAAACGAGTACAGCAAAGTAGCAGGTCACAAGATCAACATTCAAAAACCTGTAGTGTTTCTATACACTAGCAATGAACAAGCGGAGGGGGAAATCAAGAAACGAATTCCATTTACAATTGCAACTAAAAGAATAAAATACTTAGGAATAAATTTAACTAAAGAGAGAAAAGACCTATACAAAGAAAACTACAAGAAACTGTTAAGAGAAATCACAGAAGACCTAAATAGATGGAAGGGCATACCACATTCATGGATTGGAAGACTAAATATAGTTAAGATGTCAATTCTACCTAAATTGATTTACAGATTTAACGCAATACCAATCAAAATCCCAACAACTTATTTTTCAGAAATAGAAAAAACAATAAGCAAATTTATCTGGAAGGGCAAGGGTGCCCCGAATTGCTAAAAGTATCTTGAGGAAAGAAAATTAAGCTGGAGGTCTCACACTGCCTGACTTTAAGGCATATTATGAAGTCACATGGTCAAAACAGCATGGTACTGGCATAAAGATAGATATATCGACCAATGGAATCGAATAGAATGCTCAGATATAGACCCTCTCATCTATGGACATTTGATCTTTGATAAGGCAGTCAAGCTAACTCACCTGGGACAGAACAGTCTCTTCAATAAATGGTGCCTAGAGAACTGGATATCCATATGCAAAAGAATGAAAGAGGACCTGTATCTCACACCCTATACAAAAGTTAACTCAAAATGGATCAAAGATCTAAACATTAGGTCTAAGACCATAAAATAGTTAGAGGAAAATGTAGGGAGATATCTTATGAATCTTATAACTGGAGGCGGTTTTATGGACCTTACACCTAAAGCAAGAGCACTGAAGAAAGAAAGAAAGAAATGGGAGCTCCTCAAAATTAAACACTTTTGTGCATCAAAGAACTTCATCAAGAAAGTAAAAAGACAGCCTACACAATGGGAGACAATATTTGGAAACGACATAACAGATAAAGGTCTAGTATCCAGAATTAATAAAGAGATTGTTCATCTCAACAACAAAAAGACAGCCAACCCAATTTCAAAATGGGAAAAAGACTTGAACAGACACCTCTCAGAAGAGGAAATACAAATGGCCAAAAAGCACATGAAGAGATGCTCAATGTCCCTGGCCATTAGAGAAATGCAAATCAAAACCACAATGAGATATCATCTCACACCCACCAGAATGGCCATTATCAACAAAACAGAAAATGACAAGTGCTGGAGAGGATGTGGAGAAAGAGGCACACTTATCCACTGTTGGTGGGAATGTCAAATGGTGCAACCACTGTGGAAGGCAGTTTGGCGGTTCCTCAGAAAGCTGAATATAGAATTGCCATATGAACCAGCAATACCATTGCTGGGAATATACTCAAAGGACTTAAGGGCAAAGACACAAACAGACATTTGCACTCCAATGTTTATAGCAGCATTATTTACAATTGCAAAGAGATGGAAACAGCCAAAATGTCCATCAACAGACGAGTGGCTAAACAACCTGTCGTATATACATACGATGGAATATTATGCAGCTGTAAGACAGAATAAACTTATGAAGCATGTAATAACATGGATGGACCTAGAGAACATTATGCTGAGTGAGACTAGCCAAAAACTAAAGGACAAATACTGTATGGTCTCACTGATATGAACCGACATTAGTGAATAAACTTGGAATATGTCATTGGTAACAGAGACCATCAGGAGATAGAAATAGGGTAAGATAATGGGTAATTGGAGCTGAAGGGATACTGTGCAACAGGACTGGATACAAAAACTCAGAAATGGACAGCACAATACTACTTAATTGTAATGTAATTATGTTAAAACATTGAATGAAGCTGCATGTGAGGTATAGTTTTTTTCTCTCTATTATCGTTTTATTTCTTTTCCTGTTGTCTTTTTATTTCTTTTTCTAAATCGATGCAAAGGTACTAAGAAATGATGAATATGCAACTATGTGATGATATTAAGAATTACTGATTGTATATGTAGAATGGAATGATTTCTAAATGTTTTGTTAGTTAATTTTTTTAATTAATAAAAAATAATAATGATAATAATAGATGGGCAGGCAATTCACCCAGAGCTCAATGGTGCCTCATTCAGATACCCACCAGGCATCATGGGCATAGTCCTGGGTGGCCTTCCTGCACCCATGGAAAGGATCATTTCCAGAGACCCACCAACTGCCCTCACTGGCACACCCTTCCCAAGTTCCTTGTCCCAACCAGCTCACAAAACACAGAGGGAATCGAGAGCACGCAACAAATAATAGCAGGGAAATTTGAAAGGTATTCATTCAGATACACCTGGGGCCAAGAGACAGTGAAAATTTGAACTTGGAGAAAAGGAATTTGACGTGGTCTTAACTGACTCTGAACATCATCCATCATTGATGTTGCAGTGTTAGAACTACAAAGAGTTAGAAGCCGAAGAGTAGGAAAACTGAAGTCATCTGCTGTTCTAGTTTGCTAGCTGCTGGAATGCAATATATCAGAAATGGATGGGTTTTTTAAAAGAGGAATTAAGTCGCCTAGTTTACAGTTCTAAGGCCATGAAAATGTCCCAATTAAAGCAAATCTATAAAAATGTCCAAATAAAGGTAACAACAAGAGGTTACCTTCATTCAAGAAAGGTCGAAGAAGTTCAGGGTTTCTCTATCAACTTAGGGAAGACACATGGCGAACGTGGCCATGTCTGCTAGCTTTCTCTCCAGGCTTCTTGTTTCATGAAGCTCCTCAGGGGGCATTCTCCTTCTTCATCTGCAATGGTGGACTCTGCAATTCTCTTGGTTCTGTTGTGGCTCTAAAAATAGGGATTCTCAAAATAAATAACTAAATAGTAAAAAAAAAATTAAAATAAATAAAGGACTCTCTCCAAAATATTTCCTCTTTTAAAAGACTCCAGTCCAGGCCCACCTGGAATGGGTGGAGTCACATCTCCCTCTAATCAAAAGTTAATACCCACAATCAGGTGAGTCACATCTCCATGGGAACAATCAAAAAGCTCCCAGGCAGCAATATTGAATCAGGATTAAAGAACAAGAGTTTTCTGGGGTCCACCACAGATTCAAATTGGCACATCTGCTAAATGCAGAAAGATGCAGACATGATTTATTAAGGACCAACTTCTGTTACTGAAGTTGTTTTTCATCTGTGCATCAAATAATGAATAAATAGATCTTTTCCCCTTATCAGTCCCTTGGGCAGAGCAGGTCCTGAACACCTTGCTTAGAATGTTGCATCAGGAGTTCCAAACATCAAAATAAAAAATATAATAGAGGATACCCTCATCGCATGACCTTAGCTCCTTCCGTCTATGGGGCTCGTTAATTCTCTTTTGCTCAAAGGAAGATTAAATTATTACAAAATGGAGAGAAAACAGTTTGTCTGTATTAGAGGATGGAATAGGCTCCTCTACAGAGGAATGCTTAAATGCTTATCTCACATCTGAACTGTGTACTTAAGCCATTAATTTGGCTTAAGTTCAGTAATACACACTGATGATACAAAAAAATAAAAGTATTAAATTGCACGAGCTGTTTTTTTCTCAGTTTCAGATCCCCAACTATTTTGAGTGGAAAGGCTTGAACTTAAAAGGATTCAAGAAGAATTATGTTACATTTCCTTATGTAATATAATTAGAAACACTTTTTTGTGGTAACTTGTCAGATTGTCTATGAACAAACCCATATTTTTAGACACTGATACAGTTTTCTTTCCTTCACATTATTTTATACAAGAACACTTCAGATATGTTATTAGATGTGATTGATTTTAAACAAATCCTATTAGATTTGATGCAACTACTTACAGGTTATATCCATACTTTTGTTGTGAATCTCATCCATTTCTTTAAAAAGATGGCCAATTTTGAGCCTTCATATAGGCAGATTCCTGTTTTTGTGACCAAAAAAATGAAAAAAAATTTAAAACTGTCTCAAACAAAAAAATAATGGCTGCTAGAAATGTGTTTTTTTTTTTTTAGTGTGAGTTACCATTGCTTTATTAGTTTATTGTAAAGGTAAACATTTGGTTTTCAGTGTAGTTTTCTATAAAATGCAGTAAAAATGTCTAAGTTCTGAAATTCAAAAAAATACAGAGAGAGAATGTGAAGATATACAAACAGACTCAATTTATTTGAAGAGTTCCCTTCTCTACTTTCCCTGGAAGAGCAGGGGAAAGGACCAGTAACCATTGGAAAAATGTGGACATGAAAGAGTCATGTTTGCTTGTTTGCATGCTCTGTCTTGCTTTTTATAAAGATAGGAAATAAAAGTTTATATAATAATGGGATTAATCCAGCAGAGAGGAAAAAATTGATTATGCAAGAGAAGGAGGAATTATGTTTTTGGGTTGATGGACAGATATGGAAAATGTGGTGTTAAATGGGAAAATGTCTATATCATCCATAATAATAGCCATAAAAAGAACATATGATTATACTGATTTTTACTATGCATCAATATAAGCTGTACATTACTTACTAAGACAGAATGGAAAATGGAGTCAATATTTAGATATTTAATGTTTTGTAGGTTGTTTAACTATGAAATTACTTTGATAGATAGTAAACATTTTAAAAGTGTGTGCTTACAATGAAAAGTAATCTGAATTTTGATACTCTTGCTCAACATAAAACCATGAAAATCTAATCAAGAACAATTAATTTTGGAGGGAGATTATATAATTGGATCTTTTAATGATTGAATTCATTATTTTGAAAACCATTCTAAAGAATTATGGTGCAAATGCTCTCAGAAGAAAAAGTGAGCTCCCATAGTTGAAAGAATTTGAATAATGAAATTACTCAATGTATATTATTTTTCAAAATATTTATGTTCCTCTTCAAGATGAAAAATGTTGACAAGATTTCTAAGACAACCCTAAAGACATCTAGTTTTTCAATAAGAAATAGAAACCTAAATTGTTTCCAAACAACCCATGAAACAAAAAAAAATTTGATTTGAAAATTGCTCCTTTCTCCAAATTCAAGGCTAAGTTAATATAAATAGAGGAATTTTAAATACATCAGATTTTCAAGTGATAATATAAAAGGACAATGTAATGCAACTGCTTACTCACAAAATTTAATGCAAAGCTACTGGTTAAATCATTGTAATACAAATTAAGTTAGAAACCAAGAATATTTCTAACACTTAGGATGCTCATATTCATTAAAGTAGATATAGATATTAAGATGTCTATTATATATATAAAATGTAAGTCCTTCCAGTCTCAAGGATTTCCAAATAAGTAAACCACACCTATTGTTCTCTCTAGTAGTACTATTATTCTGGCATAGTACTTAAATGAATGTTTTTAATCTTGAGAGACTTATTGAAATTATGATAATCCTCTCAGTTAATAATAAATCCAATAAACTGAATTTATATTTTCGACTCATTTATTCCAAAATCTGTTTTCTTCAAAGGTATCAATAGTTGATGAAAGGATTTCCTGTGTAGTTTATGAGGTTTTAAATAGCTTCTGTGCAACTTTACTGAATTTAGTAAATGCAATTTGTTTGAAACAATTTTGCATTATATTTTCTCATTTGAAATTATCTGAGCTCCACCCATCATAGATAAACAGCTATTTTAGATATTGAACTTCATAATCTGGTCCAGGAAGTTACAGGGCTATCATAGAAGAATTTAGGATATGATTCCCTAAGAGAGGTTCAGTAAACAAAGTGGGACTGAAATGAAAATCAGGTGGGGGTAGGGAAGAGTGTGAGCGGAGGAGGGGAATCTGGGAAGGATTCCTGAAGTAGTCAGAGCTTCAACTAGGACCCTGGGACCTTCTCATGAGGGATGGGAAGGGCATTCCCACTGGAAAGGATAGAGAAACAAATTGCATCAAGTAGAAGCAGTAAGATTTACCTCTTACTTTATTGGCACATTATAAACAATAATGAAAAATTTGTTGGACCAGTATAGCAATTGTTTCCTCACCTTTTCAAATAAAATGTATTTTAACCTAACCATTGAGAGATCCCAGTAAAACCATCTGATGTAGGAAAAAAATAAAGAAAAAGTGAATGAAGCAAAGACATGTATTGTTACTGTTGTTTTTTTTCCAATCTTTTCTACCCTTACATTGCAATTCTGCTCCCTAAATTTTTATCTTCTTAAATGTCATTATTAGATAGAGAATGGTTCATTGTATCTACTTGAAGTTACCAGATCTGAATTACTGAGACATCATCTCAGGCAAAATAAACCAGTAAATCTCAAATCTTGACTTCAACATGTATTGAAAGTCATCCCCCACCCCTCAAATGCAACCTAACAAACAGAAAGCAAAAACAAATAAAGAATAACCATTTTTAAAACTGGGTGGCTGTGCTAAAAACAAAACAAAACATGAAGCTTCAAAGCAAAGCCGAGCTCCAGTTTCTGATTTAGTAGAGCTCAGACTCAAGAATTAGCATTTTTATCAATCACTAGAGAGTGATTTTTTTTTTAAATCAGTAATTCCAAGATTTAAAAATGAATGCATCAAACATTTTATTCACAGAAAACAGCACACTGTGGGATGAATTTGCTAGGGTGATTTAAACTTCAGGGTGTGCTTCTTTCAGCCCTCTGTCTGCCCTACTCTCTTGCAATGTCTTTCCTCCCAGTGGAAATCTCTCTGCCAAGGCCTGAGGGAAGTTGGAGGGAAAAGCTGGAGTAAGCTGGATGGATGATGGTAAAAGAGGGGCCTCAAGGGACATGATGAGAGGGAAGATTCAGACAGTTAGCAGACCGAGGATACAAGAGTCAACTTCTCTTTCTTTACAATTTTGCTGAGAACCAGCGCTGTCCAATAAGAGAGCACAGTGATGTGAAACAAATTAGAACTCAGTGGAGCGGAGAGCCTACAGCACTATAGCACAATCTTGAGGGGCATGGCGAAACAAAGAGCCAAAATAAGACAAAAACAACTGGAAATTTAGCTTCATGAAGCTACATATATGTATTTGTAAAATTAAGGAATTTATTAGCTCATCAGACTCCCAGATAGGTCATGTATATTTAGGTGCCTTTATCACACCCTGAAGGCTACATGTTGTTTCTTTTTATTTTCTGTGAATTGATTTCTGTTTGTTTTATCTGTTTATTTTTGGTGACATTTGCTTTGAATTTTATGCTCTTTATTATCTTCCACTGATTCTCCTTTTCATTATTCATTGTGCATTCATCTTATCTCTCCTGGGTAACTTTAAGATAAAGTTATTTCAGCACAGGGAATTGGGCATGATGGGAACTGCATGTCAAGGCGTTTGTCATTTCAAATTAAGACATTATTCTGGGGAGATCTTAATGTGCCATCCAAAGAACTATGGCAAGCAAGAGCAGATTCTGTATCTCATTTTCTCTTCACTCTGTTGTTTATCTCCACAACACAGGGATAAGGATGAAGAAAACACAGATGATAGTCCATGCAGAGGAGAATTATCTCTGATGTCCAAGGTTGGGTCCTCTGGGAACCAGACTCCAAATGGACTTTAGAGTGCAGGATGTTTATTAGGGGGACCCTTTAAGCTCAACACCATAGAAGGGAAGGAAAGGAAGCAGTGGCGGGCAGAGGGAACAGTGGGGTTGTGATGGAGGCCTAATAACAGCATCAGCCCACCCACAGGTGCTTGGAGCTGAAATCACATGTCAGAGTTGCCTCCCTTTGGGCTTTAATACCCTCACTTGATTAGTCATTGGATATTATCCACCTCTGGAAGGTTTTGACTGCTGGCAAGGCAACTGTCTGTAGCTGAGCATTCCTTGTGGGGGTGAAAATCTGTAGGCTACCCACTGGCATGTCCTTCCTTGAAGTAAGGTCTGAGTTGCTTATCTCCAAGTCTGCCCAACTGCCCTCAGCATCATAGTCTCATAGTCTGGTTATGGCTCTTACAATAATTATCTGTTTGAGCCACATAACCACACTGGGCTGCCTTGCTCACTTCTAAGCCATATTAATGTGAACTCTTCAAAGTTCATAAGCCCCTTCACCTCTCATTTTTCTCCCATTAATCTAGAGAAATACATAGGAAAGTTATTGTCATACCCATTTTAAAAGATTTGAAAACTGACATTCAAAGTATTTAAGTGGTTTGTCTCAGGTTACTTGACTACATTATTGGGCAGGATTCTAAATCAATGTCCTTACTTCTTTCATTAAGCCAAGAGTAGAGAATAATTATAACTTCCTGTTTTAGTTTGCTAGGGTTGCTATGACCAATACCACACAGTAGGTTGATTTACACAACAGGAATTTATTGTCTCACAGTTTGGGAGCCTAGACATTCAACATCAAAGTGATGGCAAGGCTTACTTTCTCTTGGAATCTATAGCTTCCAGCAATCTTCAGTCATATGACAACATTTCTTTCTCCTCGTGTCAACTCTTCTGGTTTCCAGTGACTCTGGCTTCTGGACTGACTGCTCTGAACTGCATATGCTTATAAGGACTCCAGTCACATGGATTAAGGCCCACATTGATTCAAGGGGGTCTCCTCTAAAGGATCTTCAAAGACCCTATTCACAAATAAGTTCCCACCGTAACGAATAATAAAATACTCAAAGATCCTGTTTATGAATGGGTTCATACTTGCAAGAGTGGGGAATAGGACTTGACACATCTTTATGGGGGACATGATTCAATCCCCAACATCCCCATAGGCCACTAAACTAAGAGTGTGGGATCATGAAAACAAAGAATATCTTTCAAGGATGAAAATATTCTGTAATTAATCATGATGTTGAAGTCACAACTCTGTGAATGTACTGAAGGCACTGATTATACACTTTAGATGGATTGTATGGTATATGACTTTATCTCAATAAAACTGCTTTAAAATAAACCAAAAAGGAGATCATGTGAACAAGAGCATTTTGAAAAAGCAAAAAAAGTCCTTTAGGTAGAAGTAATGCCAATCTACATTATATTTTTGTAATGGTTACAAATTTGCTCCAAAGCAAAAATCAATAGCTCTATTTCTTTATGTATGTCAAATTATATCTGACATAAGTCTCAGCCCATCTAGCTACTGGATGTCCAATGTCAGCTACTATCTGTGCTCATTACCTTCCCTACCTTGCAAAAGCCCCCCACCCAGCCCCATCTTTCTTCCTTGCCACAGCATCCATAAGGCTTTTGAGCCCATGGGAAGCTCTGGGGCTTGTCCCTTAGTGTGTGCTGTTTTCCATCATTGCCTTCTTGACCAATCCCCAAACATCCAGATGTCCTGCATGAAAAATCACCCTACAGTGACAGACATGTCTGTCACTGTTGAATCCTCACACCCCTCTGGCACATTCTTTACTTGATGGCAGCTTTGTCTAGACTACTCTATAATCTACCCAAATACCAGCCCCTCCCCTTCCAAAGCAAATTTCTATTACTTCCACCCTCAGGGAATTTTTCTTCGATGGAGCCTTAGAAACATTAAGGAACTGCAAATTCCAGTTTGTGGGACTGGCTCCTTTTTATGAATTTAAAAGCTTACCTTTTTTTTTTTATGGGAGAAGAATGAATTGGAGGAGAAATAGCTTTTATTCTCTTACTGAAGAATGAAAAAAAGAATGCATCCATAGATTATCCTTAAACTTTAACTTTAGTACCTATTACATGATTTTGCAGTTGTGTCATCTTGCTTATATAAAGACAGTCCATAGATTCTATCTGACCATTGCCAAAAATAGTGTTTCCTGTCCAAGTGCCATTCTGAGTTCTGATTTGCAATTCCCAAAGCTCATCTTCCCTCTGGGTAGCCCAAGCAGGAAGGGAGGCTGGAAGCCTCTGGTTCTGAGCCCATGGAAGGGGCTCTGGGCTTTGAGGTCGGTCTTTCCCTCAGCCAGGTGTAAGTGTGCATCAGAGGCCCTGATGGGAACTCTTCTGGAGCTGAGGAGAAGGGGGGCAGAGGCTCTTCATCTATAGGGCCCGGGCAGAAACTGATGGCATATTTCGGCCATGATACCCATTTTTCTGCACTAAAAGAATTCATTATATTCAGACACAGAGCAATCACTGAATGCATAGAGACAATCTTACCACATACTCTCCCCAACCAGCCTCCTATCTGAAAACAAACTGGGAAACAAAAACCTAGACTCAAAAAAGGGGACAGGATTGGAAGGAAGGTAAGGAAATCTGAAAGGAAAAGAGCAGAAGGAGAGAAGGAAATAAAGAGGAAAAGAGAAATATTGTAATAGTTTCTCCCTAGACTCCCCTACCCTCTTTTAAAAAAAAACGAAGAAACAGAAACGTTTCTCCTCTCCTCCACAAAGTTTTCTCAGAGGCTTGGGTACTAGGAATGGGCAGGATGTTAATAGAACACGGTTGTTCCTACCCCTCTTTCCACCTCTTCCCGCAGGGAGAGGTGGGATGTCTAAAAGAGTATAATGATGGCACACTACTTTGGTTTGCTCCCACCTTCTAAGAGTGGCACAGTGAAAAGAACAGGAGTTTGTAATAAAAAAAATTACTAATTAAAATCTTCATCCTGCCTAAGAGGTGCTGTGCAAGTTTTAGCAAATCACTTGTTTCTGCATCTATAACTGGGACAGAGGAATCCTTACTTTGCTGGGTTATTGTGAAGGCTAAAATAGGAAATGCTTGTTGAACACTTAGCTCATGCCCGCATCATGGGAGGTTTATAAGTATTTGTTTTCTCACCCACTGCCTGGATTTGTGTAGATGTGGTCAGACCTTGGAACTGAGAAAAAAAAAAAAAAAAAGCCAAGAGAGTGCCACATAGTTTTTCAGCTTCCTTCATTTCCAGCAGTGTAGCTGCTGCAGGTTCTTCCTGTACTGGAGCAACCAGACCATGAGAGAAAAGTTTGGATTTGGAGCTAGAAGGGAAATTCCACATCTCACTCCCTATGAGCCATCAACAAATCTTTGGACTTTTATTTCTTTATAGGTAAGGGGCGTAATAATACCTACCCAGAGGGTTGTTGTGAGAATTAAAGGCCATAATGTATTTGAGCATGTGTTTTAAAATTTAAAACATTATACAAATGTTGCTGTGAAGAGGCAAGATCAGTAGGATCAGGAACCCTGAGAGGTTTTATGAAGGAGGGACTGGTCCCCAAAAGTGGGAGAGTATCCATGAAAGGAGGAAAAGGAGAGTGAAGAGGAAACAAATGATCCCTCGCAGGACAATTCCTAAGAGCAATTCCTGTGGCCACCTCTAAGGCAGTTGTGTGCATGTGAAATGAAATGAAAATGAAAATGACAGCTATCATTTGTTAAGCCTTCTATGCTGATGTGAATGTGCTAGACTGTACTCGCATTTTCTCTACACCTTACACAACCTGAATTAGATAACAGCATCATTATTTTGCAGTTAAATAAACAGACTTAGAGTTAAGTAATATACTCAGGGCAAGTCTAGGACAAAGACTTGAACCCATATCTGCATGTTTTCAGCTATTCTAGGTTCCACTTGATATATGTAAAGCTGAAATGTTTAAATTAGGCACTTAATAAAGCCAAGTGCAGGTTTTCTTATTTTCTTATTTCTACCTATAAAATGTCTCCTCTCTTCTTTTCCCTAGAAAATGACTAGAAATGTGACTTAAAATGTTTTAAACACAACCTAGAAAATCAAAAAACATAAATGTAACTGTGACGTTAGAAATCAGCATCATTTATGTTTTTTGCATTGCCTATAAGTTGTAAGAATCCAGAACGACAAGTGCTCTTTTATTTAACATTTTATCCTTAGCATTTAGAGAGTTCTTTTTCCATCCAAGTTCCAAACCAATAACTATTTGCTTAATTTTGAGTGATTAAATTAATATACGAGGGCGGAAAATGGTGGCTCAGTGGCAGAATTCTCGCCTGCCATGCTAGAGACCCAGGGATTCCCAAAGCCTGCCCATGCCAAAGAAAAAAAAAATAAATTAGTATATGAAAAAATGAATGTGTAATTGTATATTAATTTTTCACAAATTTTATAGCCACTGCAAATAAATTTAGAAAGCCATCTGGTTGAGTACTTTGGCAATATGAAAATGATCTATGGCATTTGCCATTCTTACTAGTAAATAGGTTTGGATATATAAGGTAAACTGCACCATATTTTATTTTTAACTTCTGACACTGCTATTATAAGAGAGATCTCGCTGCTTGATAGCCTTGCATTAATTATTCATAAGCTCTTATACTTCATTTCTTGCATCATTAACCTCTTGGAAAATGCTCCATTTTCCAAAGGTTGGCAAAAAAAAGCAGTAGTGACTAACAGTATTGTGAAGATAAGATGTTGTTTTATGATCTCTCTTCAAGGCTTATCTAATAACGATTTTATTTTGTTTCTTCCAGTGAAAAAGGCAATTGAATTGAAGTCAAGAGGAGTCAAGATGCTGCCCAGCAAGGACAGTAGCCATAAAAACTCCGTCTGTAAGTCCTCTTATTCTTTCTATATGAGGATTGATATTCAGTTGAAGGGAAAAGGAAAGGAGAGTATGGAACAGTTAAGGAGAAGTAATTCTGTAAATTGATTTTCCCATTTTATCTCTTTCTACTTTTCTACTTTCAAGAGTATTTCCTGGGAGAAAGAATGTGCACTAACTTCACATTGTTGGAGAAAAAGTATCATGTTGCTCCTACCCCCTAAATGTATCTCAAATCTGTCTTTACCTCTCCACCATTGTGGGTCATTGTCTGAGTCTGAACCTCTCACATTTCTCACTTGAGTAAATCATGAAACTGTCAGATGTTTTGCTCCCAGTCTCTGTCCATTATGGAATTCCCACCCACACACCCACTTATATCCACACTATGGTATCAGACTAATCTTTTCAAAGGAGAAATTTTGTCTTATCATTTTCCATCAATTAAAGTTGTTTTAATTGTCGATTGCCTGAATAAAATACTTTTAACCAATGTCCACACCTTTCAAAGAGAAAATAGATCATGAAGACAATATCCATATTGACCATATTTTTATATGTCTGTAACATAGTAGTCACTCAATAAATAGTTGTTGTATAGATGAATGTATCTTTTACCTTCTACTTTACTTATCCCTTCTCCTTGGCATGGCCCTCCTTATTACTTAGTCCTTAAAGCCATCTTACCATTCCTTGAACAGATCATTTTGCTTCTCTTTTAGCCATGCCCACTCTACTTTTGTTGAATGCAGAAATGCTGTGTTCTTTCTAGAGCTTCTCCATTTAGAGCCTTTTCTGACTTTTCCAGGCATGGTTAGCTGTTCACTGGATTTACTCCTCTAGTGCTGTGTTCTTACCTTTATTGTAGCATTTATTGTGTCACAGTTTAATTTTTTATTTACCAGTCACCAGTAGATGGAAATCAGCACGCTCCACTGAGACACCAGGTGTATTTATTTACAGTTCAGTCCTTCTCAATGACATTACGCACTTTTTAAGGTTTTCAACCTGTTTTATGGGCTTTTCTTTCCATTCTAGTTACTTTTTCTTTTGGCGTTCCTAGTTATCTCTTCTCTTGTTATTGCTTACCCTGCTGTTTGGATCTATATATTTTACTTCTTTTCCCATTACCTTGCAGTTTATAGAGGTGATGAGCTTGAGATAAACATCTGAGGCTTCCTCAATTCAATCAACTCTACTTTTATGTGCTTCAATTTTAGGCTTCTGCATGAAATTTTATTTCAGTCAGATTTCCCACTGAAATTAATAAATAAACAAAACAAATAACAATAAGAATATTTTAAAAATCCCATCATATATTAACCTCCTTCTGCTTTCTCAGTATCCCTATTTTGTGGTTTCTTGCGGATTATCTGGATAATCCATCAATTCCCTGCAACGGCTCTACCCTGTGGAACTTGGTAAGGACATGGGGGAAGACATGTAAAGCTTCTAGCTTCTGCTTAACTGTCACACTAGCAGATATATTAGATGTCTAATTTATTTATCTGATCTGATATCTATTTGATATAAGTGCTTCCCTGACTTGTGGTGCTATATGAATATAGAAACTTTGGATAATTTCTTCAGGGTTGTTAACCATCAAAAATGGAATTTCAAATTGCTATAGATATTACATTTTCCACTCTGTAGTGGAAACTGTAGATTGTGGGCTTCAGACACAGGGTGCTGCTCCCCAAATCTGATAGCAACACAGGGCCTTAGGTCCCACATTAAAAAAAAAATCAATTTGTGCTTTAGTTTGTTGAGAATGCTAGAATGCAAATATGCCAGAAATAGACCTTTTACAAAGGAAATTTATTAAATTGCAATATTAAAGCTATGAAAATGTCCAAACCAAGGCAACAATAAGAGGCTACCTCTTCTCAAGAAAGGCTGATACCATCCAGAATACCTCTGTCAACCATGAAGGTACCTGGATGGCATCTGCTGGGGTCTCTGGCTTCTGGATACCTCTCTTGGCTGGGAAGGAGGATGGCAACATCTGCTAGCTTTCTCTCCTCATTTCATAAGGCTTCCCTAGTAGTGTTTTCCTTCTGCATCTCCAGTAATCTCTGACTGTGTGGGCTCTGTTGATACTGAAGCTTTTTCCAAAATGGTTTCCTCTTAAAGGGCTCTAGTTAGCAACCCCACCTTGAATGGGTGGAGACACACCTCCATGGAAACCACCTAATCAGAAGTTACTGCCCACCATTGAGTGGGTCACATCTCCATGGAAACAATAAAAAAAGATCCTACACAGAAATATTGAATGAAGATTAAGGAACATAGCTTTTCTGGGGTACATAATGGTTTATACTGACACAATTTGTAAATGTTTTTATCAATCTTTGTTTAATGATCAGAGCTAGTGTCATTTAAATTAAATTTGACTCAAAAAGGATGGAAAACTAAACAGAAGGATGCAACTGAAGGCAGAGCAAATAAAGAGGAATATTTTTTAAAGTAAAGTTTTAATGTTATTGTTAGCTTTTAGTTCATTGGGTTCAATAGAGTGGAAAATGTAATATCTATAACAATTTGAAATTCAATTTTTGATGGTTAACAACCCTGAATAAATTATCCAAAGTTTCTATATTCATATAGCACCACAAGTCAGTGAAGCACTTATATCAAATAGATATCAGATCAGATAAATAAATTAGACATCTAATATATCTGCTAGTGTGACAGTTAAGCAGAAGCTAGAAGCTTTACGTGTCTTCCCCCATGTCCTTATGTAGATGTGAACTGACAAATGCATAATTACCTATTTGGTCTTAGAAAAAGTCCTCTGCTTTTAAACCTTCTTTTTTCTCATCAAACAAAAAAATAAACCATTAGAGAAAATGGGTAATTGAAGTCACTTTTGGTCTTCAAAGACCCACTATATTATAAGTGCTAATGTGTTATTTCTATGGAAAACATAACTGAGAAAACTAAATTAAGTGTTCATAAAGGAAAGAACATATGCTTTGGAGCAAGACCAATATGAAATAACTATTAAAGATTTTATCCTACTCTAGTTAAAGTTTCATCATTTATAAAATTAAAATAGTAACAATTTTAATAGATTGTACAGATTAACCAAGATATCCATAGCATGTACTGCCGTATATAGCTCATTGTGGGCAGTCAATAAATTATGGCCATTATGAGCTTTCCATTTATAAATTTTAAAATTAAAGGATATTGATTAATAAATTAACCAAATTTTTAATGGTATGGGACCTTACTTTCCAGAGGAGGAGGTGGGACCCAGTCTTCTGGAGTTACTGTCTCAGATACACAGCTGATTATGATGGGTGGGTCCAGAACTCAGGCCACCTGATGCCCAGTCCAGGGCTGTTCTGCACAAAGGGAGTCTTGATGCAGTGCACCAGTTTCCTCTTTCAGTTTCTCATAGATGCTTCCCCATCTTTGTCATACTGCACCATGACATACAGAGGGATGATGCTTATTTGATTACACAACTAGTACTATGTGATATGTACATACTAGGAATAAGCAAAGATTTTGCAAGTTGAATGTGTTTAAAAAATTGTATACAAATAGACAGTGGTCCATACATAGATTAAAAAACAAATGCCCCTTCATTCATTTGGAAGATAAACAGTGCCTATATCAAGCTATATCACACAGTACCTGATTTTAGCCTCTTCTATGCACCTTTTTCCTGCTGGGAAATGCTTTACATGTCTTCCCCCATGTCCTTATTTTTTAAATTAAAGTTTTTCTTCCTTGATGTGCCTTGATTATGCCTTTGGTCCAAGATGAGTTTTTTTACAGCTGTGACCTCTTGTGGGGAAGTTCAGTCCTCATCTCATCTGACGGCTTCCTTCTGAATTACCACTATGCTACCTCACGGTCTGGCAGTCAAAACTGCAAGGATATGCACCTAATAAGTACTTAGGAGAGTATTTATTGATTAAATCAATGAATGAATTGAAAAAACACATGAAAGAATGACTTTCTGTATCATGAAACAAAATCCCTAAACAGTTCTTCTTCTATGCCTCTCAATCTGATTTTTCTTTTTTTTATTATTAAGTTAATTATTTTATTCCTTCAGCCCTGATTTCATAACCCTCTGTAAGTATAACCCTTTGTAATTCACTTTAGTCATTAACATGTATACAGATAAGCACATAGCATGGATTGATGGAAAGTCGTGGTCATATTTCTACTCCCCTATGCAATGGAGACAATTTCCTACATTAGCCCTCAGAATGAGATGATTTAGACATTTTTTTCATCATGTTGTAATTGTTTTTTTTTTTTTCATTAAAATCCAAAGATAATTAAAATATTTACTCTGGAATTTCAAATTATTTTAAACTTTTAAAAGCTTACAAATAAACGTACTCAACATTATGCAACAGACAAAATATCTGGAATAAACTTAGGAAACGACTCCTAGTCACAATCTTCTTTGCCCTCACTGGGTGATATTGGCCAGGTCTTTATTCTGAGATTAGATCCTTTCAATTTTGAGGGATTACTAAAGTGTCAAGATCTATTTTTAAATGGTGGTAACAGTAAACGTAGGTGTTTTCTTCCTCTTCATTTTCTTGACAGTGTTGTTGACAGAATACAATTTTCCCCATCTTAAGTGTGAGACTCACCAGGCTCGATAAACAGTTAGTGCACATCTAACTCCAAAATACAAAAATCTGAAGGGGAGATAGTAAAAAATTTTGGTTTGTTATTTTGAGCTACCGATTTTTTTTTCTCTCACGTAAAGTGAAATGACTTCACAAATTCAGTATGGATTTGTTGTAACTCACTTAGATAAATTGATAGGTGTATGATGTGTATGGAGAATTTGCAGTTATAACAATTTAAACCCCAGCAGGATAGTACAGCTGGTTGAGAATCATTATTTAATATGGAACTAAATAAATTATGGAAAAATTGAACAATATAATCTGTTGTCTTATAAACCCACGGGAAAAATAACAATAGGTTATTATGAAATAAATATCCCTGGAATTCTTCTATATTAAACTATAAACTGTTCATTTCATTGCTATTTGTTACCACAATCAATTTTTTTCTACCTTAAAAAACTAAAGCAAAAGCAGAATGATATTCATTTCATTGTTGAATAGACAATAATGTTAATGAAAGGCGATTAATCTAATATTAATATTGTCTTTTATAATGATACTCAGTGGTTCCATTTTTAACTATAGAATGTTTGAGTTATCTTTTTCAAAGGGCATGACCATTTCATCAAATAAAAGATGTTCTCATCTGCCTTGAGTTATATCGCTGTTGTTTTTTTAATCACTGTAAGTGTTATATTCAGTTTTCATTTTCTTAAGCTTTGAATAATTTAAGAACAAATAAAATACACCAGCAGATTATCTTTTCTTTTCCTTAAATTCCCAACTACTAAAAGTGAAAGAATGAAAGAGAAAGAGAGAGAGAGAAAGGAAGGAAGGAATAAAGAAAGAAAGAAAAAGAAAGAAAGGAGGGAGGGAGGAAGGAAAAGCTTTAATTGTATGCCTTACCTAATTTCTTGCCATCTTGCCAGCCCACTAAGCCTGAAAGTATAATCACCAGCAATGGGCTCAGTCCAAAATATCTCTATTATCAATTCTTTCTCTTCAAATAGGGATCTATGGAGACTTATGGAAAGGAAAAAAATAAGACATTAATTCTCATCAATATTAAAATGAGAGACAAAAATGAAGCAAATGAACTCATTATGTTTTTTTCTTTTTTTGATTAGTTGAAAAGTTGGTCCTATCTGTTCCATTTACAGAATGAAATGGACATCAGAAATAGATTAGGCAAATTGGATATGCTATATTGGATTTCTTTCCTGAATTCCTGGCTTTTATATCTGCCTGCATGCTCAAGATTTTTATGGATGTTTAACAGGCCTTGCCTGTATTCTTATCCATCTCAAAAATTAAAAAAAAACACCTTTTGTTCCACTGTTCAGAGTCTAGATCTCAGCATCCTGCCTCTCTCCAGTCCACAAGTAAACTTGTTGTCTTGCTCTTTAACATATATCCAAAGACCAGCCATTTCTCTGTACTGCCCATCCATTTCTTCCCACTTGTATTACTGCATCCACCTCAGCTGGTTACCCTCTCTCTGCCCTTCCTTCCTTACAGTCTATTCCCTCACAACAGTCAGTGTGATTTTGTCAAAATATCAGTGGAATCATATCATTCCTCTACTGAAAAACACTTGAATGCTTCCCAGCCCAGGCAAATAAATCCAAATTCCTTACAAAGATCGCAGGACAATGCTTCCTTACCTCCTCCCTTTCATCTCTTTCCTCTCACTTTTATCCACTAGTGTCTAAAAGGACTCCTAACTCAGGTTCTTGGCTCTTGCTACTCCTTTGGCCTGAAATATCCTCCCCAACAAGCTACATCCTCCCTTCCTTCAGATCATTTCCCCAAATTCATCTTCTCTATATGTTTCTCTCTAGTTGTGCCCTACCCACCTTTGCTCCCTGCCCAACTCCTATCCTCTCCCATCTCCTCCTCTATTTTTTTCACATACAGTATATATGTATCTGTGTATAGTCTGTAAACATATAGATATACACATATATTTATCTTTAATATAATCTTTCTTTTTATTTTCTAACTTTTCCTCCCCACACTGGACTGTAACTTCATGAGAACAGATATTTTTGTCTGTTTTGTTCAGTGGCACCTACCAACTTCCTAGTAGAGTCAAAAGCACACAATAAGACATTCAATAAACATTTGTCGATTGAATGATTGAGTTTCATGGGCATGGGGAGAAGGAGTTTAACAAGGTGATACTCATTTCTTTTTTCCAACTGGGTTTTGTAATCACATCTTCATCATGCATTCAACAGTCATACATTGAAGAAGGGAACTGGGCCTGTCATGAAGATGATTAAAATGTATTCCTTCCCTAGGGGAACATGTAGTCTACTGGTGGTCTAATTTGCTAGCTGCCAGAATGTAATATACCAGAAATGGAATGGCTTTTAAAAAGGGGATTTATTAAGTTGCTAGTTTACAGTTCTAAGGCTGAGAAAATGCCCCAATTAAAGCAAGTCTATAAAAATATCCAAATGAAGGCCCAAAAAGAGGTTACCTTTAGTCAAGATAAGGCCGATGAAGTTCAGAGTTTCTCTCTCAACTAGAAAGGCACATGGTGAACATGGCAGGAAATTCTAGCTTCCTCTCCAGGCTTCTTGCTGCATGACGCTCTCCCAAGGGTATTCTTCATCTCCAGAGGTCACTGGCTGGTGGACTCTGTAGTTCTCGTGCCTCTGCTGCTCTTGTCATTCTCCAAAGGGGCTCTCTCCAAAATGCTTCCTCTTTTAAAGGATTCCAGTAAAGCAATCAAGACCCACCTGGTAAGGGTGGATGCACATCTCCATGGAGATAACCTAGTCAAGTTTCCAACCCATAGTACTGAATAGGGATTAGAAGAAATGGTTGCTCCCACAAGATTGATTAGGATGAAAAGTTGGTTTTTCTAGGGTACATAAATCTTGTCAAACCTGCACACCTGGTGTTTCCAGATGTAAATATTTAGCAAAGATTGCTATAAAAAAATAACAAAATATACTAAAGATTGAGCAAAAATGGAAACATTATCTTTCAAAATATAAGTAGAGCAGCTCATAAAATAAAATAATCTACAAAAATAGAAGACTCAAATAATATTAAAATAGGTACCATGCAAACAAAATCACTGTATTTTTCTTATTATACTTCCTCAATTACGGAGTAGGCTTAAGATCTCATTTATAAACATTTGCTAAGCATTGTTAAGAGAAAAGCTTGCCTATTATCAAAATCATATGTATTATATGAAAGGAAAATATAATTAAATCATTCCTTAAAATAAAATGGAGTTTTAGAATCATCACTGCACAGAAAAAAAAAAAAAACATTAAATTATGAGAAGTTAATTATTCTTCCCTCAAGTTTCTGTAATAAGGTAATTGCAGTCAGTAGTAAATCTCATTGTCAATCTAAATTCTATGCTCTACTAGACTAGAAAATATTCTCTAATATACTAATTTCTCTCCAGACCATTATTGGACTAGTCCATTTGTTACTGAATCAATGACTCAGACATGCTTGGTTTTACAAAGGTCATTTGAAGAATTGTGTTAAATGCAACCCTAGTACTTTACACAGTGTTCAACAAATGCAGAGATTGAAGTGGAATATGGGTGTGAGGAGGATGGGATGAAAGGGAAAGGAGAATGGAGTAAGGCTATTAATAAACTTGAATGACTTATTTAATAAGACTTCTAAACCAAGGCTACTGGGGGAACAGAAGTAATTCCACATCCTCTAATCTTATCAAGTGTAAATGATTCTGTAGTTTCAAGCTCTGAAGCTTTATTGCAGAAATAATTTCCAACTGGCATTTTCATCAGGCCATAATTTCCCAGGTAACTAGATATTTTTATTGTTCTGTTCATCTCCATGTATATAGTCTTTAATAATTAACATGATTTTCTTAGCCTGTCTGCAAATAACATGTTTTGTTTTATAATAATTTTGTTGAAGTTGCTAAGCTTCTTTTTAAATTGACAGAAATGCTTCCCAACATCAGTTTGTTTGATTTTTTTAGGGGATATTATTGCTGTATTATTAATGTGTGATTTCTTTGAATTGTAGCAGACAACGATTTGTAATACTTCCAATAGGGTGCATGCCTGCTTTTCTCTGTACTGGATTTCTGGTGCTGAGTGCTCTAGATCTTGCTCTGAAGCAGATTCTGACAGTAGGAAAAATAATAGCCCCATTAACCTCTAACAGTTGTATAAAGGTTTAATAAAACAAGAGGGATAATTGCCCCAATCTACTCTGTTCCATCATAAAATGTAATAATATGGAGTTTTGCAAATGTTAAAGATCCTTATTTTCCTAACAAAGATTCATCCGTATATAACATGAATATACTCAATTGTATAAATTGCTTCATAAATCAGGTAAGTAAATTATGCTTGCAGTTTCTAAATAGGCCTTTGTCACTGCAGGAGCTGAAATATCTTTTAAAATGCCATGAAAAATCTTGCTGTGAAGGGAACTGCTGTCTAGATACATTTGGGAAGAATAGCATCACTGGTAACTAGAAGTAAAACTAGGTGGTTCATCAATTATTTAACACAGCATTTACAAATATAATGTCTCAATCAGAAAAAAATAATCTATTAAAACACATAAAACAAGATAGAACCTGATTGGATTATAGATGGGTAAACTGAATTGTTAACAATAGGAGGAAGTAAAATGCTTTTCAATAGTCTCAGATACAATTATAGAGCACAATTGATTAACTAAATGGAGCAACTCAATTTGCAAACTGAGCAGACACTACATTCTTTTCTTTCGAAAAGAGAATATAGATAACCTAGAGATTATGGCAGATATAAAATAGCAGTGTAAATTTAGCATCTTCATCACTTAATTTTTTAGAAGTGCGACATATCTCTCATGTTTATATCAAATTTTATAAACTAAAATAGCTTAATCTTCCCATACAATTGGAGGAGAAAAACCCTGAAGATCTGGATGGTTAAGGAATTATAGGTATTTGGGGGTCAAGACAGTAAAAGTAATTCCAGTTACAAAAGCAGGAATAGCTATTTGGGGAGTAATTAAATTATCTCATGTAATCAAATGTTTGTTAGTGAGTAGCTTTAGTCAGAAACTCTAAAAATCAAAGTAATTAATTTTTGTAGCTCCTTTGTTAATTAAATTAAAGCCTTCCATTTTATACATAAGAAAACTAAGTTTTTAAGTTAAATTAATTAACCCCTCTACAGCACTATAGATAGGACAACTAGAATTAAAACCCAAAAGTTGCTCAGATCAAGGAGAATTCAGAAAAATGCTTATACCTTAAATCATAATTTTATAAGATAATCTTATTTAAAACACATTTGAGAGGTGTACAGAGGAAACTAATATTTTCAGATCAGTTCCTTTCTTTGGAGAGCTTACAGAATTATAGAATCATAAAATTGACACTGTCTGCCAGTTTTCAGGAAAAAATTAGTTTGCCCAGACTTGATAACTGTTCTAGTTTGCTAGCTGCTGGAATGCAATATATCAGAAACAAAATGGCTTTTAAAAAGGGGAATCTAATAAGTTGCTAGTTTACAGTTCTAAGGCTGAGAAAATGTCCCAATTAAAACAAGTCTATAGAAATGCCCAATTTAAGGCATCCAGGGAAAGATACCTTGGCCCAAGAACGCGGATGATGTCCAATGTTTCTCTCTCAGCTGGAAGGGCACATGGCGAACATGGCAGCATCTGCTGGCTTTCTCCCGGCTCTACCAAAAGAGACTCTCTCTTTTGTTTCTTCCAAAATGTTTCCTCTTTTAAAGGATTCCAGTAAGCAACTCCACCTTCAATGGGTGGAGACACACCTCCATATAAATCATCTAATCAAAAGTTATCACATACAATTAGGTAGATCACACTTCCATGGAAACAATCAAAATGCTCCCACCCAGCAATATTGAATGAGGATTAAAGGACATGGCTTTTCTGGGGTCCACCACAGATTCAAATTGGCACAATAGCCATCTCACAAACATTGAACAAATGTTGATTATGCTGATTATTTTCATCGATCTAAAGAAAGCATTCAGTGTGTTCTGTAATAGGAAAGTCTAAGGAGAGTCATAGGTGCTGCATGTCTGTTTAAATTGAGGGAGAAAAGGACTCCCATCTTTCTTCCAGTTTCTCAGGGAAAGGCTTAACAAGAAGACACTTTTTGAATAGACTCAAGGAAGGATTCAGGTAGAGGCTGGTGAACTCGCTCCCTCTTCCCTCCTTTCAAGGTTATACTCTGAAGACTTGGATGTTGCCTACAGAGTGTCTTTAACACCTTCATTAATTGCTAACTTCTCTTTTAAACATTTTATTTTGAAATAATTGTAGGTTCACAGAAAAGTGCAAAAAAAAAAGTGGTCTTATACCTTAAACCCAGCTTTTCTTAATGGTAATATCTTGCATATCCATAGTAAAATATCAAACCAGAAAAATAACATTGGAGCAGTCTATAGTTTATTTAGATTTCACCAGTTTTACATGCACACACATATGTGAATGTATGTGTGTTAGTTCTGTGCAATTTCATCACATATGTAGATTTACATAACCATTATCACAAACAAGATAGTGAATTGTCCCAACACAGAACAACTCTCTATCTTTCCCTCTTTAAAGTTACCACCTTCTGCCACCCAGACCCTAGCAATCTCTAACTCTTTTCCATCTCGATAATTTTATTTCAAGAATATTATTGCTGTGGTTTACTAAAGCTGACAAAATATAATATACCAGAAATGGGTTGACTTTTATGATAGGGACTTATTAACTTACAAACTTAGAATTCTTACACCATGAAAAATGACCACGCAAAGGCATAAACAAGATGATACAATCTCTGAAAAGTGGCTACTGGTGAGCGTGGGCTCCTCTATCATATAGCCAGGTACATGGTGACGTCTGCTGGTCCTTCTCACCTGGGTGTCATTTCTTCCAACTTCTGGCTTCAGGGGCTTCTTCTCAGCTTCCCTGGGGCTTTTTCTGTGAGCTTTTCTTAATTTCATCTCTTAGCTTCTGTATGTGTTTTATCCTCTTGTAAAGGAATCCAGTAAGAGGATTAATCCCATCTTGAATAGGGCAGGTCACATCTTAATGGAAATAACCTAATCAAAAGGTCCCTACCCACAATGGTCTATACCTACAGGGATGGATTAAAAGAACATGACCTTTTCTTAGTGTACATACAACTTCAAATTGCCAGAGTTAAATAAATGAAATCATACAATATGTAACATTTTGTAATGTTTTTTACATTTAAAACAATTCCCTTCATATCCATCCAAGTTGTTGCTTGCATCAATATTCTTTTCATTTTTATAGCTGCATAGTGTGCTATGTCATGGATGAATCTGAGATTTTAACTACAGACTCACTGAAGTTTTGGGTTACTTTCAAGTGTTTGGCTAATGTGAATAAAAGTGCTATGAACATCTGCATACAGGTTATTACATGAGCATGGGTTTTCATTTCTCTGGGATAAATGTCCAAGAGTGAAATTGCTGGGTCAAATGATCAGTGCATGTTTCATTTTATAAGAAACTGCCAAACTGTTTGCCTGAGTAGCTGTACCATTTTACATTCCTACGAGCAATATCTGAGTGATCTAGTTATTCCACATTCTCACCAGCACTTGGTGTTGTCACTGTTTTTTGCTTTATATTTTAACCATTCTGCTTGGTGTGTGATGACATCTCATTTTGGCCTTAATGTGCATTTCATTGATAGATAATAATGTTGAATGTCTTTTAATGTGCTCATTTGCCATTTGTAAATTGTCTTTGGTGAAATGTCTATTCATGGCTTTTGCCCACTTTCTATTTATGCTATTGGTATCTTTGTATATTTGTTTTCACTGTTGAATTTTAAAAGTTCTTTATATATTCTGAATCCAAGCCCTTTGTTGGATATGTGGTTTGCAAATATTTTCTCCCATTCTGTAGTTTGTCTTTTTGTCCTCTTCAAAGGGTCTTTGAAGAATGAATATCTCTTTTTTTAAATTGTGCTAACAAATATAAAACTCAAAATTTTGCATCTTACCATATTCAAGTTGCAATAATTACATGTACAGTGTTGTGAGACCATTGCCACTATCTATAACCAAAACCTTCTTATCATCCAGAATAGAAACTCTGTACCTATTAAACATTAACTCCCTAGTCCCCTAATCAGGCATATGGTTTTCAACTATTTCCTCCCGTTCTGTCAATTATCTAATATGTAAGAAATATATTTTACCATTTTCATTGTAAATTGATCTTTCATTTCTAATTTGACTGTAAACTTGGAGGCTTAAGGTGGACAATTTGTTTACCTTACGGATTCTGTTTCTTATCTGCAAAATGGAAAAGATTGTATATAATCACCATGGATGTACTGTAATGATATTTTAATATTCTAATGTTCACTAATTTTTTTTTTACTAAATTGTCCAAATTAGGTACCACCCTAATTGGATTAAATGAAATAATTTAATGACAGCAAATGATTATATTTATCTGGTATAGCACATGCTTATTTATATCCCTTGAGCTCAATACATTTACATTAATTTCAGAAAAAAGAGAACAGATGGAGAGAAAGACTAAGTGGTAGTTTATGCCACGGAAGAAAAAGTCATGTTGTAAGTTATGTGAAAATGTATGGCAAGTCAAGGAGATAAGCTAAGATTAACAAATTAGATAACTAGCAAAGTGCTTTGGAGATAGAAAGTACCATATTTTGCAAGCACAGCATATTGTAATTATTAGCAGTATACTTGCAGGGATTTCAATTTGCTTGTTTAAATTGTCTATTTCATAGTCAGAACTGTCAGTTAGAAGGCATGTAGAATAGTACAAATCATGTGACATGTAAATAAGGAACTTTCATTATGTATGTAGGAAAATTATAGCCTTAAGTTAAAATTCAAGTTTAGTGATTAAATGTGAGAAATTTTCCATTTCCCCCTCAAGAAAAATTTCTATATTTGATTTGTGCAAATGCACATATTGTAGAATATGATATGATAAATATTCTACAAGTCTCTGGAGGTTTCTAACATTGGGAAAAATGATCCCATATATTTACATTTAGCTTTTGAAAGGACTATTTTGTGCGTTATTCTTTAAAAGATAGAAAAGATTTAGAAGATTATCAAATTAATTAGGTGAATGTGTCATGTAAATAAATTGTGACAATTTCTATGAAATGAGCTAACAAATATCCTCTTATAATGTTGAGTGTTTGCTGAATGGTGTGTAATCTAAATTCAATTTATCATTTATTATTAAGTTCAAAACAGGGTTTATATAAAGTCTATCCTTCCAACCTAACAGAGTACCACATTGCTTACTTTCAAACACAATCTTCTAGAATCCATATATATAATATTTAGAATATTTTGTCTTTATTTTAATTTTACATTACATGTTATTTACATCACAATAGCATATTTTTATTTGCTCTAGTTGAATGAAAGCTCACTTTTCTCTCTTTCACTTTCCTTAGCAATCAAAACGACAAACTAATTTCTCTTCTCTGGGTATTTTTATAAAATACATGAACATTTTCCTCCAGTATTACCATCCTTCTAAATAATGATTTTCTTTTACCTGCCAGAAAATAAATGAACAAATATTATGTTAATATTCTCTTCTGTACTTGTGATAAACTTTAATTATCATGAGATAAACCAGACTTGCATTTCTCATGATTTTAAACTGATATTCAATATGTTAAGAGAATTAATTGATATGTACTATTAAAATGAGGCTTAGTATGCAAGAAAGTTTGAACAATTCCTTTTTATTTTTTGTTACTCAGTATTTCTTATGCAGAGTTAAGTGTTTTTGGTAAATGACATCGGCTTACAAATTCTGCATTACGACATTATAATTTTAATTGGATTAATATATTTTAGCTCCAAGATTAAAAGATATTGAGGGTGGGCCTCGGTGGCTCAGCAGGCAGAGTTCTTGCTTGCTGTGCCAGAGACCCGGTTTCGATTCCTGGTGCCTGCCCGTGCAAAAAAAATAAAAATAAAGATTTTGGGAACATCTTGCGAAGGATGTGTTCTGAAGGATCTACTTCCCTCTCTCTATTCATCTATTTACTCATCTTTGCCCATGTTTCAAAGCGTTCAAGGTTTATTAAACCTATAAGATAAATCTGATTTTCTTTAAGTATCTTAAAGGCTTTCTATGATTAGGGCCAATGTTATCTCCCTACACTTCAGCAACACCCCCCCCCCCCCCAACACACACACACATACACACACGCAGAAATGAAAACAAAGCCAATGGCTTCCCTAACGCTGAAGCTCCATTGTGAATGCCCTTCTCAGCCTCCTTTCCTTCCCAGACTCCCCTTTTATCACTGCGTAATTCCCTAATCCTCTTTTAAAACTCAAGTAACACAAGAGCCTTCACAACTTCTCTGGACACATTCCAAGCTGCCTTAGGTAGATATGGTGTCTAAATACCTATCATTTCTCCTAAAATAAAATGCAACATATTTTATGGCTTGAAAAGTCGTCAGGATCTAGGCTCTTTTTCTTCTGCTTTCTCCTCTGTTCCCTAAACAACAAATGCACTTAACTTTTCTTGCTCCCTTGACTGTGCTAGGCTTAGAAAATCCATGTGCCACTCTTTCTGCTTGGACCATTCTTTTCCAACCTCTCTCATCCCTTATGTAGCAAACTGTTACCTGCTGTCTCCAATTTCTCCCCTTGCATTCTCTCTTGAACCCATTCCAGTTAGGCTTTGGCCCCAAATACTCCACTGTAAATGGAATAATATTGTAAGGTCAGTCACTGACATTTCTGTTGCTGAGCTCAGTTAGCTACTCCTTCTCAGTCCCATCTGCTGGTTCCTGCTTTTGCTCTGGAGAGATTCAGGTCTCAGCCCTTGAAACTATTCCCTTTCCAGCCTACATTCATTCCTTTGGTGATCCCCTCCAGTCTCATGGTTTTAAATACTGTCTCAAAGCTTGTGATTCCCTAGATTCTATTCTCTGTCTGGACCTATTTTCTGACACCTAGACTTATGTATGTAACTGTCAATCTGCCATCTCTTCTTGGATATGCAATAAGCAGGGCTGATAACTAGTCATTCTGGTTGTTAAATTTTTTAAAAGCCTACAGTTCTGCTTATTAGATTTCAAAAAGACCTGAGCATTTGAGTGAGTCCTCTCTGCCACCTCAGACATCTCAGTCCTTGCTCTTGACAGCCCATAATCTAAAAATGGATGTATTAATCCCTGGATATAGCAAAGACACTCTGCTGGACTTCGTCTCCAGCTCTCTGACCCTTTTCTGATCTTATTTAATGCCTATGCCTTACCTAGGTAATATTTACCTTCTCAGGTAGGCCTTTCCTGAGTTCTCAACTGCAGCCATTCTCCAGTACCCATGTACACACATATACACACACATATTTTCTAATCTTCCTAAATGTGTAATTTTTCTCTTTGTCATCTCTCATGTAGTAGCTAAATATTTTATTTATCTTGTTTGTTGTATCCTAGAAGCAAGAGGGTGGGAATTATGCTTTGTGTGCTGCTTAGGAGTTAGTAAGTACTCAATAAATATATCTTTGTGAATGAATGAAAGAATGAATCCTCATGTAGCTGTCTCCTTCTCCTCATTCAGCTAACAATTCCAATATCAAGTCCTAGATGAAATATTCCCTAACCATCCTAGATAAGGCAGCTAACCGCCAAGTCATTTCTGCCACATTACCCAGTTTATCAATTATACGGCATATGCCAAAAACTGAAAATCCTTATTTATCCATTTATATGGTTATTTTTGTTGTTTTATCCTAGAACATAAACTTCTTGCTAAGGCAAACTGTCTTGTACTTGATTGCATACCCAGAATATTTGTTTGTCATCAAATAAGCATTTAATAGATATTTTTTATTTATTAAGTGCCTGACCAGTTTTATGGACCATATTTTTAGATGTCTGCTTCATTAATGATGGAGACCCTGATTTTTGTTCACCAATGTTAAGCAAAGTACCTGGGCCAGAGAAGATATAGATATAGCTGTAGATATACGTATAGGTATAGGTATACGTATACGTACACGCATACCTATACATATACATATAGTTTGCAGTTTGAAGATGTATGCACCCCAGCAAAACAAGTTCTTAAATTTAATTCATTCCTATGGGTGTAAACCCCATTGTAGGTAGGATCTTTTGATGAGTTTACTTCAGTTAAGGTGTGTCCCATATCAATCAATATGGGTCTTAATCCCATTACTTGGGGTTCTTAATAAAAGAATGAAATTCAGACACAGAGGAGAAAGTCACAGAAGCAAGAACCTGAAATCAACAAAACCCAGAAGAGAATGGGGAGCCCAGCAGATGCCACTAAGTACCTTCCCTTGTTACAGAGGAGCCAAGGATTGCTGGCAGCTGGTCTCACAGTGCCATGGTCTTTGGAGAGAAACCATTGCCTTGTGAATGCCTTAATTTGGACTTCTGTTTAGCCTCAAAACCATAAGGTAATAAATTCATATTGTTTAAACCAATCCATTTCATGGTATTTTCTTGAGCAACTTAGGGAACTAAAACAGATTTTGGTACCAGGAGAGTGGGGTGCTGCTATTCCAAGTACTAAAAATGTGGAAATGGCTTTGGAATTGCGTAATGGGTATGGGCTGGAAGAATTGTGAGGTTCTTGATAGAAAAAGCCTAGATTTCCTTGAAGAGACTGTTGGTAGAAATATGAGTGCTAAAGGAACTTTCAATGAGAATTTAGAAGAAAATGACAGACGTGTCATTGGAAACTGGAGGAAAGGCAATCCTGGTTTTAAAGTGGAAGAGAACTCGGCAAAATTGAGTTCTGATGTGAGATGAAAGACAGAACATGAAAGTGATAGGTTTGGATATTCAACTGCAAAGATTTTCAAGCTAAATATGGAGAGTGCAGCCTGATTGCTCTTTGAAGCTTATAGTAAAATGCTAGAGGAAAGGCATACTGCTGAGAACTAAACTCCTGGACACAAAGAAACAGAAATTTAAGGTGTGGAAAATTCTGAGCCTCTGTAAAGTGAGTCCCCAGAGAATAGTGCTCCATGTGAGGGTTTAATTGAGAATGGAACCAGTATTTACCTGATATGTGTGTGTATGTTTATTTATTAAGCACATCAGCATAACAAAGTTTTATAAATATTATAAAGCATACATTTTATAAGCCTGATAAGCAGGAATTATTATTCCCATTTTACAGATAAGGAAATTGAGGATGCTAAATGTTGGGTCATTTTCCCATGTTCACTTAGCTAGGAGATGACAGATTCAGGGTCCAATATTTGAATACAAAGTACTTCTCATTCATTCTTTATAACTATCACTAGATAATTAAACTTTCCCCCTGCATTTATATGAAAGTATTTTAAGAATTAACACATTTAAAATAGGTGCTTATACTTCTAATATGTCCCATTTCAAAAGAAAAGAGACAATACTTATAGTTTTGGATAAAATTATACTATTGTGTTGAATATCTAATTCATGCCAGGAACTATTGTATATAAATATAGAATATTACAGTTACTCAAAATGGAGAAATAAATTAAGTTTTAAATGGCGCAGGCATAATGAACTTTTTTATAATAAAAAAAATAGATTCAGTGAACAGGGAAATTCATTTGGGTAATACTAAAAATATACAGATTAAAAGGGAAAAGCCTTAATATTTAGATAAGCAAAAGGAATTGACATAAAAGGAAGAATGATTGAGGAAGATGGAGAAGGGAGTTTACTGAATGCTGTTCTCCCATCACCACGTAGTAGAGTGGGTGGAGAATGAGTATGGACCAGGGGTGCTAAGGTCTCATTATCTTTTTCCCTCTTGAGAGACTTAACTGTTGCAAAGATCAAGTGTTTTCAGAGGCTGGGCTTTGCCATCACTCAAAGCCCTGCTGTTTGCAAGATAGCTTGTGTTTACAAACGCCATCAGCCATTCATTAGAGTGACAGGGCTCAGGGAAATACAGACCCATGTGTGTGGCTTTCAGGACAAGCTAACAGGTAAATAATGCTTGGTTCTACTGGCTGAAATCTTTACTCATAACTAAGAGACCAGTTCATTTAAACTGGAAGAAAAACAGCAGTTACAGAGAGTAAAAACTATGGAAGGAAAGTAGAGAGAATAAAAACTGAGAGTTGCTTATTGTAAAAAGTTCTTTTTTTTTTAATAGCTTTTTCAATAATGGCACATCTTTCATAATTAATTCTACAGTTATACTCCATACCCCTAAATTAGAACTAGAGAGTGTTATAGATTGAATCATGCCCCCCACAAAGACACTTTCAATTCTTAATGCCAGGTCCTGTGCATGTGAACCAATATCTGAATGAGAGATGCTATTTATAAATAGGATCTCTGAAGATGCAATTACTTAAGTGAGGTCAAACTGAATCAGGGCAGATCTTAATCCAGTATGTCTGGAGTCCTCACAAACAGGAAATATGGACACAGTCAGAAGGAGATAGATGAGGAGAGAGAGGGCCATGTGACGAAGATGGAGATTGAATTATGAATTGGCAGCAAGCTACCAGCAAAATGCTACAGCATTCAGGAAAAGCATGATGCTGCCGACACTTTGATTTAGGGATTGAATAATGTTCCCCACAAAATGCATGCTCAGGTCCCAATCCCTGGTCCTGGACACATTATAAACTCTCAAAGATGTTAACTCAGAGTGGGACCTAACTGAAACAGTTTAGACTTTAATCCCAATTACTAAAGACCTTTATAAATAGAATGAAATTCATCGAGAAAAGAAGCCACATGGAGGAACCAGAGCTGGAGGCCAATGGGTTCCAGAAAAGAAAGGGGAAGACAGCACCATGTCCATTGCCCAGTGAAGGAACAGCCAAGAAACTCCAGAGACTGCCATCCAGCCAGAAGCTACTGTTCTGGAAGAAGACTTCTAGCCTCTGAAACTAGGAGTCAGTAAAGTCCTGTTAAGCCAATCCATTGAATGATATTTGTTTTAGAAATTTGAAAACTAAAACAGATTTTGTATGTGTGTGTGACTTCTACCCTCCCAAATTGTGAGACAATAGATTTCCTATTTAAGCTAACCAGTCTGTGGTGCCTTGTTACAGAGGCCCTGGAAAACTAAGATACAGCATTAAATTTCCTTTTGATTATGGTTGCCCATTCACCATATATTGTAATAAAAAAGAAACTGGTGTCTGCCTTCTGCAATCATCTACTGCTGATATCTTACCCAACCTATGAACAGATGGTACATAGATTTTTTTTTTTTAAGCAGAATATACAATATATTTCAGAGCCAAATATTTTTGCACTGTTTCTATCCAGTTACATCCATGTCCCTATTCTTATTCATGAGGGTAAATAATTTAGAAACATTGCATTTAGAATTTCGCACATATAATTTCCATAGGTAAAAGAACTGACTCTTAAACCAGGAGAAAAAACAAAAATATGGAAATAAAGAATCAAATTCCTAGACAATCTTTAAATATGCATTCAATGGCAGTAATCTCTTCCCCCCAAACTTTTGTGCAGATGAAATCTGAAAATATTTTAAATTCTTACTTAAATATATATTTAAAACCATGAAAAAATTTCCAGAGCAGTTGTACCATTTTGTATTCCCACCGACAGTGGATAGGTGTGCATGTTTCTCCACATCCTCTCCAGAACTTGTAATTTTCTGTTTTTTATGGTGGCCATTCTAGTGCATATGAGATGATATCACCATGTGATTTTGCTTTATATTTCCCTAATAGCCGGTGAAGTTGAGCATCTTTGCATGTGCCTTTTGCCATTTGTGTTTCCTCTTCTGGGCAGTCACTGCTCGTGTCTTTTGCCCATTTAAAAAAAAAATTGTCTTTTTGTATTTAAGTTGAAGAATCTCTTTATATATACTGGATACTAAACTTTTGTTTGATATATGGTTCCAAATATTTTTTTCCCAGTGCGTAGGCTGCCTTTTTACTTTCCTGACAAAGTTCTTTGATGCACAAAAGTGACTAGTTTGAGGAGATCCTATTTATTTATGTCTTTTCAATGCTAGTGCTTTGGGTGTAAAGCCTAGGAAACTGCCTCATTTTACAAGATTTATAAGATAGTTCCCTCAATTTTCTTCTAAAAGTTTTGTGGTCTTAGCTATAATGTTTGGGTCTTTGATCCATTTTGAGTTAATTTTTGTATAGATTGTGAGATATAGATACTCTTTCATTCTTTTGAGTATGGATATCCTGTTCTCCAAACACCATTTATTGAAAAGACTGCTCTGTCCCAGATGGGTTGGCTTGACTGCATTATCAAAGATCAATTTCATCAGTTGGTGAAATGGTCTATTTCTGAGCCCTCATTTTCATTTCATTGGTCAGTATATCTATCCTTATGCCAGTACCATGCTGTTTTGACCACTGTAGCCCTGTAATAGGCTCAGTAGTGTGAGACTTCCCACTTCATCTTTCTCTCTCAAGATGTTTTTGGCTATTTGGAGCACCCTGCCCTTCCAAATAAATTTGGTTATTGTTTTTTCTATTTCTGAAAAGTATGTTGTTAGGATTTTAATTGGTGTTGCATTGAATCCAGAAATCAGTTTGGACAGAATTGACATTTAGCTATATTTAGTCTTCCAATCCATGAACATGAAATGGAAGTATGCCCTTCCATTTACTTAGGTCTTCCATTATTTCTTTTAGCAATTATAGATTTCGGTGTATAGGTCTTTTGTATCTTTAGTTAAATTTATTTCTAAATATTTTATTCTTTAGGTTGCTATTATAAATGAAATTTGTTTTCATGATTTCCTCCTCAGATTGCTCATCACTAGTGTATAGAAACACTACTGATTTTTGGGTGTTGATCTTGAACCCTGCCACTTTGCCATACTCACTTATTAACTCTAGTAGTTTTACTGTAGATTCTTTGAGGTTTTTGATATGTAGTATCATGTCATCTGCAAACAGTGAGAGTTTTACTTCTTCCTTTCCAATTTGTACACATTTTATCTCTTTTTCTTGTCTAATTACTCTGACTAGCACTTCCAGCACAATGCTGAATAACAGTGGAGACAGTAGGAATCCCTGTCTTGTTCCTGATCTTAGAGGGAAAGCTTTCAGTTTTTCCCTATTGAGGATGATATTAGTTGTGGGTTTTTCATATATTCCCTTTATCATGTTGAGGAAGTTCCCTTCTATTCCCATCCTTTGGAATGTTTTCATCAAGAAAGGATGTTGAATTTTGTCAGATGTGTTTTCTGTATCAATCAAGATGAGCATGTTTTTTTCTGCTTTGACTTATTGATATGCTGTATTACAACCATTGATTTTCTTATGTTGAACTGGCCTTCTATAACTGGAATAAATCCCACTTGGTCATGGTGTATAATTCTTTTCATGTACTGCTAGATTTGGTTTGCAAGTATTTTATTGAGCATTTTGCCCATATATTCATTAAAGAGATTGGTTTGTGTTCTAGTTTGCTAGCTGCCAGAATGCATCACACCAGAGATGGATTGGCTTTTTAAAAAGGGGAATTTAATGAGTTCCTAGTTTACAGTTCTAAGGCTGAGAAAATGTCCCAATTACAACAAGTCTATAGAAATGTCCAATCAAAGGCATCCAGGGAAAGATACCTTCGTTCAAGAAGGCCGAAAAAGTTCAGGGCTTCTCTCTCGGCTGCAAGGGATCATGGTGAATATGGCGTCATCTGCTAGCATCTTCTCCTGGCTTCCTGTTTCATTAAGCTCCCTGGGAGGCATTTTCCTTCTTCATCTCCAAAGGTTGCTGGCTCGTGGACTCTCTGCATCTCATGGCTACATCGTTCTGCTCTCTGAATCTCTCTGAATCCCTCATTCTCCAAAATATTTCCTCTTTTATAGGACTCCAATAAACCAATCAAGATCCACCCAAATGGGTGGAGACATGTCGTCCCCTAATCCAGTTTAAAAAACATTCTTGACTAAATCACATCAACCAGGGAGATGATCTCATTAGTTTCAAACATACAGCATTGAGTAGAAATTATTCTACCTTTATGAAATGGGATTTATATTAAAACATGGCTTTTCTTAGGGGGCATACTTCCTTTCAAACCAGCACAGGGAATTTAATAAGTTGCTAGTTTACAGTTCTAAGGCTGAGAAAATGTCCCAATTAGAACAAGTCTATAGAAATGTCCAATCAAAGGCATCCATCCAGGGAAAGATACCTTGGTTCAAGAAGGCCAATGAAGTTCCGGGTTTCTCTCTCATGTGAGAAGGGCACATGGCCAACACAGTCAGCATTTCTCTCTCATCTGGAAAGGCACATGGTGAACACAATCAGGGTTCCTTTCTCATCTGGAGGGGCACATGGCAAACGCAGCATCATCTGCTATCTTCTTCTCCTGGCTTCCTGTTTCATGAAGCTCCCCAGGAGCCATTTTCCTTCTTTATCTCCAAAAGTCGCTGCCTGGCGGACTCTGCTTCTCGTGGCTATGTCGTTCTGCTCTGCTCGCTGTGAATCTCTCATTCTCCAAAATATTTCCTCTTTTATAGGAAACCGGAAACTTATCAAGACCCACTCAAATGGATGGAGAGATGCCTCCGGCTAACCCAGTTTAAGAACCACTCTTGATTATATCTCATCTACAGGGAGATGATCTAATTACAGTTTCAAACATACAGTATTGAACAGGGATTATTCCACTTTATGAAATGGAATTTAGATTAAAACATGGCTTTTCTAGGGGACATACATCCTTTCAAACCAGCACAGTCTGTAATTTTATTTCTTCTAGTATATTTGTCTGGCTTTACTATTAGAGTGATGTTGGCTTTATAGGATGGGTTGGTAGCTTTCTCTCCTCTTCAAATTTTTGAAAGGTTTGAGCAAGATTGGTACTAATTTTTCTTGCATGTTTGCTATAATTCACATATGAACCCTTCTGGTCCTGGACTTTTCTATTTTTGGAGCTTCTTGATGACTAATTCAATCCCTTTACTTGTGATTGGTTTGTTGAGTTCATCTGTTTCCTATTTCTTCTCAAGTCAGTGCTGGTTGCTCATTCCTTTCTGGGAATTAGTCCATTTCATCTGCATTATCTAGCTTATTAGCATATAGTTATTCATAGTATCCTGTCATTACATCCTTTATTTCTGCAGGGTCAGTGGTTATGTCTGCTTTTCCATTTATATTTTATTTTTTTGCATCATCTCTCTTTTTTTTAGTCAAACTAGCTGAGTTCCATTGATTTTATTGATTTTCTCAGAAACCAACTCCTGGTTTTGTTGATTTTCTCTATTGTTTCCATATTCTCAATTTCATTTGTTTCAGCTCTAATCTTCATTATTTTCTTTGTTTGCTTTGGGATTAGTTTGTTGTTTTATTCTAGTTCTTCCAAGTGAACAGTTAACTCCTTGATTTTTGTTCTTTCTTCATTTTAATTAGGTATTTAAGACAGTAATTTCCCTCTCAGTACTGCCTTTGTTGCATCCCATAAATTTTGATATGTTGTATTTTCATTTTCATTTGCCTTGAGTTATTTACTGATTTCTCTTGTGAATTCTTCCTTGGCCCACTGGTTGTTTAAGACTGTGTGGTTTAGCCTCCATATATTTGTGAATTTTCTGGTCCTCTGCCTGTTATTGATTTCCAGCTTCATTCCATTATGATCCTAGAAAGTGTTGTGTATGGTATCAATTTTTTAAAAATTTATTGAGACTTGTTTTGTGACCCAGCGTATGCTCTGTCGTTGAGAATGATCCTTGAGTACACACTACTATTGTAGGTTGTAATGTTCTGTAAATGTCTGTTAAGTCTAGTTCATTGATAGCATTCTTCAAAATCTTGGTTTCTTTATTGTGCTCTACCTGGATATTCCAACCATTGGTGAAAGCAGGAAATTGAAGTTTAACTATTATGGTAGAGGTGTCTACTTCTCCCTTCAGTGTTGTCATCATTTGCCTCATATATTTGGAATACCCTGGCTCAGTGTAAAAATATTTATGATTATTATGTCTTCTGTTGAATTGTTATTTTTATTAATACATAGTGTCCTTCCTTGACTCTTTTAATTGTTTTATATTTGAAGTCTAATTTGTTGAATATTAAAATAGCTACCCCAGGTTAGCTATTTTCTGGTTGGTTGTACAAAATATCTTTTTCCAACCTTTAACTTTCTGTCTATTTTTGTCCTTGGGTCTAAAGTGAGTCTCCCGTAGACAGCATATAGATGGGCCCTGTTTTTTTTTTTTTTTTTTTTTTATATGAAAAGATATTTTATTACCATTTTACTATATAACATATTAGTAAATACACCAGATCATATTTTCTCAAATGGCAAATAAGGCAAAATATAACATTTCTCTGAGTCCTAAAGAGAACTTGGGAATCATCTCTCTTTGGGGGGATTCAGTTTCCAAAGCCTTCTTTATATCCTCCTTGAACTCATTGATTTGATTTTTGATGAGATTTTGCATGAACATCCTGAATTATTTGTTTCAACTCCTGTGTCTCATTTGAAGCGTTGGTTTGTTCCTTTGACTGGGCCATATCTTCAATTTTCCTGGTATGACTTGTTATTTTTTTGCTTATATCTAGTCATTTGATTTCCTTAATTAGTTTATTCTGGAGGTTGTTTTCACTCTTTTACCCAGGGTTTTCTTGCTGGATGGCTTTGTCCTCTATCTGTTCTTTGACATCCAGTTCAACTTTATTCTGGAGGTTGTTTTCACTCTTTTACCCAGGGTTTTCTTGCTGGATGGCTTTGTCCTCTATCTGTTCTTTGACATCCAGTTCAACTTAGTCTAGATCTCTAGCACAGGTTCTATTTAACTAGATAGAAATTTTCAGTTCTTGCTTTTCTGTTTCTTGCCATGCCTATATGGAACCTTTTTTTATGAGGAGGGTCTCCTCAGAAACTGTTGCACTCAGTCAGATTTCCCAGACAGAGCAGGATCATGTCTCAGAAGGAAAGAGTAGCCAGCGTCAGTTTTCCCTGAGGATGAGACCCAGCAGTTTGTCAGACTTTATTATGAAACCTCTAGCTTCTGTACTTTTTCTATCCTGTTTGTCATGTGGTACTTTTCTGCCCACAGCTTCTGGCCAGTGTAAAGTGATGCAATGCCTTTAATTTTAGCAGGCTCTCCCTGTCAGAAGCATGGTTGAGACAGAGGCGGCAGTAGCAGGCAGACTTTGATTACTTCTGTTTTCCAGCCCCTGGGGCCTGAATTCCCTGCAAGAGAGCCTCCCTTGAGCTGGGTCCTTCCCACCTTTTCTTGGGGAAGTATACCCTTTATGGAATTAACCACTTTCATCTGACTAGGTACTTTGTCTCTCAGACATGCCTTAGTTCTGTCCTTGCCTGAAGCAGTGCTGAAGCCTGAGAAGCTTGTGGTTCTATATAATGATCTATTAAGAGGTTAAAAAAGGAAGCAAAATCCTTTTCAGAGCTGGACCTCCCCCCTTCTCAGGTCAGGCATCAAGAGCTTGACTTGGGATGTGACTCTATATATCCTGAAGCTCTATGTGTCTCCTTTTCTTGTTGCTCAGCCCATTTCCAGTATTTCATGCTGGAAAAAAAAGCCTTTATTGTTGTTGTTGTTGTTTTCCATCAGCCCCACTCCATCACTGCTAGATTGAAAACTCTTGGTTTCTTTAGTGCTTATTCCGAGTTTATCTGTGCTCTGGTCCTGTTTTCAGTAGTTAGAATTTATTAATTCCACAATTGGAGCTTTGCTGAGCTAAGTGTTTGCTACTACTGAAGTCTGTTTCCTTTCCTATTGGGGAACCAGCCCACTGTGTCATGGAGGAGGGGCACCAGCCTCTGTGGCTTGTGAGACTTACAGCTCTGTGTGGGATCTCAGCCATTTTACCCCTTCCAGACTTGTGTATACTGTGTGCCCAGTCACTGATGTCCTCCAATTCCTGAATATTTACTAGCTGTTCTGAAGGATGAGCTATATTCCATGTCTCACTATGCCACCATCTTGCCTTATCTTGCATAGCTTTTTTAATCCATCATACAGAGGGTGACCATATAATTAACTGTCCAGTAGAGAACCCTATTTGGGGGCAGAACAAATGCTAAGGTAGATGCAACAGTAAGAAATCTAAAGTAGGGCTATCCTGGGCAAATTAAAATATAAAGTCACCTTACCATGCAATGTCATAACTATACACTCAAAAGGAGAAGCATGCTTAAGTCACATTTATAGTTATGGTTTTAAATTTGCATTTGATACTGTATTTTATTGGATGCTGTATTGGTTATTTTGCACTAGATACTATAATTTCTTCAACATAATTCTCTGTATACCTCCCTTCCTGTTTCAGTAATCACATCCCTCTTCATGCTTTTAAATATTTGAATGAACTTCTGTTATTTGGACATGTAAATGACACTGTCTCCAGAAATTTCTGGTTAGACCACATAATACAAGGAATTAAGATGGATGCAGGTCTTAAAATTCAGAAGTCATACTTTCTTATTTTATTAAAGTGAAAACAAGTTTAGAAACATCAAGTTCTTCCCTAAGGTCACACTGCTACCTAATTAATGGCAAATCCTTTTTTTTTCAACTGTTTATTTAGCAACATATAGACAGCAAAAAATTTCCCATTGTCACTACTTTCATGTGTGTAAATTACTGATATTTATTACATTTGCAATATTGTTGCACCAACACCACCATCTAGTACCAAAACCTTTTTGTCAACCCAAAATGAAATGCTGTACTCATTAAGTAATAGCTTCTAATTCCACCACCCTCTAATCCCAGGTAATTTATAATCTACTTTCTATCTATGAATTTTATTTTTCTAAGTATTTCATGTAAATAAAATGCATTATTACTTGTTCTTTTGTGTCTGATTTATTTAACTCAACATGATGTCTTCAAAGTTCATCCATTTCTTTCAACTTTTTAAATTTTTTTATAGTATAACATATATACAAAATGAATAAATAAAAAAGCAATAGTTTTCAAAGCACTCTTCAAAAAGTAGTTACAGAACAGTTGCCAGAGTTTGTCATGGGTTGTCATATGATCTTCTCATATTTTTTTCCTTCTAGCTGCTCCAGAATATAGGAGACTAGAGGACTTAAATATATTTTTTTATCATCACAATCAACTTTTTTTCTTTCTTTTTTTTTGTGAAAAATAACATATATACAAAAAGCCTATAAATTTCAAAGCACAGCACTACTATTAGTTGTAGAAAATATTTTAGAGTTTCACATGGGTTACAATTTCACAATTTTAGGTTTTTACTTCTAGCTGCTCTAAGATACTGGAGATTAAAAAATATATCAATTTAAAGATTCAGCATTCTTATTCATGTGTTAAATCTGATCTTCACTGTAAAACTCCATCATCACCTTTGATCTTTCCATCCCATTCTTTAGGGGTATTTGGGCTATGGACATTCTAAATTTTTTATATTGGAAGGGTCTGTCACTAATATGGGGCGGGGAGATGGAACTATCTGATGTTCTGGAGAGGCTGGACTAGGTTTCAGGACTTATCTGAACCAGGGACCCATATGGAGGTTGTAGGTTTTTGGAAAGTTACTCTAAGCATGGGACCCTTGTGGAATCTTCTATATTGCCCTTGCTGTTCTTTAGGATTGGCTGGGTTGGTCCTGATTGGGGGTTGGCACGCTATGATAGGCAGCAAGGTCAAACTGAAGCTTGCATAAGTGCAACTCCAGAGTAGCCTCTCAACTCTATCTGAACTCTCTCTGCCACTATTAATTACACTTCTCTTCCCCCTTTTGGTTAGGATGGAATTGTTGATTCTGCAGTTCCAGGTCTGGATTCATCCCTGGGATTCATCTCCCACATCACAAGGGTGACTTTCAGCCCTGGACAACATGTACCAAGTAGGAAGGAAGACAATGATTTCACCTGCAGAGTTGGGCTTAGAGAGATTGAGGTCTCAATAGAGCAACAAAAGAAGTCCTCCAGAAGTAACTCTTAGGCATTCCTATAGGTAGTATAAGCTTCTCTGCTACCTGCATAAGCTTCACAAGGTAAGCCTCATGATCAAGAGCACGGCCTATTGATTTGGGCATCCCTAAAGTTTGACACAGTATCAGGGAATTCCCTGATGGTAAGGGAATCCCAACAAACTCCAAACAGAATGTATCCAAATAGGCCTTCCCCAAGGCACGTAACAAACAGTCTGACAAATGTTGAAGAAAAGCAGAAAATCCTGAAAGCAGCAAGAGAAATACAATCTACTACATACAAGGGAAACCAAATAAGACTGAGTTCAGACTACTCAACTAGCATCCTGAAGGTGAAAAGCCAGTGGTTGGACATATTCAACATCTTGAAAGAGAAAGATGTCCAGCCAAAAATTCTGTACCCAGACAAATTGTCCTTCAAAATTGAGGGAGAGATTCTGGCTTCTTTGACTTGTATATTTATGTCCTTTTTGAGGTTGAGAAGTTTTCCCCTATTATATCCTCAACTATCCTTCAGAGCCCTTCACTCCTCTCTTCTCCTTCTGGGACATCAGTGATTCTTATATTTATATGCTTTGTTTTGTCTATCATTTCCTGGAGATCCAATTCAATTTTTTCTTTTTTTTTTTTTTTTGCCATTTTCTGTTTGAGTCTTCAAAATCAGTTATCCTCTATATCACTTATTCTTTCTTCTGTCTATTCAAATCTTGTGTTGTGTGCCTCTAGTATGTTTTTTATTTGGCCAACAGAGTCTTCAATCTCTGCTATTTTTCTATTTATTCTTTCAAATTCCTCTTTATGCTCTTCTACTGTTTTCTTGATCTTCTTTATGCCATTTGCTATCCTACTTATTTTATTGAGGAGAGTTGTATAAATATCTTTGATTAGTTGTTCCAATGTCTGTGTCTCCCCTGGTGTTTTAATTTGGTCATTAGGTAGGGCTATGTCTGTCTGCATTGTGATATGTTTAGTGATCTTCTGCTGTCTTTGTGGCATGTAAATATCTTGATTGATTTACTTTGGGATTTGATTTCTTTCAGTAGTCTAAGGCCTTGTGTTTGTGGGATGGTTGTACAGTAGGGAGTAGGGCACAGGGTGGCACACTCAGCGAGGTGATTTGTCTTAGGGCAGGTTTAAGTTCAGGTTGGGGATGTTATGCTAATGCTTGTGAAGGTGGGCACCCAGTAGCCAGGGAGGATGTAGCTGTATGGTGTACTGGTCTGGGCAGCATAACCCTGGTCTAAGGCAGAGGGCCCTTTGTGCGCATGCATACAGCTGTGGTAGCAGGTTAGCATTATGCGTTCATGGATTAGGGGCAGATGTGACTCAGCTGTGCAGATCACCCCGTTCTCAGAGCTGGGAATTGTGGCTGAGGGCCGTGCACATGCACAGTTTTAGGCCTGCTGTAAAGTACTGTTCCCAGAGCTGAATGATGTGATTGGGGGCCTGCACATATGCGTGGGCATAGGAGTGCCATAAACTGGTGTGCAGAGCTCAGGGGAGTGGGGTGAGGCTGTGTGACAATATGGGCAGAGGAGCAGGGATGGCCTAGGTATGGAGGTTAGTTAGTGCCTGCATCCTTTATGCACTGGCAACAGCCTGCAGGGAACAGGAAGAGGGAAGTAGTATTCTGGAGGGGTGTAGGAGAAGTGGGTTGGGCTACACTTAGAGTGGGAGCATGGGGCAGGTACGTGCAGTGGTGGATGATGGGGTGGGAGTGTCTGGAGTGCAAGAAATGGGAGCAGGTGACAGGGTTTGGGTGTGTGAGTCGCTAGTCACAGGGCTGCACTGGTGAGCATAGTGTGCCCAAGGAATGCGGTCTGTCTTATTTCCTAGTCCCCCATTCCCGTCCATGTACTCCTGTGGGTTCCTTGCCTCCATGCCAGGCTCCAGCTTTCTACTGCTCATTTCCTCAGCCTCTGCAATCAGGTCTGCCCCATGTGGTGCAGAAGGCTCTCCCAGGTCAGCTGCACTCCTGAATCACCACCTCAGTCACCCTCCTGTCCCTTTCCTAACTTTTCTTTGGAGCAGGGCTAATCTCGAGCTACTCCATTCAGCCTTCTTCCTGGAAGTCTTCCAAGTTTATCCATTTTTGACAGTGTCTTTACTAGAGAGTTTTCTAAACTACTATCATTGATACATGAAGTCAAGAGCTCAAATGGATGAACCACACTTTGATTTTACAGAAATGCACCCAAGTTAAGCTTCAAATTATCATTTTTGATGTAGAATAAATTTTTCAAGGAATTTGTTCAGTGGAAAAGACAATTAGACTGCTGAGCTATTGTGGGTGAAATTTGTCCTGAAGCAACATTATTTTGTAGCTACTCATTTGATAATAAAATAAAAAGGTTTTTGCCATTACATCAAGGGATCAGATGTTTACATTAATTTAAATGTTCCTGAAACAATAATATTAAAATAGTGGCCCAAAATCTAGCAACACATTTTCTATAATGAAAATCAAAACATGATTTATAATGAACATCTATTTTTACTTCAAATAGTCAGCTAGAATAATTTTGATCCTTCTTAGTACTTTGTCTAACTCTTGAAACGGTTCTAAAATTACCTTGCTCTAACACACTTTATTTCAAACATAGTTAATGGTGAAGTTTAGCCAAATTCTCCACGTTGTTGCAGATTTCAAATAGAAAATTTAGAATGACAATAAAATGCAGGAATGAGAAATGATAGACAACTTGGAAAATAAGGCCAGTGTGGAATATGATCTGTAACTTTCAGAATGAAGATGAATTTTCCTAAAGGCAGTAATGTTATGGTTCCTTTTGACCGCTTATAGCATTATCTGAAATGGCAAGAGTACAGTGCAATTTTTATAGTCTTTGTTATGATTACTCATATACAACATAACATGTCTGATTTTATCTACTTTCAAATATATAATTTTGTGATGTTAATTACATTCACAATATTGTGCTACCATCACTATCTTCTATTGGCAGAACTTTCCCATTACCTCAAAAGAAACTCTGTACCAAATAATCACTCCTCTTTCCCCATCCCCACCCCTGCCCCTGGTAGTTGGCAGTCTAATTTGTGACCCCCTAAATTTGTGTATTCCAATTATTTATATAAATGAGATCATACAGTATTTGTTCTTTTGTGTCTAGCTCATTTCACTCAGCATGATGTCTTCAAGGTTATCCATGTTATAGCATGTATCAGAACTTCATTCCCTCTTACAAGTAAATATATTACATTGTATATATGTATATAAATAGCATATTTTGTTTATTTTCATTCATTGAGGGACTTGGGTTGCTTCCCCTTTAGACCATTGTGAATAATGTTGCTATGAATATTTATATCTGTTGGAGTCCCTGCTTTGAATTATCTGGGGTATAAACCTCAGAAATGGGATAGCCAGATCATATGGTAATTCTATGCTTAACTCTCTGAGGAACCACCAGTGCTTTCTACAGCAGCTACACATTTTACATTCCCCACGACAATGTGTAAGGGTTCCTATTCATCTGCTTCCTCACCAACATTTCTTATTTTCCATTTTTAAAATAGCAACCATTTTGGTGGGTGTGAAATGTTATTAAACCATGGCTTTGATTTGCAATTTCTATTAGCTAAGATGTTAAGCATCTTTTCAAGTGTTTAATGGCCTTTTGTATATCTTTGTTGGAGAAATTCTTATTTGAGTCCTTCACCCAGTTTTTAGCGGGATTGTTTGTCTTTTTGTTGTTGAGTTATAGGAGTTTTTCACATATTTTGGACATTTAACCCTTATCAGATATTTGCTTTCCAAGAATAGCTCTATGAATCTGTAAGTTGTCTTTTCACCTTCTTGACATACACAAAAAAAGGTTTTAATTTTGATAAGCTCCAATTTATCTTTTTTCTTTGTTGCTTGTGATTTTTTGGTAAAGTCTAAGACTTATTACCTAATATAAAGTCTTGACGATATCCCCCTATGTTTTCTTCTAGAAATTTTATTTTTTAGTTTGTGTGTTTAAATCTTTGATCCGTTTTTAGTTAATTTTGCATAAGGTGTGAGGTAGGAGTCCACTTTCATTCTTTTGCATGTGAGTATCCAGCTTTGCCTTTGTTGAAGGGTCTATTTTTACCCCCAGTGTGTGGTCTTGGCACCATTAGTCAAAATCAATTGGCACTCTTCCTAGGTGCTCAGCAAGAAAAAGTTTCCTTTTCAGTCCAGGGTAAGGATTGTGAAACTCAGAGGTGAACAGCCAGATGAATTCCATCTGGCCTTTCTCAGGCTTATGTTGAGCTACAGATGAAATCTGATAGTTAAGGAAGCTGTATATAACAACAGCCAAGAAAATTGAAGTTGATGGTGATCAGAAAGCTATTATAATCTTTGATTCCATTCCTCAACTGAAATCTTTCCAGAAAATCTATGCCTGGCTAGTAGATGAAGACAAGAAAAAGTTCAGCAGAAAGCATGCTATCTTTATTGGTCAGAAACAAATTCTACCTAAACGAACTTGAAAAAGCCAACTTGATAAAGCTATGCAAAACATAAACAAAAGCATTCCAGAAGTCATATTCTGATAGTTGAATGTGATGCATTCCTTGACGATTTGGTCTTCCCAAGAGAAATTGTGGGAGGAGAATCCCACATAAACCTGGATTGTAGCCAGCTTATAAAGGTTCATTTGAACAAAGCACAGCAAAACGGTGGGCTTTTTCCTATGTGGATAAGAAGCAAAGATGTTAATTGTGAATTTCCAGTTTCAAATGTAAGCAAAAATGACTAAAGTATCATTCTAAAAAAAAAAAAAATCAATTGGTCATTGGTATGGGTGTTTATTTATGAAATCTCATTTCTATTCCATTGGTCTATATGTCTGTCCTTGTGCCAGTATCATACTGTTTTGATTACATTAACTTTTAACAAACTTTGAAACCAGGAAGTGTGTGTCCTTCACCTTTTTTTTTTTTTTTTTAGATGTTTTTGACATTCAGAGTCCCTGTGCTTCCATGTGAATCGAATATTTGAATTTTCCACTTCTGTGAAGAAGGCTGTTGGGATTTTGATTGGGGGTCCATTGAATTGATATATAGTTTTGGGTAGTATAGACTAAGGTTTTAGGATAATGGGCTGCTCAAGCAAATATTATGAAATGGATCAAGTTAATAATAAAAATTATTTACTTAGAGTTTGAGGCTTGGAAAAAGTCCAAATCAAGCTGTTATAGAGGCAATGCTTTTTCTCTGAAGACTGGTTTTCTGGACCTGGTTCTTGGAGATCCTTGGTCCTTAGCTTGCACAGAGCAAGGCACATGGTTGTATCTCCTGGTCTCTCCCTTCTCTTCCAGCTTTCATTGATGTTCAGCTTCTTGCTCCTTGTGGCTTTCTCTATGTCTAAATTTTATTCTGCTCCTATAGAACTCCAGTCATAGCACTAAGACCCATCCTGACTGAAGTGGGCAACAACTTATCGGAAGTAATCTCATCAAAAGGTCCTGCTTTGGTACACATCCACAGAAATGGATGAGGTTTAAGAACATATTTCTTCTGTGGTGCATGCATCTTCAATATTTAACAATATTTAATCTTCCAATTCATGAATGTGTTATGTCTTTCCTTTTATTTTTCTTCCTTGTTTTCGTTCAACAATCTTTTATAGTTTTCTGTATACAAGTCTGTCCTAGTTTGCTAGCTGTCAAAGTGCAATATACCAGAAACGAATGGCTTTTAAAAAGGGGAATTTAATAAGTGTCTAGCATACAGTTCTAAGGCCGAGAAATTGTCCCAATGAAACAAGTCTATAGAAATGTCCAATCACAGACATCCAGTGAAAGATACCTTGATTCAAGAAGGCTGATGAAGTTCAGGGTTTCTCTCTCAAGCGAGAAGGCAATGGTGAACATGGTCAGGGTTTCTCTCTCGGCTGAAAGGGTACATGGCAAACATGGTATCATCTGCTAGCTTTCTATCCTGCCTTCTGGTTTTATGAAGCTCCCAGGAGGTGTTTTCCTTCTTCATCTCCAAAGCACTGGCTAGTGGACACTCTGCTTCGTGGTTCTTCAGCATCTTCTGCTCTCTCTGAATCTCCTTCATTCTCCAAAATGTTTCCTCTTTTATACGACTACAGAAACTTATCAAAACCCACCCAAATGGGTGGAGACATGTTGTCACCTAGTCCAGTTTAACAACCACTCTTGATTAAATCACATCTCTAGGGAGATGATATAACTACAGATTCAAACATACAGTATTGAATAGGGATTATTCTACCTTTACGAAATGGGATTTATATTAAAACATGGCTTTTCCAGGGGACGTGCATCCTTTCAAACCAGCACAAAATCCTTTAGATCTTTGGTTAAAAATAATCCTAAATATTTGTGATCCTTTTAGTTGTTATTGTAAATGCAACTTTTTTCTTTTCTTTTCTTTTACATGGGCAGGCACTGGGAATCGAACCTGGGTCCCCTGGCATGGCAGGCAAGCATTCTTGCTGCTGAGCCACCATGGCCCATCCACAACTGTTTTCTTGATGTCCTTATTGGATTGATCATTGGTGGTATATGGAGACACCACTGATCTTTTGGTGTACCCTGCCACTGCTGAATTCCATCTTTAACTCTAGTAGCTTTCTTGTAGATTTTTTTTATTTTGTATTTAGGATCATGTCATCTGTGAGAAGCGAAAGTTTTATTTCTTCCTATCTAATTCAGATGTTTGTTTCTTTTATTTGCTTAATTAATTAGGCTAGAACTTCCAGTACATTGTTGAACAGCAGTGGTTAAAAGCATACTTTTATAGTTCCTAATACTGGGATGAAAATGTGCAGTCTTTCATCATTAAGTATGATATTAGTTGTGGGTATTTCATATGTACCCTTTATCATATTGGGGAAATTTCATTATATTTCTAGTTTTCTGTGTGTGTGTGTGTTTAATCAAGAAGAGGTGTTGGATGTTGTCAAATTCCTTTGATGTGTCAAATGAGATGATCATATATTTTATTTTTTCTTTATTTACTAATGTGGTATATTGTACTAATAGATTTTCTTATGTAAACCCACCCTTGCATTCCTGGGAGAAGTATCACTTGGTTGTGGTGTAGAATCCTTTAATGTGCGGTTGGATTTGGTTTGCTTGTATTTTGGTGAGGATTTTCACATCTATATTTATAAGAAATATTTATCTGTGATTTTCTTTTCTTCTGACATCTTTATCTGGCTTTGGCATTAGAGTGATTTTGTCCTCATAGTATGAATTGAAACGTATTCCTTCATCTTCAGTTTTTTTGGAAGAATTTGAGCAGGATTGGTTTTAATTCTTGTTTTTAAACATTTGGTAAAAATTTACTTGTGAAACCATCTGGCACTGGACTTTTCTTTGTTGGAGGTTGCAGATTCAATCTCTTTATTTATTGTTGGTCTGTTGAGGTATTGCATTTCTTCTTGATTCAGTTTCCGTAAATTATTTCTAGGAATTCAAATTTTGTTTATGTTTTTACCTAATATGCTAGCTTACAATTGTTCATAGTATCTTCTTTGTTTTACTCAGGGTTATACAGAGAAACAGAACTGACAGTATATGTGTGTATGTATATATTATCTAGTTAGCTAGCTATCTAATAATCTGTTCGTCTATACAGAGGGATATATTTATTATGGGAATTGGTTTATGACTATGGGAATTCACGAGTTTGAATTCCCCAGGGAAAGTTGTAAGCTGGACACTGCAAAATACATGATTCTGAAATCTGGTGTATCCAAACTCTGTAGAGCAGATCACATGTTGGAAATTCTGTTGAAGGTGAAGTTGTATTCTCCAGTAGTAGGTGGCTATCTGAATAAGTGGCAGAAATTCTTCTACCTTCTGAATTCCTCAGTTATGCCTTGTGACCTCTAATTTATGGAATAAGGACACTCCTTATTACTAATGGCAATCTACTTTTGACTATAGATGCAATCAGTGGCAGATGCAATAAACTGACTTTGAGTGCTAATCCATCTATGAAATACCTTTGAGTAACAATCGAGCAGTGCTTTCTTGATCAAACAACTGAACACCATAATCTGGCCAAAATGACACATGTAATTAACCATGACACTTTTATCATCTTTTTTATTGCTTTCAGGACTGTTATAACAACTCCCTTTCATTTCTTATTGTTTTTATTTGCATCCTCTCTTTTTTTCTTTGTCAGACTAGCTAAATAATTGTTAATTTTATTGGTCCTTTAAAGTACCAAATTTTTTTTAAAATTCTTTCTGTTGTTTTCTTTTTTTATTTTATTTAAACCCACTGTAATCTTTTTTTATTTCTTTCCTTCAGCTCACTTTGAGCTTTGTTTGTTCTTCTCTTTCTAGTTCCTCTGTGTGTGATGTTACGTTCCTGATTTGAAAACCTTCTTATTTTTAAAACATTTATAGCTATATATTTTCCCTCTAAGCACATTTGCTACATCTTGTAAGTTTTGTTATGTTGTGCTTTCATTTTGTCTCAATATATTTCCAAATTGCAATTTATTTTAAAGTGGTGTGTAATGAAGATAAAATGTATGCACATCGTTTGTCAAGCAAAAATAAATTCTAAAGTCTACATCTAAATAGTAATGTTGAATACTAAAAATTCATTCAAATGAAAAATATATTTATTTAAAGTTATTTTCCACATTTAAAAGAAACCGATATAAAATCAGTAGAAAAGTTTATGGCGTTGTTGTTCATTTAGGGCATGCTTTTCCCTTCCCATGAAACAAAAATTTTATGTTTTTCAAAATTTGCAAAAATGTAGTACTCTAAGACAGTCACTTTTTTAATTGTGAAAACATATTTTATATATATATATGTATATATAAACACAAAATTTTCCACTCTAGCCATTTTTAATTGTCCATGTCAGTGGTATTAAAAGACTGTAATAATTTTGAATCAGTAAATAATGCTGAACAAAAATAAGCAAACTTCTAACTTAAAAATTCATAAATATCTTTTACATCTTAATACTATTGGCTAAGTATATTGATATCAACCTAAAGAAAAGCAGGTGCAGTTTGACTGAAAATAAATTAAATTTGATGTAGACTCACTAGTTTTAGGGGTTTTGTTAGGAAAACAGGTTGTTTCCTGGGTCTCAGTTTCCTCACGTGGAAGAGGGATGACAACCTAACAAGATAATTATAAGTATTAAATTAAAATTATATGTAAATGTTTTCAGCAGAAGACATGACACAAGATAACATTCAAAAAGTATTTTTTAAATATTTGATTTTTCTTTCAATTTAAAAGAATCCTATAACACAGTGCTAAAGAGTCCTCCAATTTAAAAGAATGCTGACAAACACAAGTGAGCACTGCTACAGGAATGGCAGTATTATAATTCTGAATTCCCTTTAGGCAGATAGTTTCACACCATTATGTGTAATTGCTTTAGAAAAGAAGTGGTAAGGATGTGGTGCCCAAAATAAATAGCTCACTTTTGATTTTGTGAAAGAATAGTAAGAGAACAAAATGAAATAATTGTCTTTGCTATCCGTTCTTCTTCTGGGTCCATAAGCTAGTACCAGAGATAACCTTCATTAACCAATTATAGAACATTTTGAAGATAGGGATAAACCCAATGGAGATTGTTATTTAGTATATTAAGCCAACTTTTATGTTTCTCAAGTGCATTTCCCTCTTTTCTCTGATCAATAGAGTTTTGGGGGGAAAATATTTGATGATGGAAGAAAAAAGAGGAATGGAGAGAGCAAGGCTGTTCTGAGACGAATAATTTAATTGAAATAGTGAATTTTATATAACCCACTAGTTTAAAAATGTACGTAAATGTTTTGGATAGTTTATATTTCAGTTTTGTAACTGTACATGTGTTCTGAATAGAAGTTCACCTTTCATTTTTACAACTTTATATTAGTTTTACACATACTTTTTCTTAAAGGTGGACTGAATTCCTCCAGTCATGGCCGAAATGGTTCTGTTAGAATTAACTTTGGTTAAAAAACTGGAATTTCTGCTCAGAACAGTGGTTCTAAGCAGAGATGGCCAATAAATCTCATGATCACTTTAACCTGTGGCATACCCAAACACTTCTTTCTGCTGTTTCTTGAGTCTGATCACCTTGGTGACCCCAAGGAATTACATTATGGTACCTTCTGCTATGTTTTCATCAGTGCTAGGGTCAGTGCACTGAACCATAGCATTTTATTAGCAATACATATTATCAAGTCATTGATGGCTTTATTTTTCTCTTTTAAATTGCTTTGGACTGGATAGCTTTTCTTTTATGGCATATAAATTCCTTATCTCTTCAAGAATTACTTTCAAATAGTCAATGATTGTTATCTTTTTTTAAACATGAAAATTAGTTTGAATGACAACTTTCCTGAAATAAAAAATTTAGATGCCCACTTTAATCTTATACTTAAAAAAAAATTATTTTATTAGTATATAATGTAACATTTCCCATTTAAACCACTTTCACACATACAATTCAATAGTGTTAATCTCATTCACAATTTTGTGCTATTATCACCAACAACCATTATTCATCTTATTCTTTGAATAATTAATTTTATGATGTTTATTTGTTTGGCTTTATATACCCATTTAGGTTATCTAATGGTTGACAGAAAGGCACAGAAACCCTGAAAATATATCACTATATCAGCAAGTACATTTGTGAGGTCAACATACTCAGAAAGTGGATTCTTACCTAAAAGTGTTAACTAAGTGGTCTTAGAAGGCATATATGCTGTCAGGATGTATTTAAACCCTATGTGCTCCCAAAATTCAAAAACTTTTCAGATTATTTGCATTTTAAAAACAATATAAAACAAAATATGTTTGTGCACGTCTAGCAGTGAGCAGTTATTGAGTGCCTATGATAGTGCCAAGCCTAGAAATTGGAGAAAGATTTTCACCTATTGTCCTGACAGGAGTCCTACCACATAGGCTTTACCATGTCTACTTTTCAGGAAAAAATACTTCTGTTCAATAACTTGCTCCAGGATCACATGGCTGGTAATGCTTGGGCCTAGAAATCAGACCTATGCCATTAGGGTTATGTCTATTTAAACATATAATGAATGCAGTTATGGATAGAAGAGGACAAAGACTACAAAATCGAGAGAAAGAAATTAACTATTTCAGGTGCAATTAAGACAAAGAAAAAAACAATGTGTGCTATAGTTATAAAGGTCTAGGAAAAAAACATTCAAAATCATTCTTAGAAAAAAAATTTTTCTGGAACTCAACCTGTATTACTCTGACTTCTTGTTAAGATACATCAGAAAGCATATATTTCTTTTAAATAGACAAAGTGCTAATCCACCGATTTCTCTCATGTATGTACTTGTCATAAATAATATGATTCTAAGGCAGGAACATTAATCTAGTAGTCTATTTCACAGCAAAGACTGTAGGCAGGGGAGCTGAGACACAAATGCCCAGGTATTTTACTTTCTAGTAATCTAGATAGACTGAGAGAGCTCGACAAAAAAGAATTAATGAGAGTATTAGATTGATAAGTTTACATAAGGTAAAACACTATCTCCGCAAGATTTCTGACCTTTCCACTTAATAGTCTTCATTTGTTCACAAATAAACAAACAAAACAAAGTAGCATCCCCTCCCCAATCTCCCTATCTATTGAGTACTTATTATAGGTGCTACATGCAAGAATAATATGATATATATGTTATATATCTATCTATATATAGAGAGAGAGAGAGAACTAAGAAAAAAAGATGCCAAAAACACTGCCATTTCCCCCAGAAGTAGTTCAGTAAAATACATAAGCAAATAAGTTCAGTGAAGAGCTTTAGGTGCTGCACTGAAAAGAGGCCATGTCCAGTCATTTCTCAGCAGGCCTAAGGATAGGGAGGAGAAAATGTGCTATTAGAAAAGCTGAGTAAGTAACATGATTGACAACAGTAGGCAGTAAAGAAGAGGAGAGTTTGTTGCTAATGACATTAGCAAAGGATGTTTTAGAGGAGAAGGTATTTATCAAGTTTCAGAAAGGCAAATATTAAGGCATCCTCTTACATTCCCAGATTTGTGTGGATCAGTGTGCCTGTCTTCCAGGAAGACTGATTATATTAGTTAGGGTTCTCTAGAGAAACAGAATCAACAGGGAGCACTTGCAAATATAAAATTTATAAAAGTGTCTCACGTGACCACAGAAACACAGAGTCCAAAATCCGCAGGTCAGGCTGTGAAGCCGACGACTCCGATGGAGGGTCTGGATGAACTCCACAGGAGAGGCTCACCAGCCGAAGCAGGAATGGAACCTGTCTCCTCTGAGTCCTCCTTAAAAGGCTTCCCATGATTAGATTAAGCATCACTCATTGTAGAAGACACTCCCCTTTGGCTGATTACAAATGGAACCAGCTGCGGATGCAGCTGACATGATCATGATCTAATCCTATGAAATGTCCTCATTGCAACAGACAGGCCAGCACTTGCCCAATCAGATAAATAGGTACCACAACTTGGCCAAGTTGACACATGTCCCTAACCATGACACTGATGTTAAATCTTTACCTATCTGTCTATCTCTCTGTCTGTCTGTCTATCTATATATATTTTGTCCATTTATGTTTTCTGCCTGTGTAACTTTAAAAAGCAATGTGTTACATATGTTATATCTCCTAAGATGTAAAAATTATTCTTTCAATTTGTCTGAAAACAATCTTTTAAGATTGTTTAACTTTAAATGATGATCCTAAGTATGAATTGTCCTAGTAATTTCAATGTATCCTCATTTTGAAGTTCTTTCACTTCTTGGAAAACCTTAGTTACCTCTTACTTTCTGAAGTGTAAATTTGGAATGAAAGGCAAGGGTTTTGGAGTCAACAGAACTGAGGTTCTCATCTCATCTATCTGCTACTGCTAGCTGTATCATGATTGCACAATCAAATCTTCTTGATTCAATTTCCTTATCTCTAAATGGGATAATAATATCTAACTCCTGTGAGTTTTCTGCATATTAAATGAGATACTATATTGAAGGTATGTAACATAATGCCTATCTCATACACACATTTAATTAGTAACATTATTTCATTAAGTAGTGAATCATGGTAAACTTGCCCAATAATTTCATTTGAGTAGCTGTAATTTTGCTTTATTTATAATAATAATAACTATGATGGCATTTTCTATCAAAAATCCCTGAGTTCAATGAGATTTGTTTAGAAAATGATTTCTATTCAGCTAGTATTAATCCATTCATCTAGTCAAAATACAGGATATTCTTTCATATAATAGGTTCATAGAAGATGAATTTTGGGGTGAATTACCAATTTGAAATAAATTATTATAGGTTCCATACAACTAACAAAATGAAATTCACCATAATATAATCTGCTATGGATAATTTCGAAGACACCTCAGCATGTTTTGTTGTCTCAAGATCTCTACTGTGAAATTCAGTTCACACTGTCAAAAAAGTAAGTTCATAGGAAGTTCTTAATGATGGATGCTCCAAACCAGTGCTTACAGTACATGCTGTTAGTGCATTTACTCTCTTGAGAATAACTCCACTCTCCTTGTGGGCTTAAATCCCATACACATTTTATGCAGCAAGATGGCTGATTGAATACAAGTTAAAATTAACTCACACCACAGGTGTTTTATATGTAAGTTGACAGTGCCCCTGCAGCCAAAACAACAACAACAACAAAATATATTCAAGTTCAATTTAACTTCTGAATCAAGTATGTACATACTGAGAGGCTCTTTGTGAAATATTGAACATATGAATGCTTTTCCCTGTAAAATGTTTATGAGGTTCACAGTTGATCGGTTGCCAAACAAGTTCTTGCTCATCATAAGGCATGGGTTGATTTGTACTTAGACTCTAAGAAGGGATGATGCTATTTCTTCAAATGTTTTCATTCTCATGTTCTTGCTAATAATTCTCTTAAACTAAATGAGGACATTTTGTCTATACTGTTCAGCATTCACATAATTCTCAAGTCATGTATTATGCTGAACTTTAGAGATATGAAGTTGGGAAGGATGGATTGGAGAACAGATATTCAATAGGAATACATACAGAAACCTTTATTCAGGTCAAAATACACATGGCATAAAAAATTAAATGAATTTTTCTTTCTATATGTTCCTTTCCAGGCAAAGCATTCTGAATCCCATTAGTTTATTACTCCAAGAATTTCCTTAAATCTCTCCCTCTCTATGTTAATTAATTAACTAATTAATTCAATAATTATTTGTTGAAAGTCTACAGTATAATAATATACTTATGTATAAATTAATAAATATTCATATATATTATGGTAATGTCCAATTAGTGGAACCTCACTTTCTAGAGGGAAAAAGATGAAAATATTAAATAAATAAGTAACTCACAACATAATATGTGTTACGTAACAGAAATACTGACAAGAGGCATAAGAATGAAAGGGAGAAATCATTTGCTCTCCTTAGAATGGAATGGTTGATGAAAAATGAAAAGGAAATTTTCAAAAATGAAAGCTGTGGATTGGGGCATGGGAGGATGAGTTTGAGGTGTCTCTAATGATGTCATACTCATTGGTGTGCTAGTAAAAGATTAATGACCAGTTCTCTGGGGGAAAAGCCTGATTTTACCATTTTTCAATTCTAAATACTTCCGCCACTGCCAATTTGAAGCTACCAACACAATGCCATTAGACGTAGCATTGGGAAGAGCTGGGCAGAGTAGGAAATTATATAGTATTTCCATTAGACAGAGGTAGTAGAAGCCAATAACCTCGAGAGCAATAGATAACAGCAAAATGTAATAAAATAATTAGGAATTGATGACTTTTGCGTAATTACCACTGTCTTTACTTTAATTGTTTTATTTGCAAGTTCATATAATTTAATCTTTAATAATACCTGTGGTTCACAACCAGCTTGCAAATTTTCTGAAAATTGACCATCAGCTCTCAAACCTTCATTACAATGTGGCTCCAGCACACTGCCAAATTTTTGGCATCCTTTCTGAGAAGGGGTAGCTGGAAAAATAGGCTTATAGTCTTAATGTTGGACACACTACAGTTTACAAAGGATAAGATAGTGCCTTGTCAATTCTTTGGGGTCAAGAACCATGAGGAATATTTAAAAGTCTCAGTTTTAAAGCCTTTTAAAAAAATATATGAAGTTAAGTTTTTTATTCTTCTAAGAACACAGTGGGTTATTTTATGTCACTCTGCACACATTCATAATTGTAAGAACTATCTCTTGCCCTTAGAGAAGTCTCACTTTAGATCACAGGAGTAAAAGGGAAAAGGATGAAGGCAACACTAAAAAAAGCCTTTAAAATATCAGTAGTATTTCAGTGGAAATTAATGAAAGTAAAAAATTTAGCTTGCTTTCTTTATTTCTGCAGGTTTTATTTCACCTATTGTATTTTGTTTTTGAATTATTTGTTTTTTTTAATATTGCAAAAACAATGAAACTCAGAAAAGTATGGTCATAAAATTTTTGGTATGATTGATACTATATAGAAAAGTGTACAAATGAAACTGTTTATACAGGTTGAAAACCTTGTTGAGTATAAATAAAATTAAGAAAATAGATATGATTATAAATACAGAATCTAGAAAAAAATATTTGCAATGTTTTATAAATGACAAAGGCCAAAACAAGGCATGCAGATACAAATTAAATATGTTTGTAGCACCATTTAAAATGGTAAGATATGCCTTCTGGAATGTGGAAAGTGTGGTATAAAATACAATACCAAATTATTTAGATGAAGTTGTCTGTATGGTAAGATTTGAAAGAAACTTGCTACATAGCAAATAGTATCCCCATTTACATTTTCTTATTTTATTTAAATCATGGCTTAAAATTCTGTCCTTCATGTAAAGCAATTCATTTTCCCATGTCCCATCTTAATTAATTTGAATTTATTAGCATTGTTTCTTTCTTGGCAAGAAGGGCTATACTTTTCAAAGAAATGAGAATATCCTAAAATGAGATAATGTATAAAAAGGCTAGGGCACAGAGTGACTGAAGCTGTTTTCACCTACTTCAACAATGACCTGATTGTAATGTGTTTCTTGTATAAGAAGCATTGATATGATTTTGGTAAAATTTGTGCATATATCAATCTATGTTTCCCCAAATAAAATAAGAACCTTAGTCTGCTTTGGAGAAAAATGCTGAGTATACTTAAAGGATTATAAAATTTGAGTTTTAAGGAAATCTGAATTTTTCTATCTGACGAAATAAAAATCCTGAGGCATTTAAAAACTGTCAATGATTACTGCCAAGGATGAGGCCAATAAATCTTTGTAAAAATAACTGTTTTGCACTCCAGATTTTACAAAGAGCTTCCATGCGCATAATTCCTTGGTGGCATAAAAATTCTGCCTTATTGACAAGGTGGTATTGTTATTTCCATCTTACCCAGGAGAAGCTGAAGTTTTGGGATTTTAAGTAAATTCATTCATGTGTACAATAACTCATTCATTCAGCAGATATTTATTGGGTGTCTTCTATATTTTTCTTATAGTCCTAAAATCTGTAGCTAACAGCCCTGATCTTACAAAGCTTGCATTCTGGTGGGATGAGACTGAAGGTAAACAGATATGACACAGACCAACCGATAAAGAAGAATATAGTGGTTAGAGGATATAAAATGATAGTACGATTTTGTTATGTTCATATTCCTTGTTCAGGAGAAGGCTTCTCCAATAAGGTGACACTTGAGAAAAGACGGGAAGACAGTAAGGAACTGAGCCATGAAGAGAAGAGAATTTCAGCCAAAGGCTATACGTGTGTTGGGCTTATTCTGATGACAATCAGTAGACCAGTGTAGATAGAGAAAAAAAAGATAGACAGTGCCAGGAAATAAGAAGAGAAGGGAGATAGTGGGAGCAGACCAATAGGGTCTTATTGTTAATGATTTCATTATGAGTGAGATAGGAAGTCATTGAGCTATTTTCCTTAGGGAAGAAGACTGCCTGGTCTTACGTATGTTTCAGATACGTGAGTTTAATAACATAAGTTTGCTGCATCCCAGAAAGTAAATTAATCAGAGAAAGCAATGGAAGCAGAGAGACCATTTAGGAGGCTACTCTGCTCGTCTGGGTTAGAGATGATTGTGGGGTGAACTGAGGTATTAGTGACCAAGATCATGAAAAGTGAATAAGGCAGCTTTTCAATCATGGATCAAGGACTGAGGTCTTTAGCTTCAAGTCTAGAGCTGTACTTTTCTAGTTCAACAGTAACTGGGTAAGAGGTCCGTTCTATTTTCTGTGCAACCTGTCACACTCTGTATACACAGAGCTGGATAAGATGGATTCACTCCCCTAGAAGCACATTAAAAGGGGAATTTTTGAACTGTAATTAAAAAGTGAGGTACCAGGAAAATTTTCACTGCCTTTGGTATAAATTACTAAGAAAATATATGCAGTTGGTCACAGAAGTTTAAGAGAATAACACAGAAAATATGTCCTTGGGTAAGTTTTTTAACATTTTAAAATATTCACTCCTCAAATATTAAGGTAGGAGAAAGAAAATGGTATTTGGTCACCCAAACTCCTCCCATCACAAATGATCTAATGTTACTTGCCTGTGTCTCTTTTCCAAATTGACCTGTTAAAAGTTGCAGCTCAAAGCGCTGTGATCTATCAAAGGGGATGGCCTGGTCAAATAAGAGACTGAAATGTGTAAGCATCGCACTTCAAGAGCATAGGCTTTGTCTGTCTTAATTTCCTATTTATTCCCAATTCCTAGTGTATTGCCTCACACATAACAGGTACTCAATTGCTGTTAAATGACTATAGACAGAACAAATCAGTGAGTCATTGGATAACTACTTGTCTATGTCATGCTTTTCAGTTCACTGAAAAGTCCCATTCATTCCATTTATATTCCCCTCTGCCTGCGAAACTCTGAAATTCCTCCATTCACATTCATTAATTTGAGACTTAAAATTTCAATATTTAGTAGGTGATAGATAACTATTGGTCAAATGAATGGACAGAAGATGGATAAAGTCTTTTATCAAAATGAAACCACCAACCTTCCATCACTGCCCAACCCAAAAGGAGAAAAGTCTGAATCTGTTGTCAACCAACCCTAGAAAAGCACTGAAGCATGGGGCCTGGATTATTAGTGCCAAAGAGAGACAAAGAGATAGTAAAGTGGGAGATAAGAGAAGAGAAAACATATCCATACCTCAAATCTGTATACCATTCTTATACAGTATCTCTTTAAAAGTTTTTACACTCAGCATAAAAGATAATTTCACTGATTCATATGTATTTTCCTTTTTTCTAACCTGTTTGACTTTGAGGGAAATTTAATCAATTTTTCTGTGCATAGCCATTATGCACATTTACATGAGCCTATTTCTGGTAGGATAAACCCTTAATCATTGAAGAGAGATTAAGGCCAACTCAAAAAATTATAAACTCAGTTTAAGTTACTCTTTAGACAAATGTAAATGCTATTTTGTTTAATTATTGTTCATATCTCTTCAACTACTTCATCATGCTTTTTGAAGAGCTATGGTAGAGAAACTTTATGGTTTACTTTAAAGCCAGGATTAAGATTTATAACAATCAGAGAATTAAACTATATAACTCAAATTCCCTCCTCTGCTTTTTTTGAACAGTAAATAATGTAGAACAACAATTATGCAAGTACATATGGAAAGTTTAGCATGGGTCAACTCCAGCCTAGGCCACCACTGAGCTGCAAAGTCATCCATCTGTCTCCTGGACATCATCACCTGGTTGTCCTCTTGAAACTTTAAACTCAACTTATAAAGGAGTATTAAGCCTCCTCCTCTCCTCTCCCATGTACTTGGTCTTTTTTGTATATTACGTATTGCCATGAATAGAAATAATGTTCACACTGTCAAATCAAGCAGAGAGTTGTTTCTTTTTCTCTTACTCTATAACAAGCCTTCTCCAAATCCTGCCATCCCTGTGACTACCCATTCATTCCTTCAGTTTATACTCTGGTTTACCTGAGTTATCTTAAATACAAAAAAATCTGAATTTGATGAATTCATCCATCACCCACAGCATCAAGAGCCACGTCCTATCCATTGCTCAACTTTGCCATCTTCTTACTTTGGTTTTTGTCTTCCTATCACACATCATCAGAGGTAGGATTCATCGTGGGCCACGTGAAAATATTGAAAGCAAGAAGAAAGATATTTTCTTCCTTACGTTTCTTTATTAGCAAGGACAATATTCTCACCTACTCCCTTCAGAGATTGCCTTTTGTCATCATCCAGAATTGTGTCATATGCTCATTCCCAATCACTCACTGGCAAGGGACATGCTATTGCAAAATGATGGCCTGAGACTGCAATTGGGGAGCAGCCCACTCTGACCTAAAACATATGGACCACCTATGCTGATCAGAATCTGAGCACCGTTGGAAGGAAGAATAGGAGAAATGGGAAGCCGGGTAGGCAACCAACAGTGTTGGCTCCAGCCTACAAGGCCTTGCCACTGACTTCGACTACCAACTTTTCTGGTTTCACCATGAACTCTTCAGGGGAACCACAGTAATTGCAATCCATGAGTTTGCCATGCATTTTCTGTTTCAGGAAATCTGTGTAATTTATTTGCTCTGACTGGAATACTTTTCATGACTCCTTTCACTTTCTAATTAATAGCTACTTATCAGTTCAGATATCGCCTCATCTTGAAAGTTTTCTCTTACCCCTAGTGCTGGGCTATGGACTTTGGTTTGCATACCAACCCAAATAACTTAAATTGCTTCTTCTCTCCCTCTCTCACTGAAATTAAAACCTCATGTTCTTACAATAGCCTAGGCTTTTCATGAGCCAGTCCCTCATCCTCTGGGACATCACCCCCAACATCCCCCTCTTCCCTTCACTTTGATCCAGCCACACTGGCCACCCACATCATCTCACCAAGAAGACACCTATCTCAGGGCTTTTAAGTTTGATGCTCTGGAACTTTTTTCTCTAAGTTCTTCACATGGCTAGATTTTCACTTCTTCTAAGGCACAACTAAAATGTCATCCCAGTGCCAGGACGTACATATATCATACATAAGAGCCCCCTGACCTCCACCATCACTCTGTTCTCACCCCTGCATAATTTTTTTCTCCATAGAATATATCATCTGACCAATTATGTATTTATATATGAAGTAGGAACTAAATACATAAAACATAGAATTATGTAATGTACATATGCTGTTTATTTGTCTGTCTCCTTGCTAGAATGTGAACTCAATAAGAATTTTTAGATAGTAGGGATTCAGTAGATTAGGTTGTGCATCAACCCACACCCTAATCTAGTGAATTCCTAATATGTAAAAATTTCCTAGCATGCAGTAGGCACTCGAAAACTATTTACAGAATGAAGAAATGAACGATCTGAACATACTTGCATCCTGGCACATTTAGGACCTTATAATATGTATTTGTTCAGTAAAATTTGAGCTTTTATACTCAGGCTATAATATTTTATCTTCATATCTCTAGTCCTGGTAGAACACTTGGAATACAGCAGGCATTTCAAGAAATGCTTGTTGAATGAATAGATGTATCATATCTCCTGATAATACATATAGATGCTAATAGCAAGAATCATGATTTAAAATCTCTATCAAATTATATTAGCAATAATACATTTTAAAGCTTATATCAGTCATTTCAAACGTATCAAATGCGTACTTTTAAATAGCTGGATGTTTATATTTGTATCTTTTAAGTTGTTTCTAAAGCATATGTTTTGTGTCACTTATCATGAGTTAAAAAGAGAATGGGAAATGAATTGATGCAAAAGAAAGTATGAGGAAGAGAAACTAGAAGTTTTTCTTTTCAGTGTGTTGACTAAAAGAGAAAAAAAAAGACCAAAAATAAATAAATAAATGTATTGAAAAGCTGATACTGAATTTGTAAATGAGGGAGCAGTTGAATCTCTAGCTTTAATCATTCAAAACATTTCTGGGATTGCTCTGAGGAATAGTTCTTTTGTCAAGCTGCTGCATTCGATAAGTATATACCTATATATTGGTGACTATTTTAGTTCATTTTAGATAAGATCTATAACTTTGGTTTTATAAACTCTGATATTTGTCTTTGCATTTACTCATTTAAGTGAAAATTTTCAGTATTTTTCACAGAGGTTTATTTAGGACCCCAGTGAGTTGATTACTTGATTACAATTAAATTGGTGGACAAGGAATCAAGATATTGATTGCTCCCCTGAAAAATTACATTTTATTTGGTCCAGAAAATATAGGAGTAAAAGATACAAAAAACTAATATTGTACCAGTAATTTTATCTGTATTGATTAATATTCAGGAAATAAAATACCTAATCAAATAGAAAACTTGAGTTGTAAGGATTGTTTACCCCTCAGGTTATGTACCTTCTTTGAATATCATGCAAACTGCAGTCAAAAGGGTAGTTTTAAAATATATGTATATGTGTATGTGTATATATATCAAATATACATGCAAAATTGGGAAAGGAATCTTTAAAAATATGTTGGAGTCTTTGATGTAAAGGGTGACAAATAAAACCCTGTGGAAATGTAATATCTTTCATAGAATTTTTGTCATTGAAATTCAAGCTGAATAGTTTATAATATGTTGTCTTAATGATAAATAAGCTCTCACCTATTTTTATCCTGACTCTCTTGATAAACTGTGTGGATAGTTTTAACAATGTTAGTATGTTGTGCATATTATAAATGTTATTCTGGACACGTAATTAGAACTTTTTGTACTCAACAACTTAATGAGTTGCTGGGTCTGCCATTGAAGTTTCCTGAGATAATAGGAATGAGAGAATATTGTTCCTCATTTTCCTTAAGAGTAGTGAAATAGTATAATAGTGTGGTGACAAACATGGTAATATAAGACATACAAAAATCAAATTTCTATATGCATTTTCTTATGGGAAAAAAATGATGCCACTGACTCACTATCAGTATGAAATTCCTATATTGGTTCCTTACCTGTTTCCATTCTGTCCTAAAACAAATTAAAAACAAAACAAAATATGGTTTCGAAAAGAACCAATTCAGATGATTAAGTGGCACTGGAGCATAAAATCCTTCTTTAAAGCCAAACATTTTAATTTTATGATACAATTTTTGATGTACCTAATCCCTGTAATGGTTGGTGATTTACAATAAGTTTTAGTGAAATTTGAACAAAGCCTTTGTACTGATAACCATCAAATATATGTCCAAATCCCATATTCTCTTTTGAGTCTTATCCACATTTTTCAGAAGTGAACAGAAAACTTCTGCTTAAATACCTCCTTATAAATTCAAAATTGTCATGTCTCAAACTGAATATATGACCCACCTCAGACAAATGTGATCTCTTCTCTACTTTTCTTTTGTCTGTCAATAACATCAGCACTTTCATACTCTTGCAAAGAAGGCACTCTGCATTCTTCTTTTAAAGTATCTTTGTACCCATCCTTTCCTCTGTGTTCAACAACAACAAGAAAACATCAAACATTGTTCTCCGTCCCCTGTATTGTATCTCCTCCTTCTTTCCTAAGGTTACTTCTAGTTCTGGCCGTCAACACCGACGTTTCTGTTTGACTCTGGTCCTGCTAATGTCTACTTTTTCCTTTATTATTGCTTCCAGAAAATGGAGTGCAGTCTTGCTATTCCTGTTTTTAAGTCTGAATGAGACAGAGGATATTTAAATAATGCAGGCATTTTACTTCCTTGTATTTATCCTAGTAAAAATGAGATGGAAAATAAGAATCTCCCATGCTCTCGGCTGATCATAGCTAGTCATGTAGTGAATATTTCACTTACCACACTGTTGATTTAAAACTGATTTTGACTACACAATGTTTACTTTATGATGTATCTTTAAATCCTAATCTTGATATGTAAGATAATACTATTTATTCCATACATATTACTTTAAGCATGTCACTTCCTAGCTTAAACATAACTGTAAAGCAAGTGTCTTTCAATATTTTCTACCACGTTAAATAAAAAAGCAATCTGACTGTTTCTATCAAGGACTGCCTCCACGGCTACTCTCTCCTATATCCCATGAATGCATCACTTTCCTTTTACCTCTGTTCTCCCAGTTGTGTTGCTATTCCTTGCCACAAATGTGCTCTTTTCTCCCTAAGAGAATTTGATACCCTAAGAGAAGTTTGTGCTCTTCTCCCTGAGGATATAAACTTGATGTGTTCTTCAAGACCTATCTAAAGTACCATTAATATTATGAAACCCATTAAAATTCTAGCCTTTGTTTTCCCCTTCTATAAGCACCTCTAGTTTTGGTGCTGGCATGAGGTACAGGCATGCCCACGTTGATGACCATGTTGAATTATCATGTTCACCTCTCCTCCACTGCTCACATCTGCTTCACACCCATTTATCTTGCCTGCGTTACCTGGAGGAACTCTTGTAAATCAGAACTTACATTTTGTACAAAAAGTTTGTCCTAGTCCTAAGAAATGAATTCAAGATACGTATTAACAAGAAAAGGCCACTCAACTCTAGCCTCAGTTTATACATGAATTCTAATTTATGTGAGATGATTTAACAACAATAATAATAAATCATAACAATATTAGCCAATATTTATGGATCACTTAATCTGTGCCAGGCTCTGAACTAGTATTTCCAGTCTTCTCAAAAATCTTATGTGGGAGACACAAGAACTAAGCCCATTTTACAGCAGAGGTAATGGGGAAACATAGAAGTAAAGGAACTTATGCAATATCACACCACTAGTAAGTAGCTTTTTTAATAGTTAAAGCTTTTAGAAGTTTAGTCAAATTTTTAAATAAAATGACAATTTTAAATTATTGCCTATAACTTTAAGGACTTCACCCCAGTATCTAGAAACTTAGATACCGTGACTCCAGGGCCCGTGTTTTAAACCACTCGTGTATACTTGTCTCTCCTTATCAAATGAAATAATGTAAGTGAAAGTATTTTACAGACTATAAATTGTCAAGCATATACATTATATTATATTCCATAGTGCCTTGCTAACCACAGAGTCACTAAATAAAACTTGGTGATCAGAGAAGTATTGTTCAAAATGAGCAGTGTATGAGTTGGTTTTATTCTTAGAAGTTTGGAATTACTGCTACTCTTTTAGTTTATGTAATCAGGATATGATCTTCCTCGGAAATTTCATTTTCATATTTTAGATTTATATGGTATTATTTCTCTACAGAAGTTAACATTTTATAGTCCATTCGGGAATGTTATTTTATGCTTTGTGATTTTACTCCTTAGTTCTATTGCATAATGGGAGTTCAAAATATTTACTAATATTTTTCTTCAGGGTGTTAAGGAAATTAATATAATAGAGTTTGAAATTGATTTTAGCATGTTTGAAAAGCCCAGGTGATTAATAAAAATAGCACTATTTTCTTGTTATCTGCTTTACTGTATCACTAGCAGCTTTCTCTTAGAGAAGAAGATCCCAAAGGGACCAACTTATGGTTTCTGTAAAGGAGAAAAAATATTTAGGGTTACCCAAGCAATAGATGATAGAGAGAACAACTGCTTGACTTGGGTTAACAGAAAAACTTTTGTTTGCATGTTTCAATGATTTCAAAACTAAATGGAGTTTCAAATAATTACCAAATGATTCAGAATACTTAGACAAAGTACCTGTATCCTGAAATAAAAATTTCTTGAAGTGAGTACTTTCCTAGAGCAGAGAGTTCCAAATCATTTTTTTTCCAACAAAAATTACATAATTTATCAATAAGGAAGGTGATCATCTCTCTAATTTAGCAGTTTTTATTATCAATGTCTTAACAAACTTTAGGAATAAATATGCATAATATCACTCCCCTTAACTTCCTTGTCATGACACAGCATATAATTTAGTTTTTTATTATTAATTTCCTAGATGTATAATGTTATACTGTATTTCAAGGATTTGTGTGCTATTTACATAAACTATTCTGAGACAATTAGGATAGTATTTAAGAAAGTAGAACTGATTTCAAGCAGATAAGAAAATACATTTAGAGTTAATGTTCTAAAATCCCAAAATTATTTGAAGAGAAAATGATTATTAATATTAAGCCATTTGCTAGAATATGAAAGTTACACTTTTAATGTACATTATTGGATAGGTAAATAATGGAATTATTAATTCAAAGAGCATAAAAAAGAGTTACACAAATGATCCTCTGGAATTGGGATGAAGACCTTAAAGTTATAGACAATAATTTAAAGTTCTTTTATTTAAAAATTTAACTAAGCATTTAAAAGCTTTGATTATTAAAAGAAACTATAATAAATGCATATTCAAGCATTATCAAATTTACTTTTAAGAATGGTGTAAAATGAAAACAGAAATTATTTTTAAAGATATACATGTAAATTGAGTAGACATTGAAAGTAATTCTATATGTAAAATCAACTTTATAAAAAAAATCAACTTTAAAAAGGCAAACATTGATAAGAAAATAAATGTACTCACTTCTATATTTTATATATTTCTCACTTATTTCTAATTAAATGAGTTATAGTTAGATTATGTTTACATAAAATAACTTTTGATGATAAACTCTAGGAGATATTCTGTTGAATTCCTTGAATACCATTTTACATTATTAAAAGCATTTGCGCTTGTCTCTTTGTTAGGCTCTGAGTTTTCAAGACAGAAAGCCATTGTCCCTGTTCCTAATCCAAAATTTCTCTTTACAGAGTGTATTTAACTGTAATTGACAGTTGAATGTTGTTCCCAAAAGAAAAAAGTCCAAAGAAAATACAGGTTAATTTTAAGGAGGATTTTTGTTTGCTTGTTCTGTTTTTTTTATTTAGTGTCTTTCTAAATTCTAGTTAATCAATCTTACACATTTTAGCATATCTGAGTCACCTATTCCTTTTGATGTGAGTTAAATAATGTCATTCTGGTCTCATCAAGATAATTTGTTGTATTTCCTAAAAAATATAATACAGAATGTTTCCTTTAAAGCTTTTTAAATGCGTCTGGCCTTTGGACCCTCAGAACTCATCCTTTCTGTCTCACCATTCAGGTCTCAGTGTAGATTTGGGAAACTCTACGTTTCTATACCTGATTGCTAGATGTCCTTTCCCTATGTACCATGTGACTCTTTGGTCTACCTTGGACCCTTACTCTCCAAGTCCTTATTATGTTTAGTTTCCGAATTCCTCACTAAATTTTAACCTTACATCTAGCAAAGTGCTTGACATGCAATAGGAACTCAGGTAACATAAAAATGTGTTTTTGATATGTTACTTACTCACACCCTTACTGCATTCATTCATTCACCTACCCTAAAATCCTTTTACTTGGACTGTTGCAGTTTCTGAAATCCCCTATCTTTAGAATTTATTTGTTTATTTTTTATTAGAACAGTTGTAGGCTTACAGAAAAATCATGCAAAAAGTGCAGAGTTCCTGTATACTACCCCCCAGAGTTTCCTATATACTGGGGGGTAGTACAGAGGAAATAATGTAATATTTTACATTAGCATGGTAACTTTGTTACAGTTGATGAACTAATATATATTATCATAATTATATCATTAAGATACACCATGGTTTACATTAGGGTTCACTCTTTGTATTGTACAGAGTTCTATAAAAATCCTAGAAGGCAACAGAGGGGAACATTTTCTGCACCTTGTTTTAGACCATGGATTTTTACACTTTATGCCAAAAGCACAAGCAAAAAAAGAAGAAATGGATAAACGGGACTCCACCAAAATTTTAAAACTTTTGTGCATCAGAGAACATTATCAAAAAACTAAAAATACAACCTATAGAATGGGAGGAAATGTTTGGAAGCCATATATCTGATATAAGTTTAGAATTTAGGATATATATATGCGACTGAACTACAACAACAAAAAGACAAGTCAATTTTAAAATAGCCAAGAACTTGAATAGACCTTTCTCCAAAGAATGTATACAAATAACCAATAAGTGCATGAAAAGATGCTAAACGTCATTAGTTATTAGGAAAATGCAAATCAAAACCACAGTGTGATAGCACTTCACACCCACTAGAATGGCTATTATTTTAGTAATGGAAAATAACAAGTTTTGGCAAGGATCTGGAGAAACAGGAACCCTCATACATTATTTGTGGGAATGTATAATGGTGCAACCACTGTGGAAAGCAGTTTGGTGGTTCCTCTGAAAGTTAAGCATAGAATTACCATATGAACTAGTAATCCCAGTTTCAGGCATATATCCAAAAGAATTGAAATCAGGCTAGAACAAGATATTTGCACACTAATGATCATAGCCGTATTATTCACCATTGCCAAAATGTAGAAGCAAGGCAAGTGTCCATCAAGTGATGAATGCATAAACAAAATGTGGTATATACACATCGGTGTATATTTATGGAATATTATTCAGCCATAAAAATATAAATTTTCCAATATTCATTGTGTTGAAAAATATTTTTAAAGGCAAGGGGAAATATATGTAGCTCAGAAGTGAGTTCAGAGATTGAGATGAAATATTTGGAATATTAACATATCATTTGGAAATAATTGTGAATGATATCGTCAGGGAGGGGGATGGTAAAGAAAAGAGAAAAAGATTGAGGAACAAATTTTGAAGTTTATCAAAATTTACAAAATGGACAGATAAAAATTCTAGAAATAAACATAGGGGATGGAAAGAAAAAGAAGGATGAAAGGAAAAGAAAAAGAAACAGTTGAGATGCAAAATAATAATAATAATAATAATATCAACAAATCAAGTAAGGAGAGAGAGAGGTAACAAGGAAAGTGTTAAAAGTGCCATTTGCTAGAGGGTCAATTATTTTGATGATTGAAAAAGAGGCCAAAAGATTTGGTGAAAATGAGAAAAAAATAAATTTAAATTTTGAGCCAACGTAACATTTTTCTTTTTAAAATATCTCTTTGACACTTTTTAATGTTCCTTTGAGGCTCCTCCCTGGAAAAAAGTACTTCTTGATGTTCCAAAGTTTCTTCCACTTCTTCCAAGTGTATTTATGTTATATCTCATTTCTTCAGGGCTTAGCAGTAATAATTTCAAGCTAGTAGGTTCCCATTTAATATGTCAGTTCTCCAAATTAACTATTGAAGGGAATGTCCTATTTTCATAAGGTCCTGATTTCTGTTTATAAAAGGATATTACACGTGAAGTATTTAAATATTTACCGAAATGGTCCAAATTTGTTGGTTTTATTGCTGTTGATGGCCATTCAAATGTTTAGCCTGTGTAGCACGTTCCGGGTGTCAGTGCGGTTTCCATTTGTGATCAATTTTAACATAGCCGTTGTAAGCAAGAGTGTAAAAGAAAAACTCAATTAATTAAAACAGGATCTCGAAGTGATAGCGTTATAATCTGCCAGCAACTCCACCAGTGTGGAAAATGGGTTATATGCAAGTTACCTCAAGGCAAATTATTGTATAGTAAGAAGTAGACTGCTAATTCAGAGCACATTTTATGGCCAAATTGAAAAGAAAGATGCTGTTTTATAGGGACATTTTGTCCTCGGGGCTTGAGAGCGGTGTGCACTCCCCAACTGCGTATGAATTGGGCTGCCATGATTCCTTGACCTACTTAAATATTTTTTTTTCCTTTTTTTTATTAGTTAAATGTCCCAAGGCATAATGAAACTGATATGCCCAAAGCAGGCTCTTCCTGTAACTTTTTAATGGCTAAATACTGAGGTCAAGAGTGTCTGTTTATATAAAATCAAATCTTCATGAAGATTTTATAAAAGCCCAAAGGCAAAATTTTCTCATCAGTGCACCAACATCTGATGGCTTTATTCTTGCCTGCGGCAAAGACTTCTGTTTATTTTACTACCATTACTTCTTTTTCTTTGAATAGGAAGGTTTATTTATTTACAATGTGTAGCTTCAAACGATCTGACTTTCAAAGAGTCCATAAGAATGATTCAAAAATCCTACAAAACTAGGATGCATATTCAGGCATTTTATCTAAAAGTTATCATTGTAGCCTCTGCCACTTGGAGAAGACTAACTGCCTTCTCGGATTTTGCTTCTTTCCCTTTCAGAATGGTCTTGTTCATTGTGGAAGGTTAGCCACAGGAGACATTACCCAGAACACAACCCACAAGGCCATTCCTTTCTGTCTCCCGCCTAATTCTGGGGTCTCTTCTAACAGAATGTCTCCTGCACCCCCAAATGCTCACAGTTTAATATTCCTTGAATCTGTGTGCCCTCTGCACAAATCGTTTTCTCAATCTGTGTCCTCTGCAGAAATCATATTTTACCCACACTTTTCCTAGGTAATAACAGTATATTCATTTTTAAATAGTTTGTTTTCAAATACCATAAAATGAAGATGAGAGTGTAATGAATTCACGTGTACCCACCACCGAGTTTCAACATTTTACTGATCTCATTACATTTGCCTGCCAGCTTTTTTTTTTAAGATAGAGTATTTCGAGACAGATTACAGATATATTATTCCACCCACAACTATTCTAACAGAAGCCTCTAAACAAGTAAAGACTTTTTAAAAAAAAAAAAACAAAACCCTAACTACAAGGTCATCATGGCAGTAAACCGAAACAACAGCAACTCCTCAACATTGCATAATCTCCCAATTCCATACGCGTTTGGGCTGTTTACCTCATCCCTGCCTTATTTGGGTTCTCTGTAAGATCATAATAATTACCCCCTGGGGATGTTATGAGTATTATGGGAGTTAATATTTGTAAAGCATGTAGAACGCTGCCTGACACAGCCGGCACTTTATCTGAAGAGATGGAGAAAAGCAGTCGAGGAGGAAGCAAGTGCACACAGAAGGTGAGGGGGGCAGGGTTAATACATTTTTTAAAAGAACTGAGCAATAACTCTTTGTTGGTTTTCATTAGAGGAAGGAAAAACTAACCTTCCACTGAAGAGAAAGAAGTCCCGGGAATACAAATCTAAACCTCTCTCTTCCAAGATCTGGCTCTTTCTCTTCTCTGAACCCTTAGGGTGGTGCCCCTTCCTCTCATAAACTGTGTCGCTTCTCTTTAAAGCTTCAGCTAACCTCATGGACTAGGAAGGCATTTTCATCTCTCACTCTTCTGAGTTTCCTATAAGGGGAATAAAAAAAAGCAATATTAATGTATTAATAATATATCTATCTATACCATCCCACTGGTAATCTTTGAACCCAGCTAATAAATCTCATTCTGTTTCTTAGTGAACCATCCTCCCTCCCCTCCCAGAGGTCTGGGCAGTAGGTGTCCTTAGACTGGGTACCTGCGAGTGTTTTTGGAGTTGGGTTCTCTGAGCATAATCGCCAAAAGCAATGCCTCAGGGCATGTACCTGTTACTTCTGGCCCTATGGTGGCTTCTTTACACTTCAGGCACAATGCCCCGGGTCAGTCTTGTGAATATTTAAGGACCTCTACAAGGCACACAACTATTTTTGGCCACTGGCTTGCATTAGGCTCCAACCTCAGTTTTCAGGATTGCAATGACCAGTCTCCACCCTGTAAACACCCTAGCCTCCATACCTAGATTTTTTTTGTTTTTCGTAGCACTTAGGTTCTCACACATTGTACATTAACATGTTTATCTGCTTATTGCCTGTCATTCTCTAGTAGAATATAAACTCCAAGAACCCAGGGATATTGTCTCCATTGTTCACTAAGGCATCAACCAGCCCTCCAGATCAGGGCCCAGATTTGTGGTAGCCATCCAGGAAATATTTGCTGAATAAATGGATGCATCTGCTAAGAGTTATGGTTTTGCAATCTAAAACTCCTTTGTAGGGACTTTTGTTTTGTGCTTGAGCCTTATAAAAACAGAGATTTTTTTTTTCACTAACCTTCTGGGGAGTGTTTGAGAAGCTGACTTGTTCATACTCTCTGATTTTCAATATATTTAAAAGCTGAATCACTCCTTATCATTTAGGTATTATTCATGAGAAAAACACACATTTTTTGAAGTGGTAGCAGTGAAATCCTCATAGACTTTTGACATAGACATATTGTTTACCTGATATTCTCTTATTCCTAATGCAAGAAAAATGCTAGGAGTAAGATAAAACATGAACAAAAAATGCATCCAAATAGTATTTTACCATTTCCTTATTATATTCACATATTTCTTCAGGAATATGCATTGCAGCACACTTTATCTCCCTTTATAAAAGCCAGCATTACTTTATAATCACATAAGTTTATAGAATGATTATGGAAACAATCTGTACTTTATTGTATTTTCTAAGAAATTAACTGAAACATGTTTCTACTCTTTCATTTTATCATCTATATTAAATGTTTTATTTCTCACATTCTTTATTAAATGTGACATAAAAGGTCATAAATTCTTGCTTTATTTGTAGAATTCAAAATCTGGACATTTTAGATGGTAGTTTATGGGTTGTTGTTTTCTGTACTTTTCGTTTGTGGTTTTCTATTCTTTTTCTTTGTGGACCAGTACTCAAGAGAAAGGGTCTTTGCTCTACAGCTAAAATTTGGAAAATTAATATACATTTATGTTTCAAATTAAAATTAAATGAGTTAAAGATGCACAACCATTTTTGTATCATTTCTCCTTTTAAACATATCTTTAAGAACAACACAGTTAAGAGAGGTTTTCCTGAATCACTCTACCCTTAATGGCATTGGCAATTTAATAGATGTATCAAGACAAATAAGACAGTGAATGACTGACACTATGATGTGTCCTTCCCTGTGCTCAGAGTGTAGGTGGGAGGTGGCTGAGATGTTAAATACACTCGTACTCTATGAATACTAGCAACTATGGCAGCTATGGGTTAACTGGTCAACCCAGTGGTTCTGTTCAGCTCATGGCTGAGAGTAGTAATAGACAAGCCTTATGTCTTTATGTTCACCGTGACCTGAGACTGAGCCAGTCACTCAAGTTTCCCAAATAGATCTTTAAAACTCAACCACTCAAAGGCTGAGCTTGTTTTGAAAAAGATGCATGAATTCTTTGAACTTTTGTAGAAATTTAGTTACTCTTCTTAAGTTCCCATATGATCATTATTAATTCCCATTTTAATTAATTCCTCTAAAGGTTGCAGATATAGTGCTTTTCTCTTGATTTCAGAAAATTCTGTGTACCCTATTTCTTATAAGTTTTCCCTGAACATATACACTTATATATATATATACATATATATATACATACATATGTATCAATACATGTCTGATATTTTCACTCAAAGACAAAATATATCAACTTTACACAAAATATTTAAATTTCAAAACCTATGTTAAAGTGATAATACTGATATTTTAATGTTTTTAGATTTCTATTATATATCTGAATTTTGGCAAATGTTATTTCAAATCCTTTCTCACAAAATACAGTTTACAGTTCAAACTGATGGTAAACACTAAAATATAATTGAGCATGATGCTATTTTCAGGACTGTGTATGTGTTTGTGCATGTATATGTGTGGCGATTTAAAGATGAAAGGCGGACCACATTGTTTCCTGATAATACCAACTGCTCCAATGAAGGGGAGATATGATGGTAGCAATCTCTGCCTAACTCAATATTATTTACTTGGCTCCTTCATGCAGTGACATTGGCTTTTCACATCAGTGTTACAACTTCAAATCATATTTTTTATGTGACAACTATAGGCTGTCATGAGTGAAATGAAACTTGTCAGTCTCAGACACAAGATTAAGTGCTGATTTTTAAAGCTGATGCTGTTAGAATTGAACCTGTCATATTTGGACAATGAGAATGAAAATAAATATATAATTAAATCTGTGAAATATGTATTATATTAAATTTGTTTTGTTACTTAAGGATATGTCATTTTCAAGACCTTTTATTGGTAGCAACAATAAAATGTGCCCAGGCCTTCACTGGAGTCTTTATTACTCAAACTAAGCTTCTGAAAGTGCTGCCACATTGACTGTGAAAAGTTGACCATTACCAAACTGGGCAGTCCAAAATAGAAAAGAATGACAACACATTATCTTCTCTAGCTCTTTACATTCAAGAGACCTAGAATCAGTATTATTTCAGTCTTATTAAACTACCACTAACTCCCCTACTTTAAACTTATAAGATTACATGAAAACAAGCTCTAGAAATGGACTAGAATTTTTAAAATAAATATGTCCTGAGACTTTGAAAAATATACAATGTTTTCAATTGGTGAAATATGCATTTGAAAAATTGAAGCTTGGCCCTGATGAATGTCTTAATTATTTGCTGTTTTCTGGAGGAAAGTATTTTTAAAGTATCTTTTATTGGGTTTTAATAAAATTTGAGTGTCATTAATAGTGTCAAGCGCTAATTATGCTTACAAGTTGTTAAGAAAGGGCTTCAGTCTTCAGTGGTGCTCATGTATTTATTCAACAAGTAAGCAGTGCATGCCAACTACCTACTGGCACTGCTCTAGACATTGAATATACAGCCATGGACAAGACAGACAAAGTCCCTGTCCTCACGGAGTTTATATGCCAGCATATGTGAGGTAGACAGAAAATAAGTAAACAAACGAGTAAATATATAGAATATCAGATAGCAGTAAATTCTCTGAACTAAAATAAAGATGGGTGAAAGAGAAAGGGGGTGCCAGGTTTGTGGTATTGTAGTTGATGTGCTATACATGTGGTCATCAAAGACCGCAGTAGTAAGGTGATATTAATGGAGAGACTTAAAAGAAGTGAAGGAACTTGCTATACAGAGAAGTGGAGTAAGAGTGTACCCCAAAGAGGGTACAGAATGTGTAAAGGCCCTGAGACATTGTGTGCTTGGCAAATGCAAGATACATCAAAAAGTGGTTGAATGGGGGTGTGGGGGTGGTGCTGGCAGGACACAAGGCCAAAGTGGTTTGTGTTGGGGATAATGAGGAGTGGGACTACATCATGAAGAATCTTGAGGGAAATGTAAAGATTTTGCCTATTACTTAAGGTGGTAGGAGAGTCTTTTGAAGAGTTTTAACAAAGGAGTGACATAATCTATCTTGTTTTTGAATGATCACACAAGCCATAGGGAGACAAATACATAGGGAAAAGGATAAGGCAAGACAAACATAGAAAGACCAGCAAGGATATTATTGCAGTAATCCAGAGAAGATGACTTGGAGTGTGATGGTAATGGAGATGATGAGAAATGGTCATATTAGGTATATACTTTGCAGGGAGAACCAAGAGAATTTTTCAGACAACTAAGATGTGGAATGAGAAGTTCATTCCAATGTCCTAAGAAACTGAAGGGCAAATATATTTGCTGTATAGGAACATAGTGAGTGGAATATGCTTCAAGGGTAGAAATGGGGAAGACAAGAAAGGCTATTATATATTAGAAGATATACTGAGTAGGCAGATGGATAGATGATTTTCAAGTTCAAGAGAGATTGGGACTGGAGATGATATAACTGATGTTTGAAGCCACGAGGATGGAGTGATGGTATGATGATCTCTACAGAGTAACTCACATTTAAATATTTGAAATGTTGGAGTAGTCTTTTGATTGAGTCTTTAATATCCTTTTTATGTGTTTTAGTTTCCTAGGCTGTTCAAAGCAGGTAACATGAAATGCATTGACTTAAATAATGGGAATTTATTAACTTACAGTTTTGAAGCCATTTGAAAATGTGCAAATCAAAGCATCATCAAGGCAATGCTTTCTTCCCAGGAACTGGCTGCTAGCGATTCATGGCTTCTCTGCCACATGGCAAGGATATGACAGCATCTGCTCTTCTCTCTCCTCTCTTCCAGTTTTACCTGCTTTCAGCTTCTTGTTTCTGTGGTGCTTTCTCTGTCTCTCTGTCTCTCTCTCTCCATTCCATTTATAAAGGATTTCAGTAAGACTATTAAGTTGTAAACCTGAAGCAGCCCCTTCAAAAGGTCCTCCTTACAATGGATCCACATCCACGGGAGTGGACTGGATTTAAGTACATAAAGCAAAGTGACAGTATACAAGATAAATGCACAAAAATCAGTTGTGTTTTGAAACAGCAGTAATGTACAATCTGAGGAGGAAATCAAGAAAAAAAATCCATTTACAATAGCAACTAAAGAATCAAATATTTAGGAATAAATTTAACCAGGGAAATAAAAGATCTATACGCAGAAAACCACAAAACAGTGCTAAAAGAAATCAAGGAAAGTCTAAATAAGTGGAAGGACACACTAACTTCACAGACTGGAAGACAAAATATAGTTAAGATTTCAATTCTGCCCAAATTGATGTATAGAGTCAATGCAACACTAATTAAAATCCCAAGAACTTACATTGCAATAATAGAAAAACCAGTAATCAAACTTCTTTGTAAAGGCAGGTTGCCCCACATAGCTAAAAAATGTCTTAAGAAAGAAAAATGAAGTTGGAGGTTTTGTACTACCTGCCTTCGAAGCATATTACAAAGCTAAAGTGTTCAAAACAGCATGGTACTGGCCTAAAGATAGACCTACTGACCAGTGAAACTGAATGGAGTGTGCAGAGGTAGACCCTCTCAGGTATTGCTGATTGATCTTTGATAAGGCAATTCAACTAACTCAACTGGGACAGAGCACCTCCTCAAAAAATGGTGCTTGGAAAACTGGATGTCCATTCCAAAAGAATGAAAGAGGACCCCTCTCTCAAACCTTATATAAAAACTAACTCAATATGGATCAAATACCTAAACACTAAAGCTAAGACCATAAAACATTTAGAAGAAAATGTAGGGAAATATCTTAAGGATCTTGTGATAGGAGGTGGTTTCCTAGACCCTAGATCCAAAGCATAAGCAATGAAAGAAGAAATAGATAACGAGATCTCCTCAAAGCTGAACACTTTTGAGCATCAAAGGAAAAGCTGTGCCAGGAAATAAAAAGGCAGCCTATGCAATGTGTGCTGGTTTGAAATGATGTACGTATCCTAGAAAAGCCATGTTTTAATCCAGTTCCATTTTGTAAAGGCAGCCATTTCTTCTAAACCCTATTCAGTATTGTATGTTTGAAACTGCAATTAGATCATCTCCCTGGAGATGTGATTTAATCAAGAGTGGTTGTCAAGCTGGGTTAGGTAGAGGCGTGTCTCCACCCATTTGGGTGAGTCTTGATTAGTTTCTGAAGTCCTATAAAAGAGGAAACATTTTGGAGAATGAGAGATTCAGAGAGAGCAGAGAGTGCTGCAGCACCATGAAACAGTCCATCAGCCAGTGCTTTGGAGATGAAGAAGAAAAATGCCTTCCAGGGAGCTTCATGAAACAGGAAGCCAGAAGAGAAAGCTAGCAGGTGACACAGTGTTCACCATGTGCCTTTCCAGATGAGAGGGAAACCCTAACTGTGTTTGCCATGTACCTTTCGATTTGATAGAGAAACTCTGAACTTCATTGGCCTTCTTGAATGAAGGTATCTTTCCCTGGATGCCTTAGATTGGACATTTCTATAGACTTGTTTTATTTGGGACTTCTTCTAGGCCTTAGAACTGTAAACTTGCAACTTATTAAATTCTTTTTAAAAGTCGTTCTGTTTCTGGTATATTGCCTTCCAGCAGCTAGCAAACTAGAACACAATGGGAAATCATTTACAAATTTTAGGTACCTTTTCATTTTGCAACAAAACTGCAACAGTCATTGCATTATTTAAAACCAGCCTGTCTCTCAGAAAGGTAGTATTCAAATAGTTAAATCTTAGTTTGAAATATTCCCTGTCATACTCAAAAAAGTGTTTTAACATTACAATAATCAATATTAGACAAAGACAATTTTCAAGAGAAATTTGAATTATAGTATTCTAGAGAAAGGATGATTTGGGAAACTATGAAATATAAGGAAGATCACTTCTCTACCATAGCATATATATATATAGAGAGACATACATTTTAGTTTATAAGCTGTTGGAATGTAATATACCAGACAAATGGTCTTTAAAAAGGGAATTTATTAAGTTTCAAGTTTACAGTTCTAAGGCTGTGAAAATATCTAAATTAAGGCATCCAGAGAAAGATACCTTAACTTCAAAAAAGGGTCAATGAAGTTTGGGGTTTTTCTCTCAGCTGGGAGGGCACAATTGCAACAAAGTGTCTAGCTTTCTCTCTTCATTTCATAAGGCTTTCTGGGGGTGTTTTCCTTTTGGATCTCCACTGGTCTCTGACTGTGTGGGCTCTGGTGGCTCTGTAGCTTTTTCCAAAATGCTTCCCTCTTAAGGACTCCAGTAAGAAACCCCACTTTAAATGGGAGAGACTCATCTCCCTGGAAACCATCTAATCAAAAAGTTACCACTCAAAATTGGTTGGGTCACATCTCCATGGAAACAATCAAAAAGATCCCACTCAGCAATATTGAATGAAGATTCAAGGACAAGTTTTTTCTGGGATATAAAATAGCTTCAAACCAGCCTAACATATTATATACACACATATGGACACATACACATGCACATATATATATATGCCTCTTATTTCTATATGACAAAAATCACTGTTGGTTTGCCTTACTTTACTCATGTGTTCTAAAATATTTCAAGGACCAATCCCCACCATTTTACAAAAATATTAATCAATGAAGAAAGTGGCTATGTACATGTTAATTCATTAAAAAGTAACATGCCAGGGGGTGCAAGGGTTTGTTAGTGGTATAATTCTTGCTTGCTATGCAGGAAATCCGGGTTTGATTCCTGGTCTATACACATCCTCAAAAACAAGCAAACAAAAAATTCGATAAATGGTTGTGCAATAACAGGATATTCACAGGAGAAAAAAGAAAAGAAAAGAAATGTGACCCTGCCATACAGCACACACACACACACACACACACACACAAGTAGCATGCCATATTGACAAATACCTATAGGATGATAATAGTGAAAATAACTATCCTTCCTTAGTAGTGGGCATATTCTTCGTACAAGATTGCCTACAATCTTTCTTTAGGAATAAATTTTTCCAAAATAAATGAATCTGCATATTTCCCCCTTCAGATCTCTTTATAAATATTTGTACTGTTGATTTTCTAATAAATGCAAATATAAATATCCTAAATACGAAAAATTATCAAAAACCTTTGCTTTGGGCGGGCCACGGTGGCTCAGCAGGTAAGAGTGCTTTCCTGCCATGCCCAAGGACTCAGGTTCGATTCCCGGTGCCTGCCCATGTTAAAAAAAAAAAAAAGCCTTTGCTTTTATAATAGTAAGTGAACAACATTGAATCTCATCTTCAAGGTTTATAGATATTTAAAAAGTAAGAGAATATGGTGAGCGATGGTGGCTCAGTGGCAGAATTCTCTCCTCCCATATCGGAGACCTGGGTTTGATTGTTGGTGCCTGCCCATGTGAAAAAAAAAAGACTAGGAGAATAATTTAGTTGAATGTGAAGACAAAAGTTGAACATGCATATTGCTAATGAAGAAAGGGGGTTTATTTGCAGAACCAGTTTTTCTCCCCCACATCTCTATTTGTCATTCGAACCATACCATTGACCACTTTGTTAAACAAGCAAACAAAATGCATAATGTCTGTGCACATCCCCCAATTAATTTATGTACAATCAAAGAAAGGGTAAAGGAAAAATGAGACAATAAAGAAAACAACATTGTAGTAGTCAGAATGTTGTGAAATCAAATCACAATTTTATAATTGAATCTGTTCTTATTTGTGGGAATAGAGTACCAGAATAAAGTAACATGTTTCCTTCCCAGTAGACACCTTCTGTCTACTGTTGGAACACATCAATTGTCTCTTTTTTTTATTTCATTGATTGATTGTACAACAAGCAGGAATCTGAGCTGCCTCATTGGCAATCCCTGCTGGTTCAGTTGACTTCGATTGTTTATTAAGTGGTATATGCTTCCTAAAAATGAAATCAGTTTATTCTGAAATAATTTTAAATTTATAGAATAGCTTCAAGAATAATATACAGTAACTTTCATCTTCACTCAGATACACCAACGTTAAATTTTTGCCACATTTTCTCTGTCTCACCTCTCTGTCTCTCTTTCCCAAACCAATACTTCAATGTTTGTTTCCTAAAAGCAAAACAAAACAAAATAAAACCTGACATCAATCACAGTGGAGATTTTAAATTCAGGAAATGTAACTCAATACTCATCAAATAGTATCATACCAAATTTCAAAAATTTTGTCAATGGTCCCAATAATAAGCTTTATGATATTTTTCCCCTCCTAAACAAGGTCCCAATTCAGGTACACACATTGCTCTTGTTTTTAGTGTCACCTTGGTTTCCTTTAATCTAGAATAGTCCCTTAGCCTTTCTTTACCTTTCATAGCATGGATAATTAGGGAGAGTACAGGGTATCATGTATGCCTCTTCAACTTAAACAGCAGCACAGAACAATCCTGTCCTACGACCTTAAATTGGTATCACTATTCTCAGTCTTAACTCCTCCCCTGGATGTTTTTGTTGCCATGGCAAGAGCTGGGCTCTCAGCTTCCAACTCACACACAAAAAATACTAGATTTGCAACTCATGGGCACAGTAACAACAGCAGAAGTGGCAGGAGAGAGAGGTTGCATCTTTAAAAAAAGCCATCACTATTTAGTCCTTGAATTTTGGAATAATTTTCGAGGACAAGGTATAACTGTTGACTTTTAATATTTTTCTATCTGCTCTACCCACCCACCCCTCAAGGTGGTGGGGAGAGGCCTCACACACTCAACTGAGCTATGCAGGAATGTGGCCAGTCTAGCAGAACTGATGGAGGATGGCAGAGTGAGAAGGATGAAGGGCAGACTGATATGGGTGGTTGTTATCCATAGAAAACAGCCTCTCCAGAACTTAGAGGAAGCAAAAGGTGCCAGGTTGACAGCATGGTGTAAAAGGAATGCTAATGAGTTGGGAAAACAGGCAAATTGTGGCCCTTTGAGTATACCTTTGGCACAAATTGAGAAAATTACTCAATTTTAGTGGTTTCATAACTGCCATTTGGGGCAGTTTATTGAGTATTACGGAAACAAATTCATACATTATGAAAAGTTAGTTCTCCCCCAAATCCCAACGATAGAACCACCAGATTTTTATTTACATTTCAAAAGTAAATGATTATTATCTTAATAGATGCAGTTTCCCCTTCTATTCAAACAAGTTTCTTACTGTTTTGAATTAAAATAGATTTTTGTTTTATTTTCTTATTACAAAGCAAGGCAGGCATAGAAAGAAATTTTAAAAATGCAAGCAAGTAAAAACATTTAACATCTATGTTTCTACAACTCAGAAATATTTTGCAATTAATGCTGGGCATATAACTTTGCTTCTTCTATGTATATATGCACAACATATATTTTCTTCAAATGTGACCATGCTATATAACTTTTTGTTTCTTGCTCTTTTCATTTCATATATTGTGAATATTGTTCTATGTTGATAAATATTCTTCAAAATACTCTTTACTGAATGAAAACTTTTCCAAGTGAAGCTATGCTGTGATTAATTGAATCCATTTAATCCCATTGGGCATTTATGAAATTTCTAATTTTTTTCATATTATTACTTTACTGAAAATTGCAATAAATATCATTGTAGCTAGTATTTTTTTAAACAAATATTCTTAATTATATCCTTGGGGAAAATGTTGATACCTAGCTAAATGTCAAAGGAAGACATATTTTGAAGATCATAGTGTTTATAACAAAATTTTAAACATGTGCTAAACATTGGAGTTAATCTTCTTTTATAGTAATATCACTTTAATGGACATTTTTCTTTTAGAATGTTCTTAGTTCTTCAATTTTCTTTTTATTTTTTCTTAAAATAGCCAACCTTTCTTCTCTGTAATCCAGTTGCCAGAGGAAGCCTGTATGTTCTTTGCATGGCTAGATAAAGGTCTCTCAAAACTGCAATCACACCACCAATGGCTATCTTAAGGTCTCCCTGTGATTTTTGCAAATTCATAAGACTTCCTTCTTTAATGTTCCCCTCTGTTTCTGACTCCTGTAACAGCACAGTCTCACACATTTCTCCCACCATCAATACAAGCAGTAAATAAAGTTGTCCCTTTCTCTCTTGTTGAGTATTTGTTCCTTTTCTCTGACATGCAGGAGGCACATAGACCTTGAGATACAAAGCTAAGCAAACATTTTCCTTGATAAGAATGTCTTTCCTTTTGAAGTTTTCATTCCAGCTGCTAAGAGAAATAAATTTATGTTCCTTGTGTTGCAACTTTCTGAAATGAACGTATCAACATGCATTGCATTGCTGGGCTGAAGAGGTCTTTATTCAACTATTTATTGATTTCCTGTGCAGTCCATGCCTAAATGGACTAAGGGAATTAATTCTGGTAACTTGATTCTGTTTACTGATCTAATGACTTGGAGTCAACCTTTATCAACACGTGTGCACGGCATTAAGGAGGCTTTAAGGCATACATTTTACAAGTCAAGATTGTAAATGAATTGCTGGATTTTCTTGAGTCAGTTGAAGAGCAGTAAGGAGCAAGAAGGAATAGAGCAGATTATCAAATAGTTTTCCTTTGCATCCTCTCTTCATTCTCTTCTTTTTTGCTAAAAAGAGCAAAAAGCATTGTTGTGCAAAAAGCATTACATAGTTTATTTCTCCTGTTCTTTTTGCCTATATTTTAAGATGAAGAAACTGCTCCTGAAAGGGAGAACTTGGTTTGTCCAAGTTCTCATACTTGTATGTTTTAGAACTAAATATACCACAAGGTAAACTTGGTCCCAAACCAAACTTCCAGTGAAACTGATTACAGTCAAATGGTTTTGTTGTATAAACTTCCTAAGGGCGATGGTTCTCAAACTTTAGTGTGCATATAAAAAACATAAAACATAGACTTTCTGATTCAGCAGGTCTGGGATGGAGCTAAAAATGTGAAATTTGTATTTTCAGTGAGTACCCAGGTGATGCTGGTGCGGCTGGCTTAAAAATTCTTCCTTGCAGCACTTTCTTAGAGACAAAATCAGATGCTTTGATTCTCCTTGTTTCACATGTTTGTTTGCAGTGATTTTTTAAATGATGGTGATTGCCTCATGCTATTTTCCTCTGGCAGTAACGTCATTGTTACCCCATTCCATTTAACGAAAGATCCACGAATCCCTTTGGATCTTCCTGACTGCTTCCCCAAATTTTCTCAGACTATGTCAAATCAAGCTTATTAACTCACTGCCTGTGCTTCCATTCCCCCTGCCCCAGATGAGCAGTGACTCAATGATGTAACTGGAAAAGGCGAAGTTGGTGGTTCTGTTAAAAACAACCCCAAGAATCTAGAGCATTATTATCCACTTATATACCACATTTCTCCAGTTGTCCTGTTCTCTTTTTCTCTCACTCTCTCCATCCTCTCCATATCTCCCTGTCTTTCATCTCTCCCTTACCCCTGCTATTTTAATTGATTTTAAGATCTTTTTTGATTTTGGTGTCCTGCCCTTTCATGGTATGCATTCCTTTATGTTTATCCTGGTTGGTGTTCACTGAGTTTCCTGGATCTGAATGTCACGTACAATGTCTTTAAACATTGCTTCTTCCCTATTCTTAAATGTTCTTCTGAAACTTGATAGTCATAAGCTATACTTTTTCAGTCTATCACTCATATCCACCATTTTGTCTCTGTGCTACATTCTGAATAATTCATTCAAAACTACAGTCAACTTTGTTTGATGTTCTGCCTTTCTTATTTCCTAAACTATTTTTTTAAATTAGACTATGTCACTTTTTTATCTCTAGAAACTTGATTTTTTAAATTTATATTGTTCTTCTCTAGAGGCTCTACTAGTTTAGCTTACAAATCCGTTTGAAAGTTTTTTTTATTACTCTTTTGTTCTATGCTCGTATTTTCTCATCTCTCTATATAAATCAATATTGAACATATTGATTTTGTATTCCATTTCTCTGTTATTTCTGTTGGCTCTCACCCATGCTAGCTTGTTTCCTTGTTGATTTGTTAATTGCTTTTCTATTCTACTGTGAACTCATATTCCTTGGAACTTTATCATTGGAAGCACTTTGAAAGCTAGAATAAAGCTGTGTTCTTCCAGGGAGGATTTGGGTTTGTTTTTGCCAGTTACCTAGGGCCACTACTTAAGTATATTCTTTGAATTCTCTTAGACTCAACTTCAGGTTTTTAAGATCATAGACGTTCCATGAAATAGGGTTACAAACCTATTTCATGGAGGGCTGACTGAGGGTACAAATTCCAGAAGGGATTTCTTTTACCTCCACATAGCACCAAGTTTAAAATGGGCACTACATTTAAAATTTATTTTTGCCAAGCTCTCTATCATGGTAAGTTTATTTACTGTTTACCCTTTCACTGTGTGTGTGTGACTTTTTGGACTGTCATCATTATAAATATGAAAGTTTAGACTGCTCATTTTCTGTAGCTCTAGATTTTATCTACTGTATCCTATACCTTCAGTATTGCCATCAAAAAGGATGTTCAAGGTGGCCAGTTGTGTTCGTTTGCAAGCTGCCAGAATGCAATACCAGAACTGGTATGGCTCTTATAAAGGGATTTAATAAGTTACAAATTTACAGCTCTAAGGAAGTGAAAGCATCCAAATTAAGGCACCACCAAGAGGCTACCTTTCCTCAAAAAAAGGCCAATGGGTCTAGAAGACCTTTGTCAGCTGGGAAGTCATGTGGCTGGCATCTGCTTGTCCCTTGCTCCTGGGCACCATTGCTGTCAGCCTCTATTCCTGTGCGGGCTCCTCACTTTGCTTCACTGGGGCTGGCTTTCATCTCTTGGCTTCCCTTGGCTCTCTTCAGGTTCTGACTTGCTTAACATTTCATGTCAACAACTGCTGGGTTGCAAGCATCTCTTAAACATTTGTGTCTCTGTTTTCCAAGTGTTGGCATCTGTGTCAGCTCTGCTCTGAAGTTTCTGTCGGCTTTCTCTTCGTAGTCTCTCCCCAAAATATTTCCTCTTTTAAAGGATTCCAGTAAATCAATGAAGACCCACCTGAAATAGGTGGAGGCGTATCTCCGTCTAATCAAAAGGTCACTTCCATAATTGCGTGTGTCACATCTCCATGGGGAATCTAATAAAAAAATTCCAACCCACAGTATTGAATCAGGATTACAAGAAACAGCTGGTCCCACAAGATTGGCTCAGGATTAAAACATGGCTTTTGGGGGGATACATAATGCTTTAACCAGCACACCAGTGTTTACAGATATTTTCAGGGAGAAACCTATCTTATGTACTGGTTTTTCTCTTGAGATTTCTGTCCTCACCTCATTTTTATCAAGAAGTCATTTAGTAATTGTTTTTCTTACTTATAGAATTTAAGTGAATTAATATATGTATAATTTACACCCTGAAAACTGTTTGAAGTTAACTCTACCAAGAATAGAAAAACTATGATACATTTGAAAGAAGAGATTGTCATAGACACGTCTGAGTGGAATGTCGTGACAGACATATTTTTAATTCAAGAAGTAGTAATAAATGGTTGCAATACTGACTGGAAGGAGAGAAAATACTGATCTCACATTTTTCAACTGAGCCTGTATCCTGTTTAGAATGCCTACTTTTCTTTGTAAAAGTAAAGGGCACATTTGAAATTTTTATGTGAATATAAATACTGGTATTATCTCAGATATCTTAAGAGGGAAGAATTTATAAGAAAGGTATAAATCATGACTTTTAAAAAAGATTTTCTCGGTTTTATACTTTTCTTTTTGTTCTTAAATATAATAATTTTACTCAAATGACTAAATTATGTTTTACTATAATGAGTGTTTACATACCCTGTCTGATAAAAGTCACAGAAGCCACTTAATACTAAAAATCTGTGGGTTTTGCAAAGAGCTAGATTTTTATCACAGCATATAAAATCTACTCAGTTTGAAGTTGGTACATGAGGTAGTGAATGAAATGCTCCCATTGGGGATTTTTCATCCTATTATTAGAGGCTCATTGTTTCTCCATCTGTAGGAGAGTGCTAGTAATTGCTGCCAGCTACTACCCTGGATTTGCGTAGGGATTAATGAGTCACATAGAAGATGCCAAATGGAGAGTCTGAAAGAGGCAATTTGCTCTGAGTAAAATGATTACCCATTTCATGGTAAATGTGCGTTTCCAGAGAACCAGTCTTCAGAGAGTCTTCTGCAGCAACTTTCTCAGTGGTCCAGAAAGTCTGCTCAGCTATAACTTTTGAGGCCACTATGCACACACACACAGAAAAAACTGAAGATATATGAAAAAACAATAGGAAACTGTAAAAAGATGATATAAAATTTACCAAATTTATCTAACATAAGATTATCTGGCCTTTCTTTTTCCTTTACAAATAAAGATAAATTTTGCAGAACCATGATCAATGTCAAGCATTAATATTGACTTTAAAAAAAAAAAAAATTAGCAACAGAAGACTTCCTTGGGTTAGTGCTCATCTCCGTTCCTTCCTTCATCCCACTCCTCCCCAAAGATCTCCTCCTCGCCACCACTGGTCTGTGAATTCTTTGCTTCATGTACAGTGGACATTTTTCAGAAATAACATAATTTCTACAAAATTTTTAATTAGTTTATAGCTAAGAACTAGATTCATTTATTTAGGAAAAATGAAATAGGCATTCCTTTATTTAGGAAAAAGACTGAATCGCTCAGAGACTATCTTTTTTTTTTTTCAGTGGTTTATGGAAATTTATATTTTCTATTGTTTTCTGGTTCAGGGGAGAAAAAAGTTGAGTCTGAATAACCTTGGACTTTTTCTCAGAGACTCTACATAATTTTCCATTAATCAATTATGCAAAATAGGATCAACTATTTCTGCAGTTGGTTAGGAGTTAGAAGAAGTATAAAACATGGTATCTGTTTTCTAGCAGAAAACTTTGTTTGGAGAATTTATTAAGAGTTTATACCCAGACGCCGTGTTAGTCAGGGTTCTCTAGAGAAATAGAATCATCAGGGCAGATCTGTAAATCTGAGGTTTATAAAGTTGTCTCATGCAACTGCGGGAATGGAAGCGTCCAAAACCCTTAGGTCAGGCTGTGAGGTTGGTGGCTCTGGTAAAGAGTCTGGACGAACTCCACAGGAGAGACTCGCTGCTGAAGAAACACTGAAAGAGTCTCTCTTCTCCCTTAAAAGCCTTCCACTGATTGGATTATCTCATTGAGGGGGCACACACTTTACTTGATTGCAGATGTAATCAGCCACAGAGGCAATCAACTGACTGATGTTTTAATCAAATAGCCACAAAATATCCTTGTAGCAAGTCAGGCCAGTACTTGCCTGACCAGACAACTGGGCATAATCATTTGGCCAAGTTAACACCAGAAACTAACCATCACAGATGCTTTGGGCTACAAATAGCTAAGCACTTGACCGACAGAGCCTTAAATAAAGTACAAACTTTATTTATTAGAAGAAATGTTTAATTATTTCATATAATCCCATTTTTTTAACCATAAAGAAGTCTGGAGACAGGACATTCCAGGATTGGTTCCTCAGTTTGATAAAGTCTTCAGACCGTAGACTATTTCAGTCCTTTCATTCTGTAGTCTTCAGCATAGTGATATCTGATATATTGGTACAGCTGCAATATGCTGTGTTAGCCTCCAGCATTAGATCCTCTCAGAGCAAAGCTCTTGGCAAGAAGTAAGGGAAAGGTAGAAGTTTTGCTCAGTTGTCTTGATTTTCACCTAGCAGCTTGATAGGTCACCTATGTGTCCCTAGAATAGTCACTGATAATGGGAAATAAACTACAGTTTATTGGCTTACACTGATTGTGATTCAGTTCCTGAAGGTTGGCATATTATTACCCCTCAAAATTTTGAGGTTCGTCTACAGTAAGAGGAGGAGATGTTGGGTGAGCTCCCCAAACTCTGCTAACATACATACATGAAAATATCAAACAGCCTTAATACGTGATAATGTATGAGCAAATGTGGAAGGAGTGGCATAAATAATTAAGATAACTGTTCAAGGGAAGAGGGAAACAGTATAGGTTGAAGATTGTCCTTAAAAGACGCTTGTCATAGGACTGGGAGATTAAACAGACCCAGGTGGCAGAAGAAAGCAGATAATCACACTTAAAAGAAAAAGATACAAATAAAGGCATAGAGACAAGAATGTTCATTATATTTTCAGGGGGTGGTAAGTTAATTTGGATGAAACAGAGGGTTTTTCTTCTGAAAATGATGGGAAAGTTATAGAGGCTAGAAGACTCTGAATTCCAGCTGACCATAGATTTGAAACTATGAAGATACTTTGAACAGGAAACTTAAGTGAGGAAAATTATTTTAGGAAGAGTAACATGCCAGTAGAGTACCTAGTATGTGTCAGGGGATAAAATGGAAAGCAATACAAGATATAAAGGAGCTCCATGTCAGTAAAACAGATAGAAATTAATTGAGGAATCACACAAATGAGTATATATTGGTACGAAGACAAGCACTGTGCCATAAAGGAGCTCAGTTCTATGGGTGAACTTGGCAGAAGACTCTAAAGAGTAAGGGAAAGCTTCCTTGAAGAAGCAACACTTAAGCTATGATGAGAGAGATAGGTCTGAGTTGACAATGTGGTTAGATTTGAAAAATGAAGAACCTGAAGAGCTTCATTTAAGACAAAAGACCCACAGCAAAGCCTGTTAGGAGAAATAAAAGATCAGTTTGGCTGATGGGCAGACAGCAAAAGGACAACATGAAATAAAATTAATTGATTCCCTGAGATATAACATAAATTTTAAACAAAATTGAAGTTGTATTTTTAAGTTAATTCTGTTTCAAAAAAAGGAAAGGAGGACAATTGTACCATATCATTTCTGTTTGTTTTCTAATTCTCTATTTATACATAGGCTTATAAACAAACTTGTCTTTAGCTATTTCTATTGGATAAGTAGATGTATCAGTCAATGTCCCATAAAGAAAACAGAAACCATATTAGTTGCTTTAACAAAGAAATTTTAATATACGGATGTCATTTAACAGAGGTCAGATGATTGAAAAGGCACTGTTGCCTCAGGGGTAGTAACCATAAGAATGAAGGAAAAGAACCAGGGTTGAATGAACAATGGATTGGAGAGTGGGAAATGTTCTGAAAATTGGAACCAATTGCTTCTGGAAACATTTCAGCTTAGAGTGAAGAAATATTGCTGAGGTGACACAGAAAGAGGAAGCCAACAAAAAGAAGCAACTTTCTTCTCCCTTTTCCCACCTTCCAGTCTCCCTCTGGTGCTCTTTAGCATTAAAGAGCAGCGATAGAAGGGATCATTTAGAGTTGAGAGACAACAGCATAATAAGCAGCAGTGTCAACTTCTTTGCCTCTTCAGCATTCACGTCCTCCCTTTGGCTGTTAGAATTAGGCATCCAACGACACTCCTACCCTACAATTCCAATAGCATCTTCATGCTTTCATTTAACAAGATGTGACTATCTTCTATATAGCGGGAGATACTCACTCTTTCCCCTAAAAGTGTAAACATCGAGTGCTAGTATAATTGGATCATCACTGGGACAAGTAATTGGATCATCACTGGGACACAGTCACAATTTCCATCACTGGGAAATGTTAATTTCTTCTCAAGCCATTGTCAGTCCTATCTAAATATTATTTAACCTAATGACTAAATTATAAGTTATTCACCACCAACAATCTTTACATAAAATAAAAAGGGGGAAAAAGGACAGAGGGGGTGTGTCTTAGTTTCCTAGGGCTGTCATAACAAGGTATCACAAACTGGGTGACTTAAAAGAACAAAAGTGCATTGTCTCACAGTTCTAGAGGCTAGATGACTGAAATCAAGGCATTGGCAGGTACTCCCTCTGAAGTATGTTGGGAAGACTCTGTATTATGCCTCTCTCCTGGCGTCTGGTGGTGTCTTGCCAGCAATCCATGGTGTTCACTGCCTCAGTCATTCCATGGTCATCTCCCCTCTCTTTCTCCAATTCTCCCCTGCTTATAAGATCAGCAAGTTGTATTGGACTAGGGCTTCGTGTACTATAGTTGGTCTCATCTTAACTAGTAACAACTTCAAAGACACTATTTCTAGATGATATCACATTCGTGGGACCTGTGGTTAGGACATGAGCATATCTTTTGGCGAGGGACACAATCTAACCCCTAACAGAGGGAAAAGTGATTAGTTGATAAACTTGCAACTTTTCAATTGACAATTATTTTATTTTTCTAAAATAAATACTTCTAGGAAGACATGGGAAAAGAGGTATTACAGTACAGGTTTTTATTATAGTCGTGATTGTGATTGGATATCCCCAAATCCTCATGTCATTTATGATATCATAGCTTATGAAAATAATTCTCATTTGCCAACTGAAAGAGGTCCCAATGGCCAAAGGGTAGAACTATTTGAGCCACAAAGTAAAGTCATCTTAGATTATAACCCAAAGTGTAGAACTAAACCCATGAGGCTATATTATATACACAAATGATTGAATAAATACATAAATGAGGAATACGCAAATCTCATTCAGAAACATTCCAAATAATTTATGTGGACGTTTTGCCCGCAAGAAGGCAGAATATAACTCCTTCCTCCTTAATTCTGGGCTTCACGTTGCCTTTCTTCCAAAGAGGACATTATGGAAAGGGGGAAAAAAGATTAAGTTTACAGAGGAGAAACCTGACAAACAGTATCACAGCCAGGTAATCACAGCTAACATTAATATCATGATGTGATGAAAATGGTAAATTACCTCTGTGGTACATCTTCACAAAACCCATAACCCCAGTATAATAATGAAAAGAATACCAGACAAATCCCAATTGAGAAGCATTTTCAAAATATCTGAGCTGTGTTCCTCAAAACAATCAAAGTCATCGGAAGCAAGGAAGTCTAGGAAACTGTCACAACCAAGAGAAGTCTGAAGAAACATGGCAAATAAATAAATAATGTGGGATCCTGGAAGAGAAGCAGGACATTAGAGAAAAGCTGAAACAATCTGCATAAACTAAAATATACTAAAGACATTGGACTTTAGTTAATAATGTATCTATATGGATTCATTAATTTTAGTAAATTTTCAATGCTAATATAAGATGTTAATAATAGAGGAAATGGTTGTGGAGTGTATGGGAACTTTCTGTACTATTGTCACAATTTTTCTGAAAACCTCAATCAGTTCTAAAGTGAAAATTATATTGAAAAAAATCTCTATTTGTAAGACATACTCTAAAATGTAGTTTTGATTTATTTAATTATGTGACATTATAAGGTTCGATTTATAAAAGTGAGTGAGATAGGGTGGGCAATGGTGGCTCAGTGGCAGAATTCTAGCCTGCCATGCTGGAGACCTCGGTTTGATTCCTGGTGCCTGCCCATGCAAAAAAATAATAATAAATAAATAAATAAATAAATAAATAAATAGATAGATAAATTGGGGGAAATAGTGATGTCTTAGGCTTGTCTTTTGTAAGTCGTGTTGGGAATTGTTATTGATTGCTTTATGCGTATAAGGGAGATGCTGCCAAAGGTATGCGCATGCAAGTTTTGTTCTCACACATTTGCTGACCACAGTGTTTTGTTTGGTATTTTACATTTTAAGAGTTATAAATGATATATCTCTATTGATAGAGACTTCAAAACCATAACCGAATAATAGAACTGCAGAGATGAGCCTGGCCTGAATATGAAATCTACTGAAGGTCCTTTCACCTCTCCTTTCAGTGGCCCCAGCTCTCTAGATGCATTCTCTCTCATTCTTGCAGAACACTGAAACTGGGTGATACCTGCAAGAGGTCCTGATTCTAGCATCTCTGTCATTCAGAAGGAGAGATACCTAAAGAGATGTCAGCCCACCCCAACACAGATGTTCTAGTTTGCTAGCTGCCAGAATGCGATATACCAGAAACAGAATGGCTTTTAAAAAGGGTAATTTAATAAGTTGCTAGTTTACAGTTCTAAGGCCAAGAAAATGTCCCAATTAAAACAAGTCTATAGAAATGTCCAATCAAAGGCATCCAGGGAAAGATACCTTGGTTCAGGAAGGCCGATGAAGTTTAGGGTTTCTCTCTCATGTGAGAAGGGCACATGGCCAACACAGTCAGAGTTTCTCTCTCATCTGGAAAGGCACATGGTGAACATAGTGTCATCTGCTAGCTTCTTCTCCTGGCTTCCTGTTTCATGAAGCTCCCCGGGAGGCAATTTCCTTCTTCATCTTCAAAGGTCACTGGCTGGTGGATTCTGCGTCTCGTGGCTCTGTCATTCTGCTGTGCTTTCTCTGAATCTCTTTCATTCTCTAAAATCTTTCTTCTTTTATTGGACTCCAGAAACTTACCAAGACCCACCCAAATGGGTGGAGACATGTTGTCACCTATTCCAGCTTAACAACCACTGTTGATTAAATCACATCTCCAGGGAGATGATTTCATTATAGATTCAAACATACAGTATTAAATAAGGATTATTCTGCCTTCACGAAATGGGATTTAGATTAAAACATGGCTTTTCTGGGGGACATTCATCCTTTCAAACCAGCACAACAGGTATTGGGACCATCAACAAAACACAAACATCATAGACTCTGATAGAAAGACATTTTACTCACTTAGAGAAGATACAGTACAATATCAGCTTCACTTTTGAGCATATGTTCTGCATAGCCAGGGAGTCGCAATCTGTGGACAGGGAGAAGTTTTATGTGCTGTACCCCTCTCTTGAGTTCATGTGCTGCCGTTGTGGGGGAGCCCCCTTCCAGGGTGTGAACTAACTGCTGTAATACGTGGCCTCCAGGGTCAGACTGTGTTCCAGTGACTGTTTACATATGTTGGGGTTAACAGAGAAAGAAATGCATGGTCAGTCCCCTTATATACTAAGGGAATGTGTTCCCTTCTGGTCGACACCTTTTTCCTGAGTCCAGAATGTATTTGCGAGCCCCACGGAAAAGTGGCAGGACTGCCCTTCCACAGTCCCACCTGAGCATATCCTCTTTTTCATTGCTCCTTTTTCCAAATTATCCTGCCTCTTCTACAACTTAATTTAAATTCAAAATTTTGATTTCATCAGTAAACTCAGCTTCATTTCTCCTTGAAGAAAGAACAAAATAGGTTCTACAACTTATTTCAGCAGCTAGCTTGCATTTTTTTTTTATCTGTTATGGTATTTGTGCTTCTTGTTATTTTAGACAAAGTTGTTAAGGTGGGTTCAGACTCAGCTCTGGAGAGACCTGAATTCATTAATAAACTGGTCCTTATTATCCATGAAATAATATTCATTTATACAAAAAATATTTATTATGCACCTACTATATCCCAGTCACTATTTGATGCTATTTAATGGTGAACAAAATAAACATATTTTCTTTCCTCCTATAGTTTCTGATTGTGGAGAATAGAAACTAAGCACATAATCAAATTATCATTTGTAGATATTGAAAGGGTTTGAGGTAAAAAATAATATGATTAAATCTTTCCTGAGAATATGAAGGATAACTTAGAGATGATGAAAATAAGGTATGTAGATTAGTGAAATCAACATAGATCCAAAAGCATTAGGGGATTTGAAAATTGACATCAATCTAGTGCCTTAGAGAGTACATACATTATTCTACTTACGTTTTAAAGCATTTGGTAAGTCAGAAAATTGCGATTCTCCACTACATTTTGATTTCTGTGCATTTGTCTTTGACTTCTGAATTGGGGAAAGACTTGCATTTACATATGTCAGATTTATTTGCATTATTATATAAGGAAGTGACATTCATTCACTGTCAAGTCTCACATAATTTACAAACATGTCAATCTGAAAGAAAATATGCCACTCTTGATATATCGTATGCAATACATTTTTGGATTTTCTACTTCCTAAACCTCCAGGCTATATATTATGAGCATACTTTGAGGTGGTTCTTTTCACTGTTATTGTAATTTATATTACAGTCAATATAAACATCTTAAGTTATACTTTGAATTTTACAAGAACATGGGTATTTCTTATATTATTTTAAAGGATTTACTAGTAGTTTCTTCTGTAATAGAAAATTAGAGGAAACACTGAGAAAGTATGTTTAGCAACTATCAAATAAATTATTGATCGATACAATAGAACATAGAGTTTAACCAAAAGTACAGTCAATAGGATATTCAATAAAGAAAGATGTCTTAAGTTTGAAAGCACCCACTTTTCTTTTTAAAGTGGAATTTTTAATGCAATTTCATTGAGATGTATTTACACACCATATAATCATCTGTTCTAGTTTGCTAGCTGCCCGAATGCAATATACTGGAAATGGAATGGCTTTTAAAAGGGGAATTTAGTAAGTTGAAAGTTTACAGTTTTTAGGCCATGGAAATGTCCCGATTAAAGCAAGTCTATAGAAATGTCTGATCTAAGGCATTTAGGGAAAGATACCCTATTTTAAGAAGGCTGATAGAAGTTCAGGGTTTCCCTCTCAAGTGGAAAGGAGAATGTTGTTCAAACATTCTGCTTCCTAACTGATATAAACTGTATATGTTCTATTAATTATGAAGGTTGGTGGATTGAATCTTCCATAATTAATGCAGAACAATCTACTTCTTTCAATTCTGTCAATATTTGCTTCATTATTGGAGTTCTTTAGGTGTGTAGTGGTTTATAATTGTTATATTTCTCCTTGGTAGATAGATCCTTTTAAAAGATATTTAGTGTCTTTCTTTGTCTCCTTTAATAAGTTTGTCTCAAAGTCTATGTTTTCACGATATTAGTTAAGCCGCTCCAGTTGTCTTTTGGTTACTCTTTCTATGGCATATTTTTTCATCTACTCACTTTCCACCTACTGGTGTCTTTGAGTCTGAAGTGAGTCTGTTGTAACAATGTGTAATTGGGTCAAGTTTTTCTTGAAGTTGATTCTGCTAATTTCTGCCTTTGGTTGGAGAATTCAATCCATTTACATTTATATTAAAGTAATTACCAATAAAACAGAACTTTGGCCATTTTGCATTTCTTTTCTACATGTCTTTGCTGACCTTCATTACCTCTGTGGCTACCTTGATTTTTGCATAGTTGACCTTCTGTAGTGAAACTATAGAATTTCCTCCTCATTTCCCTTCCTGTCTAATGTTTAGAAATATTCTTTGGGTTTACCATGGGATTTACATTAAAACCCTAAAATAGAAAATCCAATTTGAACTGATATCAAGTTATGTCCAACAAAATTCATAGTCTCTGCTCTTATACCCTGTTTCTCCCCATCTTTATGTTGTTGTTGTCACAGATAACATCTTTATACTTTGTGAGCACTGTAACATAAAAAATACGTTATCTGAGAGCTCCTTGATTTCTCCCTCTATGTATGTATGTATGTATGTATGCATGCATGCATGTATGTATGTATGTATGTATGTATTCTCTCTCTCCTTCTCTTTTGAAGGATAATTTTGCCAGATTTAGAAGTCTTATCTGATTTTTTTTTTCATTTCAGCATTTTAAATATGTTATCCCAGTGCTTTCTGGTCTCTGTGGCTCCTGATGGCAAATTTGTACATAACCTTATCGATGATCCTTTGTATGTGACAAGTCTCTGGTCTCTTCATAGGTTCCTTAGACTCTGTTCCATTTTTTCATTCTATTTTTTTTTCTGCTCATCAAAATGAGTTATTTCAAATACTCAGCCTCAGGTTCATAGATTATTTCTTTTGCCTGTTCAAATCTGCTGTTTCTTTATTTGTTATTGTGCTTTTCAGCTCCAGAATTTCTGTTTGGTTCTTTTGCAAATGTTCTAATTCTAACTTTTGCTTATGCATTATTTTCCTGATTTTCTTTATTTCTTTCCTGCATTTTTCTTTAGTTCATTGAACTTATTTACTAAGAATGATTAACATTCATGATTAGTTTTTCCTGTGTCTGGACTTCCTCAGAGACAGTTTCTGGCACTTTATTTTTGTTCTTTTGAATGGAAATGGGCTGATTTTTTTTTTGGTTGAAGCCTGGATATTTGAATATTTTGATGTGTTCGTTCTATAAGTCAAATTGTCACCTTTCTTCAGGGTTTGCTGGAATTTTTTTTTGTTGGTGTCTGTATTATATGTTGTCCCTATGTTAAGGCGCTCCTTAAATGCTCAGTTCAGTTTATACTAACCTATAATTCCATCTGTAGGTTGGTTCTCCTCATGACTTTCTGAACATGCATCTTACTGGTAAATCAAAGAATTTCTCTAATAAGAATGTTCCTGCTGATCCTATTTGACCTCCAAAAAAAGAGATTTCCACCACAGCTTCTTCTCCTAGGCTCCAGACACGGTGTTTTATGAATCAACTGTCTTTTCCCTAGGTGGCTGTGGTTTGCTTCATTCTGTTCCACCTCTCTGCACTGCTTCTGCACCCCAGGTATACTCCAGGTTAGGTGAACGAAACAAGTGCCTTGTGTCCATCTTCCATGAAGCAGTTTGAAGTAGGCATAGAAACACACCAAATTTACACAATATTGTGCTAATAATAGACAGGAGGTTCCCACACAGGGAATGTGAAATGCCATAGTAAGGACATGAGCTTCTAAGTCACCATCAGTCCCACAGCATGCTGTACAAAGCCAGGAAATAGAGCCCAATGCATGTAAAAGTATCTCACAGGTTTCCTACCACTTTTAGGTTGTTTTTCTCTTGGTTACCTACTCACTCAAATGTTGTCTAACCTCAATCATTTCTTATCATTTTGGGAAAATTGGTTCTGCCACAATTAGCTTGTTTTTTGTTGTTTTTGAGAGGAATTGTTCACCAAGAGCATTTACTAAGCCGTGTAGCTGGTGTCATTCCTCATCTGCCTATTCTTAAACTCAAAATGTTCAAAAGCCACTCCAGAATCAGTTGTCTTTTGACTTCTTTTGTTCTTCTTGTCAGTCATTTGGTTAATACATACTGGTTTTTGCTGTGCACCTATTCTGTCTCAGGATAAGAGAATGAATAGAACAGAAGAATCTTTGCCATCAAAGAGTTGCATTATAGTAGGATGTGTCAAAATAGATAAATTCTATCACTTCTGAGAAAGTTAAGTGCTGTGTAGGAAATAAAATAGAGCACATGGATAGAGATAGTGAGGTAAGTTTGCTAAGTTAGCTATGGTGATCAATGAAGGCCTCTCTTCTATTTGCTGAGAAAACATTCATTTGTAGATTAGCCTGAAGGGTATTTCAGGCAAATGAATAGCACATGCCAAGAAGCATGTTTGAGATGTTCAAGGGTGAAACAAAGGACAGTGTGACTGAGTCCTTGAATTTCATTCTAGATGATATTAATCATTCCCATGGTTTTAAATATTATCTATAAGATAATATTCCCACCTTTAAATAAGTGATATAGATCATTTTCCCTGATCCAGACACATATATAAAATGAACTAGTTTACATGTCCACTTATACGTCTATTTGACATCTGAAATTTAACAAATTACAAATGAACTCTTTCCCTTCCGATCTTAATCTGTTCTTCTATTGCTTATCCTACCACATTGAATGGTACCTCCTTTTACTCAGTTGCTTGAGGCAAATAACTCTATTTTCCTCAATGCTTATAATAACCACAGTATCACAACATCTTTTCCATTTTATCCCTAACACAATAAAAATCTTTTGGCTGTTCTCTATCAAGTCATCACCCCCATCCAAGCCATACCATCTTTTGTCTGAACTATTTTGACAGTTTCTTTTCTGGTCTACCTGCTTATCTATTTGACTTTCTTCAGCCCAATTCCTTGGCCAGAATGAGGTAATTAACAAATACATTGAATCTTTTCACTGAAGAGTTTTCAATAGTTTCTCATTGGTTCCCACTTCTTCTCACGCTCCAATGGAATGGGCAACTTAGTTCTTCATACTTTTATGTATTTTGGTTCTATAAATGCTCTAGTCTCTTTCCTTCTTGGGTAAATAGACTTTTGGTGTTCAGTTGCCAAAGGGGCTTAATATGCTCAATCTCCCCTTAGCCAGCACCTATTCATCTTTGAGGTTTCAGCTCAACTGCCATTTCTCCTCAGAGGCTGACCCTGACCTCCTTCCTAAATCTGCTGCTCTGTCTATCCTAGTTGTTATTCTCTTGAATAGTGTTCTGTTCTTTTCCTTAGACACATTCATCCCAGTTTGTAACAGTGCATATTTATTGGAGCATTCAGTTCTTGAGTATTTTCTAAACGAGGTCATCTTGTTAAACCCTGGGAAGACTAACACCTCCCAGAAGCGAACCCAGATCCTCTCTGTACTTGACATTCAACCAATGTTTTGCTTAATATTGTTGAATAGCTAAATGAAATCGGCCACAATTAATTTTCTATTTCTGTTTTCAAGTGTCATTTCCAAGATGATTTTGATTACTTTAACATATCAGGTAAATAATCACTTGAATTGTTGGCTCCTTATGAATAAAAATGCAGTTTTTTCTAATGACTGTGCCAACATTTCTTACTGGCTTTTAAAGATAATAAAATAGTACAATAAGAAACAAAGAAAAATGCTTTGCAAACCAAATTTCAGATTCATTTTTTTTCTAAGTCTAGGCGTCCGATTTAATATGCAGCTAGTTTTATTTGAGCTATCGACACTAAGCAAGTTTGTGAATGATAATTCCAAAGTTATAGTGCTAAGTCTTTGCTTATACTGTGCAAGTAATCTTACACTTTCTTTTAAATAGAAAACTGTATGTTACTTTTAAGTTATATTATTTTACTTGTATTTTTTCTGGGTCTACCAAGTCATATTTTCTATCTACCTAGTCTTTTATAAAGTAAACGTCTGTATAATAACATCCCTCAGTGACATTTCCCTGTGGGTGGGAATCATAGGAAGAGAATTACAAAATATTAGAGTTGAAAGAAAACATGGGTATAATTTAGCCTAAGCTATTTGCAGAAGTACAATGAGCATAACTAACATTTGCAGTAATATTCTCTTTATGGAGAAGCTGGGTTCATTGCATACACGATGCCATTAAATCCTCAAAATAATTTTGCACGGTAGATATTTCAGATGAGAAAATGAAAATGGAGGCTCATAAAAGTGTACTTATCCATGATTTCATATCCAGAAAAAGCATTCCCTGCTTTAATCCTCGTTCTCCCACCCTCCATACTTTGAATGTTGCCAAACCTTCTCAACCTCAGCCTCCCCAACAACAGCGACAAACAAACAAAAGAGCCAAGATTTGGGCTCTATTTTTAATTCTTTTATCACTAACTTTCTGGGAATTTGTATTCCTTCTATTTTATATTTCAGTTTATATCCCCTAATAATGTTATCTAATTACTTTCCCCAGTTTCTTAGGAATCAATGTGCCGTATTAAAGGGTTAACTGAACTAGCCAAGTGCTATTTTTCTTCATCTACCAAAGTTTTGTGTTTTTTTTTTGTAAGGAAATGGACAAAAATGTCAATCAGTTATGCTCTGTGTTCTGTGAAAATCCCATACCCATTCTGCCCTCCATGCCTGCACTCATTCAGTTTCCATGCCTGGCATCCTCCATCTCTACCAGCCCCCTACTCCTCTCTACATATCTAGATTTATCTGTCCCTCAAGGCATTTAATTCCTAGAAGCAAAAGTTAGAATTCATTTTTCCCCCTTTCATTTTCCGGTCCTTTTCTCTTCCCCACCCTCTTTGCTCTAAGTTTTTCTCTCTTCCTTCTATTCTGTCCTCCATTTCTTCTTTTTTCTCCCTTTAATTGTATCATTGCATGCCAATGCTTATTTCTCCCAAGTATCTTGTAGCTGTCTATCTTCAAAATGGCTATCAAAATTCTGATAAGAATGTATATTATAACAAGAATAAACAGAAATTTTTTGGCAAATCATCTGGATAACATGCAGAGTAAATCACAAATACAAATATTCTAAGAACGAATTTTGAGTGACAAAGTCAATTTGATTTATTGATGTTAAGTATAATGTCAATCTATGTGTCGCAAAAAGTCTAAATCAGAGAATTTAACCATTACTATCCTTCTAATATGCATGCAAAAGTTCTGAATATTCTCTTATTATATATTGTACTATAAAATATTAATAAACTTCATATAATTTATTATAAACTCATACACAAAAGAAAGAACACTGATATTAAATAGTATTGATTTACTAATGTTTATTTTATATATTTAGATCTCATAAATAAGTGCACAATTATTTATTTAATATTTATTTGCTTGAATACTTATATCTATTGAATATAAACTTAAATAAAGGTTACTTAAGAATTTATCATTCTGAATGCCTACATAATATACATAAATGTAATAAAATAAACATATCCATATATTATATGGTGTATGTTTATATAATTTATTTTTACTGAATTGGTCAGAATGTACTTAACTATGAGATTTTGAAATTACTTATGGACTACCAGCAGAAAAAAACATTTTATGAGTACTCATGAATGACTCAAATAATATGTTCTGTTTTTTAAATCTAAGAACCTGCTATAGAGTATTTAGGATTGAAAATATATTACATTTAATATAAAACATGTAGATATTTAATATTTAAGTATAAATATAAAATGGAGCTATGTATATATATATATGTATATATATATATTCCTGAAATCAATTATATTTTACATTGCCTTCAAGTTTTTTTTTTTTATGCTTTTCTTATATTTCAAGCTTATTGACTGATATTTTAGATCCTATCTAAAGTAATATAAATCAGCCTTCTCAAATTCTATCTTCACTTTTAGAAAACCACGAATAATTATGCATTCTCTAAGATATCTCTCAGTGGGGCCTGAAAATTATTCATAAATTGCAAGTCTAGAATACTTAACTGTGCAAAGAGACGTGAGCAGAAATGACAGAGTGTAAGACCTCAAGCTAAGCCTGCCTACTCTTAAGGTAACAGTCACTCTGCATTTGTGTGAGCCAGTGGAGTGCACAGAGACATCTTTCTTTGGTGCTGCCAGAATATATTCAAATAAACATCCTAGAAGGTGAAATGGAATCTGACAGTGAAGAGAAAAATTCTCAAGGTTCTAGTAACAATTCCAGAGTCATTAATTTTGTTGATATTACATGTACTGATTTTACGCTGGGATATTCTTATTTTTATTTTACTTGAATTATAAATGAACATAACAGTTTAATTTGAAGAGATGAGAAGAAATATTCCCCCTTTGAGCATTTGCTGCTATAGCGATTTTCTTCTATTGGAAGGATAACTATTAATGACCATAGCTCTCATAATAAAATCTTGTTTTCCTTTCTGGCTGAAAAAAAACAATCTAGGAGATAAAATGTTTGGAAAAGAGAGAAAGAGACAGAAAAGACTTAGAAATGAGAGAAGTTGGAGAATATGTAGGGAATATTCAAAATTGTCTGCACCGTAGGATGCCTGAAGGGAATGCTTGGAATAGTGTTGGAAAGTTAGAAGGTTTTAAGGTGTTGAATACCAAATACTGGGTTCTTTATTAGTTGTGCAATAGAGTCATTAATTTTTTTGAGCTTTTCAAGAATGTAATTGAAGTTTCAGATATTAGAAGTCAAAGTATATATTTAAAAAATCAGTTACTGTAAACTAAGAGTTCAATTAAGGACATGCTGGTAGAAATGGAGATAAGAGAACATGGGTGAAATTCAGATGTCAAGTTAAAATAGGCATTTAATTATTAGGGTCTTTTACAAGTCAGCAAATAAAGGTATGTAGTGAGAGAAGAAAAGATGGGGCCAAACAAAAATGTCCTTACCAGCACAGTAATAAATTAAACACTTAGAAAATTCAACCACTGACTTTCATACAAGAGTAGCCAGTTCTGCAAATCCAGTTGGTCATGAGGTATTGCACTGCCAATCCATTAATGTAAAATCCAAATTAACACATATCAAAGCAATGAGCTTTGACAATTTATTTCTGTTCAAACTGCCCATTTAAAGCCTCTAGCATTACATTGATAATAATAATTTGCCATCCAAATATTACTTAGTTTTTGTTTTACATATTTCTAAAGAGTATGGAGATATTTATTTCCTACACTGGTATCCAAATGAACTACTAGTAGAGACTATAAATATTCAATTGAATGAGATAAGAATAAAAATTACATAATGCATGTATAAGCATGTTATATAAAATAATCCTAGTATAGCTAAATGAAAGAAATTATTATAATAGCAAAATGTGGCCATTGAAATTATTATTTAGTCTAGTTATTTGTTTTTGAGAAAGAGGTAATAAGGATAGCTTCCATTCTTGCTGAAATACAATCTCTTGCAAATCAAAAGTAGATATTGCATTTCATTTCATTGAGGAAGTATTGAGTCTACTAAATGTTGAAAGAAAAAAAATGTCAGTGTTGACTTAAACTGATGACTACAGGAAGTTCACACTTGTCCCTACAACACGTTTACCCAGACAGGGTTGTCTATCAAGTAAAGGTCACTGATAGAACAGGGGTATTGCTACTTGGAATTTCAACCAGAATGTGCTCTGTATAACAATACACGCCTAATTGTTATATAACTAGAAACATGTCACCCCTCTGAAGGTTTAAAATGGTTAGCGCCCATCTCAGAATTAATCAAGCTTAAACAGGTTTTGGAGTTACTAAAGAAATATCAACAATAAAATACTCAGTGACATTAAATTACAAGAGCAAGTACTTTAAAACGTGAATTTATACTAATTGTTCTTATTGTGGACCATTTATTCCAAAGTTAATCAAATCAAACTTCAGCACATATAACTCACATAGTGAAGTCCTACATTTAGATTTAATATTTTAGCCAATCTACAGCTCTAGTTCTCTAGAGGTGGCTTATGTCCTCATGTGGAAAGCTAGTGAAGATGGTCTTTTTATTGCAGGAAAATTGCTACCAGATGGTGTTTGAACTAGAGCCTCATGGTTCAAACCATATGGTTTCCCTTGTGTATGTTTGCATACACAATGAAAACACTTTTTACTCTGGTTTTTGGTACTCAGTATCTTTTCTTATTAAAGATATTTTATCAAATAAATTTTATTTTGAGAGTAATAAAAATGTCATTATTTCTTTATAAAGCCTCAGTTTAGTTTATAAAGCAGTTTCACAAACAATGTCATATTAGCTCATTTCAGCATAGGGCAGGAAAATATGTCTGTGTTTTTATAAGTTAATTAGGTTATGACCCTGGCCTCAATCTTCTGTCCTGTAAAATGCAATGTTATCACCTTATGGCATAATTTAAAAACAAAATATAAATGATACTTGATGTTTCTAGCAAATAGTATAAGTTAATTTTATATCATCCACATTGTAATTATATCATTCTTATTTAACATTTCATTTCTAAGTGTTTCCTAGTATTTCACCAGTATAAATCTTATCTCCACAAATGCGCCTGTAATCTCCTTTAGCACAGAAGTTGCTGTGCTACATTTGTACACTTTCTTGCTTCCTCCATTATAGCATCTAGTCTAGCTGTATAACTCATTCCAAATAAATATATATTGAATATAAATTGGCAATCATATGACATATCCTCAAGCAGCAAGATAATTTGATTGGGGAAGCATATTTCTTCCCGCCCTGCATACCTAATAGATATCTTGTAAAGATCTAATGAGATGTTATAAATCAACATGTTTTGAAAAAAGTCATTTAAAATATAACATTAATGTAATTTACACATTTCAAATCAAAATCTATTCAAAGTCTTTTATAGACTATCTAATTTGTATCTGATCAGCCACTTGGATAATTTTACATCTTGCTCTAGTATTAGTAAATGATGTGTGATGAATCTATCTATTGAATTTTTTCAGTTTTGAATTTTAGCTGCAAGGTTTTGACTAAAATTTAATTTATTTATTAATATCATGGCATGTGCCCTATGGTATTTGAAAAGAACACTTCAAAAAATAAATAGAGTTAAAATGATTCTAAGCCCAGTAATTCCTTTCTTTTGAAAATATTTCTCTGACACACTGGGGAGGGCTTGAAGTAGATTGACTTCCATGACTCTTTCTCCTTTTAAAGTTTCAGTTTTCAGTGAAATTAATTACTCATAATCCTGATAGATTACGTAGTTGGGATTTATGGAGTTTGCTGTTGATTAGGATGCTTGTTACTAGTCTTTTTTCTTTCCCCTTATACTGTTAACTGCCTATCTCTGTTTCAGAAAGCCAGCCATATTTTACATTTAATTTCTCATCACTTTCCTGTTATCTTCTACCATTTACAATCTACTCAGGCATATTTTATTCATTCTGTGCTTCCACAGCATTCCAACTAAGTACCATTTCTTTGGTCGGGAAGCTACTTTGGCTTTATCTTTTAAGAGATGGAGTGCTGTTTTGATATGGCTTGCACGGGAAATTCCAATTTCTCCCATTTCTTTTTATTGCCATTCCATGAGAGAAAAAAATTAGAAAAAAAAAAAAAGAAGAAGTTGAAGTAGACCTAAAGTCTCTGGTGTTTTATAAGAATTACACTTAAGTTATATCATTTCTGACGAAAACAGCCATAGCCATTCCCCTTGATAGATCTGTCTTCATATGACACAGAAATAAGAATTTTGTTTGAGGGATTATAAGGAACATTTAGCTGGTGATGGCAGTAAAAATTCGGTCGAAGTACTATTTTGCATTGGGGTTTGAAATTATTAAAACTAGATATATTTAGTACATAAATCTTGAATATTATGAGTAGACCATTGTAAACTGATTAGGAAACTTGCCCTAGCACATAATACACACTATAAAGCCATCAGGATTGGACAGAAAAATAGTAGAATCATCATAAGATGATAGTCAATATGCTGGTAGGCCATAAAGTTATGACTTGCTGGATTATTTTTAGATGAAATTTGAAAATTATTTAGAATTCAATCCATTCTTCATACCATATAGCAAAATAATTTATATGATAGAAAAAATCAATGAAAAATAAATAAAAATCTATTAAAATATAGATGACAGATCAGCTACTAAGGAAGTAGAAACGATACAGAACAGCTCCCGGAGCCACGACAGAGACCAAGAAGACAGCGTACCCCATTCTGGAATGGCTAACTGGCTGGGAGAACCCACCGTGGTGAGATCGCCGAGGGGGGCGCGCTTCCCTGGGCCGGGGCGGCAGGCGGCTGGAGTCCCTCCCTCCCTCCTTCCTGGGCCGGCTGGGAGATTTGGATTGGCACTCCCCCAAGCTGCTTCGGCTGGCGACCCTCCCCTACAGCGAGAGTTTTCCAAAGTTAAAGGAGCCACAGCATCTTTTATTGGTGGGACCCACAGACAGACGAGTGCCACGAGCGCCACCTACTGGGCAGGATAAGAAAAACAGAGCCCAGAGATTTCACAGAAAAATCTTTCAACCTGCTGGGTCCCACACCCAGGGAAATCTGATTAAATGCCCAGACGCCAGCAGAAGATAACGGATCACACTCAGAAAATTGAAGATATGGCCCAGTCAAAGGAACAAACCAATAGTTCAAATGAGATTCAGGAGCTGAGATAACTAATGCTGAATATACGAACAGAAATGGAAAACCTCTTCAAAAACCAAATCAATAAATTGAGGGAGGACATGAAGAAGACATGGGCTGAACAAAAAGAAGAAACAGAAAAACTGAAAAAACAAATCACAGAACTTATGGGAGTGAAGGACAAAGTAGAAAAGATGGAAAAAACAGTGGATACCTACAATGGTAGATTTAAAGAGACAGAAGCTAGAATTAGTGAATTGGAGGATGGAACATCTGAATTCCAAAAAAAAACCAGAAACTATAGGGAAAAGAATGGAAAAATTTGAACAGGGGCTCAGGGAACTGAATGACAATATGAAGCGCACAAATATACGTGTTGTGGGTGTCCCAGAAGGAGAAGAGAAGGGAAATGGAGGAGAAAAACTAATGGAAGAAATTATCACTGAAAATTTCCCAACTCTTATGAAAGACCTAAAATTACAGATCCAAGAAGTGCAGCGCACCCCAAAGAGATTAGACCCAAATAGGCATTCTCCAAGACACTTATTAGTTAGAATGTCAGAGGTCAAAGAGAAAGAGAGGATCTTGAAAGCAGCAAGAGAAAAACAATCCATCACATACAAGGGAAACCCAATAAGACTATGTGTAGATTTCTCAGCAGAAACCATGGAAGCTAGAAGACAGTGGGATGATATATTTAAGTTACTAAAAGAGAAAAACTGCCAACCAAGACTCCTATATCCAGCAAAATTGTCCTTCAAAAATGAGGGAGAAATTAAAACATTCTCAGACAAAAAGTCACTGAGAGAATTTGTGACCAAGAGACCAGCTCTGCAAGAAATACTAAAGGGAGCACTAGCATCAGATATAAAAAGACAAAAGAGAGAGGTATGGAGAAGAGTGTAGAAAGAAGGAAAATCAGATATGATATATATATATAATACAAAAGGCAAAATGGTAGAGGAAAATATTATCCAAACAGTAATAACACTAAATGTTAATGGACTGAATTCCCCAATCAAAAGACATAGACTGACAGAATGGATTAAAAAACAGGATCCTTCTATATGCTGTCTACAGGAAACACATCTTAGACCCAAAGATAAACATAGGTTGAAAGTGAAAGGTTGGGAAAAGATATTTCATGCAAATAACAACCAGAAAAGAGCAGGAGTGGCTATACTAATATCCAACAAATTAGACTTCAAATGTAAAACTGTTAAAAGAGACAAAGAAGGACACTATCTACTAATAAAAGGAACAATTAAACAAGAAGACATAACAATCATAAATATTTACGCACCGAACCAGAATGCCCCAAAATACGTCAGGAATACACTGCAAATACTGAAAAGGGAAATAGACACATCTACCATAATAGTTGGAGACTTCAATTCCCCACTCTCATCAATGGACAGAACATCTAGACAGAGGATCAATAAAGAAATAGAGAAAAAAATATATATATATAGATGAGCCCATTTAGAATTGTGAAGTGCTTTTTAAATAATAGAAATATTTATATATTCTAGTAAGATTTGTATTTAATATAAAAGTTATATCCATACCCCAATTTCATCCTAATTCAGCAATAGAAATTAAATCTTGATATAACTATGGGTGCTTTCTATTTTTCTATGCACGGTTTCAATCAAGTGCTTTAGGTGTTCAACGTCTTCCCAGAAATTTATTTTTTCATCTTATGAAGTCAAGTCATTTAAAAGAGATGCAAAACATGTATATCTGCAAGTGTGGTGTGCTTTCCAATGTCAGTTAATAACATCTCTAATTTAAACTGGCTTAGACTTTAAGAAATATAGGAATCACCAACATAATAGTCAGAGGTAGGGCAAGGTCTGAAGTTGGTCAATGTTTTGTCTCAAAAATGTTAATCAGGGTCCTTGTTCTTGCATCTTTTCTGTTCTGTCCACAGTGTTGCCTCTATCTTCTTACTATACAGGATGGTTCCAACAGTTTCACATTCTTCAATCAGAAGCAATAAGGTTTAGAGGAAAAGAGATGTGGTCTCTATTAGGAGACAGGAGCATCTTCCCAGAAAGACTCCTACTGACTTCCTCTCATGTCTTCTTGACCTGAATTAGGTCACAAGTCCACTGTTGAGCCAATTAATGTAAAGAAAGAGGGACTACAAAGATTGGCTTAGAAAAAAATCATATAAGGTGGTATGGATGTTGTTTTAGTTTCCTAGGCTGCCCAAAGCAGATACCATGAAATGTATTGGCTTTGTGTGTGTGTGTGTGTGTGTGTATGTGTGTGTGCATGGTCCGGGAATTGAACCCGAGTTTCCCACATAGAAGGTAAGTATTCTACCACTGAACCATGAAATGTATTGGCTTTTAACAGTGGAAATTTATTAGCTTATACTTGGAGGCTGTGAGAATGTCCACATGAAGGTATCATCAAGGAGATGCTTTTTTCCCAAAGACTTGATGTCAGTAGTCTTTCGTCTTACTGACACATGGCAAGACATATGGTGGCATATGCTTGTCTCTTCCTTTTCTGTTTGGTTTTGTTGCTTTCAGTTTCTTGCTTCCAATAATCTCACTCTCTCTCTCTCTCTCTCTCTCTCTATATATATATATATATATATATATATATATCTTCATCTTCATATTCAATATATATATGTATATACACACACACACACACACACACACACACACACACACACACACATATATATATTCACCTGTTGATAAAGGACTTTGATCATAGGATTAAGACCCACCGTGGGACATGCCTTAAGTGAATTAAGTCATCAAAAGGTCCTGCTTAAAATAGGTTACAACCACAGGAATGGACTAGCTTTAGTGCACAATCTTCTGAAGTACATACAGTTCCAAACCACTACAGATGTTGAAGTAGCAATGACTCTACTTAATAATGAAATGACTCCTAAGGAAATTATTCTCTGATGGTGCAACACCCTAATAGGAAAAGGATTCTTTGTGGAACAGATTCAAGAAATACAACATACAGTAGTACAAAGAGACCATTACTTTTTTTTTTAGTTCAATGATTAGCATGTTCATTTAAAATTTAGGTAGTTTTATCTAAAATAACTCTTGAATAGATCTTAATATATTTTAACATCTCCTTTGCAATCCGTGAGGAATGACTAAAGGCTTTCTTCTGTATAAATTTAGGTGTTATATAAATTTTCCCATCACGCAATTAATTGCACCCTGGCATAAAAGTTGTCGTACTGAATAAATGAGTTTTTCATTAAATGTAGACCTGTTTAATAGAAGAGAGGGCTCAGACTACAGAATGTTAGCATCCTTTTACTGTGTAAGAATTCTTTGATTTTGAGATACAAGAATAAAGATTTATTTTAATATAAGTAAACTGTGTTAATTTTTTTATTACAGAAAAGTTTATTAGTGTTTCAATAAAAAAGACTATCATTTTAGAACAGGCAGCTAACAGCAACTGTGCATTTCATTGTTTTGTGAATAAATTTTAAGAGACTGCTGCCTGTCCTGAAACTCCATTTTCTTTTTACTTAAAAAAGAACTATTTTGAACAATTCAAAAAAGATTGAAATGATGCCTTAGAGTCATCCCCAGAGAACCTCTTTTATTGCTTAGATGTGGCTTCTCGCTCTCTCTCTCTAAGCCAACTCACCAGGTGAACTCACTGCCCTCCCCACTTCATGGGACCTGACTTCCAGGTGTTGAAATCTCCCTGGCAATGTGGGACATGACTCCGTGGTTGAACCCGTACCTGGCACCCATGGGAATGACAAAGCCTTCTTGACCTAAACGGGAAGAGAAAAATGAGACAAAACAAAGTTTCAGGGGTTTTGAGATTTCAAATAGAGTCGAGAGGTTATTCTGGACACTGTTCTTATGCATAATAGACACCCCTTCTTAGTTTTTAGCATATTAGAATAGCTAGAAGGAAAGTCCTGAAATTGCTGAACTGTATGTTTGATTCTTAAAGATAACTGTATAACTATATAGCTTTTATAATGTAACCATGTGATTGTGAAAACCTTGCGGCTGATGCTTCCTTTATCCTGAGTATGGTCAGATGAGTAAAAGAATAAGGACAAAAAATAAATAATAGGGAGGCATAAGGGGTGAAAAAAACTGGGGAGAGAGCAATATCAGTGGTCAATGAGAGGAAAGAGTAAAAGTTATGGGATGTATGGGATTTTTCCTTTTTTCTTTTTACTTCTTTTTCTGAGTGATGTAAATATTCTAAAAATGATCATGCAATGAATTTACAACTATGTGATGACATTGTTAGCCAATGATTATATACTTTGGATGGACTGTATGGTGTTTGAAAATATCTCAAAAAAGAAAAAAAAATGATTGACATATTTTTAGTTAAAAAACTATTAAAACATTCACTCTATTTAATTTCAATTTACAATAGAGTACAGGAAGATGCTTACGAAACAAATACATTTGTTCATATACATGTCTTTAAATGATAGACTTATAAATATGTAAACAACAATATAATAAAATTTCCAAACATTGCCTGTAAGAAATCAGGCAAATTTTCCCATAAACTATAAACCTTTCCAAGCCTTCAAGATAGATTATATAGCTGCACAAACATGGTAATAAACTTTTAACAAACAAACCAACTAAAGAAACACTTTGTAATCTGTCTTCTGCAAAATAGAGCCAAAAAAAAAAGTATAATCTTGATGTAATCACAACAGTTAATATAATTTAAGGGAAAATAAAGGCATAATAAAACTTATGGTGTTTAATGTTTAAAAAGATAGAGCTTAGCTATTTTGCTTGGTTCCTTGGACACTACATGATTTAACAAAATAAAACTTGCTGTTATCTTGCTGTCCATCGGTTGGTAGTGCCATTCAAACCACGCTGCAAATAAATAGCCATTCAATGTACCACTTTCCATGACAAGATAGCATTTTATTTTCATTTATGTGGATGAAGTGCGATTTCTTCAGCAAACTCAGCAAGAATTAAGGGGGCAAAAATGAACTCTGAATTTTTTTAAAAATTAGAAAATGAAAACACAAAGTCCTAAGAAGTAAACGAAGACTCTGCATTAGCATGCTGGTGTCAAAACACACATCCATGCCACATTTTAAAAAATCCCACAAGCCGTTCTTGCTTGCTAATTGGAGGCGCATATCTAAATTCAATAGTTTACCAATATCTTTTTGGAAGCAGGCCAAAAAGAAACAGTAAAATCCATGTTATAAAAAAAAAAAAACAGAAAAAGTTTCTCTTCTGTGCTGGTTTGAAAGGATGTATATCCCCTAGAAAAGCCATGTTTTTATCTAAATCCCATTTTGTAAAGGCAGAATAATCCCTATTCAATACTGTATGTTTGAATCTGTAATTAGATCATCTCCCTGGAGATGTTACCCAGTCAAGAGTGGTTGTTAGACTGGATTAGGTGACGACATGCCTCCACCCATTTGGACTTGAGAAGTTTCTGGAGTCCTAGAAAAGAGGAAACATCTTGAAGAATGAGAGATTCAGAGAGAGCAGAGTAGGACAACATAGCCACGAGAAGCAGAGTCCACCAGCCAGCGACCTTCAGAGATGAAGAAAGAAAATGTCTTCCAGGGAGCTTCATGAAACAGGAAGCCAGGAGAAGAAGCTAGCAGATGATGCCATGTCCGCTATGTGCCCTTCCAGATGAAAGAGGAACCCTGACAGTGTTCACCGTAAACCCTTCCAGATGAGAGAGAAACTGTGACTGTGTTCACCATGTGCCTTCTCACTTGAGAGAGAAACCCTGAACTTCATTGGCCTTGTTGAACTAAGGTATCTTTCCCTGGATGCCGACATTTCTATAGACTGTTGCAACTGGGACATTTTCTTGGCATTAGAACTGTAATCTAGCAATTTATTAATTTTTCTTTTTAAAAGCCATTCTGTTTCTGGTATATTGCATTCCGGCAGCTAGCAAACTAGAACATCTTCCCTAACAATTTTTTCCGGAAGCTGAATTTGAAGAGGAAGGGGGACTCTACAGGCTAAGAAAATCAGTTTATCAGTTTTCATTGTCATTGTCATTTTCATTGAAGTCAGCATCAGCAGCATCATCATTATACCATCAACATCATCTTCCTGACATAAGACGTGGGTGTCTCCACCCTGGAGCCACTTAACTGAGACCCAGTAAAGTAACTTAGAGCCAATATCTAAGAGCCAGTGTCCCATCAAGTCACTGGCAGGAAGTGCCATTTGAAGTTGAACCTGATGATGTGGCAAATACACTGCTGATTGATCCCTGAGCCATTTCTGTCCCATAAGGTTTAGGTACCAAACTTCTTGCCATTTTAAGGTCTTCAGCCCAACAGCTTCCTGATTCTAGTCCACAAGCCATTCCCATTCATTTTAATACTTCTATGTCATCGTGGATTTCAAACATGCTGTCAAAATTAAACAGACTCTCAAATATGTCATTAGAAATACTACAGTGGATCTCTGTCTTCTTGCTGAGGTTCATGATGATGAAATAGAGGTAGATGACGAGGTGAGGGAGACAGTAGGTTAACATGCTGCCCTGCTTCGAGGTTTCCCTGCCCCAAATTCTTGAAGGCAGTTTTCTGTAGAATAAGTTCTTGAAGTTGAGACTCTTTCTGTTTCATTCTTTCAGGGCTTCTCTGATTCTGTACCTCTAAATTCTGACATTCCTGAGCTGAGTTAGTAGGCAGAACAATCCTTTTGATTTCTTTCTTCTTTGTGGAGATAGTGTTCATGGCCATTGGGACATTTAAGGCATCATGGACTCATCGTCTGATTTTCTTCTGGTCCTAAGTTGATTCATTTGGTAAGATAATGATTATCAGCAGCACTCAAGTCAGGGACCAATTCTTCTGCCACTTCATTATATGAAGTGATTCCTTTCCTGTGAACCTTCTCACAAACCTTCATTGAAAAATGCCTCAGGCACTTGCCATTCTTCTCTCCTTTTCTGTTGCGTTTCTCAGTGGATAAGGTGAGGAATCTGAAGCCTGTTCTGTGATACAAAGTGTGTGTTAGAGGTGTGTGGACTTCTACAGGAGAGCATTTGGTGCTGCTGGTCTCTGAGGTGTACCAATTACCACTTGCAGTGCAATGTTGGCATTAGACTGTTCAAAGGTTTTAGGAAAGAGTTGCTTTCCAAGGGTATTTTCTGTAGAAGGATGAGCAGCTACTAATGATACCACAATTTTTCCAGGATTAAGATTCTAATCTATAAAGACTTTGAGTTCTCCATTGGCTTCACTTAGAATGGCATCTTTTGCCATGTTGCCAGATCTCTGAAATCAATTCTATATATGTTCACCCTCCAGAGAAGAAAGAATGATTTTTACTTTGTACCAGGAGTGTCCAGCAGGAATGATGTGCCTGAAGCACGGTAACCCACCCAGAATGTCAGTTTCACCCCTTGCATGCACCTTTCTGTGTTAATTCTCAAAGGAAACACATTTTAAGCCATGATACTTTAAGAATGAAATTTGCCTAATATATATTTATTTTCTAGGTATTTTCCTAACAGTTACATGACATTATAACAATGTTTCTCTCTGTTACAGTGAGTCAAGGAGGTGTTGCTTTGGTCTCTGATATGTGTCCAGACCCTGGAATTCCAGAAAATGGTAGAAGAACAGGCTCTGACTTCAGGTAGGAGATTAAAGAATGGTTTGCAAAGCACGATATTTTCCAGCACATATAACTTTCAGCTTATCATTTTTTGACTGGTTTGACCTTTCTATTTAAAATACAACTTCTCAATTCTTATTAAGCTATAAATTTCAGAGTTGATGATTTTCACTCTATGAACCAATATTAAAAACTTAACACTGAAGGCATACATTTATCTGTACATATATTCACACACACATACACATGATTTGTCTTAAGGTTTTTTCCTGTCTTTAACCTATTTTCATTTACATATTCTATTGCATTTTTAATTAATGTCTAAATGAAATAAGTGGACCAAAATTTTACTATAGCCTTATAATTATTTCATTAAATAAACTTTTAAAATGATGACTGTTGGTGGCAGCTAGTGTGATTTATTTCAGAAAATATTATGATTCATTTTGGATTATGATGAACTAAAGACTGCTTTTCAGTTATGTTATGAATGCAGTAGTGATTATGATAGTACAGTTACTTTGGTTGTTTTCATTTCTTTCAATTATTTAAAAGGGCTTAACACATGCCACCTTACAAAATGGACACCAGCATTAGGAGTTAGCTGAAAAATCAAAGAGTATAGAAGAGCAAAAAAGTGTGTCTTTCCTTATTGTGATTGCAACATTTCTGAGAGAGTTTAAAAAAATGTGTAAAGAATGAATTTAGACTACTGAAGCAACTGAGACATGACAGTAGGTAGTGATAAGGAGGAATGGTATTCAGTCAAATGGAAGCAACAATGGCATTTTAAAAATGGATAAAGAATCAAATATGTCTGTCGTAAAAAATCAGAGCAGTTATTACAAAGTTGCTATTTTATAAATGAAGTTTTTGTGAAAAGAAAAAAGTACAGATGTGATAATGAAATGCTTTTTATGTCACAGTAGCTGTCTGTCATATTTTGAAGGGAATAGCCTGTTCAAATAGGGATAGGTTAAAAAGCAAAAAATTTGAATATTACATGAAGAAGTCAGTGTTTCCATTCAAGTTTGCTAGAAGCAGAGCGTGAGATGAGGATTCTTATTTAAGCATTGTATTGGGGATCGGCTCTCTGGAGAAGGGCTGTAGAGGAAGCAAGATAGGGCTAAAGTGAAAAGCTCTGCAGGAACTAGTTTTAATTGGAGAAGTCTTCAGTCCAACCCTATAGGAGGTTCTGGAGCACAGATCACACCAACATGCTCCTCCCACCTTTTATAACCACTCCCCTGCCTGTTAATTGTTGGCTCTTTCCATTTGGCCCCAGGCCAGTCCTCCAGAGATAGTTGTTAGTAATTATTAGCACTGAAAGTAGGTGTGATTCAGTGGGTGCATCAGCTGCCAACAGGGATCTGGGAGACATATACAGTATCATTCCAGCCAGCACTGACCAAGTAAAGTGGTTAATGAAGAAGGATGACAGTTTCAAATATCACATAAACCAGCAGCCATTTGACTGCATCAAGCAATTTTATCTCTTCTGAAAACAAAGCAAACAGATGAAATTACAAATCCTTGCTAGAACTCAGAGTTTTTTCTCCTAACTATTCCTTCCTCCTCTCAAAAGTCACTTCCTCCATGGCCCTCTCAGGAAAAAAAATTGTTCTTCAGTCTCACCTTCAAAAGAAATTTATGCATGCCTCTATTAACGTTTACATCAATGAATTATGCCTTTACATATGTATTTCCCCCACCTGACTAAAACTTCTCCAAGACAAGGATATCCTCCTCAGTAACGGCAGCAGTACCTGGTATAAAATACTCAGCATATAGTTGTCAAATGTACTCTGTGGATTGGAGGGATTGCCCATACAGTACTCTGCCATCCCTGAAATTCTTCCCAGGAATTTAGAAACTTCCTTGGTCCATTTTGTAGACCGTGACCAATCTTAGGCTATAACTCTGTTTTAAAACAAAGTCAATCCCAATATATCTGACACTGCTAAAATATTCAAATTACATCTCATGATAAAGATAGCCACATAAATCACTTAATCTTCAAAAGGAAATGTGGAAGTCAGAAACATTCAGAGCCAGTATCTAATTAGCACCAGGGCAATCATGAAAATTTGTTTTAGTATCTTAGGTGAATGACCTGGACTTTACTTCATCTCACTCCATAGCAGCCTTATTTCAGACGAAGAGATGTAACTTCATGATAAATGTAGCTCTTAGGGCTGTGTTGACCTAGACAGGGACTAAAGCCAGACTGGGTGGGACCATTACCAGCCAAGAAAGAAATGTAGAACCATATTGAAGGTAGAACTTAAGTCAATCATTTTCTCAGTTTTCTGAAATTGCTACCTTGTTTACATATCTACAAATTCATGGCAGTCAAATAATATACAAGCTAGAACAATTATTTGAAAGGTTGAATTTCCTATTAAATGAAATATGCATGCATATAATTAATTTGCCATAGATATCTGTGTATGTGTGCATGTATGTATAAATATACAACTGTGATAAGCTAAATGTAGGAACTTTTATGTGGATTTCACAAGGCTTTTTTTCATAGATTGCCCTGTTATCTGCAAAGAAAGACAGCTTTTCTTTATTCTTTCCAGTCTACCTGTCTTCTATATCTTTTTAGTGGCTGAATGAACTGGATAGGATCAAAATATTATAAACTTAAAGGAAGTAGTGAGAAATGGTGAGACATCCTTGCCTTATTCCTGATCTTAGGTGGGCAATATTCTGTTTCTTTTTATTAGGTATGATATTATCTGTTAGTTTTTCATATATGTCCTTATCTGGTTGAGAAAGTGATCTTCTATTATTAGTTTGTTGGGAGTTTATATCTGAAATAGACATTGGATTTTGTCAAATAATTTTCTGCACCATTGAGATGATCTTTTTGTTGTTGCTAAAATGAAGAATTGCGCTGATTTTTAAAATTAAAGCAACCTTATATTTCTGGGATAAACTTCATTTGACCATGATGTATCATCTTTCAATATATTGTTGGATTTAGTTTGCTGTTTTGTGGAGGTTTGTTTTTTTTTTTGCATCTATGTTCATGAGAGATATTGTTCTGTAGTCTTGTAATGACTGTCAGGTTATGATATGAGTGTAATACAGGCCTCACAAAATTGATTGGAGGTTGTAGTAGTTAGGTTCAGGTGTCAACTTGGCCAGGTGCTGGCGTCCAACTTGTTCTGCTGCTGTGGACTTAAATCATCAGCATGTGAAATTCATCTATGGCTGATTGCATCTGCATTTGGCTAAGGGGAGTGCCTTCTGCAATGAGGGAGGCTTAAAAAGAGAGGTCAGAAGAAAGAGAAATAGCTCAGCTTAGCACAGCTGAGCACAGCAAGCTCAGAGCTCAGAGCTCAGAGCTCAGAGCTGGCTTAGACCCAGATGTTTGGAGATGCAGAAAGGAAACACCCCTGAGAAAGCCATTTGAACCTAGAAGCCGGGAGAGAGGGCCAGCAGATATCACCCTGTGCTTCCCAAATTAATGAAGTTTTAACTAAATAAATCCCCTTTATAAAAGCCAGTCCATCTCTGGTGCATTGCATTATAGCAGCCTTAGCAAACTGAAACAGAAATATTCTCTCTTGACTTTTCTGAAGGAGTTTCTGTAAAAATGGCTGCATATGTCTTAAAAGTTTGGGAGTATTTACCAGTAAAATCATCTAGACCTGGAGTTTCTTGTGAGAAGGATTTTAACTACAAATTCAACTTCTTGATGTCCTATAGCCTATTGAGGTTATCAATTTATACTTGAGTGAGCTTTGATAGTTTGTATCTTTCAAGGCATTTGTCAGTTCAAATTGTTATCAAATTAATTGGCATAATTTATTCATAACATTCTCATCATCTTTTATAATGTATAATGATGCTATGGCTCTAATTCCTGATATTGGTCATTTTTGTTTCCCTTTTACCTGACCCATCTCAGTGGAAATAAATCAATATTATTGATCTTCTCATAAAACCACCTTTAATTCCACTGATTTTTCTCTATTTCTGTTTGTCTACTAATTCATTGTTCTCTGTTCTGATCATTATTACTTCTTTCTCCTACTTTCTATGAGTTTCATTTGCTCTTCTTTTTTTTAGTTTCTGAAGGCTGAAGTTGAGGTCTGTGATTTAAGACCTTTCTTTTTTAATATAAGGCAAGGTAGATTTTGGAGCAAAAAATATTACCAAGAATAAAGAGAGTCATTTCATAAAGTCACTAAGAAGATATAGACATTTCAACCTTTCTTTTTTAATGTAGCTGTTTAATTCTATAAATTTTCTACTAAGAACTACTTTAACTGTATCCCATAATTTTTCTGTGTTAAGTTTTTATTTTCATACTTCCTATTTCCTTGTGTCTACCTCTATGATCCATGGCTTATTCAGAAGTGTGCTGTATAGTTTCCAAATATTTGGACATTTTCCAAGGATCCTTTTAGTCACAGAATATACTCAGGATGACTTGAATCCTTTTGAATTTATTGAAAACTATATGTTCTAGAATATGGCCTTTCTTGGAAAGTGTTCCATGTGCACTTGAAATTAATATATATTCTGTTGTTCAGTGAGTGATAAATGCCAATTAGGTCAAGATAACTGAGTGTTGCTCAAGTACTTGAAACCCTTATTGATTTTCTGACCATTTACATCTTTAACTGAGAGAGGAGTATTTAAATCTCTTACTGCAGTGATGACTAGGCTTATTTCTCATGGAAATTTTATCTGTTCTGCTTCATGTAATTTGAAATTCTGTTAGTAGATACATAAATGTTTGAAATGTCTATATCTTCTTAGTGACTTTATGAAATGACTCTCTTTATTCTTGGTAATATTTTTTGCTCCAAAATCTACCTTGCCTTATATTAGTATAGCCACAAAACCAACCTTGCTTTATATTAGTACAGCTTTCTTTTGATTATTGTTTTTCTGGTAATAATACATATGGTTTCTTATATCTGTTTCCAAATTTAATCTATTGCAATATGTTGTTTTGGTTAGTATGAAAAAGCCTAGCCTCACATCAAAAAATGGAGGAGTATTTAATAATCTTTTCAAATAATTGTGCATATAATTATCGTGTTATTTTCTTAAAGATTAGTTGCCAGGTGGAATAGAAAGACATAATAAACATTTTATTCTCTGTCACAGTCAAATCCATTGGCCTATCTTCCATTTTGAATGATCATTTTATACATGAATTATTTTGTACCATCAGCACTGGTTATTTGGCAAATATCATTTCAGTAAGTTCTTTCTTCCAACTGTTGAAACAATTCGTTATACAATATCAAAATATCACATTTGTTAAAGCACCACTTAACTCATCAGGAAAAAAAAAATCTATTGTTAAGCACTCAAGCTCATGGAGGGACATCCAATTTCCCAAACTTCTAGTTTTTATTATGAAAGCAGGAATTTTATCATTAATAAGAAACTTTGGCAATTATTTTCCTTGAAGAGAAATGTTCATCTGTTCATTTTTAAGAAAATGTTGGGCAAATACCTGAATATTAACAATCATTTTTTGTCACAGTTTCTTTCAAGCTAAAATGTGTTCCATAAAAGAAAAGGCAGCTAGTTCAACTTACAGCTCAAATAATTGCATGAATGTCTATCCTCAAGACAACTCTAATGCTTCTGTACGCATGACGGATACTTTATGTATTCAAGGTCAAGATTTGTTAAAATTAACAATCTTTACTGATCTTTCCTGTTTTATTAAGAGTGTTTTTAAGTAGCACTGGCTCTTGTTTCCTGCAAGCACATGGTGCCATTGCTTTGATTTGTTCTAAGACACCATCATTTTGCCCACCATTTCAATCCCACCATCAGTGGAAATGGCAAAATAGTGAAAAATGCATATGACAGCTTAGTATTCATATTATATAAATAGTTATGACCTTAAAGATGCTATGAAAGGGTCTCACTAACCTCCTCCAGAGATCTGTGATTCCTACCTTAAAAAGAGGTGTATTAAGTATACAAGTTGGTTCTATCTAGTGTGAACATATATTGTGGGAGTTATGAGAAGAAACAACATATAAAGAAGCATGCTACTTAGATATGTGCTGCATTATAAGTAAATTTATATTAAATGTCATCAATGTGATTGTTCAGTATTGTGCAGCAATCATGGGCATCAGATGTGCAAGACCTGTGTTTGTTTTTTGACTGCCTACACTATTAACTATCCATGTGATGGTAGAACTCAAGTGTATATTCTTCTATAAACTAGTGGAATACAGCCATGTAAAAATACCTTGTGACTGTTAAATTAAATGACATGTGAATTTGCCTAGGATATACATTCACAATGAATGTCAATGTTTTAAAGATAGGGAGGATATTCTTAATTGTATAAAGTATTTTTGAGACTGTTTTTAATGAAAGGATATTCAGTTCTTTTCTAAATTCTGATAATCAAAACTAACGGCCAACCTTGTCAAGACGAGTAGATGGAATTCATTTTCAGTTGGCACTGTATTTGTAATTTGGGGCTGATTCTGTTTGAAAAAAGTTTACTTTATTATGTTGGCATAATATTGCTTAGTTGATTTTATTTTTGTTATTATTCCTTTGGAACCCTTTTTCCAGCATTATCTATAAAGACTTCCAAATAAATGGAGAACAAAATACAAAGCTTTCTTATTTGAATCTGAGTTAGTTCTGGGACAATTTTCTCCACCATGGACCACTATCTAAAAGCAAAGTACATTTATTAGAAATGAACATTTATAAATAAGATTGATGGGACAGTTCAGATACAATATGTATAGGAGGGAGTTGTGATAGTGGTGGAGAGTTTACAGATGAATATTGACATTTTTTGTTCACCTGTTTCTTATGCTAGATTGGATATCTAGCATAGAATATCCAGTCTAGCATAGGAAACAGATGAACAAATCCAGGAGGATACAATGATCTTGATTTTTATAAATATGACTGTTTTAGTTTTCTCATTGCCAAAGCAAATAGCATGCAATGAGTTGACTTAACATGGATTTATTGGCACATAGCTTTGAAGGATGGAGAAGTTTGAAATCAAGGTGTCGTTAAGGCAATGCTTTCTCCCAGAAGGGAGGGCTCTGGTGCTTGCAGTCCTTGGTCCTTGGCTTTTCTGGTACATGGCAAGGCACGTGGTCACATCTGCTTACTTCTCTGGGTTCAGTTCTGGTTGTTCGCTCTGCTGTGACCATCCTGGTTCAGCTGGGCCACACCTTACTTGAAGTAACCTTATTACAAGGTCCAGTTTATAAGAGTTTGTACCTACCCAGAATGGATTAAGTTGAAGAACATGTTTTTCTGGGCTATCTAGCTCCAAGGCACCACAATGAGTATCAAGATTCAGGATGTTAACATAACTAGAAACCGTGTTTAGTCAGAGCCAGAGCAGGGATTTGAAACTTGGTCTTATTTACTTTGAACCCCCTATTGACTTCAACACTTTGTAATAAGAATAATTACAATGACTGATTTTTTCGCATTTACCATGCAGGACCACTGGATAGGGCTGTGTACTTTGTGGATTTTACAAAGTAGCCAGATTACAATTCAAGATATGCTTGAAATCCAACGTTGAGCCAGCATTCTAAGTCTTTTACCTAACCATGGGGTTGCATATACTCAGCCAAAGGGCCTTTAATTGATTCTAATTATTCTAAATAATTCCTGAGAGAGGCGTGTCATTTTCTAGTTTACACAAGAGAGCCACATAGACTAGCAGCAGCCATGCTACACACTGCTAGATGTTATTAATTCTAATCCTAAACCTATCCTTTAAAGCATTCTTTATCACATTTCATAGACACTGTCACTGAATGTAGGAGTCTCCCCGATTATCTAAAACTTGGGCTCCTCCTACGCTTCTTTGTTCCTCTCTCCTTTTCTTATACATTGTCCCTTCTGCTGACTTCATATCAACTCTACCAACAATCCTGATTTTATAAAAGCTGCTAAATCGATTTTAAAACTCTCTCTTCTTCAGAATGACAACTGCTACTTCAGTCTTCCCTTTCTTTTTGAAATCTTAATCATAGTATTAATCAGGTATGTGTTTCCTGCTTACCACCCTACACCTCCCGTGACAAGTGTTCTTAGTTGGCAGTTCTCTTAAAAGGACAGTGGAACAGTGTAATATAGAAAGAGAGGAGTAGCTCAGATAAGCAAAATCGGGAAGCACTGACAAACATGCCATAATTTTCTCTAGGACTCGGGCTTTCTGGTAAGATGAAATATATCTTACTACATCTCTGCCTCCCTTGTCCACACAAATGGTTTATATTTGTATGACAAGATGCTTTTTGCTACCACCTCACTCTATCCCATTATTTCAACCTTTCCCAGTAGGCTTTGTGTTCACAGCACATATTTATGTTTCTGTCACCTCGTTAGTGGTAAAGTCCTGATGGAAAGGGGACAGACCTTATTGATTTTATTTCTTATTACTGTGCCCAATGCATGGTAGATACTTTTCTGTTGAATTGACTTAAATTGAAGCTAACAAGCCTGTCCCGAGGGATATATGATCACAGTCCCATTAGTACCCTGTTAAACCAATTAAATAACCACTGTTGGTCAGAGAACAGATTAACAACTTTCTTAAAACATAACCTATCCTCAAAAAGGAATTTGAGGGGGTGCAAGGGTAGTTCAGTGGTAGAATTTTCGCCTGACATTAGGGAGACATGTGTTCGATTCCTGGCCCATGCACCTCCCAAATAAACAAACAAGCCAACAAACTAATGGAAAACCACACAAACAAATAGCGCTGCAATCAGGGGATACTAACATGGAAAAAGAATGAAGTGTGACCTCTGCCTTACAGCATACCAAAAAAAAAAGGGAAATTCAGTTTGAGAGATTGAAGACTGGTAGTTATGATTTAAAAACTAAATATTTACTTGTCACTATTGATATTTGTATGTCACCATTCACATGAATAACTTTTGCTCTTTTATCTTAGCACTTTTTCCTGCAAAGACGCTCACATTTATTTTTCATTTTATTTTATAAATATACTGTAAGGATTTAAGGGGTGTCTCATGGAATTATTTCTCATCAATGGAAGGAGAAACTGAGGTACATAATGGATTAATTGTGTAGTGAATGTAAAGCAGAAACAAATTCATAACACAAGTCCCTTTATAAACTACCGTTCATTTCTACTGAAGTCCACAATTAGTTCTCTTCTATTTCTTGGAGCACATTAGTATCTTTATTCATTGCTTTAAATGATTTGTAGTCAGCTTTCTTTTTCTCCATTATAGGTCAGCTTCAGGGACAATAAAGCCACCTGTCTCTTATGACAAGGAAATATAAAGGATCAGACTTGCAAATAGTGTATAAAACAGGAAATAAATTTGATAGGTATTTTTTCCTTTAAAACTTTTCCTTAAAATTTGCTTCAAGTCATGTTATTAAATTATTTTTTAAATTATGGAGGAATCAGAGAAACAGGGATAAATCATAAGCTATTTCGCGTTGTATTGTTTGTTGCCTTCAAGAATATTGCTGTGATGATTTGTCTTCTCAATTGATGGGGAGAATGTTGGTGAGATATCTAGGGGACTCTGGCTGTCTTCATCCTGCATGTCAACCTGCTTTTTTGCTCTTTTTGATTCTTTTCCTTACTTCCTATTTTTTTCTTTCATTATAATGAAAAATTCTATTAACCACATAAACCATAATCTTTGCATCATATTGTTTCTCCCCTTTAGCTCATCTTTTATTTCTATGATTTTACTTATTTATATTTTCCTTGAAATATTTATGCATGCATATCTTCTATCCTATCTACATTGCTAAGAGCTATTCTGTTACATATTCAGCACAGATAGTCATATAGTATCATAATTCAAACTTTCATCTTTTAGTTTTCTACTCAAATGTCACTTCCTGACCATGCTGTCTAAAATAAGACTTTCATTCATACCTCATCACTCCTCTCTGCCTAGCTTACTTTACTTCCACTTCCTAACACTACTTAAAATATGTTTTATTTGCATTTATGTTCATAATTTTATTTTAGTAAATCTAATACATATTTATTATCCCTCTTCCCCACAAAGGTATAAGATTTGTAAAGGATGAGAGTTTGTCTTATTTACTACTACATTCCCAAAGTCTAACATGCATTTGGCTCAAAATGGTGTTCAGTAAATACTTGCCAAATAGTTTATTTTTTACTTTTACATTAGGAATGTATTTCCATTTACATATTGGAAGGCAATGATAACTTTGATTGGCTATGCAGAATTTTGATTTACATATAAATGTTCAAGAATACAAGTATTCCTAATAGGATAGGTACTCTTTATTTACTACATACTCTGTCCTACTACTGGGTCCCTACTATTTGCTAGATGGTTTGCATATATGATTGCTAATCATAATAATAATAAGAAAATATATTATTGTAGCTATTATCATATTAAGAGATTATTTAATTAATCAGCCTGTTCTTTTTCATCAATAAAAACTCAGTTTACTAATAATAGAAACCTTTTTTTGTAAGTTAGAATTAAGTCATTATTTGAGCTTTTTTAAGTAAAATTTGGGAGTATGTGTTAGATTCAGTTGTCAACTTGGCCAGGTGAGCATACCTAGTCTTGTTGCTGCAGACATAAGCCAATGGTACGTGAACCTCATCTGTTGCTAATTACATCTGCAGTCAGCTAGGAGGCGAGTCTGCTGCAATGAGTGACGTTTGACTTATTGGCTGGTGCTTAAATGAGAGAGCGCAATGTTGCACAGTTAAGCAGCTTGGCATTCCTCATCTCAGCACTTGCAGCTCAGCCCAGGCCTTTGGAGATGCAGAAAGAAGTCACCCCGGGGAAAGTTGTTGGAACCCAGGGGCCTGGCGAGAAGACCAGCAGAGACCATCCTGTGCCTTCCACGTAAGAAAGAACCTCAGTGGAAAGTTAGCTGCCTCTCCTCTGAAGAACTAACAAAATAAATCCCCTTTTATTAAAAGCCAATCTGTCTCTGGTGTGTTGCATTCCGGCAGCTAGCAAACTAGAACAGATTTGGTACCAGAGAGTGGGGTGCTGCTGCGGTTTGCAAATACCAGATCTGTTGGAACGATGTTTTGGATGGCTAAGGGGAAGACTTTGGAGGAACTGTGAAGAGATTGATGAAGAAGTCCTGGAGTGTTTGAAGAGACTGTTGGTGTAAATGGAACCACTGCCAATCTTGACAAAGGAGGACACAAAAGGGAGAGATTGGAGTTTGCAGAGTGAGGACCATGGAAGCTCAGGTCTGAAGCCAAGAAACCTCGGCCAGGAGAGTGGACCCACCCATATACATGGAGAAGGTGAGTTTACCCTGACGAATGAGGATGAGCCTCTCATCTTGTTGCAGCGGAAGAGTTGTGCAGCCTCACGCCCTGGAGAAGGTAGAGCATGCGCCTTGAGGAACTGGGAGAGCCTGGCTGCCACCACATGGATGGGTTGAGCGTGTGCCCCAGAAATGGCAGAGAGCCCAGGGGTGGCCCTGATGCCTGGAGAGAGTGGAGCCCAGAGGTGGTCTCCTCGATGTTCCCCGAGGTTGATTTGGAAAGAGGTGGGCCACTGCATAGGCCCTTGGAAAGGGTGGGATTGCCACTTTCTACAGCCGAAGGATAAATGACTTTCAGACTTTGAAATCCAATGGTGTTTGCCTGCAGGTTTTCCTTCCAGTTTCTCCCTATGGATCCTGTGTTTATCCTTCTTTGCATATTGGCATCAGATAACTTGTTTTGAGATTCACAGGTCCACAGCAAGAAGAGAATTTTTGCACCTGCTTAAGGTGATGCTTGAAGTTGCCAAGTTGACAAGGAGTGGACATGTGTTAGTTAGATTCAATTGTCAACTTGGCCAGGTGAGCATACCTAGTCTTGTTGCTGCGGACATAAGTCAATGGTAGGTGAACCTCATCTGTTGCTAATTACATCTGCATTTAGCTAGGAGGCGTGTCTGCTGCAATGAAGGACATTTGACTTAATTGGCTGGTGCTTAAATGAGAGAGCACAATGTAGCACAGCCTAAGCAGCTCGGCATTCCTCATCTCAGCACTCCCAGCTCAGCCCAGGCCTTTGGAGATGCAGAAAGAAGTCACCCCGGGGAAAGTTGTTGGAACCCAGGGGCCTGGAGAGAAGACCAGCAGAGACCATCCTGTGCCTTCCACATAAGAAAGAACCTCAGTGGAAAGTTAGCTGCCTTTTCTCTGAAGAACTAACAAAATAAATCCCCTTTTATTAAAAGCCAATCCGTCTCTGGTGTGTTGCATTCTGGCAGCTAGCAAACTAGAACAGAGTAGTAATAGAAGCAATAGGAATTTTTAAAAGCATCCTAACTTGGTTTCTTGTTGAAAAATTTTCCCCTCCTTATGACACAATCACTTTTCACTTAGTATTCCTAAGCAAAAATCAAAGAACTATTTTATTTTCTGTAACCCAGATCTTATGCAATTTTTTAACCAGTGTTCTATTTTATAAATTATTTCTTTGCTACTCAATTCCACTATGGGGAAAAAAAAAACTGGGTTAAACAGGATAAAATGGGAATAAGCATTATTTCTAGCTTTTCATGTAAGTAAAGTAAGTTAATGGATATAAATTTTTCTCAACATCCTGTATTTGAATTTGCAGCACCCAAGTCTTCTGACAGGCTTCAGAGTGTTTTTAAAATTTGAAAAACTTATAGAGACATAACACTTTTCTATGCCCTTTACTGAATGCAGGCATGTAGCTGTCTATAGAAATTCCAGTTACCAGGAAACTGAAGTAATCTAGAAAAAATATTTGCCAATGACTATTTCTCTTTCAAAGGGCACTGACTGTATTTTTAAGAACTACTTAAAGAAATACCACAACCAATATTTTCCTGTTCACAGTAGTTTGAAACCTTAAGTCCCTTTGCAAAAGGGCACACTGAAATTTTTTCAGATAACCTTTATGTGGTTAAAGCTGTTTCCTATAAATAATCCAGGAATACACTGAAGGGTATTTTGTGGAATTCTCTCTCTCTTCTACATTCTTTTCAATCTCTGCAATGATACAATAATTTTTGCCCAACTGAAAATTCATTTAGATTTCTAGGACTAAAGATTATTGTTATTTAAACATATATTTGTTAGTTTCAAAGCACAAAAGATATTGCTGAATTGATTAGCTAACCCACTTTATTGTAATCATCAGATATAGCATTTACAGGACCATCTGAATGCTAACACTCTTTCTGTATTATTAATTTGTCTGGTTCTTGGCTTCCTCATCTTAAAAAAGGGGAGTGATCAAAATAGGTTTTGGTGATTGCTATGGTACAGTAGAGGTTTAAAACTCTGTGTTATCAGTCATGTTTTTGCCACAGTCTAGTTTAGAATAAGACCCTACAAAACTTCCATGGCACTATCCAGGTAACACTAATAAGTTTTGAAGCTTACCAAGAATATGTAAGCAATCATTAGTGATATCCAAAGAGTTGCCAACTCTAAGAACAACTTTAAAGCAGTGAATATTAATTGGTCAGCCAGTACACTTATTTTGGAATCCTTCTCCCTGCTGCCTGAAGCTCCCAATTCCATTCAGAAATTTTCAGGATCTCAAACTATCCATTTCCTTTTTCTCTATACTTCTACCATAAATGTGTGGAAGGAAATAATGTCTGATGGTCTTAGCTAGAGAGAAAGCAGTCTGATTATCCTAGTGGCTCTCAACCTTGCCACCAGGCACACTCTATCTCCCAATGATTTTGATTTAATTGTTCTGGAGTATGGTCTTGGCATTGGGGTTTTTAAAATCTCCTTATGTGATTCTAATTTACAAGCAAAATTGACAGTTTTTGGACTACCTGGTTTATATCATCCCTGATAAGATATTAGTGACTGGAGAATATAATCTACTCAGAAGTCCTTGCATTTGAAAATGGAGGTTTGATTTTACAAAAATCCTCTGATGAAATAGACTTCATCATTAGAAGGCCCCTCCAGTATCTTCTGTCTTTTCTATCTTGTACATGTCACCAGAAGCCAGAAGAAACAAACATTGCCAATTTGATCCCCTCCTGCAAAAATGTTGCCAACTCTTGGCCTCCCTTTAAAGTTCTAGTAAAACTAATAAAGAAAGCGCTGTCTGAGCACTTCCTTGAGCAAATCCAGAGTCACCATGATGGAATACTAATGGGAATCAGAAACCAGGAACAAGCATGAATCTAGAAGCAAATACACACTGCCTTTGAGTTTTCTAGGATTTGTGACCTATTATCGAGATTGCTGTCACAAATACCAGCACTTTAACACTAGCAGTGTCCCAAGGCATGTCAGGCAAGAAATTTGACCTCAGGCTTAGTTTCTCTGTCCACCATCTGCTGCTGGCCCAGAGGGACAGAGCTGTCAGGCACCCACTGATGACAAAGCCAAATGTACCACACAAAATCAATCCTAGGGCAGCGGCGGGGGTGGGGGTGGGAGTTGAGTGCCAGAAGATTTTCCATGGGAAAAAAGCAACCCTGAAGAGTTTCATATATAATTAATATAAAACCAAATTTTATATCACTAACCATAACATGTTAGCCTGTACTTAAAATGTGACTCCAATATCATTGTGTTTCAGTATCCTGAGAGCTCAATATAAAATAGTAAGTTAGCCAAGCAGCCTATCAAGTGTTTCTTAAGTCCTGAAACTTCAAAGTTAACATATATAAATATGAAGGGTTAATGCAGAAAACTTTATTTCAAGAGGTTTTTTTAAAAATCATGAACTCGTTTAAATTTAAAATTATGAAAATACAAAAAATTAAAAACTAAGATTGCTACCACAAGGTCATAGGAGGATTAGTGAAAAATATCTACTCTTGGCTGTTTTAAGGACATTGGATAGAAAGATCAGTAGAACATTCAAATGGATATATATCTTATTATTATAAGCCTATTATTATTATTTACTCACATTTAAATTTTTTTGTTTATTTATTTCCTTATTTACTCACATTTTTAAATCAGATAACACATCCACTTTTTTTTTACTATATTGTAATCATTAACTGATAAAAACATATTTTTACAAAGATCTGGTGGAATGCTGTTTATGCTAGATGTATGTGATGGAATGGAGATTGGAGTGGGTGCTGTGGATCACTCTTTATAAGTACCGCTCTTTCAGACTTTTGGTTTAGACTGGGGCAATGGTTGTCTATTTCCCTCCCAGCTTGTCTGAGTGACATGTCCCACCACCATCAGCAATAATTGTTTAATGTTGCAGAAGACACAGCGGCGAGCTGGGAAGAGTAAACAGGAAAGGCACCACTGCTAGGACTGCATTTTAGAGACTTTGGACGGAGGCTTTTGAGGTTTGAAAACATCCCTTTCTCAGCCTACTCTTAGGTGATACTGAAGCACTTGATGCTTGCCTGAGAATTGCTGGTTTGACTCTGGTTTCTGTATCTATATTTGAGTGGAAATACAGTAGCTAGTTAGGTGGGTTTTAGATTTAACTGTGACGGATGTAGATTCAAACTTCCATGTTTCCTTTTCAATTTATTAAACACTCTCTTTGGCCTCAATTCCAGAATATGATTATGAAAGTTGGTGAGAAGGAGAAAAAGTGAAAGATCAGGAGCAGGCGAGTTTTAAAAATTAGGAAAAACAATTTGTCAGTTTTGAACTTACTGATACCAGTTGCAGTTATTTGATTTTTTTTAATTCCTCAACTATTTTTTAGTACCAGAATTTTGATAGGTGTTCAGAGAGTACTGGAAACCACTGTAGACATCAGCAATAAGCAGAGAAGGTGACACCTTGTGGTAGTACTACATTCTTTTGCCCTCAAAAGGAAGCAGTCATTGGCTTGTTATTGAGAGATTTTAGAAACTGATGCCTTTGCTTTTGAAACATCTTGTTTACTGAAAGGCAATCAACTCTGGGATGGGATAATACAGTTAACCATCTCATCCCATTCATGCCTTCTAGTGTATCAATCAGTTTTTCAAGTCTTTGGTTCAGAGCAGATTTTAATAATGGGCAAGAGAAAAGAATAAAGAGTCTCTTGGCCTGGTAAGAAGAACCACCAGGTAGAAAAGAGAAATGTGCAAAATGGGACAACCTGATGCAACTTAATCTGGGTATTAATTGAAGCAGAGCAGTAAGCTATTGCTTTATTCATCCAACACTGGTTTTCCTTTGCTTTGTGTTCATTTTTCCCAAAGTAAAGGAGAAGAGAAAGCACAAAATACTACTTGGGGCAATGTCTGGAAACATTCATGAACCAAGGCAATCTCTTCATCTATTTACTAATCCATTCATTTCCTTGAGAAAAATGAACCAACCCCCTTGGAAACGGTGCCAGTGCCTTGGGATATAATGACAAACAAATCAACAAATAACTGGAAAAAGATCTGTATGTTTTACACAGAGTGTCAGAGGGAAAGTCCCTCTGGTAAGATAACATCAAAGCTGGAGCCTGAAGGATGAAAATGAAAAACTCTAGCTGCATTTAAAAAGTGAGAGTAGAGACAGTCCAGGAAAAAGGAAGAGCATGTGCAACCATCCCAAGGCAGGAAGCTCCTTCTTTGCCTCCTTTCCCCAGAGGTTGAAATAAATGTTAAAGGTTTATAAGTAAAAAGTATAAATAAATGTCAGACAAACAAAGCAGCAAGTATGTAACTGCATGAAGGAAATGGGATGGAAGGAAGCCAGGCACATCTATTTTTTCTCATGACATTTACGGTTTGGTTTTATATATCTATGTAGGATGGTACGATCTTGGCATCAACTGCTCAGGTATATTTTCTTTTCTTTTATTTACAATATCCTGATTGATTGCACTCTTCTCAGATTTGCTTAGTCCTACTTCCATTGTTAAATGTATGAGACAATATAAGACTTCATTTTTTTAGGAATTACCTATAATTAATACGATAAAGAAGAAGAGACACTTCTAAGAGGACATTATTTTGTTGTGCTAAAGTAGTGCACATGGTAGAGAGGAGGTATTCAAGTAAATAGAAAAAGCATATTTAGAGATATAAGTGTGGCCATCATTACTGGTCCCAGGATTTTAGAATGTGTAATATATAAGAAATAACACTGAACTAATGTTTTAGCTGAGTTGCATTGCATTTACAGCTATTTAAGTGGCTGGGTTACTTCGGTGAAGTTGCTTAGCTTTCCTAGGTCCTGGAGCTTGCACTGGAAGTTCTCTCCTTTGTTCCAGGTTCCCTAGAAATTATTGGGAGGCAAAAATTTTCATTGGAGTGCCATCCCCAAAACAGGAAAGAGTGAAAAAAGGGAAGAAGAGATAGCACACAGGAGAAAAAATAGCTATGCACAATTTCATAACCTATCTAGCAGATTGCTCAGCCTCACAGGATGCTTTTACACAGGGTGAATTACTGGGATTTGGGTATTCATCCAAAAGCTCCATCTCAGCCCCTGTGTCCTGCTGGTCAAAGTATGCCCTACAGGCGTTTACTTCCCCACATTTCTGGGTTGTAGTCTTCACCTTTTCAGGCAGCAAATCCACATATCCCCCAGGCTCAAACCAGGCCGTGCTTGTGTGAGGTAGGTTTTTTTTGTCCATTCATACCTTGCAGGGTTGGCAGCAGCAGCTGTCATCTGGCTTCATAACCACAGGAACAGGGAGCCATTACCTGGTTCCTCTTGCCAGAAAGGAAGGCAGGTGAACTGACGGGGTGAATGAGAGGGGATGCAGGTAAACTGAGTCCAGTACACTCCTGTTTGCTGAATCTTTGTCATAAGCTAGATTGTGTTCCAGGAAGGCTATGCTCATTTTATCTTCAGATGACTTCTAAGTTTACTTCTGATAAGCATGTGTGTGTATTTGTGTATGTGTATGCTTAGTTACGATAATATCTACACTGATAATTATAATTTTCAATACTGAATGATACCAGTGTTCTGTTCTCTTTCTCCCTATCCCCAACCCCTGATGTTGTTATTATTATACCTGGCTTGGGTTTTCCTTGCCAGGCCTGGGTTTTTTTTTTTTTTTTTTTTTTTAATTAATTAAAAAGAGAATTAACAAAACAATTAGAAATCATTCCAATCTACATGTACAATCAGTAATTCTTAATAACATCATAGTTGCATATTCATCATTTCTTAGTACATTTGCATCGATTTAGAAAAAGAAATAAAAAGACAACAGAATAAGAATTAAAACAATAATAGAAAGAAAAAAAACAAAAAAAACAAAAACAAAAAACCTATACCTCACATGCAGCTTCATTCAGTGTTTTAACATAATTGCATTACAATTGGGTAGTATTGTGCTGTCCATTTCTGAGTTTTTATATCCAGTCCCGTTGTACAGTCTGTATCCCTTCATCTCCAATTATCCCTTCTCTTTTTTTTTTTTTTTTTTAATTAACGGAAAAAAAGAAATTAACCCAACATTTAGAGATCATACCATTCTACACATGCAATCATTAATTCTTAACATCATCACATAGATGCATGATCATCATTTCTTAGTACATTTGCATTGGTTTAGAAGAACTAGCAACATAACCGAAAAAGATATAGAATGTTAATATAGAGAAAAAAATAAAAGTAATAATAGCAAAATCAAAACAAAACAACACAAAACAAAACAAAAACCTATAGCTCAGATGCAGCTTCATTCAGTGTTTTAACATGATTACTTTACAATTAGGTATTATTGTGCTGTCCATTTTTGAGTTTTTGTATCTAGTCTTGTTGCACAGTCTGTATCCCTTCAGCTTCAATTACCCATTGTCTTACCCTGTTTCTAACTCCTGCTGAACTCTGTTACCAATGACATATTTCAAGTTTATTCTCGAATGTCCATTCACATCAGTGGGACCATACAGTATTTGTCCTTTAGTTTTTGGCTGGATTCACTCAGCATAATATTCTCTAGGTCCATCCATGTTATTACATGGTTCATAAGTTTATCTTGTCTTAAAGCTGCATAATATTCCATCGTATGTATATACCACAGTTTGTTTAGCCACTCTTCTGTTGATGGAGATTTTGGCTGTTTCCATCTCTTTGCAATTGTAAATAATGCTGCTATAAACATTGGTGTGCAAATGTCCGTTTGTGTCTTTGCCCTTAAGTCCTTTGAGTAGATACCTAGCAATGGTATTGCTGGGTCGTATGGCAGTTCTATATTCAGCTTTTTGAGGAACCGCCAAACTGCCTTCCACAGTGGTTGCACCCTTTGACATTCCCACCAACAGTGGATAAGTGTGCCTCTTTCTCCGCATCCTCTCCAGCACTTGTCATTTTCTGTTTTGTTGATAATGGCCATTCTGGTGGGTGTGAGATGATATCTCATTGTGGTTTTGATTTGCATTTCTCTAATGGCCAGGGACATTGAGCATCTCTTCATGTGCCTCTTGGCCATCCGTATTTCCTCTTCTGAGAGGTGTCTGTTCAAGTCTTTTTCCCATTTTGTAATTGGGTTGGCTGTCTTTTTGTTGTTGAGATGAACAATCTCTTTATAAATTCTGGATACTAGACCTTTATCTGATATATCATTTCCAAATATTGTCTCCCATTGTGAAGGCTGTCTTTCTACTTTCTTGATGAAGTTCTTTGATGCACAAAAGTGTTTAATTTTGAGGAGTTCCCATTTATTTATTTCCTTCTTCAGTGCTCTTGCTTTAGGTTTAAGGTCCATAAAACCGCCTCCAGCTGTAAGATCCATAAGATATCTCCCAACATTTTCCTCTAACTGTTTTATGGTCTTAGACCTAATGTTTAGATCTTTGATCCATTTTGAGTTAACTTTTGTATAGGGTGTGAGAGATGGGTCTTCTTTCATTCTTTTGCATATGGATATCCAGTTCTCTAGGCACCATTTATTGAAGAGACTGCTCTGTCCCAGGTGAGTTGGCTTGACTGCCTTATCAAAGATCAAATGTCCATAGATGAGAGGGTCTATATCTGAGCACTCTATTCGATTCCATTGGTCGATATATCTATCTTTATGCCAATACCATGCTGTTTTGACCACTGTGGCTTCATAATATGCCTTAAAGTCAGGCAGCACGAGACCTCCAGCTTCGTTTTTTTTCCTCAAGATGTTTTTAGCAATTCGAGGCACCCTGCCCTTCCAGATAAATTTGCTTATTGGTTTTTCTATTTCTGAAAAATAAGTTGTTGGGATTTTGATTGGTATTGCATTGAATCTGTAAATCAATTTAGGTAGGATTGACATCTTAACTATATTTAGTCTTCCAATCCATGAACACGGTATGCCCTTCCATCTATTTAGGTCTTCTGTGATTTCTTTTAGCAGTTTTTTGTAGTTTTCTTTATATAGGTTTTTTGTCTCTTTAGTTAAATTTATTCCTAGGTATTTTATTCTTTTAGTTGCAATTGTAAATGGGATTCGTTTCTTGATTTCCCCCTCAGCTTGTTCATTACTAGTGTATAGAAATGCTACAGATTTTTGAATGTTGATCTTGTAACCTGCTACTTTGCTGTACTCATTTATTAGCTCTAGTAATTTTGTTGTGGATTTTTCCGGGTTTTCGACGTATAGTATCATATCGTCTGCAAACAGTGATAGTTTTACTTCTTCCTTTCCAATTTTGATGCCTTGTATTTCTTTTTCTTGTCTAATTGCTCTGGCTAGAACCTCCAACACAATGTTGAATAATAGTGGTGATAGTGGACATCCTTGTCTTGTTCCTGATCTTAGGGGGAAAGTTTTCAATTTTTCCCCATTGAGGATGATATTAGCTGTGGGTTTTTCATATATTCCCTCTATCATTTTAAGGAAGTTCCCTTGTATTCCTATCTTTTGAAGTGTTTTCAACAGGAAAGGATGTTGAATCTTGTCGAATGCCTTCTCTGCATCAATTGAGATGATCATGTGATTTTTCTGCTTTGATTTGTTGATATGGTGTATTACATTAATTGATTTTCTTATGTTGAACCATCCTTGCATACCTGGGATGAATCCTACTTGGTCATGATGTATAATTCTTTTAATGTGCTGTTGGATACGATTTGCTAGAATTTTATTGAGGATTTTTGCATCTGTATTCATTAGAGAGATTGGTCTGTAGTTTTCTTTTTTTGTAATATCTTTGCCTGGTTTTGGTATGAGGGTGATGTTGGCTTCATAGAATGAATTGGGTAGTTTTCCCTCCACTTCAATTTTTTTGAAGAGTTTGAAGAGAATTGGTACTAATTCTTTCTGGAACGTTTGGTAGAATTCACATGTGAAGCCATCTGGTCCTGGACTTTTCTTTTTAGGAAGCTTTTGAATGACTAATTCAATTTCTTTACTTGTGATTGGTTTGTTGAGGTCATCTATGTCTTCTTGAGTCAAAGTTGGTTGTTCATGTCTTTCCAGGAACCCGTCCATTTCCTCTAAATTGTTGTATTTATTAGCGTAAAGTTGTTCATAGTATCCTGTTATTACCTCCTTTATTTCTGTGAGGTCAGTAGTTATGTCTCCTCTTCCATTTCTGATCTTATTTATTTGCATTCTCTCTCTTCTTCTTTTTGTCAATCTTGCTAAGGGCCCATCAATCTTATTGATTTTCTCATAGAACCAACTTCTGGCCTTATTGATATTCTCTATTGTTTTCATGTTTTCAATTTCATTTATTTCTGCTCTAATCTTTGTTATTTCTTTCCTTTTGCTTGCTTTGGGGTTAGCTTGCTGTTCTTTCTCCAGTTCTTCCAAATGGATAGTTAATTCCTGAATTTTTGCCTTTTCTTCTTTTCTGATATAGGCATTTAGAGCAATAAATTTCCCTCTTAGCACTGCCTTTGCTGCGTCCCATAAGTTTTGATATGTTGTGTTTTCATTTTCATTCGCCTCGAGGTATTTGCTAATTTCCCTTGCAATTTCTTCTTTGACCCAGTCGTTGTTTAGGAGTGTGTTGTTGAGCCTCCACGTATTTGTGAATTTTCTGGCACTCTGCCTATTATTGATTTCCAACATCATTCCTTTATGGTCCGAGAAAGTGTTGTGTAAGATTTCAATCTTTTTAAATTTGTTAAGACTTGCTTTGTGACCCAGCATATGGTCTATCTTTGAGAATGATCCATGAGCACTTGAGAAAAAGGTGTATCCTGCTGTTGTGGGATGTAATGTCCTATAAATGTCTATTAAGTCTAGTTCATTTATAGTTATATTCAGATTCTCTATTTCTTTGTTGATCCTCTGTCTAGATGTTCTGTCCCTTGATGAGAGTGGTGAGTTGAAGTCTCCAACTATTATGGTATATGAGTCTATTTCCCTTTTCAATGTTTGCAGTATATTCCTCACGTATTTTGGGGCATTCTGATTCGGTGCGTAAATATTTATGATTGTTATGTCTTCTTGTTTAACTGTTCCTTTTATTAGTATATAGTGTCCTTCTTTGTCTCTTTTAACTGTTTTACATTTGAAGTCTAATTTGTTGGATATTAGTATAGCCACTCCTGCTCTTTTCTGGTTGTTATTTGCATGAAATATCTTTTCCCAACCTTTCACTTTCAACCTATGTTTATCTTTGGGTCTAAGATGTGTTTCCTGTAGACAGCATATAGAAGGATCCTGTTTTTTAATCCATTCTGCCAATCTATGTCTTTTGATTGGGGAATTCAGTCCATTGACATTTAGTGTTATTACTGTTTGGATAATATTTTCCTCTAACATTTTGCCTTTTGTATTATATATATCATATCTGATTTTCCTTCTTTCTACACTCTTTTCCATATCTCTCTCTTCTGTCTTTTTGTATCTGACTCTAGTGCTCCCTTTAGTATTTCTTGCAGAGCTGGTCTCTTGGTCACAAATTCTTTCAGTGACTTTTTGTCTGAGAATGTTTTAATTTCTCCCTCATTTTTGAAGGATAATTTTGCTGGATATAGGAGTCTTGGTTGGCAGTTTTTCTCTTTTAGTATTTTAAATATATCATCCCACTGTCTTCTAGCTTCCATGGTTTCTGCTGAGAAATCTACACATAGTCTTATTGGGTTTCCCTTGTATGTAATGGATTGTTTTTCTCTTGCTGCTTTCAAGATCTTCTCTTTCTCTTTGACCTCTGACATTCTAACTAGTAAGTGTCTTGGAGAACGCCTATTTGGGTCTAATCTCTTTGGGGTGCGCTGCACTTCTTGGATCTGTAATTTTAGGTCTTTCATAAGAGTTGGGAAATTTTCAGTGATAATTTCTTCCATTAGTTTTTCTCCTCCTTTTCCCTTCTCTTCTCCTTCTGGGACACCCACAACACGTATATTTGTGCGGTTCATATTGTCCTTGAGTTCCCTGATACCCTGTTCAAATTTTTCCATTCTTTTCCCTATAGTTTCTGTTTCTTTTTGGAATTCAGATGTTCCATCCTCCAAATCACTAATTCTATCTTCTGTCTCTTTAAATCTATCATTGTAGCTATCCATTATTTTTTCTATGTTTGCTACTTTATCCTTCACTTCCATAAGTTCTGCAATTTGTTTTTTCAGTTTTTCTATTTCTTCTTTATGTTCAGCCCATGTCCTCTTCATGTCCTCCCTCAATTTATCGATTTCATTTTTGAAGAGGTTTTCCATTTCTGTTCGTATATTCAGCATTAGTTGTCTCAGCTCTTGTGACTCATTTGAGCTATTGGTTTGTTCCTTTGACTGAGCCATATTCTCAATCTTTTGAGCGTGGACAGTTATCTTCTGCTGCTGGCGTCTGGGCATTTATTCAGATTTCTCTTGGTGTTGGACCCAGCAAGGTTGTAATATTTTTCTGTGAAATCTCTGGGTTCTGTTTTTCTTATCCTGCCCAGTAGGTGGCGCTCGTGGCACCCGTTTGTCTGCGGGTCCCACCAGTAAAAGGTGCTGTGGGACCTTAAACTTTGGAAAACTCTCGCCGTCCTGGGGGTTCGCTAGCCGAAACGGCTTGAGCTGGCCCGGGGTCCGAACGCAGGGAGGGTTGCTGGTCGCCTCAGCCAGGGAAAGAGCCCGTCCGAATTTCCTAGTCGGCCCTGGGCAACAAGCGTGGCGGGAGGGCGCCAGCGGCAGCGGCCCGCCCAAGAGAGTGCACGTTCCCCGGGAGTCACGGGTTTGGAAGGGGCCTCCCCCACCCGTCACCGTTCTCCGCGGCCTGGGGGTTTCCGATCCAATTCTCTCAGTTGGTCCGGGGGCTGCGCGTGGTGTGGGCGCCAGCCGTCTTTGTTTCAGGGGACCGCCTCTCCAATTCTCCCAGCCGGCCCGGGAAGGGGGAAGGGAGTAACTCCGGCCGCTTGCCACCCCGCCCGGTAAGGCCCGCGCGCCTCGGCGATCTCACCCGAGCTGCTTCTCTCAGCCAGCCAGCCGTTTCAGGATGGGGTACGCTGTCTTTTTTATCTCTGTTGTGGCTTTGGGCGCTTTCTGTATCGTTTCTACTCCCCTAGTAGGTGTCCTGGAGAAGAAACTAAGATCCACGCGTCTTACTAAGCCGCCATCTTCCAGGAAGTCTCTCCAGGCCTGGGTTTTGTGATTGTCAGTCAGTTAGTTGAAGTTATGAGGAATGAAGGATAGATCAGCATATTGGAAATTTAGATATAAGTTCAGGAGAAAATGTTTTTAAATCAGCCTCTGTATATTTACATCATTATGGCAGATCGATCATGGGTGCCAGCTATAAGTTTCAGGGTAAGAGAAATTTTAAATCTATACATTGTATGATCTTGAGCCGGTGACCCTGTGAGTCTCATTTTTCTGATCTGTGAAATGGGGATAAGATAACTCTGGTGTTGAGTTATCATGGGGTTTACTTGCTGAGTGCCTATAACAGTGTTAAGTGATTAATATTATTTGTTCCTTTGCCTGCTTCCCATACCTTGTTAGCATCTTGTCACTGATTTTGCCTGCTCATAAAATAAAACAAAGAAATTTCTGTTGCTGTTTTTGGTCCTACACTCTAGCATATGCACACTACACAGGCAAGAGCTGCAAGGTGTAGCACATTCTCCTGGTGTCCTCTTTCCTTTCCTCTGATTCTGACATACTGTTCCTTGTTTTTCCCACTCAGGCTGCATAGGAAAGAGAAGATCCAATAAATCATCTCATGCCCCAGAGTCCGAAGGGTTCCTTTGGTTTTCTCACCCTAAGTAGAAAAAAGCATAGAGACTGCTATACTCTGGGCACTAGAATATTGTTAGCAAAGGAGAGAAGAGGTGTCTTCAGCCTCTGATCTCATCAGAAGATTCAAATGAGATGGGAAAAGGGACTGTCAGGAAAGCTTTACCCACAGTGGTCACCATCTCTCAGAGAGTGCTAATTCCCCCCAATTCCTGCTACATGCAAATCCCTATTATCTGCTTGCCTGTTCCTTACAGAAATGTGTTATTTTAATATTGTGGAAATGACTTTCTCCTCTTTATAAGGAGGTGGGGAGGGGGGGTTATGAACATGAGGATTGATTTTTCTCCTTTGCTTCATGAAGTTCCCTTGTTTGGTAAATAGCAGGTTCCTATGAACTTATAATAAACTTGAAAGATTTTAATTAAATTTCTTCACAGGAAAATTCACACATTTTTCTAAATGCAGTGCTTTTAAGTACTGGTCTTAGATGAAAAATCACTAGTCATTTGAAAACCCTTTCAAAGCATTATCATTGCTTACATCCTTGAAACACCTTGTATTTTGATCACTGTTAGGGATTTTTATTGTGCTATTAATAACATCCAGTATTTTAAAATAATATAAAGTATTAGTTTCTTCTCTTTCCTTAGGCTAGAAAGAGCCATCTACTTTCTATTACATTCTTAGCAGTGCTAAATTGCCTTAAGGCTTGAGGAGAATTAAAAATTGTTACTATAAAAGGAAAAATGACCCAGAAATGGCACATTATGTGAGAAAATCAAAAAGGTAATAAAAAAGGTAATAAAAAGCATTCCAGTATCTAGAACAGCTGCATATTTATCTATTTGATGATGGTATTGTCTGGAATACTATTTAAGCTGTACAGTCTGACAGTCAGTTTACTTGCATGTTCACTTTACTTGCAAATTATCTTTATAACCTTATTGGTCTCATTTATTGGTAACCAAACTTTCAGTTAATAGAGATGAACCAATTAAGTATCTAAGTTTCTTTCCAAGTGGTATAATGGCTATTTTTTTTTTTTTCTTTTTAGGAATCGGTGAGGTTTTCTAAAACAATTTGTTTTGAAGTAGAGGCAAATAGTCAGAAAGATACCCTTGCAAGATTGATTTGGAGGTGGGATTTTACCCTCATGCCATATCAGGATTTTGCTCCCTAAAACCTTCCACTTCAGTGGTTCGTTGTACATTTGGGAAGATGATCTCTGAATTTATGCTTTTGTCTCGTGGTCTGTCCTGTCCATTCATTTCACAAATGTTTACTGCAGCAATATCATCTGCTTATAAACTGCATTAGAGCCTGTAAGAGATTCCAAGGTGAATGAAGCACAATGAATTTCCTTGGGGAGTAACTCTCCTGGAACCTGCTATTGCTAAGTGGTCTCTTTTCCCAGCTGGCTACTTGTGTGATATCTATTAATATTTCTCAAATCGAACATGCAGTGGAGCAGTGAAAGCACTAAGCCACGTGTCTCAAAACTAGAGAAAGTAGGAGGATGGGCAGTGAGGAAATAAACCTAAGTCTTTGTGATTAAAGAAGAAAGGTAGAGATGGGGAACTCTGAGACTTGAAGTGGTGCAACACCTTCCCTGGCGTTTAGATTAACAACTGGAAAATATTATTCTGCACAAGCTAGGCTACTCCCCATTCTCTGAATAAACCACCAAGTTTGATACCAGCAGGGCTTGGCTACAGTGGCATTTCAGTCTGAGAATATATGTACTCATTTTATTTAAAAAATCATCTTGCAAGGCCACCCCAAATTTCAGTTGCTGTATGTAGCCTTTTCATACCTCTTCACTAAAGGCAAAATCAGTTGTTTTTCTATTGGTGTTCCCACAACAATTTATATTTATTTAGCACATTGCCCATACCCATCTGACAAAATGTCTCTTGCCTCTAATGGTTCATCATTGCATCCTCATAACTTGCATTGTGACTTGGGCATAAAAAGCTCAACATAATCATCAAACAATTGTGGTTAAGGAAAAGAAAGACTGATGTACAAGGGTGAAGAGTAGAGGGATTTGGATGTTACCATTATTTCTTAATCCTATTTTACTGTTAGATTGGCATATATGGCTTCAGGAAAATGACTTTCTTTTATTCATTCATTCAACGAATATTTATTTGAGTACCTAGGATGAACCAAGCACTGTGCAAGGCAGTTGGGATATTTTCTATGTAGGATTATGACTTGAATCTAAATTCTCTACAAATTTTGAAGAGCATTAGAAGTGTTCTAAAAGTTTTTCTTCTCTCGTTTCCTTTCCTGGATCCAATGTCATTTCTCTTTTTCTAAAGTTAGAAGCACGCCTTCACATTCTTCCTAATACAATTTTCAACACTTTTTTTTTTGACTTTCCTCAAGAAACTGTTTATTTCCATTTATGGAAGGAAACTGTATAACTAATTCTATTTATGGGAGGAAGCTGTATAACCATATTTATGGGAGGAAAATATTTTTTAAGGGAATTATATATCAAGGAGGTAGAAAAGAAGAGACAAAAATGGAACAGAAAGAGTAGGAGAGGGGCATGGGGAGAAGCAGAAAAGGTGAAGGTAAGAGAGTGACCTGTATGCAATCAGAAGAGTAATATTATTTGTAGAATAAGTGAATATGCCTAACTGATATTGAATTAGAGACCCATTAACACAAATGTATAAAAATGTAACTATTTTTACTGTCACTGTAATTAATTTCTTTTTCAAAAACCTCATTTTGCCTGAGTCAGACAATTTTAGTAATTCACTCTTAAGGAGTTAAAATGAGTGAATTCTCAATTAGGTTTTAAAACAATTATTCATTTCCCCTTTTCTCCTCTTTATGACGCTGAATGACAGTGCCTTTGGAAAGGCCATCACCACAACGGTGGGGAGTCACCATCTACCTCTATATCTTCTCCTTCTGTCCTACGCTGGTCTCCAGCCACACTTAGTTCATAAGTGTGCCCCTCTTCCATGTGAGCAACTTCCGAGAAAAATGTGTGACCCACTCTGATACCTGTCCCATCCTCGGTGCTTCTCGTGTAGTGCACGCATCATCTTGCCTGGGAGTTGTATTCCAGGTTGGATGTTTTCAATCAGTTCATCTCAAGTGGCATCCCGGGAAGTGTGAACACTTTGGAATAACCAAACATGCCACTCCAGGGCCTTAGGGAACTGGGACTTCTCACTCAGATGCCCCTTTCCCACTGCACACTTGCTTTACCATGTGGCACAGAAACTACTCTATGAAGTATTATCTGGGAAATAAGGACTAGTTCTATCTTACCCTTGAATTCCCATACATAGTACTAGGGAGAGTTCTATCATATCCGTCTCTTCTCAACCAAGTTGGCTCTTGGTCCAAGGTGTGGTGAGGAAAACGAGGGCACTCAATATTCGCAACACCCATACCACTTTCACTCACATCTCTACTTCCTTTCCACATTTGTCTTAACTGCTCCAATATGGAGTTTTGCTTGTTTGTTTTGATTTTGGTTTTATTTTCTAGTGAATTCTAAGGAATGGGGAAAAAATGTCCCATCACATCCACTTTAAAAATATTTCTTAGCTTGCACCTGAATTACACTTTCTGATTTTAGAAGCCTGTAATTTTAACTTGTGCCACCCCAATCAAATGTTTTCAAAGTGTAGGTAAAACAGAAGAAAAACATCACAAGTATGTGTACTCACATACACATGACATCCTTTAAAACTCCATATGTCATCATCCCACATGCCCCTTGTTCTCCTCCAGATAATAGTTCAGCTACGCAAAATTTACAATCTTGAGGGAAATTGTGATCGCCTATCTTTCTGCTATTTCATCTATTTTCATTTTACCAGGACAATTATGGCTTGACAAATATGACTTGTCTTTAGTTCTAAAGAAAAAATTGGCTCAAATTTTTGTGTGTTCTTTTGGTTGAGTGTAAAATCAGTATAATTTCATGTGTTTCTCCATTTACTTTTTTAGAGAGGCAAATTTTTAAATGTTCACCTTTGGTGCCTAAAATAAAATCTATCCATTTTCCTTTATGAATCTTTAATTTTGCATTGCGTATACACATACACCCATAACTATAGAGGCAAATACACACACACACACACACACACACACACACAATTTGAAAATTCTAAATGGGAAAATTGGTTGCATAAATAGAACTGAACAGTCTGGAGTGGTTTGAAATTAGACACATGGGTTGATGGAAGAGGCAGCACACATCTTTTTGCTTAGGCCGATGAGTGACATCACAGCTAAATCAATCCACATTCTATTTTGGGCTCTAGTTTAGTTTTAAATAACTTCATGCTGTTTCAGAAATAGTCATGGGGTCACTCTTCAATAAATCCACAAATATCCATTCTCTAGGCAAACCATATTTAGGAATCATAAAGACTCTTTAAATTAAGGTAGGTAAAGTGAGGTAAAAGGTGATGAATGAAATGTCTTTAGAATTCAAATTTGTAATGAACTTTTCAGAAGTGATAAATATTGAAAAAAATGGAAAATGTACTTTTCCCTATTCTATTTAAAGGGAAAATTATATTGCTTTAACTGTTTAATTTAAGTTTTGCTACTTGAGTGGTTTTTATGTATACACTATATTCTTGATCTTGTATGTAATCTTTTTAGCCATTTCCAACTAGTAATAATTGTTAAAATTGTATAAAATAATTGTTCTAAAATATTTGCAAATTTATTCACCAACTGAAAGGCACAATTTTTTCCCTAGAATTTTTTTCTGAGTACCTTCCAGAAAATCAAGTTAGGTGATTTGATATTATGTCTAATATTATATAATTTCAAACATAGTAATTACAAATCACTGAAATTTTATTATGAAAATGGAGTTGAAAGAGCACATGGATTTTAAATTGAGTTAATCCATGTCCTAGATAAAACCAAACCAAAGATTGAATAAATTGTTTCAACCTTGACTTGATTCATTAGAGTATTATTCCTCATTGTACCTTCTTAGAATGGGTATATATACCTTAGTGGCTCTGTTTTATATCCTGCAATCAAACTAAAAAGTTGCTTTTGTTAATAACTTTAATGCTTTGAAATTCAAGAAATTTCATTATTTTATCAGTTTCCAGTTCCAAAAGCTTCATAACAGTCAAAAAGCTTCATGACAATAATTAAAGAATGAGTTCTACCTTGTACTCTAAATGTGCTGAAGAAGGGAGATGTCTCCTAATAAGAGATTAATCTGGAGTAGATTATTTGTGATGATCAATGATGATTGGGTGTATTAATAAGAATTCTCCACTCTGTGTTAGAATAGGTTTCTTTAATTTCTGTCTTATTGAAATTTGACAAGTGCATGAACTGTAATAGAAAGCAGAGAGAGGACCCATAGCTACCTCATTGAGTGGAAGTGAAGAGGCAATCTAATAGTAGAATTTTTACAAAGTATAAACGAATGAAACTAAGAATAATTAATAAAGTATAAAGCTAATGAAACTAAGAATAAGAAAGGTAACACAATTATTGAAATACAGAAATAAAATGTGTTTAGGATAATATTGCAGGTATGAGTTCAATTAGTCAAAGAGCAATTGTTTGGTTAAAGTTCTTGATACATATTTCCAAATTGTATTTGTCAAAACAGAATACCCAAGATATCTAGAAGAACATTGATATCATGCGTGAAAAAACTTGCAGTTTTATTGGATTGGAGTGAAATGAGATACTAATGAGTGATAGGCTGTTGTAATTCAAAAATAGTGATTGCCAAATGGAAGCAATAAATCCACTTTTCTTCCTTTCTGCTTGACCACACCTGGAATATTATATAAGATATGAGTACCTCATTTTAAATGGGTTGTAAGAATGAAATATTATATAGGATATGAGTACCTCGTTTTAAGAGGGTCATAAAAATGTGGACACATTCTCAAATTCCAATTCTCTCTACCCATTTACTATCATATAATTTCATTTCTTTCAAAGCACTTATGACTCTTTCATTTTCTTCTTCTCCGATTTATTTACTTGTTTATTTTTTCCCATTGACTAGAATGTTATCTTCATGAGATTGGAGGCTTTTTTTTTTTTTATTCACTTTTACATCCTTGATACATACAATAGTTTGCAAGAATGGTAGATGTTCTATGAAATGTACTGAAAGAATGATGAAAACACAAAAATTCTGACAAATTAAGTAAAAGAAAAGGAACTAAAGATTGGGGCTTGGAAAACAGGTATAATGGTCATTTTCAAAATAACATGTTTAGATTTATTTTATTTATTCAGTGTGGCTCCTGAGGTTTAAACAAAGACCCATGAACAGAAATTATGGAGGGACATATCTAAAAATTATAGATAAATAAATATGAATAAATTTATGATAAATCAATCAATGAAAATGGTAATCATGTCTAGATTTTAGTCTTTATACTTTTGGACATTCAAATTCATCAAAAATGCAGTGTTTCTCAAAATGGGTTCCATAGAACTCTAGTTGCCTGATATACTTGGTGAAGAGGGGCTTTTCAGACAGATAAATTGGAAAATTCCACATATTCTATTGTCTCTCGAAGTCACAATAAATTTTTATACATTAAATTATAGTAAACTGAAAGATACTTAATTTTGTTTAACCTAAAATTTTCCAAATTAACTTGGAAAATGCTCAGTAAAGAAAGATGCTTCATTTTGTTTAAAATTTCCAAATTGACTTGATCTTGATTTGACAACTTTTGCAGGACACTTACTATCATCCCCAAAGTTAATGTCACACTGAAGACCATGTGGGAAATTTTGATCTAATGTTACTTTAATGAAATTCACTCCAGCATTGTAGATAAACACTTGTTTTAGTTAGCAGGAAAGCATTTGTTGTTTTGTCTTCTGTCTTTTATCTATTATTAAGTATACCCATACCCAGCCCAGAACCTCTCTCTTTCACTTCTATTTCCTTAACAAGAACCTCTGGGGTTTGTCAAATGGAAAACACAAGTAGAATTTCTTCTTATAACAATAGGCTTGTCAGATAGTAAAATAACACTACTCTCAACTCAGTGCTAGACATCAGGCCCAGGAGAAGTAATTGGGTGAGTTCAAACCTGATTTCTTCCTCTCACATTTTCTTACGCACCTGTCAAATTGTTATTCTGCAACTGCGTTTTGTTAATGCTTACAACCTTAAAGCTTCATGTTCTCAGATGCAGCTCTGGAGCCAAAGCAATTCTTCATTTACCTCTAGACTGTATGGATTGCTTTTTAAAAAAAAAAAACAGATGATTTTTTTTCCTGAAAGATGTATTTCTAAAATATAATATCACTGGCCTTCTTTTGAATATGATTAATCTTTGCGAGAGTAACATAGATTCTTTACTGAGACATTTGCTTAACCTGGACTTTTTCAACCCTTGCTTTTGTACAATATTTACTCACATGAAATGACATCCAAATTTGGTTTATTTGTAGTGTTCAAAATTCTTTCACATACTTTTTCTCATTTGTGCCTCAAGACTCGCTAAGGTTACCTTTATTGTTAACTTTATTTTAAAGATTAGAAGGTCAGTTTCATATGCTAATTTAGCCACGAAGGTGGTAGAACAGAAATCTGAACCCAGATTTTTTGATGCCTCATCCTTTGCTAAATTATATATTTGTATGTACAAATAATCTCTAAATAGATTGTCTGATGTTAATATCATTTTGATTGCATAACACAGTAGCAGTCAGTATTGATTGTTTTAAAAGAACACTTCAATGAATAATTTAGTTTATTTTTGTTCTGCAATTGATTAGGGTTGGTGCAAATGTCCAGTTCTCCTGTGAGGACAATTATGTGCTCCAGGGCTCCAAAAGCATCACCTGTCAGAGGGTCACTGAGACACTTGCTGCTTGGAGTGACCATCGGCCCATCTGCAGAGGTAAGAGGAGTGCTGTGGGATCATGGCCAAGAACACTTTTACTTCTGTATCATAAGGGAGGGATCCAGAAACTGACACATGTGTTTTCACTCAATCTTATTGGTCAAAATGTAGGCAGATAACCTTAATTTGCTGTGAGATTTCAAAAGAGAGTTGGCTTTTCTTTAGAAAGACAGATATATAGCAAACAATTATATTTCTCTGGAAGAAAGGGAGGGTAGATATGAAGGGACGAAAAGCAATCTCTGCCAAGGGGGTATACTTCTGTAAAAAAGGAACGACAGCATGAATCTGATTAAAACCTCCCATTGATTGAAGCTTCCTTATGTCAGTGGCAGGTTTCTATGAGAGGAGTGGGCACAGACGGGATACAGTCATTCAAGTCTTTCTGAATTCCATAGGAATTTTGTATCAGTTTATTTCTACGGTTGGATGTTTCATTTATAAGGAATATGGATTAGCATATAATGTGTAAATATGAAATCTGTCCTCCATCTCAACAACCCATTCCTTTCTGTACCCTGTACTCATATCTAAGCAGCATTGATTTGAAAAACAGAGAAGCTATTTCTTGAAATCCAGCAAGAAATCGTCCTCCTTTCATCTGCTAGATAGAGTCTTCTATAAGACAACATCATTGTCATGTAACATAACCTAATAAAGGTATTGTATTCACAGATCCCACTCAGATTCTAAGGAAGAAGATTGTACAGAAATCTTGGAGAGCTAACTTAGCAATTTGCCACTGGTTACCAATGTTTCAGAGACTTCTCACATATAAAATACCCTCATCCTCTTCCAGGGTTCCAAAGTGTCTCATCCCAATATGTCATCTTTACAAAATCCTGCATTGCATCATCTGAATCTTTTAAATCAAGTGAATAGTAGGCTCTGGGTGTAAGCTATTAAGTACAGTCCCTAGGACTCAATTCTTCTCCATATTTGGATGTGTAAAACTAAAAAGACAAGTTATTTGCCCCAAACCTGCTAGCATCTAAATGTGGGACTGGCATTTGATAACAGTTTTATACATATTGGTTCAAAAATTGGTAGAATGAAAGGTAGTAAGGAATAACTGTCCATAATATTTATCAATCCAGCTGGGAAAATTCTGGATCTTTCTTGATGAGCCCTGAGAAAGAATCCCATTGGCTTTGGGCTCCACACCCTGAGTTACCGGTTCTATGCTTCCTTTTTCTTGGAACTTAGTGTGTATTTGTAGATGAGTGATTTTATCAGCCTGCTTCCTGTCATGGAATTTTAGACATCTGATAGCCTCTTTTCATTTTGTACCATTCTAATACAAGATAGCAGTGTTTCTGCTGGTATAATCTTCTCAAGAAACTTCTGAGTATTTCACTGACATTTACTCCATCATGCAAAAGCAACACCCACCACATTTATGAGATAATCCTTTTTTATCTTGAACTTCTGTTGATATGCCTGAGAGCCAATGTTCTTACTTAAGCTTCTTTGAGGTCTTCTGATTTGATTGAGAAGATCAGAGAGCCAAATCCTCACAGATTTTCAAAGGGTCCCTTTTCTGAGGTTTTAGCGAAAGATTATACAATTACACTCAGCCCTTTCCTCTATGTCACATTTTTGGTAGTCTGTTCTAATTTTTAACATCTCTTGCTATCTGGAGAGGCTGAGAAATTTCAAAAATCATCCAGTCCTTGTTCCTTTTTTGTTAAGTAATTCCTCTGTTGATTTGTCTCTCCTCACGTTTTATGATAAGTAGCAAGAGAAAAACCAAGTAGCATCTTCAGTATTTTGCTTGGAAATCTCTTTAGGTATATATACCTAAATTTGTCACTTAAAAGTTCTGCTTTCCACCTAACTAGAGGATGCAATGTTACTAAACTTTCTGCTATTATATAGCAAGGAATTCCTCCTTTCAGTTTCCAATGGCATGCCCCTCACTTCCTTCTGAACCCTCATCAGTTAATATCCTTAAAATCCAGATTTCTACCAGCAACCTCATCAAGGCAATTTAGCCTTTTCCTAGTATGCCTCAGAATTCTTCCAGCCTCCACCCACTATTGTTATAAAGCCCCTCTCAGATTCGATATGTCAACACCCCACTTTCAGATGCCAAAATCTAAATGAGTTAGTGTTCAACCAGAGATGCAGAACTAGCATGAAGATGGAGATGTATGTTTGGATTTATTACAAGGTATTGGCTTACACGATTGTGGTAGCTGGCTACAGAAGTCTGAAGTTTGCAGGCAGGCAGTCAGGAAGTGAAAATCACGATCACATTAGACCCTCATGGGCACAGGTCAGAACTGATGCCCATGAGCAAGAGTCTCCCTCTTTTTACAGGAAAGGTCTAAGCTCTCTGTTAAGGCTCTCCAGCTGATTGTATCATGTCCACCAAGGATAATCCCCACCTTCCCTCCAACTGATTAAGTCAGTTTCATACATGGTAATCTCCCTAATTAAAGGCCAATTTATTAAGGACTTTAATCACATCTGCAAAATCCCTTCACAGAAACACTCCAATTAGTGTTTGATTGAATAACTGGATGTATATTCCACATATTTCTTGTTGTCTACTCTGTTAGAAGTCCACTTGAGGAGAAAGGGAATTTGGGGAATGCAATTTTCCCTAGCCAATTTGACACACACAACCATCAAAAATCATCATCCTGTGTGAGGTTAAAGTCACTCTGGGTGGTCCTATTCTCATATACCATAACTCTGTAAGGTCAGAAGAACCAAAACTTTTAAATAAAGCACCAGTGTACAAATGCTACGCAGTACTTTCACAATGAAGGGCCAAATGCCTTACTGAAGCTGTATGCTGATCCTATGGAGGGATTGCTTTAGGGAAGGTCTAGTGTAGAAACAAAATACAAGCTACACAGGCAATTTAAATATATCCAGTAACAATGTATAAAAAAGGTAAAATGATACAAATGAAATTAATTTTAATAATTTATTTTATTTAATATATGGAAAATATTATCATAGCCAATATGAAATTATAATGAGATTGTTTACATTCTTTCTGTGGGATGCTAAATCTTGGAAATCCAGCGTACATTTAACACAGTACATCTCAGTTTGGATAAGCCATATTTCTCAATGTCCAATACCACATGTGGCTAGTAGCTACCAAGTTGGCAGTATGACTCTAGATATTTAGTTCAGGCCACAGTCCTACTTTTCCTCCTAACTGTGGTAAGCAACCAACACCTTTGTAGGTGTGAAGGTGACAAATGAGCTTAGTGGGTCATAACTAAGCTATGGCAACATTTACTGTAGACCACACTTTCTTCAATTGAAATCCATGACTTTCTCAAGTTGGTAACTTTTAGGAATCTTGAGTATATCATCATTTCCTCCTTTAAAATGGTGTCTGCATTTACTTTTGATAACTGATTGGTGACGAGCTGAAAAAATTTTTTTTCGAAAGTGAAGCCTTTATACTATTTCAACAAAGAGATAATTTTAGATACTAAAATGTAGGGTAAGTTAGACACCATGAAACAGCATTTCAAAGCGCCACCAAGCTGCCTATTGGAATCCCTACTTAGCTATTGATAGATTCCCTACAATAAATGCAATTTCATGTTCATTTTCCTCTCTGTGCTTTTCACCAGAATAAATAGTATTCAAGAACAGAATACATCATGGTTTAGGTTTCCTTACTTCACTTTTAAGTGAAGTTTTAAAGTGAATTAGGGTTTCCTCAATTCATCTTCAAAAGATCACTTATATTGGTAAACCCAGCCACATATTCTAAATTGGATCATCTGTCAATATATAAAATACCTCTGGTCTGAACACTGTGCATATAATAAACATAAAGATATTTCAGATCTGTGAATTAAGGAATGTCTGATTTCTCAACGTTCTCATCTTTATGAAGGGTCTCTAACTCTTAAGTTGTTATCATGCCTTCTCTACAAAAGGAATATCTGATCGAAGTGTTTGATAAATTGCAGTGAGTCAGAAGCAATCTTTCACATCTGGACACTGGTGTCCTTAGCCAATACTTATATTAGCTAATTAGCTTTAAGAACTAGGGAACATTACCTCTTCTGCCTATTACCAGACAGATAAACAGTTGTCATAGCTCAGTAATTATACAGGTGATTTTGTTTTATATTGTGCTAACTTCATTGAGGGATAGGAAAACAACTATTATTCCTTTTCACAGAGTGAAACCTTATGAACTGTTTAAAACTGTATGAATATTTAACTGACATTAGACTTCTAAAGTAAGCAAACAGAAAAGAGGAGAAAATATAATTATATTTCTTAAGCATCCAGGTTGGCATTTCATTCCATAAATATGTACTTGAATTTACGTAGATAATTTTTTTTTTTACTGCTAATGCACTTTGGTCTGTGGAATTAATAATTTTAGTTGCTCTCTGAGTTAAAAGGACATATATGAAAAGCAAAGTATTATTTGCCATTATAACTTTGGTTACACAGAAGCTAATTAGAGCCAACAAAGGTCACAGAATAAAGTTATTATTATCTCAGGACTCCGGATTAGGTTAGCTAAGAAGTACCTTTAATTTATTAACTTGTCATTTACAAGATATTTCAAAGCTCATTCTTTTCTACCCATGTTTTCTATCCATACAGAAACTACTTTTCAAATAGCAATGAACAGATACATTTATATCTGGATATTGACTCAGTTAATTCTACCAGATTAAAAGACCAGAGGCAATTTTCTAACTATCTTTCATGCACTGATTATTTTACCAGGTAGCTGTTGTCTCAGACATTTAAAGAAATGAAATACACACAACTTAACTTTTATTTCAATTCCAGTGAGTGTTTAGAAAATTTCTGCCTTTGCTTCTAGAATCCTGAAGCTTTATACTCATCAGTTGCTAGTGAGAAAAAAAATGCTTTTTTCCTTTTTTAAATTTTTTTAATTAAAAGCCATTGACCATAGTAAAACTTGGTATTTTTATACTAGCCTCAATTTCTATTCACATAAAATAATCTTAAAAACTAATGTTTATTGAATGCTAATTATGTTCCTAGAACATGAAACAAGGGACTTTCTGACTTACGACTTTGCATTTGTGTCCTTCTACCTGGAAAACTCTTCCTCTAGGTATCCACCTAGTTTTCCAGCTTGCATCTTTCATCAAATGTAGTATCATCAAAAGCCTTCCATAACCACCACCTTCTATGGCAAGCTCCATTTCAGACACTCTCTAAACACTCACTGTGATTTTCCTCTAAGCTGCTATCTCCTCCTCACATTATAGGTTGATGTGTTTACTTGTTGATTGCCTGATGAATGCAAGGGACTTGCTTTTTCACTCTCTACTAAATCCCCAATGCCTAAAACTGTGCTCACTCATTATAAGCATTAAATACATATTTCCTTAATTGATAATTGCATATGCTGCAATGTAAATGTGTGAAATGCTTTACTTACTTTCTTTCCTTTAATCCTCTCAGCAGTGCATATGATATGGTTATGGTTATTATACTAACTGAATAAATCAAGATCCTTAAATGACTTGGTAATTTGTTCAAGATTAGGTAGCTATTTACCTTGAACTGGAATTCAGATCTGATTAAGAAAAGCAAACTTATAAACTTTATGACATGCTATCTCCTTTTTGGTTGATGATCTGTATATTAGAGTATAAAACCTTAGGTTAATAAAAATCCTTTCTCCCAAAAACATAGCATGAATAGACTAACCAATACAATGTTTTATTTCTTTTAAAGAAAGCATCAGATATGTCTCTATGTCCTATCAAATTTAGTCAATTAGAATATTCCTTCTTCAAATAATTTGATAAATTGAATCATTACTCTAGAATAGCAAAGATTCCTGGAACTGAATTTAAATAAACAAATATCACTTCAAATTTAATGAGATGAACTGTGCGAAACAAATACATTTAAATAATCAATATAAATAGATTAAATAAATAAATGGCATATATTGCATTAAAAAATGGTTAATTTTTTTCTCCCAGTCCACTTTCCATCTTGGTAAATTACATTTTCAATTTATTATTTCCTGAATTCTAATTTCAAGCTGCAGGCATATAGGAGATAAGTGAAATTTTATTTTTACGAGCTTAGAACAGTCAAATAAGTAACATTGTACATTAGATTATGGTTATGATGAAAAGACATTTATTAAGGATTTAAATGTGCCTTTCTCTGTACTAGTAGTGTATTTTGAAGAATATCCTAACAAAGGATACCTTAGCAGAAGCTGAAAGCGGTATTCAATTTTCATATTGCAAATATGCATATATAAAATTCAGTTCTAAGAACATATTTAACTCTTCCTATAAAAACCTGCTTAGCGCTGTTACATTGTCTGAGAAGCTATGTGATTTGTTCGTAGCTTTGATGGAAGGAGGAACTGGCAAAAAATCCATGAATAGAAAGATATAGGCAAGGTGATGCAGCATTGGATTTCTAAACCTTCTGAGTCAGATTAAATGGCTTCATTTTATGAACTCCCAAACCATAGTTGAGTTTATGTAAATTATGGTACAAAAATAGCTGGCAAGGCAAAGGAGATATTTATAGATAAACTCATTCCAACCGTTCTCCTTCTTCAGAGGAGCCTTCACGCATGGCCTCACCACCCGTCCATTCTTCACTAGCTCATATTCTGGCTTTTCCCTCACCATTATGACTGGTATGTCTAATGTAGGTCAGCAGAAGCATCCTAACTGATAATTCCCATAGCTCCTTGGCGTCTGTATAGGAACCCTTTTCGTATTGGCAGTTACCTAATGTGTACAATTCAATGGAACACTCAGTCCTGTGTCATCTTTTATCTCAGGACTGTTCTGTTTGCTTCTGTAGCCCTTCTTCACAAGAGTAGGGTTCTTATTTTTATTTGACATATAGCAGATATGAAAAAAATTAATCCTCCTATTCCCAAAGCTGATGAAGGAGCAAGGAGATAGTGAGTGTGAGTAAGGAAGCAATGTGGCTTAGCTCTAATATCTTTACTCTAAAATTTAGAGAAAAGCAAAGGCTAAAATAATATGTCCTACCACAAAATTGCAGATCAAAAATGAAATTCCAAATAATAGACTTGGGCAGGAAAACTCAAGACAATGTGTAGTCTGAACTCAACCTATATGTGGATCTCATTATTAGTTGGTAAAAAAAAAAGCATGATAATTCAAGACCTACATTATCAATTGATAAAGGCTCTACATATAAATGATTGAAAGTTAGTAGTTGCCAGTGAAAAAACAAACTTAATGATTGTATATGATACAAGAAAGCAGTAACTATGAATCATATTTTATGTGATGAAGGTAAGAATCATCAGATGATGAAGCAGATGATTAGGGTGAAGATGATTTAAAGGGACAGGACTGAGATACTAGCCAAAGATTTCAACCATTTTCTAAATAGGAGAATTATAATTAATTGAAGAAATTTTGATCATATTATTTATGGTTGCTATTCCTATTCAAAAATTGCAACAAATATTTATTGAGGAAACATTCGAGTGCCAGGAATGGTTCTAGTTGTTGAGGATATATAAGTGGGGAAAAAAAAAACAGACAAAGCTCCCTGCCCTGAATTATAAACCATATACTGCATTTCAGCTGGTTGTTTGAATAGCTTGATAAAATAGTATGGGTAAGAATACATCTATCAAAATTTTAAATTTATTTTTAACATTTTGCAAAAAAATAGATGTATATTTCTAAAGAAATAAAGAGAAAAATCCTTTTCTGAATTAATTTGACAACTTTCCGTGAGGAATCTCTCTGAAGGAATGGGATCCATTACTTGCTTTATGTGAAGTTCAAAACTGCATATTCTTGAAAATGTGGAATATTTGTTCGATTTCTATAAATATTTTACAATTAGTTATCTCACTAAAATCTATATAATCACTATAAATTATATTTCCCTGAGCAATAGGTAAGATGAATTTCATGGAGGGCTGGTAACCAGATTAATAAATCAAGTTAGGATTTAAGCATCAAAGAAGGAAGCTGGAATACAAACTCACTGACAGGGTGTCAGATTTAGTGAACTTTTCCATCAGCGTGGCAACTGAGCTAATGTCAGATGATTCCAAATTGTAAAAGGGAATGTAGCAACTTAGTAGCCTGCTGCACAGACCCTTCAGATGTATTTTTCAAACTTCAGAATACTTAGAATGGTGATTTAATTATATTGATTCAAATTTAAATGAATAAATATTTATTAAGTAACATTATATTTTGCTTATATCAACTACTAATTAAAATACAACATATATATATATATATATATTTGGCATGAGTAGGTACCGGGAATCGAACCCGGGTCTCCCACATGGCAGGCGAGAATTCTGCCACTGAGCTACCCTAGCTCAGCCCAACACAAATAATTTATAACTCATATTGATCATTTTTCTTCTAAGGTTTTCTAATGAACATTGTTACTATTAGAGTGCTTTTGGAAAATTTCACAGTGAGTTTCTTCATCCTCTTTGAGAACATGTTCCTAAAAATGGACTCATTGGAGAGTAAAATATCAGCATGTAGGAGGAGTCTAGGTTAATACTATGTCTTTACCACACCGATGAAATTCTCAAGGAAAGCACTATGTTTCTGTATATTTCTAGCTAGAACATGTGGCTCAAATCTGCGTGGACCCAGTGGCATCATCACTTCCCCCAATTACCCAGTTCAGTATGAAGACAACGCGCACTGTGTGTGGGTGATCACCACAACGGATCCAGACAAGGTAGGGTCTTCCCTTCCCACCTCTCTATAGTTCATAGGCATTCTAGCTCTGCCAAAGGTTGGAGCCAAACAACCTGGCAAATGCCTGTCTCCTCACGTTTTATTGTTTGAATTAATAATGCACATTCTATCCACATTTATTGGAAAACAGTTCTGTGATATGAATATGAATTGAGTATTTTGAGTAATTGAGTAACATAAATATCAATTTAGTGGTCCTGTCTTGATGATTCTGGAAATTTCTCTTGTTCTTCCTTCATGAATTAGGTATTGTGCTATATTTTCATATATTTTACATCTTTTGTAAATTTTGCATCTTTCTCAACTCAGGTCTCCTTTCCTAAATCTAAAGCTTACTAATACCATACGATTTCGGGATGATGCTACACAATGTTAGAAATGCTCTAAATATACCTCTCATGTAAAGAATACTGTCTTTTAAATAATATTTTCCAAATCACATGTTTTTTTCTCTAAAGATGTATATAAGCATTCTGAAAAAAATACTCTTCCCTTTCAACAATTTCCTATCTTAAAATATTAAATAGAATAAAAGTTTTCTCCAGAAGGTAAAAGCTGGTGATACTATGTTATTTCTCCATAAGAAATTGCCTTCTTTATTTACTGGTGGTTTATTTGAAAATTCATTAAAATGTGAAGTTCTACAGAATTTGCACCATTTTGTATGTGTGTTGTGTGAGGATAGACAATCTATTGTCAGTAATTCCAAAGGGGAAATACATGTGTATGTGTTTGTATGTAAAAAAGAAATAACTCTGAATATTTTGGATCCTATGCACCTCTCTCTCTCTCTCTCTCAATATATACATATATAGTTATATACAGATAAAAAACTATTATTCGAATTTTTCCATTTAAATTTTACTTATGAATTTCTTTTAAAATCATGCATTTTTACCAATATAAAATATAGTCTTTTTAAATGTTTAAACACAATACATATACACAGTACAAATTCATCTTAATAATTAACTAATTAAATGACAGCAAGTAATAAAATTGCACATTAGAAATAAACCAGTAGGATTTGGAATGTAAGCCTTGAAAAAATTTTGCGTTAAAATGCCCAGCTCTCCTATCAATAATTTCCACTTACATGTTCTGCTATCAAAACTTTTGCCTTATATAATGAGTTTCCTACTGAGCTATATGTACAACAAATTATTTAAATAAAAATATTTACCAACAGTCCCAGCTTGACTTTAAAAGGAAAGTGTTTAGGGTAATTGTTTTTTTTTCCCCTGCATTTTGAGAGACTTTTAAATTTTAAATAGGAAATTATTTAAATATTTTGTATTCAACCCTGATTATTATGCATGATTAGTCTGGGTTATAATACTGATTTTTTAAATGTACTGCTATATAAATTGAGATTATGCTGCTACATATTAAATCATAGAGTAAAGAAACCACGTTCATAATCTTGATTCATTTGCTATGAAATGAATTTTATTTCATTTGCTTTAAGTTGCATATGAATGATGCCTACCTGTGGGGGAAAAAAAGACAAAAGGTGAGAGTATTTTGGTATTGATTTGTTTTCTAAAAGAAAAAAAAACCTGTCACAGAAAAGAAAACCAAGGAAAACAATCTGATTTAAAAATGTAAAGGACTTGTATAGACATTTCTCCAAAGGAGATACATAAAAGACTAATAAATATATTAAAAATTCTCAGTTTCATTATCCATTAGGGGAATGCAAACCAAAGCCACGTCAGATACTACTTCACTTCTACTAGAATGACTAATATTAACAAAAATGGAAAATACCAATGCTGGTAAGGATGCAGAAAAATAGAAACCCTTATGTATTATTGATGGGAATATTAAATGGTGCAGACCCTGTGGAAAAACTGTGGTTCCTCAAAAAATTAAGCATAGGACTATTTACTATATGACCCAGAAATCCTACTTCTAGGTAAATACCCAAAATAATTGAAAGGAGGGTCATGAAACGATATTTGTATACTAGTATTCATAGAGAATTATTCACAATAGGCAAAAGGTAGAAACAACCCACATGTCCATCAACAGATGAACGGGTAGACAAAATGTAGTATGTACATACTATGGAATATTACTCAAACTTATATTTGTAAATATAAGTTGCAAGCCTTTGTGTTAGGTTCTGCTTTTGGAGGGAAACCCATGGTAAGATAAGCATTAACACTGGCAATCATTGTAAATTTTCATATATGTCCCCCTTGTTGAGGATAAAATGCATCATAACTTTTTAGAAGAAGAAGAAGAGGAATCTACTACAATATTCTAAATGTGAGATGGTGAAGTCTGAAACAGAGCAGGCAGAGAGCAAGTGGTAAAGATGAAATTAGTACCAGACTTGTCACAGTTTCAGACTCAGCAAAGCTTGGTGACCAGTTGAATATGGGAAGGAGAAGGAGGAACAAGCAGTGAGCAGCGGTTCTTGTTTCACTTGCTTAACATTCTATCCCATGGAACTTTGTCCTATACCTTATATCTTGTAGGTACTGTGAGGGAGGAGAAAGAGGAGGAATTAAAAATGCCTTTGAAAGTGAATGATAAAACTCTTCCTAGACTGAACTAGAGTTTCAGCCTTCCCAAGATGTTCCCAACTCACATATGTTATCCCTGAGCATATATATATACACACACACACATATATATATGAGTTTTCTGCCTTTCCTGTATATTATAGAATAATTGGAATTTCTATCCAAAAAGAAGCTTAGAGTTCCTGTGACTAAACTCTTACTAGACAGATGAGGCAACAGAGACACAGGGAAGTTAACTACTTGTCTAAGATTTCACAGCAATTTCTCTCCTATTTCAGGTTAAGAGAATAAGTTTCATTCCATTGCACAGTGCTAACACTTCATTAGCTTTCTTGCCTCCTAGATGAAGTGTTATTTCTTTTTGTAGTTATCTTGGCTCTTATCACTTGGGAGTATCATAAGGAAATGAAATACTAGGTTATTCCACATGTCAATGGGATGGTTTTGGCTGCAGGTGACAAAAGAGCAGATGAAAAGCCAAACATATTTAGGGAAACAAATTTCATTTCACATAACAAAAGGGCAGTTGCAGGGGGAGTCCAGATTTAATTCAGTAACTCACAACCTCTCAGATGCTTTCCGTTCTTCCCTAATCCATATTCACAACAGGGACAACTCCTGCAGTACTCCCAGGCTTTAATACAGACACAATCACTTTCAATGAAGAAATGAGACTTTTTTCCCTTATTAAATGGAGGAAACATTCTAAAAATTTCCCATCAGACTTCCCTCTAAGTCCCACTGAGTCAAATATCCATGCTCCAGTTGACAGAGAATCTGAGAAATAAAACGTCTGGAAACTAGGATGAAGGGTCTGATGCTGTTGTGTAGATAACTGGCAGTGTCTACTACATATAGACAGGCAAAGATGTGAAGGAAACAGGTAAAAAGTTTGAAAGATGAGAATTATCATTAGATTCATCTTATGAGGTATTTCAAACTCCATTAGCTTCCTGTTTTATCAGACTCCAGGAATATAAAAAATTATAACCCATGAGGTATGTTCTTTGACATTTTAAAGTTTATTTTCAAACCCACCCAAATTGCAAAATATCAAAATAAGATGTGTATGTAGGTTTGGCGTAAATATTTCTCTTCCCTCATTTTAGGAATTTGAATTTTCTCTTTGTCCTCTGTTTACATATATAGATTCTGTAGGTTTTGTCAAAATTCTAACACTTAATAATTGGCAAGCTAAATTTAAAGAACCATGTTTTGTATTGCTATGAAAAGTATTTGCCTTTAGTCATGTATTTTGGTGAAATATTCAGAGAAGAAAAAAGCTATTACAGGTTGATGCACTCAAACTTACAAATACTGTTGGTTGAACATCACTTAGACACCTGAAGGCATCTCAATTAAGCAGAATTACCATCCAAATTGAGCAGCAGTCATTGCCATTAAGTATAATTAGGCTTAATTTGATTCCTTGGGAGACATTCCAAATAAGCGGGTTTCCCGATTAAGCACATGGAGATGAAGGGATATTATGAGCATGAGAGAAAAGAGCAGTTACATAAAGCTTTCCAGACAATAACTCCTACCAGGAGATGGACTGAGACTATAGATAGGAAGGGCTATACTTCAATATGTATGTTCAATTTGATCTGCAAGTTTTTAAGAAATAAGATGGGAAAGAAAATAAAAATAAAGTTCCAACGTGAATTGGAGAGGCATTAATAAACTCTCTTTCTTTTTTAATACTAACCCGCTCTTGATGATTTATACTCTTTCCTGGTCTTATTTCTGCTTTGATTGTTCTATTACCAGGTGACTTGTGAGAATTTATGTCAAATATTGATGTAAATTTCACATACAAAATAATATATGATGCTTGGGGCTTCTCTTGGTAATGCATATTACATATCACAATATTGTGAAATATCAAGTTAAAAGGAATACAAGAAATCCATTCTTTTTATCTTCTTTTAAGAAAGTTTTTATGAGAACTTACTATATAGTTGGACTATGCAAGAAACTTAAAAAAATTAGTTTTTCAAAGGATTGAACTTAGTGGAGAAGCAGATTTATAAATATCAGTTGCAACTGCCCCTCGTATACAATTCTAAGAGGAAATCAAGAAAAATTAACACAGTAATAACATATTTATTAATTTATTTCATGATGAACATACTCAACAATCAAGTTTTTCTCACATGAAACACTTGAGTGCTGGGATTACATTTTGAGGAGTCATATATAGTTGCTGAGATACAGATTTTGGTAGTTAGAAAATGATGTCTAAGTTTTATTCCTGGGGTTTTTATTGAAAAGTCTGAACACATGATGAAAGATCAGCCTTTTCCTGAATCTCTCTATGAGGATTGTCCTGTATCAGATATCATAGGACTTACACAGACGTACCTCATTTTATCATGCTTCACAGATACTGAGAAGGTTTGTGGCCAACTTACATCTAGCAAGCCGGTTGGTGCCATTTTTCTCCAGCAGTACATGCTCTCTTCATGTCTATCTATCACATTTTGGTAATTCTCTCAATATCTCAAACTTTTTCATTGGTATTATATTTATTATAGTGATCTGTGATCGGTTATGTGTGATGTTACTACTGTAATTGTTTTGGGGCACCACAAACAATTCCCATACAAGGCTACGAAATTGGTAAAGGTTTTGCATGTTCTGACTACATCACCAACAGGCCACTCACCCTCTTTCCCTCTCCTCAGGCATCCCTATACCCTGACACACAACAATATTGAAATCATGCCAAAAACAGCCATACGATGATCTCTAAGTAGTCAAGTGAAAGGAAGTGTCACCTGTCTCTCACTTTAAATCAAAAGCTGGAAATGTTTAAACTTAGTAAGGAAGGCATATTGAAAGTCGAGACAAGCTGAAATTGAAGCCTCTAGCACCAGTCAAGTTGTGAAAGCAAAAGAAAATTTCTTTAAGGAAATTTAAAGTGCTACTCCAGTGAACACATGAATGCAGAGAATGCATTCACATTTATATATTTTTTTCTTTTGGTCATTGTGCATTGGGTGTAAAGTCTAAGAAACCTTTACCTAGCACAAGATCCTGAAGATGCTTCTCCACATTTTCTTCTAAGAGTTTTATAGTGCTGTCTCTTATATTTAGGTCTTTGAGCCATTTTGAGTGAATTTTTGTATAGAGTGTGAGATAAGAGCCCTCATTCATTCTTTTGCAAATGGATATCCAGTTCATACAGCATTTGTTGATGAGATTAACCAATTGACTGGCCTTGCAGTCTTGTCAATAATCAATTTGCCATAAGTGTGAGAACCTATTTCTTAATTCTCGACTCAGTTCCATTTGTCTATTTTCCTATCCTTGTGCTACATTGTAGCTTTGTGATAAGCTTCAAAGTCAGAAAGTATGAGTTCTCTAATTTCGTTCTTCTTTTTGAAGATGGTTTTAGATATTCAGGTCCCTTTACCTTGCCAAATAAATTTTATAATTGGCTTTTCCATTTCAGCGTTGTAGGCTGTTGCAGTTTTAATTGGGGTTGCCTTGAATCTGTAAATCACTTTGAGTAGAAATGACATCTTAACAATTTTTAATCTTCCAATCCATGAACATGATTGTCCTTCCATTTATTGAGATCTTTTAAAATTTCTTTTGGAAATGTTTTATAGTTGTATGTGCATGAGTCCTTTATATTTTTGGTGAAATTTATTTCTAGATAGCTGATTCTTGTAGTTGATTTTGTAAATGGAATTTTATTCTTGATTTCCTCTTCACATTGATCATTACTAGTGAATGAAAACATTACTGATTTTTTTCATACTGATGTTGTACCCTGCTATTTTGCTGAACTCACTTATTATCTCTGGTAGATTTTTCAGGATTTTCTATATAAAGAGTCATGTTATCTGAAAATAGTGGAAGTATTACTTCTTCCTTTCCAATTTGGGTGTCTTTTTTTTTTTCCTTTTTCTTGCCTAACTTTTCTGGTTAGAACTTCCAGTGCAATCTTGAATAACAGTGGTGACAGTGGACATCCTTATTTTGTTTCAGTACTTAGAGGGAAAGCTTTCAATCTTTCACCATTGAGTATAATGTAAGTATGGGTTTTTCATATATGCTCCTTAAAATGCTGAGAAAGTTTCCTTCTATTCCTGGTTTTTAAAGTGTTTTTATCAAGAAAGGATGCTGAATTTTGTCAAACATATTTTTTTGCATCAATTGAGATGATCATGTTTTATTCCTTCTGATTTTATTGATGTGATATATTACCTTAATTGATTTTCTTCTATTAAACCACCCTTGCAAACCTAGAATAAAATCCACTTGCTCATGGTGTATAATTCTGAATGCTGTTGGATTCGATTTCCAAGTTGCAAAATTTTGCATCTATATTCATAAGAGAAATTGGTCTGTAATTCTGTTTTCTTGTAGTGTCTTTATTTGGCTTTGGTATTAGGGTGGGTGTTAGGGTGATGGCCTCATAGAATGCACTAGGTAGTGTTATCTCTTCTTCAGTTTTTTGGAAGAGTTTGAGCAGAATTGGTATTAATTCTTCTTGGAATGTTTGGTAAAATTCATCTGTGAAGACATCTGATCCTGGGTTTTTCTTTATTGATGACTGAGTCAGTCTCTTTATTTGTAATTGTTTTGTGGAGAGCTTCTATTTCTTGTACAGTCAGTGTATGTCATTCATGTATTTCTAAGAAGTAGTCCATTTCATTTGGGTTGTCTAATTTGTTGGCATACAGTTGTTCATAGAATCTTTTTATGATCTTTTTTTTCTTTCTGTGGAGCCAGTAGTAACGCTTCTTCTCATTTCTGATTTTATTTATTTACATCTTCTCTTTTTTTCCTTCATCGTATACTCAAGGATTTGCCAATTTTATTGATAGTTTTGAAGAACCAGGTTTTGGTTTGTGAATGCTCTCTATTTTTCATACTCTATTTCAGTTATTTCCACTCTAATAGTTGTTATTTTTTTTCCTTCTGCTTACTTTTGGTTTAGTTTGCTGTTCTTTTTCTATTTCCTCCAGGTATGCATTTCAGTCTTTGATTTTAGCTCTTCCTTCTATTTTAGTGGAAGCAATTAGGGCTATAACTTTCCTTCTCAGCACTGCCTTTGCAGCATTCCATATGTTTTGATATGTTGTGTTCTTGTTTTTATTTGTCTCATGATATTTACTGATTTCTTTTAAATTTCTTCTGATTGTTAAAGACTGTATTATTTAAGTTGCATATATTTGTGGTTCTTTCACTTCATTGCCTGTTACTGATTTACAGTATGGTCGAAGTCATTCCTTTATGATAAGAGAGCTGCTATCTATAATTCCAATTTTTTTAAATTTATTGAGACTAGTTTTGGAATTCGGCATGTGGTCTATCCTAAGGAATGACCCAGGTGCACTTGAGAAGAATGTTTATCTTGATGTTTTGTGGTATAATGTTCTGTACACATTGTTAGGTCTAGTTCATTTATCATATTGTTTAAGTTCTCCTTTTCCTTATTGTTCCTCTGTCTAGATGGTCTACCTAATGATGAAAGCAGTAATTGGAGTCTCCAACTATTATTATTCATACATCTGTTTTTCCCTCCAATTTTGCCATTGTTTGCCTCATGTATTTTTAAGCACTATGGTTAGGTACATAAATATTTATAATTGTCATTTCTTCTTGGTTTCCTTCTTTTATTAATATATAGTGTTCTTCTTTGTTTCTTATAAAAGCTTTTGACTTGAGGTCTATTTTGTCTGATATTAGTATAGTTACCTCACCTTTTTTCTGTTTACTATTTGCATGTAATATATTATTCCCTCCTTTCACTTTCAACCCATTTGTGTCTTTGGGTCTAAAGTGAGTCTTTTGAGAACAAGCTATAATTGGATGATGGATTTTTATCCATACTGCCAATCTATGTCTTTTGATTGAGGAATTAATCCATTAACATTCAATGTTATTACTATAAAGGCAATACTTCAAACATTTTGTTTTTTGGTTTTTACGTCATATCTTTTTTGTTTTTTTGCTGGGGGTGTGGGAGAGGGATCTCCCTGTTCCATTATTGCAACCCCCTTTTCTGTATAATTTATCTTCTCTGATACGTCTGACAGATCCCTATTTTATTTTATTTCTGTACATTTTTAAAATACTTTCTTTGGAGCTACCCTGAGTTTTACATTATCCAGTCTACATCTATAACCTGCTAATTTGAAAAGGTACCAATTTGGCTTCAATAGCATACACATTCTCTGCTTCCGTATCCCTGTCTGTTCCATATTACTTCTAAATATTTTGCAGACCCATTATCAGGAAATGTATCTTTTTCCTGTTTGATTGTATTCTGACTCTTTTAGTATTTAAAGAGTAGAGTCGTATATTGAAGATACCATACAAAAATGGTTTTGTATTTACCCCTTTTGTTACCTTTACTCAAGATCTTCTCTTCTTCATGCTACTCCAAGCCTCTTTCTCCTGTTTTTTCCTTTTAAGCTTCAGAACTCCCTTTAGTAATTCTTGTAGGGCAAACCTTTTGTTGATAGACTCTCTTAGTTTCTATCTGTGAAGATTTTAAATTCTTCATTTTTGAAGAACAGTTTTGCCAGCTACAGAACTTTTAGATGGCAATTTTTATCTTTCAATACCTTCAGTATATCATATCGCTGTCTTCTAGTCTCCATGGTTTCTGATGAAAATTTGGCATTTAGGCTTATTAAAGAGCTCTTGCTGCTTTCAGAATTATCTCTTTCTTTGGCATTTGACATTCTGATTAGTATGTGTTTCACAGTAGGTCTATTAGGATTTATTCTGTTTAAAGTGTGTTGCACTTCTTGGACCTGTTTATGTCTTTTATAAGAGTTGGAAAAGTTTGGCCCATTTTTCCTCAAATATTGTTTCCACTTTTTTTGTCCTCTCTTCTCCTTCTGGGACACCTATAGTGCATATGTTTGCATTCTTCATGCTGTCACTTAAATCCCTGAGGCACCATTCAATTTTTCTTACTCTTTTCCCTATCCATTCTTCTGACTGTATAAGTTTAGTTTTTTGTCTTCTAGTTCACTGATTCCTTCTTCTCCCTAATAAAATCTGCTGGTGTATGCCTCTAATGTGTTTTAATTTCTCCTATTGTGACTCTCATCTCCATATCTGATATGTCCCTTTTAAAACATAAATTTATTTTAAAACAAAATAATTTTTTATGCTCATACAGTATCGTAATATCCTTTAGCTCTTTATCCATGTTTTCCTTCCACTCCTTGAATTGATTTAGGACATTTGTTTGACCTCCTTCTTTCATTGTTCAAATTCTCTGTCTCCTCTGCAGTTTTAATTTGTTCTTTTGACTAAGCCATTTCTTCATCTTTCTTAGTATAGCTTGTAACTTTTTCTGATGTCTGATTATTTGGGTACGTTATTTTGATATGTTAGCTCTGAAAGTCCATTTCTACCCCTTGTCTAGGATTTCACTGTTGATTGGCTGTGTGTTAATTCTCTTTTTTGACACTTGGCCCAACTTATTCTGGAACTTTAAGGTAGCTTGTGTTTGACCATTCATATTTTCTTAGCTCTTCTTTATCTGATTCTTGCTGTGGATATGCAGTAAAATTTTAAGGTTGCATCTTTTTTTTCAATTATTTCACCTCCATGAGAAAGCTTCCTTTCCTCTGTTTCTTCTCTGGAGAAATGATCAGTTCTGTTTGTTTTTGTGTAGAATTTTCTCCCCCAGCTCCTATGATTTGCTTAAATTCTCTTTCTCATTCACTGCTCCTTTTCCTTACACTTTTCATTTCTGGGACTTGTCTTGTCTTATAGAAGTTCATTTTAAACCACCACCACCACCACAATTTATTTTTTCTGTGATGCTTTTCTGCCTCTGGTTTCTTCCCTGTTAGGATAACCCACCTAAGGGATCCAGGTGGGATCAATCCAGAAAGGTGGGTCAGTCCAGAAAGGTCCATTTTGCTATTAGGTTTATCCACCAATAGAGACTAGATAGAGTGTGTATGCCTCTTGTCAACTGGTTTGCACTGTTCTCTCTCTCTTTCCCTGCCCTTCCCTTTGGGAGTCACACTTGTATGTGATGCACCTCAGCTGCTTGTGTTGTTCCCTGTGTTTCTGCAGACTGTGTTCCTGTGCCTGGATATGTGTGGTGTTCTAAGTCACTGCTGTGAGTAGCTCTATTGTCTGTACCCATGGCATGAGAGATGTAGGCCATCAGTAATGACTTTTAATTTGGGCTCCTCAGAGAATATTTTCATTGGTATTGAGCTTTTGAAATACTCTTTAATCTACTTAAAACACTTTGGATTAAATAAATAAATGATCAAAAAATGAAAAAAATGTTTTCAGTAAGTAATGAATATTAGAACTACATGACGCTTATAGATACCTGATGTGACTCCCAAGACCTATTATACATTATACATAATATAAAGTATAAAAATGAAGTTAAAATACATTAAGCAAATGAATGCTCAGGAACTGGAATAATTTTACATCTCCTGACCTGTTTCAACTTATTGGTGTCAACTTTTTTAAAAGAATAGGTACGTTCCCCCCACCGCCCAATTCTTATATGCTTGCACGTTAATAAGCATATTAAATCTCTTGTCTTCCTGTTTGGAAACATACCTAACATTACAAAAGTTTGGTGAATTCAGAGAAATAGAAGGGTATTGGAAATGTTGAAACACAATTCTATAAGGGGATATTAGGATCACATAAATAGGAAAAAGTTAAAAATATGAAAATACTTTTCGAAGAAAAGGACAAGTATAGAAGGAAATGAAGAGAAGAGGCATGAAGGAATGAGGGAACAAAGTAAAAGAAGATGAGTAGTTCATGAATAGGGTAGAAAATTAGATATAACAATTTATGTAGCAGTATAATGCTACAGAGTAAGCTGCTTGGAAATATTGCCGATAAAAAAGATTGAAAATTTGAGCTAATGCCAGATAAGTAAGGCATTATGGATATTTTCAATAAATTCTCAAATCCTTTGTAGAATAATGGAGATGGGGTGGGGTGGGGTGGAGATAACCAGAAGTGAATAAATGAAAATCACAAAGAGAATATGGATGATTGACTGAGGCGCCACAGAACAACATAAGGAAGAGTCTCTAAAACTTGACGATGAGAGGTGACCCACAGTGGCTCACCTGTTAGAGTTCTCACCTGCCATGCCAGAGTTCTATTCCTGGTGCCTGCCCATGTAATAAAACAAAACAAGCAATTAAAGGTAAAGAAAAACAACAACAACAACAACAACAAAAAACCCTTGAAGATGGGTATGAATTCTCTTCACCACCTACCAGCTATGTAATGCAAGTAAATTATTTAACTTCTTTCAGCTCATGTTGTTGTTCATACTCCCTTTAGGTATTGCTAGTAGCCACATTTTAAGATTGTCACGAGGAATATCTGAATATTGTCATATATTGTTCATATTGTTCAATATCTGATCTGAAACATTGTCTGCCATATGCCAAGTACTTGATACAAGAAAGTTAGTGTCTCCTTTCCCTTCTCTTCCTTTCCTGTCTTTTCCTCATCCTTCTTCTCAATAATTAGATAAAACAAGCAAGCAAAAAGAGATAAATGGAACTCTGAATAACAGGTAAAGAGCTTGAATTTTGTCCTAAAGATATGGGGTATCAGTGAAGGATTTTAGGGGTTTACTCATACTATCTGCATGCTTTAGAAAGACCACTCAACAGCAGTGGGATGAACAGATTTAAAAAGGGCACCGATAAGAAGCAAGAAAAATTAGGGCTTTGTTATAATTAAGAAAGATAGTAGCCTAAACTAATGCAATGCATCAGGTTTGGCAGAAGAAAATGGATTTGAGAGACATTTAATTTGTCATAAATTATGATGAATTTGGTAATTAATTATAAAATTTTATACATTTAGATGAAAACTTTTATTTAATTAACATGGTTTTAATATTGAAAATAAACTAAGAAAAGTTATTTTAAATCTAGTTCCTTGTAAGAAAATAAAATTTTTTATCTGATTCCTTTTTTTGGGGGGAAGGAGCATTAACTTCTTCAATGATACATAGTTTTACAAAATTTGAAGTAGGAAATGCATACAGGTGTAGATAAGGCATCCATTTGCATTCAAATTGTTTAAAATTTAAGATAGCACTAAATATTATGTACAAGAGTTTAAGGCATTTTGAAATGCAGTTTGAATATAAAGAGTTCAATAGATTTCATTAACCCTAAGAGAATTCACAGATTGGTGGGCAAGTAGAAATTAGATACATGATTACCTCCTATAACCTTGTATTAAACATGCTTGTCATTTCTATCAGAGACATTTTTCCCATCCCAAAAGCCATGATGGAATCTATTTAACTGCCCCATTCACTTTTCTTATGTGTCACTGAATGACAGTGGAAAAAGTCAGAGCCCATGCCAACTTTCTTTCATTGCATATTAACAGTACTCCCTGAGTGCCTCTTGGCCATCATCATTAATTTTGTGTTATTGATTCGTTATTTCGTCCTTGTCAACTATCCAATATATTCATCTCTATGTGCCAGAGTTTTTATTGTAAAAGTCTTCCCCATTATCACTGCTTAATATTTTGCAGATTTTTTCAGGAGCTGATTTTGGCTCTTGTGACTGTTCCTTCTCCAAACTCTGTAGTTACCCTTCCCAATACCCTTTCCTTTCTGTCACACAGGAACCCGCATGCTCTTCTTTCCACTAAAGTGATTTTCTCATAACACTCTGATGCTTTAATTGATTTACTTTTATTGTCTCTTCTTGATAGTAAGAAATAAGAGAGAAAATAAAAGTCCATGCTTTTGATTTGCTTAAATGTCAAGCTAAAATAAAAAATGTGCTTGTGATTTATGTGTATATACACTCACACATACACGTATAATTTATATACAAATACATGCATACATATGTCTGTATACATAAAGATATGCATATACATATATTTATGTATATGTATACAGTATGGTGGTTGGCACTTTGGTGCTGAATGATGGTTTCAACTATCTCCTCTCTTTCATTTACTCATTATTAGGTAATTCAGATATGATAAAATCACTAGAAAATTATTTGAAAGCCATCTACATGCAAAATAATAAAAATATGATAAAAGTTAGTTATATTTCAAGTGCTGAAAATAATGTTGCATTGAGATTACCCATCAAAATAAAAATTTTGAAGTGAAAATGAATACTGAACTAGGAGAAGACATTTGAGTAGTTGAAAGAGTAGTCTGATTTAAGAATTATAGTAACTATATTGTACATTCCAATGACTTGATATTTTCAAAAGTTTCCAAATAGTGTGATGCTATTTAATTAATGTTCTTCCCTAAAAAAATCTGTACAGTGTGCATGTAGGTAGGATTTTGGAAAGAAAGATTCAAGAGATTGGTCATACTGGAGCAGATAGGCTATGTTTTAGAAAAGCAGAAGATGAAGTTAGATGAGAAAAGTAGAAATAGTTACTTGAACATCTTAAATGTTTGGTTTCTTTGCAAAGTTCCCTAAAAAGTAAAATAACATGATGAGGACAATATTTTTAGAAAATCTAGTGTTTTAGTTTGTTGAGGTTGCTGGAATGCTATATACCAGAAATGGAGTGACTTTTAAAAACAAAATTTATGAAATTGCAAGTTTACAGTTCTAAGGCCATGGAAATGTCCAAACTAAGGCATCCAGAGGAAGATAGCTTAACTCCAAAGAAAGGCCAATGATGTCCAGGGTTTCTCTTTCAACTGGGAAGGTACATGGCAATATCTGCTAGCTTTCTCTATTAATTTCATAAGGCTTCCTTGGGGGTGTTTTCCTCCTGCATCTCCAAAGATCTCTGACTATTTGGGCTCTGTTGGTTCTGAGCTCTTTCCAAAATGGTTCCCTTTTAAAGGGCTCCAGTAAGCTACCCCACCTTAAATGGGTGGAGACACATCTCCATGGAAACCATCTAATTAACAGTTACCATCCACAATTGGGTGGGTCACATCTCCATGGAAAGAATCAAAAAGATACCACTCAGCAATACTGAATGAGGATTAAAGAGCCTGGCTTTAATGAGGTACACGACAGTTTCAACCCAGCACAACTAGTTTTGGGTAATGTCCAGAGTGGAGAATGAAGTGAAAAATGACTTCAGGGATGTAGATAGGAGATACAGCAAACATTTACTTGGTGTGAGTAAATGAAGATCTAGGCTTGGGTAGTGGTTATTTACAGAAATGGAGATGAGTGAAGAATCCAAGAAACACTTCTAGGAGAAAGTTCTACAGGATTTATTGAGCTGTTTTGTTTTATTTAAATAAAAAGTAGCTTGAGAAACTTCAAAGATTGTATATATGAAATATGCCCCAAGGAATCTTGTTATATTTGACAAAAAATGGAAAAGTTATTTTCGTTATGTTTTGTTTTCTGTGTGTGTGTGTATGTGTGTGTGTGTGTGTGTGTGTGAGAGAGAGAGAGAGAGAGAGAGAGAGAGAGAGAGAGGGGGATTTATGATAAAGGGAAATAGAAATGCCTTTAGTTTTTGGAGCCCCAAAGATTCCCTTGTTCCCAGTAAGCTTTTAGAGGTCTTAGAAGTGATCACCTGTTCTTTGCCTTTTAATATTTATCTTCTTATTTTATCTGTTTAAACATTTTAAACCCCTATTGTTAAGCATCAGCCTTTAAAAATTTAAAAATTACATTTCACTTTGTAATTTTTCTTTTTAGTACTTTTCCCTATTTAAAAATAATAATAATTGTATGAGTAGCAAAAAAAAACTTACTCATTTAGCAAATTTCTGAGCCACACTATAGGATAATTGGGAAAGAGGATGGACAAAACAGCTAAAATCTCTGCTTGCCTGGAGATGCCATTTAGAAGAAAGAGATAGAAGATTAACCAATCACCCAATTAAATAAAACATATTAAAATGGTGACAAATAATTTGATGATAATGAAACACTGAGAAAATAATTTATTGAGAATATATAGAAATGTGTATCAATTAAAGGAGAAAATTTTAAAACTGTGCATAATCCCTACCACCCAGAGATGAGCACTATCTTAATTTTCATATATGGCTTCCTGTTTTTATGTACAAAGATATCGATTTTAGTCAAAAATGGGATAACATTCTAAAAGTTTTTTTAACTTGTGTTTTTTTACTTAACAGTATGTTTGAAATATCCCTCTGTCCTACAGTTCAAAATATTTTAATAAGTATTTATCTGGATGGATTCATCATAATTTATTTAACAATCACTTATTGGTGTGATTGTTTAAATAGCATATAGGTGTTTTTATTTTTTAAATTATAGATCATAGATGGTGGCCAAGATGGCAGCTTAGTGAGGTGTGGAATAGAACAGAATAGAACACAAAGTACATGAATATATGTGTTGTGGGTGTCCCAGAAGGAGAAGAAAAGGGAAAAGGAGGGAAAGACTAATGGAGGAAATTTTCACTGAAAATTTCCCAATTCTTATGAATGACTTAAAATTACAGATCCAAGAAGGGCGGCTTACCCCGAACAGAAGAGATCCAAATAGACGCACTCCAAGACACTTACTACTCAGAATGTCAGATGTGAAAGAGAAAGAGTGAAGTTTGAGAGCAGCAAGAGAAAAGCAATCCATCATGTACAAAGGAAGCCCAATAAGACTATGCCTAGATTTCTCAACAGAAACCGTGGGGGTGAGAAGACAGTGGTATGATATATTTAAGATTCTAAAAGAGAAAAACTGCCAAGCAAGAATTCTATATCCAGCAAAATTGTCCTTCAAAAATGGGGAAATTAAAATATTTCAGACACAAAATCACTGAGAGAAATTTTGACCAAGAGACCGGCTCTGCAAGAAATACTGAACGGAGCACTAGAGACAGATAAAATTAAAGATCATAGTGTATTAAGCATACTTCTTAGTGAAACATGTCACAGGTCCAGTATTTTCACCTTCAGATACATTTTTAGATGTAAAACTATGCTTAGTCAAAGAATAAGCATCTTTTGGGGGAGGTAAATGGGGTGGGATGGAATGTGTTTTAGTTATATTGCCAAACTGAAGTAACTAACTTGTGTATTGTCATGGCACCCATCTCTATCTTCCTCGGACTGATTATTATGTAGGTTTGCGTGTATGTGTGTGCGTTGTGTGTCCATCCAATTAATAATATGTGGCAAGATGTAAGGGGAGGAAGACTTTCCTGGTTTCTCAAGAGTCTAATATTAAATAATGAATAACTAATATTTTGTACTTTCCATGTCACTGAGCTTCCTTTAGTAATTATGATACCAAATTCTTTAATGTTAAATAATTGTTCTAACATCTCATTCTCATTTACTCCACCTATCATATTATTTATAGTGTTTTCCCATCTGGGGCTTATTTTTTCTTTTCCATCGTATTGTTATGCCAATCCTAAATATTTACTGAATATTTTCTGTGAACTTTGTATTATTTTTATGAGATGTATGATAGAAAAGGTGTATAAATTGAGGCTCTTCTTTCTTGAAGTTTATGACCTACAAGTGGAAGCAAAGCCATATATATGTTTATGAATGGAATCCCCCTATCAACTTTTTCTTTCCAGAGTATGACAGCTGTCAACATACTGGACACTCCATACCTTATTCTTTTCTCTGTTCACAGCATCTAGTGTCATAAATATTTTTTAAACCACGAATGATGAGTATAATTTGTACTTTCCATTGGCGTGTTCTGTGAATCCAGACTCCACATTCCGTATAAAACATCTAAAATATGAAAGTAAATATTAATCAGAAGGCTCCAATAAATAAATTGGTGATAAAATCCTATTAAAGAGCACCTTCCCTAGGCTATCATCTTATAGAAGAATAAAATGAAATGCATTTTACTAACTAGAGAAAGTTAAATAAAGGAAACACATCTTAGTTCACTAAGGTTGCCAAAATGTAATACACCAGGAACAGGCTGCTGTTCAACAATGGGGATTTATTAACTTATAAGCTTACTATCTGAGACCATGAAAATGGCCAAATCAAGGCATGAAGAGGTGTCTTTCTCACCAAAGACCAGCTACTGGCAATTGTGGACTCCTTTATCACAGGGTAAGGCTCCTGGTGGCATCTGTTGGTCTCTTCCTTCTCTCTTGGGTTTTCTTTGCTTCCCGCTTCTGGCCTCCACAACTTCCTCATGAGCTTCTGTATCTTCCTCTCTCTCTTCTGTGTCTTTCTCTGTTTTTTGCCTCTCATAAAGGACTCCAGTAAAAGAATTACGATCTATCTGGAACACCCCTCAACTGAAATATCCTAATCAAAAAACACCCACAAGAATGGATTTGCATTGAGAACGTGACCTTTTCTGAGATCCATAAAGCCTTTAAATCATTACAGAGAAACAGCAAAAAGCCAAACGCTCTTTTGAAGGGATACGAGGGATAATTTTGACCCACTAATTTCCAACAAAATACACTGTAAGAGAAATTCACAGTTGTCATGAAGATACTGAAGGATAAGAAAAGAATCTATCTTAATTTTTAGTGTCGTCCACATCTTCTTTTTCTCTAGCATCAACTCCTCCTCCTTTCCCTCTCCCACCCACAGCCAATCAGAATATTAGGGATCATCTTTTCTCCAAATATTTGCTTTTAGAGATTGGATGTTTTCTCCTAAGGCAGTGATGTACTGTGAAGAGAACCAAACTTGGAATGCAAAGACCTGAATTCTGGACTTGACTCTACCCATTTCCTAGCTGTGTGATCTTAGGAAAGACATTAAATTTCTCTGATTCGTGGTTCCTTCACTTGCCAGAGAATCATAGTAGTGATAATACGTATACATAAACTAGTGGTATTTCTGTGGTTATTAGATGAAACTGTATATTTGAAAATACTTCTAAGTTGTTATTATTATTGCTACCTTGTGTTTTTCTCTTTTTTACTTTGAATTTCTTTGCATCCCATTACTTTAAGGTCCTTTTCCTATTCTTTACAGGATCAATTATCTAATTACTTTATCTGATCTCAGTTCTAATATGTTAAACAGTCCTGGGCATCCAGGGATGTCATCCTATTAAGGGACAAAGAGAAAAATATCCCCAAGTAAAAGGAGTTGTTTTATTTTACTACTGAGTTAATTATAGAAAATATTACCTTCACTCCAAGCAATTCTTCTGAAGGCTGGAGAAATGGTGAGATCTTTCAAAAGAGATTTTAAAAATTCCAAGGCATTAAGAGCTAGTGTGACTATTCATGACTTGCTTAGGGCCAAAATTAAGTATCCTGTCTTTATTTTTATTTTGGAAGTTTCTGTTTGGTTTTTAGTTGCATCTAACATAATGGTGCAATCTTAGGCAGCTTCAATTTGAATGAAATATGTTATTTCAGTTATCTTTTGAAGTCAAGCCTGTGTCTAAAATATCTTTGAATTTCCAGTCCCATTATAGTGGATAGCATATAGTGAGGGCCAATAAATGATCCTAAATAAATGACTGTAATAATAACTAGGCATATATTGTTTTATACCACGAGGGTGTCAGAGGAGGTAATGCCATAATTTAAATTTTAAATATATATATATATAGTTAACTCCAGTCCACCAATCTCACAAATCTACATATTATGTGGGTCCTGAAGCACTAATGTGCTTCCAGATAAACACATTATTTTTATAGAAACATATTGCATGTAGCACAGATGATACATTTGCCACTATTAAGCTCAGTTGGGGTTAATATTTTAAATGCAGTTAGCTTCACCATAGTGTGTTGCTTTGCATTTGGTTGTTCTGTATTTTTCACAATGCCTCATTACTCTGTGATTTCCACCAATATACAGATTTACAAAGAGAGTATTAGAAAGGCCTGGAGACTATATTCTGCTTGTTTTAACAAGTCTCTAAGTGTTGCTTTGATGTTTGCATTTGAAGGACTGTGTTAATGACCTGATAATTGTTTTGTTTTGTATTTTTTTTTTTTTTTTTGGTTTTCCACCAAAGTGTGAAGTGTGCTGACAGCTGTCAACAGGGCCTAAGTAGGCCCTGGGACAGTGCAGGGAGAGAAGGAAGCCTCAAAGATTTTTACCCCTTTGTTGATCCTTCTGTAGTCCAAAGGCATACTTGAAGCTGATAAACCTCAGAGGTAGTAAAATTCAGCATTGCCATACTTTTCTTTTTAAAGTGATTTCAGTGGAGTAAATGTAATCATTATTGTCATTAATAAGAGACATATGCAGCACTCACTTAAATATTTTTATGGTGACCCTACTATCAGTAGAGTGATTTCGAATTTTTCTATTTGTAACAAGAACATCTTTTTGAGAAAATGGTTTGCATTTCATTTGACAATTTTTGCTCAAGGACTGAGCCAATTGTATATCATCCCACAGGATAACTTCGAAATTCTGGCATGGCAAACAAAGTGAATGTACTTAACTAAATACTTCTTGCTTATGAAATCTGTTTTAGAATATTTATGGTTCTGGATATTTCCAATGTCTTTTGCATTGAATACTTGAGGCGTCTTACAATAATAACTGTGTATTTGGAATAATGCAGAGTTTTAAATTTCTATAGCATAATTTTACTCTTAGCCATATTTTCATCTTACTTCATTTGTCTGTAGTCAGGATTCAAATCAGTAGTTTTGACACTGTTATTGTGGGTGGACATGATCCATTCTTCAAATATTGGCTTTATGAAAGCTGTTTTAGTATCATGTTGACTGATTTGTGGAATTCTATACAGAATGATGATTAAAGTGCTCAACTTTTTTATTTAAAAAAGAATATCTGAAACTAAAATTTGCATGGCACTTGATAAAATTTAATGAATGGAGAATAAAGAGAAAATTAAAATAATGATTGGTACAGATTTGGCATAAGAAAATCATGTCACAATTGAATTAAAGCCATTAAAAGCAAGTATAATATTTGCTTAAATATATTTTTATATCTACAAGTGAAACAGATTTATCTTGATGCAGAATTACAGAAAATGAGCCACAATTACATAAAATATCAGCGAAGCAAATTTTAAATAAGTTCACTCAGATGTAGAATTTTTAGAAATGAACTGATGCTTTTGCCTCCATCTTCCTGCCTTGTCCCCAATCTCCTTGGTAGAGATGGTTGGAAGCACCAAGGGAAGTCCTTGGAGATAGCATTTAGAATGTGATTTTCAACTTCCACACTAGGAATACCCTATGTTTCAAGAATAGAATAAAAGTTTCTGTGCAGCTCTGGATTGTAATTTTTATCAAATTCCCTCCCTCGCTTTTGGACTCCCGACTATATACCCTTACCCCAGTTCAACAAATACTACTCACTAAAACTTTTATTTTCCCCTAAACTTGTTTAAAAGTTTTTCCCTAAGGGTCTACTTGTTCCCTGGCTGAGGTTTTGTTCACGATTTAATAATGCTTGCCACTGGTTTGTCTCCCACGGGTCCTACTACTGTACCTGCTGATGGCTCTCCCAGTGAGTCTTTTATGAGAGTTGCACAGCCTGTAAATTGCTTCGGCACAATATTCCTCCACTTCCAGGTGGGACTGGAGCAAAGTTTTCGTACTTCTGATGATAGCACAGGTGCTCGCGGGTATTTTCCCCAGTAGTCCTGGCCTTAATTGTTCTGTACACCAACTTGTCAGGTTATTTTTAGAGTTTTTTAGAGTTTCTCCTGAAGTTATTTATCCCTGTTGGTTGGTGGCTTTTTTTTTTTTTTTTTTTTTTTTTGGTTGCTCACATACAGTACTTTTAGCCTTCCGATACTGGGCTCTCTGGATAGGTACTTACAATTCCTCTGCTCACTCTGTCAATTTATCCCCCATCCCTATCCCCATACCCCCCCACCCCCCCAATTTTCTATCTGTGGAAGTTCTAAGCTTTCAACATTGTGGTTAATATAACCAGTTTAAGTAACAACTCTGACAAACGCAGGAAAACCTAGATGCAACCATCCATTGGCTCTTTTTCCTTACTGGTCAGTTACTCTTTTGACTGGCCTTGCATCCTGAAGTTGTTATAGGAATCATAGCTTCTGCTTTCCATCATTGCATGAACTGCGGGTTTGGCTGGTCCTACCCTATGGACCTATGGACCTGTGCTTTACCTTCCATTCTTCTCCCTTTTCATTTCAACATTGGATTGCTGCAGTAACATTCTCTCTGACCTTCCCAGTCCCGTTCCCCATCCCACACTCCAGGCAAGTTTGCTTTCAGTATCTATCTTCCATAAACTCAAACTTTGTTTATATCACTCTCTGGTCAGGATGAGTTTCATGGTTATTTTATCTGTTTTAACTTTATATTATTAAAACAACTTTGATTAGTTTTTAAGTTTTTTTTTCTCCCAATACTTTCAAATATGTATCTTTCTTTTCATCAGACATTTGTTTTCATTGTTTTGCATAATAAAATATATAGCTTATTCCTTTCTCAAGATGTTAGTCATAAAGAAAACTTCCTGTCCATTCCTGTCTTTTTAAATTTTATTTATTATATAGAAACACTGATCTAGACATGAAAGAGATACTGTAAAAACGACTTATAATCCTAAGAGTATACATGATTGCTGTCATTTTAAATGATGAATTTATACTTACATTCTTCTTTGAAAATAAAAGAAAGCATACTTCATCTATAATTCTATACTCAATAATATACAAATAAATTAAATTCTGTTCTCTGCTTCTCTACATAGGCCTCTGAATTTTTATACCTATGACAACGTGGATGCTATAGTTATGTGTGTGTATACACATTTATATGTATTTTATATATATATATCTATATAATTTTTTTAAATGAAGACATAAATATCACAAATGTGGTTTTGCAGTTGTTTGTTTAGTTAATGAAATATGAACATCTTTCTAGATGAATTTATTTGTATGTCTACTTCATTCATTTTAATGACTTCAGAATATTTGTAACTATGGATTTACTACATTTTTTTAACCAACCATGGATATTTAAGTTGTTTCCAAATGTTATCATAAGCAATGCCTCAATGGTCCTCATTTTTGTTGTTATCATTTTGTTAAAGGAAGAGCCATAATTATTGAAAATTCAAAATCTGTATACAATTTGCTTTCCTCATTCTTCTTCTCGACTCAATTGTCATGGATATAATTGTATCTATAATATTGTTAAAAGGTATCTAGACTCTCACAAGTTTTCTACATAATAATATGGAGCCATTAAATAGATAAAGGAATAGATAATGCACAAGCCCTCTTATAAAACCTTTTCTTTTATAAAGAGGTTAATCTGAAAAAGTCATTAATGACCTCTTAAATTATCACAAAAATCTCTGAAAGGAAATTGCTAGTACATCTGTATTTTAGCATGCTTGTGATGGTGGTTTACCTGTAGATTTGAACTTCTAGTGCAGTTCTATTTTTAAGTATATTATCATGGATGGATCCATAAACTAATATTTACATTGCATTTATTCCAACCTTAAACTGAAAGGAGATGTTCAAAGTAGGTCTTTTTCCTGTCCTGCTATAATTTGTTGGCTGGCTGATTTTTAAGAATAATGTTTTTAGGAGTTGCATACATTCAATTTTTCAGTGTTCCTCTTAAAAATCACCATGAAATTACAGGCAATATGTGACATGGCTTTAACATTTTGTAAACTACTTCCAGAATGTTAATCTTCTATGCTATCTGAAAAACTTATAATAGATTTCCTACCTTCATTAATTATCAAGAAATAAACATCATTTACTTCTATTTAAAATGAGTAAATTTTTAATAACTTTGTTAATTTTAAATAAGTTTTCTTTAAAAGTTAATGAGGAAATCACTCTTACTTTTCTGTGTTAATTTTTATGCAAGTCAAATTCATATAAACAGAAAACACAGCCATGTAGGTCATTTCATGCTCTAAAACAGTGGACACATACGGGCAATGTGAAGAAAGTATGTTAATGTAAATCTTCTTGCAATATAAAAGATCTCTGTAGAGCATGTATTAGATTTGAATTCTCTTAATTTATGAAAATATCTTATATTTCAACATCCTTTTTTATTTCCTCCAGACTTACCCACTTCAAAAGAGGTTTAGACTCTAGCAAAGTTTTCTGATATGCAAAGAAAGGTTATCACAGTTCAGAGGAAATTTTATATCCACTAACAGTGTATTTAAAAATATACATAAATTTTGAAAGCGACTCCATTCAACTTTTACCACTTGCTTCAAAGTATAATGGTGAACTATTTTTTTATATTTACAAATGTGTTAAGAAGTAATTATAGATAATTAGATCAGTTTTCAAATTTTCTGCATCACAGTTTTTTATTTATTTGTTTATTTTAGGTTTTCATGAATTCCATTTAGTCTTTTTCCAGATCATTTTTTTTTCTCACAGATAGCACTACCCTTAAATGAGTAATCACATATTTATTTTACCATCAGCACCACCACAAACTGCAGAATTTAGCATGGATTTGGAGACGTTCCTTCATGTAAAGAAGTTCTTTGCCACTCATTGCTCCATTTGGATATTCCTTTTAGTACTTCAGAACAAAGTGGGTGTGAACATTTACTGTGAACTTTCTTTACCCTTCTAGACTTGGTATGTCGCTGCCATGCAGAATTCAGAAAATCTGTGTTCGAATCTAACAACTATTAACTTCATCTTTTAGTATCTGATCCAAATATGGAGTCACAACATAGACGGACATGAGGGATCTGTTTCACAATTGACATGATCTTACAATAAAGAACATTCAATTTTAAATCCTTGTCACCAATTTTTAGCACAAAAGTGAAGTGATACAATAAAGTGAATACTTCTTTTCATCAGTCATGTCTTTATTAGTATAGAATAATAAACCATACTGTGGTTTAATACCAAGCCTGTACTATAAATGGTATAGTTTAATTTCAGGAAAAGCTTTTATATCTTAGAGGAGAAAAGGAAATCTGCAAACAAAGCTTTACCAATACAGGGACAATGATGAGGAAAGTAAAAGATCCTGCTGAACATGGCTGGAATGAAAATGATATATTCAATAAAATCTATTCTTTGTTCTCCTTGGCTCCCAGTGGGTAGATTTTCAGTATGGTAAATGATCATTGGCTTCAACTTAAAATCACTGGCTGCATTAGCTTCTAAGAAGAGAATCTGCCTTTTGAAACTTTGAAGTCAGGCATTGACTTCTCTTTAGCTTTGAAAGTCAGAAATGGCATCTTCTTCCACTAGAAGACTGTCTCATCTGACAACGTATTGTTTAATATAGCAACCTTTATCCATGATCTTAGCTAGATCTTCTGGATCACTTCTACATCAGCACTTGCTGCTTCATCCTGCACTTTTATGTTTTAGAGGTGTCTTCTTTCTTTAAACCTTAGGAACCAATCCCTACGAGCATCAGACTTTTCTTCTGCAACATCCTCGCATCCCTTAATCTTCATAGAATTGATGAGAGTTAGGGCCTTGTTCCCTGTTAGGTTTTGGTTTAAGATCAAACTGTGGCTAGTTTGATCTTCTATAAAGACCACTAAAACGTTCTCCATTTAGGCAATTAGGCTGTTTTCTTATTGTTTGTATATTCACTGGAGTTATCACTGTTCGTTTCCCTGAAGAACTTTTCCTTTGCTTTCACAATTTGGCTAACTGTTTTGCTTAAGAGGTCTCATTTTTTGCTTTAGACGTGCCTCACGAAGCTTAATCATTTCTAGTTTTTGATTTAAAGTGAGAGATGTGATTCTTCTTTTCAATTGAATACTCAGAGGCTATTTTAGGGTGAATCACTGAGTTAATTTCAGTATTGTCGTGTTTCTGGTATAGGGAGGTCTAATGAGAGGCAGTGAGATGGTTAGTAGCCTGTTGTTGGAGCAGTCAGAGCAAACAAAACATTTATCAATCAATTCTCCATTGTATATGTGTGCAATTCATCGCATGCCAAAATAATTACAATAAATCACTGGATCACAGATCACCATAGCAGATAGGATAAAAATGAAAAAGTCTGAAATCTTGTGAGAATTACCGAACTGTGACACCAAGATATGAAGTCAGCATATGTTGTTGGCAAAAATGGTACCAATAGATTTGTTTGAGGCAGGTTTGCTGAAAACTTTCGATTTGTGAAAAAATCAATACCTGTGAAGTGAAATAGAGCAAAGTACAATAAAAGGAGGTGTGCCTGTATATTTATTATGCTTGAACAATGTGACAGACCTAGGTATAATAAGGCCGAATTCTAGGACAAATCTCAGGGACCCACACGGCCTAGAATAGAAGTTCGCAGTCTTTACCTGTAACAAACCAGACAGTAAATATTTTTGGCTATGTGGCCATCATCTGTACTTTTTTTCACATATGCCTTTGCGTTTTTTCAGAAATTTTAAAAAACTGGAAATCATTCCTGTGAGGGCCTTGCAAAAATAGGTTGCAGGCCTATTTTTTCCACCTATTTGATCCACCTGCTCTAATTTGTCTAGAAGCAAAGGCAAACTTGCAGTGTGGTGTGTTGCTTTCTGACAAGACATGCAAAAGGCAGAACACAGAGAGAGGTCAACTCTGCCAGTTAGATATTAGAGAGGGGCTGCAAAGAGCAGGTCTTCTCTGAAACAAGCATTGAAGTACGAGGAAGAGTTAGCCAGATACACGGGTAAGTGCATCTGTAAGCCCACAGAGGCAAACAGGACACATTCAGGAAAATACTAATAATTTGGCGTGTATAAACATGTAGTATGAAGGTACGGTGAGAGATGGACTTGGAATACTAAGCTGGGACCTGATCTCAAAGCCCCATATCTGCTATCTTAACAACTGTGGAGTGTATGCTGAAGGGCTTAGGAATCTCTTTCTTAACATAGAAGAATGTTAAGTCTGGGAAGAATTTGATCCCGTTTTCATTTTAGAGATATTATTTTGTTTTTTTTTTTTTTTTCTAGGAACAGTACACAGGTTGGGAAAAGACATGACATTCTTATTCTTTTTTTTTTAAGTCTTGGAGGAAGCCATGAAATAATTTTTAGGTTTCAGGTAATCCTGCATAAAATTATTCTATCTACAGCTCACAGTATGGTAGCATGATCAGTCATTGTGAACATTGTTATTCAATGAAAAATTTTCAAAGTTCTTTTGCATCCAGAATAATATTTTTCTCTTTGGGTCTGTTTATTTTGGCCAACCTATTGGCCTACTTTTTCCCCTCCCCCCATTGAATATAAACTTTTTCTATATTTCTTTTTTTAAATATATTTCTATTTTTGTTTTACCATAACTAAATAGACCAAAGTCTTTTTCAAATTTTTACTATACATGGTGCTAACAAGATGTGGTATATGACATATAATATTTTAAGCTATTTTTTCCATATTTAAAAACAAAAAATGATATGTGAGCCAAACATTCTATAATAAAATTAAAAAGTAAAGTTTGTTGATTCTTCTTAACTTAAACTTTGTCTTTTTTTTTTTCATAAATTTTGATGACCTGTAAGATAAACATAATACATTTCTGTTAAACTCCTGCCTTTAGCCAGAATGGCCTATTTTCATGGTGGTTGGCTTGGTAGAATTAATCAGGATGGCCTATTTTCATAGCAGTAAGCTTGGTACACTTAACTCAAATAAAGTTTGGAAATAGATTTAAATAATATTATTTACAAATCCAATTTTTTAACAATGTGATATAATAAAAATAGTAAATCAGTGTGAATAAAAGTTTCATATAAGATTTGAAAAAATATTGTATTATTGAGTGCCATGACCAGGCATAAATATATGCCTAGCAATTGAAAAATGCACATGATTCTTGGCTTCTTTATCTCTTTTATAAACTTACATACACCTATAGATACTTAAGTGTAGTGTTTTTCAAACTACAGATTAAAACTCATATATACCTCTTTAATGTAAAAATTGTGCTTTTTCTTTTAAAGCTCTACAAATACTCAATTCTCAACTTAAAATTAAGAGAAGCATACATGAATTTAATTTTCTGCTGAAATGAGAGACTTTCTATCCTTGCTCTCAGTGCTTCTGAAAGAAGGAACTTGCTCACATATATAAGAATTTGAAAATGTTAGCAAAATGGCACTACTTTATGTCAGGCAGGGTACTTGTCTTTCACAGAAACCCAGCACTTGTCCAGGAGCAGAGCAGTTAACACTCGTGAAGAGCGTATGATCAGAATGCAGCTAATAAAGTGCTGCTGCTTCTATCAAAGCCAATTCTCCAGCTGAACTGGAGATTCAGAGAAAGAATCCTTCACCAAGTCTTATGCATCTATTAAAACGGGGGGAAATACTATTTGTGTTCTCTAAGTTCTTCCAGGAGATTTTCAAAAAAACTCAAGACTTGCCATCTCCTTCCTCACTTTAAATACAAAGTAGCAGTGGAGAAATTTCAACATTCCTTTTGGCAACATTAGTTTTCAAATACTTTAATTTCTTTTTAAATTCAATACTTTTTTATCACTTGAAGTCAAATTATTTTCTCCAGTGCACTGAAGAACCTTTTCAACTGGTTCATGTGATGAAAAATGACTGCTAAATCTAATTTCTGCAACTCCTTTCATCTTCAATAATGTCCTTTGTCCAGGTTTTCACAAAGTCTTTTAAACATCCCCAAGTGAAGTTGTGTTTGCTTTAGAAAGTTAATCATCTGTAGCATCATCTAAAAGTTTTTAACAACAGCATATTTCTGTGAAGAGAACACTGTAGTGTCACATCAGGATATTTTTTTAAAGAGGCAGAATTTCTCATGAGGTCAACAATTGATGGGACACCAGCTATACAGAAGAATACAGTTTCTCTAAGATAAAGTTTTTGTTTCCACATAAGAAGACAAATTCTTATTTACAGCAGAAAATGTTTTTGAATTTTTCTATCATTTTACAATTATTAGGGAAATTGGTTGACTATAGAGAAACTATTGTTTTAGTTAATTACACCAAACTTCTTCAGTACTGTGTGACATATCGTCAATACGTTGACTTGTGCTGTTTGACAGCAGAAAAGCTTTCCAATTTCTCATATTACATCTTGTCCTAGCATTTTAGTGACTATAATTTTACATGCTGCATTACTAGGTTTTATCAATTGTTTGACATTTTCGTCTCAAGTCAATCCATTCTCCTACTAAATAACTTGCTTCCTGAACCTTTTCATGGAATGTGATTTTTTTTAGCAAAAATTTCACTATATTTATGATTCCAATAGCTGTTTAAAATAATCAGCACCATTACTTGTCAAATGATTGTGATTTGTAGTTAACTGTCTTTTCAATTTTTCTGAAGTTAGTGCTGCATTTGAAAATTGTTTGCTACTGACAGCGCACAATGAAATAGGGCAATCTGGTTTGCTTCCCCATGAAAAACCCAACCGTAAGTCTTTCATTGTGAAGACGAAATTCTTTTGTACCCCATGTTGCACTGGGGCAGTGAAATGATTCAAAAGAATTGCAATTCTTTATCACTAGCAAATTCCTCTTCCATTTCAGACCTTATCTTCAAAAATTGCCACATGGGACTATCAGACATGTTTGTATAAAATAAATACTAACAAAATGTGAAACAAGAGGTCATACTGATTAACCAAATGAGTAAATCACAAAAATACAAAGGCTTCGTGATACAATTTATCCGGAAACCTACACAGTCCACATTTTGCAACATATACAACAGCAAAGTGGCAGGAGGGCAGCAGAGTTTTGAAAATCCCCTCTTTAAAATGAAAACTCCTTTAAAAATGTTTTATTGCGATGTAGAGCTTATTTAGTTTTGGAAGCCTTTCCACCACACGATTAAGGAAGTTTGGGGAAGTAATGTAAGAAGAAAGATGGCACCATCGATACAGATCTCAGCATTTATCAACGGCCTCCCCAGTGTGATGTCAAAAAGAGAATGGACCCAAACAAATGAACATGAGGTTCTGAGAGACCCCTAAAAAAATGTTAACAGAACTTCTCAAGTCACTGTCCATCACGATTAGCATTTTTATCACATGGTGAGTGAAGTTCAAAAGACGATACTTTTTTTTAATCACAATCTTCACAGAAGCTCTAGCCACCTCTTGTGGAAACCCAGTTTAAGAAACCTGGGTATAAGATTACTGCAAACAAGACATGTAGATAATTGAGATGAATTGAGTGAGAATAAAAAGAAAAATAGAGATTTCAGAGGTCTTCAGAAGGTAAATTTCATGTTGAAGGAGAGAGTAAGGGAGGGGAAGAATTTCTATAGAAATTTCTTTTACCATATTTACTTTTTAAAAGATGAAAATCAGATAATCTGAGAAATACTTATGCTCTAGCAGAAGAACTAGTATTCCTACCACCTTTCCTAAATTTCCTGCTGGGACACAGCACCTATTTTGGTAACCAGAAAATAGTAATCCTGCTCCTCTCCCCGAAAGCTGAAGAGGGGTATGCCCTTCAAAAGCTTCTCCTTTTCTGTCACAAATCCAGAGCTTCACTGATATCTTGTTTTACAATCTACTGGACCCCTTGATAAAATAAATGTGAACAAGTGCATAAGAGGAAATGTTTAGGGAAGTTTTGGTTCACATATTAGTTGAGATTGCTTGAGGCATTTCCAATTACTAACTGGGAAATATGTTCTCCAAAAGAAACAAGCACATATAAAAAGCATGGTGAAAGTTTTTAGTTTTTTTTTTGTTGTGTAGTATAACAAATATGCAAAGCAAAGAAACAAAAAGCAATAGTTTTCAAAGCACTCTTCAACAAGTAGTTACAGGACAGAACCCAGAGTTTGTCATGGGCTACCATAAGATCCTCTCATAGTTTTCCTTCCAGAATATAAGAGGCTGGAGGGCTTAAATATTTTTTTATCATCACAATCAACATTTTTTTCCTTCTTTTTTACATGAAAAATAACATATATACATAAAAGCTATAAATTTCATAGCATAGAAGCACAATTAGTTGTAAACATATTTCAGACTTTGACATGGGTTACAATTTCACAATTTTAGGTTTTTCCTTCTAGCTGCTCTAAAATATGGGAGACTAAATTTAAAAGGGATATCAATTTAATGATTCAGCATTCATATTCATTTTTAAATACTATCTTCTCTGTATAATTCCACTATCATCTTTCATCTTTCTATCCCTCTCTTTAGGGTGTTTGGGCTATGAAAATTCTAAATTTTTCATATTAGAAGGGTCTGTCACTAATATAGGGTGGGGAGATGGAACTATCTGATGATATGGAGAGGCTGGGTCTTCTAGATTTCAGGACTTACCTTGTCCAGGGATCCATCTGGAGGCTGTAGGTTTCTGAAAAGTTACTCTAGTGCATAGAATCCTTGTGGAATCTTATATATTGCCCTAGGTATTCCCTGAGATTGGCTGGAATGGCCCTCATTGGAGATTGGCAGGATATGATACGAATCAAGGTCTAACTGAAGCTTGTGTAAGAGCAAACTTCAGAGTAGCCTCTCGACTCTATTTGAACTCTCTCTGTCACTGATACTTTATTAATTACACTTCTTTTCCCACTTTTGGTCAGGATAGAATTATTAACCCCCTGGTGCCCAGTCTGGATTCATCCCTGGGAGTCATCTCCCATGTTGCCAGAGAGACTTTCACCCCTGGATGTCATGTTCCGTGTAGGAGGAAAGACAATGATTTCACTTGCAGAATTGGGTTTAGAGGGACTAAGGCACATCTGAGCAACAAAAGAGGTCCTCCAGAAGTAACTCGGAGGCATGCCTATAGATAGTCTAAGCTTCTCTGCTACCTATATAAGCTTCACAAGAGTAAACCTCATGATCGAGGGCATGGCCTATTGATTTGGGTGTCTGTAAAGATTGACACAGTTTCATGGGATTCCCTGTTGGTAAGGTTTGATGGTTTCATATTCTTTCTCCCATCCTTCAGGGGACTTTGCTAATACTTTTTGATTATATGTTTAATATACTCTAGGATGTATCCTGGCATTATAATAATTTATACAGGATTAAAGGACCTCTTTCTTATTCTGTGGTTCCTGTGTTTCAATTGCTCAAATGAACTATACAGATAGGTTGAATTAGATTATGCGCTACAGAAAATCTCATTTCCAGAACATATGGACTCAAAGAGTATGTGTCGCTCTAAAATATAGACACTCATTCTTACCCCTACATTCTGATTTACTTTCACCCCAGCCTGTTTGGAATATTGTAATAGACCCACTAGAGAACCATCTTCAGTCCTATCTATTCCTTTACATTGGTGTTCAACCTCATCAGCTAATGGTTCATCCATCTCTATCTTCTATTTATCTCCAAGTCCCCTATATCCTATATTATAAGCCTCCGATTATACCTTTATGCTGGTCATAAAAGTGGAATCATACAGTATCTCTCCTTTTGTGTCTAGCTAATTTCACTCAGCATTATGTCCCCAAGTCTCATACATCTTGACATGTGCTTCAGGACATCATTTTGTCTTACTGCTGCACAATATTCCATCATGTGTATGTATGTGTGTCTGTATATATATATATATATGCACATTTTGTTGATCTACTCGTCTATTGATGGGCATTTCATTTGTTTCTATCTTTCGGCAATTGTGAATAATGCTGCTTTGAACATAGGTGTGCAAGTATGTTTGTGTCGTTGCTTTCAGCTCTTCTGGATATATGTCAAGTAGTGCTATAGCTGGGTCATAGGGCAACTCAATATTTAGTTTCCTAAGGAATCAACAAACAGTCTTCCATAGTGACTGCACCATAATACATTCCCACCAGCAGTGCGTAAGTGTCCCAGTCTCTCCACATCCTCTTGAAGATTTAGAGTTTCCTGTTTATGTAATAGCAACCATTGTTATAGGTATGATGTGGTATCTCATTGTAGTTGTGATCTGCATTTCCTTTATAGCCAGTGAAAATGAGCACCTCTTCATGTGCTTTTGAGCCATCTGTATTTGGTCTTCAGAAAAATGCCTATTCGTATCTTTAGCCCATTTTATAATTGGGTTGTTTGTTATTTTGTTGCTAAGTTGTTTGATTACTTTTTATATACAGGAAATTGAACCTTTGTCCGATATGTGATTCTCAAATATTTTCTCCCATTGAGTTGGCTGCCTCTTCACATTTTTGACAACATCTTTTGAGGTGCAGAAACATTTTATTTTGAGGAGTTCCCATTTATCTATTTTTTTCTTTTGTTGCTTATGCTTTGGGTGTAAAGCTTAAGAAGCTACCTCCTGTTTGTTATTAGGTCTTGAAGATGTTTCCCTTCATTTTCTTCTAGAAGCTTCATGGTGCTAATTCTTGTATTTGGGTGTTTGATCCACTGAGTTAATTTTTGTGTAGGGTGCAAGAAAGGGGTCCTTTTTTATTCTTTTGGCTATTGATATCCAGTTCTTACATGCCCAATTATTAAAAAGACTATTTTGTCCAAGTTCAGAGGATTTGGGGGCCTTGCCAAAAATCAATTGACCACAGATTTGGTGGTCAATTTCTGAACTCTAGATTCAATTCCATTGGCCAATGTTTCTATTTTTGTGCTAGTACCATGCTGTTTTGACCACTGTGACTTTATAATGGGTTTTAAAGTCAGGGAGTGTTAATCCTCTCACTCTATTCTTCTTTTTTAGGATACTTTTAGCTATTCAAGGTGTCTTTCCTTCCAGATGAATTTGGTAATTAATTTTTCCAAATCTTCAAAGTAAGTTGTTGGAATTTTGTTTGGTACTGCATTAAATCTGCAGATCAGCTTTGGGAGAATTGACATCTTAACTATATTTAACCTTCCTATCCATGAGCAGGGGATGTCTTACCACCTATTTATATCTCCTTTGATTTCTTTTAGCAATGTTATGTGGTTTTCTGTGTACAAATCCTTTATGTTCCTAGTTAATTTCAGTCCTAAGTACTTGATTCTTTTGGTTGCTATTTTGAATGAAATTTTTCTCCTTAACTGACTCCTCATCTAGGTCATTGCTTGTGTACAGAAATGATTTTTCCAGATTAATTTTATATCCCACCACCCTGCTGGATTTGTTTATTAGCTCCAGTAACTTTGCTGTAGATTTGTCCGGATCTTCCAAGTATAGTATCAGATCATCTACAGATAATGCAAGTTTTGCTTCTTTCTTTCCAATTTGTATACCTTATATTTCTTTGTCCTGCCTGATTGCTCTAGCTAGAACTTCTAGCACAATGTTGAATAATAGTGGTGACAGTGGGTATCCTTGTCTTGTTCCTGATATTAGGGGGAAAGCTTTCAGTTTCTCTTCATTGAGTACAATGCTATCAGTTTTTCATATATTCCTTTTGTCATATTGTGGTAGTTACCTTTGATTCTTATTATTTGGAGTGTTTTTATCAGAAAAGGGTGCTGAATTTTGTTGAATGCTTTTTCAGCATCAATCAAGATGATCATGTGATTTTTCCCTTTCAATTTGTTAATGTGCTGTATTACATTAATTGATTTTCTTGTGTTGAACCATCCTTGCGTTCCTGGTATAAACCCCACTTGGCTATGGTTTATGATTTTTTTAATGTGTTGTTGGATTTGATTTACTTATATTTTGTTGAGAATTTTTGCATGTACGTGCATTAAGGAGATTGTTTGGTTTTTTGTTGTTTGCTTGTTTGATTGATTGTTTTTCCCCTGAAGGGGACTTTACAAATACTTTTCCACTCACTGATCAAATCACTCTGGGTTTTATCAGGGCATCACTCTGAACAAACCAGCAAAATCTCATGTCCTACCCAAGGTTCCATGTACTTATAGTGTTCAATTAAGCTGTCTACATAAGTTATTTTAGGAGATGCAGATTGGCCTGTAATTTACCTTTCCCCTGTGAAGCCATCTGGCCCTGGGCTTTTCTTTGTAGGAAGATTTTGATGACTGATTGAATCTCCTTACTTGTCATTGGTTTGTTGAGATCTTCTATTTCTTCCTGAGTCAGTATAGCTTTTTTGTGTGTCTCCAGGAATTTGTCCATTTCATCTAAGTTGTCTAATATGTTGGCATTTTATTGCTCATAGTATCCTCTTATGATTTCTTTTATTTCTTCAGGGTCTGTGGTCATGCACCCCTCCTCATTTCTGATTTTGTTTATTTGCATCCTTTCTCTTTTTTATTTGTAAGTCTTGCTAGTGGCCCGTTAATTTTATTGATTTTCTCAAAGAACCAACTTTTGGTTTTATTGATTCTTTCTACTGTTCTTTTGTTCTCCCATTATTTATCTCTGCTTAAACTTTATTATTTCTCTTCTTCCATTTGCTTTAGGGTCAGTTTGCTGTTCTTTCTAAAGTTCCTCCAAGTGTGCTGTTAAGTTCTCAATTTTTGCTCTTTCTTGTTTTTTAATATAGGCATTTAGGGCAATAAATTTCTCTCTCAGCACAGCCTTTGCTGCATCACATAAGTTCTGATAAGTTGTATTCTCATTTTCATTCATCTCTAGATAGCTCCTGATTTCTCTTGTGATTTCTCCTTTGATCCACTGGTTGTTTAAGAGTGTGTTATTTAATCTCCATATATTTGTGAATGTTCTCATTCCTTGGTGGTTTTTGAGATACAGCTTCATTCTATTGTGATCAGAGAAAATGATTTGAATAATTTCAATGTTTTAAATTTTATAAAGACCTGTTTTGTACCCAGTATATGATCTATCCTCAAGAATGTTCCATGAGCACTAGAGAAGAATGTATATCCTCATGCTTTGGGGTGCAATGGCCAATATATGTCTATTAGGTCTGATTCATTTATAAAGTTGTTTAACTTCTCTATTTCCTTGTTGATCTTCTGTCTGGTTGTTCTGTCTATGGAGGTGAGTGGTGCATTGAAGTCTCCTATTATTTTTGGTGAAATATCTATCATTTCCTTCAGTTTTGCCATTGTCTGTCTCATGTATTTTGGAGTTCCTTGATTGGGATCATAAACATTTATGATTGTTATATCTTCTTGGTGAATTGACCATTTAATTAGTATATAGTGCCCTTCTTTGTCTGTTATGATATCTTTACAGTTAAAGTCTATTTTGTCCAATGTTAGCATAGCTAATCCTGCTTTCTTTTGGTTACAACTTGCATGGATAATCTTTTTCCATCCTTTAACTTTCAATTTATTTGTATCCTTTTATCTATGATGAGTCTCTTCTAAGCAGTATATAGCTGGTTATATTTCTTAATCTATTCTGCCAATCTGTATCTTTTAAATGGTAAGTTTAGTCTGTTAACATTCAAAGTTATTACTGAAAACCCATTTCTTGAATCCACCCACTTATTTATTTTACTTTATTTGTCAGATCTATATATTGTTTTCCCTCTTTCTGTTTGTATTCTTTAAATTACCCTTAGTGGTACTCTTCAATTCTGTGCCCTCCTCCAAACCTCCCTCTCCTGTCTTTTTTTTTTTTTTTTTTTTTTTTCCAGCCAGCAGAACTTCTTTTAGTATTTCTTGTAGGGCCGGTCTCTTGTTGACAAATTCTTTCAGGACTTCTTTGTCTCTGAAAACTTGAATTTCTCCCTCAGTTTTGAAGGGCAATTTGGCTGGGTACAGAATTCTTGGCTGGAAGTCTTTCTCTTTCAGGATCTTGAAAATATCATACTACTGCCTTCTTACCTCCAGAGAGATAGTTGAGTAGTCTGAACTCAGTCTTATCTGGTTTCCCTTGTATTTAGTAGAATGTTTTTCTCTTACCTCTTTCAGAATTTTCTGCTTCTCTTCAACATTTGACAGACTGATTAGTATGTGTCTTGGGGAAGGCCTATTTGGATTTATTCTGTTTGGAGTTCATTGAGCTTCTTTGACTTGTATATTTATGTCCTTTATGAGGGCTGGGAAATTTTCCTCCATTGTATCTTCAACTACTCTTCCTAGCCCTTTTCTCCTCTCTTCTCCTTTCCAGGACACCAATGGTTCTTATATTTCTTTTGTCTGTTATTTCAATTCAATAGACAAAGAGATTCAATTCAATTTTTTCATCATTTTTGCCATTTGCTGTTTTGAGTGTTTGGAGTCAGTTATCCTGTCTTCTATATCACTTATTCTTTCTTCTGTTTCTTCAAATTTGGTGTTGTGTGCCTCTAGTATGTTCTTTATTTGGTCAACAGAGTCTTTAATCTCTATGATATCTGTTATTTTTCTATTTATTCTTTCAAATTCCTCTTTATTGGTCTTGTACTGTCTTCTTGATCTCCTTTATGTCATTTTGTATCCCACTTATTTTATTTTAATAAGTAGAGTTGTATGAACATCTTTGATTACTTGTTTCAACATCTGTGTCTCCCCTGGTGTCTTAATTTGGTCATTAGTCATGGCTATATCTGTCTCCATTGTGATATGCTTCATGGCTTCTGCTATCTTCATGGCATGTAAGTGCCTTGATTGATGTACATTGGGATTTTATTTCTTTCAGTAGTCTAAGTTGTGGGATGGTTGTACCGAGAGAGCAGGGTATGGGGCAGGACACTCAGTGTGGTGATTTGTTTCAGGACAGGTGTAGGTGCAGGTTGGGGATGTTACACAGATGCTTATAAACATGGGTGCCCAGTGGACAGGGAGAATGTATTTGTATGGGCTCACCAGTCTTAGGGTCTTAACACTGGTGTACACTGGTCTAAGGCATGGGGCCCATAGTGCACATGCATACAGCTTTGGCAGCAGGTCAGTGTTATGCCTCTTTGACTGAGGGCAGATGTGACCCAGCTGTGCAGGTCAGCACTTTCTCAGAGGTGGTAAGTGTGGCTGAGGCCCCTGCACATGCATGGTTCTAGGACTACTGTAATGTGCTTTCTCCAGAGCTGAATAATATGATTGGGGGCCAATGCACATGCGTGGGCCTAGGAGTGCTGTAAACTGATGCATAGAGCTGTGCAGCACTATGGGCATGAGAGCAGAGGTAGCCTGGGTATGGAGGTTAGTGCTTTCAGCCTTTAGGTATTGGGAACAGCCTGCAGGGAACAGGGAGGGATAGTTAGTGCTTGGGAGGGGTGCAGGAGAGGTGGGTTGGGCTGCACTTGGGGTGGAGGTGTGAGGCAGGTACGTGCACTGGTGGCTGATGGGGTGGGAGCATCTGGAGTATGGGGAATGGGAGCTGGTGATGGGGTTCGGTTGTGTGCAGTGTGGGGTGAGTCACCAATTATGGTGCTGCACTGGTGAGGGTAACATACCCAAAGAATGTGGCCTGGCTTACTTCCTAGTCCCTGGCTCCCATCCATGCACTCCCATGGGCTCTGCACTTCCGTGCCATGCTCCGGTTTTCTACCTCTCAGTTTCTCAGCCTTTGCAACCAGGGTGCCTTCTGAGGTGCAGAAAGCTCTGCTAGGTCAACTGCACTCCTGAATCTCCGCCTCAGTCGCCCTCCTGTCCCTTCTCTAACTTTTCATGGAACAGGTCTAATCTAAAGCTTCTCTATTCATTCATCTTCCCAGAAGTTCCCTGGTGAAGGCTATTATACTTTTGTTGTGTATTAATTAAAATGCCGTACTAATATTAGCATGGCAACTAGCCATGGTTTTCTGATACTATAGCAAAAATGGATTCCAAATTTCAAGAAGCCAATTTACAGTCACATAATAAATTTCAAAGATTCAAATCTGAGGATATCTATATTTTTGTCAGAAAACTTTATCAAATATATGGAAAATTTTTATTCAACTGCATAAGCTTATAGATTATTGAAATGATAAATTGTACTGGTATATATAATAATCTCTTTCTCATCGACCTATCAATCATCTTTCCATCATTCTGTATTACTTTCCACTATTGAAAAGTTAGATTGTTTGTAAAACTAGGACATATAGTCTCTATGTAACAATATAGTCTATACTACCAAAAGAATGTAAATAGTGTATGATTTATAAATTTGTGGGGATATTTTCTTTCAGATAAAAGTGAATGGTTTTGTTTTGCAATTTATTCTTTGTAAAATAATATGTTAACTATTCAAATAATATTACCATTTTATTTAATACATTATAGAATTCTAGGAAAGAGCGCTTGGAAATCATTAAGACTGCTTTCCTCATTTGCGAGTGCACAAATATACAAAGCATATATATTTTTACCTCCCACTATGTGCTAAGCATGGATTCATTACAATAATAAACTTTTAGTAATAATAGAGATATAATGTATACTTCATCACCTGTTTTATAGTTTTCCTACATTGAGATCATGGGCAAAGTTTTTTTAGATAATAACATACTATATATTTTTATTTATTTATTTTTTTTACATGGGTAGGCACTGTGAAATGAACTTGGGTCTCTGGCATGGCAGATGAGAATTCTGCCACTGAACCACCATCACACTGCCTGCAGTAGCATACTTTTAAATTAACTCTATAATGTCCTGATAAATTTACCTAAAATTGGGGAGAAAAAGCAAAGAAGGATCAGTGATAGAGAAGAACAGAGACATCTAGGGAAATACTATAAGACCAAATATAAGTTGATATTAATTCTTAGAATTACTGTATTTAGTTTTTACTAAATACAGATACAAGACATCTTGAACTAGTAAAGCTCCTTCCATCTCATTCTAGCAATGCCTTCCATCTCATTCTAGCAATGATCTCTTTTCTCTCTAGAAAAAAATCTTTTAAAAGTTGGGCATACGTATTGTCTTGAAACCTTCTTCTAGTTCCTCTGGAACCCAGCCTAATCAAGCTTTTCCCAATACAACCCCACCAAAATAGTTTGAGATAGATCTGCAGTGGTACCATGTTGCTAAATCTAATGGTCCATTCTTAATCTTCCTCTATCTTAATTTGTTGTTAGCATTTGACACAACTGATCACATCCCTGTCCCTGGAACACTTCCTTCAGTTGTCTCCTGGGACATGCTTTGTGGTTCCTTATGTACGATTCTCATCTTCTTAGTCCTTTGCTGACACACTTAGAAACCTTCACCTGTACATACTGGGCAGCAAAAAGGGTCTTCTTGTACCATCTTTTCTCCTTTTGTACTCATTCTTGTCCTGTGTCTATAAATACAGTCCATATGCTGATGACTTGCCAAGTTTTCTCTAATCAGACTTCTCCCCTGAACTGCAGACACATAGCTAACCCTACTTGATATCTCTATTATATTCTCAATAGACATCTCAAACTTAATATGCCTACAAAACCTGCTTCTTCCATGGTCTTTTACTCCTTAGAAAATGGCAATTTCTTTCCATCATCAGCTTAGACTAAATTAACTTACTGTCATTTTTAACACCTCCTTTTCCCTCATACTGCATATCCATCAGCAAATCCCATATGGTTTATCCATCATCTGCCTAATCCAACCATTTCCACCATTTCTACTGTTAATCACTGGTCTCAGCAATTATTATCCCTTGCCTCGATTGTTTGAAATATCTCCCAATCTTCATTAGTTCTTCTTTTGCCCTTCTACAGTCTATTTTCCATGGAGAGACTAGTGATTCTTTTAAAAGTCAGTTTGCATCATTTGTCATCTTAAAACCCCTCCAACAGCTTTTCATCTCAATTAGTAAAAGGTCAAAGGTCCTAATGAGGTTCTACAAGGCCTTCTATAAACAAGCTTCCTGCTATCTTTGATATAACATCCTATTTTCCCATCTCTCATTCTGTTCCAAGCACACTACTTTTCCTGCAGTTTTTGTACATATGCATGCTTCAATGTCAGGGCTTTGGCTTTTGCCCTCCCTTCTGTCTGAAATTATCTTCTCTTAGATATACACAGGCTTGCTTCCTTATGACCAATGGATCTCCACTGAAGAGCAGTTCTCTTAAAGGTCTTGCTTGCTCATAGGAAACAATCCCCATTCCCTGTCTATTACCCTGTTACGTGTTTCTCTACAGTATGCCATTATGTGACGTACTCTGTATTCATCAATTTGTTTATTGCCTCTCTCCCTGCACTAGAACATAAGTGAGGGTAGAAACTGTTTTGTTCGTTACTGTATATGTAGATCCTAGAATTGTCCCTGGAACATAGCAGATTCTCAAAAATATGTATGGAATGAAATCATAAATGAATACTTATCTTCAGAGCATGAGGACCAAGTGAGGAAAAATAATAAAGAACTTAGAGCAGTACTTCATACATATTAATTGATTAATAAAGGGTAGATTTTAATATTCAGCTCAATCAGGACACTTATTATTGAAATGTTTCATAACAATGCGACTATAAATGATTTTCCATAGGCATGAGAGTCTGCATTTATTGTTTTAAGGATTTGGGAAAAATAAAATAAATAATATGTGTGAGTATATATGGAAGTACATGATTAGGAACAAATTTCAGGTTTTGAATGAAGGTGTTAAATTATATTTGAAAGCATTTAGGTTTTATGGAGATTGTGTTTCTAGCACTAGTGTGATGCAAAAGCTCCAGGCATTTATAACAAAAACTAATGTTAGCACCTAATTTAATGACCTCTCTTTGCTATGTTGCCAAATGAGAACATTGCTTTGCATGTAAGTTAAGTCAGGATGTGTTGGTTAAATTCAGAGTTCAGTAAGACTGTGACTTTGAAATAAGGCTTTTTGATTTCCAATATTAAACTGGCATTGTACTACCTAAATGTAATTTAATTTCCAAGTGTGAAAACTCTGTCTGTGCCCAAACAAGTCAACAAACAACTTAATCCAGAGAAAAGCCCACTTGCAAAATGAAAATTAAATCATACTGTGCACTGCATACAACAGCAATTATTGCAGCACAAACATCGTCTTATTTGAAATCCTCACATAAAAATGATTTAAAATATTGTTTCTTAATCTGTGAGCAATTTAATGGGAAACAGAAATGTTGGAGTCTACGCATAACAAAATTGTGTCTGAATTAAAGAAAATCTTTTTCTAAGTTTGTTTGGGGAAAATTATGCACTGTATTTCCATGGTAACTTAACACACCTTGAATTTCCCTCCAATATTTTTCAAATATTCTTTCCTTCCCTTTTTTTTCTCTCTTTGTAATAAAGAAATGCATAGAGGGTCTTATTTTCTATGTTAAATGGCTTCAATTTTAATTGCTGCTATTCTAGACTTTGATTTATAGAAGTGTGACAAGATCAATCATCAGTGATGTACAGTGGAAAGAGTAGGTTTGAAGTTTTGGGGCGAGGACAGCTGGGTTTGAATTCAAACTCATTAGCTGTGATTTGTATAATATGGGTTTCACTTATATTTGAATGTATAAGTTGAGATCTTTGTGGTTTTCATTCATGTTAATGGCTATGTACAGCATGCCTACTATATGCCCAGCATGTACTAGGCATAGGGGCAGACACCAAAATACTCTCCCATCAAAATTTATACAACAGTGGATGAAGACATCAACCTGAAATCACATAATATCATCACTCTTGAATAGGAATAATTACTACCAAGAAGGTAATAAAACTAGGCATAGTTAATTCGTTGAAATTCATCAAAGTTAGTCAAAGAAATTTTCATTGAGAAAGTGAGCTGAAGTGTAAATTATGCAGAGGAGGTATCCTTGTGAAGGTCATTTCAGGCAGATAATGCATATTCCAGGAAGAAATGATAGCAAATGCAAAGGCCCTGTGGCCAGAAGTGCTGGACATGTTAGAGGACAAGAAAGATAGCCCATTATCATCTACCAGTTTAGTGTACTGAATCTTGGGGAAAACCATGGTACAAGAGGGTCAGTGATGGAGAAACAAGTTCTTGTAGGCTCTTTAGGCTATAATAAGGTATTTGGCTTTTATTGTAATTGCAATGAGACGCTATTATATGACTTTTTTAGAAGGTGAGGGTGTTGTTACTTTGATTAGTTTTGACTTTAAAAATAGAATTACTGTCACTGCTGTGCAGACAGTGGTTTACAGATTAGTCAACCATGCAAACAGGGAGAATAATTAGAAAGGCTATTGTAGCATTTCAGGTGAAAGGTGATGCTGAGATCAGACAGGATCTCATTGTAGATGAAGACAAGTAGTTGATTTTGTGAATGTCATAAATATAGAACTAGCAAGACTGCTGTTAAATTGACGTGTGGTGTGATGGATAGAGAGCAATCAAAATGATAGACTACCATGTTGCTAAAGGAGGCAAGGACCAGGCTGGTAACACAAACAGTGAAGTCACATACATTTGCTGGGTGGTAGGATAATGACAATCTTGAGGGTATCTGCCATCTCAGGTGAGCAGTTGCTACTCAATTCCAGCTGATGGCTCTTTTGTGTGAATGGAAAGTGGTTTCAGTGTTATCAGATCACCTGAATCTTTCAAGGGAACTTGTAAACTAGAAATTATGTGAAATTTTAATTTCTAAGTATTGGTTTACAAACTTTTGAAACACTGCTATTCAAACTGCATGAGAAGCATTTTTCCATCTGGCCACTAGTTTGCGCACACATTGCCTTAAAAAGTGAAAGTTTTTCATTTTTTAATGAAAAAAGGGCACAGTCTTATGTGAAAGTTCAATTTCTTTTCCTTACCAAGGTTATAATAAATGGAAGACTAAATCATTAGCTTTAATGAATAAAGAACTTTAATAGAAGAAATTCTCAGTATTCTATATCTGAGAAAAATGGAAAGAACACTGGATGTAAAATTTGGAAGAGGAGGTTGTTGAATTAAATTTTTTTTAATTTGTGGAATCAATACTATTTGATCATGTTTATGCCAGGTGCTAAATGATGAGATATCTCATTGACTCATTGACTAGTTTTGTTCTTTATTTATCTCACTAAATTCCCAGCTAGTATTAAGTAATTAAACATTTTTTTGATTCTTGATAATGTGAAAAGTAATGTAAATTTATGCAAATATAGTATTGCAAATTAACCTGGAATCTGCCTGAAACAAAAGATGGTACATAAATGTCATCAATGGAAATGCAGCTCTCATTATTACATCCTTGTAGATGTATAGCTTCCTCGAAAACATGCAAATATCAAGATTTTTAAAGATTAATAAGTAGGGGTTAGATCACACATTTATGAATCAAAGTCCTATATTCCTGATAAAATAATTGTAGATGTTTGTAACTATATCCTAATTAACTAACATGTTAGATGTGGTCAACTTCTGGAATGTGTTGGGTCCAATGTTTGTTATTGCATGCCTTACATGGTGTAAAACAAGCACCCTGAACAAAAAACAAAATTTCACATAGATATTATATGAATATAAGATATATGTGATAGAAAGAGTTAGACTTCTTTTTCCACAATCCTGTCTGTGAAGGTTCTCAATAAATACTGACTATTGTTGAATTAGATTTCATTTTCTCAACTGTGGAATTCTCATTCGAACCACAGAACATAATAATGACTATTTTCTCAACTCCCCTAAGGATGATACATAGCTAATGTCATTTTAGATGTTGAGGAGAGATGGCAATTCATTATATGCAGAGGATGCCTTAGGACATTGGGCTAAATTCTCATGTGAAATTCTGCATGAGAAAGCCTACTCTGGGGGTAAACATTTCCTTTTGATCATTATATGACTACATTTCCAGTCACTATCACTGCATGGTACTGACCATTCACACTTCCAGCTTATAATTTGGATGATACACTGAGTCATGAGAACTCCTAGCCAACTTGCTTTGTGCTACCCCTAGATATTTCAGTAATTTCACAATGACAAGACCCAACTTTCATATCTTATTTTTGAACCACATTTACCATATAATAGCAAAATTTCAATAGTCTATGTTATATTTGCAGATTCTGTAATGAAAGTACATCTAAACAAGTATAAATTTGAATGACAGTTCCTATGTTTTACTATCTGAGATGTTTGCAGGATAATACTATTGTGGGGTAGTTATTATGAATAATGCACTAGGATAGATGCTACAGAGGATACAAAGATGATTAAGACAGTTCCTGGACTCATTGAGCTTATTTTATTAGAAGAGAGAAGACACATGCATAAATTAGTTTAATGTAAGTTAGAAATAGTAAGCATCATGACGTTATCACAGTAGTCTTAACTGATGCCTGAAGTTAGAGCAAGGATACGGAAGATAATAAAAATTATATTTCAAGCATATTTAGAAAGTGGATTAAAATATACACGATTCCTGGTGTCTGTCCATGCAAAATATATATATATATATATATATATATATATATATATATATATATATATATATATGCATGATTGGTGTAGGTATCAAACTTTTGCCTTAAGCTGTGTTCTTTATAAGCACCACAAATATGTTCCTTCATTTAATATTTTCAACAAATGTATCAGTTACATAATGAGATTCTCTACCCCTACACTCCTACTGTCCACATTTTTATGGAGAAAGAGTTGGGCTTAAAAAGACACTATCTCTTCTCAGACCATGCACCCCAAAATAATTAAATAAATAAATAAAAATAAAAAATGAAAAAAAGAAAGGCACTATGTCAAGATCCCATAGTTGTAAATGATGAAGCCAATATCCAAATCCATATCTGGATGAATATTCTCATGAGCACAAAGTTATGCTGTTTCCCACAGAAAATTAATGTTCATGAATATATCCTGCATGTCATTATTTTATTTGGTGGGAGGTAGAAGAGGAAAGAGTCTATGCCATTGACAAAATGACAGCTCTATGATGGCAGCAGTTTTGTTGTGAAATTGATTTTTATATTTTAAATCTTGGAATGAAAAACATCCCAGTAAGGTGAGAGAAGCCTTGAAAAATAAAGAAAGGGTGAGCACTAGTATCTTACTAGACTCTCCAAATAGAGGAGTAAAACATTTACTGAGGACTCTCAAACTCACACTTAAAGAGGATTCTTTGTTAGCATTCTTGAAATAGAAAAAGAATAAATATTTTTGGTAAATGAAGGCCTTATAAAATTAGGGGAATAGCATAAAGTAATTATGGGCATCTCTAGTTAGAATCATCTCAAGAAATCACTCATTTTTTTTAAACAAAAAACAAAATTGCACGTAATGGAAAGGTATTAAGTCTCTATCTCAAGTCTTCCCTAGTGTGAGGAAAGGAAAGAGAGTAACTCCTTGAGCCTGTCATCATTGTAAAATCCTTCTTTCCAAGACTGATTCAATAAGGTTGTGAATATACATTGCCTAGTGTATTACCTGACATGTAGTAAATACTTACACACACACAAAAACATGAAACAATGTGAGTTCCCCTGGTATATTACAGTTATGTAGGTCTAGCTCTGGGCAATTCAAACACACTCTATCTCACCCTTTACAGGAGTTCATGTCTCTTGGAGCAGTCCCATCCACCAACATGGTTCACGCTGCATTGCCTTCTTTCCAAAAGAACATGTTTGCAATTATGAGTGGGTTAATGAAGTATTCTGAACAACTGGCATCCCCCCCCCCCCCCCCCCGCCTTTTGACAACTCGTGAACTAAGAGTCAGAAGATGTGTATTCTTTCCCTGGCTCTGCTATTACATCATGAGGTTATAATTTATTTGCTGGGTTAAAAATTCCTCATCTATACCATTAACATCCATATGACAGAATTCATAATTTTTCCTCTAACCCAAATCTAATTTTATATTTTGTAAAAATGTCTGATGGATTCTTCAGTTACTGGAGAATTTTTTTTTTCCTTTAGTATAAAGATTCAACTGCTTCAAGAGTGAACAATTGAATTTTCTTAAATTAATTTGGTATAATTGGTTAGTCTTCCGAACTTGTAACTCACATGCAGTTTGAAAACTACTTATTTTGCATTCTTATAATTAGTGCCAAAAACCATGAAAAATATCTTGCATTGAAATGTGAGCTAGTGCAAGTTCACATTTTAATAATGAAAATTTTGACTTCAATAGTTTGATTCAAGTGAGAAAATCAGAATCAATATTTTATGTGTTCTCTTAACTACATAATTTAACATTTTAATGAAATAATGATATTTCTGGTTGTCAAAGAAATCAGTAGTTTCTACTGAATGTGTCTAGGTTACAGTTTCTATTAAAGTAAGTATCATCAAAAAGCTTTGCTGCCTTTCAGAAGTAATATTTTGGTCTGACTTAAAATTTTCATAGTTATAATATCTTTCATATTTGTTAATAAATGCAAATCAAATGCACAATTAAATACATAAATGGTATTAAAATTTCAATTAGTCAGCATCCTTATATTTACATTCAGAACTATTTCTAGAACTAATTTTATCCAAGGGTTTTCTATCCATCAACTTCCAGTTTTTATTGGGAAGAAATATTCTCCATAACTTTACATAAACTATCAATCCATTAAGCTTTCAAACCATATTGAGCTTTGGTTTAGTGTGCATTTCTACTAATGCTCTGTTATGCCATTCTGTTCCAGATATCAAGAAAGATGTCAAGATATTAGTGTTAGTTTGCTGATGTTGCTAAGTGCAATATACCAGAAATGGGTTGGCTTTTATAATTGGGATTTATTCACTACAAGCTTACAATTCTGAGGCTGTAAAAATGTCCAAATCAAGACATCAACAGGTGATCTGGAGATACTGTCAGATGGCAAGGCACATGGTATCTACTGGTCTTTTCCTTCTGTCCCAGGTTTTCTTGCTTCCAGCTTCTGGCTTAAGTGGCTTCCTCTCTGAGCTTCTGTGTGTATCCTTCTCTCTCAGCTTCTGGCCTTTTATTCACAGCTTCTTTGAATTTTGCCTCTTATAAAGGACTTCAGTAAAAGGATTAAGACCCCCCATGGGCATGGCTCAATTGAAATAACCTCCACAAAAGGTCCCACCCACAATAGATCTACACCCACAAGAATGGATTAGATTTAAGAACATGATCTTTTCTGAAGTCCATTTGTCTTCAAATCACCACAACATTTAACTAGTCAATTGATATAAATTTGTATTTATACAAATTTGTTACGAAACAAACCGAAAGTGTTGTTTGATAAACTTTAGAGAATGGTATACATATTGTAAGCAAAAGGGTCCCAAAGAATGGCTTAGGAAATGTCTGGTTTCTCAAGCTTTGAAGGCCTGATATGGGAGAAATGGGTCTTGACTGTACTTCATGCGCAGAACTAGTTCCTTTCCTCCTATGAACTCTATGGGCCAACTACTCTTAGACATTTTAGATTCTCCTTCCATTCTCACCTTTCATTTGGTAAAAATAAAGAGAGGAGATACATTTTGCCACTGAGATTTAGCAAAATACCTCAATGGTACATGAGAGCCTGGTCATTTAAAATGTGTTTGTGTGTATCATGGTTCACAGTATGTATTTCAGAATTCAGTGCTTAATTTGAATGTTTGTGCAACAAATTTTAATCCAATTAGGGGAATTAACCATGCAATAGAGACTTCTACATCAATTCCTTTTGTAAAATGAATAATCATTTCCCATTATTCCCAACTCTTCCTTACATCAGTGGATTAACACCCAGAGCACATGTGGCAATGTCTGAAGACATTGTTGATTGCCACAACTGGGGGAGGGCTGTTGCATCTAATGGGGAATGGCCAGGAATGCTGCTAAACATCTCACAATATACAAGGCAGCCTCCAACAGTAACGAAGTATTCTGTGCAGAATGTTATTAGTGCGGAGGTTGAGAAACCCTGCCTTAAATATAGCTGCTTGTTAAGATAATACATTTCAGTTTCTAATCAAATAGAATGTTTTAAGAAAATGTATAATTTAGAAATAACTAAAAATTCACAGGAAGTTACAAAGATAGTACAATGAAGTTCTATCTTTCACCCAGTTTTCCCCACTGATAACTCTTTCATACTTGTAGCATAAAATCAAAATCAGAAAATTAGTACAGTCTGCGGGCTTTAATACACCCAATTCATTAGGTTTTACATATATTCGCTTGTAAGTGTGTGTGTATAGTTCTATGAAATTTTGTGTTGTCAATTCATGTAACCATTATCACAATCAAGAAAAAGAACTGTTCCATCACCACAAAAGGTTTCCTCTAGAGTCACACTCATCATCACACACCACCCCTTTTTCATATCAGGTCTAATCCCTATAACCTATAATCTCCAATTTTTTTCATTTCAAGCACGTTATAAAAACAAAATCATGCTGTAGGCACTCTTTTGAAACTGGCTTTCTAAAAGGGCATGGATGCCTTTAAAAATAAGAAATGGTTATCATGTCAAATGCTTTACCTGAATTTTTCCATTTAAATTTCACAAGAGGCCCCCCCTTAACAATCAGGAATTGCATTTGTCTCTGAGTTATGGAAAGCAAAAAAAAAGAGTTGCTTTATTTTTCCAACTAATGAAAAATGTGGAGATATCTTAGAATCAATATGTTGGCTTTGCTTTGCAAGAGACCCAAAAGTTTTCTAACATATTGTCTGCTATCCTTTCTTTGTGGCTTTCAAGCTTGTGTGCACAAGATAGCTGCCATAAATTCTAGTTAGGGAAGAGAGGATAGGAGAATGATAGAGTCTTTCTCCCTATAGAGGGTTTTTCTGGAATTCTCACCCAAAACCTTGCACTTATACTTCATTGGCAAGAATTTTTGCACCTGGATATCCATAGTTGGAAAAATGACAGTAAATGTGGATTTGAGGGCAGTTGCTACTTCAAAGAAATTTGAGGCTTGGGATAAGAAGCAACAAAGAATAGATATTATATACACAGCTAGCATTTCTGCTACAAATATTATGAACTTTATGAGTAAATAAATTGAGTTTTAAAAAAGTTAAGTGACTTTGGAAGGTGAAACACCATGGGACAATTTTGGCTTTAAAACCGATCATTCTTGTTTCAAAACCCATACTTTCAATCACTCTGCTACATGGCCTTCCAGAGTGCCTAGTGGATTCCTTGTGTGATTAGAAAGCAGCAAATGGAGAATAATCAGCGAATGTCCTGGTTCCATCAAGAAGTCTTGTTTGAGGAGTGCTTGGGCCTGAGATCTCATGAAGAAGAACAGGATGCAAGAGGCATTAGAAATGCAAGTGTCATCATACTCAGCCTAGATGAGGTTAAATATATATGCATAATTTACTACTGGGGGCAAGACCTCTTTTTTCATCCCTTTTGGATGAGGATAGCCAAGGGACTGTATGTGTTCAAAACATACTGCCTTGACTAGGGAAGAGTATCTATTGTCCTTTCGGGAAAAAAGAGGCTCATGGGGACAAACTGAGCCTTGTATCAGGGCAAGTGAAACAAATATTTTATGGAAGCTACAATGGCAGAAAAAATACTATTACTTATAGGATGACAGTACCTTAGAATGAATACTAGACAGAAGTTCATTGTCAGCTCTCCAGGGCCATTCCCATTCACAGGAACTTAGTTTGAGTGTTTTATGTATGATACTTGGGTCCAGAGAGCAAATTCCACACAATAACCAATAAGTAGTAATATATTTACTATGTCTAAACTGTGTAGGAACTTTAAATATTTAAAATTTAAAATATGCTTAACATTGGTAAAAAAAATTTTTAAATTTATATACATATACACTTAGCGTTGGAGAGTGCTTTATTTCTCTTGAATCATACAGAGGGATTTGCGAGTATTTATTTATGCAAAAAATATATTAAAACATTTTCCTTATCTAAAAGAATATGACCCTTTCTATTTTCTTTCACCATAATGGCTTTATATTTCAAGAAAATTTATATTCCATAGAGAATTTAGAAAGTGATAATGATTTGTTCTTATAATTGATAGAGAAATGTCAGAAATACTACATGCTTAAGACTACTATCTAGTAATATAACTAAATACCAACTTACAATTTTTCATTTCTAGAGTAAGAAAATTGGATTTATTTTAATCTGAATTGGAAACTTAGCTTTCTGATGATTTTTTGAAGCTAGATATGGTGTCTTCAAAGGTGGAGCTAGATATGGTGGCCTCATATCTACAAGGTGGCTTGTTAGATATGAAGAAAATTATTAATCTGTTACATTTTCTCTCATGTATAGAGAAGGGCTGATTTGAATTGTTGCATTCACAATGTATGAGAAATGACTGGTAGGTGGTTAAGAGCCCAAAAAGGTTTATTATGGAGACCAAATGAATGACACTTTCTAATGGTGTTTCTGGTAACCTAAGGCACTATTGATTTAATTTATGCCTTAACTTAGTGGTAAGCAGCAAGTATCATATAAGAAATTCCTGTAGTGTGTTGTTCCCATTCATTTTCTCTAAATACTTTTTAAAACATATAGGCATTACAGTCTGAATAGGTCATAGCAAACTGCGTGTATCGAGTAGCATTTAATTCCATTGATTGTTGTCATGATGGGATTGATAGAATGTCATGAAAGAGGCTTTGGAGATACAATGGCACCCTAGTGACAAGCTTATTCCTCTGCTGCCTGACCTGCCAAGGAAGGCAGTAGCTTCCACCAGTATTTTCAGAGTAAAATCAATAGCATTATACTGAGTTTCTTATCAAAGAAGATAGTTTTCCATGTCCTGCTGTCACTTATAATATAGCTCAGCTTGTAAATTTTTGTGAACTCAGTGCCTGGGATATTACTATGATTACCTTGAAATTAAATCCCCCATAGAATCTTGATCCTTATCTTACTTCTCAGAGTGCTTTTGAAATATTTCCCTTTGCACTGAGGACGCTAATTCCTTTTTAACCTGGTCTACTGCTTTGAAGTTTCCTATAGTGTTCTTAAGGACCCTCACAGCACACAGTGATGCCATCTTGTCTGAGGAAGGTCAAATCCTGAATGAGCTCTGACTGGTGGACTCTCCATCAGACTAGGGAACTGCTAAATTCAGAACCGGCATCTCTGTATATACCACTTGTATCTTGCATGTTTGTAGCAAATTTGAACCTAAAAATGAGATATTCACTTTAGTTAACTTTTTAGATAGAATTCTATTTGGCATGACCATGAACAAATGCTTAGGGTTTAAGAGCGGAAAGCAAAGGTCAAGGCCATGTCTTGAAATTGTTATTTTCCCTACAGCAAGTATACAGCTGAGTCCTTTACAGAAGCTTTTTAATATATTAAGTGATAAATATACCAATTGGTAAAAATACCAACTTTACTACTTCACTTTTTAAAACTCTATTAAACATTGTTTTATAAATGGCAACAAAAAAAAAGAAATTTGCAAAAAATGTATCTGAATGCTGTTGTTTAGTCATTTTCACTTTAGAAAGTGTGCATTTTATATGTGTATGCATGTTACACTGTCTTTTTGATTTCAGAATGCGACAATTGTGTGATTTGAACTAAGTGGCTTATCCTCTCTGGGGGCTTGTGTCTGAATCTATGTATCTGTGATGCTGATCTATAATCACAAGTATCTCTTTCACATCCAAAGTCCTATCTCAAGTAGTCTTTAAATGAGAATGCAAAACCACAATAGAACGAAACAATTTCAGTAAAACAAAAATAATCACAGGAATAGGTTACTAGTAATTATTATTTATTTTAAATACTATAGCATAGATATCTTAGATCTTATTCAGAGCTATAATATGCAGGGAAATTATGGACCTAATAACATTAGCTTAAGACTTACTGAGTAGCCCAGTTCTTCCTTGACAACAACCAAGAAGAGCAATTCACTATGTGTTTTGGAAAGAATTTATATAGGTAATTGTAACATCAAAATAGAGTCAGAGAATTGAATTCCATTTTCAGCTCATTATTAAAATCAAACACTATTTTATTCAAAAGAGTGTAACAAAAATTAAATGATATCATGCACTTGAAGAACGTGTGAAGGATAAACAATATGATGCAAATATAAAGTGTTCATCAAACCAAACTTCTTGTGTGTCCTAGGAGAGTTTTCTGGGGGACTGTTGGATTCACTGTGCCATCTCTGTAGACTGAGGGTTGTTATGTACGATTAGGCTTTGTTAGTTAAATGTGGAAATATCAAACATGCAGTACTCCTGAATGCAAATATCCAAAAAAACGAAATATGTTTAGATTCCTGAAACTTTTAAAGTTTTTTTCACTCTTTAAGGCATATAATTAATTTCATAAGTTATTCTGAAAGTGAAATAAAACACTTCTGAGTTATTTTTTTAAATATTTGAAGGCATTCATGTTCATTATTTAGTTGAGACAAGAGGTCATTATCTTATACAATATTGGTGAATATTGGTTACCTATATATGTGTATATAAACATATATATAAGTATACATGTATGTCATTTTACCATTAAAGAACTAACTAGGGCATCAGCTTATTCAAGGAGAGAGTGACTAAAATAAAGATAATATTTTCATCCATCTACTCACCTATGTGTACCATATAACTCAGACACATACAGCACAGACATTTTTTAAGGAATTCTGCCTATTTTAAACTTCCAATACTCTTTTTGTTTACTACTTTCTGTAAGGTGCTCCTATTTTCCTTAGCATTGTCAAAGCTATGATTAATAATCTTTGAAGACTAGTGGCATGGCTTTAAAGGATTTGATGGGATATCATGAGAACATTAAACTAGATTCCAGCTTCTCAACATCTTTTCTGCAAATTTTGTCACACTAAAACGGATGAAACTTTGGAATTTAAGACAGACTTTCCCTTTATCCTTTCCATGTTTTCTGTCTCACTGCATTTTCACAGGCTTACATATTTTAATTTTCAGTGAATCAGATGGACATTATAATAGCTTATAAAATTTATTGTGTACTAACAAAATGTTACAGAGATAAAACATTTTCTTAAGGTAAGGAGTTCAAATAATTTAGGACAGTATTTAACTTGCAAAAGTTAAAAGAGAAATAGATGGAAGATAATTATTTTGTGTTGAGTACCTGGTATGTGTTTTATGTGTCATATAATCTCATTGCATCTTTGTAAAAATACTACAATTTTTACAGAACTTGAAGTTTAGCGCTCTTTAAATTATTCTTCTACCTCAGCCTAACAGATTCTAGAAAATCCCAAGAATATACATTAATGAAGCACTAAATTTGACAGCCTGAAAATACTTAGTAACTACTAGTTGAATCTTTTGGCAATCAATTAGGGCAATTAATCCAATGATTTCTCTTTATAGGTCCCATGATAAAAACAAAGTGCCAATCCCGCTTCCTTATCATTCCATTAATCATAATTATATTTAATGGAATATACAAATTTGACAGTGTCCTTCTGAACCAGCTAGTTTGGTACTGAAAGAAGGTAGCCAGATTCTGATATCAAGAAATATCCCATGATGGGGAAGGCCATTGATATTGATTGCTGGGAGAATAAAAATTTTAAGACACCACATTTCAATCATACTGTTTCATAATCTTCTCTCATACTACATTACCCACCAACTCTCATCTCAACATATTACCTTAAGGAAAGGCATACTTGCCAACTTTTCTGTATTGTTTAAATGCAATGTGATGGGAAAGCTTTGGTATTGGGTGGTGGTGATGGAGGCACAATATTGTGAATGTAAGTAACTCCCCTGATTGCATAATTGAATATGAATAAAATAGGAAAATTTAGGTTGTGTATATGTAATTAGAATTAAAACAAACAAACCATTAGATAGATAGTACAACACAAAGGGTGAACCTTAATATAAACTATGGACCATAGCTAAGAGTATAATTATAATAATAGTGTTTTATGAATTGTGATAAAGATAACACACTAATGCAAAGCGTTAATAAAAGGGAAAACTACAAGTGTTATGGGGTTAGAATGGGAACTCTGTACTATCTGCATGATTTTTCTATAAATCCACAACTGCTTTAAATTAAACAAACAAACAACACCCACATCCCTCCCCAAAAGACATAGCTTTTCAAGTATGTGCTCAGGAACATTTGCTTCCCTGTTACTTCTCTACTCACATTCAGAAAGCTGGCCCAGAAAGTTTAAGCAACTTAAGTGACAAGTCAAGAGAGAACCCAAAGTTTTGGATGTTTAATTGTTTCCTATATGCTAAAGCAAGAGCTGATCTTATAAAATATAGATTATTTTGGAGTTTTAAATCTACCAGTTATTTACAGTTTTATGCAAATTAAATGAGTTGGATAGCTTTTGGAAATATCTTGTCGAGGTAAGCCACTGAGGAAATGAGAACTTTGGGGTAAGAAGAAAGAAGGATGTGAGATATTTGTTTTTATCTAAACTCCACATGTGCCAAGAACTTCATATAATGTCATATTTGGACCTTGGAACAGCCCCATGAGATAAGTATCGCCACTTGCTAGAAAAGAGAATGAATACTGAGAGAATTTATGTAAGTTGCTCAAAGTTGCAGAGCTAATATGTGGATGAGTTTGAATACTTTTTGTGCCTGGGAAAATATGAAGAATTATTGGGTCTGCTGAGGCTTTATGGTGGAGCACTTTATATCATTTGAAGGCCGAATGTGAAGTGCAGAGAGACTGCAGGAAAGGGGCTGTCCATGGACTTGAAGGCAATAGAGCCGCTATTCACTGAAAATCATCTATCACAATGTCTGTAGTAAAAGTACTGCTGTAGTCTCTGCATTTCAGCACATGCCAAATATGGACATTTTTTCCCCTTCTCCTTTGGAGTTAGTCAACTTTTATTGCCAGACATATTCCCTCCTATAAAAGCTTCTTCAACTTCTCCCTGAATTAGCCCTTTCCACGTGAATCCCAGAGCTCTTTGCTATATTTTTACTATAGTACCACAATATGATGTGCCTATTTGTTTAATCATTAACCTATTCTTCTTACGCTGATTTCTCTGAAATAGAACTAGTTTTCCCATTCCTTTTTATGTTCCAAGTGATAAGCAAAATACATAGAACACAAGGGAATCTAAATTTTCAAAATATTTTATAAGTTATTATGGCATATAAAAATAAATACTGCTGGCTTACTATCTCAGGAATTTGAGATTAACAAGTTGATGCAAAACTCAATTTATGATAATACCCTGGTCGGGAACAATATGCTTTTATACTTGTTCATGATGTGCATTTCTTTAAACTTGAGGTTAAAAAAATCCTTCAGAATTTTTCTGTCATCTTTTCTCCCCATTTCATGATGTCCAATAAAAAAGCCAGGGCTTAATGAAAATTAATGCTTTCAACAAGACAGATAATAATGTATGTAAGATAATGTACACAATCAAAAATTTGCTGAATAATTTTCACATTGTTGCACACTTTATATAATTTGAATTTGTGATCACAAAATAATTGAAAGAATAGAGAATTGAAGAAAAAAGACTATGTAACTTTATATACACATGCCAAATATCCACAAGGAGAAAATTATTCACTAGAACTAAAGGGATGTTGTGTTAACTGCATTTTACTTTATTTGTTTATTTTTTTATTTATTTTTAGCACAGGCAGGCTTCAAGAATCAAATCCGGATCTCTGGCATGGCAGTTGAGAATTCTTGCCACTGAGCGAGCCACTGTTGCCAGCCCTAATTGCATTTTTTCATACTTTAAAATATGTGGGGAATATGAACTTTATGGATTTTGTCTCCACTCCTATTAACAACACAAAATATGACACCAAACTATTTCCTGATTTCATAATATATATTATAATATATAGTTTTAAACTAAGAAGTTTATATGAAACAACATTTAATCTCTGAGATTGGACCATTATTGGTTTTTCTATGTAGTAGTAATGCAATAAGTAACAATTTACTTAACTTCTCTGAGTTTCACTAAGAACATTTCTGGTTGAAGTGGACAATCTTCAATACCCCTTCCAGTGATACTATGTATTCACTAATCTATCTGTAAGTATGTTGTGCCGATTTGAAACTGTTATGTGCCTTAGAAAAGCCATGTTCTCATCCTGATCCAAACTTGTGGGGTCAGGCCTATAGTTTAAGGTGGGAAATTTTGACTGAATTTCTTCCATGGGGATGCGACACACCCAGTTAGGGGGGTAGCCTTTTGGTTGAATGGGGATATGACCCCACCTATTTGAGACGGGTCTTGATTATATTTCCTGGAGTCTTTTAAAAGGAGAAAACATTTTGGAGAAATCACAGATGCAGATGCTTGGAGGGCAGTTGCTTTACAGCCAACAGAGATGTTCAAGTGCTGGAAAGAGCAGATGCCTAGACAGAGACATCTAGAGCCCAGCAGACATTGCCATGTGCCTTCCCATGAGATGCTAAGTAAGCCAGAACCCAGAATTGGATCCTGGAGGAGCTAAGTGAAGGCCCATGGACACTTAGGGAGGAAACTACTGGCATCAGAAGGTGGAAGCAACAGAACTGGGAACAAGGACCACCAAACACTAGCCACATGCCTTGCCATGTGACAGATATCAGACTTTCTTTGGAGTTCAAGTGTCTTTCTCTGGGTGTCTTGGTTTGGACATGTCTATGGCCTTAGAACTGTAAACTTGTAGTATAATAAATTATCTTTTTAAAAGCCATTCCATTGCTGATATATTACATTACAGAAGTTTAACAAATCAACACTTATGCATTGCTTTATGTATAAGGAATTTTACTAAGCACTGGAGAAAAAAAAAATAATGCGTCACATCCACCCTTAGCTATAGTCTAATTGGTGAAATAAGGTGCACATGCAGATAAGTTATATAATGTAATGAGTGAGAAAGATTATAATATGTGAATAATAATACAGGCCAGTTAAATTAAAGGAAAGTGAGTTTCTTCCTCAGTCAAGGAATTCTTCATAGAAATGATGCTGCAGAATTAATGTTAAGATTGGGTGGTTGAAGATGCTAAGATTGAAGTTCTAGGAGAAGGAAACACATGAGCAAAGAAACAGAGATGAAAAGTACCTGTGTTTAGCAGAGAAATGAGTAGTTAAATTTAATTAAACACTGGGAACAGGGTAAGGAATATGAAAGATAAGATTGGAAAAGTAGGCTGGAATCAAATCTCCAAGGTAAGTAGTGGCAATGGGAAAACAGTGAAGTTGTTTAAACAAGCGTAGTGGGTGTGCAATGATATAATTTATTCACTTTAATGAATTAGTTTATTTGTAATATAGAAGGAAACAGAAACAGCAAGTGGTTGAAAGTGGGAAGATTTGTTTGGAGATCACGGTACTCAAAGTTTGAGGTAATGGGTAACCAAAGGCACAGTGTCATGGCGGGGATGGGAAGAGGAGACGGAAGAGGTTTTCTAGATCCGTATTTCACTTTGACTAACAAGTTATTTTCTGTGGAGCACAGAGGGAAGGAATCAAAGATGACCAGGAGTTGTGATGCATTAGCAAGCAATGATGAAGTCCGAGAGGATGATTCAAGTTGGGGAAGGTTGAATTTGAGATGCTGGAGATCTCTCTTTCATTGAGTCTTGCAAGATAATGGGTTATTGGTTCAGGGGAAAGGCTGGTGTTGGTAATCAGCACAAGTGGTTGTGGGAACAAAATCAGTACTAGAAGATAAGCAGAGAGGAGACTGACAGCAATGCAGTATACAGAAGGTAGATAGGAGATTATTTTTAAAGACCCAGAGAAGTAAGAGAACCAGGAAACAGTAAAGGAATGAGTAAACAGTAAATAAGGCTGCATATTATTTTAAAATGAAAAATGTATGCCTACTCTAGAAATGGTGAAATCTGACAAGACAAAAACATGATCTGAAATAGTCTTGATAAAGGATGTATTACTTTGTTGAATATAATACAGTGATAGTAGCTTGACATTTTAAGTTTGTATACATATTTTCCTCCTGTCCTTTGAAGAGATTCTCTTTTAAGTTGAGGATCTTTTAATTGAGGTTCAAAATTATTATTACTCTTAAAATCTTCTGCAGTTTATGTTGATATAAGTATAAATGTATATAGATATACATTTTGTAAAGGTGCCAGTTATAATCTAACACTACTTGAGATGCTCCTTCTTTCGCTTTCCTATAATCAGCTTCTCTGCATACCACTGTTATGAAATAGTCAAATGATTGCAATTTAAATGAAATTATTTTATTCATCTGTTCTACGTTCATGTTAGTAATTATTAAAAAGTAACTTCTATACTAGTACAGATTCTTGGAAATCAAATTTAATGTAAGCATAAAGCATATAATTGTTCTATTATTATTGTAGAGCGTATTCCCACAGCTATAGACATATTTATAGAGAGAGAGAGAGAGAAAGAAATTATAAATAAAAGGGTACCTGCCTCTCAAAAAAATTTTTATTAGTTTTGAGTTATAATGGTGAACTATTATAGAAAACAACCATAAATGTAATAAAAGAGTCATAAAAACACTGTTTTGATTGGAGGAGTGGTGAGAGTGGGCAATATGATGGTGGGAGAGGTACAATAAGGTAGGAGAGAGTTAATTTCACTTAAAAAATATGATGCAAACTGTTCCATTCAGCCAATTGGCTATTTTTATCGATATCAGAGCATAACCTGATTTTGTAGAGGATAAATTGCCTTATTAAACACAATTCATTAATGAATAATGTGTGAGCCTACATTGTGCTTTGTAAGTTTCACTAGTAATTCTGCAATGGAGATAATTGTGAGTGGTACATTGTATGATGCTTTTAAGGTTTTTCTGTAATCTCTACCGATGTGCTCATTGTATATTCATTGTGGGTAAGACAATGAGTTTCTGACACTATACTGTTTACCAAGTCAACCCTGCTGGAGTTTGCATTAGGTCTCAGTATCAGACTGTTTGCTCTCATGTGATCTGAAAGCTTCATATATAACATAAATCAGCAAATAATATCCAAAACATTCAACAGATAGGCATAGTCTTTACTGTTTCAATATGGACTTTTTCCATTTTGGCAGATGATTTTTAGTTATTAACACAAGCAGGAAAGCAGTACTTTAATTACTTGGCAGACGCCAAACCACATTTTTAAGGTGAAAAGTGGAGACTGTTTTGAAAACATGTACAAATTTCACAGCTTTAAGAGATCACTTCTCCAAGAGAACAAATAATGAGAATGGATATCATGACAGATTTTTTATAATGAATAATTGAACAATAGGGTTCAGAATTTTATCTTCAATGTAATAATATCTCTGCCTATTTGAATGCTATGTTTGTGTTCCAAATTTAAGGCCAAAGTCACTTCTTTCTTTAACATATTACTGCATGTCTCTTTTTCTGACAATAAGGAGCTATTCATTTGTTAAGCAAACATTTATATGAGAATAGCAAAAACGTTATTGGACAAGAAGGAAATCTGCTCTATAAAATATCAAAATGTATTTTATGCAAATTTTTATTTAATGATAATTGATATAGGAATAGACAAACAGATCAAGCATGGGATTCAGGAATAGACTTAGATATGCAAACACATATTTTGATTGTTACTGTTATGACAAATTTGACTTTGTTAATCAGTGGGGAAGGGATAGACAATCCTTTAATGGATGCTTAGATATTTGGTTAGGGTTAAATATATAAATATAAATCTCTCTCTATATATAAATATATTATATAATACACAGGAATAAAATTCAGGTTTATATATGGCATTAAAATGCTATAAATATGGACATTTGTAAAATATTGGGAAGATTACATAAGAGAATATTTGTGTAACCTTAGGATAAGGAATGATTTCTATCTATTTATTATATATAGATAAAATACATACTAAACATATATATAATTTGTAAATGTAAAGCTGATAGGTTCATTTTACTAAAAGTAAACTGGCCTACAAAAGATATAACTAAATTAAAAGAGAATTGACAGATAGAAAGAAACTTTTGAAACACAATATTTTAATATCTAGAATGCAAAAAATTTCAATAAATCAATTAACAAGAGACAAAACAAACACTTATTATTTTGATCATAGAAAAAAATTAGTTATGGCCAATAAAACTATGAGAAGATACTAACCTCACTAGGAATTGAGGAAATGCAAATTAAACCATTGCATTATTTCACCGATTTCAGCCCAGCATATGTTGACATGACCATGTATTAGGAAGCAGGTATACAGTAGAGTATAATTTGACAAAATCTAGTAAAATTGACAATGCTTAAGCCCTCAGAAAAAAAAAGAAAAATATAAGATGCAATGTTTCTTGGAAACTGTACAAGTAAGTTTGGTCAGGGGTAATGTGCTTGGAGGAAAAACAAAACAGAAAAGAAAACAGGGAGAAGTTTAGTGATCTAGAAGGCAAATCAGGAAAATTCAAGTTCACAGAATCCAAGATAGGATAAGGATTTCCAAATGTGAAGAGTCAGGTGGACAAGCAGAGACTGACTGTGGAAAATTTTTTGAGAAAAACAAAAGCAGACAATGTTACAGATCATGACTTTTCAAGCAAGTATCAGAAATTACTCTTGTTGAAAACTGAAGCTATATGTCATAACTTGAGCTTAATAAATTTGGTTCAAACTAATCTTCGCTGGACTATTGCTTTGAAATGCTTTTTGCATCCTGTGCATTTCTCAACTACTGAATTATCATAGACATTGTCATAACCTTTCTGAACTCTACTCACAATCTGAATGCTTTCAATTCATCCTCTTGGTAAAGATTTAAGCATGGTAGAAAGTAAAGGGGATGGCTAGTAGCAAATTTTAGGGGTGAAAGCAAATGATCAGACAATATCTAAGAAGAGATAAAGGAAGTTGAGGAAGTTTGAATGTCCTTGATGATCATGTTATGTGCTGAAATTAAGGATGAGTTATGTTCTAGTTTGCAAGCTGCCAGAATGTATCAGAAATGGAACACCTTCTTAAGAAGGGGCATTTATTAAGTTGTGTTTATAGTTCTAAGGCCATGAAAATGTCCCAATTAAAGCAAGTCAATAAAAATGTCCAAATTAAGGCACCAACAAGAGATTATCTTCACTCAAGAGAGGCCATTGAAGTTCAGGGATTCTCTCTCAACTGGAAAGGCACATGGCAAACATGGTGACATCTACCAGCTTTCTCTCCAGGCTTCTTGTTTCATGAAGCTCCCCTGGGAGCATTTTCCTTCTTCATCTCCAAAGGTCTCTGGCTGCATGGGCTTTTGTGGTTCTCATGACTCTCGAGCTTTTCCCAAAATGTTTGCTCTTTTTAAGGAGCCCAGTTAACTAATCAAGCCCCACCTGGAATGTGTGGAGTCACATCTCCTCCTAATCAAAGGTTAATACCATAATTAGCTGAGTCACATCTCCAAAGAGATAATCTAATCAAGTTTCCAGCCTCCATTACTGGATAGGGATTAAAAGAAACAGCTGCCTCCAAGGATGGATCAGGATTAAAACATGGCTTCTCTAGGGTACATAATCCCTTCAAACTGGCACAAGGTAGTAGTGTTCACAGTCTGAATAAAATTTAGAAGATTTTGAGAATTTAAAAATGTATTAAATGAGCAAGATACAAATATTCACCAGTGTAGGTAATTAAGCAGTTTGCTTTGTTTCAGATTTTTTCCCCAGTGGTTTCTGAAAATAGGAGTGAAACAAACAAACAGCAGAAGATGCCTTTGAATGAGAAGAACTTAGCTGATTTTAGAAAAATAACATCATTGTTGTCTTAGTTTTCTAGGCTGCTATGACACATACCACACAACTGATTGGCTTAGCTAGGAGAAGTCCAAAATCAAAATGTCAGCCACGCCATTCTTTCTCCCCCAGACTGGTGTTCTCAGGCTAGCTGCTGAGCATCCGTGGTTTTTTTCATTTTCACTGGTACATGGCAAATGCCATGTTTGTGGCCCTCCCCATTGCTTTCTCTCACTATGTCTAAATCTCAGTATATCTAAATCTCTTCTGCTTGTAGAGGACCCCAGCAATCTTGATTAAGACCCAGCTTCCTTCATGTGGGGCACACCTGGACTTGAAATAACACCTTCAAAAGGCCCTATTTACAATAGCTTCACACCAGTAGGCATATATAAACCAAGACCAAGAAGGTATCTAAATTGAGGTGTATAATTTAATCCCCCAGACTTGTAGAATATAATTTCCATATGTAGGAGAAGAAAATAGTTGATAATTCTCCCTATCATGTATACTTAGTTGTATTAAGATTAAGAAATTATTAGCTTGTTAAATATATATTTTCTTTCTACTTTGTGAATTATGCAAATTTTGCACAGGGGACAGTAAAGCACAAATGTCAAATTAATTAACTTTGGTTTTAAAAGCATTTTTAAAATGTTACCGATAGAAACAAAAGTTAACTTGCAAGTTGTTCAAGAAAGATAATTTATCCTTCTATTTTTAAAATGTTACATAATACATTCATTTTGAAACAATTTAAGGAGACAATATGAGAAAATTCAGTAGCTCTCAGAATAAGTGTTTTATGGATTCATTGTAAATATTACAGCTGAATTGTTACTAGTATGACTAAAGATACAAATGATATTTATTAGGTCAATTTATCTAAAATGCACAGGGTGTCTGGTTCCATCAAGTAATTAATTTAAAAAAAAAAAAAAACATAATGAAGTGTCCAGTTCCACAGCCCTTACAGGATTTTGAAAATCACACCAACAACTTATGTAAATTATTCTTTAGGTCATGTTTAGTTGTTTCTCATTTTTCTTATTTGTTTCTTTCTTTCATTTTTGATATCCTACATTAGCCCCAATCCTGCATTATTAAATACGGAATTATTTCCCTAATTATCGAAATATGTATTGTCCCATTCTAATTTATTCTTACATAGAGTATACTGCATTTTATTTTAGAGATATTATTGTTTCTTATCTGTTAGCCACTTTTCTGAGTTCTGTCTTGAGTCCATCGATGACATTTAACAATAACAATATTGTTTTTCTATGTTGCAACTTAAAAAAAAATACCTGTGTTTCTTTCATCTACTGCCGAATTGGATCTGAAATGTCTCCAATTAAATGGTCATTTCCTATATGATGTTGACATGTGGCTTCACATTCCAAGCTCTCAGAAATTTGCAGCTGTTAGTTAAATTAAATAGCTGTATTTTATATGCTTTTGTTTTATTTGAAAACCGTGTATTCATTAAGGGAAGTTGGGAGAATATTAAAAACACACAAAAGGAATCAATAATTAGTCCAAATCCCACTGATGAACATTCCACATTTTGTTGTACTTATATTATTTTTTTCTAGAAAAGATGTAAATATTGTTTTATAGCAATAATCACATTTCTAAACTAGTGGTAAAACTTGTTGAGATAGACAGCTTTCCAGAATTATTCCATATCTTTATCTACATGATTATTTGATAATGAGGGCTAATAATTCATGAATTAATTTCTGTATACTTTATTTAGAAGCTATTGTGTAAGGAGGCACCCATCTCTTTACATTATTTTATATTTGTTAATGATATTCTTTGAGGCTACTAATTAATATCTCTGGGATGAATGTTTTGGTGTCCTTTTGATACTTCCACAGGGAATTCCACTAGTTTTTTTTTTTTTCTATTAGAAATTTCTACTCTTGAATCCTTAATTTTGATTAATTGTTCAATCTTGAGTTACATCATTAAAAAGTTGTTTGTAAACCAATTTTTGTAAACTTTTCCATTGAACTTTTACACAAGTGAGAAAGCCTTTCTTTGCCTTCATAAGTGAGAAAGCATCACAACTAGATTTTGAATTTTTCCATAAAACGTTTTCCCATCAATAGATTGTGTTTAGTATTTCAGATTACAGCAATACTGAATGAGACTTCCCCCCATTGAGATACTTTGTAACATTGACATTTGAGACTTTCTATATATTATAATTCAAGCTTTCTTTAACTGAAAGCTCATTAAATGATTTTAAATGAATAAGCATCTCCAGATGTGAGTTCCTGATTCTGTTTCCTGCCTACCCTATTTATTCTCTTTCTTCCCTCTTTTTTTTTTTTTAATTTGCAGTGCTTTGTCTTCTCAAGTTTTCTCTCTAATCCCAGACTTCATTTACCATGCTTTGTACTTTCAATTCTACAAAGTGATGGAAAGAAAGTTGAATAATATGATATGGAGAGCAAAAAAGGACAGACATAAACAAAATTAACCTTGGAGAGGTAAACTGGGTTAGGTCAATAGCCAACCCCCTGCTGAGGTGGTAATGACGTAACCGGATTTCCTAAAACTGCATCGGTTCTGTGTGAACCTTCCCTAACTCAAATATCTACTTGAAAATACACCAGGTTCTGTTCTTCCCATAAGACCTGGACACAGCATCCAGTTTCCTGTGTTTCACCTTTACCTCAAGGAACATCATCTCATACTTTAAATGTGTCTGCTACTACTGAAAGAGATTCAGGCAGGAATTACCCCATTGGGATTGATTCAGGTTATGGTGGCATAGAACAGATACTCTCAGTTTCACAGACAGGGAAATGGTAACTTAAATAATTGAAATAACTCCCTCAACTGGACCTTCCTAAAATATTTTGAAAGCCAAGACTCAAATCCAGGTCTTCTGACACCTTCCAATATTTATTACAAATTCTATAATTTGTTAGCATAACTGCACATGTTGTACTTCATACCCCTAAGCTGTCTTGGAACTTTGAAGAAAACTTTCTGTCTGACATGTTGATGTTATAAAAATTATTTATAATCCCAGGGTCTTGCATTCAATAAAACTTAATAAATATTATATGACTGGTAAAGAGATATTTTCCTTTGCAATGGCTGTGGTATTTGTGAATACTTTATCTAGAAGCTATTGTGTAAGGAGGCACCCATCTCTCTACATTATTTTATATTTACCTTGTTGGCACCTTGATTTTGGACTTCTCTCAGCCTCGAAACTTTTCCCATTGTTTAAGCCAATCCATTCCTTGGTATTTGATTTAACAACCAGGCAACTAAAATACATGCAATTATCATGCTATGTATGGAGTGTAGAGTTCTTAAACTGTTTTATTCCTGTCCTTACTACCTGCTCTTTGATCATGATGCAAATTTTTTTTATATTATTTTATAATGAATTTGTACATAACTGCAAACTACATTGCCGAGAGTGATTATATGCTTAAAAATCTCAGAATGACTATAGACGTGATATTTCTGGCATCAGAGCACAGTGGCATATCATTATAGTTGAAGCCATCAGCTTTTGCACTTCTCACATTGATAAAGTTGACTATAATAAAAATTACTAAATTCTTCAGTTTCTGGTATAGATTATTGAAAACCTTTGGTCTGGTGTGAATTCCTGAAAAATTATTTTTACATGTTGACTATGTTTTATAAAATTGATGCTAAAGGATACAATAAAATCCTTGATATACTGTTATTACTCATACTCCTATTTTCATTGATGATGGTATGATTATCAATACAGATTATTCTTTGGAGATATCAGTGAGCTGACAATTTAAGGCTAGGTAGGCATACACTAAATTGGCTCAATGTCATAGGCTCCTTCATAAAGACTGTACAATTAAGCAACTGATCTAGTCCGTGCGAGAGATCATACATCTAGCCAAAAGTAGCAGCAGCAATGCACTGAGAAGTGTATACATTATACCATTTATATTGGTTTGTGAAGAAATAGAGTATTTAAGAAAGTCATTCCTGTTCAGGGTCTTTCAGATAAGAAAATATCCTCATGAAGGACAGGGAATTGACAATAAAATTTCCTGAGGCAGAGAGGTGGTTAAAGGGGAATTGAGTTGAGTCTATTACGTACAAGGAATAAACCAAATGATCTTCAGAGCAAAAGAAGGAGTGTACTTAGGAAGAATGTATACTATTATAAAAATTTTCTTTTTCTGCATCATAAAAGGAAGGCATGGAGGATGGTGCAATGGTGGCTCACTGGCAGAATTCTCGCCTGTCATACTGGAGACCCGGGTTCGATTCCTGGTGCCTGCCCATGTGAAAAATAAAAAGGAAGACATGGATTATAATGTTTCCTTACTAACCTTACTAATATTATTTTCACCATCTAATTTTCTCTTCTTTCCTTTTTCTGCCTGAATAGTGTTGTGGTTATAGCCTTTTTGTTTTTGTCTATCTTTCTATCATTTCATATCCCAGGATCACTTCCCAGGTCTGTGATGCTGATGTTTTATTTTATAATATATTAGCACAATTGTGTATGTTATACTTCATATCCCTGATGTCCTTGATGAAATGATGCTGTCCCATACATGAAATGGGCAGGGAGTTGACTAAGATGTCCAAGTATCCATATTTCATGGGCATCATGGTTTATTATTGAGTACATTATCTATTTTAGATTATGATAGTAAACGAGTATGTGTTATCATAGTTTTTCAGGGGCAACAGATATGATCAAGGAGTTCAATTCTGGCCCCAAGTTGCATTCATTGTCTGGTTAGGCAATCATTTTTTAAGGGACTTTATTAAGTCATTGCCCCACATGATACATTTAAGTAGTAGATCCTGTATTTAAAAAGTTGGTCTGATTTCGAAGACAATTTGGTATATACTACATTATTCCGTTCTTTCCCTGTCTCTAGATACATATCCCATTTCCATGACTAGGGTATGGAGAGGGGGCCAAAAGGAGTAATGCGTATGGAAAAAGGGGCATGGGGCAGAAGAGGATGAAAACAGAAAGCAGAAATCTCCTGCTTCTCTGTTCAAACTAGTGAGCCAGACTCACGAGTTAAACAGACACTACTTGCCTTAAGGCTTTTCAGGAAAAATAACTATATGTGTATGTATTCCCTATTGAATAGTCTTCTCTTTTAGGTGGGAATTATTCTTTTTTCTCTTAATTAATTCATTTTCCCAATCCTCACCAGTGTTTCAATCATTTAAAGGGAGAAAAATAGCTGATTTACTAAATAATTGCATTTATAATTCTTTTTCACACACTTGAAAGAGAAAAGAATTGAATGTGAGAGAGTGTGAAATGCCAACCAAGTTAAGCTTTGCTTTTAAAACAGCACTATTCTGTGGCCATAGCTACAGGGACCTTGAATGGCTTAGTGCTGTCTCCTGACCTAGTAACCTAACACCTGACCTTTGGACAGACCAATCTTTGTCTAGTCTTGGAAGTGGGGCAGCAGGTCAACCCCTTAGTTTACAGAACAACAGACTCACTCTGACTATTGTATTTAGTTCTCAGAAAGCTAATGCACTTAAAAACAATTAAGCATCATTCTTTATTTTCAGTTAAATTGTAGCTCTCTACTTTTGAATAATATATCCTGTAAACTAGTTCTGCAAAATCTACCAACTATGTCAATTAAGATAGAAGCAGAATTATAAAAATTTAGAGCAGGATGAAAATTTAGAGACAATCTAGTCTAACCTCTTCATTTTAAGGATGAGGAAACTGACAAGGAACATAGTTCAACTACTTGTCAAAGGCAATGTATCTAAGAAGGTCCGAATTGTCTTGGATATTGTACAATAGCAATAGATTTTATTTTACGATAAAATTAACTTAGTTAAAGAAACTTAATCACAGATTATAAAGCCCTTTACTTTAACTCTAGTGGGGAGTGAGGGAAGTTTACACAATGATTTGTGGTCGTTGACCATGTTTTAATCTCCTTTAATTTCTATAGTTATTTCTGAGTGCAAATTCAGATTACATTTTTCACATAATTCTCCATCTTTCTTTGCCAATCACTTTTTCTTGGGGTAGAAATTTTTCAGATTAGTTTTTCTACTGAACCTTTACATTATATTTTCATTAGAATCTCATTATGTAAGAATGAGTAAACTAAGACATGGAGAGGTGAAGAAATAACTTTTTCATGATTAAACAGCTAATAGGAGGGAGCGCTCCTATTAACACCTAGACATTCTCACTCAAATCTGAACTCATAAATATTTGAAAATTACTATTTTGAGTTCAAAGAAATCCTTCTTTCTTTTTCCTAAAAAAGTGCCCATGGATCATTCACTAATGATTGTAATATGTGGAGTTCACACCAAAAGAGAATAACGATCCATGTGTCTACTTTCCTTAGTGGCAGAAGTTTTAGTGGGAAACAGTTTGTAGAGATTTACAGAGAACTTTTAGTTTCTATTTGGTCTTGATAAAATAGTCATTTGATTTGTTTTTTAATAAGTGGAAAGAAATATAACATAATCAACCTTGCAGAAATGTTTGCATTATAGATTAGCTGGAAATGCAGAAAAACTTATTGAATAAAAGAGGAAATAAATTAATGAATTAAAAATGTTCCCAAACATCATACAATATATTTCTGTCATATTCATTGATCTAAACCTTTTAATTCCTAGTTTTAACTTTACTGTGTTTTTTTACAATTTATCTTAGCAATGAAATGAATAAGGATAGAAAGAAATATTCTTTTTAACTTGCAAGAAATGATAAATTAGATAGGTTTTATAATATTTCCCAGATTTTTCAAATAGATTCAATGGTGCTACATTGGGTTTGTTTCTAATCATCTTAGTTTCCCATTAGTCAACTCTGTAAGTTTCTGTTTATTTTATTTGCATGATTTCCAGAATAATAACAGTGAATATCACTTATGGGTCTTTAAATATGTGCCAAACTCTGTGTTATGCACTTGGCATACCTTATGTTATTGTTAAATCCCTACAAGATCCTAAGATTAAAGAATTTATTATTATATTTATTGTTATGGGTAAGCAGAGTAACCCAAATTAATTAAGTGTGGATGTCAACACATTTAGTAAGTGAGGATGCTAAAAGTAAATTCAAATTGTCTTCAAATAGTTTCATTACTCCTTTCTACTTATTTTTGTTTTTTGTATTTGTTATAAAATATATGACATACAATGTTATAAAGAAAAATATAAAAATCTAATTCTAAAAATAAGAATTAAACCTCTGCTAAATGTTACTAATTAGTTGCATTTCCTTGTATTCTCCTTCGTAATTACTACCTCTGTCCCCTTCCTCTAAAGATATCCTGTCATGGTTAGGGACAGGTGTCAATTTGGCCAAGTTGTGGTACCCGTTCAACTGATTGGGCAAGCACTGACCTGTCTGTTGTAATGAGGACATTTCATAGGATTAGGTCATGATCACGTCAGCTACATCCACAACTGATTCCATTTGTAATCAGCCAAAGGGGAGTGTCTTCTGCAATTAGTGATGCTAAATGTAATCATAGGAAGCCTTTTAAGGAGGACTCAGAGGAGACAGGTTCCATTCCTGCTTTGGCTGGTGAGCCTCTCCTGTGGAGTTCATCCAGGCCATCCATCAGAGTCATCGGCTTCACAGCCTACCCTGTGGATTTTGGACTCTGCGTTCCTACGGTCACGTGAGACACTTTCATAAATTCTATATTTGCAAGTGTTCCCTGTTGATTCTGTTTCTCTAGAGAACCCTAACTAATACATCTTGGTACCAGGAGTGGTTCTTAAGGAACAGAATCTTAAAAATGGGTTTTTATGAATGGTTTTCTACTCTGACTGGGCTCAGAGACACTAAGGACTCTGATTCCCATAATCAGAATGACACTCCCAATCCATGGACTGAGTTGGCAAAGGAGATAGTCAAAATATCATCATTCGACTCTCCTAATGCTTCACTTGTATGAAGCCAGACTCTGGGGGATAATGTTTTTGACACCTTTACAGAGTTTTGTAGAAATAAGAGTTATAGAGATGTTGGTTGGTTGTTGTTAGATACACTGTCTACATTAAGGGGTGAAAGGGATGGGCTTAAGGCTTCAAACGAGAAGCTTAAGCACCGTCTGAAAGATGTAGAGGTTTCTATGAGTATCCTGAAGGAAAATCTTACTTCCTGTAGCCATAGAATTGAAATCTCTGAAAATAAGACTCAGAATCTTATTGTTAAAGTAGCAACTTTACAACGTAAACTGAAATCTCAGTCTTGCATGGTGTCTGCCGTTAAAGTGAAGGCATTGATTGGAAAGGAGTGAGACCCTGGAAAATGGGATGGTGACATATGGATTGATAATGATGTTGGGGGTGAGGTTGAAACCCTAGACCATGCTGAGCCTTCTTTAGATAACCCTATAATAGTCTGCCCTGAGGACATAGCCACCCCACCTCCAGCCTGCCTTGAGGAATTGGCCACCCAACCTCCTCCTGAAGGGATTAGCCCTAGAGTTATTAATCCTGTTTCACCAGATGAAACTGCAAATGAAAGCCCTGAAGCAAATGGCTTGGAAGATATTTCTAATTCTTTTCATGACCCACCCCCACCACCCCTCATTTCTTCTAGACCTATAACTAGACTAAAGTCCCAACAGGCCCCTAAAGGTGAGGTACAAAGTATCACATATGAGGAGCTACGTTATACTCCAAAAGAACTGTGTGAGTTTTCCAATTTATATAGACAGAAATCAGGGGAATATGTGTGGCAATGGATTTTAAGAGTGTGGGATAATGGTGGGAGGAATATAAGGCTGGATCAGGCTGAATTTATTGATATGGGCCCACTAAGCAGAGATTCTGCATTCAATGTTATAGCTAGAGCAGTTAGAAAAGGTGTTAACAGCTTGTTTGGATGGTTGGTTGAAACATGGATCAAAAGGTGGCCAACATTACCTGAGGTTGAAATGCCAGAACTGCCCTGGTATAATGTAGATGAGGGGATCCAGAGGCTTAGAGAGATTGGGATGTTAGAGTGGGTTTATCATGCAAAGCCTGCTCTTACACCCCAGGAATGTCCAGAGGATGCACCTTTTACCAGAACAGTGAGAAATAAGTTTGGGAGACTAGCATCATCATCCCTCAAGAGCTCTATGGTTGCACTTCTCTGTAGGTCAGATATTACTGTAGGAACTGCTGTCACTGAGCTGGAATCCTTAAACACAATGGGGTTGACAGGATCCCGAGTTGGCAGAAGCCAGGTGGCAGCACTTAATCACCAAAGACAGGGTAGACGCGGGTATTATAATAGACAACAAACTCAAAGGAGGCATCAAAATTATATGACACGCAGAGATTTGTGGCATTGGCTAGTAAATCATGGGGTGCCTAGAAATACAATAGAAGGGCAGTCTACTAAATTCTTGTTGGAGCTGTATAAACAAAAGAGTTCTAGGTCAAGGGAACAGAAGTCTAACCTGAATTACAAAAACACAGAGTCACGGCCCCTTAACCAATTTCCAGACTTGAAACAGTTTACAGACCCTGAGCCCCTTGAATGAAGGGGAGGCCAGGTCCCTATGGGGGAGAAACCTGTTACACTGCCACAAATTTATACTGTTAACCTTCCTCTAAGTCTTCCCCAAGGAGACCGATGGCCTTTTACCAGGGTGACTGTGCATTGGGGAAAAGGAAATGGTCAGATATTTCAGGGATAATTAGATACTGGTTCAGAAGTGACATTAATTCCAGGGGACCCAAAACGTCACTCTGGACCACCAGTCAGAGTGGGGGCTTATGGAGGCCAGGTGATCAATGGAGTTTTAGCTCAGGTCCGTCTCACAGTGGGTCCAGTGGGCCCCCAGGCACATCCTGTAGCTATTTCCCCAGTTCCGGAATGTATAATTGGCATAGACATACTGAGCAACTGGCAGAATCCCCACATTGGTTCTCTAACTCATGCAATGAGGGCTATTATGGTGGGAAAGGCCAAGTGGAAGCCACTAGAACTGCCCCTACCAAGCAAAATAGTAAATCAAAAGCAATACCGTATCCCTGGAGGGATTGCAGAGATTACTGCCACTCTTAAGGACTTGAAAGATGCAGGGGTTGTGATTCCCACCACATTCCCATTCAGCTCTCCTATTTGGCCTGTGCAGAAAATAGATGGGTCTTGGAGAATGACAGTGGATTATCGTAAACTCAACCAGGTGGTAATTCCAATTGCAGCTGCTGTTCCAGATGTAGTATCATTGCTTGAGCAAATCAGTACATCCCCTGGTACCTGGTATGCAGCTATTGATCTGGCAAATGCTTTTTTCTCAATAGCTATTAGTAAGGACCACCAGAAACAGTTTGCTTTCAGCTGGCAAGGTCAGCAATATACGTTCACTGTCCTACCCCAGGGGTATATCAACTCTCCACCCCTATGTCATAATCTTGTTCGCAGAGAACTTGATCATTTCTGCCTCCCACAAGACATCACACTGGTCCATTATATTGATGATATCATGTTGATTGGACCTAGTGAGCAAGAAGTAGCAAGTACTCTAGATTTACTGGTAAGGCATTTGCGTGTCAGAGGATGGGAGATAAATCCAACAAAAATACAGGGGCCTTCCACCTCAGTAAAATTTCTAGGTGTCCAGTGGTATGGAGCATGTCGAGATATCCCTTCTAAGGTGAAGGATAAATTGCTGCATCTGGCCCCTCCCGCAACCAAAAAAGAGGCACAATGCCTAGTTGGTCTTTTTGGATTTTGGCGACAACATATTCCTCATTTGGGTGTGCTACTCTGGCCCATTTATCGAGTGACCAGAAAAGCTGCTAATTTTGAGTGGGGACCTGAACAAGAGGAGGCTCTGTGACAGGTCTAGGCTGCTGTGCAAGCTGCTCTGCCACTTGGGCCATATGATCCAGCAGATCCAATGGTGCTGGAAGTGTCAGTGGCAAATAGAGATGCTGTCTGGAGCCTTTGGCAGGCCCCTATAGGAGAATCACAATGCAGACCCTTAGGATTTTGGAGCAAAGCCTTACCATCTGCTGCAGATAACTACTCTCCTTTTGAGAAACAGATTTCGGCCTGCTACTGAGCCTTAGTAGAGACTGAACGCTTAACCATGGGCCACCAAGTTACCATGAGACCTGAGTTGCCTATCATGAGTTGGGTGTTGTCTGACCCACCAAGCCATAAAGTTGGGCATGCACAGCAGCACTCTATTGTAAAGTGGAAATGGTATATACGAGATAGAGCCAGAGCAGGTCCTGAAGGCACAAGTAAGTTACATGAAGAAGTGGCACAGATGCCCATGGTTTCCACTCCTGCTGCCACATTACCTTCTCTTTCCCAGACCAGAGCTATGGCTTCTTGGGGAGTTCCTTACTGTGAATTGACTGAGGAAGAGAAAACTCGGGCCTGGTTTACAGATGGTTCAGCACGATATGCAGGTACCACCCGAAAGTGGACAGCTGCAGCATTACAACCCCTTTCTGGGGTGTCCTTGAAGGATAGTGGTGAGGGGAAATCCTCCCAGTGGGTAGAACTTCAAGCAGTGCACCTGGTTGTTCATTTTGCTTGGAAGGAAAACTGGCCAGAGCTGCGTTTGTATACTGACTCATGGGCTGTTGCTAAAGGTTTGGCTGAATGGTCAGGGACTTGGAAAGACCATAATTGGAAAATTGGTGACAAAGAGGTCTGGGGAAGAAGTATGTGGATAGACCTTTCTGAGTGGGCTAAAAACATGAAGATATTTGTGTCCCATGTGAATGCACACCAGAGGGTGACTTCAGCAGAGGAAGATTTTAATAATCAAGTGGATAAGATGACCCGTTCTATGGATACTAGTCAGCCTCTTTCCCCAGCAACTCCTGTTATTGCCCAATGGGCTCATGAACAAAGTGGATATGGTGGTAGGGATGGAGGTTATGCATGGGCTCAGCAACACGGACTTCCACTCACCAAGGCTGACCTGGCTACAGCCACTGCTGAGTGCCCAATCTGCCAGCAGCAGAGACCCACACTCAGCCCCCGATATGGCACCATTCCCCGAGGTGACCAGCCAGCTACATGGTGGCAGGTTGATTACATTGGACCACTCCCTTCATGGAAGGGGCAGCGATTTGTTCTAACTGGAATAGACACATACTCTGGATATGGGTTTGCTTTCCCTGCACGCAATGCTTCTGCCAAAACTACTATCCGTGGGCTTACAGAATGCCTTATCCATCGTCATGGTATTCCACATAGCATTGCTTCGGATCAAGGAACACACTTCACAGCAAATGAAGTGTGGGAATGGGCACATGCTCATGGAATTCTCTGGTCTTACCATGTTCCCCATCATCCAGAAGCAGCTGGATTGATAGAACGGTGGAATGGCCTTTTGAAAACTCAATTACGGTGCCAACTAGGTGGCAAAAACTTGAAAGGCTGGGGTAATGTTCTCCAGGAAGCTGTGTATGCTCTGAATCAGCATCCGCTGTATGGTGCTGTTTCTCCCATAGCCAGGATCCATGGGTCCAGGAACCAAGGGGTGGAAATGGGTGTGGTGCCACTCACTATTACTCCTAGTGATCCACTAGGAAAATTTTTGCTTCCTGTCCCTGCTACCCTGAGTTCTGCTGGTCTACAGGTTTTAGTTCCAAAACGGGGTGTGCTTTCTCCAGGAGAAACAACAGTGATACCACTGAACTGGAAGTTAAGATTGCCACCTGCTCACTTTGGGCTACTTATGCCTCTGGATCAACACACCAAGAAGGGGATTACATTATTTTCTGGGGTAATTGGCCCTGACTATCAGAAGAAAGTAGGACTGCAACTACATAATGGAGGTAAAGAAGAGTTTTCTTGGAATATAGGAGATCCCCTGGGGTGTCTATTAGTACTACCATGCCGTTTGATTAAAATCAATGGAAAACTGCAACAACACAATCCAGGCAGGACCACTAATGGCTCTGAGACTTCAGGAATGAAGGTTTGGGTCACCCCACCAGGCAAAGAACCACGGCCAGCTGAAGTGCTTGCTGAGGGGAAAGGGAACATGGAATGAGCAGTGGAAGAAGGTAGTGATAAATATGAACTTCGACCACGTGATCAGTTACAGAAACGAGGACTGTAATGCTGTTTTGTTTGTGTTATACTATTTAAGTTGTAAGATATCAAGTTTAAGAATGAATGTTGCCCGAGGATTTGCACCCTATTCTGGAGAGATTTAATGTGTTTCCAGTTATATGCAGGACAGTTGAGTATTGTCAGGTAAAAGAAAAAATGTTTGCTTATTTGTTTTCATTTGGAAATTAAGTATGGTCTAAGGTGATATATATATATATATATATATGCCAAGTTCACCTGGGGTGGACTGTCATGGTTAGGGACAGGTGTCAACTTGGCCAAGTTGTGGTACCTGTTCATCTGATTGGGCAAGCGCTGACCTGTCTGTTGTAATGAGGACATTTCATAGGATTAGGTCATGATCACGCCAGCTACATCCACAGCTGATTCCATTTGTAATCAGCCAAAGGGGAGTGTCTTCTGCAATTAGTGATGCTAAATGCAATCATGGGAAGCCTTTTAAGGAGGACTCAGAGGAGACAGGTTCCATTCCTGCTTTGGCTGGTGAGCCTCTCCTGTGGAGTTCATCCAGGCCATCCATTGGAGTCATCGGCTTCACAGCCTGCCCTGTGGATTTTGGACTCTGCGTTCCTACGGTCACGTGCGACACTTTCATAAATTCTATATTTGCAAGTGTTCCCTGTTGATTCTGTTTCTCTATTGAACCCTAACTAATCCATATCCTAAATTTGGAAGAGACTATTTTCTCCTTTACTTCATGTGTCTGTTTCCTAAGCAAAATATGAGTATGGTTCTACATGTTTTATTGGGTACACCTTTAAGAAATGGGTAGTGAGAAGTGTTAAGAAGTGATAGAATCTTTGATGCTTTAGAGGGTAGAAATCAGGTAGAAGAAAATGTTAGAATGAAAGAAAACAGAAGTAAAATCACATAAAGTATTAAGCATAAGGATATATATACCGTCTTTCTTCCTTACTTCCCCCCTTTCCATTTTTACCTCCCTCCTTCTCTCTCTCTCTCTCTCTCTATATATATATATGTGTGTGTGTGTGTGTGTGTGTGTGTGTGTGTGTATATATGTGTATCTTGATTAAAGGAATTTGCTGTTTTAAATTACAACTAACCTAGTTCACCAATGTCAATATACTGATGTCAAAACAATACATCCATGTGTGGCATGCAACAGTACAGAAGGGATACCAGAATTGGGCTGCAGAAATCAGGGGAGCCCCATGTGGCACCCCCACATTCTCATTGAGATGCTTACACTACTAATCCAGATATTATGTTCATTGCCTAAGTATATGCACATCTAATACCAAAAATATAGTTGTTCTCAAGAACCTTTACCTCTTCCCTCCCTCATTTTCACCTCTTCATTTTTGTTTTGTTTTTCACTCATTTTTCTTATTCTCTTTCCCTCTTCCTTCTTTATTTTTGCCTCCCTTATTTTTCCTCCTTCCTTCCCTTACCTTCCACCTTTCCCTTTCTTCCTGATATGATGAACCAACACTTACTTTTTTTCTTTCAACATTAAATGATCACCCAGTCTATATTCATACAGAAAATTTCCTGTTCAGTAGGCCTCAAAAATCATTTTAAAGGCCCAATTTGGCAGAGATTTATCACACAGACAGGTACAAACCTATAATTGCATTAACCTTCAATCCCTGATGCTTTTGGCTATTCTTTTCTTCATGATAACAGTTGCTTTGTAACAAGCTTGTGTGGCAAGGAGCTCTATAACCACGGTGCAGTGAGAGGTCCTTAGGGCCCAGAATGGGTGAGGCACCCTGTGTGGTCAGCCAGGGGTCCCAGATAGTGAAGGGTTTTCATGTCAGTCTAAGGCAGATCTCAGACTTCATGCAAAAGAATCATCCAGGAAGCATGTAAAATGCATTTTTCATGGGTTCCATCCAGCCTGAATTCTGGCATAGTAGATATTTGGCAGTGCCCAAAAATTTGTATCTTTAATTATTACTCAGAAGCCTGAGATACACAGCTGGTCTGTGTAATACATTTTGAGAAGTACTCTATTAAAGGACTCAGACATAAAAAAAAAAATTCAGAGTTTATATAGATTATACTGAGTGATATAGTTCAGATTTTCAATGAAGAAGTTATGTGTTATGATATGCTATAAAGAGATAATTCTAATGGATTGTTAAGGGTAAATTGAAGGGGTGAAAATTGAAGAGTATGAACATTTAATTATAGGCATCTGCCGTAGCCAGCCAAAGGCAAAAATCTAAACTAGGATAATAAAAGCTACTATATGTCATGTACTATTCTAAAGGCTTTATATGTATTCAGTTTTTATTCCTTACAAAAATTCCTTGAGGTAAGTGGCATTATTGTACACACTTTACAGGTGAAGCAATGGAAGCTGTTGGGAATTGAATCACATCCCCCAGTGAAGGCATGTTCAGGTCTCAATTCCTCTACCTATGTGTGTAAGCCCATTTTTAAATAGGAATTTTGAAGATGTTGTTAGTTAAGGTTTGCCCAAACTAAATAAGTATGGGCCTTAATCAGATATGTCAGAAGTTCTCATAAGTAAAGGAAATTGGACAAAAGGAAGAGAAGGCTCAGGGAGCAGCCAGCTGTTGGAAGTCAATGGAACTCAAGAGAACAGAGAAGATGCTACTGCATGCATTGCCAGGTGACAGAAAAGCCAAGGAACCCCGAAGAATATTGCCAGTCAGAAATTACTGACCCCAGGAGAAAGCAAGCGTTCTAGCCTCTGAAACCACGAACCAATAAATTTCTGTTAGGCCAACCCATTTCATAATATTTGTTTTAGCAGCTAGGAAGCTAAAAGAGAAGCATAAGGAATTAAATGAATTTATGAAAAAGCTTATAACTAGTAAGTAGCAAAGCCAAAATTTAAAGTCAGACAGCCTAGGTCCAGAGACTCCAGGTTTAATCAATGTTATGCTTCCTACTACAACAGTACTAACAATACCTAGAATATATTATCTGGTAGAATCTCAATAAAATATTGTTAACATATTATCACAGGAAGAAAGTTTATAGTTCTCTATTAGCTCCCAATTGTATGTATAGCCACAAGTCAAGTGTAGTATTGTTCAAACATATTTTCAAATAAATACGTATGACCAAGAACATTAGAAGAGAGTTGTAATGTACTTAATATTTTTGCAGATTTTGTAATTATATACACATTTCTGCCCAATTATTACAAAAGAATATAAAGACAAAAGTAATTCTTTGATATCAAAATTGAGAGTCTACTACTTGTAAAAAAATTACATAATAAGAACTCCTTTTATGTATTTTCAGGTAAAACAGAAAAGTCGAGCTACTAAAAAATGTTCATAAGCTTGATTCCTGGTAAAATGGTTTGCTTTTTTACAGTTCCTTTAGATATGTAATGGTAAAGTCAAGTGGAGCCAGAAAAATAATCTATTTAATCTAATAAATGATAAATTCAATAGATGAAAAGAAAATGGATCTTCTATAATCCTCAAATGGTATGCAGGAGCATTACAAGATATTCATGACTGTAAATTTATCTTTAATTATAAAGACCATCAACTTCACTTTGCTGTGCAATTAGTGCTGATTTAATTTTTAATAAGGTAAGGCCATCAACTTTTTTTTTTTTGACCATCAAAAGATGTCCATATGATAGTATACATATAATGATCCCAGTTTCCTTAGGTTAAATGTTACCAGTGAAGAAGTGAAAGTTAAGAGTATTACTTAAAAAAATAATTTACTGAGCATTTAATATATGGCACATTACTGGAGTGAGCTCAGTAATGAGAACAAATTTTTATAAAAAATCTGTTTTCATAGAATTTACATGCTACGGGGAAAGATAGAAAAGAAAATATGCAAGTAAATAAATAAATAGCTTATGTTTTGGGTTTCTTTGACTGCTCAAGCAAATACCCTGCAATAGGTTGGCTTAAACTACAGGTCTTCAGGTTTTGAGAACAGGAAAAAGTCCAAATCAAGGTGTTATCAAGGCAATACTCTCTTCTCAGTCAGCCCTTCTTGGGCTGGCTACCGGTCATCCTTGGTCCTGCGCTCTCTGTCACATGGTAATGCACATAGTAGCCTCTCCTCCTCTCTCCTTTCTCCTCAGGGTTCAGTTGATGGTCAGCTTCTGGCCTTCTGGCTATTCCCTTCTGTGGTTTTCTCTCTTTGTGTGTGACTTTCATTCTGCTTATAAAGGACTCCAGTAATTGGCTCAAGACCCATCCTATTTGAATTGGGCCATACCTTCACTGAAGCAACTTTATCAAAACACCCTACTTACCATGGGTTCACATCCACGGGAATAGATTAAGTTTAAGAACAGTTTTTTTTTTTTTTTCCTGCAGCATATACAACTCCAAACCAATGCAGCTACTTAGGTAAAATAATCGCAGATAATATTAAGAGGTTTAGGGAAAAATAAATAACACAGTGCAATGACCATGCCTGCCGATGGGTAGAGTAAGGGTGAAATAGCACAGAGAGGTCAGAAGCAGTTCCATGGGAAAACAGGATCTCCAGAGTAGGAACATATTGGAAAAGGCAGCTTTGCTGAAGGCTGGGGAAAGAAATTTCTGGATAGCTGAAAATTAAGTAGAGCACTGGAGCTTAAAAATGAATAATTAGAGACAAAGCACAAAAGGAGGAGGATTGTGCATTCCTTTCATCAAGGCATATTTGATTAAATATCATCCTAGTCTTGAAAGATGTTTCTTATTATAGAATAATACAGTGAATTGAGGCATGTGGTAATATTCACCATCGTTTACTGATAGTTATAGGATTTTTGGTAGAAATTAAGATATTTTTAGGCATAATCAGAGAGGAATAAAACATATAAAAATCACTATGTCTGCTGGTTGATAGAGGTTAGATTGAAGAAGGACCATAAATAATTTATATCCCCCTTCCAACCAGCAACAAACAGTAGTGAAAATGGTAATATTTTCCCATCTGCACATTCTCCTCTCAACACATATAAGATCCTCATTATTTGCAAATTCACTAACTGTAACATTTATTTGTTAACACCCAAATCAATACTTACAACAGTTTTCTGAGTATTTGCAGACGTGCAGAGCAGCAAAAACATTTGCCATCAACATGCACATTCTCGGCTAAGGTTAAACAAGTTAGTCTACCTTCTTGTTTCAACTCTCAAACTGTAAATAGCTGTCCTTTTCACAGTATATTTAGTGCCTTTAATTGCTTTTTTTTTTTGCATTTTTATGCTTTTAATTGGTGATTTTGCTGTTTAAAATGCCCCTCCAAGTGAAGTGCTTAAGTGCTGTATACTGTTACCAAGTGCCAAGAAGCTGTAATATGCTGTTATGGTTAATTTCATGTGTCATCTTGGTCAGGTAATGGTGTTCAGTTATTTGGTAAAAGGAAGCACTAGTCTTTTGTGACTGTGAGGGCATTTCATGGATTGAAATCATTAGTCAGTTGATTGCAATTATGGCTGATTACATCTACAGTCAATGAAGATCACTTTCAGCAATGAAAGAATTCTCATCCAATCAGCTGGTGACTTTAAATGGAGAACTGATGATTTCAGCATGTCAGAAGGAAGAATTTCTATCTCTACTTCAGTCAGCCAGCTTCTTTGGAGGAATTCATCATCACCTTCATCAGAGTTCCCAACTGTGGCTTCTTCTGTGATATATTACATCACCATCAAATTCCCAACCTGTGGCCTACTTTATAGAATTAGGATTGGCCAATCTCCATCGTCATGTTACACCTGCATCAACTCCTTTAACGTGTGCTTTCACTTTAATAAATCTTGCTGTTTGCCCTTCCCTGTATTTTTGCATCCTTGAATTCCTTCTGGCAGCAAAACTATAAACCTGAAAAGGGGCTCTGCCAGGACCAGTGCAGAGCCCCTGGAACATCCTTTTAGCAAGCCAACCAAGAGATACTTCTCGACTAGTAAATCATGACTACTGACCAGGAAGCTTAGCAGCGTGCTTTCACTTTTTCTTCTCACATGGTTTCTTGCTATCCTCTCCTATGTCCTTGGGTAACTCTCTCTTTCTTTTTCTCTCTTTCCTTGACTTTTTGAGACTATACCACTCACTAGTTTATTTGTCTCTAAGAATCTGGGAACTCTGGTCTGGGGGAGTGAAAGCCAAATCAAGTCCCCCATTTTCTCTTTCTCTCCCTCTCTCTCCATCTTCAGTTCTCTGAGAAATCAATCTGCCTGCTTATTCTTAGTGCTGTGACCTTGAATTCTTTCTCATGGCATGAGCAAGAACCTGGAAACTAAAATCCAGTTACAATGTGAGCCAATTTCTATAATACATCTCTTAATAGTTACATATATTAAATGCTGGTTCTGTTTCTCTGGAGAATGCTGACTGATTCAGATTTGGTACTAAGAGTGGTTTTTGAGAAATGGAATCTTAAGGAAAGATTGCTGAGTTCTGGGATTTTGGGAATTGGCACATTAATTTGATTAGTTTAAAATGCACTAATGACTCTATTTCCAATGATTAAAAAGGCACTCATAGTCCATGGCATGAATTGGCAATAGAAATATGCAAAATATCACCATTGGATGCTGCTCTTCAACTGCATATAAAAGGCAGGGCTCTGGGTAATAGTGTATTTAATACCTTAACAGAGTATTATAGAGTTAAAAGGTATAATGATGTTGGCTGGTTTCTCTTTAATATGTTAACATAAAGAATGCACTCAGGGCTTTAAATTCCTTCCTTTAAATTCTTCAAGTGTTACATAAAGGGCATGAAAGCTTTTAGGTCCCAATTTATGCTTTCTGCTGGAGAATTAAATATCACCATTAAGATCCAAACTTGCAACCTACACAATGGAATTTGGATTTGCCTATCCCCACGGTCATGTTTCTCTGGAGAACCCTGCCTAATGCATGTACGTTGCAGAGAAAATATGTATTTGATAAGTGTTCTGGTTTGAAACTGTTGTGTACTCCAGAAAAGCAATGTTTTTTTGATCCTGATCCAATCTTGTGGGGGCAGCCATGTTCCTTTAACTCTCATTCAGTATTAAAGGGTGGGACATCTTGATTAGGTTGTTTCCATGGAGATGTGTCACCACCCCACTGTGGGTTGGACCTTTTGAATAGATGGAGATGTGACTCTACCCATTCCAGGTAGATCTTAATTAGTTTACTGGAATCTTTAAAGGAACTCACAAAAAGGGAAAGAACTCAGAGCCAACACAGATGCAGACATTTGGAGTTACTTGGAGTGCTGACAGAGCTTCTTGGATGGCCAATATACAGAAAACCTAGACACAGACGTTTGGAGATGCAGTGCCCAGTAGACGTCGCCATGCACCTTCCCATGAGATACTGAGCAAGGATCCACAGTACTGAAAAGCCACAAGCTGGAGAGAGCCAAGAGAAGCTAAGTGAAGAAATCCAGTGTTTGCTCCAGAGAAGCTAAGAAGGACCAGCAGACGCCGGCCACATACCTTCCCATGTGATAGAGGAGACTGGGATGCCATTCAGCCTTTTCTTTGGAGCCAAGGTATCTTTCTCTGGATGCCTTACTTTGGGCATTCTTATGGCTTTGGAACTGTGAACTTATAACTTAATAAATCCCCTTTATAAAAGCTGATCCATTTCTGGTATTTTGTATTCCAGCAGTATTAGCAAACTAAAACAATAAGCTTTTTCTTCAGAAATGAGTTACAGTGCTGTTTGTCATCAGTTCAATGTGATAATTCAATAAAGTATATTAACTAAGGTATCTTTAGAGAGAAACATACATAAAAAAAGGTTATGGGTGTGTGGGAGAGGAAACAGTATTACCCAGCCTGTAAGGTGCTGTTATCAACATGGCGACATAAGACATCCCCTAAAAAAGCCTCCCCAGAGATTTAGTGAATAATAGGACACATGTCACTTGCTTAGAACTCTAGAAGAAAGTAGGAACTGGAGAAGGACTCCACAAATGTTGAATGGAAGAAACAGAAATATATCAGGCAGGAAAATTCCATTCCAGACTGCTGGCAGTTTCCATTCCCCTCCCCATCACTTAGTCCCACAAGGCTTGGGAGCTGCACAGAGACAGCATGGCCCTGGTCCCTTCCACTGCAGACAGAGACTGTAAAACTCCTGGCACATCAAGGCACAGGACCCTCAGTCTGTGGAGGTTAGGGATGAAACACAAGCCACTGAGGAGTGCTGCATACAAAAAGGCCTCCAGAGGGGAGAGTACAATAGAAATGCTTGCAGTATCCAGTTTCAGCTTACTGGACCACCAAAAGGAAAACAGACTTTTTTCTGAAGTGATCTATCTTTCTGGATTGAAGAACTGGAGGCAAAAATGCCTCTCAGGATAAAAGAAAAAGTGGGGTTAAATGGAATGATTCTTTCTGCCTCTTTTCCCTTCTCTTCTCCTTCTGGACCACTCATGATGAGTGTGTTTGTACACTGGGTGCTGTTACTGAAATCCCAGAGACATGATTTAATTTTTTTCTATGATTTTCTCTATCTGTTGAATACAATCCCAAACAATATTCCAACAGCCTTCTTTGCAGATATAAAAAAGGCAATCATCAAATTTATTTGGAAGGATAAATGTCCCTGAATGGCAAAAAAAATCTTGAAAAATGAAAAATATTGGAAGATTCTCACTTCCTGACTTCAAAGCATATTACAAGGCTACAGTGGTCAAAACAATATGATACTAGAATAAGGAATATTGACCAATGGAATCTAATTGAGAGTTCAGAAATAGAACTTTACACACATAGCCAGTTGATTTTTGTCAAGGCTCCCATCTCCATGCAGTTGTGAAAGAATAGTTTCTTCAACAGATAGTGCTGGGAAAATTATCTATATGCAAAAGAATGAAGGAGGATGCCCTATCTCAAACCATATATAAAAATTAACTCAAAATGGATCATTTACCTAAATACAAGAACCAGGGCTAAAAATCCGAGAAGAAAATGTAGGGAAACATCTTCAGGATCATGTGTTATGCAAGACCTCATTTCTTAGATCTTATACCCAAAGCACAAACCATGAAAGACAAAAATAGATAAATTGGTCCTCTTCAAATTTGAAAACTTTTGTGCTTCAAAGGACTGCCATGAACATGGCTATGCAGCCCACCCAATGGGAGGAAATATTTGGAAACCATGTATCCAATAAGGGTTTCATACCCAGAATATAAAAAGAAATCTTGCAACTCATTGATAAATAGACAAACAACTCAATTTAAAAATTGAGCACTTTGGATGGATTGTTTAGTATGTGAATGAAACTTTTTTTTATTAAATGGGCAAAAGATGAATAGATATTCTTCCAAAGAAGATATATTAGTTTGCTAAAGCTGCCGGAATGCAATATACCAGAAATGGAATGGCTTTTAAAAAGAGAATTAAGTTACAAGTTTACAGTACTAAGGCCATAGAAATGTTCAATCTAAGGCATCTAGGGAAAGATACCTTAACTCCAAAGAAAGGCCAGTGGGTTCAGAACACCTCTGTCATTTGGGAAGGTACATGGCTGGCATCTGCTGAGAACCATCATTTCAAACAGCTTTCCTGGGGGCATTTGCTTTCTTCATCTCCATAGGTCTCTGGCTGTGTGGGCTCTAAAGCTTTTTCCAAAATGGTTCCCTCTTAAAAGACTCCAGTAAGCAACCCCACCTTGAATGGGTGGAGACGCATCTCAATGGAAACCACCTAATCAACAGGTCACACATAACTGGATGGGTCACATCTCTACGGAAACAACTTAGTCCAAAGATCCCACCCAGAAATACAGAAACAAGGTTAAAACATATGCCTTTTCTGGGAACACAACAATTCACAACAGCACAGAGGATATACAAAGACATATTAAAAGTTGCTCAACATCACTACCTGTTAGGGAAATGCAAATTAAAACCACAATGTGATAACATTTCATACTGACTAGAACAGCTACTATTAAAAACAAAAAAATAGTGGTAAAATTGAAGTATTAATTTCCTGCTGGTGGGAATATGAAATGGTACAGCTGCTGTGGAAGACAGTTTGGTAGTTCCTCAGGAATCTATGTATAGAATTACCACATGACCTGACAATCCCACTACCAGATACATACCCAGAAAATCAAAAGCAAGGACTCAAATAGATATTTTCGCATTGATGTTCATAATGGTATAATTCACACTTGTCAAAAATGGAAGCAACCCAAGTATCCATCAGCCAATGAATGGATAAAGAAAATGTGGTTTCTGTAAGCTAATGAAGTTCTGATACATGCGACAACATGGATAAACCTTGAGGACCTTATGTTGAGTGAAATAAAACAGACACAAAAGGAAAAATATTGTGTGATCTCACTGATATGAATGAATTATAATAAGCAAACTCAGAGTTAGAATCTGTAACCTAGACTATAGGTTACCAGGGGATAGATTGGTGCAGTGAATGGTGAGAAGCTGATGCTTAATTCATACAGAACTTCTGTTTAGGTTGAATGCAAATGTTTGGAAGTGGACAGTAGTGATGGCAGCCCATTATTGTGACTGTAATTAGTAGTGCTGAACGATGTATATGAATATTGTTGAAAGGGGAAGTTTGGGGTCGTGTATGCTGCTAGAACATATGTTAGAAGGTAAAGCATGGGGATGTATAACCTAGTGAACCCTGTTGTGGACAATGGACTGTGGTTGATAGTAAAAATATAAGAATGCTCTTTCATGAATTATAACAAATGCATGACACCAGTACAAGGTGTTAATAATAGGGTGCTATATGGGGAAAATACACCTAATATAAACTGTGGATGATAGTTAATAGTACTATTTGAATATTCTTTACCAATTGAAACAATGTAAAACATCAATGCAAAGTGTTGACAATAGAGGGATACAGGGGAATGCTGCATTTTTCATGTGGCAAGTAAAAGTTTTACTTAAAATACAAGTAAAAAAGTTGATATATTGATCAGTTGTAACCAGAGGCTCACAGGAACCTGACTCTGGATTTCCTCTAGGAGCCATGGTTAAGCATTAGCTAATTCAGTATTTACAATGATTTTATCCAATGTAGCTAATGTGAGTAATGAGAACCAACTATCTATACTCTTTCACCTCGGGTATAATTTCTAGAACCAAAGCTGTCTTAAGTTTCCTTTTGATCTCCATGAAAATGGACATGAATGGACAGTGAGCCTAAGGGACTATTAATCTCAGAACAACACCTTGTGCTAGCAACCATAATAGACAGCGTGTGACACTTTGGCTCATTGATATTCAGATAGCAGCATCTCCCTGACAGCTTGTCATTGCGGGCTGGCCATATTAGTTGGGTCTGTCTGCCTCATTGCCACCACATGTGTCTAGCATCACATCCTATCACACTTGACTGGAATGAGCCACTTCCTGCGGCAGAACTACTTGAAAAGGCTCCAGGGCTGAACTCCAGGAATGAGTATGTCATCCATTCTTTATCTGTTTAAGTTTTAAAATAATTATATATTTTTTCACATTTATTAACTCAACTTTTTTTTTCCTGGTTCACATATTTTCACTATAGATAATTCTTTATTATGATTAACAGAATCCCCTGTAGGTAACTCTTTTTAAAATTAATCCTGTTTGAAATATATGTTCAACCAAGTGATAAGAGCTTGTTTAGAATACCCAAGACATTTAAAAATCCATGCAAGTTTTTCTTTTCCTTCTCAAATAAAATAACCTCTTCACTGAATAAACATGCTGAAAGGAACATACTTTTTTGTTTTTATCTAAGACTGTTGGTCTTGTTGGTCCAGTGTCTCCAGGGTTTTATTGTTTTACTGAAAAAAAAACTAACTTTTGTTGTATTTCTTCAAATATAAGCCACATATTCTTCTAGGTTTGTATATAGAATGATTTCGAATTTTTTAAAAGTTCTGTAAAGTGATGCAGTCCTGTTGATTTCTTTTATTTTCTTTTGTGTTTAAATAGGGCCAAAATAAGCTGTATTTAAGTTGTATTTTCAGTTCTTTGATTAGTTTTAAAAATGTGAAGCCATTTATTAAATTATTGATTCTGTACTCTGTTCCAGTTATTTTTGACAAACTTCAATATCTTCAGCTTAATCTGTAAACCCATAATTTCCTATTATAATCCTTTCGTCTATTAGTCATTAGAAGTAAATTTCAGCTAAGTTGCTCCAATATCTTCTCTTACTTGATTCAGTGTTCTCAAAATGTTAATCAATTCTGTATTTCACCACATCTAATAATATTCTAATTTATTCTTTAACAGTGATTGCATTGTACATTTTAAAACTACTAGTTGCTCTTTTTGAATAAATGTGCTAGCATTTTTTATACTTATGAGAATATATTAAATAATTTCCTAAGTTTTGTTTATTATTCCTTAGTTGCTTTATTTAAGGGGTTAATGAAATTCTCTTGCAGTTCTCACTGCTATATCCTTTCATTTAATGCTGCAAAACTTGTCCATTGTTCCCCTATTATTGCTTTTAGTTTACTTATTTTCCTTTGTAACTTGCTTAATCTTTGTTTTGTACCCAAGACATGTTTTATACCAAAAAATTTATTGACATTTTGATGATTTTTGCTTGAGGAAATTTCTTTGTAGTGTTAGTCACTATCTATCATCTTCATACAAGCACCAACTGGCTACCTCCCTGTGATTTCGTAGAGCATATATATCTCCTTAAGATGCTAGACTTTTCATGTCCAAATATTTTGCCAAGACAATTCCTCTTAAAAGAAGTAAACTACTATTTAATAGATTAGGAAGGGTGTCAAAGGAAATTTTTATCTATAAATCAAAGGAAGAAGCTCATTTCAGGATAAAATTGGTGTTAGGAATTTCTGAGTCAGAGAGTTAGAGGCAGGTATTTCCTTGGTTGTAAGACATCTGAAGTTTGAAATAAGAGAACCAGCAGAATTCTTCACATTCTATGACACAATGTGCTCTGGGCTGACAGCCACAACTAGTTTTTCCAGGAATGATAGGAACTTAAATAGCATCCAAAAGAATAAAATATTTGGAAATTAATTTAATGAAAGACATAAAGGACCTATACACAGAAAATGACAAAACATTGCTAAAAGAAGTCAAGTAAGACCTAAATAAATGGAAGGACATGCCATCTCCATGGATTAGAAGGTTAAAATAGTTAAGATGTCAATTCTACCCATATTGATTTACAGATTCAATGCAATACCAATTAAAATCCCAACAGCTGGGCAGGTCATAGTGGCTCAGCAGGCAGAGTTCTCACCTACCATGCCAGAGACTTGGGTTCGATTCCTGGTGCCTGCTCATGCAAAAAATAAAATAAAATAAAATCCCAACAACATACTTTGAAGGAATAGAAAAACCAAAAATCAAATGTATTTAGAAGAGGACAATGCCCTGAAAAGGTAAAAATATCTTGAGAAAGAAAAGTGATGTGGGTGGTCTCATACTACCTGACTTTAAAGAATACTACAAATCTACAGTGGTCAAATAGCATGGTACTGGCATAAAGATTGATATACTGACCAACAGAATCAAACCGAGAGTCCAGAAACAGATTCTCTCATGTACAGAAAATTTATTTTTGATAAGGCCATGACTCAACTGGGACAGCTGAGTCTTCAAAAAATGGTGCTTGAAGCACTGGATATCAGTATCCAAAAGAATGAAGGAGACCCCTATTTTACACCTTATACCAAAATGAACTCAAAATGGATTGAAAATCTAAATATTAGAACTAAGAACATACAATTTTTTTAATAAAATATGGGGAAATATCTTAAAAATCTTGTAGCAAGAGGTGGTTTCTTAGATCTTACACCAAAAGTACAAGTAATGAAAGAAGAAATAGATAAATGGGATCACCTCAAAATTGAATACTATTGCCCATAAAAGGATTTCTCAGAAAAGTAAAAAGGCAATTGTGTCCCAAAGGTTTATATAATGGGAGATAGTATTTGAAAACCATGTATTGGATGGGAGTTTAAAAACCAGAATATTTAAGGAGATCCTGCAATGAACAACAAAAAAAGACAAACAACTCAATTAAAAAATGGGGAAGAGACATGGATAGATTATTTTCCAATGAGGAAATAGAAATGACCCAGAAGTAATTGAAAAGATGCTCAACTTTACTAGCTATTAGAGAAATGCAAATCAAAACCACAATGAGAAAAAAGAAGTACAATGAGACATCATGTCACACCTACTACAATAGCCATTATCCAAAAACCAGAAATCTAAAGTGCAGAGAGAATGTGGAGAAATAGGTACACTTATTCACTGTTGGTGGCAGTGTACAATTGTACAGCCACTCTGGAAAGCAGTGTAGTAATTCCTCAGAAAGCCAAGTACAGAATTGCCTTATGATCCAGCAATACCATTACTAGGTATATACTTGGAAGAACTGAAAGCAGGGACATGAATGGACATTTGCAATCCTTTGTTTATGGCAGCATTATTCATAAATGTTAAGAGATGGAAACACCCAAATGTCCATTAGCAGGTGAATGGATAAACACATTGTGGCATGTGTTGTATGTGTATATATATTTATGATATACATACACACACACATATATATATATGATGGAATATTATTCAGCTGTAAGACAGAATAAAGTCATTATGCATGCAAAATGTAGATTAACCTTGAGGACATTATGTTGAGTGAAATAAGCCAGAAACAAATGGACAATATCCTATGGTCTCACTAATATGAACTAACTATAATAAGCAAAATCTGAACATTAAACTGTAGAACACAGGTTATCAAGAGATCAAAAGAGGCAAGACGTTGGCATTTGAGGCTGCAGGAGTATAGAATGTTCAACAGGACTGAATGTAAAGATTCAGAAATGGATTGCATAATACTGTGTGATGGTAGCACACTGTTGTAAGCATAATGAAAAAGCTGAGTGCAAGTATAGATGAAAGAGGAAGGCTAGGGTCATGTATGGCACCAGAAGGAAAGACAGAAGATAAAAACTGGGTCTGTATAACTCAGCATAACCTAGAGTGGACAATTACAGTGATTAAATGTATAAATAGAAGAAAGTTTTAACATGGGGGAGAACAAATGAATGTCACCTTTGCAAGGTGTTAGAAATGGGATGATGTGCTGCTTTGATACTTGCATGTATCATAGAAAATTCATGTTCTTTAATTATGCTTCAGTATTGCAGGATAGGATCATTTTGGTTTTCATGGAGATGTGACCCATCCAATTGCAGATGGTGGTTTCCATGGAGATGTGTCTTGTCTTCACCTATTCAAAGTGGTGATGTTTACTGGAGTCCTTTAAGAGGGAATCATTTTGGGAAAAGCTTTGGAGCCAACACAGAGAGAAACCTTTGGAGATGTAGAAGGAAATTGCCCCCATGGAAGCCATTTTGAAAAGATAAGCCAGGAGAGAAAGCTAGCAGGCATCACCATGTGCCTCCCCAGCTGACAAAGAAATCCTAAGCATCATTGGCCTTTCCTGGGTCAAGGTCCCTTTTCTGGATGCCTTAGTTTGGACATGTTTTAGGGCCTTAGAACTGTGAACTTGCAACTTAATAAATTCCTTTTATGAAAACCGACCCATTTCTGGTATATTGCATTCAGGCAGCATTAACAAACCCAAAAACATGGTATATGGGAAAAATACAATGAATGCAAAATAGGGTCTATAGTTAACAGTATCACTGTAATGTTTTTTCATTAATTTTAGCAAAGGCAATGTTTCAAAGCTAAATGTCATAGGGGTGATATAGGGAGGCAGTACGGGATTCTTATTGCTATTATTTCTCCTTTCCCCCACTCCTTTTTTTGTGGAAGAAGTTGAAATGTTCTCATATAGATTGTGTGGTGAATGCATAACTATATGATTATACCAGGAGCCATTGATTGTACACTCTGGATGAACTCTACAGTATGTGAATAAAACTGTTAGAAAACAAAAAGAAAGAAAGAAAAATACAAGGGCCAGAGAAGATGTGGAGAGAGAGATGTGCCTATTAACTGTTGGTAGGGAAGTAGAATGATGCAGCTCCTATGGAGGGCAGTGTGGTGGTTCCACAGGAGTCTAAGTATAGGGTTGTCATATATTCCTGCAATCCGATTGCTAGATATATACATGAAAGAACTGAAAGCAGGGACATCAATAGACATTTGCAACAGGTGCTTAGGATGGCATTATTCATGATTTGTGGTGGATGGAGGTGGCCTAGGAGTATATTGATTGATGAATAGAAGGGTGAACTGTGGTATGTACATACAGTGAAATATTAAGTGACTGTAGGAAGGAATGATGTTGTGAGGCTTGCAACTGAGTGAACGAAACTTAAGGACAATCTGTTGTGTGAAATAAACCAGAAACAAAAGGACAAATATTGTATGGTCTTACTTATATAAACTAATAAAAAGAGCAAATTCGGAGAATTGAATTTGAAAGCATAGATTACCAGGGGATAGAAAATGGGCAGAGACTGGGTAATCAATGATTAATGAGTACAGAATGATCAGTAAGGCTCATTGTAAAGGTTTCTAAACTGTAAGCTCCTACAGCGGTCACATCTAGTCCTGAGTTTTAACTATTATTTCTAAGTTCTGAGATGCTATTTTTGCATATAACTCGGGAGTTTCCTGGAACTTAGGGTATCTGTGTGACACCTGAGACTCAGAGTTAGATCTCTATGTCTCTGAAAGTCAGTATTACTCCATACAGCAACTGTTAAAGAAAATGAAAAAGAGATCAGACTCCAATTACAGATATGAATGAAATGGACCTGGTTAGGAATAAGGTAAATCAGAATGCATGGTGTTTTAGTTTGCTAGCTTGGTTCAAAAAGGCCAGTGACGTTCAGTGTTTCTCTCTCAACAGGAAGGGCACTTGGCAAACATGGCAGCATCTGCTGGCTTTCTCTCCATGCCTCTTGTTTCATGAAGCTCCCATGGTGGTGTTTTCCTTCTTCATCTCCAAAAGTTGCTGGCTAGTGGACTCTCTGTTTCGTGATTCTGAGGCATTCTCCAAAATACTTCTTTTATAGAATTCTGGTAAACTAATCAAGACCCACATAGAATGGGTGAGGATATAGCTCCATCTAATCAGATTTAATTCCCATAATTGATCGAGTCATATCTCCATGGAGATAACCTACTCAAGGTTCCACCATATAGTACTGAATAGGGATTAGAAGAAACCGTTGCTCCCACAAGATTGATTAGGCTTAAAACATGGCTTTTCTAAGGTACATAAATCCTTTCAAACTGGCACACATCATATGATATTGTCTATATTTTAAAACCTCAACTTCTGTGTGAGAGCAAAGGAAGAGATCCTTATTTGGTCCAAAATTTAAGTCTTCTGTAGCACACTAGCATGCTATCTAAATTAACCTATGTGGTCAGTTCATTCAAATAACAATTATATCTAGAATAGATAATAAGATCTTATTGTTCTGCGTAAGTTAATGTAATACCCTGATAATTCCAGGGTATTTGGGGCAGAAAATATAAACGTATTCACAAAGTCCCATTGAAGGACCATGTTAAAATGTGGAACTATTAAACTTTCTACCATGGGAAATTCCTGATATTCTCTCAAGCATTAGGGTCTCCCAATTTAATAAGCCAAGTCATCCATCTTGAGGCTTGTCCTTATGAAACTTATTTCTGCAATGACAAAGTTAAGCCTACTTATAATTATGTCTATGAGTCACCCCAGAGAAACTCTTTTGTTGCTTAGATGTGGCCTCTCTCTCTAAGCCAACTCTGCAAATAAACTTACAACCCTAGGTGGGATGTGACTCCCAGGGGTGTAAGTCTTCCTGGCAATATAAGACATGATTCCCAGGGATGAGCCTGACTTTGGCATTATGGAAATGACAATGGCTTTTAACCAAAAAAGGGAAGAGAAATGAAACAAAATAAAATTTCTGTGGCTAAGAGATTTCAAACACAGTCAAGAAGTCAATCTGGAGGTTTTACTCTTCTGCAAGTTCAGCCAGATATTGTAAATTGCCACAGTATTCCAAGCCCCAACAACAGTATTTCTGAAAGTCCAAAAGAATATCCTGGGCTATACCTAAGCCTCTATAGAAGTTTTTCTTGGTAAGCTTAATTTTGCAGAAGGTAAGCCCTCCAGATTTTTCCTATGCCAGATAAACCCTGAAAAACAGGGGTACTAGTCTCTCCAAGATCAACCAGTTTCATTCCACAACCATTTAAGGTCAACACCCCTTTCCAGAATGGAGAAGTTAAACTAAATTGGTCATTGCCCAGATGTCCCTGAAGATTGAGATAATAATCAAATGAGAGGGAGGATATGTAGATGATAAATTAGGATTTAACAAATGATTACCATTACTGTCTCATTATATAGATGTTTCTTTTTATCTTCTAGTATGTTAGAATAGCCAGAAGAAAATACCTGAAATTGTTGAACTATAATCCAGTAGCCTTGACCTTTGATAATGATTGTATATCTACATAGCTTTTATTGTGTTACTGTGTGATTGTGAAAACCTTGTGACTCACATTCCCTTTCCAGTATATGGGTAGATGAGTAATAAAATAAAGATTAGATAATAATAATTATAATAGGGATAGAGAAGGGGTATGGGATGTTTGGGTTTACTTTTATCTTTTTCTTTTTTTCTTTTTGGAGTAATAAAATGTTCTAAAATTGATTGTTGTGATGAATGCACAAATATATGATGATACTGTGAACCACTAATTCTACACTTTGGATGGAGTATATGGTGTGTAAATATATCCCAATAAAATTGCATTAAAAAGCAAATTGAGATAAAGACAAGAAATAATGTTATCAAAAATGACTTAAAGTACACCAAATACATGCTGAATTTAGTCAAAAGATTAAAAGTCTTACTTGCTCTCAATTTACAAAACTATTATGTGCATGGGGAGGTGACCATTATTTTGCAAATGCCATTTGTTTTCTTTTTAACGCAATCTGGTCTTCAGATGCGTTATGAATCTGAATGAATATGTCTTGCTCATAACTAGCAAAGTAATAAATGCTAAAAAAAGAAAATAAAAGAAAAAAACAACACTGTTGGCTGAAAAGGGGGAAGTTGAAAACAAAGCTGTGTTATGGGAGTAGGCCATTGTCAGCGTCTTGCACATGGGATACACCCAGATTCTATGGAAGTTTGGTCTTGGAGACTAAAAGTCTGTGTAAGGGGCAGTACAGACCTAGTTAACGTAATTTATCCATCACTAAAAGTTTACAGGAAGGGCTTGGCAGAGACCCTTTAAATGAAGGGTGTCAATAATATTTAAAATTCTAGAGAATTCACTGTAGATTTCAGGATGAGGATAACAAATTCTCATTTTCTTGCTGTCTGATTGTATCACCAGATTGGTGTGGTATGAAGAAACTACAGCTTACTCTGCTTGTTTGAATGCTTCAATTTTCCTTCTCTGAATCACTAGTTATTTTGACTTTTTGAGGCACAGGTTAATAGTAAAATAGTTCACATTTAGAATAATATCTGGGGCGGGCCACGGTGACTAAGCAGGCAAGAATGCTTGCCTGCCATGCCTAGAGGACCAGGGTTCGATTCCCAGTGCCTACCCATGTATAAAAAAAAAAGAAGAAGAATATATGATCCATCTTTTTATTGACGGTACATTGACTTGTAATTTGAAGAGGCAACTTTGTTTATATGCTAGCTTAAAGATGGCTCAATAAAGTGAGGATATACCAGAAATCATAATAAATATTTCCTAAGTCTCTTTCTTTTCCTTTGAGCATTCAAAGTACCCTTCATTCTAGACTAGAATCAACACATGTGTATAACTTCACACTATATATTGTCGGCCATTGGCATGTATTACCAGCAGTTGTAAAAGCCTACGCTTGTTTTCTCTTGGAAATAGAGATTTATATTTATTTATACAGTCTCTATGGTACATTAATTTGGACAGGCCTGTCTCTTTATAATTAATTATGCTTTTTGCAGTTGTTTTATGGTTGGTCCTTAGAAATTTATGCTAAAATACTAGCATTTATCAGAAATTACTTGACAATTTTCACTTTGTAAGAAAGTGTGAACTTTCCCCTAAATGAGTAATGAATTGCTTTTTGCAACTATGTCAAGATTTTCTGGATATGGCCTCATTATCATGCTCTTTATCAGGAATTTAACTGTTTGAAAGGTCATTCTGATCAATAACTCGAAATCTAATGAAACAAAATAATTTATTTTTGTCAGTGTTCTTTGTGTTCTCATTCCATATCCTCTGGATTTCAAATCCACATTTAGTAGTTATAGGCATTTAAGAATCATCTAATACTAAATGCAGGGGCTTTCTACTTATTTATTTCATGCTTTCTGTTACCCATTCATTCTCTTATTCCTTATCTTTTCCACTCATTGCAATTTCTAGTATAGTCAGGTTTTCCAAAAAAGCACATGTAGTTTAAAGACAACATCCAAACCGAGACAAAAGAGGAAATAAAGCCAGTAATGAAGAAACACAAAAGCTTGATGTTTCCGCATTTACCTAGGGGGAGGGGACAAAAAAGATCAATTAACTGACACTTTTAGATGTGTTTCACTTAATTGAATCAGAAGCAACAGACTTGTTATTTAAATGCACCAATAATGAGTGGCTTTTTTTCCCCTAATAAATCACAACTATATCCTGCACGTTCTCATTTTGATTTTCAGAACTATGTTTTCACTCTTGTTTTTAAATGAATATTTAAAAATTCAATATTACATGAGTCCTATGACTCCAGTTATAATATATTCCTATTTTCTCCATTTTGAATATTAACAGTAGGGAGTAACAAAACAAAATCTTATTTAAAAAATTCAATTCATTTAAAAAATTCACAGTAAACATATATAATGACCATGGCTCTTATCCTTTTACTCAATCTCCACTGGAACCTAAATTCTGTTTTATCCTTTTTCTTCAATAAAACATGCCCTAATTTCTCAAACTTTTTCTCTCATTTAAAATTTATTATGGATTTAAAAAAAATATTTATGACTTTCAAAAATTAGCATCTTTATTTCTTTAAAACACTTTGGAGAAGCAATTCTACCAATTTGTACCGGCAATCGAGAAGTAAAGAACTGAGCTGTAAAGCCACAAAAACATTTATTTGAGATCTTAGAATTGCAATGCAGGGTGCGAAGATTCAGGTAGCAACTTAAGTTGTTTCCCAAGTTGGGGCTGTCAGCAAGCACTTTTAAAAGGAAATGGAGGAAAACGATAAAGGGCAAGGGTCTTAGAAATGTTTCATTTTTTTCAGCAATGGAATGGTTTTGTTAAGTGAAACTGCTTAAGTTTCACTTATAACATCAAGTTTTGGGGTTTCAGGGGAGACATAACGGCTTTTCTGTACACACAACTCTTGAACTCTATTTTAAGTTTCTCAGCTTTTTGTTTTATTTCTTTTCATAATACCACATTTATTTTAAGCAAAATTACTTTTATTTGTGCGGGGGGAGGGGGATGGGGAGAGGCTACATGCTATTATTCTAGGATAACAGTCAAAGATATTTGGGTGAAACTCTGAGGAGTGGATGTTTTAATATCTATTAAAAAAAAACCATCATGAATAGAGCAAACCTATTGTGGGCAGACTGAGATGAGATATTTGACTAGCTATAGTATTTGTGCTGTTCATTTTCTGGGAAACTACAATAGCCAGCTCTCTCTTGAGGTATCACTAGGGCAAAAGGTGCCCTCAACAACAGGTTGGTATAAGACCGCTGTATGATTTTCTTCAGCAATCAGATGACACATCCTCCAGAAAATCATCTCTGACTTCTCCACCTCAGAAATTCTCTGTATTTCCGTCACACTCTGAAAATAAATAGCTCTGCTCCTGCAGCTCTCTAACCTGGTTATGCTTCTATGTCGTCCACAAGACTGTCAATATTTTCACAGGGGATACTTTTTAACAATGTTTAATTATCAGAAATTAGAATCTCCCATATAGGGTATGATAGACAAATTTTGAATGTATTAAATCAAATCTAATTGGGATAAAAAAGCTAAAAAGAATTGCAGCAGGCTGACAATGTTAAGTAAAAACTCTAAAAGATATTTTATACTTATTTCCACTAATAACTGCGAAACCTCAGAAGAATTCTCTTTATCTTTCCTTGTTCTCATTTTCCTCTTCTGTAAAATGGAAGGTGTCAGATGGATCAAGTTAGATCCCCTTGCTCTATCACAATCAGTTGCTCATTTGTTTCATGCTCTATTCATTATGTGTAAATATAAATTGACTCCATCATTTTCCTGCCACCATCATTCATGAATCTACCTATACTTTACTTATACTCTTTGTCTTATTTTCCTTTCATATTTCATCAAAGGAAACCACTTCTATTTGCATTTTCGTCTAAGTAGAAATAAATTTTCACTACCAAAAAATCAGCTGTATTTCACATATTGAATCCTTCTCATCAGGGTACAATAGACTAGTGTTTTCCATCTTTGAAAAAAAAATATTTTCTTGATGACACATCCTCATTTCTCTGCAACCATAGTTAATTTTCTCCACTTCCTTACCTCTTATTCTCTCCTCAGTACACTCTTTTAAGTCTTTCATCCTTATAACTCTTGATTTTCTTTTCCTGCCATGATAACCAGTTACCTCTGTCAAGTCATTTCTGGAGGTTCATGTTTGCTGTTATCTAATTCGAATTTTCAGTGGCGTTCAATGAATTGGATCACACTTTCCTTCTTAAGATTTTGATTCTTGGAGCTTCTACAAAACAAAATTTTCTTGGTGCACCTTCTAGCACTCTTTGTGTTCTTCCTCAATTCCTCGGTGTTTGTATTCTAGAAATTCCAAGAGAAGGCGTGGGAGACAGCTGTTTTTAGAATAAGCAGCACATCTTATCTGTTCAGCTATGTTCTCTAAATCTGTGTACCATTAATATTTTGAAGAATATTGGGAATTTTGATCAGCTGTTTTTCCCTCTTTCAATTTTTAAGGTGATTTTTTCTAATGAATGATTCATTTTGTACCTATATTCATAGTCAGTTTTTCTAGTCCTGTCAGTGTCATGAACTAAATTATATTAAACTGGTCCCTTAATTCTCAAAGAAAAGTTAAAATTTTGAAATTGCAACATATTTGGAATAGGGTTTTGTTTTGTTTTAGGACCCAATGGAAAATCTCATAAAAGAACAAGAGGAATGTTAGATTTTAATAATGAAAGTGATAGGCACTTGCTATGGTATTCATATATTTTGCAAGTATCTGTTTAAACATGTATACAGAGTTTTTCCATGCCAGTTATTTATTGAATACAGGCGTATTTTCCTAACCTAAATAAGTATAATAATAAACCATATATATATTCCCATATTGTTACACAGTGATGTGGATTTTTAATATTTTTATTGTAGAATGGAAAGGGAAGTGAAATGTATCTTTAGGTTTTTATGAGTATTGTATGATGATTTCACTTAATTCATTAAATTATTATGGTAAATAGCAATAATAACAACAATAGAAATAATTGATGACAAAACACCGTGCCAAGAAGACAGCATTGATACACATGGCAAAACAGTTAATTCCATTGGCCTTCAGCTACAGATGGATGCCCAGAATTGTATAATCATTCACTGATAATGAACATAATTTTTCCAAGTAGAATAATGTTTCTGGAATAACTCCTTCCCAAAACATAGGTGGCAAAGTGAAAATTATTGATGAGACAGATTAATAGTCAAAGAAGTTATATCTGATTTATCTATTCTGTTACAAAGCCTATATATCCACCAAACTAAAACTCAGCCTTGTTATCTATCATCAAAGTGACATGGAGATCTGTTTGAGGTGTGTTCTAAAATACTTTGTCTCAGCTTTCCCATGCCACCAACTATTGTGAAGTTCTTTGACCTTTTGAAATTCTTCTTTAGAAACTACTATCTCAACTGAGAAATCATGAGCCTTTTTTGGAAATATATTAGGGATATGCCATGTTTAAAACCACAAAATGGATTCTATTGTGCTTATTAACATGATTATTATGTGCTACAGACTTGATATTAATTTAGAAGAGTACTAAAGCACTTTTACTGCATTTATTTCAAAATATTATGTGTATGTACATGTGTATTTATGCGTTTGCACATGTCCATGAGTACTTGCAAAGTGGGTTTGAAAGAGCTGTTCTTTTGAATAGAGCCAAGGCCCAATTTTAAGCAATGAGATTTTCAAAAATGTTTTGTGTAAAACCAACAAATGAGAAGTGATTATTCATAGCAATCATCCCATCAAAAACATATGTGGAAAATGGTAGAGAAAGGCTTACCTCAAACAAGATTTTGAGAAAGAAGTATTATTTCTTGGCCAGGAGGTGTGAACTTCTAGAGAGGATAAGGGAAGAATTGATGAGAACTATTTGCCTTACCCTCCTTTTTGCCCAAGTGGCTGCAGGCAATGTGGAAAATGAAGACCTCAAAATTGACACATTTATCTTTCTGAATGTGTCAACTTCAGCTTCTATTTGGAGGATCAAGTCATATCTTTCTCCTTTGTATAATATCTGAGAGCCCTTCAAGGAGCCATATTTCTTTTTAAAAAAACAGAGTTATGAGCATAACTGAACATGGCAAGCAAATCTTAAGCAGTCAAAACAGTGCATTTTTATCTGAGCATGACTGGAATATTTTAGCTATAGTTCATGCTGCTGTTCTTAATAAGTTCCTTCAGTTTGGACTGTAAGATAACTGTGTACTAATCCTGGCGACAAGGTGGCACTAGAGAGATGTGAAATGTTTGGCAGTAAGCTTATGCTAGCTTTAACAAATCCATTGTTTGTGCTATAGATTCATAAGAATGAAATTTAGTGCAATCTTTTTCCATATAATAACACATACTAGAGTCATAGATGCATCTATTACTATTGATAGAAGAACTGAAAATTTTAATTCCATTTTTCTCTATGTAAATCCCTCCCTCATTGCTTTAGTAAGAAAACTTAAGAACATGTAGGTAGAAAAGTAGTGCGTAGTACCTCTTAGGAGAATTCAGGCAAGGGAGTTGTAGAAAAAAGAAAATTATATACAGGTTTTATCGGTTTGAAAAGTTTGAAAAAGGAGAATTGACTTCCAGTTAATCATATAAAATAAATTATTCAGGAACTGATAGCAAAATATCATTCTATTAGAAGAAATCCATGACTCCTTATGTTTTTCTAACAAACCAGGGTGCTATGCATTCTTCAGAAAAATCTGTCTTAATTAATATTTTTCTTTTTATTATGCTTTGGAGAAAACAATATATAATCACATTATGTTCAAAGTATGGCAGTCTAGCAAATTTTTCTTTCCATGTCTTACTAGCAAAGTAAAAAAAAAAAGAAAATAGGGATATAATAGATTGATTTAACCATAATTTGCCATTTCTGTTTTACTTTTAATTTAGAAGAAAGCTTTCACATGAAAGCAAATAATTCATTTCTACAACTTGTGAGAAATCACAAGTCATTGTTATAGACAAAGTACAGATATAGTCATTGTCATGCCTTACCTTTTGTCATAGAAAAGGTAACTCGATATTAACAAGTCATTCTGAGAGGTGCTACTATCTATTTCTAGGTTAGGATTAGAAAGAGAAATATTCTAAATCATAACAGGAAACAGAACGTCTTTCAAATCTTCTCTCCACCATCGCTTTTAATATTTAACTGTATAACAATAGCACCAGTTGTACAATTCAAATGGTTTTTGCACTGACAAACCTTATCATTTAGGGAAAATTGAATTCATAACTTTGTCTTTTAACAAGACACCCATAAATACATAAATACATCACTAGTATGAAAGGTAGTAATCAGTGTGTTTAAAACATTCTTAAAATTATGGAGAGGTTTTCACAAGGCCTGTACATTCACTTGACTATATGAAGGAATAAAGCATGAATTAAATGAAGACAAAGATAAGGACAAGTATGGAAAAATCATATAGAAAATTAGCATTGAAATAGATTTTTAATTTTTCCCATAAGATGAATACGTTGGTATGTGCTCAAGCCCAGAACATATTATTTTATATGATGGAGTAATTCCACATTTCTCCTAAAAGTGCTTGGGCTACATGTCTACAATATATTTTTAGAAATGCTTGAAAATATTTAAACAGAGGGGTAGATAATGTCCTCTCTCATAAATTCTGTAGTTTTATAACAGGTTGAAAATTGAAAAGGAAGTTGGTAAAGTGGGCTTGCTCAGACAGCCTTTGAAACTACCCTGAAATTCTGAGAAAAGGCAAAAACAGAGAGAAAACATAATAAGACACCAAAAATACATTTAATCTATCCTTTTCTGTCTGGCTTACTTCACTCAGCATTAAATCCCTACGGCTCATCCATCTTGTCCTGTGCTTCAGGACATCATTTCATTTTACTGCTTCATAATATTCCATCATATGTATATACCTCATCTTGTTGATCCACTGGACTCTTGATGGGCATTTTGTTTGTTTTCATCTTCTGGTGATTGTGAATAATGCTGCTTTGAACACAGATGTGCAATCACAAACAGATATCTGTTTGTGTCATTGCTTTCAGCTCTTCTGGGTATATACCAAGTAGTGCTTTTGCTGAGCCATAAGGCAACTCGATATTTAGCTTCCTAAGGAGCCGCCAAACAGTCCTCCATAGTGGCTGCACTATACATATCCACCAGTAGTGCATAAGTGTCCCAATTTCTCTGCATCCTTTCCAGCATTTATAGTTTCCTGTTGTTTAATAGCAGCCATTCTTATATGTGTGAGGTGGTATCTGCATTTCCCTTATAGCCAGTGAAAATGAACATCTCTTCATGTGCTTTTGAGCCATCTATATTTGCTCTTCAGAAAAATGCCTATTCATATCTTTAGCCCATTTTTAATTGGGTTGTTTGTTCTTTTGTTGTTGAGTTGCATGATTTTTTTGTGTGTACAGCATATCAAACCTTTGTCCAATATGTGATTTCCAAATATTTTCTCGCATTGAGTTGGCTGACTCTTCACCTTTTTGACAAACTCTTTTGAGGTGAAGAAGCATTTGATTTTGAGGAGTTCCAAAATAGTAAAAATAGGTGAAAATTTATCTATTTTTACCTTCATTGCTTGTGCTTTGGGTGTAATGTTTAGGAAGATATCTCCTGTTACTAGGTCTTGAAGATGCTTCCCTAAATTTTATTCTAGAAGCCTTATGGTGCTAGTTCTTATATTGAAGTGTTTGATCCACTTTGAGTTAATTTTTGTGTAGGGTGTAAGATAGGGGTCCTCTTTCATTCTCTTGGCTATTGGTATCCAGTTCTTATATGCCCAGTTATTAAAAAAGACTATTTTGTCCCACTTCAAAGGATTTAGGGGCCTTGTCAAAAATCAGTTGATCATAGATTTGGTGGTTTCTTTCTGCACTCTCAATTCAATTCTATTGGTCAATGCTTTTGTCTTTGTGCCAATATCATGCTGTTTTGACCACCGTGGCTATTTAATAGGTTCTTAATCAGGGAGTGTTAATCCTCCCACCATTTTCTTCCTTTTTAAGGATGCTTTTAGCTATTTGGGGTCTCTTTCTCTTCCAGATGTATTTGGTAACTAGCTTTTCCAAGTCTTTAAAGTATGTTATTGGAATTTTAATTGATACTGTGTTGAACCTGTAGATCAATTTGGGTAGAATTGACATCTTAACTATATTTAACCTTCCTATCCACGAGCAGGGAATGCCTTTCTACCTATTTATATCTTTGATTTCTTTTAACAATGTTATGTAGTTTTCTGTGTACAAGTCCCTTACATCCCTAGTTAGGTTCATTCCTAAGGACTTGATTATTTTAGTTGCTATTTTGAATGGAATTTTTCATTAACTGACTCCTCAGTTAAGTCATTGCTTGTGTATTGAAACGTTACTGATTTTTGCACATTGATTTTATATCCCACCACCTTGCTGAATTTGTTTATTAGCTCAAGTAACTTTGCTGTAGATTTCTTAGGATCTTCCAAGTATAGTATCATTCATTTGCAAATGATGAAAGTTTTATTTCTTCCTTTCCAATTTGGATACTTTTTATTTCTTTGTCCTGCCTGATTGCTCTAGCTAGAACTTCTTACAATGTTGAATAATAGTGGTGACAGTAGGCATTTTGTCTCATTCCTGATGTTAAGAGAAAAGCTTTCTGTCTCTCTCCATTGAGTACGATGCTGGCTATCAGTTTTTCATATATTCCCTTTATCATATTGAAGTAGTTACCTTTGATTCCTATCTTTTGGAGTGTTTTTATCAGAAAAAGATGTTGAATACTGTTGAATACTTTTTCAGCAGCAACTGAGATGATCATGTGATTTTTCCTTTTCAATCTGTTGATGTACCCCATTACATTAATTGATTTTCTTGTGTTGAACCATCCTTGCATTCCTGGTATAAACCCCACTTGGTCATAGTGTATAATTCTTTTAATGTGCTAATGGGTTCAATTTGCTAATATTTTGTTGAGAATATTTACATCTATATTCAATAGGGAGATTGGCCTGTTGTTTTCCTTTCTTATAGCATCCTTACCCAGTTTTAGTTTTAAAATGATATTAGCTTCATAGAATGAGTTAGGTAGAGTTCCTTTTTCTTCAATTTTTTGGAAAATTTTGAATAGGTTTGGTGTTAATTCTTTTTGGAATGTTTGATAAAATTCCCCATGAAGCCATCTGGCCCTGGGCTTTTCTTTGTAGGCATATTTTTGATGACTGATTGAATCTTTTATTTATGATTGGTTTGAAGAGCTTCTATTTCTTCCTGAGTTCGTGTAGCTTGTTTGCCCGTGTGATAGTTTGAAAGGACCTATGTACCCTAGAAAAGCCATGTTTTAATCAAAATCCCATTTCATAAAGGCAGAATAATCCCGATTCAATACTGTATGTTTGATTCTGTAATTAGATCATATCCCTAGAGATGTAACCCTATCAAGAGTGGTTGTTAAACTGGATTAGATGGAGATGTTTCTCCACCCAGTTGGGTGAGTCTTGATTAGTTTACTCGAATCCGATAAAAGAGGAAACATTTTGGAGAATGCAAGAGATTCTGAGAGAACAGAATGATATAGCCATGAGAAGTAGAGACTACAGCCAGTGACCTTTGAAGGTGAAGAAGGAAAATACCTCCTGTGGAGCTTCATGAAAGGAAGCCAGGAGAGAAAGCTAGCAGAAGGTGCCATATTTGCCACATGTCTTTCCTAATGAGGGAGAAACCCTGACCCTGTTTGCCATGTGCCTTCTCACTTGAGAGAGAGATCCTCAACTTCAGTGGCCTTCTTAAACCAAGGTATCTTTCCATGGGTGCCTTTGATTGGACAGTTCTATAGATTTGCTTTAATTGGGACATCATCTTGGTCTTACAACTTAAACTAGTAACTTATTAAATTCTCCTTTTTAAAGCCATTCCATTTCTGGTATATTGCATTCCAGCTGCTAGCAAACTAGAACAGGGTGTTGCCAGGAATTTGTCCATTCCAACTAAGTTGTCTAGTTTGTTGGCATATAGTTATTCATAGTATCCTCTCATGATTTCTTTTATTTCTTCAGGGTCTGTGGTTTTGCACCCCTTCTCATTTCTGATTTTGTTTATTTGCATCCTCTCTCTTTTCTTCTTTGTCTTGCTAGTGGCCCAACAATTTATTGATTTTTTCAAAGAACAGATTTTTGGTTTTATTGATTCTTTCTATTGTTCTCCCATTCATTTAACTCTGCTTTTATCCTTGTTATTTCTCTTCTTCTAATTGCTTTGGGGTTAGTTTTCTGTTCTTCCTAGAGTTCCTCCAGATGAGCAGTTAAGTCCTTGATTTGTGCTCTTTCTTGTTTTATAATATGGGCATTTAGGGCAATAAATTTCCTTTTCAGCACAGCCTTTGCCACATCCCATAAGCTCTGATAAGTTGTATTCTCATTTCATTCATTTCCAGATAGCTACTGACTTCTCTAGCAATTTCTTCTTTGACTCACTGGTTCTTTAAGAGTGTGTTATTTAATCTCCAACTTGATTAAATTGCCTCCAAGGGGATGTGACATGTCCAATTGTGAATATTAACCTTGAATTAGGGGGAGATATGACTCCACCCATTCCAGGTAGGTCTTGTTTACTTTACTGGAATACTTTAAAAGAGGAAATGTTTTTGGGAAATCTTCAGAGCCATGAGCACCATGAGAGCCCACATAACCAGAGACCTTTGGAAATCATAAAAGAAAACACCCCCAGGGGAGGTTTATGAAACAAGGAGCCGGAAGAGAAAGCTAGCAGACATTGCCATTTTTGCCAGGTGCCTTTCCAGTTGAGAGAGAAACCCTGAACTTCATCAACCTTCTTGAACCAAGGTATCTTTCCCTGGATGCTTTAGTCTATAGTCTATAGTCTTGTTTTAATTTGAACATTTTCACAGTCTTAGAATTGTAAACTTGCAACTTTCTAGAAGTTGATCCCTTTTTTAAAAGTTGTTCTGTTTCTGATATATCACATTCTGGCAGCTTACAAACTAGAACAACACCCAAATGCCAAAATTAGATAAAGATATCACAAGGAAAGAAAAATATCTCTTATGAATAAATGCAAAAATCCCCAACAAAATCCTATCAAACTCAACCCAAAAGCATATCAAAAGGAATATATCATGATCAAGTGGGATTATCCCTGGTATTCAAGGGTGTGTCAATAATAAGAAAATCAATTAACATAATATGCCAGGTTAACAGAATGAAGTAAAAAACAAACATCATCATTTTATTTGATGCAGAAAAAGCATCTGACAAAATCCTGCACCAGGTTGTAATAAACAATGCTTAGAAAACTAGGACTAGAAGGAAATTTACTCAACATGATAAAGGACATATATAAAAAACTCACCCCTGGGGGTGCGAGGCTAGTTCAGTGGTAGAATTTTCACCTGCCATGTGGGAAACCCAGGATCAATTCCCAGTCCATGTACTTCCCCCCAAAACAAGCAACCAAAACAAACAAACAAAAATTATACAAAAATTCAACAAATTGTACTGCAATAATGGGATACTCATATGGAAAAATAATGAAATGTGACCCCGCCATACAGCATACAAAAAACAAAACAAATCAAAACAAACAAAAAAAAACTCACTCCTAATATCCTACCTAAGGGTGAATGACTGAAAGTTTATCTTCTAAGATCAGGAATAAGACAAGGATGCCACCGCCATCAATATATAAGTTGCTGCATTGATGCTCTTGCCAGAGAGCTTCCAGTTAAAGAAAAAAGCTCCTTGAGCAAATCAATGAGCTCATCAAAATGGCACAGAACAAGATTAACAGCCCAAAATGTAGTGTTTTTATATATAAGCAATCAGCAATTGGAAGAAGAATTAAAAAACAATATTCCATTCATAATAGCAACTAAAATAATCTTGGAATAAACTTAATGAAGGATGTAAAAGACTTGTACACAGAGAACTATAAAACATTGCTAAAATAAATCAAAGAAGACCTATATAAGTGGAAGGACATTCCATATCCATGGATTAGGACTCTAAATACTGTTAAGATGCCAATTCTGTCCAAAGGGATTTACAAATTCAGTGCAATCCCAATCACGATTCAAATAACCTTCTTTAAATTTAAATAAATGGAAAACACTATTCATCAAATTTATATTGAGGTAAGAGGCCCTGAATAGCCAAAATCATCTTGAAAGTGACACTGAAGTTAGAGGACTCACCCTTACCAATCATAAAACTTATCCCAAAGCCACATTAATCAAAGCAACATGTTACCGGTAAAGGAGATACATATAGACTAATGGAATCAAATTGACAGCACAGAAATCAGCCCTCACATTTACAGCCAATTGATTTTTCACAAGGTGGAAACACCAATCAATTGGGAAAGAAGTGTCTTCAACAGTGGTGCTGGGAAAGAGTTTCTCCATTTGTAGAGAATGAAAGAGGACCCCTACCTCACACATTATATAAAAATGGTGGAATAGGATGGACTGAGTTCATCCCTGCTCCAAGAAACAATGAGACAAGTGACAGCAAAACAACTAGGAAAACAATTTCAGGTTGCAAGTGACCTGAGAGGGTCTTCTACACTATATAGGTAATTTCTAGATGAAGAAGCTGAGGAATTGAGGTGCAGAGAAAGGGATGGGTGGGCTGTGTCATGACATCACTGGGACAAGAGGCCATACCCAGCAAAATACTTATCTTCACAGCTAGCTTGGGAGGTCATCCCACTCAGCACCATTGCTTGGTGATCTATTGGAAAACCTGGAAACCAGTAAACTTGCTTTTCCTGCTTATAGAGACCATCTAGCTAGTAACCAGAGCCTACTGCTCCCTTTCCATATGGAGGCCTGGAATACTCAGGAGTACATAAATAAGGAGGCAGAGATAATGTAACAAGCCATGCTGTCCCACTAACCCTCGCATCCCATGCCCCAGCCCCATCATGCCTCATGCCTCCACCCCACCCATGCACACATTTCCAAGTGGCCCACACACATGCCCTGCTCCACTGTGAACCATGCACCCATACACACATGTGCCTTTCCCCTTGCACCCTGTGTACCCACACACCTCACACTGTTAGCTGCATGCCTCACCCCACCCCATCCTATGCCGTGACTAGCTGATAAGTATTTCCAGGTTGGCTGTGGACAGGGGCAGCTGACGTTCCAAGTCCCACAACCCAAATCATTCCAAGTGGGAGCCTGGGGGCCACCAGTCCCATCAGGTCCACAACTAGAATCTTGGCTGAGGTGCACACGGCCCATTCTCCAGTCCTGGGGTTGGATGTTTTCCAAGCAGACATGGCTCAGTTTCACAGAGCCTTCATCCAGCTCATTGAGTTTGGACTACTCAACAGACACCATGGAGGTAAGAAGACAGGGGTGTGACATATTTAGGATCCTGAAAGATTTCCAGCCAAAAATTTTTTATCCAGCCAAATTGCCTTTCAAAAGTGAAGGAGAGGGCAGGCCACTGTGGCTCAGCAAGCAGGGTTCTTGCTCGCCATGCTGAACACCTGGGTTCAGTTTCCAGTGCCTGCCCATGACAAAAAAAAGTGAGGGAAAGGGGATCCATATCTCACACCCTATACAAAAATTAACTCAAAATGGATCAAATACCTAAACATTAGAGCTAAGAGCATAAAACTTTGAGAAGAAAATATAAGGAAATATATTATAAATCATGTAATAGGAAGTGTTTTCTCAGACCACATACCCAAAGCATGAACATAGAAATAGAAATGGATAAATGGTATCTTCTCAAAATTAAATACTTTTGTGGATCAAAGAACTTTGTTAGGAAAGTAAAAAGACAGCCTACACGATGGGAGACAACATTGGGAAACCAAATATCAAATAAGCATTTAGTATCTATAATACATAAAGAGATTTCTCAACTCAACAACAGAAAAACAAGCAACCCAATTACAAAATGGACAAAAGATATGGACAGATCCTTCTCAGAAGAGGAAATACAAATGACTAAAAGGCTCATGAAAAGATGCTCAATTTCACTGACTATTAGGGAAATGCAAATCAAAACTACAATGAGATATCATCTCATACCTGTTAAAATGGTGACTATCAAAAAAAAAAAAAAAAAGAAACCCAGAAAATGACAAGTGCTTGGGAGGATGTGGAGAAAGAGACACACTTATTCATTGTTCGTGGGAATGTAAAATGACACAACCACTCTAGAAGGCAGTTTGGCAGTTCTTTAGGAAGCTAAGTATAGAATTGCCATATATTCCAGCAATTCCGTTATTAGGTATATATTCAGAGGAACTGAAGGCAAGGACACAAATGGACATAGCATACATTTATGCATTATTTATGATTGCGAAGAGATGGAACAGCCCAAATGTCCATCAATGGATGAGTGGCTAAACAAGCTGTGGTATATATATAACTATGAAATACTACTCATCTGTGAGACAGAATAGAGTCGTGAAGTATGTAACAATGTGAATGAACCTTGAGGACATTATGCTAAGTGAAATTAGCCAGAAACAAGAGGCAAATACTGTATGATCTCACTGATATGAAATAACATTAATGAGTGAACTTTGAGAGTTAATGGTAAGAACACAGGTTATCAGGAGATAGAAATAGGGCAGAGATTGGGCATTTGGTGATGAAGAAATACAGATTGTGCAGCAGATCTGATTGTAAAAATTCAGAAATGTATAGCACAATACTACCTGAAGTATTCTTTTGTAGCACAAAAATATAAGTTCACTGAATGAAGCTGAATGTGAGCATGACTGAGGGAGAATGGTTGGGGACACGTATGAAACCAGAAGGAAAGATAGAGGATAAAGACTAAGGCAGTAAAGTTTAGGAATGCCTAGAGCAGGCAATGATGGTGATTACATGTACAAATATAAAAAAAACTTTTTGTGTGAGGGATAACAAATGAATGTCAACATTGCAAGGAGTTGAAAATGGATGGTATACAGGAAAAAGTACAATCAGTGCAAGCTAAGATCTATAGCCAACAATAACATTGTAATATGCTTCCACTGAATGTAAATGCATTATGCCAAAATTAAATGTCAACAAGTTGGTGGTATGTGAGAGGGATATGGATTCTTTGCAGAAATAAAGGAAATGTCTTCACATAGATTATGGTGGTGAAGGTATGTCTGTGTACTTAGGTTGGATTGTATGACATGCAAATAAAACTTTAAAAATGAAAAAAAGCAAGTGGTATAGAAAATGCAGAGAAAGAAATGTACCTATTCACTGCTGGTAGGGAAGCTGAGAGGTGCAGCCGCTTTGGAGAGCAGAATGATGTTTCCACAAGAGGCTAGGGGTAGGGTTGCCATATGTGCTCTTTTGAAATGAGGTATGTACCCTAGAAAAGACATGTTTTAATCCTAATCCCATTTTGTAAAGGCAGCATTTTTTTCTAATCCCTATTCAGCATTGTATGCTTGAATCTGTAATTAGATCATCTCCCTGGAGATGTGGTGTAATCAAGAGTGGTTATTAAACTGGGTTAAGTGGAGGCATGTCTCCATTTATTTGGGTGGGTCTTGATTAGTTTCTGAAGTCCTATAAAAGAGGAAACATTTTGGAGAATGAGAGAGATTTCTGAGAGAGCAGAGAATGATAGCTATGAGAAGCAGAGTCCATTAGCCAGTGACCTTTGGAGATGAAGAAGGAAAATCCCTCCTGGGGAGCTTCATGAAACAGGAAGCCAGGAGAAGGTAACAGATGACACTGTGCTTACCATGTGCCCTTCCAGATGATAGAGAAACTCTGTGTTCACCATGTGCCCTTCCAATTCAGAGAGAAACCCTAAACTTCATCAGTCTTCTTGAATCAAGGTATCTTTCCCTGGATGCCTGTGATTGGACATTTCTATAGACTTGTTTAAATTGGTTCATTTTCTTGGCCTTAGAACTGTACACTAGCAACTTCTTAAATTCCCCTTTTTAAAAGCCATTTGTTTCTGGTATATTGCATTCCAGCAGCTAGCAAACTAAAATACCATATGATACTGCAACCCTGTTACTCTGTATTTATCTGGAAGAACTGAGCATGGGAACAAAAATGGATATTTTCACACTGGTGTTTATGGCATCAGTGTTTTGCAATTTATAATGGATGGAGGTGGTCTAAAGGTACAATGATTGAGACAAGGAAGGGGTGGATGTGGTGTACACATACATTGGACTCCTGAGTAGCTGCAAGAAGGAATGAAGTTATGAGACATGTGACTAGGTGAATGAATCTTAAGGACTGTATGTTGAGTGAAATGGAAGAAACAAAAAGACGAATATTATTATGCCTCAATCATACGGACTAACTATAATGTACAAACTTGGTGAATTGAAATTGAGAGCATCAGGTATCAGATTGGGGCCTAGTATAAAGGGTCCTAGATTGTAAGCTCTTATAGCAGTCACATATATTTAGGAGTTGTAACTGTTATTTCTAAATTCTGTGATACTGAGCTGTTTATATATAACCTGGTCATTCCCAGAAACTTAAGGTATTTATGTGACACCTGAGCCTCAGACTTTGGGGTCTGAAGCTATAAAATCAGCAGTACCCCATACAAGAACTATTTAAAAAGTTGAAAAAGTGATCAGGTTTTGACTAGAGATATAAATGAAGCTGATCTGGATAGGATTTAGGTAATTTAGAATACAGTGTAAAGGAGGATATGGTCCATATGTTAAAACTTCAACTTTAATGTGACACCAAAGGGAGAGATGTTCATTTGGTGCAAGATTTATATTTTGGGTAGTGCATTACCTAATTTAACCTGTATGGTCATTTCAGTTGAACGCCATGAATACATGGAATCTTGAATAGGGCGTGAGATTTTGTTGGTTTGTGCAGGTTAGTGTGATGACCTTATATATCCCAGAGTAATTTGGGCAGTAAATAAAATTATTTGCAAAATCCCCTTGGGGGACTGGGAAGAATGGAGAAAATATTCAACCTCCCTATGTGGGGAATTCCTGATATTCTCACAAGTAGTGGAGACAACCAAATAAATCGTCAAAGCCCACGATCTTGGGGTTTGCCCCTATTAAACTTATTCCGCCAAGGAGAAGCTAAGCCTACTTATAATTATTTCAAAGTGCCACCTCCAGAGGCCCTCTTTTGTTGCTCAGATGTGGTCTCTGTCTCTCAGCTGGTGAACTCACGGTCCTCCCCCTACATGGGACATGACTCCCAGGGTATAAATCTCTCTGGCTATGGGGACAGAACTCCCAAGATGAGCCAGGACATGGCATCATGGGATTGAGAAAGCCTTCTTGACCAAAGGAGAGAGAAATGAGACAAAATAAAGTTTCATTGGTTGAGAGATTTCAAAGGGTCGAGAGGTTATCTTGGAGGTTATTCTTGTGCATTATATAGATATCCCTTTTTAGTTTATGGTGTATTGAAGGGGTTGGAGGGAAATACCTGAGACTGTTGAGCTGCATTCTAGTAGTCTTGCTTCTTGAAGATGATTGTAAAGTGATATAGCTTTTACAGTATCACTGTGTGATTGTGAAAACCTTGTGTCTGATGCTCCTTTTATCCAGGGTATGAACAGATGAGTAAAAAAGTATGGAAAAAAAATAAATAATGAGGGAGAGGGCAAAAAATTGGATAGATTGAAATACTGGTGGCCAATGAGAGGGAAGGGTAATGGGTATTGGGATGTATGAGTTTTGAGTTTTTCTTTTTCTGGAGTGGTGCAAATGTTCTAAAAATGATCATGTTGATGAATACACAATTATGTGATGATATCGTGAGTCATTGGTTGTACAATATGTATGGAAATAAAAAATCTTTGAGTGAAAAAAAAGAGGGAGATGTTAGAATTTTCACAGACAAAGGCTGAAAGAATTTGTTAAAAAGAGACAGGTCCTACAAGAAATCCTAAAGGAAGTTCTTTTGGCTGAAAGAAAAGCAGGAGAAGGAGCTTTTTAGAGGAGGGCACAGAATTGAACAGTACCAGTAAGGGTATCTTAAAGGATGAAAGCAGAACGAGGGAAAACAATATATAGATCTGAAATATAAAACCAAACAATAGGATGGAATATTTGAGAAATGTTTTTAAGGTAATAACTTTGAATGTTAATGGAATAAACTCACCACTTAAAAGATACGGATAGGCAGAATGGATTAACAAGTATGAGACATTTGTGTATTGCTTACAAGAGACTTATCTTAGACTAAAGCATACGAATAGTTTGAAAGAGAAAGGATAGAAAAAGATGTCTCATGCAAGCTATAACTAAAAGAAAGCAGGGGTAGCTATACTAGTATCAGACAATATAGACTTTAAATGTGAGGACACCATGAGAAACAAAGAAGGACATTACATATTAATAAAAAGAACAATTCACCAAGAAGAAATAGCAATCATAAATATGTATGCTCCCATTGAAGTAGCTCCAAAGTGCATGAGGCAAATATAGGCAAAAACTGAAGGGAATAATAGACATTTCAGCAATAATAGTGGGAGACCTCAATATATCACTCTTCTCTATAGATAGAACACTCAGACAGAGGATCAATGTTCTAGTTTGCTAGCTGCTGGAATGCAATACACCAGAAATGGAATGGCTTTTAAAAGGGAGAATTTAATGAGTTGTAAGTTTACAGATCTAAGGCCGAGAAAATGTCCCAATTAAAACAAGTCTATAGAAATGTCCAATCAAAGGCATCCAGGGAAAGATACCTTGGTTCAAGAAGGCCGATGAAGTTCAGGGTCTCTCTCTCAAGTGAGACGGCACATGGCAAACACAGTCAGGGCTTCTCTCTTGGCTGGAAGGGCACATGGCGAATACGGTGTCATTTGCCAGCTTTGTCTCCTGGCTTCCTGTTTCATGAAGCTCGCTGGGAGGCGTTTTCCTTCTTCATCTCCAAAGGTCACTGGCTGGTGGACACTCTGCTTCGTGGTGCTGCAGCATTCTCTGCTCTCTCTGAATCTCTCATTCTCCAAAATATTTCCTCTTTTATAGGACTTCAGAAACTAATCAAGACCCACTCAAATGTGTGGAGACATGTCATCACCTAATCCAGCTTAACAACCACTCCTGACTAAATCACATCAACCAGGGAGATGATCTCATTACAGTTTCAAATATACAGCATTGAATAGGGATTATTCTACCTTTATGAAATGAGATTTATATTGAAACATGGCTTTTTTTAGGGGACATGCTTCTTTTCAAACCAGCACAATCAACAAGGAACTAGAGAACTTAATGTGATAAATGAATTAGACCTAAAAGACATATATAGATTGTTTCACCCCAAAACACCAGATACACATTTTTCTTAGAGTTCATGGAACATTCTTCAGAATAGGTCATGTACTGGGGCACAAACCAGATCTTTATAAATTTAAAAATACTAAAATTATTGAAAATACTTTCTCTGATCATAACAGAATGAAGCTGGATATCAATAACTCGAAGAACCAGAACTTTCAACATATATAGAGATCAAATAACACACTCTTAAACAATCAATAGGTCAAAGAAGAAACTGCTAAAGAAATAGGTAAATATCTGGAGATGAATAAAACTGAGAATATGACATATCTGAACTTATGGCATGTGGCAAAGGCAGTACTGGAAGGGAAATTTAATGCCCTAAATGCCTATATTAAAAAAGAAGAAATAGCAAAAATGAAGGACATAACTGCTCACCTGGAGGAAAGAGAGAACAAACAGCAAATTAGCCCCATAGCAAATAGAAGAATAGAAATAACAAATATTAAAACATAAATAAATGAATTGGAGGACAAATAAAAGAAGTAGAAAGAATCAATAAAAGCAAAAGTTGGTTCTTTGAGAAAATCAATCAAATCGATGGATTCTTAGATAAGCCGACAAAGGACAAAAGAGAGAGGATGCAAATAAAATCAGAAATGAGAGTGTGAGCTCATTACCATGGGCCCTGAAGGAGTAAAATAATAATAATAATAATGATAATAATAATAATAATAAGAGCATACTATGAACAACTATACATCAACTAGATAACTTAGATGAAGTAAACAAAATCTTCAAAACACACAGTCTACACTGACATGATTAGAAATAGAAGATCTCAACAAGTCAATCACAAGTAAAGAGATTCAATCAGTCATCAAAAATATTCCTAACAAAAAACTGTTAAAAGAAATCACAGAAGACCTAAATAGATGGAAGGGCATACCGTGTTCATGGATTGGAAGACTAAATATAGTTAAGATGTCAATCCTACCTAAATTGATTTACAGATTCAATGCAATACCAATCAAAATCCCAACAACTTATCTTTCAGAAATAGAAAAACCAATAAGCAAATTTGTCTGGAAGGGCAGGGTGCCCCGAATTGCTAAAAGTATCTTGAGGAAAAAAAACGAAGCTGGAGGTCTCACACTGCTGGACTTTAAGGCATATTATGAAGCCACAGTGGTCAAAACAGCATGGTATTGGCGTAAAGATAGATATATCGACCAATGGAATCGAATAGAGTGCTCAGATATAGACCCTCTCATCTATGGACATTTGATCTTTGATAAGGCAGTCAAGCCAATTCACCTGGGACAGAACAGTCTCTTCAATAAATGGTGCCTAGAGAACTGGATATCCATATGCAAAAGAATGAAAAAGGACCTGTATCTCACACCCTATACAACAGTTAACTCAAAATGGATCAAAGATCTAAACATTAGGTCTAAGACCATAAAACAGTTAGAGGAAAATGTAGGGAGATATCTTATGAAACTTACAATTGGAGGCGGTTTTATGGACCTTAAACCTAAAGCAAGAGCACTGAAGAAATAAATAAATAAATGGGAGCTCCTCAAAATTAAACACTTTTGTGCATCAAAGAACTTCATCAAGAAAGTAGAAAGACAGCCTACACAATGGGAGACAATATTTGGAAATGACATATCTGATAAAGGTCTAGTATCCAGAATTTATAAAGAGATTGTTCAACTCAACAACAAAAAGGCAGCCAACCCAATTACAAAATGGGAAAAAGACTTGAACAGACACCTCTCAGAAGAGGAAATACAAATGGCCAAAAGGCACATGAAGAGATGCTCAATGTCCCTGGCCATTAGAGAAATGCAAATCAAAACCACAATGAGATATCATCTCACACCCACCAGAATGGCCATTATCAACAAAACAGAAAATGACAAGTGCTGGAGAGGATGTGGAGAAAGAGGCACACTTATCCACTGTTGGTGGGAATGTCAAACGGTGCAACCACTGTGGAAAGCAGTTTGGCGGTTCCTCAAAAAACTGAATATAGAATTGCCATACGACCCAGCAATACCATTGCTAGGTATCTACTCAAAGGACTGAAGGGCAAAGACACAAACGGACATTTGCACACCAATGTTTATAGCAGCATTATTTACAATTGCAAAGAGATGGAAACAGCCAAAATGTCCATCAACAGACAAGTGGCTAAATAAACTATGGTATATACATACGATGGAATATTATCCAGCTTTAAGACAGAATAAACTTATGAAGCATGTAATAACATGGATGGACCTAGAGAACACTATGCTGAGTGAGACTAGCCAAAAACTAAAGGACAAATACTGTATGGTCCCACTGATGTGAACCGACATTGGAGAATAAACTTGGAATATGTCATTGGTAACAGAGATCATCAGGAGTTAGAAATAGGGTAAGATAATGGGTAATTGGAGCTGAAGGGATATAGACTGTGCAACAGGACTAGATACAAAAACTCAAAAATGGACAGCACAATACTACCTAATTGTAATGTAATTATGTTAAAACACTGAATGAAGCTGCATCTGAGCTATAGTTTTTTGTTTGTTTGTTTGTTTTGTTTTTTTATATATATTTTTTGTATTTTTTATTTTTATTTTTCTCTATATTATCATTTTATTTCTTTTTCTGTTGTCTTGCTATTTCTTTTTCTTAATCGATGCAAATGTACTAAGAAATGATGATCATACATCTATGTGATGATATTAAGAATTACTGATTGCATATGTAGAATGGAATGATTTCTAAATGTTGTGTTAGTTAATTTTTTTTTAATTAATAAAAAATAAAAAAAAAATGTTTAAAAAAATATATATATATTCCTACAAAGAAACCCCTAGGGCCAGGTGGCTTCACAGGGGCATTTTATTGATCATTCCAAAAAAGGACTAACACCACTCTGCTCAAACTCTTGAAAAAAAATGAGGATAAAGGACACTAAGTCATTTTATAAGCTAATATAACTCTAACATCAAAACGGGGTAAAGATATTACAAGAAAGGAAAACTACAGGTCAGTCTCTCTAATGTATATACATATGCCAAAAATCCTCAACAAAATACTAAGCAAACTGAATGCAATGACACATTAAAAGAATGAAACGTCATGACCAAGTGAGGTTTATACCAGGAATGCAAAAGTGGTTCAATACAAGAAAATCAATCAGATGATTGATTTTTAAAGGAAAAAAATCAGATGATCATTTCAATTGATGCTGAAAAATAATTCAACAAAATTCAGCATCCTTTTTTGATAAGAACACTTCAAAAGGTAGGAAGCAAAGGAAACTTCCTCAGTATGATAAAGGGCATATATGAAAAACCCATAGCCAGCATTGTACTCAAAGGAAAGAGACTGAAAGCCTCCCGGCTAAGACTGAGAATGAGACAAGAATGCCCTCTGTCACACTATTATTCAACATTGTACTAGAAGTTCCAGCTAGAGCAGTCAGGCAGGAAAAACAAATTAAAGGCATCCAAATCAGAAAGGAAGAAGGAAAATTTTTGTAATTTGCAGATGAGATGATGCCATGCATGGAAAATCCCAAGACATCTATGACAAAGCTGCTTGAGCTAATATACAAATTCAGCAAAGAGGTGGGATACAAGATTAATGTGCAAGAATCAGTAATGTTTCTAAATGCAAATGATGACCTAACTGTGCAGACAATTAAGGAAACAAATTCCACTCAAAATAGCTACTAAAGGAATCAATTATCAAGGAATAACTTAACCCACATAAAGGACTTGCACACGGAAAACTATATAACATTGCTAAAAAAAAATCAATGAAGACCTAAGTAGGTGGAAAGATATTCCTGGCTCATGGATACGAGGGTTAAATGTAGTTAAGATGTCAGTTCAACCCAAATTGATCTACAGATTCAATGTGATACCAATCAAAATTCCAACAACCTACATGGAAGACTTGGAAAAGCTAGTTATCAAATTCATTTGGAAGAGAAAGAGATCTTGAATAGCTAAAAATATCCTAAAAAAAAAAAAAAAAATGAAGTGGGCAGATTAGCACTTCCTGATTTTAAACCTTTTTACAAAACCACAGTGGTCAATACAGAATGGTACTTGCACAAAGATAGAAGTATTGGCCAATGGAATTAAATCAAGAGTGAGGAAATAGACCACCAAATCTATGGTCATTGCTCTTTGAAAAGGTCCCCACATACACTGAACTGTGACAGAATAATCTTTTCAATAAATGGGCATGGGAAAGCTGAATATCCAAAGGAGTGAAATTTTTTACCCTATACAAAAATTAAGTCAAAGCGGATCAAAGAACTAAATGTAAGGGTCAATACCATAAAACTTCTAGGAGAAAATATTAGGGAAATATCTTCAAGACTTAGTAATAGGAGGTGGCTTCCTAAACTTTACATCGAAAGCACAAGCAGGGAAAGAAAAAATAGATAAATGGGAACTCCTCAAAATCAAATGCTTTTGTGCCTCAAAAACTTTGTCAAAAAGGTGAAGAGGCAGCCAACTCAATGGGAGAAAATATTTGAATATCACATTTCAGATAAAGGTTTGATATACTGTATACGTAAAGAAATCACACAACTCAACTACAAAAGAACAAGCAACCCAATTGTAAAGTGGACTAAAGATATGAATCGTCATTTTTTCTGAAGTGCAAATACAGATGGCTCCAAAGCACATGAAGAGACACTCATTTTCACTAGTTATAAGGGAAATGGAGATCAAGACTGTAATAAGATAGTACCTCACATCTACAAGAATGGCTGCTATTAAACAAATATTGGAGAGAATGTGGAGAAATTGGAACATTTATGCACTGCTAGTGGTAATGTAAAATGGTACAGCCACTATGGAAGACAGTTTGGTGTATCCTTAGAAAACTAAATATCAAGTTGCCCTTGAACTGGCAATACCACTACTTGGTACATACCAAGAAGAGCTGAAAGCATTGACACAAACAGACATTTGCATGCTGAAGTTCATAGCAGCATTACTCACAATTGCCAAAAGAAGGAAACAATCCAAATGTCCATCAATAGACGAGTGGTTAAACAAAATGTGATACACACATATGATGGAATATTATGTAGCAGTAAACAGAATGAGGTCCTGAAGCATATGACAACATGGGGACATAATGTTGAGTGAAATAAGCCAGAAACAAAAGGATAAATACTATGTGGTTTCGCTGCTATAACCTTCATTAAGGTAAACTCAGAGGCTTATCATATAGAATATAGGGGATCTAGAGACACACAGAAGCTAAAGCTGGGTGAATAGTCAGCTATTAAGATTGACTTACATGTAAGAAAATAGACGTGCCTATAATAAGTAATATTACCTTATAGACCCAAAATATTGAAGGTGATTATGATTAAAAGGGGTTATATAGAGTCATGTATCCCACCAATTAACACTACAAATATAAATAAGTTCTTACATGAACTATTTCAAAGGTACGAAGCTGGTACAAGCAGTCAATAATATTGTGGTATAAGAGGAAAACCACTATTGTAGGATATGACCTGTATGTAACGGGAGGACATCATTAGCACCACTGCAGTACCAAGGGTAAATAAGTGGGGGTGGGAGAGGACAGGAGTTAAGTGGAGGTTTGGATTTTCTATTTAGTGAAGGTGAGTTTATCAATTATTTTTCTTTAGGAGCAATGAAAATTGTCCAAAATTGAGAGTGCTGATGATTGTACAATTAAATGAGGATAATGTGAGACACTGTCGACTGTGGACATTATACATGATGCCCACTGAAGGAGGTGGCTGAAAAATACATTGAATGAAAAGTAGAATGGCAAACTGTGGTGTGTACATATCATGCAATGTCATTAGCAGCCATAGAAAAGAATGAAGTCATGAGGCATGCAATGAGGTGAATGAACCTTTTAGACATTATGTGATTCAAAATGAGCCAGAAACAAAAGAACAAATATTTAATGGTCTCTTCAAAAATACTTAGAAGGAAATTGGAGCCTAGATTGTAGGCTCTTAGAGCAGTCACATTTGGTCCGAAGCTGTAAATGTTACTTCTAGATTTTGGAATGCTGTGTTATATATGCATAGCCTGGTGTCTCCCTGAAACTTTGTTTACCTGTGTGACAGCTAATACTCAGAGTTGGAATTCTGTAGCTCTGAAAGTCAGCATCGCTAAATACAACAAGTGTTAAAGAAACAGGAAGGCCAGGCTTCAGTTAGAGATAAGAATGAAGCCAGTTGGGCCAGAACTAAGTTAAATCAGAATGCAGTGATAAAAATGACATTGTCAGTATTTTAGAACTTCAGCTACTATATGAGCCAAAGGGAGAAAGCTTTAGGTTGTCCAAAACCTAAATTTTCTGTAGCACATAATCTAACTCATTCTAGACAGATAGCTCATTTAAACAACCCAAACACACAGAGTTCAGCATGGGAATGAAAGCTTGTGATTCTGTATAGGTTAATGTAATACCTGGATACATTCCAAAGAATGTTGAACAGATAATTAAAAACTATGGACAAATTGCCTTGATGGATGGGAGAAAAAGATATGAAACTATTAAGCTTTACCACCCCAATGCTTTCTCAAACATTAGGGACTCCCACGTCAGTAGACCAAGCCCTTGATCCTGAGGCTTCCTCTTGAGAAGCCTATTTCTGTAATGGAGAGGCTAAGTCTGTCTATAGTGATGCCTAATAATTACTTCAAGAAACCTCTTTTGCTGCTCAGATATGGCCTTTCTTTCTCTAAGCGCATCTCTGCAAGTAAAATTATTGCATGAGACATGACATCCAGGGGTAAAAGTCTCCCTTGCAATGTGGGACATGACTCCCAGGGTGAGGCTGGCCCTGGCACTGTGGAATCGATAATGCTTTCCTGGCTGAAAGAGGACAAAGAAGTGTAACAAAGTAATGTATCAATGCCTAAGAGAGTTGAAATAGAGTTGAGAGACTATTTTCGAGGCTACTCTTATGCTGGCTTCAGATAGATATCGATAATTACCAGGGTTTGCCAAACCCCAACCAAAACCATTCCTGTCAACCCTGAAGAACAGCTAGGGTTTTTTCTAAGATTCTACAATGTTTCGTACACTAGGATTACTTTTCAGAAACCTACAGCCTCCAGATGGGTTTCTAGGTCAGGTAAGTCCTAAAATTCAGAGGGACCATCCTCTCTAAGAATATCAACTAGTTCTACCCCCAATCCCTTATTATCAATACCCCTTTCCAATATGAAACAGTCAGAATGGTCATAGACCTAATATCCCTAAAGATTGGGAGAAGAATCAAAGGAGAAGGAGGAGTTATAATAGAGAAGATAGTATTTAACAAATGAGTATGACTGCTGAATCATAATATCGATATTTTAGTTTTCAGTGTTTTGGAGCAGTTAGAAGGAAAAGCCTCAAATTACAGAATTGTAACCCATACCAAATTTTGAACTGTTCTATAACTACTTGTTACAATGTACTTTGAAATGCTTTGCCTTTTTGTACATATGTTATATATCACAATAAAAATGTTATAAAAATAAACTCAGAATGGATCAAATAATTAAATATTAGATCCAAAACTATCAAATTTCAAGAAGAAAACATAGGGAAGCATTATCAGGACCTGGCATTAGGCAGTGGTTTCTTAGATTTTGTACCTAAAGCACAAGTAGCAAAACAAAAAAGATAGATAAATGTGACCTCATTAAAAATTAAAACATTTTGCACTTAATTGTCCTTTTCATGAAAAGAAAATGGCAACCTATACAATGGGAGAAAGTATTTGGAAACCATATATTTTGTAAATGTTTAACATACAGAATATATTAAGAAATCCTTCAACTTAACAACAAAAAGGACAAGCAACCAATTAAAATTGGCAAAATCTTGGATAAACATTTCTGCGAAGATGATATACAAATGAACAAAAAGCAATTGAAAAGTTAGTCAACATCATTAGCCATCAGGGAAATACAAATCAAAACCACCAGGAGATACCATTTCACAACCTCTAGAATGGCCACTATGAGAATGAAAGAAAGCAAAAACCAATATATATATATATATATACAATAATTATAATTATTGTATAATTATAATTACAAGTTTTGGAGAGCATCAGGAGAAACAGGAATACTCATTCCTTGCTGGTGGGAAGCCACTGTGGAAAGTTGGGTGGTTCCTTAGAAAGCTAAGTGTAGAATTACCACATGATCTGGCAATTCCCTGGCAATTTGGGTATATACCCCAAAGAATTGAAAGCAGGGACTTAAATAGATATTTGCATTCTGATATCTGATATCCATAGCGGCATTATTCACAATTTCCAAAATATGGAAGCAACCAAAGTATCCATCAACTGGTAAATGGATAAATAAAAAGTGTTATATGCATACAAGGGAATATTATTCAGCATTTAAAAGGAGTGAAGTCCTGATACATGTGACAATATGAATGAACCTTGAAGACAATGCATTGAGTGAAATAAGACAGACAAAAGTGGAGGAATATCCACTTGTATGAAATAGTCAGTATAAGCAAACTAATCAGGTCAGAATTGAGCATATAACTTGCCAGGGATTGGGGAGGAGGGTAGAGGATAGAGAATGGGGAGCTAAGGCTTAAAATGTACAGAGTTTCTAATTTTAATGATGGAAATACTTTGGTAATAGATGGTGGTGATAGTAATACAACATTGTGAACACAATTATCAGCACTGCAATATATGTCTGAATGTAGTTAAAAAGGAAAATGTTAGGTTGCATAAATGACAACAGAATAAATATTTTTATAAAATCCATGGAAACTGCAGTACACAAACAATGAACTCTTAGTTAAACCATGAACTATACAATTATAAAAATGTGCTTTCATCTATCATAACAAGTGTTCCACACCAATGCAAGGTGTTAATAATAGGATGGTAATATGGGAATCCTACATTTGATTCATAATTGTTCTGTAAACCCACAATTTTTTTTTTTGAAAAAAAAAAGTACATTAAGGAAAAGCATTGATCACCAAAGAAGGGGCATAGACTAGAAACGTGAAAAATGTGGAGCAGCCCTTTGTAGGAGCAGATGAAAGGAATCAGTTTAGGGCAGAGGGAAATATATGAATGTATTAAAGGAACCTAAACCATTTTGTTAAGTGTAACTGAACTAGTCACAGACTTAGAGATTTATTACTCCACAAGCTTCCCCTTTCCTTTGCATCTCTGGCTATCTCTGAGAAATGTTACAAATTCAATATTAAAAATATTTTTCTATCATATATATTTATAGAATATTATATTTTCTGGAAAACTAGAGGTTCCATACACAGGATCCCTGTTTTATTTTCTTACTGAACCTCAAAATCATGGATAAAGATTTTCATTTGATGACAGTCCCTGCTGATTGTTGAGACTAAACAGTGACAAAAAACATTCTCTGTCAACCTTTGCCCTGACTTGAAAGAATTACGAAACAGCATTTCTTTCACTCCTGATGAAAGTCCATTTATGTAGTGTGACCCCTATTTGTGACTCATTACGAATCAGCCAGTCATGACCCTCAGTCTTTCATGCATTATTGCTCTAGGTCTGTTAAACAAATCGAGCCTGAGTAAACGTGTCAAAAGGTGATGGGAAACCTCCAGGTCTCAATAACGATCTTTAATTCTTTTATTGTCTAATCGCTGGATCATGGTCATTTATAAATTGAACTATGAGAAAGAGAAAAAAATGGAGATAAAACCATCATCAGGCGCTAGGCTTAATATGCAATATTTACAGTTGACTTTCAACAGCTATCAAAATCTACACCTGTATCAAATCAGATTGCTAAAATAATGTATTCCTACAAATGCTGCAATTTGAAATAGTTTTTTTTTCATTATAATGGCTATATCACTAATTTTAGTAAGAGTTTCAAATAGCAAATTAATATATTCCATATTAGCATTGGCAGACGAGCACCTGTTTAGAGCCTGTCCAAAATTATGCACTTTAAATTGGATATTAATGGAAAGCCTTCATTCCCCCAGCACCCAGTTACTCCTTTCTTTCAAGTTTAGCAAATAGGCATTTGATACCTTCCTATAAGATTCCAGAGTTTTAAGACTTACTCTGAAATTTATCCCTTGGTAAAGTCTTTTCCCAATCTGGCTGCTGTTTCTTCTCCTTCTCCTCCCCCTCCTCCTCCTCCTCCTCCTCCTCCTTCTGTCTTTTCTCTCTCTCTCTGTCTCTTTCCCTGCAGCCCCCCCCCCCCCATCCATTCCTCCCCATTTGTTTATTCTCTGGTCTCCCTGTGGTCTAACCTAACTTCAGGACATTTCTGATTCCCTTTTCCCTCCTGAACACAATATCAATCCTCAAAACCTTTCTTCCTTCTTTAGAGCTTGGGCTCCTTTTCTTCTCCTTTCCTGGCTACTATCCCAATTCATGATTTTATCTTCTTTCTTAGATGATTACAACAGCTTCTTAAGATTTCTATCTTCAGCCTCTTCTGCTTTTCTACCAATCACTGCACCCTATTTTTTTTTCATAAAACATCACCTGATTGTGCTTGGTTTCCTAAAAAATTTCATCATTTTCACCAGCAGCATTACCTCACACCCACATGCACACCTACACAGACATTACGACCTAAACCGGATCTCCAAAGTCTCTAATCTCACACACAAAATCATTTAATACCTGACGGGAAGGCGATCCAGCTTCTCAACTTTATAATTTGCCATTATGGATATTCTGATATTGACAGATATTTCTACGCTTATGTTTTCTCTTCTTTTGCCAAATATAATCAAATGTTCACAAGTCAAAATTTTCTCCACCATTTCCCCAGTCTGAACAACATACTCTCTTTTCCCTTGTTCTGCCAAAATACTTCTGGTCTTTGCCCTATCTCTCTTTCTCTTCTCATATGTAGAGCATTTATTGGTACTTTATCATGCACCGTTTTGTTTTGCTAGATAATTTTTTCTGTGTTCGCCTTTTACCTGGCACCTGAGTGTCACTGGAAGGTGGCCCAAAATACTTCTTTTTAATTTCTTTTTATGTTAACTGCTGTGGTTACATAAATAGGTGCTTTTACATAATCAGTAAATATTTAATGTATTTACCAAATTAATAATTAATTTTTCATTTAGAAATATAAGCTTATTATTCACATGGGACCATTGAAGCACAATATTGACAAAATGTGAAAAATTTCCTGAGTTATAACTGAAGTATATGATCAAGTTAAGCTTTGGGCATTTTTCCCAATCTATTTTTTAAAAGCAAAAAATAAATATAGTTGGGAAAAATTAACCAAATCTAAATTAACCACATCTAATTTAAATTATTAAGAAATTTAAAAATTGTAAACGGCCAAAAAGGTTAGACTAAGTACCAAATTAGGTCTCCAAATTAGCTCATCTTGGAGAACTTCTCTGTCTTTGGCTTTTCTATTGTATGTAAAATCTGATGTTTATAGAATCTTATAGTCTTGCATTAGACATAAATCAGTCTTCCTTATATGTCACAATATCAATCATGCCAAAGTGTTATTTATGAGAAAAGGTTTTGTAAGCCTAAATATAGAGAATGACTTCAAGCTTCAGAAGTTCTATTTTGTATGTTAATATGAATCATTACATGAAATATGCATATATAATTTTAAAAATATTTATTGCAGGGTGTTTCATTTACTGGATGTCCTGAAAATGTCTCACTAACTGTAATCAACACTTGCTTAAATTGAGTTATCAATTTAATTTATCAATGATCATCATAAATATTCAATGATAAATATTTGATAGATGTTTGACTTAAAGTGTAATAACTGTTCAATTTCATTTTAAAGCTGATAATAAATATCTTGAAGTGAGTAATGACAATTCTGAATTCCATAAAATTCAATGAGTAACGGCTCTCAAATTATCCATAAGCTAGCTGCTTAACACAGCTGATATAATCTTGATGGCTATTTGAATACTCTGCAATTTAAGAGAAAAATTAATACTACAAGTGAATGTTTGCATCATTTAAAATCATGGAAATTTCCTATCATGTTAACTAAGTTTTCTGTTCCTTTCCTTAGGTCATTAAACTTGCCTTTGAAGAGTTTGAACTCGAACGAGGGTATGACACACTTACGGTAGGAGATGCTGGGAAAGTGGGAGACACCAGAACAGTCTTATATGTGTAAGTATATAAGTTAACTTATTTTCTGTTCTAAAACATTCAATGAAATTCACAAAAAAATGGATATTGACTTGATATTCTGGTGTAGGCCTTCAATTCTGACTCAATTATTTAATATATGTCTCTAACAATAATTTAGTGCCTTCCAAATCTGATTTCAAATGAGAACTAATTTAGGATTGTGTTTTGTCTATATCAACAGTTTGGCCCAAATTGTTAAAAAAAAAAAAATAGAACATATAGAAGAGCATAAAGTGGAAATAATGATTCTCAACTTAATAATTCCTCTTTAGCCCCTCTCTTCCTGCTTCCTTGTTGTATTACATTATCAGTATTTTTGGAAGTATAGGTATTTCCTAAAATAATGCCGTATGTCTTCCTACATTCCTTGAGTTCTGCAAAAACTGCATACTAAAATTGACAGAGATTGTGGGAAAAATTATGTTCCATACTTCTATGGATCTTTGTATCCAGAGTCTTAGCTAAACCAATAGCCCTTAATATGAATATTCACATGTTTTTCCCTCCACTGGCATTTGCAACTAGAATCATAGCCCGTCCATCCCCTGCAGTATTTTACCTGCTTCAGCTATTTTAGGATATCCACTTTTGTCTGTGTATTAGTTAGGATTCTCTAGAGAAACAGAACCAACAGGGAACACTTGCAAATATAAAATTTATGAAAGTGTCTCACGTGACCGTAGGAACGCAGAGTCCAAAATCCACAGGGCAGGCTGCGAAGTCAATGACTCCAATGGATGGCCTGGATGAACTCCACAGGAGAGGCTCACCAGCCAAAGCAGGAATGCAACCTGTCTCCTCTGAGTCCTTCTTAAAAGGCTTCCCATGATTGCATTTAGCATCACTAATTGCAGAAGACACTCCCCTTTGGCTGATTACAAATGGAATCAGCTGTGGATGTAGCTAACGTGATCATGACCTAATCCTATGAAATGTCCTCATTGCAACAGACAGGCCAACGCTTGCCCAATCAGATGAACAGGTACCACAACTTGGCCAAGTTGACACCTGTCCCTAACCATGACAGTCCACCCCTTGTCAACTTGGCACCTATATATATACATATATATATATATATATATATATATATATATATATCACCTTAGACCATACTTAATTTCCAAATGAAAACAAATAAGCACACATTTTTTCTTTTACCTGACAATACTCAACTGTCCTGCATATAACTGGAAACACATTAAATCTCTCCAGAATAGGGTGCAAATCCTTAGGCAACATTCATTCTTAAACTTGATATCTTACAACATAAATAGTATAACACAAACAAAACAGCATTACAGTCCTCGTTTCTGTAACTGATCACGTGGTCGAAGTTCATATTTATCACTACCTTCTTCCACTACCCATTCCATGTTCCCTTTCCCCTCAGCAAGCACTTCAGCTGGCCGTGGTTCTTTGCCTGGTGGGGTGACCCAAACCTTCATTCCTGAGGTCTCAGAGCCATTAGTGGTCCTGCCTGGATTGTGTTGTTGCAGTTTTCCATTGATTTTAATCACAGGGCATGGTAGTACTAATAGACGCCCCAGGGGATCTCCTATATTCCAAGAAAACTCTTCCTTACCTCCATTATGTAGTTGCAGTCCTACTTCCTTCTGATAGTCAGGGTCAATTACCCCAGAAAATAATGTAATCCCCTTCTTGGTGTGTTGATCCAGAGGCATAAGTAGCCCAAAGTGGCCAGGTGGCAATCTTAACTTCCAGTTCAGTGGTATCACGGTTGTTTCTCCTGGAGAAAGCACACCCCATTTTGGAACTAAAACCTGTAGACCAGCAGAACTCAGGGTAGCAGGGACAGGAAGCAAAAATTTTCCTAGTGGATCACTAGGAGTAATAGTGAGTGGCACCACACCCATTTCCACCCCTTGGTTCCTGGACCCATGGATCCTGGCTACGGGAGAAACAGCACCATACAGCGGACGCTGATTCAGAGCATACACAGCTTCCTGGAGAACATTACCCCAGCCTTTCAAGTTTTTGCCACCTAGTTGGCACCGTAATTGAGTTTTCAAAAGGCCATTCCACCGTTCTATCAATCCAGCTGCTTCTGGATGATGGGGAACATGGTAAGACCAGAGAATTCCATGAGCATGTGCCCATTCCCACGCTTCATTTGCTGTGAAGTGTGTTCCTTGATCCGAAGCAATGCTATGTGGAATACCATGACGATGGATAAGGCATTCTGTAAGCCCACAGATAGTAGTTTTGGCAGAAGCATTGCGTGCAGGGAAAGCAAACCCATATCCAGAGTATGTGTCTATTCCAGTTAGAACAAATCACTGCCCCTTCCATGAAGGGAGTGGTCCAATGTAATCAACCTGCCACCATGTAGCTGGCTGGTCACCTCGGGGAATGGTGCCATATCGAGGGCTGAGTGTGGGTCTCTGCCGCTGGCAGATTGGGCACTCAGCAGTGGCTGTAGCCAGGTCAGCCTTGGTGAGTGGAAGTCCGTGTTGCTGAGCCCATGCATAACCTCCATCCCTACCACCATGACCACTTTGTTCATGAGCCCATTGGGCAATAACAGGAGTTGCTGGGGAAACAGGCTGACTGGTATCCATAGAAAGGGTCATCTTATCCACTTGATTATTAAAATCTTCCTCTGCTGAAGTCACCCTCTGGTGTGCATTCACATGGGACACAAATATCTTCATGTTTTTAGCCCACTCAGAAAGATCTATCCACATACTTCTTCCCCAGACCTCTTTGTCACCAATTTTCCAATTATGGTCTTTCCAAGTCCCTGACCATCCAGCCAAACCATTAGCAACAGCCCATGAGTCAGTATACAAACGCACCTCTGGCCAGTTTTCCTTCCAAGCAAAATTAACAACCAGGAGCACTGCTCGAAGTTCTACCCACTGGGAGGATTTCCCTCACCACTATCCTTCAAGGACACCCCAGAAAGGGGTTGTAATGCTGCAGCTGTCCACTTTCGGGAGGTACCTGCATATCGTGGTGAACCATCTGTAAACCAGGCCAGAGTTTTCTCTTCCTCAGTCAATTCACTGTAAGGAACTCCCCAAGAGGCCATAGGTCTGGTCTGGAAAAGAGAAGGTAATGTGGCAGCAGGAGTGGAAACCATGGGCATCTGTGCCACTTCTTCATGTAACTTACTTGTGCCTTCAGGACCTGCTCTGGCTCTATCTCATATATACCATTTCCACTTTACAATAGAGTGCTGCTGTGCATGCCCAACTTTATGGCTTGGTGGGTCAGACAACACTCAACTCATGATAGGCAACTCAGGTCTCATGGTAACTTGGTGGCCCATGGTTAAGCGTTCAGTCTCTACCAAGGCCCAGTAGCAGGCCAAAAGCTGTTTCTCAAAAGGAGAGTAGTTATCTGCAGCAGATGGTAAGGCTTTGCTCCAAAATCCTAAGGATCTGCATTGTGATTCTCCTACTGGGGCCTTCCAAAGAGTCCAGACAGCATCTCTATTTGCCACTGACACTTCCAGCACCATTCGATCTGCTGGATCATATGGCCCAAGTGGCAGAGCAGCTTGCACAGCAGCCTGGACCTGTCGCAGAGCCTCCTCTTGTTCAGGTCCCCACTCAAAATTAGCAGCTTTTCTGGTCACTCGATAAATGGGCCTGAGTAGCACACCCAAATGAGGAATATGTTGTCGCCAAAATCCAAAAAGACCAACTAGGCACTGTGCCTCTTTTTTGGTTGTGGGAGGGGCCAGATGCAGCAATTTATCCTTCACCTTAGAAGGGATATCTTGACATGCCCCACACCACTGGACACCTAGAAATTTTACTGAGGTGGAAGGCCCCTGTATTTTTGTTGGATTTATCTCCCATCCTCTGACATGCAAATGCCTTACCAGTAAATCTAGAGTAGTTGCTACTTCTTGCTCACTAGGTCCAATCAACATGATATCATCAATATAATGGACCAGTGTGATGTCTTGTGGGAGGCAGAAACGATCAAGGTCTCTGCGAACAAGATTATGACATAGGGCTGGAGAGTTGATATACCCCTGAGGTAGGACAGTGAAAGTATATTGCTAACCTTGCCAGCTGAAAGCAAACTGTTTCTGGTGGTCCTTACTAATAGCTATTGAGAAAAAAGCATTTGCTAGATCAATAGCTGCATACCAGGTACCACGGGATGTATTGATTTGCTCAAGCAATGATACTACATCTGGAACAGAAGCTTCATTTGGAGTTACCACCTGGTTGAGTTTACGATAATCCACTGTCATTCTCCAAGACCCATCTGTTTTCTGCACAGGCCAAATAGGAGAGTTGAATGGGGATGTGGTGGGAATCACCATCCCTGCATCTTTCAAGTCCTTAAGAGTGGCAGTAATCTCTGTAATCCCTCCAGGAATACGGTATTGCTTTTGATTTACTATTTTGCTTGGTATGGGCAGTTCTAGTGGCTTCCACTTGGCCTTTCCCACCATAATAGCCCTCACTGCACGAGTTAGAGAACCAACGTGGGGATTCTGCCAGTTGCTCAGTATGTCTATGCCAAAAATACATTCCGGAACTGGGGAAATAACTACAGGATGGGTCTGGGGGCCCACTGGACCCACTGTGAGACGGACCTGAGCTAAAACTCCATTGATCACCTGGCCTCCATAAGCCCCCACTCTGACTGGTGGTCCAGAGTGATGTTTTGGGTCCCCTGGAATTAATGTCACTTCTGAACCAGTGTCTAATAATCCCCGAAATATCTGATCATTTCCTTTTCCCCAATGCACAGTTACCCTGGTAAAAGGCTGTCAGTCTCCTTGGGGAAGACTTAGAGGAAGGTTAACAGTATAAATTTGTGGCAGTGTAACAGGTTTCTCCCCCATAGGGACCTGGCCTCCCCTTCATTCAAGGGGCTCAGAGTCTGTAAACTGTTTCAAGTCTGGACTTGAAACAGGTTAGACTTCTGTTCCCTTGACCTAGAACTCTTTTGTTTATACAGCTCCAACAAGAATTTAGTAGACTGCCCTTCTATTGTATTTCTAGGCACCCCATGATTTACTAGCCAATGCCACAAATCTCTGCGTGTCATATAATTTTGATGCCTCCTTTGAGTTTGTTGTCTATTATAATACCCACGTCTACCCTGTCTTTGGTGATCAAGTGCTGCCACCTGGCTTCTGCCAACTCGGGATCCTGTCATCCCCATTGTGTTTAAGGATTCCAGCTCAGTGACAGCAGTTCCTACAGTAATATCTGACCTACAGAGAAGTGCAACCACAGAGCTCTTGAGGGATGATGGTGCTAGTCTCACAAACTTATTTCTCACTGTTCTGGTAAAAGGTGCATCTTCTGGACATTCCTGAGGTGTAAGAGCAGGCTTTGCATGATAAATCCACTCTAACATCCCAATCTCTCTAAGCCTCTGGATCCCCTCATCTACATTATACCAGGGCAGTTCTGGCATTTCAACCTCAGGTAATGTTGGCCACCTTTTGATCCATGTTTCAACCAACCACCCAAACAAGCTGTTAACACCTTTTCTAACTGCTCTAGCTATAACATTGAATGCAGAATCTCTGCTTAGTGGGCCCATATCAATAAATTCAGCCTGATCCAGCCTTATATTCCTCCCACCATTATCCCACACTCTTAAAATCCATTGCCACACATATTCCCCTGATTTCTGTCTATATAAATTGGAAAACTCACACAGTTCTTTTGGAGTATAACGTAGCTCCTCATGTGTGATACTTTGTACCTCACCTTTAGGGGCCTGTTGGGACTTTAGTCTAGTTATAGGTCTAGAAGAAATGAGGGGTGATGGGGGTGGGTCATGAAAAGAATTAGAAATATCTTCCAAGCCATTTGCTTCAGGGCTTTCATTTGCAGTTTCATCTGGTGAAACAGGATTAATAACTCTAGGGCTAATCCCTTCAGGAGGAGGTTGGGTGGCCAATTCCTCAAGGCAGGCTGGAGGTGGGGCGCCTATGTCTTCAGGGCAGACTATTACAGGGTTATCTAAAGAAGGCTCAGCATGGTCTAGGGTTTCAACCTCACCCCCAACATCATTATCAATCCATATGTCACCATCCCATTTTTCAGGGTCCCACTCCTTTCCAATCAATGCCCTCACTTTAACGGCAGACACCATGCAAGACTGAGATTTCAGTTTACGTTGTAAAGTTGCTACTCTAACAATAAGTTTCTGAGTCTGATTTTCAGAGATCTCAATCTATGGCTACAGGAAATAAAATTTTCCTTCAGGATACTCATAGAAACCTCTTCATCTTTCAGACGGCACTTAAGCTTCTTGTTTGAAGCCTTAAGCCCATCCCTTTCACCCTTTAATGTAGACAGTGTATCTAACAACAACCAACCAACATCTCTATAACTCTTATTTCTACAAAACTCTGTAAAGGTGTCAAAAACATTATCCCCCAGAGTCTGGCTTCGTACAAGTGAAGCATTAGGAGAATTGAATGATGATATTTTGACTATCTCCTTTGCCAACTCAGTCCATGGATTGGGAGTGTCATTCTGATTACGGGAATCAGAGTCCTTAGTGTCTCTGAGCCCAGTCAGAGTAGAAAACCATTCATAAAAACCCATATTTAAGATTCTGTTCCTTAAGAGCCACTCCTGGTACCAAGATGTATTAGTTAGGGTTCTCTAGAGAAACAGAATCAACAGGGAACACTTGCAAATATAAAATTTATGAAAGTGCCTCACGTGACCGTAGGAACGCAGAGTCCAAAATCCACAGGGCAGGCTGCGAAGTCGATGACTCCAATGGATGGCCTGGATGAACTCCACAGGAGAGGCTCACCAGCCAAAGCAGGAATGCAACCTGTCTCCTCTGAGTCCTCCTTAAAAGGCTTCCCATGATTGCATTTAGCATCACTAATTGCAGAAGACACTCCCCTTTGGCTGATTACAAATGGAATCAGCTGTGGATGTAGCTAACGTGATCATGACCTAATCCTATGAAATGTCCTCATTGCAACAGACAGGCCAGCGCTTGCCCAATCAGATGAACAGGTACCACAACTTGGCCAAGTTGACACCTGTCCCTAACCATGACAATCTGTTTTATCAGATGTATTTTACCAAGATTAAAAATATGAACCAATGACGTACTTACTTATGAATCAATGCTCTTAGCACAGAGGGAATAGCCCTTAGTATTTCTTCATCTGTATTTGCATCTTTCCAGATAATTAGTATAGCAGATCTTGAAACTATTAAACCAAAAAACTTTTTGCATTAATGGAAGGTATTCTGCAGGATTCTCATCTTTTTTTCCTTTGTGTCTTTGTGCATTACTAAGGTCTTCTCTTTATTTGTGAGAAAGCTTATTGTAGATAACTTCAAATAGTACTATGCTAAAAACATCAGTACTTTCTATTATCCTCACATCCTTCTTTCATTTTCCAATTACTTAGTAGGTAATTCACAGCTTTAAAAAGGGTTGCAGCTGACCCTACTGTACATGTCTTTAAAAAAGCAACAGGCTCATCCTATGACTACTTTGGTGACATGCTTTTTTCATGTATATCTTATATATCTCTCCATATCAGAACAAATAGATCCATTTCATTTATTTACTGACTGATTACTACCACAAATAATAATTAAAATAATGTTACTGGCTCCCTATTTATGTTAATAAATACAATAATGTCACTAGTTATATCATAGCTAATGTATACTAATCCTCATGCAACATGTACTGTGCTAAATACATACCATCTTATTTAGTTCTCATTACAATCATATGAATTAGGGGTTAGTAATATCCTCATTTCATACCTGATAAAACTGAGGATTATATAGATTAAAGTAATTATCCAAATGCACAGACCATGTATGTGGTGGAGCAGATATTCAAATTCAGTAATTCTGCTCCAATGTTTATACTTGTAATCATTACATGTGGATGTGACATATTTTAAAACTGATTCTTATGGATAGTACTTTGCACCCCATCTCTATATTATTTTGCTTTCATCAGAAGTTCTTCAGTAGACATCTTTGAATATATAATTACCATAGTTGTTGCATGTGTGTTAAGGAAAATTTCCAGTAAAGAAATTAACAGGGGTAAGGGTTATCTTCATTTAGATTGTTATGCTTTTCCAATTATTCTTCAAAAAATTTATATCAATTTACTATTCCACAAGAGTAATCACCAAGTGATTATTCTTTTTTGCTAAAAGAGTGAAAATTAAATTATTTAGTTTTGCATACTTTAGAAACTTTCTAAAACTATAGATTCTTATAGGATGGAGCCTAGAAATCTCTATTTTGGGCAAGTTGTCCGCACAAACTTCTTGTGTGAGTCTCAAGCAGTTTGTGAACATTAATGTATGGGTAGAGAATAAAGTTAGGGAGCAGAAGAGGGAATTTCCAGGTCCTGCTCTGCTATTTACTATCTCTTTGACCCTTAGGGAGGCCACTTTCCCCCATTGTATCTCTGTTTTCATGGCTATAAAATATGTATAATAAAGGTTTCCTGTGTTTGGGAAGTAATAGAATGAAATAAAGCATCAGAAGAAAGTAGTTGGAGAGCTAAGAAATGTTACCCACCCGTGGAGAACTTTATTATTACTATAACATCTAATTTAAGAAAATATAGCACTAAAATAAATGAAAAAAATGTTTAAATAAATGCAAAATTTAAAATATAAATGCAGCAGAGTCGTGCTGGGTAAAATCCCTTAGGTTAGTATTTAATAATTAAAGTCATGAACCCATTTTTTAATGTTATTTGTTGTACAGAGAGCAATCGTAAACTATGTATTACTTTGACATGAGTGTTATTAGAACCTCTTCTCAATAGCTCACATCCATAAATGAAAAACTAAATAACCAACTGAATCAAACTGAGATGTCCTTTGGGAAGCATAATGTAACAAAGATCAGTTGGGCATTTAATCAGCTACAGTGGAGGAAAGGAAAAGCTATTGATATATTTTCTTAGTATACAAAATTACATAAAAAGAAAAGAACACAGAATCACAGCTGGTCTCTTCGAATAAACAAATAATTTTAGAGAATAAATTAACAACTACATTTTAATACTTATATGCCAGACATTAGTCTCAGCATGGAGTTTATATTCTAATTGGTTAAATGGTAGGTACACTGGGATAGTTTAAATATCAAGCAATATAGAGAGTCATGGAATCTCTTGACTGAAATATGAGTTAAGATACGTCTTTATCAAAGGTTGGCATTTACTAACTCAGGCTAAACATTTTATAGGTTTCCTTTCCTTGGGGAGGGGGTTGGGGATGGGGGATGGGACTATGAACTTCTAATCAGACCTTGATTTTCAAGAAAAATTTAAAAAATGAGAAAACCTAACAGGATCATCTTAAATAGAATCTCAAAAATTCTCATTTTAGTTAATGGCTTTTAATTTTCTTAACTTTCATGGTGGAGGAAAAAAGAGAACACCATAACCTTAGGGAACTCTTAATAATTCAACAATCCCAAGAAATGGATGAATTTACTCAGGTTATAGTTCCAGAACGACAGACTTGAAAGGCAATTAAATCATTTACTTAGCAATTCTCTATTGCGCTTTCTCCAAGAACACAGATTATTGTGCTCAAATTTAATTTGCAGAAGAACTTCAAGAGATGTCACCTTATATGACTTCTTCCTCTATCCTGCTCAGTGATTATTGTTGGTGATTGGGGAATTGCATTAGGATGAGAATATCCTGTAGATTGCAGATATAGGTAACAATTTTTAAGTCTCCTCCTCTGCTGGTGTGAATATTCAGAATCAGAGAAGTTTGTGTGGTATCTATATACCACCTATATAGATTTCTGGATAGGATGCTTTTATTTTCTCATGGCCTGTTAACTCATTAGTGTTGGAACTACTTCTTGCTCCCAGATGCTGTTCCAGCCCCTTTTATGGTCGTGAATCTACCTCTTCCTGCCGGTGATCTGTAGGGCTTGAGTCGACGCATATCATTCCCTTTGTATTAAGGCTGCTGAACAACCATAAAAATTTAGACATTACAAATTGATGTGGGTGTATGTTTCTCTGTCTGATCTTTTCAGAAGAGTCTAACACTAAACATTTCAGTGCTTTGGAAAAGTTTATTATAGGAATAAATACACAGGGGGATGTGAGGGTAGTTCAGTAGTAGAATTCTTGCCTTCCATGCGGAAAACCCGGGTTTGATTCCCATGCACCTCCCAAAACAAACAAAGAAACCAACAAAAACAAACAAAGAAAAAAAAATTCACAAATGGTGCTGCAATAATGGGATGCTCAGATGGAAAAAGAATGAATGTTTCTCTGCCACAGAGCATACCAAAAAAAAAGAAAAAAAGAATAAATACACAAATATATCTCATCAAAGCCTCCTCCACCCTGCTTTTTTTTTTTTTTTTCATGATTAGAGGTCACATATAATCATTAGGTACTTAGAAGTCTGGAATCACATGACCAAAACTACATTATACCTATCAGACTGAAATTTTATAGCTCTGTTCTTGATTTAAAGTTTAGCCATTACTACTTTTCTTCCTATGTCATTTTATCTGAAATCTTGTTTGAGTCCTTGAAGAAATATTTACTTTATATCAGGCATTGTGGTAGAACTCAGGGACAAAGGGATAGAGGAGATATAACTGATGGTCTTAGCTTTGAGGCATTCATAGCCTAATGATAATAGATATCACCAGTAAGCAAAAAACATATAAATTATTAATAGTAAAGGTGATGATATGGATTTAAAGTTCATATAATATTTTATACTAGGGAAAGACATTATCTTCTTGATACATTTATCTACCTGTTCCAACCAAAATTACTAATAAAAGTGGAGAAAAAAGAAAGAAATGCAAAGAAGTTCTGAACATATGCAAGAGGCCAAAATAATTATTTAGGTTTCTAAACATGTATTTGCATTAGTTTTAAGAGAAAAGCTAGCTCTTCTAATTATATTTTGGTTGAATTTGTGGAGTGGAATTTTTTATATTACTATTAGAATAGTATTAGAATTAGATGAGGTTTTACAATGCTTTGAAGATTAAATAATTTTAAGAGAATTAATAATAAATCCACAGAGTGTTTTCTATAACTTAGCACAATTTATATGCTCCCAGAAACTCTTTACAAACAATTAACAAGTAATTTTAGCATTAGAAAGAGTCCCTGGCTCTGCAAATCCCCTACCCCAGGTCCCAGGAATTCCCAAATACAGAAGCCTCCCTTTTCTTGTGTTCATAAGTACTTCACTTGAAAATTTGATCTGATGTTTACATCATTATATGTGAATAAACATTAGAATTTTAAATGTTTGCAAACTATATTCACTTAGATATTTTGAGTGATGTAAAATATCCTCTCTGTGATTAGACCATGTCTACTTGTACATGGTGCTTCTGAAATATGGCTTGAACTTTTATCAGTAATAAATTAATCAATGTTGCTTGAACTGAACAGTCAATGGTTGGAACAGAGAACACAGACTACATGTGGTATCGAGAGAGAAACCTTGACAGTAAAAGCAGAAAACTCCATTCAAATGGCAATCAAAAGGTTAGTTTAGAATAATTATGCAAAGCGGGTTCTTTTGAATCACCACAAGGTATGTAACAGAGTTCAGAACCAATTCCACAACGTCACACAGTATTGATTGACAATAAATTTTCTGAAGGGTAGCTAACAAACCCATGGTCAATGAGAAGAGAAGACAGGGGATGCCCAGATTTCATTATCATCTGGAGAGGTTTGGCAGAGACAGGCTCCTCTTTGGTCACCATATGTAATCTGTGTCATCTGTTCTAAGAACCATAGCAGTGGAGGAATAAACAGACTCTTGGCTAGGGCACTTTAGATTTCAGATGACAGCTGTTACAGAGGTGTCTGGGAAAGCAAGCTGACCAAAGGATCTTTGGGAGCTATGGAAAGTCCCCTTCAGTTGCAGTCTTTTCTATAGAAGATAAGACTCAAGGGCAGTCTGGTCCAGGGGCAGCACAGGACAAGAGGATGGAAAGAATTTTGTTCTACCTATTTTGGAGTCCAGAGAATCTAAGTTCCCCAAGTCATTTTTCGGCTTATCTCACTTCTTTTTAAATCACAATTATCTACTCCATATTGTTTTTTTCTTTAAGGAGCCAAAATAATATATATATTTTCATTATATGTTGCCAACCTAAGGAGCTAAAGATCTCTTTTCCACAGTTCATCAGTCAAAAGCATTTATAAGTTACTATTTGGGGTTTTGACATTAAATTAGCTTCAAAATTAAAGTTGCTTTTTATGGGGATAGATGTATTTTAACAAGAATAAATGTCATGTAGTCAGCATATAACAACTCTGAATCCACATCTTATATCTTTCAACCTCAAAGTATTGCTGTAGGTATAAAATGGAAAATTAAAGGAAAAATAATTTTACGAAGGTTGAGATTATAGGGCAAAGAGAAGATATCATATTACTATAGCTATTATGTCTGCTTAATATAATAAAACATACAGAATTTTGCAGTGTTTGGAATCATCTTTGCAAATGTATGTACTGAAAGGAAAGAGGAGCTGGAACTGTCACAGGAAACTTGTGACAAAAGTATTTCCATTCTATGGATGAAGGCAAAGAGAGGTCTAACTTATGGATGCTTCAATAGTAGGCTGACTATCTGAATTTTGAACCCATGGCTCTCCTATGCTATTCTAAAGAAAAGATGTTTCACTTGGAATCCAGAATTTATGTTTCAGTTACTGGCTTTTTGTCACTCACCTTACAAAAGCTGTGACCTTATGAACAATACTTTATTGCTTATGAGAGAAATCACTTTGATATCTAAAAAAGAGAGTTGCTTTAAATTATAACTGCCATGATATAATGATCTAAACATTTTACCTCCAAACTATGCAAAAATTCAGATATTAAACTCTTTAAGAGTGATTGAGCTAGTTCATTATGTGAAGCTGACATTTGCTAGCATTTTTGCAGTCTTATTTTAGAGGCTTTCTTTGGAATGCTGCTGTTTTCCCTTATCATATAAACTACTGTCAAGCTGTATGGCCATATCCAGGGCACCTAGTTATTTTGTCTCCAAAAACACCTTCTGGTACTTACTTTGTTTTATCCAATTTAAAAGTAAAAGCATTTCTTCTTTCTCTCCTTATTGATTTCTCTCCCTTCTCTCTCTCTCTCTCTCTCTCTCTCTCTCTCTCTCTCCCCCACCTCACTTCCCACATATATACACACACATGTAAACACGGATCCTCATTCTAATAATTATTCCATCTGTTCTATATAATTTTTAAAATTGAAATTTTATTGATATACCTGTAGATTCACATGCAGTTGTAAATAAAACCACAGAGAAATCCTTTGTAAAGCTTGTCTCATCTGCTCCAATGGTAACACTTGGCAAAACTCTAGAAAATTATCACAACTAGGAGGTTGGCATTGATAGAATCCACCTATCTTAGATTTCCCCAGTTTTGCCTGTGGTCAATTATTTGCATTTGTTAAGTTCTACAAAATTTAACCATATTTTTAAGTTCATGTATCCACCACTATGGCAGAGATACAGATCATTTCTTTTACCAGGAGAATCCCCCAAGTTCCCCCCTGAAAATTGCATCCCCCTCCCTCTCCCCACCCCTTTGCTTCCATAAACTCTGACAACTATAATCTCTTCTCCATCTCCATAATTTTGTTATTTCAAAAATGTTGCATAGTTAAGATCCTAAAATATTAACCTTTCTGTGATTGGCTTTTTTTTCATTCAGCATTATTCCCTAGAGATTGCATGTGTAAATAATTTGTTCCTTTATATTGCTAAGTAGTGTTTCATGGTTTAGATGGACCAAAATTTGTTTAACCATTCTCCTGCTTAAAGACATCTAGGCTGATTCTTATTTTGGCCAGTTACAAATAAAGTTACTATGAACATCTATATACAGGTTTTTGTGTGGGCAAGATTCTTCATTCCTCTAAGATAAATGCCCAGGAGAGTAATTGTTGGGTTCTATGTTAGTTGCATGTTTACTTTTGAAAGAAAACGCTAAACTTTTCCCCAGAGTGACTCTTTCTCCATATTCTCACCAACATTTGTTGTTCTCCCTCATTTCTATTTCAGCCATTTGATAGGTGTGTAGTGATATTACATTGTGCTTTAACTAGCATTTCTCTGACAGCAAATCATGTTGCACACCTTTTCACATGCCTATTTGCATCCTTGTTTGGGAAAAATGTCTGTCCATGTCTTTTCCAATTTTCTAACTGGGTTTTTAAGAAATGCTAGATTCTGAGAGTTCTTCATATGTTCTGGATATTAGTCATTGCTGTGTGGGTGGGGAAGGTGAGCCTGAGTCTCAGATGCATAAAAAGTCTCCTGGACTAGGCCACTTGCTATAATTGGGTCTAAGTTGCAGGTTCCACTATCCCAGTATCTTTTCTCAGAAAGATCTAGTAGGGAAGGCAAATGCTTCCCCTGGCCACTTCTTGCGGGTGCTGCTTCTTGTTGGTGCTGCTTTTTGTTGATAGGGCTCACTGGTGATGTCAGGTGACCTGGTGATGTCAGTGGGGACTCTGTTCAATCCAGAAGAGAAATGAGCTTACCAGGGTGACTTTCTGTTGCGAGGTCAAGGGTTGAGGAAATACCAGGTCGGTGGTCTACTGTTTGTGGGAGGAGGCAAGAAAGACATCCTGCCTGTGTCATATTTCTTTGGTCCTAGGTGTCAAACCAGCTCACCTTCTTATTCCCATTCAGAGTTCTCTTTGGTTGTCTCTTGTGCCATTTCCAGTATTTATACTTGAGTTTGGTGGAGAGAACAAAGGGAGAAAAATTAGTCAAGCCATCTCCTCAGGACTGGATGTTTATATACTTATAAATTATCTAAGCTGCCTTCAATAGCAGAAGTCTATAAAATAACTTCACTTTGGGCCATAGTCAATTCGTTTTTTGTTTTTGTTTTTTTTTTTTTTTAATCTGCAAGATCTGGAGGTTTGAATTAGTTGTTTTCCATAAGGTTCCACATATAAATACTTTACAATACTGATGCTGTTTAGGGAACTTCAAATAAAGATCGTGTGTGATTGATAAAACTCACATCATCACCTGTGCTGGCTTGCTAGACCTGATATTGAACACTGTAAGTAAAGTCTGCCATATTTAAAAGAAATGTTTGCATTAATTAACCAAATCAAACCAAAAGCCTGCTCTAATTTTATTTAGATACCAATTGAGAACATTGTAACAATATATCTCCAGTTTTAATGTCACACATTCTATTATTTTATGATAATGCTTTCTCCAAAACCACTCACATGACTTATGTTTCAGAGTCAATGTGATTCATAATAAGAATCCTGATCCTCTCTATCTGTCTTTGCTCTCTGTACTGCTACATATCAGGTAATATACATTTGACCAGTAATTACAATGTGGAAGGAAAGCAACCCAGGTGCCAGGCTGAACATGAACTTTTAACTCTCTTCAGCACTGCCTTCTAGACTGATTTGCTTAGGGTGCCTGGTTAATGCTGCAATTGAAGATGTGCAGAATCTAAGATTACAATTATGGTCTTTCAGAAGACCAGAATGTAAATTCCTTCTGCCTTGATCTTTTTAATGACCAAATTGATTTCTGATTCTGACTCTGGTAGCATTTTGTCTGCCAGTTTACACTGAGGACTTATATCAGGACAGCTCCCACTCTTATTAAAGTTCTTTTACCCCATGCCTGACAGTAATGATTCTGTCCAGGTGCCTGAGTGGATTACATCCAGTCTTACCTCATCCCATTAACCTCCAGATCACACTGCATCAACCCAAGTCAAATGGCCAATTAAAACATAAGTTTTCAATAACTATACATCTTCTATACTTTCTGCAGATTTTATAAAATTTATGAATATTAAAGAACTTTAAAGACCATAAAATACATTAAGTTTAGACTAGTTTTTATCTTAGGGATCACAATTACTTTTCAAATGCCAACTTTACAATTAAGATGAGGTTTTTTTTTTTTTTTTTTTTAAGTTTAGTACACTTCCCCTTCAGGTATCTGCCAGTAAAATGCAGGTGTAACTTATTCCAGGTGCAAATTACACCAATTTCATATTTTGATAACTTTTGTGGCATGCTTGGAGTTAGTTTTCCTTGTATTTTTTTTTTTTTCTTTTTGGTCCAGGTTTCCAGGCTTTAGCAAATTAAATTTTTCATTAGCATACTGTTAAATATACTTTTTGCAGACATATAAAGAAATATCAATACATGTATAGATTTGTGAAACCTTCACAATAATCAGAGTAAAGAACAGTTTCCTCATCCTTCCTACCCTTAAACTCTGAACTACTATTCTGTTCTCCATCATTGTACTTTGGTCTTTTTCAGAATAACATTTAAATGCAATTATGCTGCATGTAAACTTTGAGACTGGAAGTGGAAATGAAAATGGTAGAACCGTTCTGTAAAATAGTTTATTAGTTTCTTTCTTGTAAATCCAAATGTACACTTACCATATGGTTTATTCATATCACACTTAGGTATTTATCCTAGAGGAAAAAAATTTATCCTACATGAAAGTTTACAGTAACTCTACGCACAGTTGCTCCCCATTGGAAACAACACAAATGTTTTTCAACAGGTGACTGGATAAACACATTGTGAAATTATTATATCAGGGAATTCTACAGCAATAAAAAGGAACAAACTATCAATACATACAACATATGCGTATATCTCAAAGGCATTATGCTGAGTGAAATAAGTTAGAGCTAATTTTATCTATCCCTTTCTAGCAACTACATTTCACAAAGGTTAGGAATGAACTATTGAACCTTTTACCAAGGACGGAAGGGAAGACTTGTTCAGAAACACGATTGCTCATTTACAATCACACGGATGCAAATAAGCTTTAAATAATGTCGACCCATTTTCATGTGAAAAGGGCTAGATGTACTCTCAGCTCAATGTACCCTGGTTGTAGGAAAGCAACAATCACATAATCAGGTCACTTCATTGTGGGATTGATCATTGAATATACTGGAAACTATAGCCATAGATACGAGTGATTTTAGTTCAACATTGATAACTGATTGCAACGAGAACTATCAAACCACTGCATGCACGACAGCACTTTGTTCAGTGAAATCTACAGAAAATATGATAAACTTTTAGATCTGAAAGATTCCTATAAGATAACTTGTTGCAGATCTCTTGTTTCAAAGATGAAGGGACTGACAGAGGTAAAATGATTTGTCTGAAATCATGGGATAAATAAGGAATAACTGTAATTAGAACCCCAAGTATTAAACTCTTGGTGCTGCATTTTCTAATACTTTATGTTGCCTAAGCAAAAACAAATATTCATATCATTTGGAAATATTTCAATGGAAGTTAAACAAGTAGATATTTAATTAACTTTAGTACGAATCAATTTACATTTTCATTTTATGCATTCATTCATTAAAACATTTTGCATGTTGCCTACTGGACTTTGGGAATAAAAAGACCAAGAGATGTAAAACCGCACTCAGGAAAGTTTAGAATGTGTTAAGATATGAAAAATAAGTAGATGCCTGTAATGCATCTGTCTTAGCCGAAGTATCTGCGGGATAGTCCATAACCTGGTGGTGGTAGTGGAATAGGGGACCCTCATCTAGATAACCCACAAAGGCTTTAAGAACCCTTAGCTCTTCACAAACAGTAGGCATTCCAGGCAGCAAGTTAGTGTTTATCAAAATCTTGGAGGCCAAAAGACACGAGACTGTTAAGTTTGAGAAATGCTAATATGTTCAATACAATTAGACCATATAGGAGGGGGGCGAGTTGGGGATTCTGACATAGAGGGAGAAACAGGCAGCTTGCATATGACAGATTGAAAAGGATATAGTTCTCTAACAGATATTAAATTCATTTGATGCTTACTCAGAATGAATTTATTTTTTTTTAAATCATATCATTATGTGCCATAAAGTAGATCAGGGTGAAAAGTGGAGCTGTTTTAATGAAAATATGTGGCAGTGATAGTTGAAGTATTTTTTTTTCAAAACCAGCATCTATTGTATTTTAATCCCAAATTATTATTTTTTTAATTCTGCATCAAATAGATAAATGATTGGAAAGAATAATAGTATCATTTGCTTCTTGATCTTAAACAAATTGTCTGGCAGTGCTAGCACACTAAAATAAATCTGGAGGCATGAAAGAGGAGCAAAAAGGAAATTTTTGTTTAAAAATAATTAGCCATAACAAACCATGCTTACAACCTTTTCATAAAATAGTGTTCAATATATGTAGCAGTCTTAAAATGATTCCTGAAACAAGAAAGATACATCCGAGCTTGATATTTATTTGCTTGTCTGAACTTTATGAGTGCTGTAGCAATGAACTTACTTATTCAATTTTATGTGAATCAACAAAAAAGCACAACAATTGAATTAAAATAAAGTCTGGTGGAGAGCTCAAATAATTCAAAAAGAACACTTAGAGTTATGCCTAAAATAGCTAACTTGGCAGTATAAATCTTCAGTGTGTGAGAACTTACTACAAAATAAGTTTATAAGACCTTAAAATTAAATCAGACGTCTAAAAAAGAAGTAATACTAGAATCAGGAGGTTGAGTTCGGAGGCTATTTCAGTGATCCTGCTCTAAGATAATTCATGCCAAAACTAAGAAAGTAGAGATGGAGAGAAGAAAATGCTGTAAGAACTATTGAAGGAGTAAAACTAAGATGACTTGCTGACAATGGATTGGTGAGGTGAGGGAGGAAAAGAATAAGGAACTGCTCTGTGAGCCTGAGTTCTAATGAACAGGGTAGCAGTAGAGGAATTAAGGAGAGGGAAGATAAGTGATTAAAGTTTTGATTGCCTTAAATACTTTCTTCATGTATGCATAAATTAAATTATCTGCTGAGAGCAGGGTAAATAAGAATTGGGAAAGGGTGTGGAATGAAAAAAGTGATGATTTGGAAGCATACATAGTAGAGTTGGGAAATAGAGGCTGACTATGGCCCAGGGGGAAAAACATGTTGAGTACCTAGCGGGAGTCTAGAAACAATACAAATATTTTAGTATAAATAAACACAATTATTTAACAAGTTTCACCTGCACAGGTATAGGATGTTGAAGACTAGATTGTTGGATTGATCTCGAGTTGGGATTTTTTTTTTTTTTTGACTTGGGCAGGCTCCAGGAATCGAATCTGGGTCTCTGGCATGGCAAGCGAGAACTCTGCCACTGAGCCATCATTGTCCGCCTGTGAGTTGGGATTTAATCAGATGGAGGATATGTTTAAAATTTTAATGAAATTGAGAGAGCTGACTGAACTGATATCAGTCCCAAGTTTTGATACTGTACTATAGTTATCTGCAATTAGGGAAACTAAGTGACAGATACACAAAACCTCTCTGTATTATTGTTACAGCTTCCTATGTATCTATAGTCATTTCAAAACAAAAAGTAAAAAAATAAATAAATAAACAAAATAACTTAAAGAAAACTGAAAAAAAAAATTGTCAAAAGAGCTTCCATAAAAGAACTGTTAGGGAAGGAAGGAAAATTATCCCAGATGTAAGCACGGAAAAACAGGAAGCAATGACAATTTCTGGAAAGGATATAGTAAGCCTACATCAAAATGGATACTAGCTATTTGAAAAAGAAATTATATTTCGTGGAGTTTTAAATAAATGCAGACTCGGAAGACATGAAAACATAGCATAACACATGAGAATGGGAAAGGTAAAAGGGTAAAAGTTCTAAAGACCCTGTGTTACTGGGAAGTAGTAACAGTGTCAGTGAATGGTAAACTCTTAAAAGCCAAGACAGAGATGCATGCTGGAAAACTATTGAGTTACTAGTTCCAATATAGTAGTCGCTAACCATATTCAAATTCAAATTAAAATAAATAAAATTACGAACTAGCTCCTCAGTTGCACTAGCAACATTCCATATGTGACGAGTGACCATGATATTGGAGAACACAAAGGTATTTTCATCACTGAAGATATTTTTTGAAGGAAGAGTGCACTAGGATAAGCACACACACACTTGCCAATTAAGAAGTTAATAGGTAAAGAGAATATTTTTTAAAAATTAACCTATCCCAGAGGAGCATAAAGAAATAAAACATAACATTAATAAACACATTCTAAATAAAAGGCAAAGATTTCCTGTTTGGATATACATTTAAAACACAGCTATATGATGCTTATTAGAGAGACATATGAAATATGCATAGATGGAAAGGTGGAAAATAAAAGGATAGAAAAAGATATTCCTTGTAAGGACTAGCCAAACAATAAAAGCAAAGTAGGCAGTCCAGTAGGAAGATATAACAATGCTAGATTTGTAAGTTCTTAATGATAATCTCCAAGTGATCACACAGAAGTTGATAAAACTACAAGGACAAATAGAAAAAAATTAATAATCATTATTGGGGGGTCTAGCATAGGTCTCTAAAAATTGACAGAGGAAACAAATCAACAAAATCAGTAGAGATTTAAAGATTTGAAAAATCGGAGTATGAACTTGACATGACTGACCTATACAACACTCTGCAATCAATATCCTCTGAATAATGTATTTTTTAAGTTCATAGAAACTTTACCAAAATGTTACTGTATACTAAATAATAAAGCAAATTTTAATACATTTTATGAGATTAAAATTATACAGAGAATTTGTTTCTGAAAATCATTAAAAAAGAAAAACCCTAAATGTTAAAATTATGTGAGAAAAAAATCATCATTCAAATTAGGATATGTTTAGAACTAAGTGATGATAAAAAAAAATAGAACAGGTAAAGACGTTCTTAGAAGGAAATCTGTATCATTTAATGTCTGCATTAGAAAGCAGAGAATTTAAATCAGTGATTTAAGCTTCCATCTCATGAGGAAAACAAAGGCAAGGTTCTTTATCTTGAAATTAGAAAAAGAAAAGCAAATTAAATCTGAAGATATTATAATTTTCCTTTCTGCAGAAGAAAGAAAATAGAAAAGTAAAAAGCTTAATCCATGAAATACAGATAAAACAAAATAATAAATTCAAAGAACTTAAAAGTTGATTCTTTGATAAGACTAATAAAATTGATAAATCTGCACCAAAATTGAATTGTATTTCTTTGTACTAACAATGAGCATGTTTTTACATCTAAACAGTCTAAAACACAAGATGTTTTAAAATTGTTCCAAAGGAACTAAGCACATAACAAAACATACCCAGGATATATGTGCTGAAGATTTTAAAATGCTAATGAAAGAAATCAAGAAAGATCTAATTAAATGGAGAGAGATACTGTATCCAAAGATTGGTAGATTCAATATAGTAAAGTTGTTAATTCTCCCTAAATTGATGTATAGGTTTAATATAACTCCAATCAAAATGCTAGCAAAATGTTTATATATATAAACAATATTATTCTAAAATGTACGTGGAATGAAACAGACCCTAGGATACCTAATACAATCTTGACAAAGAATAAATTGAGAGCAATCACTCTATCTGATAACTTATATTTACCATATACCTACAGTAATCAAGACACTATGGCACATAGATCAATGGAGCATACAGAAAACCTAGGCATTGATCCACTTAAATGTGCTTAATGGATTTTTGAGAAAGAGAAAGACAGAAAAACAATTTTATAATGGAAGAATAGCCTTTTCAACATGTGATGCTGGAGGAATTTACCATACATAGGCAAAAAATAAAAATAACAATAAACTTTAACCTAAATTGCACAGCTTATCAAAAATTAACTCAAAATAGGGCAAAGACACAATTGCCTAAGATCCATTAGACAATTGATCTACTATAAACAATTGATCTACTATAAACAATTGATCTACTATAAATTATAAAACTATAAAAAATTTTAGAAAAAAATGGGAGAGAATCTTTGGTATCTATGATTAGACAAAGAGTACTTGGGCTTGACCTAGAAAGTAAAATGGATACATTAAACCCAGCACAATTTAAAAGAGTTTCTCTGTGAAAGACCATAAAAAAATGATGAAAAGACAAAAGTTACATACTGGGAGAAAACATTTGCCAATCACATTTCTGGCAAAAGACTACTTACTATTCGAATGTATAAAGAGGCCTCAAAGTTCAACAGTTAAAACAAAACAGAACAACCCAACTAGAAAAGGATGAAAGACATAAATATCTCTGGACAAGTTTGACAGTTTTTTAATAGCACTAAATATGCACTTGTTATATTACATAACAAATAATAAATGAAAGCTTTTGTTCACAAAAATATCTATATTCAAATTATTTGTGATCACATCAAATTGGGACCATCCCAGATGCCCCTAAACAGGAGAATGGCTAAACAAACTGTGGTACATACATACCATGGAAAACTATTATCAATAAAATGGAACAACTTATTGATACCTGGTACAGTTTGGAACAATCTCCAGGGAATTTGTTGAGTGGGGAAAAAGGCAATCCTAAAAAGTTAAACACTGTGTTATTCCATTTATACACTGAAATTCTGAAATGAAAGTATTTATAAATGGAGAACAGATTAATAGTTGCCAGAGATAGGTTGTGGAAGTGAGTATAGGGAAAGGAAGGTAGATGTATAAAAGAGGTCTTTGTGGTATGGCACTCTTCTGTATCTTGATTGTAATGATGGATTCATGAACCCACACAGGTTATAAAATTAGAGTTAAACACCTACACATTTACCTATTTAAACACAAATCAATACAAATAAAACTGGGGATATCTGAATAAGATAGATGGATTGATGTTTGTGATAATACACTGTAGTTTTCCAAAATGTTATCATTGAGCGAAACAGGATCTCACTGTAATTTTTCTTACAACTGAACATGTAGCCATTATTATCTCAGTAAAAATTCGAATTATAAAATTAATTATCATCCCCAAGATCTATTGACAAACGAAATCAGGAAAAGGCACATATTACCAATATCGGGAATGAAAAAGGAGATATAATTACAGCTCTTATAGATATCAAAAGTAAAATAAGTGGATATCATAAAAATTATTTCAATAAATTTGAAATGCATAAATAATGGGTGATGTTTTGAAAAACACAATTCACCAACCAAAACTGAACAGGAATAAGAGAACATCTTTTTTCTATTAAAGAAATTGATTCTGATTTTAAAATCTTCCCAGAAAAAGTTTTAGACCCATATAACTCTATAAGTAGATTTTTCTAATTATTTCAGATAGAAATAATACCAGTATTTAAAGTGTTTTCCACAAAATAAAAAGAGAAAGAATATTTATTAACTGATTTTATGAAGCTTTTATATTAAACTGAATTCTAAATCTTAGCAAGTACATTATAAGAAGAAATATTATAGGTCAATCTCTCTATAAACATAGATGTAAAAATGTTAAATAAAATAGTAGTAAATTGTATCCTGTACTATATTAAAAAATAATAATTTTCACCAACTATTGGTTTAATATCATCACATTAACAAAATAGCACAGACAATTTATATCATATTCTCAACAGATAAAGATTAATTATACCAGTTTTCACTGTCTCTTTTCAACCTAGTCCTGGAAGTCCTAGTTAGGTAAATAAGTAAATTTCATAGAATTGGAAAGGAAGAAATAAAATAGGCATTAATTATGGTTAACATGTCTGTGTATATAGAACATTCAAACAAGGCTACAGATAAATCCAGGATTAACAAGTATATTTATCAAATCAACATGCAAAATTAAGTATTTTGCAACACGTGATTAGAAAATATCAAATGCATAAGACTAACTTGACAGAAAAATGCAGCAGATCTCCAAATAAAAACTTGCAAAAAATTGAATCTGTATTAAATACTTTCCTGCAAAAGTAACTCTGGGCCCAAGTAAATTCACTGTGTAACACTTCACATCATTTAAAATTGGAATAGCAGATGGTGTGACAGTGGATCAGGGGCACAGTTCTCACCTGCCATGCCAGAGACCCAGGTTTGACTCCTGGTGCCTGCGCATGCAAAAAAAAATAAGAGAGAGATTAGTTAGAATAGCACCATATGGCATGACCATCTTTCAGAGAACAGAAAGATCAAAACAAAACAAAACATTTTCCAATTAATTTTATGGGCTTTAAACTAAATCCTGATAAAGACATTATAAGAAAGGAAACTGAGAGACCAATAGCAAAATATTAATGAATGATATAAAGAAGACCTAAATGAGTGGTATACCATTTTCATGGATTCGAAGATCAGACTTAAATATTTTAGTTCTCAACCAATCCACAGATTCCTTGTGCTTCTAATTAGAAACCCAGGGAGATGAGGGTGGGGAGAGGCATGAATGAATTTGTAGCTGATTGTAAAGATTTATCTCTAAATGCAATGGATCGAGATTTTGAGGAAAAATAATATAAATTTGAAGATTTGTATGAGCAAGTATCAAGTTTCATTATACACCAACATTAATGGTACCTATGCAGTATTTGCGCAAAGATAGACAAAAAAAGATAAATAGATCAATGCAAAAGATAGAAAGTGCATGAACAGACAGTCACTTATATGGTCACTTGATTTATAATAAAGTTGCCACTGTAATACAGTATGAAAAGGATGTTCATTTCAATAAAAGGTGAGGATCAATTGGATGTTCTTACAGAAAAGAATGAATCTCAATATCAATCTCATACTTAACATAAAAGTCAATTTCAGATGAATTATGGATTAATTTTAAAGGTAAAATAGTAAGTTTTAGAAAACAATTTGGTAACATCTTTATAATGTTAAGGTTGACAAACAGTTTTAATCTGCATACAAAAATATCAACCATAGAAATTAAAATAGAAAGAATAGTAAAATCTTTGTTAATCTAAAGATGCCAATAAAAGAGTGAAAAAGGCAAATAAGAGAAAATATTTGTAATGCATATATCTAATAAAGAACTGATATCCAAAATGCATAAAAAAGAGCTAGTATCTGGAAGGCATAAAAAAGCCCTAAATACCATTAGAAAGTTATAAATAGCTTTTTTAGTCATTGATTGCTGCATAAAAATTACCACAAATCTTAGCAACTTAAAACAACAGTTTTCTGAGGGTCAGTTTCAGAGGGGCAGGAATTTGGCAGTGGATAAATTGGTGGGTTCTCGGTCTTCAACTCTTGTGAGGTTATTGTCAAGATTTTAGTCAGCACTTCAGTCATCTGAAGTCTTGAGTGGGGCTGAAGGGTTGACTTCCACGTTGGATGGTTCACTTACTTAGCTGTTGCCAGGTTGCCACAATTTCTTACTGGTTGTTGGAAGGCCTCAGTTTCTCGTAACATGAAAGCTGGCTTATCCCAGAGCAAGAGAGAATGAAGGGGAAGCCCCAGTGTCTTTTATGAACAGTCTCCAAAGTCATAGGCCATGATTTCCAATTTATTCTATTCATTAGAAGTAAGTCATTAAGTCAGGCCAACACTCAATGGGAGGGGAATTAAGCAATATCTCTCGAAGGGAGATGTGTGGAAAACTTTGTGGGATATATTTTACAACCACCATACAACCTGATTTAAAAATGAAGAAAAAGGAATGCCCCAAATGAATATATCTAACTTTTCAATAGCCATATGAAGAGGTGTTTGACATATTAGCCATCTACAAAGCACTATTTATAACCATACAGTATGGTGCAACCCATCTACCAGAGTGGTGTAACAAAACCTGTCAATGCCAAGCCTTGCTAATCTTGAGAGGCAACTGAGACACTCATAAACTATCTGTGGGAACATAAAATAGAATAACCACTTTGGAAATATTTTTGTCAGAATTTGCTAGTTACTCATATAGGTGATCTCTTTTCCACAGTTCTACTCTGAGATAAATGCCCAAAAATGTATCCATAAATTCACCAAATCACATGTAAAAAGTGGTCAAAACAGCACTAATCCTAATACCCCAAATTAGAAACAAGGCAAAAATCTACTAATGATATAATGTAAGTAAACATTATAAGTACAGCGTAAATTCTACATAAAAAATAAAAGAAATGAAACATAACCACAAACAGTAGCACGGATCTATTTCACAAATGCAATGTTGAACAAAAGATTATAGATAAGGTGGTCTCATTTATATAAAGTTAAAATAGAAGCAAAACAAATCTTTGTTTTAGCAAGGGAGAGAAGTGGGTTGTGACTGGTGGAGGCACAAGGAAGGTGTCTGGGGATCTGGCACTATTCTACAAGCTGAGCTGTGTGGTGGTTCACAGATGTATTCACTTTGTAGAAATCCATAGGCCTAGCCATTTATGACCCATCCACTTTTTGGTACATTACACTTCAATAAAATGTAGGCAAAAGGAAGGAAAAAAATCTCTTCTTCAAATAAAAAAAGCAGGCCAAACAAACATAAAAAAGAATAATATTGCAAACTGAGGCAACTCTTCAGAAAGAAATACGTATTTAGTTTCTGCACATCGTTCACTGAAATATTTTATTTTTTCAAATTGTGTGTAACTTTGCATGAGTTGCTTCATACGTAATGACCGTTGTACATTTTCTTTTGAAGAATCAGGTATTTTCTGTTTTCTAAGGTGAGACTTTTGGGTTGACAGACAAATGGTATGATTGATGGGGCAAATCATCTGTTCACATTCCTGAAACTATTTTGCTGAAAGCAAACCTTCCTATTTGATTAGAGACATTTGTTTTGGCTGAATTGATTTTTTTTTCTTATACTTTTTCTACTTCAGCATGCTCCTCTGTCAGCATATTGAGTTCAGTCAATGGATTTAGTGTTTCTTTTTGCTGGCTGACAGGAGCCCCTATGTGACTGTTTTGTTAAAATATAATGCTTCATTGAAATTTTTGTTTGGGGTGATGTGGATATTAATATGCAGAGGAAATTTCAGTTACTGTTGCCAAATTGATTTCAACAATGCATGCTATTTTCTTTCCAATAGTCTTTTAATGTATAGTTAAACATAATATATTCTGAAAAGAGATTTTGAGGTAAAGGTACATGAAAAATATGGACTAGACAATTGAAGCATTTTGTTAATAAACAGGTACAGTTTCGTAGCTTAGAGATGCTTTCACTTTGATGGAGTGATAATACATACCTATGCATCAATAGGTTTTATGTTCAGTCAGACAGAATAACCAGCTATCCCAGTTTTCTCAGGGTTATTCCAGTTCTAGCTCTGAAAATCCTGCATCCCCAAAGACCCCTTGGTCCCAGCCAAAGTAGGACTAGGTTAATTTTTAAGTACTTTGATTTTTAAACTGAAAGATGCAAACTTGCAATTATAGAATAGAAAAAAAAAACTGTAGACTGCCAGGAATATTGAAGTTTAAATATTAATATAATAAAAATAGTTTTAGATGCTTTGAAAGGGATCTTCCTTTTTTAAGCAAAGGTAATGATTACCTATTATAACCATATATGTATGGTGGCTCATTGGTAATCAGAGAAAATATTATTTAAGTGTAACACTTTCTTAATTCTAATTTAACTTGAGCAGTACTAACACGCTTTAAATGATGTGTGAATGTGTTGCCTTAAATAATGGTTTAAACCTTTCTTTTACCCACAGACTCACTGGATCCAGTGTTCCTGATCTTATCGTGAGTATGAGCAACCAGATGTGGTTACATTTACAGTCTGATGACAGCATTGGCTCACCTGGATTTAAAGCTGTTTATCAAGGTATGGCTGGAACACATTTATCAGTATTTAAAACTTGCATTCCTACAGAAGCAAAGGCCATTCTGGATGTGTTAGACATAAATGCAATCAACAAGTCAAACCAATATTTATAAGTAGAAACAAGCTATTAGCAATTCCTTTAAAGTAGTGCTTATAGTTCTTTTTGCAAATGAGAATATTTAACTTCTTGAAAGTTAGGCTTGCCATGGTGTGTGCTATCACTGTGCTAAAATGGTTAAGACTGCTTATAAGATGAAAACTATGAAATCTATGCATACCTGGGGATCTTGGCACTTTGTCTCTTACTGGCAGGTAGTAGTTACAATCATGACTAAGGAAAAAAATGTTTGGTTTCTTTTTTTTTAATAACAAGGTATACATGTAATTGGTATCAATTCGATTATGCTCTCTTATATACTTATTCATGTACAATTGTCATTTTCTTATGGAAGATAGGGAATTCTATATAAAATTTGAAAGAAAACACTACTTAAGTACTTGTGTAGAGAAAATGAGATCTTGTTTCTGGAGTTATAAAATATAATTACTGTGGAGGAGGGAATGATCCTTTGGAGAAGTTGGCTTCATCTCTTAGCTATTATAGAGTAGCGAGTGTGTCATCCCTGTGAACGGTTTGCCATCGTTGGGTATAGCTATATGTGCTCAAGAGATTGGATGACAATTCTCATAAAGCAGTGTCTCAGTTTTATTGCAGTGCATCTTTGAAAATAATCTCTCCAAATTCCTAATATTCTCACAAGCAGTGGGGACAATCAAATCAATAGGCCAATCCCTAAATCTTGGGGTTTGTTTATATGAAACTTGTCCCCACAAAGGATAGGCTAAACCTACTTAAAATTAGGCCTAAGAGTCACCCCCAGATATGGCCTAACTCTCTCTCAGCCAACAAGGCAAGCAAACCCCTGCCTCGCACTCTCTGTGTGGGGTGTGGTTCCCAGGGTGTAAACCTCCCTGGTAACGTGGGGCAGAAATCCTGGAATGAGCTGGGACTTGGTATCAGGGGATTGGGAAAATCTTCTCAACCAAAAGGCAGAAGAGAGAAATGAGGCAAAATAAAGTGTCAGTGGCTGAGACATTTTTAATAAAGTTGAGAGGTTGTCCTGGAGGTTGTTCTTGCTCATTGTGTGGCTATCCCCTTTTGGGTTTGGGGTATGTTGGAGAGGCTGGGGGTGGGGGGTCCCTGGGGCTGTGGAGCTGTGTTCCGGTGGCCGTGTTTCTTGAAGATGATTGTGTGGTGGTGTGGCTTTCATGGTATGACTGTGTGATTGTGAAAAAAAAAATAGTTTTCAGATCCCAAGGAGGAGGCAGAAAAATCCAGAAAGTTAGCATGTATTGGTTGCTCCTTATAGCTTTCAGCAAATCATTATAAAAACAAATGATGGACTATTATCTCCCTGCATCTATTCCCACTTCTTCCTTTTAGGAATACCGCACTACAATACTTCGGCAATATATTTTGTTTGCATATGTTACTACTCTACTTCCCAACTTCTCTTGATGCTAGGTGTGGCTATAGGACTAGGCTTTGTCAATGGTATAACAACATAAGTGATGTTGGAGAATTTTGTTTTCATGCTTTTAAAACTTACATTGATAATCCTCCATACCCTTTAGCCCTTCCCACAAAAAGACCACGTTTGGTCTGAGGCTGTTGTTTCACATGTTGAATATAGCAGCACTGCTTTAAAACTTAGGACAACAGAGACCTAGTGGAAATGAATTGATACAGTCACCCTGCATTGTTGCAGGAGAGGAAAATAAACACCCCGGTACTAACTTATTGAACCTGTTAGGTCTTATTCCGGACTCTGTTTCATTCGGATTTTCTATTTGTGCTTTTGTCTTAATTATTATAGCTATATAATGACTCTTAAAATCTGGTTGTGGAAATCTTCTGATTTTGTTTCTCTTTTTCAGATTAACCTTGCTTACACTTGAGTCTTTGAATTTCCACTTAAACTTTACTATAAGCCTTTCAATTTGCACACACAAACAGCCCCCCATCTCCCTGCCACCCCTCCCCCCATGACACACACACAGACCCTAGCTTGGGTTTTGATTAGGGTTGCATTAAAGCTAGACAGCAATTTGGTGAAAACTGATGTCGTAGTGATTCTTCCAATCCAGGAACATGGCATATACCCCCATTTATTTGGGTTTTTATGTTGTCTACATACATTTCATACTTTTCTATGTAAAGGTTTTGCACAGTGTTCAGTGCATTAATTCTTGGTATTCTATATGTTTTTGTAAAATGTGATTACAAATAATATCTTTTAAAATTTTACTTTCTACTTATTTGTTACTATCAGTAAAATTGGTTTTGCAAATTGAAAAATAAAAAATCTCTCCATATTGCCTTGTTTAAACCTGTTTAACCATGGAGGAAATTCGTAAGGAGAGTGTACTTTTTCACCATAGCACATCGATCATTAAATGTAGGCAAAAATAGAAAGGACAGGATAGTTAACTTGAAATAACTTATACTTGTGAATTTCTGTAAGTAACTTCCAAATCTTCTGTTGTCATTTTATAAATACATGAAACACTAATGCCTGACCAATATGCTCTTTACATTGTCAATCTCAGCTTAACTCTTCCTTTTCTCAAGTATCCTACACATTTTTTGGGGAATCAAATGTACTTCCTCCCACTACAAATTTCCAAGCAATTCAAAACTAAGATGCAAATACTTATTCAATGGCTAGCACTTTAAAAAGTAGACTTTTCTCCCCTCATTCCCACCACAAAGAGACCCTTGTCCCAGTATACCCCAAATAATCAAATAAACACACATGAACATGTAATCTTCTTACTTAAGGCCTTCAGAGCTCTACTTGATATAATCCTAACTTTTGTAATTCCATTTTGAAGATGAATTTAAGCTCAGACATTCAGAGCACAGTCCAGTCCCTTAGATGATCTTAATTTTTAAAGTCAGCAAAGAACGAATGGTAAAGCTAAGTGGAGGGGAAATCTTTGTCTAGAATAAAAAGGAAGAAGATAATCATAATTCTGTGACCTAAGGTTTTCACAATCACACAGTCACAATGTAAAAACTATGTAGTTATACAGTTTTCAAGAATCAAAGCAACCGGAGCACAGTTCAATTTGGTATGTCTTTTTACAGGATCATTCTTAGGCTATCATAGAAATGCTAATGGACTGATATTTATCATAATACCCAGGAAATTACATTTTAAACCATGTAGATATTTGTACTGATTCAAAAATCAATTATTAATAACAAGCTACTATTTATAAACTATAATCTAAGGAAATGTACAATTACTTTTCAGAATAAAACATAAACATAGGTGCCACATAATCACTGAAGTTTTCAAAATTTTAGATCTTTTCAGTAACTGAAACTTCGAAATTCTTAGGAACTAATAAAATACTAAAAATTGTGAAAGACTGATCTAGACAAAAATTTTTGGTAAAGGAATACTAATATCCTCTGTCCCCCTTCTAGGGTAACAGATTCTGTAGGAGTCTGTGCTTTTCATTGTTTCTGAGCTATTTTAAAGCTTTGTAAATTATAGAAAAATGATAGTGATGCAAATTATCTTGTCAATTGAGATGTAAATGAATTTTGTCTGAAGGAAATTGAATTGATTATTGCTCTGTGGATATTGAATGTTTGCATCTATCAGTAAATTCACCCAGCATTCCTGATGACCTATATACATGTGAATGTTTTGGATTATCTTTTGAAATAGTTTTTTAAATATCTTGCTAGTTCCCTCAGTGATTGCACTAAATAAAGTCTATGATGTATTCATTTTCACAAGTGTTCATAATGTGCCCATGTTCATAAAAGTCATGAAATTACCATTATAAAGTTCTTTAACTATGAATCATGACTTGGATCATGAAATTTATACCAAAATCTTATCAAATATCTGTCCATTTATTATTTACTTAGACATACCCAGTTTTAATCACTTAATATGTGTGTAGGTGTGTGTATGTTCACTTTAAGATAGAGATTTTGTAGTTTAACTGATTGAACAAAGGGAAAAGAATTGGAGAATTCCATTAAAGAGTTAAAGAAAAAACTCTTGCAGAGCAAAATGTGTGAAATTAAAAAATATATATATATTTTTTGAAAATGTGTATAAAATTACATGTATGTATGTATATGTTTATCCTTTATTAAGAACCAGTATTTTTTTTCCAATTTTTAATCTCAAGACTGGTAAATGTATTTAACTTATATATTAAGCAATCAGTTCCAATATTATCCATTTTTTGCTACATATTAAAATGGTCTGATTTCCTAAGGCATAATTTTATCAAATAATTTTGCTAAAATGAGTTGAAAGAGAAAAGAACTTGTTTTTTTCATATTAAAGGCATATGCAACTTTTTTTTCCTTCTACTCATTTAAAAAGGTATCTGGATGGACCACATAGTCCCTTCAAATTTTATTATTTGAATTTGACTTTTTGGAGTTTGTCAAAACAGTCAAATCAGAGTTACTAATTTTTCAAAGACTGGGTTAATCAAAATGATAAAATTGCTCATCCAGCTGAAAAATATGCATATAAATATAAATAAATAAATAATGTGAATGATAAATAAGTATTCATCAATTTAAAAATAGTTATAAGCTGTATTAATAAAAATATTAAATTTTTCCTGAACAATTTAATTTTGAGATCTGTGTTCTTTTAAAAATGTCATATTATCCTACTTCTCTTACCTATGATAGTTATCTTACTGTCTCAACCAGTTCAATAACTATTAGCCAGTATAAATTAAAGTTGTGGGTATGTGCATTTCATGAAGATTTAAAATATAATTTAGGGCAGGCCACAGTGGCTTAGCAAGAAGAGTTCTCGCCTGAGACCTGGGTTCGATTCCCGGTGCCTACCCATGCAAAAAAATAAAAATAATAATAATAAAATATATATATTATATAATTCAGTAAATTAAAATAAAACCTGCATTAGTAACATAAAGAATATAAAAGAAAATGAATTAAGCTGTAAATGCAACTTATTTGGAAACTATGCTATAGGTGAAAATGTGAAGTATTAATTTGCTGAATTGGAATTGAATTTATATTGTGAATTTGAGTTAAGAAGCATATGTTCTAATTTACAAATGTATACTATTAAGAGTAATTTCAGGACCTGAGAAAATATAATAAGAAGTTAATGCATATCAAACCAATAAGGGAGATAATTTAAGAAACTACCCTCAAACATTAAATAGATGATATTTTCATGAGTCCAGGAGAGTGGACATGTGGTATGGTTGTATTCGTCCTAATGAGTTGAAATAGTTGCAGTATCCTCCTATGGTGAGGATAGGGCACAACTCTGGATATCCTTACCTCTAAAGTTTAAAATATAATTCTCCTTGCTAAAAACATGATAGTGAGGTAGGGACTTAATGACACATTTTAATAAGGAATACTACAACAAAAGATGATATTTGCATCTCATTCAAAGGTTAGGGCCAGAATGCAGAGATAATTGCTGAGTACTTCCTGACATTTGGATTATTAGACTTGACCTTTAATTGAACTTCTACATGACTATTCAATTATTCAAGAAAGCATGGTAGAGGTATAATACTTTCCACATGACCTACACTTGCTACCGCCTTTGGTAGAATCTAAAAGTATCAGTGAAATACCAAACGCTTCCCATCAAGGCAAATTGCAGTAAATTAATTCCAACAGTACTGAGACACACATCATAAGGTTTAGAGTACAAAGAATAGTCAGACTAACGTCATCCCAAAGGGTGGCTCCTTAACTAATAGGTATAAGTATTCTCAATTAAAATGTAAATATCCTTCCAAATGTAATACTTCCAGTTTGTATGACCATGCTGCATTAATTATAATTATATTTATACCTAATTAGTACTCTGTGCTATAACATTCAGTAGACTTTGACTAACTATAACTTGAGAGGTCATGGAAACAAGGATGGCCATTAGTCCTTAAGAGATTGCCAGTTCAAGGTTATATATTATCTTCTGACAAAACATATTTCAAAGTTAAAGAGATAATTAAAACAGAAAAATGATGTGAGTCGAGTATTAGAAAATTGAGAGAATATAATATATCCAAAAACAATATTGTCAAAATTGCTATTTCCTAAGTACTCTATTAAGCTAACTAACAGAGATAAGAATTAAATCAATTGTGAGGGTATTCTGAAATACATAAATAATTGCTTATTATTTGATTTAAAACATAATTTTCATGACTCATATAATCAGGAAATAGAAACACTGATAATTCCAAATGATTTAATTTTCTAAGTTTGATATTATATCATTTTAACTAACATGTTTAGTGGTAAGAATATAGACTCAGGAGCCAGCCTACTTTGGGGTGAAATACTGCCTGTGCATTACTTAGCTGTTTAGTTTAGGGCAAGGAACTTAAATTCTCCATGTGGTAAATTCTTCATTAAATAAGGGGAGGGGAGCAACGTTAATTGCAACTGCTTCATAAGTTTCTTGTAAAAATTAAATGCATTAACATGAAAAGAACATAACATATAGAGGAAGGACACAGTAAACTGTAGTTACTTTTTTACATATGCATTTTCCTTTTTATTTTAATTTTGAGATTTTACCACAATAAGTATTTTTTCATTAAATAAGTGATACTTGCTTATGCTAACACATTTAAACCCAGCAAAGGGCTATTAGATAAATTCTAAGCGTCCCTTCTCTTCACCTTTGATCCTGAGGCAATGACTGTCAACATTTTCTTATATATCCTTCTAGAAACTTTCAGTCTATATGGTCTTCAGTCTATGCAAACTTTGATATGCGAAAAAGGAAACATCATATTATCATTTTCAAATCAATTTGAATTCATTTTGTAAACCCCATTCTAACAAAGTGGCAGTAATTTAATCTGCCATTATTTGAGCTTCCTCACATCCATTCCCATCTTACCAAAATTTTGGGAATACCTTGAGTTTATTAAGGGGTACAAAATATTTTGCAGTTGCAGAAATCTTTAGATCACCCTCGTTACCCCTGAGACTTCTCTAGCCTGCTCCCTGAGGCACTGTAATTTCTGCCAGAAACTCCCTAAAACATCTTTTTTCTGGCCACCCTTTTCTCTTCCCCAAGCAAAGTAAAGATGAGCAGTGAACCTTGAGTCACATTACCCACCAGGGTCTTAGGCTTGATTCTCTTTTGGAACATCTGCATTTTCGGTATTTGCTACCATCTCTGAATTCCCAAAGACAGCCACCCCAAGGTAACCAGATAATATCCTCAATTAACAGTCTTTTTTTTTTTTTTGGCATGGGCAGTTACTGGGAATTGAACCTGGGTCTCTGGCATGGCAGGAAAGAACTCTGCCTGCTGAGCCACCATGGTCCGCCCTCAATTGAGTCTTTTACAGCAGGGTTTGTCTTAAAGCATCTGAAGCTAGGAAACACAAAGGAGGGTCTGGCCATCCTCTTGCAATGACGGGTTGGAAGGAGACGGCTAGGAAAGACAAAGAGATTAAAATACAAATAGTTGCTTTTAGGGATGATTTAACAGCAATGAAAATAAAACATAATACAATGTCAATTGATAATTTACGCCAATAAAACTATTGGAAAGCAGTATTTTTCAAAGCTTGGAAAAGGAGAACTTAACATTGTGGTAGGTAATTGAGAAACTCCTGGGAGAAAAATGAGCTTTGTTTAAATTAAACTCTAGTATAGCCATATAATAAATTATTGTCTATTTTAGTTTGCTAATGCTGCCAGAATGGGCTGTCTTTTATAAAGGGGTTTATTTAGTTATAAATTTGCAGTTCTTTGGAGGGAAGACAGCTGACTCTGGCTTTCTCTGTCACCTGAAAAGGCACACAGTGACATCTGCTGAACTTCTTTCTTGGCTTCTGGGTTCAAATGGCTTTCACCTGTGTCATTCCTTTCTGCTTCTCCAACATAGGGGTCTGAGCTGCTGAGCTCTCTCCTTTCGAGTCTCACTCACTGAAGAAGGCATGCTCCTTAGCCAACCTCAGATATATTCAGCCATAGATAAAATTCACATGCTGATGATTTATGTCCACAGCAACAGAACAACTGGGCACAATCACCTGGCCAGTTTGACACCTGAACCTAACTACTACACTGGCCATTTATTTAAAAACGCTATATGACCTAATATATATTATAAACGTATATGTATATATCATATATATATAATTTATGTATTGTGTGTATACACAAATGCACACACATGGTCTTAGAACAGTATGTATGGAAAGCTAAAATAGTTCTAGTGCAAGTTTCCCCACTCTGTATTTTAAAATTCTTATAAGATACAAAAGGAGCAAACAAACAAAAAAACCTTCTTTTTGAACCAATCTTACATTTAATAACACCATAATTCTTGTTAAAATATCATAATATTAAAATGGGATTTGGGACCGTATATATTTAAAATAAAGCATGTATCATATATTGTAGCAGATCTTTGCTAGCCACTAGAAACAAAAGGGAGCAGAGCAACAACAAAAACCTGCTCTGAATTTCTAAATTCAAGGAAAATCTCCCTCATAACCACTGTCACTCCAGCACTGAGGAAATTTGAAAAGAAGACCTTAACACCTGGCTGTTTGTTGAAAGAATTACAAATTTGCAGTTTTGGTGGCCCACATTTTTACGACTCCACTGTCTTTAGTGAGGTGGGTTAAAACTGAAGCATTTTTTCTTAGAAAAATAATGTTCAGTTAGGGTTCATCACACATGTTGATGAATTACATTTCTACAAATCATGCTTTACGTTATTTGCCATACCTATTTAAATTTTAGCAGGGGGTAAATTAAAGGAAATGTTCCTTGAGATGTGCTGCTGTGTAGTAAGAGCAAAATCTATTTTATGCTCATGCTAAGAATTATATCAGTGAAATTATTGGAGTTCAGCGTTTATTTCACATCAGAAAAATTGTCTTCTATGCCTGGTGAAAACATTTATAATGTGAGTGAATGAAAATTAGATTAATTCACCTACATTAATGTGTTTCCAAGGGTCTCTGTGTTTATTAATGGGAAGGTTAAACTCAATGTTGCACTGAGTAGCGGAAAATATTATATAATTCAAATGGTAGATCTGTCAGATGACACTTGAAAGATGAACCTTTTGATGCAGCATCAATATTGTATAATCTCTGAGTTACTTCTCTACTTGTATGGTTGGATTTTTTCTAGTCATCTAGCACCGTTTCTTCCTAGTCCTCTGTGTATATACTAATTGCACACATCCAAAAAAAGGTCCAAGTGAAATTAGAGGTACAGTGTGTGGCTATTGAACAGTGAAAGCTCAATGGTCCAGATAGAAAGTAAGCTCATAACCCTGGGGCAAGCCACCATGGCTCAGCAGGCAGAGTTCTCACCTGCCATGTTAGAGACCTGGGTTTGATTTCAGGTGCCTGCCCATGAAAAAAAAAAAAAGTAAGCTCATGACCCTGGCTTGTTAACATGAGGTTAATAGGCTTTTCAAACAAAGTCAGGTAATAAATTCCTGTCAGTATAATGCTAAAATCAAAGTAAAGCTGTGTGATATATCTTCAATTAATCACTTGTTTTAATTTTGTAGTGATTCTCAATCAAGTGTTACAAAGCACATAATGTATGCATCCTTTTTCACAATAGATATGGTCCTGTATCTAAAGTGAATTTAAAGAAGCTAACGCATGATTTAAATCTATTAGAAATTACCCTTTGTCCTGGATGGAGGCTTCAAGATGGAGATTTGCTTAAAGGAAATTTATCATGAGTATGTTCAGAAACAACACCTGTAAGAAAGAGAAGGAAACAGAATTTGGCAGTGGAAGAAGTTGAAGAGTATATGGTTAAAACTAGTGCCTTAGTCTATCCTAATGGTGGCCCTTCAGCATCTTCCCAAATTGAGGCAATGGGAGTGGGCTTTGAATAATTGACCACTGATATGGGGTGCCCCCAGGGAAGCATCATTACTTTGGGTGAGGCATTTCCTAGAGAGAAAAGCAGCTGTAAGCTCCCAGCAGCTGGCAGTCAGTGTGTATATCTTGGTTGTGAAAAGGCAATTTGGACAATATGTCCAGCCTCCACTACAGAACTTCTGCATCACTCAGATCCCCTTGCTTTGCTTGGTAAGTTCTTCCCATCTGAGAATGGTTCTCTAGGAAAATAATTGACATATTTTCCAGTGAAACTTTCAAGATAAAATGTAGTAGGATGAACTATAGCCCCTGCCTATAGAACTCTCCCATTATGCATTAGATTTTCATTGCAACTCTCCTCTCCTACTATTCTAGACACCCCTCTCCTTTTGCTTGCCCTGCTACTGCTCTAAGTGACATTTATGACAGGGTGAACAAGAACCAAATTCCTGAGGGGGCTAAGTTTATGATCACTTTGTTTCTCAGTCTATTGCTGCTGCACCTTTCCATATATTTTTTATCATAAATAGACCAAGAAATGTCAAGAGATTACCCTGTGGATCACTCAAGTCCACATATCTTCTTCTCTTCTCTCATTATGTATAACAGCAGCCCTAACTTTTTCTCATGGTCAGGGCACTCAACTTTGCAACTATGGTGACGCCATTGCTTGCTAGCTAGTTGCTTAGTGTGTGGATCTTGAAGTGACTAGAGGGCAATCTTAGCTTAAAGTTTCATAGAATCCTTACTACTTTCATTGGTGGAAACATCTCCGTTCTGAAAACCAGAAATTTGGAAACATGAAGTTGCCCAAGTCCATCACTGGGAATGGTGTTTAGGCAGGGAGCTACTGCTATTCTGACTCCTCGTGGGCCCATATATTCTTCCAATTTAGGCTAACAACATATGATTGTTATTGAATTTAAGATGTATAGGAGGTCCTAGAGAATCATATCCCATCCTACAGATATCTCCAAGCTGCCTCCTCAGCAGGTCTTCAAAAGTCCATTCTATCAATCTATCAGGAGAAAATCATTTTTGGTTTGTGATAAGTGATAGGACAAGTGGATTCCATGAATATATACCCACTGTAGATCTTTCTTTCCTGTAAAGTGAGTCCTTTGGTCTGAGAGCAATTCCCAGAGAGGTTTGAAGCTTTGAGTTTTTTGCAGCCATACACTAAGCCTCAGTCATGCAGGAGCGATTAGGGTGGCATATAGCAGTTTATCGTACTGTCTTCAATATACCCTTTTGTAAGGGACAGTATCCTGCCACATCAACTCATGTGTTGCTTAATTGTCTATCTATGATATAATATGACATATATATAAAGCAAAGAAATTTAAAAAAAATAGTTCTCAAAACACTTCTCAATAAGTGGTTACAGGACAGATTCCATACTTTGTCATGGGCTACCATACGATCCTCTCAGATTTTTCCTTCTAGCTATTCCAGAATATAGGAGGCTAGAAGTCATAAATATTTTTTTATCATCACAATCGACTGTTTTTTCTTTTTTTGTGAAAAATAACATGTATACAAAAAGGCAATACATTTCAAAACACAGCACCACAATTAATTGTAGAACATATGTCAGAGTTTGACATGGGTTACAATTCCACAATTTTAGGTTTTTACTTCTAGCTGCTCTAAGATACTGGAGACTAAAAGAGATATCAATTTAATGATTCAGCATTTATATTCATTTGTTAAATCCTACCTCTCTGTATAACTCCACCATCACCTTTGATCTTTCTATCCCTCTCTTTAGGGGTGTTTGGGCTATGGTGAGTCTAACTTTTCATGTTGGAAGGGTCTGTCAGTAGCATGAGGTAGGGAGATGGAACTATCTGATATTCTGGAGAGGCTGGGTCCTCTAGGTTTCAAGACTTATCTGGTCCAGGGATCCATCTAGAGGTTGTAGGTTTCCAGACAGTTACTCTAGTTCATGGAACCCTTGTTTGCCCTAGGTGTTCTTTAGGATTGGCTGGAATGGTTCTGATTGGAGTTTGGCAGGTTATGATAGGTAGCAGTATCTAACTGAAGCTTGCATAAGGACAATCTCCAGAGTAGCCTCTCGACTCTATTTGAACTCTCTCTGCTAATGATACCTTATTAGATACACTTCTTTTCCCCCTTTTGGTCAGGATGGAATTGTTGATCCCATGGTGTCAGGGCCGGATTCATCCCTGGGAGTCATCTCCCACACCACTAGGAAGACTTTCACCCCTGGATGGCATGTCCTATGTAGGGGGGGGCAATGATTTCACTTGCAATGTTGGGCTTAGAGAGAGTAAGGCCATATCTGAGCAACAAAAGAGGTCCTTCAGAAGTAACTCTTAGGCATACCTGTAGGTAGGCTAAGCTTCTCCGCTAGCTACATAAGCTTCACAAGAATAAGCCTCATGATCAAGGGCACGGCCTATTGATTCATGTGTTCCTAAAGTTTGATACAGTATCAGGGGATTTCCTGATGGTAAAGTTTAATAAAGTTTAATTTTCTAAGAATATTTTAACAAAATTTAAAAATATATATGCCTTATTATAATATATATATTTAGAAAAAAAGCTGCAATAATTTGGCTACACATTTTAACTTAAGCCACTTAATAGGCAAACCTACTTATAACTGCTTTAGTATTTGAGACTGAACCCAGTTAGATATATGTTTTTCAGTGTTGATGTTGTCTTCTTATAAGTTGCAAGATGACCCAATCAGTGTTCAGTGGTCCTACCTAGACACTAAAGATTAACATTTGATATTACTAAAGCAAAATCAAAGAAAGGAACAACAAAATTTACATACTAGAATGTTACTGAGTTTAAAGTAATGGCTCATAGTTTATTGTTACAATAAAAATTGTTATAGTGAGTTGAATAATTTGCATTAATATATGCTAATATTCATATTGGATTCCCTTTCAGAAAAACATTATATATCAGACGCACCATTTATTTCAAATTTCTATTTTTCTCTGAGTCACATTTTATGAGTAGATTATGAAAATGGCCTTCTCCTAATAATGTGATATAAGCCATTATTAAATATTTAGATGTATCAGCATGCCCACACAATGAGAGCAGGTAGTATAGTGCTAGAGAGTGTTAAATTTAAATGCAGAAATTTGACTTTTGAATTTTAGGTTTAGTGGCCCATTATTCTGAGCTACATCCCACTCTCCCATCTTAACTTTATCCTAACAGATTACATTTCAGTCTCAAAGTAAACTGAGATAAGATGAAGTGGAAATTATATAGGGACTAAGGGCTAGCCTGCTGGCATCATGGCACATTTGGTTGGGAGACATCTTCCACTCTGTATCTTAGTTCTGGATAGGACTGAAATTATTGTAAATGATATTTTTTGAGTTTGTAGAATAACTGAAACTAGAAATGCATACTTGCTAGGTTATATTTTGGGCTTTATAAGTGGAATGATTTTCCTATTTTTCTAGCCAAATTGCTGTCTTCCTCCCCTTTTTATGCATCATGAGTGTTTGAGTGTAAAATATTCCCAATTTCTTCACTACTTGGATCCTCGAGATAATTATAATAGAGGATCCACTTTAAGTTTTTGCCCCTTGTTGTTCTTAAATTTGCCCACAATCTGTATTTTTTTTTCTTCTATGTGTCTGCTTCATTTAGAATTTAATAACCTCAATCAGAGTCTTTGTTGGAATTACCAGATGTTGTGAATTTAAAAACAGAAACCTTTTATATTACCAATTTAAAAAGTTACAAACGGAATCACTGCATTTCCTGAGACACAGGCTGCACTTGCTAATCAGTCACATTTACTCATGCTTCAAAGCCTGGAATGTCCTTCCACCACTTACTGGTTCTTTAAGACTGTGGTCCAACGGAGTGTTCATTTAAACATGTTCCGTTAACTTATCAGTATAAGCAGCTTCTTTTACCCCTTCCCCCCTATTTTTCTATAGAGAGATAAGAAAGAGAAGAAAGCTTAGGACAATGTGAGACTGAGCAAAAGGAAAACTATGGAGAGAAGACAGGCTGTTCAATACTTGGGTCAGAAGTGTCAGGAGGTGGGGCAGGCAACAGGACAAGAAAGTGCAGTCGTGGGGGTCATTAAACCAGAGTCCAGAACTTGAGTTTTAGTTTTGTTTCCAATTTTGCTCTGAATTTCTCTGGCCTTTAATATCCTTGTTGATAATGAGGGATGTGAATGGATCAACTGCAAAATTTTTTCCTAGATCTAGAGAAGATAAAAATGTTCAGTTCTATGAGCATTTAGTTGCTCTGAGAAGTTGATTCTAGAGGTGATTAACAAGCAAAATGAGATGTGACTGCTAATTTTATAATTACAACCATCCACTAGTATTATTTTATGAACAATCAGGTAGGGGAAAAAAAACCCTAGATTTTCATAATAATAAGAAACAATGCAATAATGCAAAGTATAAAACTATGCCAAAATAGACAACTACAAGAGCATTTGACAACATGTTAAACAAGTCCTCAAATGCTGAGTGTGGCCTATGTTTTATCTAAAGAATAGAAAAGACTTGCCTGCAAACATATACATGGGTAAAAAATAGTTTTGAATGGTCATGAGGTGTCATATTCAGGAAGGCAATGAAGGGGTAAGGTACCAGAAACTGGAGGCAGGCTGAGGACAAAGGAGCTGCCAAGTCATTGTCTCTCATTGGAGTAAATTCTGGCTGTGAAAAGAGTGGATGACAAGTGTGAAAGTCAATAAATCAGGTGATTTCTAAATGTCATATATTCCATAGCAAGGGCATGTTATGCACCTGAAGATTGAATAGTTAATGAAAAATGAATACCCACCCTTCACCACTCCTGGCCCGCCACCCCCCGCCCCCAATTTTTCTACTTCTATTGGATCTCTTGCTTGTAGTGGATACTAATAGTCTTGAGCCTAGGGTTACAGGGTTTCTTAAATGTTCAATTGTTCAAAATAACTTGAAACTGAATTCAGTGTCTCAAACATTTTTCAAAATAAGTCCATTAGAGCCTAGAATTGGGAATGCACCCTTGTTATTCTATATAGCTTAATGTAATATCTGGATATGTTCCAGAGTATATTGGTAGGATAATTAAAAAATATTGGGCTGTGCAACAGTGACTCAGTGGCAGATTTCTTGCTTGCCATGTCGGAAACCTATCAATATATATATTGATATGTCCCTTTAAGGGACTGGGGGAATAAAATGAAGCTATTCAACTTTCCAACCTAGGAAATCCCTGATTATCTCTTAAATATTAGGGACCCCCAAATTAATAAAACAAGTCCTAGATCTTGAGGATTGCTTTTATTAAATTTTCCTTCTGTAGTGGAAAGGTAAGCCTACCTATACTATAGTGATGCCAAAGAGTTACTTTCAGAGAACCTCTTTTGTTGCTCAGATATGGCCTCTCTCTAGGCTTAACTCTCCATGTAAATTCATTACCCTCTCCACTATGTGGGACATGATGACGAAGAGTGTAAATATCACCAGTAACATGGGAAATGACTCCCAGTGATGAACTTGATCCTGGCACCATGGGACCGACAAGACCTTTCTGACCGAAAGGGGAAAAGAAATGTAACAAAATAAAATATCAATGGCTAAAAGATTTCAAAGAGAGTCAAGAGGCTATTCTAGAGGCTGTTCTTTTGCATGCTTCAGTTAGATATTGCTAATTACCATGATGCCAAGCTCCAACCAAATGCATTCCTGCAAACCCTAAAGAATACCCAGAGCTCTATCTGAGACTAGACAAAAATCTCACTAAGTCTATTTTACAGAAAGCTATAATGTCCAGATGATTCCTAGGCCATGTAAGCCCTGAAGTCCAGAGTAACCAATGTCTTCAAGAGCATCAACCAGTTGCATCTCCTACCCCACGCTGTTGATACCCCTTTTCAACATGAAGAAGTTAGAATTGTCATTGCTCAACTATCCCTAAAGATTGGGGGAAGGATCAAAAGAGAAGGAGGAATTGTAACAGAGAAGATAGGATTTAACAAATGAAAAGTATTACTACTGAATCATTTTTAGTCTCCATTGTCTTAGAGCAGCTAAAAGGAAATAACCAAAATGGTGGAACTGTAACCCATACCATACTTTGAAATTTGTTCTAAAACTATTTGTTAAAATGTACTTTGAAATTTATCACTTTTTTTGTATATATGTTATATTTCATAATAAAAAAGATAAAAATAAACCAGTTAAATTTCAACTCCCTTCTATAAGTCTTCAAATTTTTATAATGCTGATAATAAAAAAAACCTGATTTTTTCTTATTTCTTGAAGAAATCCCAAAGGTTCATTGCATTGCAAGAGTCTCAAATGATGTTTTATATATTGTAGACCTGGAGTACTAAAGAGGGGGAGGGTATGAGTAGATGCAAACTTCTTCGTCATTCTTTCCCATTCCAGTAGAAAGTAAACGCTTTCTACTCTCCTATTATATCTTTGACATTTGTTTACATAGAATTGTTAACATTCAATGAGATTTTTTTACCACCTAGTTTCCAGCATTTTCTCTTTGGGAGGTGGCTTATTAATATCAGTAGAGGGTCTTTTGTTGGGAGTAGAAATGTGCCTGGGTGATTTTTCCACAAACAGTGAACAGTTGAGGAAGTTACTCGTGAAACTGTATCTTTTAAAAATATGACTGAGCCAAAGTTAGTAATGATTGCCTGAAGAATCTTAATATAATCTCTGTAGTGACTCATTTTGCTTAAGGACACATAGCTAGGTCTTTATTTCGGAGACCTCTGGTTGCAGTAGCCATTGAAGATCACGTGTGATACTAACTGGGTCAATTGCTATCCTTCACCAAACTCTCACCATTGTTTCATACTTAACCCTTTTATTAGAAGTTATGAATTTATAACAACTCCTAAAAACTTTTACTTTTCTTCAACCTTCATCCTCAAACCTACCACCAAGAATTTTCCCCTAAATTTCAAAAACAATGCTCCCTGTTTTATAGAACTACTCCAGATTTCCACCTCCACAGATCTCTTCATCTGCACATGCCCTTCCTTCCTTTCTACCACACTCAGAGAAGAGAAGTCAGCAACTCTTGTTCAAGGATTTCCTGTAATCCTCTCTTATCCCTTTTGAAAGTTAGTTCCATCAGTAGATACTAGCATCCTTTCTTCTTTTTTCTCTCCTTAATATCAGTCTCCTACTTAAGGTTTCCTTCTACTTTCAGACTAAAACAGTGTCATCTAATTAGTCTTTCAGCCTCCAGTCTTCCTTTTAATATTATATCCATTTTTGAAAACTGTTGATTACAAATGACAGAGATTGATCTCTGTTTAGCTTCAGTTGGCTCTATCCAGGGGTTCAAACAATGTCATCAGAACACTTAATACCTCAGATCTGCCTTCTCTTTTGACTTCATTCTCACATATGTGACAGTTAAATGTGGTTTATCACCTACTTTGAGTTTATACTGTTCTTATGGCTTATGGTCTCAGAACAATGTAAGTTAGAACACTAGCTGCAGCCACAACTTCAATGCCCCAGAATGACTTTGAGTGGTCCTACCTGCATATGTCCACATCAAAATCTCCTGGGTCGAGGAACATGAAGAACTTCAAGTAGCCTGTCAGTTCCTATGGCAGGGATAGTAGGACACATGATTGATCATCCCATTAAAATCGAATGGATTGAGAGTAGAGCAGTTCCAAAGAGAAACGCTGAAAAACAAGAAAACATATTTTTTATTGAGGAATATTAGAAGATATTCAATATCTGATCCAACAGAGACTTCTCACTCTTTTAGTCCTTTTATAAATATTGACTCCCTATTATAAATTGTGTTATAAACAAACTACTTACCTGGATTTCAAAGCCCTTTGCAGTATAGATCTTACTTACATTTTTTTTAAAAACAATTTTACTGATATATATTATATTGTCATATACCATATAATCATCCAAATTGTGTAACAGTGATTCATACTATCACCATATGCACACCGTATAGCTGTGCATCCATCATCACAATCTATTTTTGAACATTTTCATCATCTGAAAATAAAATAATAATAAACATAAAAATAAAATTTAAAAAACACCCTGAATATCCCATACCCTTCATACCCCTATTATTCATTTATTTTTGTCTTTTTTTTTTTTCTTACTTATCTGTCCATATACTAGATAATGGAAGTGTCAGTGGCAAGATTTTTATAATTACATGGTCATACCTTAAAAGCTCTGTAGTTATTCAATCTTCTTCAAAAGTTAAGACTATTAGATTACAGTTCAACAGTTGAAGGTTTTTCCCTCTAGCTACTCCAATATATCAAAAACTGAAAAGAGTTATCTATATACTACACACGAATAATCTCCAGAATGACCTCTTGACTCATTTTAAATATCTCAGCACTGAAACTTTATTTTATTTCATTTATTTCCCCCTTTTGGTCAAGAAGTCTTTCTCAATCCCCTGATGCCAGAGCCAGACTCCTCCCCAGGAGTCATGTCCCATATTGTCAGGGAGTCATGTCTCCCCTGGGAGTCATACCTCACTAGGGGAGAGAACAGTGAGTTCATCTGCAGAGTTAGCCTAGAGAGAGAGGCCACATATGAGCAACATAAGAGGGTCCCTGGGGGTGACCTTTAGGCATACTACTCAGAGGTAGGCTTAACTTCTCCTTTGCAGGAGTAAATTGCTTAAGGGCAAGCCCCAAGACTGGGGACTTGGTGCATCAAAGTGGCAATCCCCAATGATTTGAGTATATCAGGTCTTCCCCAGGTGGGGAAGTTTAATATTTCCACCTGCTTTTGCAAATACTTTTTAGTCTTCTACTATATTACTCTGGGATGTATTGGGGCATCACACCAACCTGTACAAACCAACAAGATGTCACACCCTGTTCAAGGTTTCATTTGGTTATGGTGTTCAAATAAGCTGACCATACAAGTTAAATTAGATAATGTCTGACAGAAAATTTAAATTTTGCACCAAATAAACATCTCTTCCTTTTGTCTCACATAGAAGTTGAAGTTTTAAAATACAGTCAATATTAATATCATTTTCACCCTTTAGTCTGATTTACCTTAGTCCTACCCAAATCACTTTCATTCATATCTCTAATTGAAATCTGATAAATGTCTCAGTGTTTTTATCAGTTGCTGTATGGGGTAATGCTGACATTCATAGCTGCAGAACCCTGGGCCTCAGGTGTCACAGAAATAACCAAAGTTCCAGGGAAATGCGAGGTTATGCACACAGAGCCCAGCAGCTCAGAATTTAGAATTAGCAGTTACGTCTCTAGATGTGACTGCTATAAGATCTTACAATCTAAGAAACTTTACAGTAGACCTTCATCTGATAATTTGTGCTCTCAAATTCAATTTTCAGAGTTTCCACACTGTAGTTAATCCATATTAATGAGGGGTTAGAATATTTGTCTTTTTACTTCTGGCTTATTTCATTCAACATACTGTTCTCAAGTTAATTCACCTAGTTGCATGCCTCACAATACCTTACTTTCTAATTCATCTTTAAATACCTTCTGAAATTATCTTTGGACAGAAGCTGAGCCATCTTCCCTTTTTTTACTCTCTCTCTTTCTTCTGTTTATTCTATTTCCTTTTTCTGGGACTCAGCTATTCAACTTCACTATTAAAATTCACATTTTTATTTCATTAAAATATTTAATTCTATTGCAATTGTGTCATCAGGAAAAGAATACTGCTACATTCCATTAATTTGTGTTTGATAGACATAGTCACTTTGGTGTATCATTTTTAGCTTCCATTGAGATCCTTTCATATTTTTATTAGTGTCTGTGATTCTTTGATCATTTTTATTGCTCTCTTGATATTTTCTAAATTCTTTTAGTAATGAGATACTCAAATATATCCTCTTGTGTTACAAAGTATATTAATTTTATTGAGAACTTTCTACCTTCTGAAAATGATCTTGCATTTTGCCAGTTTATTACTTTTTCAATTATTTTGCTAACAAATCTTTATTTGCAAACAGAGAGCATGCTAATTATTTCCCTTCTTTCCTCATCTCAGTAAGTGCTAGAATTTTTCCATGTGTCTTACTGAAGTTAGAAAAATTATTAATTTTAAATAATAATAACTTAACAATTTTATTAATATTAATAATTTTAAATTATTTATTAAAATTAATAAATAAAATAATTTAATAATTTTAAATAGTAATTTAAATGATAATTTAATAATTATTAATTTTTAAAATAAGTATTTTAAAATTCTACCTGCTATAAATAAACTCATTATTTTTCCAACATAATATATGTAATAGATACCAGAATTCTGAAGTCTAAGTTATCTCATATACGTATTTTGTATATTTTAAGTAAAATGTTTTCCAAGTGGCTTGTTTCCCTATATTTTTTACTTTTTAAAGATTGTTTATCTTTCATTTTTGCCTCAATAACTGTCTTTTTATCTGCATAGAATGAAGCCTTTATTATAGTAGCCAGTTTTATATGTAGAGAGAAAATACTGAAAGAAAAGGTCTGCCTGAGTTTTAACCTTGACTTGGCTTTTAATTTCCTACACAGCCATGAGCTAATCACTAATTGATATCAGTTTTATTATCTGTAGATTGGACAATAATAACTGAGATTTTGTCAAATAAATTTTATAAATAAATATGCAAGCTCATTAAATCTATAAAACTATCCTCAACTGGAGTTGTAATAATATTTGTGAATTTTGCAAGCTAGCTAGACAAATATGCAGTTTACTTGAAAGACTGTGATATAGAAAGTTAAAGAAAACTAATTTTATGATAAATTAGCAATTTCATGTATAAATATTTTTTATTTTTGGCAGTCTCTATTTCTTTCATGATCTAATAATGGTGTGGAAATTACATTCGAGATTTTATCCCCCTTCTTGTTTTTGTCTTCTTTTTCCCCTTAGGCTTGACTATTTCCTTTCTTGAAGTCAATTCCTCTCCAACAAACTTTTCAAATTAGTTTTTAGTCCATTTCAACTTTACTGTTATCTTCCAAACGGTTCACTTTCTTGTCAAAAATGTAATTATTAATCTAGTTCTGGGACAGTATTTTTAACTTTCCATTACCGTCTGTTCTCCCACTGGTATGCTCAGAACAAGCAGTCATTTCATTGTTTCCTCTATGTACAATTTCCTTTAGGGTCAAAATGATGGATCTAAGTTTTATGCTTTTTCTTTTTCTATAACATACCAAGTTGAGTTATATTCTTTCTTTCAAGGATATAATCCCTCAGTAGTCATTTGGGTGTTATTTTGTGTGTCCTCTCTCCAAGTTTTATCCTCTTATTTTTACATTGCTTTGTTCTTATTCTTGCAGAGTTTATTCAAATAAATCAGAAACTCTCGTTTGTTACATGTCCTTGTTTCCTCTCATCCTTGCCATTTACAATGTATTTCTACCTAGATTATTGCAACTGTCTTCCAACTGATCTCCTTTTCCCAAGTTTTCTCTTTTACGGTCTGTGATGCATAGATTCATCATCCATCCATAAACCTCTGCTCTGTGAAAAATGTTTCTGCAGTGGGAAGAATGGGGGAACTTTGGAGCTAGAGAGACCTGGCTCCATCTATCTGGGACCGTGTGTTTCAGTTAACCTCTTTTTTTGCCTATTTGCTCTTTTTAAGAGCTATCCGTAAAATGGGGATCATAATTTCTATCTCATAGTGATTTATGAGAATAAATAAGGTAAGAATGTACATATGCATGTTTGTACACCTCCAGAATATTATGAGTACTCTGCAAATATTATTGCCCTTTCTTTAGAGTCATTAGAAAAATGATAATTTCTTCATCCACTAATGAAAACATTTTATAATGTGACCCAGAGGACCTGAGGATGTGGTTTTCTTCTTCTGCCTCCTGATGTGCTACAAACACTAAAGTTATTTTTAAAATATATTTATTTCAATCAGAACCCAAATAACTTCCTCATATAGTGATTGGATGATTCAGCACTTAAGTCCCTTAATTGTTGTTTTTCCTGTCCATCTTTTTATATATAATCTTACAATTTATTTGTAGAAGAAAGAGGATCAGAGGGCTATAGTGTTTGCCACAGCCTGCGTTTTGTTGATTGCTTCCTCATGATAATTGGGTATAGAATCCTGGACAGGTTCAAGTTTGAATTATGTTGACAAGACAATTTCATATCAAGTGGTGTATTCTTCCATGGAGAGACACAGACTTGATCATCATTGACTAGATCTGTTCATTGAGCAGGACAGTGGATTTCCACTCTTCTAATCCTACCATTCCTTTTTCCACTCTTTAGCTGAGATACTTTTATGAAGAGAAGTATGATATTTGGTTATCCAGTGGTAAAGTTTGTACAGGAAAGAAATAAATTCTGGTTCTTCCATTTTATTTACAGTGTTCAAAATGAGATTTATTTCCTAGCATCCTTAACTACTACACTATTAGCATTTATGACCAGGTAATTCTTTGCTGTAGAGGGCTGTCCTAGGCACTATAGACTATTTAGCGGGGTCATTGGTCTCCACCCACTAGATGCCAATACCACGGATTTAAGCATATTGGATGACTTAATCTAATGTTCTTAATGCCTTTACTGATGCTTTCAATTAGACTATCTTCTACCATCGGAGTTTTTCCAGGTCGATGGCCTCCTTTCTATCTAATATGACAAAATACTACAAGTTCAGCTTGTATAATTCTTGCTCCAGTACTGGAATGAGATTTTTATCCAAGTAACTCTCTATTCCTATAGGAGGAAATGTATTGCAAGGCAATGATATGTGAATTTGCAGTATTTACTGCTACTTGATTTGCCATTGTTTGTAGGTGCTTTTATGAGATAAGTAGTGTATGTATGGATGTAGTCTGTGTGTGTGTAGATCTGTGTGTGTGTGTGTGTGTGTGTGTGAAGGATAAATATACAGTGAATTCAAAGTGATACATTAAGTTCAAATTCAGGATTTCAAGATTTTTACCTAATGGCCATAATTTTAAACCTATTTTCTCTCATATCAGGAATCCCTGTTGTCAGCAACTCTGTAAAGATAGATACCTATAGGAGAAAGATGCCTCCTTTCTCCTATAGGTAACTTTAAAAAATGTGAGATGAGAAACGCACATTTTTAAAATATGTATGTATATTTTTTCTTCTTCCTCCTGATGTGCTACAAACACTGAAATTATTTTTTTAAATATATTTATTTCAATCAGAACCCAAATAACGTCCTCGTATAGTGATTGGATGATTCAGCACTTAAGTCTGAATAAAATATATTTATTTATTTATAGGACCTCCAATTTAAATGCATAGTAATATGTTTTAGATTCTTTACTTTTATTTCTATTTAATGCATTCTGAAGCTTGTTCTGCAGTGGTTTATAGAGATTTTTTTCCCTCTTTTTCTCCCTGTTTGTCTTCCCTCTTTCTCTCTTAAAGCCACATAATACTCTGTGATGTGGGTAAATCTCAGTCAATTGCCCCAAACTGGCACAGACAATGGTCTATTGCTATCAGAATTATGGTAAGATGCTTTTGTAGATATAGATAAGATTATCACATAAAATTTATAAGGAAAGACAACGGAGCTAGAGTAGCTAAAATAATTTTGCAAAAGAATAATGTGAGAGAAGCAACCCACCCCATTTCAATACTTATTATACATTTAAAGTAATCAATAGTATGTGGTATTCATAGATGGACAGATACATAAATCAATGGAGTGGAACTGAGGACCCAGAAATAGATCTACCTAGAAAAGTGATAGCACATAAATGTGCGAAAAAAAGAACCTTGACTCAAAACTTGTATCTTATACAAAAATTAATTAAATAAGCTCAAACATAAACCAAACTTTCAGGAAAAAAATAGGATAAAATCTTCATGATATAGCAATAGGCAAATCCTTAGACTTAACGCTCAGAATGATGTTCATAAAAAGAAAAATTATTAAATGGACCTCACCAAAATTCAAATGCTGGGGATGTGAAAGATAATATGAAGAAAATGCAAAATCTCACTACAGTCTTGGAGAAAATATGTGCTAAGAACATATCTGACAGAGAGTTATTATCTAAAAAATTTAAAGAACTCTCAGAATTTAACTGTTAAAACACACAATTAGAAAATAGGCAAATAATATGAGCAGGTGTTTGAACGAGGAGGACAAATGGAAGGAAATAAACGTGTGAAAAAATGTTTAACATAGCAATCAGGAGAATGTAAATGGAATCAAAATTGAGATACCACTACACAGCTATCAGAACGTCTAAAATAAAAATAATGTAATATAGTGACAATATCAAATACTGGCAAGGATGCAAAGGGAATTAGATTACTTCTATTTTGTTGACGGGAATGTAAAGTGGCAGAATGACTCTAGAAAGTTTTCTTGAAAAATCTAAGCATTCAACTACCATATAACCCAGCAATTATACTCCTGGACTTTTAGCCACGGAAAATAAACTTATATTCATACAATAGCATGATTATATAATAAAAATACATATAAATAGTATAGGAACTTTACTTATAATAAAAACTCTACACATTGAAAACAATCCATATGCTCTTCAATGGGTAAATGGTTATACAAAGAGTGGAACATCCATACCTTGAAATATTCCTCAACAATAAAAAAGTACAAACTACTGATACACAAAACAATCTGAATGAGTCTCTAGAGTATTACACTGACTGAAAAAAGACAATCCCAAAGAGTATATAATGGATGATTCTATTTATATAACATTCTTAAATGACAAAATTTTAGAAATTGAAAACAAATAAGTGGTTGACTGGGGTTAAGGAGAGAACAGGTGCAGGAGAGAAATTGGATGTGTTTATAAATGGTCAATATTAGAGACCCTCGATTTGATGGAAATGTTCTGTGTCTAGACCGCATCAAGGAAGGTATGGTTGTGATATCACTGCAGGAAACTGGGCAAGGGCTACAACAGATCTCTCTATATTGTCTCTTACAACTTAATATGGATCCACAATTACTTTGAAATCAATATTTTAATTAAAAATAGTAAAACCTAGGATTACATTTACCATATCCGGATGACCCTAAATATTTACAAATTTTCAAGTTCTACCACTTTTACGTCTGGTAAGTTTGACTGATACATAATTCTTTTTTTTTGTATAAAAACCCTGCTTTAGGGTGGGCAGCAGTGGCTCAGTAGCAGAGTTCTTGCCTGCCATGCTGGAGACCCGGGTTTGATATCTGGTGCCTGCCCATGTATAAAAAATAAAAAAAAACAAAGCCAAAATCTTGCTTTATTTTGGAAATATCTATCAATTATCCATATCTGTGGCATTGGTGGAGTAGTGTTGTTGTTTTTATTTCTCTTCTACTATTATTAGAAAGGAAACATGGCAATGCTAACAATAAAACTATAATTAATATAATCTTATACACAAAGAAAATATCTAGTCTGAAGGTTATTTACCCTTCAGACTAGATATTCTTAGCTGATATTCTTAGCTGATACCCTAAGAATCAGCTGCTGCAATCTGGCTTTTTCACTGAGTATGCTACCTTTTATTGAAATTTCCTTAAGCAGGACTTTAGAAGCTGCTAAGGTTAATCTGTTTTCCACTGTCCCATTGGTATAAATGTTTGCTAACTTTGTTTACAAGTTATGCAGTCTATTTAATCCATCCCTAAGAAAAGTAGGAACTGTTCAAGTTGTTCAAGTTCAACCAAAAGGCAGGTTCCATATGAAAACAAAGTCTGCTCCATAGTTGAAATTTCCTGAGTTGAGACCAGTAATAATGGCTTAGGGTTGACAGTTTGAGAGCTGTTCTGTCATTTGGGATGCATATCTTGTGTCTGTAAATGATGGCATTAGACAAGAATACATCAAATCAAGTGAGCCACAGATAGATTGTTATGAATTTTCCCCTTGAACAATGTTATGATAAATTCACACAATAGCATTTGATTTTTTTCCCTCCCTACCAGGAAGATCAAGCAAAGAAAATGAGTTTGCCCTTCATTCTTTGAAGCTTTTTGATGCGTGACAGCCACAGGCTGGTGATAAGAATTAAGCTCCACACTTTAAATGAGCAATAAGCCCATTTTTAAAGCTCTCTCCTTTAGTGCTCCAACCTGCTGCTTATATGGTTTTTTTCTTTCTTTCTCTTTCTCTACTTCATGTTATTTTATGGAGAAGAAATGCATAAAGAGGTCAATAAAATGATTAATACAGTTTTCATTTCTAATCCTTCTCCTAATCATAACATATTAGCATATTGAAAAAATCTAAAGCCACTAACAATGTTTCTTTTGAGAAGATTAGAAGGAAACATCTAGCTTTGACTCCTGAAAATGCTTGTTGTCATTATATTAAAAATAATGAACTTTTCCTCAGAAACGATTTCTTCAGCATCATGTGTACAGAACTACACCAAACATCATACTTTTGGTGTTTTGCAAAATATATTACCAGAATGCTGCTATAATATTTATTATTATCAAATAGTATAACATATACAACGTCTAGAAGATGCAGAATTTTTTTTTTAAATTACTTAAAAAACCATAAAGCTAAAACTGCTAAAGATAAGACTTAGTTGAGACCATTAATTTTACCGATGTCTGCTTGGGATTTAATTTGTATCACTGTTTTGAAGACTGGGGATACAGAAGTAACAAACAGGCACAACGCCAGCCCTTGCAGATTTTAAATTCCAATAAGGAAGGCAAGCAGTAAAAAAATAAAATAAAATGCAATGGTAATGATAATAAAAATGCTTATATTTCATTGTTTCTAAGACAAATTATTTTCGCTTAAGTTTTTTAACTGAGGACATGTCTCTCAATTGTTGATAAGAGCACCTCTGTGCTGGTTTAAAAGGACATATGCCCCCTAGAAAAACCATGTTTTAATCAAAATCCCATTTCATAAAGGTAGAATAATCCCTATTCAATACTGCATGTTTGAAACTATAATCAGATCATCTCCTTGGACGATGTGATTTAGTCAAGAGTGGTTGTTGAACTGGATTGGGTGAAGACATGTCTCCATCCATTTGGGTGGGTCTTGACTGGTTTACTGGAGTCCTATAAAAGAGAAATCATTTTGGAGAATGAGAGATTCAGAGAGAGCAGCACTATGAAGCAGAGAGTCCACCAGCCAGGGACCTTTGGAGATGAAGAAGGAAAATGCCTCCCAGGGAGCTTCATGAAACCAGAAGGCAGGAGAGAAGAAGCTAGCAGATGACGCCGTGTTCGCCATGTGCCCTTCCAGATGAGAGAGGAACTCGGACTGTGCTTGCCATGTGCTGTTCCACTTGAGAGAGAAACCCTGAACTTCATCGGCCTTCTTGAACCAAGGTATCTTTCCCTCGATGTGTTTGATTTGGACATTTCTATAGACTTGTTTTAATTGGGATATTTTCTCAGCCTTAGAACTGTAAACTACCAACATATTAAATTCCCCTTATTAAAAGCCATTCTGTTTCTGGTATATTGCATTCTGGCAGCTAACAAAGAAACTAAAACAACCTCATACCAATTTATTGATTTTCTTTCCTTAATGCTACATGAAATAATTATGTTTTCATAATTTATAGTATATTAGATTTGATACTGTACCTGATAATGATAAGTCCAATGAAGAAAAGTATAGGGGGTAGTGTGTCAGCTCAAAGTGCTAGAGAATGACAGGAGTTTTGACTATTTAGGATCCAGTTATCAGAGCATGTTTCTCTAAGAGATGGACTGAATGGAGTGAGGCAGCAAAACAAGTGGGTATCTGGGGAGAGTGTTCCAGGAAGAGGGATAGCAAATGCCAGATCACAAAGTGAGCTTGTGCTGGCGTGTCTTCTTAAACAGCAAGAAGAATAATGTAAAAATGAGTTTTTTTAGCATGTGGTAGGAGCAACATTGTGCAGGATCACAACAGAAATATTGTATTTTATTGTGACGCTATCGAAAGCCAGTGGAGGTTTGCTATGGGGAAATGACCTGATCTTACATGCACTTTTAAAGGAACAATCTGATTGATGTCCGCAGCATTGACTGTTGGGGTAGGGGTAGAAGTAAGAGTGGAGGCAGGAGTCTGAGAAGGACTTTGTTGCCTGAGTCCAGATGAGAGCTATTGGCATCTTGGAATAAATCACTAGCTGTAAGCAGCCATTTGATTTGAAAAATATTTTGAAGGTAGAGCTTACAATATTTGTTACTTGGAAGTCTCCATGCAGGTGAAAATATTCGTATTGTGCTTTTAGAAGTGACTGAAAGGGTTAGATAGAATGTGGTGGCCTAAGAGTGGGACTTTTTAAATAAAATATCTATAGGTGGAACATTTCTTATTAGTTGGGACTTGAGAATGATCATGGGAGTGGGTGGCTGACTTGGGACGTGGGGACTCTGTCATTGTCTTCTTTCAGTCCCTGAGACCTACTTTCCATCATTCTCCTCCAAGCTCTGAGCTCTGTACTGGAAGGCTGAATTCATCAATGAAGTCCTTTGCCCAGTGGCTTCTCATGGTATTAGTGGGGATCAACTGCGGTTGATCAGAGAGGGAACAGGGTGAGGTAGGGATATGTAATCTCTTGGATCACATTCTTTTGGGTTGCCAAGTCAGTGGCTCTTATCAGATGGTCCATTCTACATAACTCTCTCTGGTAACAGCTCACTAGCCATAACCCTTGCACGTTTAGGGGTTCAGTATCAACCCTTAAAGTTTTCTTAACCCCAATCACAAATATTCCCAATATTCTCTCCTGCAGGATATTGATTGACAGATAGAATTATAAAGGAGTGTCCAGGTGATAAATCAAAGATACAGATGTGTTATCTATTGAAGTTATTTGTTCCTCTATTTAGCAGCAAAATAAGGGTCATTGGGTGGGAATGAAGGGGAGAAACAGAAGATGTAGAGAGACAGATCAAACAATTATGTTGAGATTTAACATAAAAGAAAAATATTGTTTTACTCATTCTTGGGGGTTGGAGAAGTGTATCATTCAAACAGTATTCAAAAATGTCATTTAAATTATACTATTTAGAAGGAAATATTTATATTTCATATTTAGGCCTGAAATATTTTGAAGTATCCATCCAAATGGAAGATAATCACATATTAAATGTCAGGAGGATACTCTTTGTTTTAATATTGTCTTACATGGAATAAAGAATATTGATTTAACTAGATCTCACAATGTCCTTAAAGAGATTAAAGACAAAAACCATAAAATCACCTTGATCTTAATTTTTGTGATTAACTATATGAACATCTACTGGTAATTAGATAAATTTTGCATTAAGTATTTTGATCTGAAAATGAAGTGGAACTTTAAAAAGAAAATGTGCTTAAGCATGCCTATAGATGAAATATTTGAACAGTTTTATTGTCATGAATAGGAAAGGCTCTAAGGTACATTTACTGTGATGGTTTTGTCTAAAATTCTACATTTAGAAAAACTCAAAGGCATTTTTACATAATTCTAAGATAATGTTAAAAAGCCTTAGAATTCTGTAATGAATCCTTAGATGATGTAATAAAATATTCTCCTAGGAGATGCCAAGAATGGCTTTCAGATTCCTTTGGTTTATGGGAAAGCAGAAGAACCACTCAAAGTTTTGCCACCTAAAAGAAAATCTTTGTGTCTCCAGTGGAGATGCTTTGCCTTTTAACCATCTCAAGTGATGAAGAACCGATTAACTCAGTGCAGAGAGAAACTTCGAGGTTAACTCAAGAAGCAGAGCATGAAGGAATTACCAGCCCAAAGGGCCTGACTGAGCCACCAATGAAGAACCAACATTGCTGCCCTGGATTCATACCGTGAAACATCTGCTCTTATCTCTTTTAAGTGGAAAAATTAAAAGCCAATGTAAGCCTGAATTTAGCGTCAGGCAAGTAATAAAGGAAAAATAGTGCAAATATTCTTTTGTTTTCTACTGAGTAATTATATATTAAATGTCAAATGGCTATCTGATTGTTTGAAACATTAAGAAGATGCCCTCTTTCATGTAACAAGTTATCATAGGGACAGAGGAAAAGTAAAGCAAGAGATGTAATACGTGATAAATCTAAATTTTGGAAAGCCCTTGGGTAATATATTACCTGCCATATAAAGAGCTGAACCAATAAACAAGTTTGGCCAATTGTTTTCAGTGGGAATGAGGTAGATTAGGTGAAAACAGGAGAAAATTTATGTAAAAATACAATTTTAACCCATGTACTAGGAATAAGGGAAAATATCCTACTAAAAAAGGCACTGGAGTGAGGTTAAGGAAGAGGCAAAATGAGTGCAGTTTAAATAGACTTTTTACAAACTAAAAGAGATGCACTGGCTTCCAAATAAAGAGCCTTGGTTTGCTGATGAAGTTGGTAAACATACAAACTGGAATAAAAATGCGGCACATTAAAAAGACCGGTGAGAAAAGAGGATAGAGGAAAATCCTAAGTATCCAAGGTTGCAGCATTGCTGTAGGACAAAAAGGGATACTGAGCAGTAGGCAAGGTTGGCATTGGCCCAGATATTGCATCTGCAAATGGATATAGAGATTGAGATAGACTGAATTTTAACTGTTATAAAGACCTGTACCCCAACGGTATTATAAAATTCTGAATCTACTTCCTCTCTGTATCCCATGGAGAGAATCAGTATAGTGCCTTTCTTGGTGTCTGAACAATATTGCCACTTTTTTTTTTAACTTTTTAAAATTGTATAATATAACATATATACAAAGCAAAGGAAGAAAAAAGCAAGTAGTTTTCAAAGCACTCTTCAACAAGTAGTTACAGGACAGATCCCAGAGTTTGTCACGGGCTACCATACCATCATCTCAGATGTTTCCTTCTAGCTACTCCAGAACATAGGAAGTTACAAGGCATAAATATTTTTTATCATCACAATTGATTTTTTTTTCTTTTTTGTGAAGAATAACATATATACAAAAAAGCAATAAATTTCAAAGTACAACACAACAATTGTAGAATAGCTTTCAGAGTTTGGTGTGGGTTACAATTCCACAATTTTTGGTTTTTACTTCTAGCTGCTTTAAGATGCTGAAGACTAAAAGAAATATCAATTTAACAATTCAGCAATCATTTTCATTAGTTGAATCCTACCTTCTCAGTATAACTCCACCGTCACCTTTGATCTATCTATCCCACTCTTTGTGGGGTATTTGGTCTATGCCATGCTAAATTTTTCATGTTGTCAGGAGCTGTCAATAGTATGGAGTAGGGAAATGAAACTAGCTTATGTTCTGAAGAGGCTGGGTCCTTTAGGTTTCAGGACTTGTCCAAGGACCCATCTGGCAGTTGTAGGTTTCTGGAAAGTTACTCTAGTGCATAGGATGTTTATAGAATCTTATATATTGCCCTAGGTGTTTTTTAGGATTGGCTGGAATGGTTTTGTTGGAGATTGGCAGGTTATGATAGGTAGCAATGCCTCTCTGAAGGTGGCATAAGAGTGGCCTCCAGAGTAGCCTCTCGATTCTATTTGAAATCTCTCAGCCACTGAAACTTTATTAAATACATCTCTTTTTCCCCTTTTGGTCAGGATGGAATAGTTGATTCCATGGTGCCAAGACTGGAATCATCACTGGGAGTCATCTTCCATGCCACCAGGGAGACTTTCACCCCTGGATATCATGTACCACATCGGGGGAGGGCAATGATTTCACTTGCAGAGCTGGTATTAGAGAGAGTGAGGCCACATCTGAGCAACAAAAGAGGTCCTACAGAAGTAACTCATAGGCATACCTATAGGTAAGCTAAGCTTCTTCACTACATACATAAGCTTCCCAAGAGTAAGCTTCAAGATCAACAGCTTGGCCTATTGATTTGGGTGTCCCTAATATTTGACCCAGTATCAAGGGTTTCCTGATAATAAAGTTTAATAATTCCATATTTTTTCTCCCATCCATCAAGGAAATTTGCCAATACTATTTTTATTATCTGCTTAATATACTGTAGCATTTATCCAGGTATTACATTAAATTATACAGGATTAAAGACCCTCGTTCTTATTCTGGGCTCCCTGTGTTTCAATTCTTTAAATGAGCTATACAGACAGATTGAGTTAGATTATGTGCTACTGAAAATTTAGGTTCCGGACACAATAAACCTTTCTTCCTTTGGTCTCAAAGAGTAAGTGTGGTTCTAAAATATAGACAATGTCTTCCTTACCCCTGTGTTCTGAATTACCTTAATCCCAACTGATTGGCTTCGTTCTTGTCTCTAAATACTCAGTTATACATATATAAAACAGCCTCTCAAAATCCAGAAATAATACTTGCAGTTTGGGACTAAATATGTCTACTATAAGGGCTTACAATGTAGGCCCCGTTTTCTTAATAAGAATTTTCTAAAAGAGACCGTTTCTGGCTTCTTTTGCCTCACCAAATGTCCCATGGGTTGATTCACATCATTGTATGCCTCACAATTTTGTTCCTTTTTGTAGCAGCACAATTTTCAATCATATGTACATACCATCATTCACCAATCTATTTCTCAGTCAGTGCATCCTTCAGCCACCTGCATTCATTAGGCATTTTGCATAAAGTCCAAATTCCACAGTCAACACTCAATTTTAGATAAATGTCATTGTTCCCTAGAGAAAGATAACCAATAAATACACCCTCACCAAATAGGAAATCTAAACCTCTCCTTAACTCTTGTCCCTCCCCCCGTTGTTTACCTCTGCTGTTGCTGTGGTAGTGCTAATGGTTTCCTGTTAAACATAGCCCATCGCATGCATTAGCGGTTTTCCCCCTATACACTGGATTTAAACACTCTTTGTACAGGAATCATACCTTTTAAAGTAGTTCTTGAGAGAACTTATTTATATTTCTAGTGTTAATCAGTGGTACACATAGGTCTATATAATCCCTTTCAATCCTGCTCACCTTCAACATAGTAGTATTACTTATAGACCCACTAGAGAACTGCCTTCAGTTCTATCTATTCCCTTACATTTGAGTTCAACCTCATTAGCTAACTGTTCACCCATCTCTAGCTTCTATGTATCTCCAAATCCACTATATGCTGTATTATAAGCCTCCAATTTTACCTTTACCATGGTCCTAAAAGTGGAACCATACAGTATCTCTCCTTTTGTGTCTGGCTTATTTCACTCAGCATCATGTCCTTAATCTCATTGATCTTGTCATGTGCTTCAGGACATCATTTCTTTTTACTGCTGCATGATATTCCATCGTATGTATATACCACATTTTGTTAATCCACTCATCTGTAGATGGGCTTTTGGATTGTTTCCATTGTTTGACTATTGTGAATAATGCTGCTACTAACATCAGTGTGCAAATGTCTGTTTGTATCAATGCTTTAAGCTTTTCTGGATATATACCAAGTAGTAAAATTGTCACTTTTAAATATACTCTCTCTTGTATTATAATGGAAACTACATTTCCTAGAATCCCTTGCTGGGAGGGTTCCTGATCTCCTTGAAGAGCCGAAAACTAGGAGAGGCTCAGACAATGCAGACAGGAAGACCTCAATTTAAATCTTATTTACTAGCTGTTCTACTGTGCAGTGTTCCAAATATTACTTTTTTTTTGAGTTCAAGTCTGTAAAATGGGGTAAATGAAGGAACCTCTCTCTTGTATTTGTGAAAGTGTTACGAAATATTGTAAGATGAAAGAAACAACCTTTATAGACAATATTTTTTTGATAATAGTAATTAAATACCATGTGCCTCTTCTCAGCACTGAAAAAATAAGAAGAAACAAGGGAAATGCATCCTCTGCTCTCATCACACTTAGATTATAATTTAAAATTTGTGTAACATTTATAAAATCATGCATTTACACAGTTGCCAGCACACAGTAAATAGGTACTAAATATTTTCTGTTATTATTAACATTGATAATGATAATGTAATAAAATCTTTCTTACAGTAAGTATTCCCAGATTTTCATGGAAGAAATGATGTTACACAGCTTCCCTTTTAAATTCAACTTTAGATTCCATACTACATGCTACTCTCAGTAGAGTGTATATGGATGTGTGTATGTGTGGGTATAAAATATATATTTTGCTTCAGATTTCACTTATTTTATTAAACAAGTCATATATATAAATGGATATAAATATAGACAAATAATAATTAGCCTGGCACCCTCCGGAGTGGTTCAGTGCACAACCCATTGAGCAGACATGGCAGCTCTGGCTATGTGCATCTCTATAGCTTTTGGTAGATAAGAGGTGGGAGTTAATAACATAGTATGGGTAAGATATAAATGATTATGAAACAGAAAGCCAACATACTTTGTTCCATAGCAATGTTTATTCTGAAAATCTATTTTAACAATTTTTTGAGGTATAATTTATGCAACCTTATGGGGTATAATTTAATATATTAAAATAATTTAAATGTACAACTTGATGAATTTTGACAGATGCATACACCTGCAAAACCTCCACCACAACCAAGATTGAACATATCCATCACTTCCCAAAGTTTCTTTGTGCCCCTCTGCAATCTATCCCTACCTCTATCCCTAACTCCAGGCATTCACTGATTTTCCTCTGTACTTATGTATCAGTGGTTCTGAACTAGGTGTAAGTTTGGTTCCCACGTGACTTGGCAATGACTGGAGACATTTTTGATTGTCACAGCTAGTGATTGAATGTTACTGATATCAGGTGGGTGGAAGCCACGGATGCTGTAAACATTCTACAGTGCACAGAAGCATAGACACTAATAGCCCCAATGTCAACAGCGGTGCTGTTGAAACACCCCATTTTGGATTAGTTCTCCTTATTTAAAAAAATGCTGCATAAATGGAATCATGTAATTTATACTCTTTTGTTTATGTTTTATTTTACTCAACATAATGATTTTGAGAGTCAATCATGTTACTGCAAGTATTCAGAGTTCATCTCCTTTTATTTTGGAGTAGTATGATATGTAACATTTTATTCATCTGTTTACCTGTTGTGAACATTTGGCTTGTCTCCAAATTGGGGCTATTGAGAATAAAGCTTCTATGCATATTTGTGCATAAGGCTTTCTTTGGACGTATGTTTTCATTTTTATTGTTGTGGATAGTTGAGTCATATTTTAAGTATATGTTCAACTTATAAGGAACTGAATTGTTTTCCAAAATGATTATGTATTTTATACCCTGTCAGTAGTTTAGAAGAGTTGTGGTTTCTCTAAATTCTTGTCAACATTTAAAATGTTGCATCTTTTAAATGTCAGCCATTCTAGGTGGTATGAAAATCTATATGCATGAATCTAAATTTTTTCATGATTCTTTCATCATTTTAATTTGAATATTTTTCTGTGATAACATGTTCTCAAAATACACATTTTGGAGTGGTATTTAAGATCCTTAACATTTTTTGCCTTCTAGTGTTATTTCTTTAAAGCACAGCTTCTATCAAGATTTTTGCTATAATCTGAACACTCTGCTTCTCTGGAAGGTCCTAACCATTCAGAGCTGCAGCAGGAAGCACTTCTGGCTGCCGAACTGATTTTGTTATTTTTACTGCCTCTAGGTTCCCTTTTCTCTGAGTGTGAGTGAAAACATTCAATATACAAGATAATTTGAATGTCATTTTTAGGAATCCCAGCTGTCTAGTAGAATTCATTTAGGACTTTAAAACTATATGATGATAACAAAATCAACTTAATTCTAAATTTCAGGCACTGGAAAAATAATTACTATTATTTAATGAAATTCAGAAATAAGAAAAGGTAGTTACTAAAAGCAGATTAAGTGAGTGGACAAAAGTGCTAGGTTCTCAACAGAATTAAGACTTCATTTCTCCATCTAGATTTTGAATCGCCTTTACTTTATTATTCACATCTTTTAAGGGAACTTGCCAGGCCAGCTGTGTGACTTATCAGCTCATCTCATAAAAGATGGTAATATCACACTTTGATGGCAGTTGATTTGACACGTAAACAGCTCGTCATGTTAGGGGCACTTGGTCCTCTAGAGATGATTTTCAAAGGGGGTCACTTGTTTCATTTCTGAATTTGATCAAAACAACCTACTAGTCTGAGTAAATTAAATACTTACCTTTCCATTTTCATGGAATTTCAAAAAAATTTATAAAAGACAAATGTAGTTAACAAAAGTTTTATGAAGACCATTACTTGTTATGACCTTTTTAAGTACATTTACAGTGAGTAGCCTAATAAATTGTTACCTATCTAGTAAATCCAAATATTAATATTACTAATAAATAATATTGATATATGTTTCCCTTGGATTATAATCCAAAGATTCAATTTGAACAGTTCTTTTTCTTTGACCGTCATTAAATATTTGTACCATTTGACCAAAGTCTTTATTTTATGCATTTCAAAAATATGTCTGTAAGAGCTGTTGTATACTTAAATGTTATTAGCAGTACTTCATATTTTGCCATCTCTAATTTTTATTAAAGAAGGGTCTGAGTCATCTTTTTGTTAGAAATTTGACTAAAAAAAAATTAGAACTATCTCTGCCTTATTTTCGGATTTTCATATTTTATTTGTGGCATTTTATAGCTTGAAATGAAACAGGTTTGCTCAAAATCACAATAAAGTTTGACCATTTTTTGTTATAGTTATCCAGTTTTTGAAAAGGTAATGCATATTAAATTTAATTATTTAATTATATTAATAATTACATTTATTTAATTACCTTGTGTCAGACTCACCTGATGTCAGTCAGGTCCACATATATGTAAACTGCCAAGTTTAGTGCAGATCTTGAGTTAGGGATTTCTAACGCAAAAGAATAAAATAAGTTGACAAGAGTTTTAAAAATAATAGTGTCTCACCTTAAAAGTGGCAAAAACCAGAAATAAATACAATATATTATTACCTTGAGTAATCATATGTCATGTTGTTTATTAGGAAGAATCCACTTCAGGTGACATTGAAGAGTTAAATGTGACAGTAGAGTGAGAGAGCTAACATGAACTCATTCCAGCTATCTTTTCCATTAATTAATTTGAAAAGTGATAGTATTAATTTTAAAAGAAAGTTAAGGAAGTCAAGCTAATATAGACACAAAGGGATGTTCTCGAGAATCCAAGTCTGATTTTAGTCATATGCTATTTAATCTATACAACAGGAGACATTCTAATATTAAAAATATGGATTATAAAACATTTAACTCACATAAATTGTGGGATGGAATTCTTAGCAGCAATACAAATTTCAGTAGGAATAAAGTCCTGAATGTGGTAGAGGTATCAGCTTTCTTAGAAGTATAACATACCCTGTTTTTATATTTAATGTTATTTAAAGGAAAAAATTGAATATAGGAAAATACAAATTTGAAACATTTTATCAAGTCTAATTTGAGTTCCATACAATAATCTGTTATGGTTTCTGAGATTTTCACAAATTATTAAAGGTATTTTCAGAATAGTATAGATTCCTATTTACTTACTAGTACTTATACTATATAGACTGTGTTTTGGGTTCAGAGTGATCCAATGTTACTTGAGTAAAATTATTTTGTAGGCAGTTGTGTTCTAAAGATACTAAAATCTTCTGTGACTTCTTTTTTTTTTGGTCAGTTCAATTTAATGAGATTACATTGATGTAGCCTCCAGGTCACATACATACATTAAGGTGTGTGTTCTTTACTTCATTAAACATGCTGTCTTTTACAGAGAAGGAAAGCACTTTGAATTGGTCAGTGATACCATTTTATAGCACACGAACAAGATTTTCCTCTCTATGTCAGTGAATAGGATACCTTTTGCTTTCAGGTTGTGATGTTAAAGTGATATCATAGGAGTCATCTTTATTACTTGAATAAGTGTAATTATAGGAACCACAATCAAAACAACAAAATCATTTCTTTTACCCTTTCTGCTATATGTGACCTAGGGTACAATGATTAAGCTGCACATTCACTCATAAAAGGCGAAGATAAACATTAGCTGGATCAAATATGTGATGTGTTATACGTGATACACAATTAGTGGATACAGTGCTAGGACAAAACAATCAACTTGTTTCTCAAATTTTATAATCAGAAGAAATTCCATTCAGCATAAATAGACAGTATAGGCAATATCTGGTTTTATCATGCAGCTACAATAAACTTTATTAAAAATGTGAATTTATTTACATTTTACCCTTGCATGCAAATTAGCTTCCTATTCTGGCAAATGCATCTGTTTTTATAATTTAAGAATGAGTATGTATTTTAAAAAGAAGTTTTTTTTTTAATGTTCAATTATAAAAAATAAATTGTTCAACAAGACCAAAGAAAGTTGTCATTAACAAGGCAACTTATAGTGTGAGGGAGTTCTCCAGATTTTATAAGTATCCAAAATTAGTTAAGTAATTTAGGTCATACTTTTTTTGTGGGTCCATGTTAGGAGTTTTTCTGCAAAAGCTCTGGTTTCCTTGGAATTAGAGGCAATTGCCACCACCCGACTGGTGGCGAAGACAAGGACACTGGGGAGACTGTCCAAAGCATAACTTACGTGCAGCCAGTCCACTTATAGGTGTTTACCTAAGAGAAATGAAGACATGTCCACACACAGACTTGTGCTTAAATGTCATGGCATTTTATTCTAAATAGTTCCAAAACTGGAGACAATCCAAATGTCTATCAACTGGTGATGATATAAAAATATACGATAGAATACTATTTCTAATAAAAACGAAATTGACTCTAACATGGATGAATCTTCAAAGCATATGTTAAGTGAAAGAAGCCAGACACAAAAGTGTATTTTTTTGCATAATTCCATCTATATGAAATTCTAAAAGAGACAAAACTATAATGAAAGAAGTCAGACTATTGGTTTTCATGAACCAGATGAAGGGAAATGGGATTGACTGCAAAGGGGTATGGGGGAACTTTTGGAGGAATGGAATGTTTTAGACCATAATTTGGGGATTGAGAGCACAACTAGATACATTAGTGAAACTGGTCAAATTAAATAAAACCATTTAAAGTTGATGAATTTTATTGTATAAAATTGTTTCTTCAATTTAACTGATAAACTGTTGGATTGGAATGAGTAACAAAAAATAACTGAAGAATAATTTTTATCTTTTTAATACTTATTAACATTCATAGTAATGTCAAATTACTATGGAAATATATAGAACATCAGAATCAAGAAATGAAGCAAAAGCAGATTTGAAATAACTAGTTTTTTCTAACTAGATTCCCAATGACTTATCTTGATTAAATTCTGTTATTCAGTGTTTTTCAAAATTTACCTTTGTTTTTCTATCTTCTCATTTTTCCAACTGAATTTCCTCCATAGCAAAACTTTTGAAGTATCTTAAAATAATCTAAATTTAGGAATTATAGATATGTGCCTAATACTTTTTAAAAAATTCTTACACTAAGCCTTTTCTGAAAAGTGAATGAGATAGAATAAAATAAATTTTAGAAAAATTTCCCTGTGTCCAAGATTTTTGGTTTCTCCTTCAAATTTAACCTACATCTTATTTGTCCTACTCCGTCAAGAAACTCCAAATACTTATGTACCATTTACTAGATCCTAGAATTATTTTTTGTTGTAGAGAATTCTGAATAGCTAAAACATGAGCTCAGTCCTGAAGGAATTCACAATTTCTTCAAGGAGAATAGCAATATCTAAAATAAGTGAAACAGACAAAAGTTCAGAGAAAAGAAATGATAGTGAGGACAGGAGAGGTCAACAAAGTTTCATCAATCAGGCAGTCATGTGAAGAGTGGGTTATTTATAGGTAGAAATTAGAAGCTATTCTAAGAAATTTGTAGAACATGCAAATTAGAAGACCTGAACCTCTTACGATGTAGGACAGAATCAAAAGTGCTAAATATTTATCCTTAGTGGACTGATATTAGAGTGTACATAATTATTATTTTTCCTTTGACATCACCCTATTTCTTGCTTCTGTATAAATAAAACAATAGAAGAGTATTCAAGAGTGTAGAAGACCAATATTTCCTTCTCTCCCACCTAATAATTGTGGGACTGTAACTATTATTCTTATTTACCATTTTAATACACCTTTACTGTCGCACACCATCATGTATTTCTCCTCAGGGACTGTGAGCTTAAGAGTGCCCATCCCATTTTAGATATGCCCATTTCCCTTTGGAGAATCTCTTGCCAGTCACTGGATCCAGTCTCTAAAGATGAGCCTGTATACTTTCTATGACTAGTCATTTTTCTCCAGGTTAGACTTTCAAGTATCTTGCATTATGAGTTTAATTTTAGAAAACAAATTAGCTGCTAATTCCATAAAATCAGGACATTACAACTTCATTCTTCCACACAAAAAAATGAACATCTAACCAGCCTAATGAATTTTGCTATTTTCAATTATTGTAGTTAAGCAGCAACCATCACGTGATTCAACGCCACACAGTTTGAGTGTTTTTTTTTATAATGTACAGCACATGCACAAGGAAACTATAAATATGTTATAAATATGTAGTGTTATTCTTAATGTATCATAGAAGCTGTCAATAGACTGGACAATAACCAACAGCAGATATCACTGACTTTTTTGTTTTCCATTGAGGAAATTATGTTATCAGTTTTCTAAATGTTTGTGTAAATGTAAAACAGCTTTAGATATTCTTTTAAAGTTGTTTTCGATCCATGCATACAATAGTGGCTGTAATAAAGAGCTCTAAATTTTAATGATTTATAGCCTATTGTTAATGTAATAACTGAAAATAGGACGAAGGCACTGAGACCTAAAATTTCAAAATTTGTTAGCTTTTTATCCAAATAATAGGTACACTTTTAAAAAATACTTATATATGTTGTAACTATAGGCTTTTTTCCTTAGAATGGTTTTAGATTTATAGAAAATCATAAAGACAGTACAGAGTTCCTTTATGCCCCACATCCATTTGCTCCTATGATTAACATCTCCCAAGGTATGTCACATTGGTCACAAAGAATGAATCCACATCAATCCATTAGTAACTAAAGTTCATTCCTTATTCAGATTTACTTAGGCTCCTTTAGGCTGTGACAGTTTATCAGATTTCCTTGTTGTTGATGACCTTGAGAGTTTTGGCAAATACTGGTCACTTATTTTTTTTTTTTTTTTTTTTTTTTTAAAGGAAAGACAGAGAGAAGGAAGGAAGGATAGAAGGAAGGAAGAGAGGAAGAAAGGGAAACATCTTTTTAAACATTTTCTTGTTTTATTGTATTTTGTTTCTCCGTTTTCGTTACATGGGCTGGGGCCGGGAATCGAACCGAGGTCCTCCGGCATAGCAGGCAAGCACTTTGCCCGCTGAGCCACCGCGGCCCGCCCTGGTCACTTATTTTTGTGAAATGTCCCTACATTGTGATCTGTCATTATTGACTGGGGTTATGCTATTTTGTGAGGAAGGATATAGAGGAATTGTAAGTGTTAATGACTTACCAAATGATGTTGGTATAGCTTGGCAATCCTCAGGATGGGTGATTTGCTAAACTAATAAAAATAATAATAATAAAATCGTAATAGCAAACAGATAAAGCTAATATATGCCAGCTGCTATTTAAACACTTTGCATTTGATCTTCAGTGGGTAGGAAATATTTTTATCCACAATCTGGGACACAGATGCTCCAAACAACTTGCTAAAAATCACGCAGATAATATATATTGATGAGGATATTTGAATCTAACATAGACTGTTGATAGACTATTTTCTTATAAGCACTATGCTGTCCTGATAATAGAATATAGCCTTTAAAATAGTAGGAAAATAAAGCAGGTAGTTAATGGAAAATTTTATTGCTGCAGATGATTTTTTGTAATGGATCTGAATATAAAGTATTTTTGTTTTTGTTTTTGATTTTGATTTTTTCCCTTGAAGTATTAGTTATTTGATTTAATAAGACCTTGTGCTATTTCTTAGGAACCTAAGTTGAGTAATCTGAGATCTACTAATCTTTATGATGAAGCATTGCCAAAAAGTTCCTGATTTTTACTCCAATTGAGAAAATGGGTTGTAATAATTTTAAAGGAATAGCCTAGAAATGAAATATTCCAGTTATCTGAATTTTCTAGTGAGCTGAATTTTACTGAAATGTACCTATGTACACACATACCTATTTTTTTCTTTCAAACTTTGTCAAAAATTAAATATATATTTAGAGATATATATCTTAAAGAGAAATATGTATATATTTTTATTTCTTGAAAATATAAATTCCAGAATAGTAAATATACTTTATTCCTTTTTGATGACTCAGGTTCATCTGTGAAGCAGGACTTCATTCTTCAATTTTATCTATTCATTTTAGAAATTACAGTGCAGTGGAGTTATATTTTTAAAGTCTACAGTGAACATAAATTCCACAATAAACCAGGAACATCTGGTCAGTACAGATTGTGAGCCTAATAGGACAACTCTGTGAGAATTACTTCACAGGCACACTGAAATACTTCCCTCACTAGGCAAAAAGTCAAGATTCCTGCTGAGTTCAGGGATTATGAAGTTTTGACCTAGGTAAAGTTTACTATTAGAGTAATGTATATACATTTAGGAATCAAATGACTGCAACCAAGAAAAAGTAAAGAAAGTAAAATTATAGTAAGATAGCAAGATTGCCATAATTGAGTTGCTGCTAATTAATTCTAGAAAATAAAACTGCGTCGTAAATACTTCTCTTATTCTGAAAGACTTTCATTATTAATTTGGCCCTTCTGTTTATTTTCTATGCATTTGGATGTAACACATACAATTCCTCTATATCCTTCCTCACAAAATAGCATAACCCCAGTCCAATAATCGCGAAAAAATCTTATGAGATTTACAAAGAATATCTACAATTTTCAAGTGACTAGTCTCCTAATATATTTTAACATTCATGTGGAATCATGTATATCTGATTTCCAATTTGGAAATCCACTGAGGTGGAAGTGGCCTGTAGTTTTGATGCATATTTCAGTTGATTTGACTCATAGTAGTAGAATCACTGGAAGTCAGGAACCCATTATGTCAGATCTTATGCCAGGCTAGATTTCTTTTGCTGAGATACATGACATCGTTGGTTCTGAAATTTCATATCCAAATGAGACCTTTTAAATCCCAAATCAGGTTACTAGAGCAGCACAAAAATGAAGGAATTTGGCCAAGTAAGTAGAGCCCTACTAATATAGGTGATTACAATAAATGCTCTCTGAGGCCCAGTCTCATAGTTTTCTAGTACAGCTGGGTGACACCGCAAATAGAATCCTGAATTCTAACAGCACTTATAAATAATTTGGACATTGCTGAAATTGAGTTTTATACTTAATACTCTCATGGTCTCTATGCAACAGGTGAGATGAGTAGCTGAAACAGTTCATTTCTGTGGTTACAGTTTTATGAATTTCTAGGATCTGGTGGTTTCACACCAGATCCACAAAGAGGAAAGAAAACGTTTTTAGACAGAATTCCTGATTCATCTTTAGTTTTGACATCTTTAAAAGCATCTCATTTTCGTATTTGTCAAATTAGTCACATTTATGTGAAAAGCAAATGTGATATTTTACACAAACAACAGAATTTCCCCTGAGCACGATAATTAAAGTTGATTACACATAATTTTAACAAGCATAGGCCACTGTAATAGCAATTTGCTATTTTATGAAGTCATATCGTGGATCATGGCAGACGAGGAAGTACTCAACGGAGGTTTTACTTTATCAAAGTGCCCTGCTTATGCTATGCCCATATGGTTTTCAATAATGTCAAAAGCAAATGATTCTCTCTAGTGTGGAAGTTCTCAAAAATTGTCTTCAAAGGAAAGAACTGGCACATTGCAATCTATGTGCTGAAATTGAGTGTTCTAAAGATGATGTAAAGAAATCAATTATTTTTTGAGATTTATAATTCAAAGCCTGAGAAAAATGATAATTAATACAAAAGTAGGTGCAACATTGACACTTATGCAAGAAAATATTGTTTTTTTTTTTTTTTTTACCAATTCTTCCTTCAGACAATAAATGTAAGCATTTACTGCTCTTTGGTGCATTTTAATCTGTTTTTTTGGTCCCCACCACACAATAATAATTATAGTAATCTTTTATCTATTCTACTTTTTTAAAAACCCTAAATTCAGAGCAAAGATGGCAATCAAGTAGCAAATAAGAAAAAGGGTAGATACACAAGCTATTTTTTTTCCTTTTTATATTGGTTGAATTAAAGTCTCAAAAGCTTATAAATATTTTACATATTCTTGGTCTGATATCATGGGAGAGTAAAGCTTTAGTTTTGTAAAATCAAAATGTGTTTTACTCTTTTAAAGAAATATTTCCAGGAGAACCGCAACAAAGTGGTTTCTGCAGAAGTTAATCAATTGCAATCCTGTGAGAACCCATAAGAAATTTAGAAGTACATTTATGTATGGAAACAACTTAAGCTAGGTAAATTTGTGATAATTTTAAAAATTCAAATGAATTCTTCTATGGGGACTAAGACATAAGCAATTTAATGTATTTCAGAAGTCTGAGCAAAAATTGTCTGACCCTGGCAAGAATAGATTTGGTTAGAAAACAGATATCAGGAGGGGCGGAACACAGTGGTTCCTGAAAGTTAATTCTTGAAAAATCATTCTCACGAAAAGTTAGGGACATTAATTCAAAAATTTCTACTAAGATTTCGATTAAATCACTTTATCTACTAAGATTTAGAGAAATTAATGGCTTTATGTATGTCCCATTTTGGGTTAATGTAATTTCAGTGTTCAGTTGTATTCATTGAGCACTTTTATACAAAGGATTTTCCTAAGTGCTTTTGGGAAAAAGGGAAATAAGCAGATAAAGGTGTGATAAATATTCTCTTCTATTTGTGGAAGCAGATCACAGAGAACTAAGGAAACACTGCACTATGAACCTAGCAAGTTCTGCCTCAGCTGTGCTTCCTGCTCCCCTGCAACCCCACCTGGCCCACCCCTGACATTAGCAAGGAAACACTGGAAAAGAAACTTAAGCAAAATTTGAAGGGATGGGCATCTCCTCTGGGCATATTGCTATATATCCACTAAACAACACTCACGTAGTTAGACAAAAAAAAGACAAAAGACATGTAACCCATATTTCTGGTAGAAATATTTCTTGTCCCTTTCTTACCTCTTAACCCTTTTTGAAATTCAGGCCGAATATATACATCAATTATATGTTCACGTGTAAAGTGGATTTTTAAAAATCAGTCATAGTTCCAGACTGATTTATACTTTGAGTAGCTTTCTCATTCTCTCTGTTAGTCATTAATTCTATTTTTAAGGCATCATTTTTCTGTAGTGTGTCCGGAAAACTCTTAGTTTTTTAACAAGCTGAGAAATATGATTAGTTGCTGATGCTTTGGACTAATCAGTTTTACTACTAAAAATTGAATGTTATAGTCAGATCCAATCTCTTATTGGACAATTTTCAAAATCCAACATCTTCTTAGGTACATATGGGGATATAATTCCAAACAAAATAGATGCACTTTATCCATAAAAAAAGGAATAGTTTTGTTTTCCCCTCTCTTTCTTCAGGTTTTCATTGTATACCGATCTCAAGCCAGGAGACAAGCTAAAAAAGCTATTGTTTTTCATCAAAGACTATGCAGTATATATGAACACATAACTGCTTAGTTCAGAAGACACGTCATTAATTTTAATGCATATTTTTATTGTCTTTTCAGTTAATAGCAAATATCTTTTCTTGTAACCTGCTTACCTCACCTTTAAGCCTGGGTCAATTAGGAGTTAGATAAATGCTTTATGAGTGAGGGGGATGGTTAGAGAATATAGCTGTAAATTATGTAAATACAAATATATATGACATTTGGAAGAAATAATTTTGAAGAGGGCCTATTGTATCTTGGCCATTTATATAAGTACTAGTCAACAGGATAGACTGAGGACTGCCCACCCACAGCTCCCAATGAAGCACAAGAGATAAATGTCTTGTAGATGATGCATCTCATAGCAGGGAAAAGAGAAGGTGCTATGGGAGCATATGAAATAGGCTACCCCACAGGAAATGAAATCTAATTTAAATATGAATAGTGAATGGTATTAGCGAAGTGAAGTGGGGAATAGAAAAATGCATACAGCAGGGAGGCTGAAAAGAGAAGATACTTTCAAGAATTGAAATAAGTTTTAGAATAGGCTTGGATCATAGATGGCGAGAGGGAAGTGATGAAAGATGACCCCAAAAGTTAGCAATGTTCAGATCAGGACAAGCTTTGTAAATCAGGTTAAAGAATTTGGATCATGAATGAAGGTGCTTCCTAGAGACATTTAAAGTAAGTTAAGATTGTCATTAGATTTGCAGTTTAGAAAGACTATTTTGGCTGCAGTGTAGAATGTGGAATAAGGAGGCAAGACGGTCAGTAATGAGATACTTTAGATGGTAACAGTAATTGTGGAGGATGATAGATGGTGAACAGTGATGACCTGAGTTAGGTGGCAAAGTAGACTATTTGGGAAAACACCTAAAAGTATAGAAGAAATTTTGCGTGATACATTTTGGGACTTAAGGGGGTGGGGTGAGTGCCATCCGTAATTGGATCATATAAACTCATTGGAATGATCCTAAAATACTATTTTTAGTGAAATTTATTAATTATAGGTGATCTAAGACAATGGCTCACATTTTTGTTGCTGCGTTTTACATCTACCGATTTCAGGATGTCTTAAAGCCATAAAACTGGAAGCGACATTAATGATGATCTAATTCCATTCCCCTTTGCTTATCGATAAGACAAAATAATTTATTCAGTGTTGTAGAGGTAGTTGGTGCCGAAAGTGCAATGAGAACCTTCATCAATGTGGACAGTGAATTTAAAAGTGGTCCCAGTATTTCTTTTATTTCAAAATGGGTGAAAACATTTTGAAGATGCTTTGAAATATTTCTGTATGACTTTAAGAAATATATGGTAATTTGAAAAAAGGGGAAAAAAATGGCCACGTTGTATCAGAGATCATTGTGAGAGATAATTTGACTTTTGGAAAGCTTACTAGGGATGATACAGGCATACTCTGAAATACGCAATAATGTGGCTTTTACTTAAAATCTTCTATATAAAAATCTACACTAAAGAGAATTCTTCCAAATATTTGAAGAGAACAGGGAACATTTTTCTTTAACAATAGAGGAATAAATATTTCTGATAATCTTTCCACTATGAACCAAAATAAGTAACCTTAAGAATAAGAACTGTAAAGACAAGGAGAGGGTTAGTCCATTTCTGATGAAACTAAGAAACATCTACAACCTGGAATGGCAGCAAAAGCTGAAGGTGGGAAAATTCTGTGACTAAATGGACCAGAGTAGAGACAAATGCAAAGAAAGGTGTGGATGGCTGTTTAACTCTCCAAAGGACGTTGTACTTACAAAGGGCAATTCTATGACCACTTGTTTAGAACATATCCCTTGGGATATGTGGGCAGGCTGGGGAACCTCCCCAAATGATGTGATGGACGCAGCAAGAAAACATATACATATGTCATTCTTACAAAAAATTTAGTATAGCTAGAGGAAATTTTGGGTGAAAAACAGTTGAAGTGAAGCTGTGACAAACCCCGAACTTCATCATACTTCACTGGGAGAGAGAGAGACTTCCTGCTACTTCAAGATGGAATTAGATCCTGAAGTGTGGATGTTGGTGAGAGTGTGGCAATGGCAGATTAAAACTCAGACTCCTTATCACTCTAACTTGCCCACTACCTCCTCGTCCCACACTTTTCTTTAGCAAAGCTCGTTCAGGAAAAGCGATCTCCTTAAAAGGTGAGAAATGATGAAACACTTCTGCAGAGGTAGAAAGGCACATAAGGTACTAAAACTTGGCCAATAACCTGCACATTAGTTACTCATTCCCATGGTGGTATATTAATAGTTTCCTTTCTTTTTGGCTTGCTTCATCTGGAATTCAAGGGGCCATTGATATTAGGTGTTGGTTGAAAGGATGGAAATTAAGTTTGAAAAGTAAGGATGAGCCTTACTGTGAAAATCTTGTTAATGAAAGTTGAAGTGTGGTGGCCAATGAACTGTGGCTGATCCCCTGGCTTATTCCAGAAGTTGGGAGTCTCCACTGGGTATTGTTGGTTGGCTGAGCCTTTCTTTCTCTGGACCAAAGTTAGCTGTAATTAAGCATAACTGCTGCTGCTCTTACTTATATTTTTATTGCGTGACCTATAGATTGAAAAACTGAGCACAACTATGTAAATGGTCAGAGGACATTTTCCTTTAGCTGCTTATCTTTATTTTAAGGTAATTTTATACTCAACTAATCATTTCAGAATATTTTGGTGAATCAACTGTGTCACAAAGTGCACTGTGTCTGTCATCTATTACAGTATCAGAATTGTTAGATTCTGAGTTTTTTGAAGATAAGAAATTCTTGGTGCTAGAACCCTGACACCTAAGTGGTGCTCCACAAATATTTCTGGAATAGGTTCAAAGAAAATAATAAACCCAAGTTTCCATGGTTAATAAATGAAAGATCTGTGACTTGAACTTAGATTCTTCAGGCCCCAGTTTTTTCTCTAAATACCATTGCCTTACAAAACATATATGATTAACTTGATAGAAGCTAAAATCTTCATGACAACTAACTTCCTTCAGAGTGGAGTTCTTGACAGTGAGGAAGCTAAAATCAACAGAGAAAGTAGATTTTATTCTGTGGTGGTACTTAGGTATGGTCTCTCTAATCTTTTCCATGCCATGATGTTTAACAGTAAATTAAGAAAACAATGATATTATTCTATGATTCATATAGATGATTACAACATGATTATAACAAAGCATGATGAAAGAAGAAAGACTCTGCATCATCTGGTCGCTGACTAGTTTATTGTTCTCCTTTCCTACCTGTTCCTGCCTCAATCAGACCATGACCACATTGGGCTTTCCTACTATTATTCAAATCTACTGAGCATATTCTTAGATCAGAAACACTTTATATTAGCTGTCGTTGGCTGCATGTGGTGTGCTCTTCTCTCATTTTCACAAATGGTTTATTCTCTCATGTCATTCAGATGTCATCATTTCTGTTAAACAGAACGTCTCATCACTCTTTATCATCTCTTACCTTGCCTTCTGCTAATTGCCCTCAACTGCAGGTTCCTCAAGGGCAGAGACTTTGTTTTGTTGCTTATTTCTTGGACTTTACAACTAGAACAGTCGAGGTTTTCAAATATATTTTTCATAGAAAGATATTAGACAAGCTCTAATAACAAACACATATAGACCTCAATAAGTCGAAAAAATTATGCAGTTGAACAAAGAGTCCGATGAGTGACACAAAGCCAAGGTATTTAGTAGTATAAAGAAGTCCAAGAGAAATTAGCTATTGCTAAAACAGGAATTCATTCACTAGAACTTCTACTACTACGTGTTAGGGCTTTTTGTAGATACAAAGTATAGAAAGATGAATACTAATACAATTCTCAGTTAGTGAGCAGTTTTAACTAGGAGACTATATACATACCATGCAATAAATATCAAACAGAGCAACTAAGGTATTATAAGAGGCTTGGATTTCATTGAATAAAATTGCCTTTTTGTAGATTGAAAATAGGTAAAATAATCAGCAAGTTCACACTGTTCAACCTAATGTTTTTAATGAGTTGCCTGAAGAAATTTGCCTGATAAATTCTTTATGGGAATTTATTTTATATGACTCCTCTATTTTGTTTTCTGGTGTTCAGTCCCATTTATGCAAAAGTTTGTTCTTTCCAGAAAGACCACATGATGGTCCAAAAAAGTAGGAATTGCTGAATAGAGTAATTGTCAAGCCCAGTATTTTGGTTATGTGTTAGCTAATATTAATATACCCTTAAAAAGAAATGCTTAGATCCATCAAAAAAATATTGTTAATCCAGTCACTCATTTAATATATAATCATTTATAGACATATTATAGAACATCACAAAATAAAATTTATTAAATTTGAATGTGAAAGGTATCATTTTAATATAAATTTTACAGAAAATTTTAAATTATTAAAAAATAAATACTTCTTGAAATAAAGAAAATTCAACTAATATAGAAATTCAAAACTAAAATATTATTTGATACTTTTAAAAATGAGTTATTCAAAGATAAAACACAGCAATAGGGTTATCATTGAATCACCAGCATTCTCCTATACAAATATTCCAAGTTGTTTATAATTTTTTTTGACTATTCAATATTAGAGAAATAGTGAGGAAATAATTACAATCTAATTCCAAATGTTATCCTAAGGCTCCTTATAATCTAATCCCCATTCTAGCTTGATCATTTAGAAAAGATATTCTGAAAGCTTTTTTTTTTTCAGGAGATCAAACTTTTGATAATAAACTGCAGTTTTTGATTCAAAGAAGGCATGTTTATTCATATTTAACATCTTAGATTTCATGATGTAAGCAGGTTTGATGCAGTTACTTATATCAGTGCCCACACTGTCAACTTCATCTTCTACTTGTTCAAATAAGCATGTAAAGTAGAAGCAGAGTTTCCCAACTGAGGGAAATACCATGCCCAAAAGGAAATTTTAACATACATGAGGATTTTGTCACAATATTTACAGGCATAGTGACAGCGTGTGGGCTCAAGAATGCAAAATTTCTAATATAAACACTCTCAAATGAAGCTTCAGTGGGATAATCATGGGATGGTTTCATATTTCTTTTAGAGCAGAAAAATAAAAGCTACAACACAAGCCAACTGATTGTGTACCATATTACTTTGGTAGGCAACTACTCTAACACCTGTAAAAGCCTGTGGAACTTCTGTGAAAATATTTATAATGATTGTGTTGAACACATGTTCTGCTTGAGACCAACAGAGGCTTTGCATTTCAAGAAATGAATATCAGCATGCTTGGTGGAAGCAAATGACCACAGAACTCTGTCTTAAGTCTCATCATGAGAAATAGAAGGACACTTGTCTGTATCCTCACATATCTAACTACAATCAGTTTATTTCTGAAAAGTCTGCAAAATTATGAGTTCCTTGACTCAATTTATATGGAAGATATAATCCAAAATTTTCATAATTTTTTCACTTAGATTAGAGGAGGAAAATATGCACTTTAGCATCATAGAGGCAGAAAGAAACCTCTGAATGCCTAATATTTACCAATAATCACTGTAACAGTTAGTATTTAGTTGAGTGCTATATGCCAGGTACTTTATGTGAGGTACACAATTTAATTCTCACACAACTGCCCTTTGAATAAGAAGCAGTAAGCTAATTCAGCGAAACTTGAGACTGAATTGTTTACAGTGACCTGGAAAGACCAGGAGATTCAGAAGCAAGTCTGGCTGTCCAACTCCTTACTGCAGAGCTGTGCCCTACACCAGGGCAGCCCTTTCACCTCTCTGTAAGATCACGCCAAAGACAAGCTTTATTTGTTATAAATCATATTTGATTTTTAATTTCCTTTGCCTTTTCAGTGAAAGAAGAAACTTTCAATACATCCTAAGAGTTAAATTCAAGTAAATCCATTCCCAGCTCTGACCTGTTGTTCAAAAACTGAAACTCCAAGCCTTATCTTTAAGGAAAAGGGCACTCTGTATCTGTCTTTGGGTCTAGATTGCATTGAAGAGTTTTTTTGTTCCCATATAACTCTTACTGTGATGAGCACCTTCATTTGACAGCCTCAGGTGTATAGTTAACAGAGCACATTAAGCCACAACTGAATACTTAAGAATACAGAAAGCATAATGCCCCATATATTGAAGTCTTTATTTGTTGAAGTCTTGGAACCAATATGAAATTATAAATTGATATCAATTCTTTAATATTTCTAAAGACTGGGAAGTAAAAATTCCTCCTCACAAATAAAAGAGGCCATGTCTGCATCAATCACTGGACATGCAGTTGTCCCCCAAACTAGGCATGTATTTAAAACTGTTCCAGAAATTCAGTTATGAATCATTTCCAGAGGTTCTTCAAAATATGAGAGCTTGATTAGAGAGCTATTGGGTTGCGACTAAAACACTAATTCAAATTTGCCCTTGATTTCTGCAAGATAATAAAGTGCAAGCCCAAGAAGAATTTTAGAAGGAAAATCAATCGATGTGTTTTTGAAATACGTGTTCATAGAAAACAGCCTGTATTTACTGAAACATCACTTTTCTCCCTGCTTCAACTCTCTATCGCTCCTTTCCCCATAGCCTATCATTCACTAAGCAGCTAGAGTGAACTTTTAAACTTGTAGTTAAATTGTGCCATGTCCTATCTTAAAACCCTTCCAAGGCCTCTCACATCACTCAGGATAAAATAGAAAGTCCACAGGCTTCTATGATGGGCACTACCAATGTCTTCACCCCTCCCCATCTATCCCTCCCTAACCAGCACTGGCCACACTGGCCACACTGGCCTTGTATCTCTTGTATCTCAGAAGGGCATTACATTTTCTGTTTCCCCCTCCCGACATACTTCTCTCCCATAGCTCCAACAAGCTCTGTCACAGCTTCAAGTCTTGGGGTAAATGTCACCTTCACAGTCAATGATTTCCTACCTACCCATCCAACACAGCTGCCTTCCCCATTCATCACTCTGTACGCTTTGCACTCATTTATTTTGCTTCAAAGCCACTATCATTTTCTGAAATCATATATATAATTGATTTTATAATCTCCCCCAATAGAATGTAAGCCCTATGCTACAAAAATGTTGTCTCATTTGCCTCTGGCACTTAGAGCAATGCTTGGCATGTAGCTGGTCCTCAATAAATATTTTTGAATGAATAAATGAATACAATGACATATTTTAGTCAAAAAATGCTGATGTAGTTAATATTTCAAACAACAAAGTTCAAAATATATTTATAATTGTGGTTTGTTTCCATATTTCATTATAATTATGTTATAAGGAAAACAGTTTCGACCACATATTCTCTTTACATCTGTAGATAATAAATCTGTTATTTTTGCTTTGTAAATGAGTTTAAACAATAATTTGAGAGAAATAGTATTCTAATGGATATATAGATTTAAATATGGAGTAGGGAATGATTGATTTTAATTGCATTTTTTGTTTTTAAAAACATGTAGATTAAAACAAAATCTATACATTTTAGTAGTAGGAATTGAAGATAGCAGACAGGAAATATGTGGGCCAAGAAAAATCTATAAATTATAAAATTGGCATTAACACATCTGCATCCTTAAAGATAATAAGGTAAACACTTTTCTCTCAAATTTAAATTACAATTTTTTTTCTGGCTGTGGTAATTCAGTGTTAAACTGAGTATCTTTTTGACCTTGTTTATGAAAGTGATTTTTACACCAGTAAAAACAAATTAAATATATATATATATTCATTTTCTAAATTGTGAGATTAAAATGTGCATCATGTGTTTTTAATAGTTAATTTGTTTTTTCTTATCAGAAATTGAAAAGGGAGGCTGTGGGGACCCTGGAATTCCTGCCTATGGGAAAAGGACAGGCAGCAGTTTTCTCCATGGAGACACCCTCACGTTTGAATGCCAGGCAGCCTTTGAACTGGTTGGGGAGAGAGTTATCACCTGTCAGCAGAACAATCAGTGGTCTGGCAACAAGCCAAGTTGTGTATGTGAGTGTCCTGCCTTGACCCCTTTCTGTTTTGCAACTGCCTTGCAAGGGAAAGAAAGAAGAAAGCAGAGCACACATTTTGGGAGGGCATCTTTCAAAATAGCTTAGGAGTGCTTCATTTACCAGGAACAGGCAAGGGTATTTTCAAATGCTAATTCTTCTGCTTTCTCCATTTATTTATGATTAATTAATGATTTTATTGTGTCTATCAGATAAAACATTGTTGAGAGTTTTCTACTAGTAAGAACACAAAACATACCAGTACTTCCAATCCAGAGCTTCTGGTGCTCAACTATACCAGACTTTAGTACATCGATGGAACTCTTTTACATCTTAATGTTTTATACCACTTAAACATATGTTATTTACCAGTGTGAAGCGTAGTGGTAGTATTGGTGTGAAAATAGTTCAAAGCCAATTTTAAGTGACTTTTTTTTTAGAATTAAATATAGCAATGGCTGTAAAAAATAAGAAATGATGTGAGGTTAGAAGCAAACCACACCCTAGTGATAAACTGTGTAGTTGTTCCCTATAAAAATTATATATACCTATATGTCTTATATATATATATATATATGCATATTCTTAAAAGTAAATTTTTAAATGCAATTTTATTGAGATACATTATATATTCACATACCATATAATCCTCAAAGCATACAGTTGATGGTTCACAGGATCATCATGTAGCTGTGTATTCATCATCACAATCGATTTTTGAACATTTGCATCACTCTACAAAAACTAAAAATAAGAATAAAAATGGAAGTGAAGAAGAATACCCAAAACATGCAATACCCCTCCACCCCTGATTATTTATTTACTTTTGCCTTTAATTTCTTACTCATCTGTCCATACAATGCATAAAAGGAATGTCAGTCATAAGATGAAAGTAAATTTTTCAAGGCAATCTTGAAAAATTTCAAGAGAATCAACCGAAATTTGCATAAATTTCCAAGTTATTTGTTAATCAATCTTTATCCAGGAGCTAACAAAAAATGAAATAACTTCAAAGGTACGTACTTAAAAATAAAAAATAAAATTAAAAAAAAAACAATGAAAGTGATGTTATCACAGAATGTAAGACTAAAGCTAAACAATATTATTTTTTTAAAAAATAGTTTCGGAGACACAGCCATATTCTCTTATTAATTTTTGCTCTTCTGAAGGCAGAAAACTTATAACTAGAAATTATAGTGTCTATCGCAGATTTTCAGTCAACTTGGTAGGATCATTTCTGAATCCTGCCTACGCTTGATTATTTCTAGGGTCTGGTGTTTTATACAAGATAACAATATATCCAATTACAGTTCTACAATTTTCAGTAAGAGATAAGTTTTGATTCAGAACGACTAGTTTAAGTGTTGGATAATCTGAGCTGTGTGCAGATATGGATTTTCTTTCTAATTTCTTAACAGTCTAGTTTAGCAACTAGTTGCATGGTGCTAGGATTTTGGGTATTCGCAAAACTATTTGAAAATATATTTGTGTCTTTGCAGTTTCATGTTTCTTCAACTTTACTGCACCATCAGGGATTATCCTCTCACCGAATTATCCAGAGGAATATGGCAACAACATGAACTGTGTTTGGTTGATTATATCTGAGCCAGGAAGTCGAATTCACCTCATTTTTAATGACTTTGATGTGGAACCTCAGTTTGACTTCCTTGCAGTCAAGGATGATGGAATTTCTGAAGTAACCGTTCTTGGTACCTTTTCTGGCAATGAAGTACCCTCCCAGCTGGCCAGCAGTGGGCACATCGTGCGCTTGGAATTTCAGTCCGATCACTCTACTACTGGCAGAGGGTTCAATATCACTTACACAAGTAAGTACACCTACATGAGCACTATGTTTGTGTTCCCACTTTATCTAGAAGTATTTAAGTTGAATTTCAAGGCTATTTCAGATGTTTATAATCACTATAAAAATAATGAGAGCAACAAACTTATATAGATAGCATCATCCCAATAAGCTAAAAATTAAATCACTCTAATTTAGGTTAGAATCTTGGTAACACTTATATTAAGGAGCTAGATTGCTCATCTCCCTTCTCACTCTTTTTGGGTTCTCCTCCTTCCTCTGTGTAACAAAATAATGCGGCTATAAAGTTAAGGCATTTGAGGTCTGGAGTCATTGATTCAAATCGTAGCTCTTACTAATATGTGTTGAATTATGATATAACAGCCAACTTTTCTTTGCTTCAGTTTCCTTATTTGCAAAACAAATATAATGAGAACATCTACCTAAAAGCATTGTTGAGGGATAAAGTCTGATAATAAGTCAGTATGAGTAATAGTAAAGTTATTGTTTACTGACTACCTACTCCTTTTAGGCACTATGCTAAGAATTTCCAGTAATTATTTCATTTATTGCTACAGCAAATCTGGAATATGGATTTGATATCGATCCGCATTGATCATTAGAATAACTTCCCCAAGTTCAAATATTAAGTACGAAAGCCAAGAGTTTAGCCAAGCTATCTTCCCTTTCCTTTCTACCACTTGCCACATTTCATCTCCCTCTTTCTTAGAGCATATGAAAAGTGCTTCAAAAACTATAAAAGTCATTGGAGATGATAGTTGTATATATTATCCATCTGCTCTCTTTCCTTCTCTCCCCCACTCTTTCTTATCACCTATTGATCCTATTTATTCAACATATTTATCTAACCACAAGTGATATAACTGAAATTTGGGACAATCAATTCCTTTGTAAGCATGTTTTGTTTCCTTTTTTAAATAATAGTCAAGTATTTTTATTCTAATTTTTTTTTTTCCTTTTTCTACCTTTTCAGCATTTGGTCAGAACGAATGCCATGATCCTGGTATTCCTATAAATGGACGGCGTTTTGGTGACAGGTTTCTACTTGGGAGCTCAGTTTCTTTCCATTGTGATGACGGCTTTGTCAAAACTCAAGGATCAGAGTCCATCACCTGCATCCTACAGGATGGAAATGTCGTGTGGAGTTCTACTGTCCCCCGTTGTGAAGGTTTGTGTCTGGTGACGTTTGTCAGATCATATTCCTCCGAAATGATACATCTAATAAAAAATGTAGATGTATTTATTTAGTAATTTTGTTATTCTTATGATAGCTGACTTCAATTTTTCCATAATTTTCTTCTCGGTTTTTCTGGTCTGCTTCCCTATATAATGAAACCAGAGAAAAAAAATTAAATGAACACATGGATGCTTAAGTATATGCTTCTAATACTGGTGTATGCTTTACACATGTTTGCAGATGCTGCTCTAGCCAAGCATATCATTATTGACTTTGAAACATGAAAGCCTCACAAAAAAAAGAACTGAAATAAACACTATCCTCTAGTCTCTCTTATGTTTGCAATTCTACCTGTCACTTATGTGCCCTCGTTATAGGCTGTTTACAGAGGCTTAACAAGCTTCAGGTATAGCATGTAACTCAGCACATTTGGTGGATGGAAAGGGTTCTGGATTGGTAGGCTGTACAAAGCATAACATCATATTCGAGGGGAAAATATTACATTAAATATTAACAGATAATTCTTCCATTGTAAGGAAGAAAGAGTTGCTAACAATAAATACCACTAAAATTTTTTTTAAAAAGTGAAGAAGCAGTCAATGTTTAAAAGAGATTTAAGTTTCCCTGCACTGAGGAACCCGAATACTGAGGACAGAAGAGTCTCAGGGAGGGCAGGTGGTTGCTCTGTTCATATCACCGACTAGATAGATAGTGGACCAATCCTCATGCTGAAAAGAAGAAGAAATTCTGCTTTAGAATTAAATGAATCTTGCAGGAAAAAATCAAATGGCAAGGAAGAACTGAAAAATACATACAACAAATTTGATCTAATACCTGTTCAAAATACCTCGTATCCCTTTGAGAATGTATGTTCAATGTTTTTCATTGATTATGTTTTAAATCAATTATATACTTGGTCAGAACCTAAATTTAAAAATATTAAAATAACTATGGGCCACATGCATTCATCATGTTACATTTGAACATGATTAGAACCAGAAATAAATATCTAGAAATAAAAAAGCATATATTAAAAGGTAAAATAAACCTTAAGTTGTAAAATATCTGGAAACCATGGAGAAAAGAACACATTCTTCTAAAGGTAATAGAGACTAGAAAAGCAGTATCAGGGTGGAAATGCATCTCTTAAATGCTTCTATTGGTTGAATGAAATAATAATATAAAGGAACTTATTATTAGGATTAAGAAGTTAGAAAAAATAGAAAGCAATTTAGAAAATAATATTAATAGAGATCAAATATTAGAAATAATAATTAAATGTGAAAGTTCTTTTTGGTAAAATTAACAAACCTTGGAGATTTATAATAACAGAAACTAGGAATGAAGAAAATTATAGATACTGAGGAAAATAAAAGAGAAATAACCACAATTATAAAAATTAAGATATCTGAAAAAATGACTAAATATTGAACATCAAAAAACACATATGCCATAGAGGTTCATAAGTGAGTTTTCTGTCTTTAAAGTACAGAGAATTTTAATGCTTTTTTAAACTGTCAGATTATGGAAGTGCTGGCTGCCTTCCTGTTTGATATTCTATAATACTAGCCTTAATTTAATACCAAAACCAGAAAATATTTTAAAAGCATAAATAAAATATGTATGTAATCAGAAGGAACTTATTTTAGGAATGCAGTGTCAGATTGTCCATCAATGCTATTTAAATTGTCAATACATTAAAGGAGAATTTTCCTTTGAAAGGCCTCATCCAGGTATTTGCTTTTTTTGTCATTAGCTGTGTGAATATGGCCATCATTGGTCCTATCTGCCAGGTGTTTCCGGCTCTCCACCAAGTAGGATTTTATTTCTTTATCCTCTTGGGATTTGATGGAACCTTGGAATAAGTTCAAGCAATTTAGTTTTAAATAGAAATGATATACTCAACTTCTGGCCCAGAACCTTTAATTACCTTTACAAGGCATTTTCCCATGTGCCAAGGCTACTTGGCATGCCCGTATATGTGTGGTCTGTGTGAGAAGTACCTGTCCTCTTGCAGATACGTGAGCTTTGGAATGGCTTACTGTGCACTGTACAGGCATACTACACTGCAGTATAGCCTTACCTGGGCTGATGGATACAGCGAACTTGAGATCATCATTTAACATTCAGTGTTTAATTTTGTTAATCTACACTGTCAAGATTAAAATGTCTATTTCATCGGGATATCAGGTAATGCAAGTTCCAAAGTGCACGATAAATTATTGTCCTATGTAAAATACAGGCTGACAATAAAATAGATATTAGCAATGTTTGACAATTTAGGCATATTACCAGAAATAGGACACCTCAAAATAATTTTTAAAAATATTACTCCAGTAAACACTGATTATAAGAGAAATTTATGACTTTATATATATATGTGTGTGTGTGTGTAAGAAATACTGTTTCTAGTAAATAAATCATAATACAGATTGAGAAATGTTTTTTAAACTATACAAATTTTAAGATATTTAATTAAAATGAACTAATTAGTTAAATTAATGTTTACTTTTGTCTATGCTGCATCCCATAGAGGGTTTGCTTCATCACTTGAAGAAACAAGGAATTAAAGTATAGGTAATACTGATCTCTAGGGACATATGACTTGTAAACTATATATCTGAATTTAAGGGTTCAATTATTTAAAATAAACATTAGTAAGAATAGGTTGCTTTTAAAATTATCTTTACGTGAAATCAAGTAGTTTTCTTCAGAAAACAAGTTCATAAAAATGATTCTAATCCTATTATGTTTTGGGAGGATATAGAAATAATGCATGCTTATCACTAAAGATTTGGAAAAGGTACTAAGTTAAGAAAAATATGATCTATGAAGTAACCATCAGTGTTTTCTACATATTTTTGAATTTCCATTTCCTTTTTTCTCTGAATAAAAGTTTTCTTTCACCAAGTTTAGATTATACTATATGTGTAATTTTGCATCTTGCTTTTCAAAATTTAATGTTCTATCACAAAGATTTGCTCACATCATCAAAATTTCAAAAGCTTACTCAATGATATTCCGATGTATGGTCATATTCTTTTCATAATTGTTTTACATTTCTTCTCTTTTTTCTTTGTCTCCTATTATAAATAAAGTAACCATTATTCTTTTTTTTATTTTTCTTTGTTAAATACTTTTAGCATCAAAACCAGTAAAATTGTGCAAATATGTTTCAGCATTTCAACACATATTGCCGCTTGTCCAAAAATGACTGTTTGAAAAAGGATATGATTTTTTTAAAGGATTTCATTTTAGTAACGTATTTACAACCTAAACATTCCCCCTTTAATGACATTCAGATATATAATTCAGTGGTATTAATGACATTCACAGTCTTGTGCAAACATAAGCACTTTGGACACATTTTCATATATTTTATTTGATATCTATAGATTCACAATGAGAATTACTAATGGCAAGGAAATTTGAAAAATAATAGGTGCAATTAAAAATACACAGATTTGGCTAGAACAAGACATTTTTTAACTGTGGTTTTAAATATTGATATGCTATTATTTAAAAATTCTTTTAGTTTATGTGGAAATGCACAATCATTTTTACTGAACCTGAGACATGTTCCTTCTTCAGACTCTTTTTCTTCCTTATAGTTATGGATCATTATTTGTTATACACAGTTTCCAAAGGATCAGCGCAGACTAATTCTGTGTTTTTCCAATTAGATTCCAAATTTTATTTTGTTTTTTAACATTCACCAACAATTTAATATATGTGTGCCAAATTATTTTAACAAAATAATATTTTAACAAAATAATTTTATTAACTTATTAGTAAAGAATTTTAAGAAAATGAACACAATCTAAAGCTAATAAACACATTAACATATATATGTTTAAAATGTAATATAAATCTGTACACACAAACACACCACAGAGTATGTCAACTCTCAATATATGAGGTAATTTTGACAATCAACAGAAGTTTGTGGAATTCTGATTACATGTGAAATAAGAACAACAATGGTGTGGACTTCATAACGTTGTGATGATTAAATGAGATCATTTATTTAAATCATTTAGCATAAAGCCTTAATGTGTACCTTGTCACCATTAGATGAAAAGAACTTTGCTGAATAGAGTTGATGATAAATTACCATATGAGAAGTATATTAAATGCTGCTTTCAAAGACTTGAAGTTTAACTGGGAATAAGTTTGGCTTTAGTATTTGAAACCATTAAATCCATTTACACAGAAGCAAATTCCTGTGTTTTTAATGTTGTCGTTAATATCTATGTAAATGTATTTATTTGCTTGATTAGTGACATGTATTCAATCTGTATTTTCTTTCCTAGCACCATGTGGTGGACATCTGACAGCTTCAAGTGGAGTTATTTTGCCTCCTGGATGGCCAGGATATTACAAAGATTCTTTAAATTGTGAGTGGATAATTGAAGCAAAACCAGGACATTCTATCAAAATAACTTTTGACCGGTAAGAAAAAACTTGGCTTCCTTATTATGGGCCCAAGGACCTGCAAATGTTCAGTCTTTATTAATTGTATCTTAAAGCTTAGAAATGTGACAGTTCTGTAATAATTCCCCAAAAGGAGTATACTTAAGATAAATTAAGCATTTGCTTGATAAGTTTTGTTCTTGAATTTTATCTTCTAAAGTCACAATTAAGTCATTCAGTCCTGTGTCCTCTTAAAAGCTGCTGTCAACCCAGTTCTGCAGGTTTGGTGGGAGGGAGTGGTGGTCCTGGAACATCATTTGCCAATTCACAATGGCTGGTCCTTGATCTGTTTCTGGATTTGGAACCTACTCTGGTGCAAGCAGCTCAAGGATCTTTTGGTACCTTAGGTATTTTCTGAAGTAGCCTAGGGGAACACCTCTCCTGATCATTGGTAATTGGAAAGTAGCTTTGGACTGCAGAGCTGGCAACCCAGGGTGTGCAACAGATTTATCTAGTGCTTTTTAGAAAGTATAAGTGATACTATCAATGAAATGTTGTCTAGATTACTTATTTGATTATGATTCAATAATCTAAAAAATAAAGATGCTATTTCAATTTTGCATGTAAACATCTCAGCATTAAAATGCATTTGATGATAAAAAATGAAAAATGTTTTGAAACTAATCTCATGTGTTAAAGTCTAAGGAAGCATCCTTATTTAGTGTTTCAAGTTACTCTCTGAACAACATTGGGCTATCTCTAACAATGACCTTATTCTTATGAATTGTGATATAAAGACTATCACAATATTTCAAAATCGCTCAATATTGTCATATTATTTTATTTTTTGTTCCCACAAAGTTTCCAATAATCAATAATAGCATCAATGCAGGAAAGGTTTTTAGCTAGGATTGACTTATTTGAAATTAATATTCATATTGTTACTTATCGCTGCTAGAATAATAAAGATATCCAATAGACAATTTCTCAGAAGAAATGAATGGGGTATAAGTATCCATTATACTGAAGAGTAGAATACTGCATATGACCATCGTTTAGGTAAAAACCCTATAATTAATCAATATTTAAGCTCAGTTTTCTATTATTCTTTACAATTTTTGGTATTGAGGGGAAAAATAAGGAAACACATCCCCTAATACCCAGCAGCATATCAAATTTAAAGTATTTAGTAAAAGCAGTGTTTTTACATTCTAGTTCAGCACAATTTATTAATACCCCATTTTCAGTTGCCTAAACAAAGCTACCCATTTAATTTTTCTGAATTTTGCCTTTTCAATATTATTACACTGTGATATTTTGCTAAATTCCATTTATAAGTACCCAATATTTAAGACATTTTCAGATATTTTTTATTTTCCTCTCAAAATAGTATAAACTCCTTAAAAATTAATCACTGGAGCAATTTTTTACACCTTGAACGAAGGGCTGACATCTTAATAAAGGATGTGCTTCTGCATACAAATTTTAAATTCCATATTGATGGCAATATACATGTGTATTAGTTTGACAAATAATGAAAAACATTCAGATTTTTCGGTTTCTGTTTTGCAACAATCTTCCAGTTGTTGAGATGTGTACCATACCCTTGATTTCACTAAAGAGAGAGGATGTGATGTCTTTAGAGCAAATATATCAAATGAGAATTTGTTATGATTATCCAGGCCTTATGAATTTGAACTCAAAAATCTGAGAAGTCATAGAGCCTTTAGAGGTAAATGTAGAATAGTAATAGACAAGGTTGACACTATCCTACCCCAGTGCGTTAGCCTGTGACCCCCTTGTGCTGGATGTGTGATATACAGATTGTTTGAATAATTCTTCTGTGGAACAGCAGACACCAGGGTACCAAACCTGGTTACATGCAAGAATACATAATTATTGTGCGCTTGCACCAAAAGGAATACATGATGTAATGAAAGACAGGGAAGGTCTTTGGTTTCACCATCTTTTTGTCATTTTTACCTGCTATGAAAACTAATTTAAAGTAGCCTCCTCTCTCTCAGGTTGTCTTCCACTTCAGCCACATTCAATGCAAAGCGTGGGGAAAATTCTTTGGCTAAAGGTTACTGAGTGTGTCAGTCTTACGGTGAATAAGCAGCTCGCTGAGACTAAGTCAGGCACTTGGAAACCGGGTTAGCTCTTTGAGGACGAGTTGGGCCAATTTAGAAAATTATTTCAGTGCTAGTATGGTACCTTCAGCTTATCAAACTGTACCCAAGTGGCTGCAACTTTATATAAAAATAATCTAGAGCCAGATTCTCTGGAAGCATAATGTCCTTCTTGGAAGGAAAGTTTAAGCACTTTTTGGAAGCTGTTTCAACTTTTTCAAATGATTAAAGCATCGTTTAGTCGCTGAAGTAGCAATATCCTTAATATGCTTAATGCTTACTATTCCAGTGTCCTGAAAGTGTTAATACAATTTCATAAGACAGGAGATTTTTTTTATGATGGGTATTTAAAGTAGTTACATATTTTGAATTTCTTTTCTCTTTGAAGAGATCATTTCAATTCAATATGACTTTTTGTAAGACACCTATCATCATGTTGAACAGAGAATTTTGAAAAACATTTTGAAAATGCACAATAATTGAGGTTTCACTAATTGAGAATTTCCTATTTATTAATTTATTCGTTAGTTTTGTTTGTTTGTGAAAAGTAATCTGGGTCTCAGTTTTGTTTGGTTTTGTTTCTAATTCGGAGCTGAATAACCACTCCCTTTTGTGTTTATGCTATTATAGGGGAGAAAATTAAGAAAGAAGTGGGGGGAGGGTCTAAGGAGCACATTTTCTTCCAAAAAAAAGTACAATCCTTAAATTTAAAAACGTGTATATATCTAATTTTAAATATTCTATTTGTATTGATGTACATGCGTTTTTAATTAAAAGACCTATTTTCCTAATTTCTGTAAACCAATGTGGATTTGAATTTCTCTTCTGATTCGATACCCATAATTGCAGATTTCAGACTGAAGTCAATTATGACACTCTAGAAGTCAGAGATGGGCCAGCTAATTCATCGCCCCTGATTGGAGAGTACCATGGCACGCAAGCACCACAGTTCCTTATTAGTACAGGAAATTTCATGTACCTGCTTTTCACCACAGACAATAGCCGCTCCAGTGTTGGTTTCCTCATTCACTATGAAAGTAAGTGGGCTTCCTCAATTTCTCACTAAGGCTATGTCTTATAGATGTCAGAATTGAGGATATATGTTGTTATTTTCCAGCATGCAGATAACACTGCTAATTTATTGATCCTATCTGACTCTGTCAAAACTGTATGACAGGAACTTTGGGATTTTATTTTAAGTTCTCAAAATATCTATTAGTTATTTATCATAAAATGGAATAAAGTAAGTATTTAAAACATTTAAAATGTGTTCCTCTATTGTATGATGTAATAATTATTTTTACTGTATTTCGAATATACTAAAAGTAGATATAGTTAGTTGCCAAGAATTATAGAGCATATCGCTGAATTTTTATTTACTAAGCTATCTGTAGTACTTAGGTGTTGGGTCACATAAACAAATTTCACCATGTAGCTAGCAATTAAAATGAAGTTAACCATTACTAAAAGTCAAATAATTATTAAATTATTATATTTCAATATTTTAACCATTGTTAAAAAATATTTAGAAGCGAGTGCACATGTAGTTTAGTGGTTAGAATGCCTGCCTTCCACGCGAGAGGCCCAGGTTCGATTCCTGGCATGCACCAAAAAAAAGAAACAAAAAGAGTGATTGTTAAGGCTTAAGGAAATATATTTTGTAGGATAGTCCCAGCATTAAGTAGTCCTTCCCAGTTTTGTTTCTAGAAGTCCAAATTTTCCTTTTAATTTTAGTTACTGAAAGTAGGAGTTCAAGCTATTATATGATTTTACATTAATGTATTAAAACTACATTTCTGGAATAAGGCTAAGAGGGATTACTCCCTGAAATACACTTTTTAACACTAGCCTATTTAAAAGGCAAAAAAAAAAAAAAAAAAAAAAAATTCCTTTCTGTGTTTAAAAATGCTTCCCTCAGAGTAGTTTGAAAGAAGGGGTATGAATGTAAAGTTAACACTTGACTTGAAGGAATGAAACATTTACTTGCAGATTTTTTTATGGATGTTCTTTATCAGGAACTTATCTTAGCAACAGACAAGATGAATTTAATATAATTTTAACAGTAGATCCTTAATTTACTGGTACCCATAAACTTTCAAAATGAATGGGGTCTTATCTAATATGTTGGATTTTTAATTATTACGTTTTTTTTTCTTGCCTTTCTTTTCGCTAAATCATCTTCTGCAATTTGTGTTAACTCTGGCCTAATTCTATCAGTGATATCAAATAAATAATTTGATATATATTTTTTTCTCTATACTTTTCCATGCTTGTACAATTTTATGTAAACAAAATGTGCATATACATATGTAGAGTTATGTGTACATTTTATTAAAAATGTAATCACACACATTCTTAATCATATGTCTCAGTAAAAAACACTACTTGTATATCTATTCAAACTACTGTTTTGCATTAAATTTTTCTATTTAACGTCTATTTAATTTAATTTTCTATTTATTTATTTTTCTAAATATTTCTATTTAGCAACTGCATAGTATTTCATGATGTGGGTATGAAATAATTAATCCAGCCACTCTCCTACTGATGGTATTCATTTTGTTTTAAAGAAAAACTCATTTTGTTCTTTTTAACATTATGTTGATGATATTATGGCACAATTTATTAATAAGCCATGTACAATATGATACAAATATATTAAACAGTAAGTTAATTTAACTAGAAATACTTGCTGATATTTAAAATCAATGGTATTTTAATGTTTCTGTGCTGCATGCAATATAGAAACTTGCTTGATATATTTTTTGGAAGATGTTCTGCTCTAGAGACCTGGATTACATGAGATTATTAGTATTAACACAATGGAAATATCTAGAGAAAATCCAAATAAGCTCCCCAATATATATATTTTTTTTTACTGGAGAAATTGTCAGTTTACAGAAAAATCATACAGAAAATAGAGTTCCTGGAAGATACAAGGAATAGATGCTCCCCTGGAGCTTCTAGAAGGAACCAGCCTTGCGGGCACCTTGATTTTAACCCATAAGACAACAGTCCTAGGTTAGGTGGCTTGCTGCTGTGCCCTTCTTTTTTTACACCAGTGGCCACACACGTCATCATCAGTCTCAGGGTCAGTGTTTCCCATCAGACAACGAGTTCCTTGAGGGAAGACACCCTGTCATATTCATATCTCCAGCCCCAGGAGCCAGCACTGTACTTGGTACCAAGTGAGCATTCAATGAATGTTTGTTAAACCAATGACTAAGTAAAGTAAGATATAGTAGATTTGGTCTAGTAACCCTGAGACTTTAACCAAGACTTCCTAGTTGCCTTAAGTTTCTGACTCAGACCCCAAAAAAGTAAAAAATTATAACATCCAAAAAAAATAGAGTTCCCATATATCCTTTATTTCCCATACATCCCTTCCTTTAGGGCCCTTGCATTAGTGTGCTTCTTTTGTTGCAATTGATGAAAGAATATTGTTATAATTTTACTTCTAACTATTGTTCAGAGACTGCGTTAGGCTACTCTGTTTGCCTTGTACGGTCCTCTGTTACTGTTTCTAATTTTTTACTCTAATAACAGACATATAACCAAAATTTTTCCCTTTTTATCACATTATTTTTAAGTCAAGCATTCCTAGGTTACTTAGATTGAATTACTTCCATTTGAAATTAAAGCAAAACCTTTTTTTAAATGAGAGACTTCTTTACTTTTGGGGTTGACTAGCCCCAAAAGCTATCCATTCATCCCATTGTTTGCCTCAAATGGCCCAAATAAAATCTTACCTGAACACTCACAGGAATTATTCTCAGAAGTATTAATGTTGTCTCTATGTTATGAACAGCAGGAGAACTGATTAATGATTTAAATTTAAATTCAAATTTAATCTAGTTCATTATATACCATAAATGTGCAGCATGTATTTCAAAGTAAAATTATTAAGGCAAAGTTTAAGAACCAGATAATTTCATTTTTCATTCTTTGTTATGTGACTTTATTTTATCACTTTTCTTTGGAGTAAGAATTACAGTTCTCTGAATTTAAAACCTTATAAAATTAAGACTTTAAGATAAGTCCCCCTTCCCTTTTTTAGACTAAAATTCTTTACCTTTAGACATATAGGTAGATGAAACTTAAGAGAAGAAATACATTTAGGCACTGCCAAATTCTAGAAGGGAGTTTTCCTTATTTCCTCCCTTCCTCCCCTTCCTTTCTTCTCACTAAATCTTATTTTCAAAGTTATGGGTTATTTTGCCTATTTTTAAAACTCTTTGAGGAAATATGTTCTAACGTCAGTATGCAGGCACTGGAAACTAATTTTGTTTACTCATCTAACTCATTTAGATAAATGGACTGTTTGTATTCATTCTTTGTGGAAATCAGAGAATAATAGGAATTTCAGACGTTCTTTTCAGTTTATTTTCACTTATTTAATTTATAAAGAGATAAATTTAAGAATACTTTTAATAATAATAATGTTTTAAGAATTGCTAGATTATAATTCAAAAGTATTTTTTCTGGGGGGGGCTATACTTAAAAGTAGATTTGAGCCTTATAATAAGGTGTGCTTCCATAAATTGACCACTCAGAGAGGAGTTCTGGTTGCCATTTTTCTTTCGTTGCATCTGTAAATAGAAGAAGAAGAAGGAAAAACTATCCAAGTAGATTCATTTGTAGTAGAATGATAATTGTGCGTCAAATATTTCTGATCTCTTTAGGACTTTAGAAATCCTTATTCTTACTTTATTGGAAAAACAGGGAGCTATCGTCTTATGAGAGGACACTCCACAGTTGGGGAAAGATAATATATTTCCATTCAGTATAAAACTTTCCATTTTCCTGTTATATATTATAACCTGTTCAAACCAAAAGTTTAGAAAAAAGTGTGAAAATAACTTTGATCTGAACATATACCCATGCTTTCATGTTGCGAATTTCAGTGTTCTTTCCAGAATGCCCCAAACAATTTTTGTGTAGTCTTCTGGGTTAAGACATTGACAGTAGGTTGAAAAAATATGTAATTAGTGAAGGACATCTCACTGAAATTTTATTTGTTGTCACTTCAATTTATTTATCAAAAGTTGTATGAGATGACGGGCAATGGTAGCTCAGTGGCAAAGTTCTCACCTGCCATGCCAGAGACCTGAGTTCGTTTCCCAGTGCCTGCCCTTGTGAAAAAAATAATAATAATAATAAAAAGAAAAGATATATGAGAAACAAGGAAATGAGCAGAAGGAAATGAAGCAGAGGATGTGCCATTTTTATAAGAAAATTAGTCAGAAAAGTCCTGGGATTTTTTAAACTGTGGTTATCAACTGGTGTACTTAGCAGTTATCTCTGGGGCTTTATAACAAAACAGATGCTTGAGTGTCAGCTCAGATGTTCTGGGTCACTTTATCTATAGGTGGTATACAGGCATAAGTACTTTTTATCGAGCTCCGTAACTGAATCAGATGGTCCTCCTTATATAAAAAGCATGTTGAAGGAATAGTATTCCTCAAAGGTTATTGTTCATTAATACTCCCCTGGGAACCTCAGTAAAATGTAGACTACTAAACCCAAACTCCAAATATTCTTATTTGGTAAGTCTATGCTGAAGGCCAGAATTCTGAATTTTTAATCAAGTCCTCAAATGGTTACATTCAGGCACTGTCAAATTCTAGAAGTACTCAACTGAGGACTTGATTAAAATAAGGATACTAAATGAGGTGGACTGTTGATGCCAGCCCAGGGCCTGAATCTGTCCAAATGGGCCATGAGAAAAGCAGGCCTTATCAGGTTGGGGTTACAGAGGGAATGAACCTTCAGTCAGGTGGGAAATAAGGAGGCGCTGCAGCAATAGCAAAGGCAATGGAAAAGTAATTAATAGTTTGAATTCCTCAAATAAATGTTTATTGAGAAAGTGAGGGAGAGAAGCAGATAGGAAAAAGTGAAAAGCATGGAAAAGACAAAAATTACCAACCCCTTTATAATGTTGAATATTTCTATGGTCTGTGGAGGAAATTTATTCTGCAGCCAATCTGCAGGCAGTGGACAATAATCACACTTGCTCATCCAACACATTATTTTAAGATGGTTGGCCTATGGCTTGTGAATGATTTCTGTTATATTTTTATGCCATTTGAAAATAATAATATTGCTCATTTCTCATTTGTCTCTTGACACAAATGGTTGACAATTTAAAACCCCCTTGCTTTACAAAATTATTAATGACTCCCTTTCATACCCAGAGGCACACGGAAATCCACTTTCTATACATGGAGCATTGTAGGAATCATAGCCACATTGTATTTGAGGTTGACTCATTTTTACAGTGGTGCCAGGAGATAATGCAAGCTAATATAAACAGCATGAACTTCAGAAGCTTTTGTTGAACTGTATGAAAGAAAGTTGAGCTGTGCACCTAAAAGTGTAGTTCTATTTTGACAACTGAGTCTTATGAATCATCACTATTATAAATATAGTGTCCAATTACACCTAATCCTTGTATTATTCTATTCTTTATAAGTATTGTGGCTTAGTTTCTTTATATAGTAGCAATTGCATTGTTCTTCCACAATAATCATTTGCTTTGTTCGTTGTCGTTGATCTCTGAATGGCTCCTTTAAAATGCTATAATTTTATGGGAAATGCAAAATAAATGAAATTCTAAAGTGTATGCTTATTTCCCAATTAATTTTTAGAACTGTTCTTGGAAATTCTTACAAAAAATACTTTTAATAATATTTCAAGAAAGAAGAAAAATTCACTACATGTATGTGTTTTCTAATTGGGTTAGTGCAAAGAGTATGTCTCTGTGTTTGTGTGTATATGTGTGTGTATGCAGAGTGTTTTTTTCAGATGTGACTTTTCTTATGACCAAAAGAGAAATTGATTAAGACATATTGGTAACACGCACACATACAAGTGTGAGAAAAAGTGCGAGAGAGGCAGACTAGGGCTTAGATTTGAATCTCAGTAGGTACTATTAACATGTAAAATTTGCTTAATTTGTTTGCCTATTTCCACATTTGTAAAATGGGGCCTATAACCTCTATTTTGAAACTTTTAGGAGGCCATGAAAAGTGACTGCCCTAAAGTTAACCCTGTAAAAGGTCCTCCTGAAGAATAATTGCTTTCCATGAACTAGAACTTTTGTAAAGATAGTTAAGACAGGACCTGTTTGTATCAACTGTACTTTAATATAATCAGCATGAAGATGTCTGTGAAGCAATCAATTTCTTTCTCTTGCTAAACTGCAAAGTTATTCAGCCATCTATTTTACAAAAGCCACCTGAAAAATATATTTGTATCATTTCTGCCAAAAAATCATAGTTGCTTTGTTTCAGGTAAGAAACACTTGAAACAGAATCTGATATGTTAATTGTTTAAATGAAATCCATTGATCCCATGTTTTTATTGCCAGTGTTGGAGACAGGAAAGGAAAGAAAAAGTTCCAAGCAATATTTAGAAAGACAGTCAAACCTTTTTTTTCAAAGTCTATTTTCTAAAGAAATGATGAGTTGATTTTAGCTTATTTTAAAGGACTTGTTCCATTGGAGTAATTTCACCTGCTATGCAGTTCCATATATTCTTCTTGCTGTCATCTTGTTATAAAAATTCCTACATATGACCCAATTTGGGTGAATTGGTATTAGAATCTATTATAATTCTACCATGAAACATTTCTGTCCATATGTACTTTCATTTAAATGATTTGTCATGTAAAGGAGCCCAGTGTCTGCACATTTCACAACTCAATAGCCATGGCCATTATTTTGTAAATATAAACAAATAACTAATAGAATAATGTTGGTACTTGCCAGCAGTTGTGACTTTAATATTTTATTCTATTATTAAGATCAGTTTTATATATTAAGAATTGTTAAACTTCTGTACTTTTATTTTCCTCTTTTTTTCCTACATGTTCATGTGCAAACCTTGAAAGTCAAGTCTATGATGTTGTGTGAATAGTTTCACTACAATCTACACATTTCTGTGTGAATGCTATTCATTAATGCATTATTCTTACATCATCTAATTCCAATTGTTGTGCTAGGTTGCAATGCAATGAGTGTACCACAGAAAACCATTTTATGAAGTGGAATATTCCAGTTTACTATTTTTTCCAGATACCTAGAGACTAATCCATTTCTTTAGCAGAGCTTCTTCATTCCAGGGGCCATTATTTGTGAGAACTCTTGTCTTGACTTTGATAGGACAGAAACAGTCAGGTGGTCTAAAATACCCATTGCGTACATGGCATATTATATACATGTACAACTGTGGAGTGTTATAAAGAAGCATGAAACTGACAGATTGTGTCAGTGGTGTGTGTGTGTGTGTATATTTTGAGATGAGCAGGACAGCTGGGCTAATGTTTTTTTTGTTTTTCTGTTTTTCTTGGGCTAATGGATTTTATGGATTTTGAGATATCTAGATGGTTCTGGAAGAAATGTACTCTCATGTAGGATGGGAGGAATGGTTAACCATTGCTGACCTACTTTTTAAAAGAGCCATGACAGTTACATCCTTTTAATTAGGGTAATAAGTATGTATTAATTTTCAGGAAATTACATATAATGTTTAAGAAAGAATTCTTGGAGAAAGATGCCACTATATATTTTTTTTCTGTTTTTACTTATTTTTCTTTTCATTATTTCATTTGAATGTTTCACTAATATAATCTTCTCAATTATTTTCCCATATTGGACTGGCTGTCCTTCACATGGCCCTTATGCCTATTGAATCACCTTTTTATCTATACAAGTGGAGAAATATTATCATTTATTATTTTGAAAAAGTCATTCTTAAATTGAATTTTAAGACTTTGACTTTGTGGTAGAAGGTATAGTCATTACTTTCAGATGTCAGACTTCATTAAAATGTGTGCGATGATCAGGAATAATATACCAAAGACCACTTGGGAGAATAAACTACAGTGTGGACATTAATTTTTTTAATGATTATGATTTTAGTTCGATAATAATTTGAATGTCCTAAACTTTACTGAATTTGATTTATATAGCAACTTCAAGGTGTTTTAAAAATACATAAATATTACAATGAAACTTCCTTCCTTTATTCTCATTTCCCTCTATCTTTGAAATTCATTTTATGCTAAAGAGAAAAAAAATATGAGACAGAAAAAAATAAACTTTTAGAATGGCATTCGTAATTTCTCCACTTCATATAGCACTTGTTTTTTTTCACATCTTTTAGCATAGACTAATTGTAGCCATCTCAAAAGTGGCTGACTTAAGTGCAAATTTGAAAATTGTATAGACTTATGGAATGCAATTTTAGAAAATCAGCACTAGTACACTTTTAAATTGCTTATATATGTATGTGCTTGCTTATAAACATGCATATGTATGAATGTTAAAATATGACTGCCAAAACTTAACTGGAACACAAAATATAAAGTAAGGGGAAGGGGCAAGAGATGTAGATACAAAAGAAAATTCATTTAGCATAGTACAGGAGAAATGTAAAATTCAGAGTGGTCAATGACATGCAAAACTTTACTACTTTGCTATTGTCTGGTAAATAGTACAACAAAATAAATCTCTCTATAGAAAAGTAGGGTCAAATATTTGATGCATTCGTTTTTACATTAATGTGTTGTCAAATTCACTTAAATAATTTTCTAGGTCAATGATGTGTGGGAATATTTTACATGTATTGTAGCTTTAATATTTTTTCCTTTCTATGAACCAAACAAGTCCTTATATGCTTGTTTCTGTGCATTTAGGTGTGACCTTAGAGTCAGATTCTTGCCTTGATCCAGGAATTCCTGTGAATGGTCATCGGCATGGCAATAATTTTGGCATCAAGTCGACAGTGACTTTCAGCTGTCATCCAGGATATACCCTAAGTGATGATGATCCCCTTATTTGTGAGAGAAACCATCAATGGAACCATGCGTTACCTAGCTGTGATGGTAGGTGGAGTTCATCAAAACAGTACATCATAAATGCATGCAGAAAAAGTATAAATATTTAAATAATTTTGATGACATATTTTATGGAGATTATATTAATATGACTAATGTGTGTTTCTATTTGAAAAGTTGTACACTTTAAAAATAGTGTTTTAAAAAAAGTGTAACTGTTTGTAGCCTGAAGTATAACCAGAAGTTCTCTTTGTTAAGTAGAGCAGCTGTTTAGAAATAAATAATGGAATTTATGGGCTTTCTTTCTACTTTACCCCCAAACACTCAAACTTATATAGCTTCTTAGTTAAATGCATACTTTTACATACAGCATTTATTGAAGATAGCATGTGATACAACATGGGCAGTACATATATTCTAGATCATCAGATGTGATTTTCCTCTGAGACAGGTACAAGCCTCTAACAACTTTCGTGGATCTTCACAGCTTGTCTTTAGTTTTCTCTGCTACCTAATCTCTAGTAGAGCATTTTTCCTATGAGCGTATATTCTGGAACCAAAGATTGCAGAGACCTCCAAGTGATTTCTTGTGATGCCATCTACTACCTTTGCCCTGCATAGAACTTCTGTTAGAAACCTCAAAAATAAATGTCATTTTTGATTGTTGTGTATTATTATATTGGTCAGCTTTATATTATGAAATGTAGTCTTGATACAAAGTTGGGTAAATACAACATTTGTGATAATTTTTACAATACTCTGGGTGTTGAGCCTTTGACTATGAATCTAACTCCATCATAGATTGTTTCTATGGAAAAGGGAAAAAAAAGATGTATATTGTTTCATCTTCAGTATTTTTAATAGACTGTGGGCATTTTTTATAACATGATACATTTCATTCAGAAAATGCTTTGCATACTTTAAAATGATGCACCATAAATAACAAGGTTTATAATAGGACAATTATGTTTAGATGCAGATCATTCATTATCTTTGAACTCTGTCATCAGAGTACTAATCCAAATGATAATTGGTACACTAGGAGAGAATGTGAAAAATACATGTAGGTGATAACAGAAATGATGGACACTCTCTCAGGAAGCATTCAACATCCACCAAAACAATGGGGATGCTGGATTCTGGGCAATAAGAAAATGCAGGTAGAAGATGAGCTCTGAAACAGTAAGGCTGTCATTCAAGTGGGCACAGAAGGAGATATAACTGACAGGATGTAATATTAGTCATGAAAGACAAGAAGTAAACCTCACTGGGGAGGGAGATCTAGATACATGTCTTTACTTTTAATTTCCTAAAAAATAGATCTGGATGTGTTCCTTTTTAATGTAGATTAACAGATGAATTTTGCTTTTCCTGTTATAAGTGATAATTTTACTCTCATATCAATGATCTATATCATCTATATCATATCTGTATTTATATTTACCATATCTACATCTATCTGTCTATCTATCTATCTATCTATCTTTATCTCTTTCTCCCTATATATTATCTACCTTTTTCTAGGAAAAATTATGCAAGCAACCACATAATTTTCACATTATGTTCATACCATTTTACTATTTACCAATATTATATGAGATCACTAGTGTTATGGAAATATATATTGCAGTGGAATAAATTTAAGGAATTTAGGGATTGCCAAATATATATTCATAATTCCCTATATATTTTAGGATTATAATAGGAAGTGGCAATAATTATCTGGTGCCCTTTTTCCTTTAAATGAGTGTGCAACCTAGATTATGAATCTCCAGCCCCCACATTTTCCCTATATGAGGAATTAGAGCCAATTGCTATACTTCAATGCTAATGAGAAGAGCTAAAGACTTGTGAACAGTAGTTATACCTAAAAGTTTTTCTAGAAAGACATTTCTCCTTAATTTTATACTTTTTCTGTTAGACTCTAAACTCTACAGTAATATATCACCTTAATAAGTAAATAGAGAACCATAATATAAATTAATTTACCTATAAAAAACACAGCACTTAGTAAATTATTAATGTCAAGAAAATGACAACTTCCTTACTGCCAGAACTATTATTTAACATTGTTCAAAAGAACCTAGCTAATATGATAATTTAAGAAAATTACATTTATTATAACTTGTTTTTTAAAAAGAAAATTAATTTTTGGAATACTAAGAGTTCAGTATGGTGGCGACAAAAGAAATATAATAATATACATTAAAAAGCAAAAGTAAAAACTAGTCAGGAATAAATCTAACATGAATAAAACACAAAAGAATACCTCAGATAAGAACATATGTTCTGAGTCTAGAGAAGAATAATCAAATTTCGAACATATTTTTTCCAAATAAAGTTTAAATTTAATAAAATCTAATTAAAATTATATGGGAAATGTAATAGAAATTTACAAATATTTAAAATTTTCTCTGAAAGAGTCAAGACTCCAAATAACTAGGAAATATATATTTTTAAGATAAGCTTATGCCATCTGGCATCAAAGCATACCAAAAATTAATGATAATTGAAAAAATACGGAATTGGCACAGAACTACACAAACAGATTAGTGATACACTATTGGGATGATAGCAGTTTTCTGGGCCGACTTAGAAACTGAATAAACTAGCTAATTTTTATTTTCTGATAACAGCTTCATTAAGATCTTATTCACCCATTTAAAGAACATTTTTTCATCTCAGGAAGAAATGCTTTTTCATCTAGCTGTCACCTGTCATCCTCCAAATCATCCTAGTCATAGGCAACCATTAATTTACCTCCTAGATCTTTAGATTTGCCTATATTGGACACTTATAAATAATATCATATGATATGTGGTCTTTTTCTGACTGCATTCTTTCACTTAGCATCATGTTTTCAAGTTTCATCCATGTTGTAGCATGTATCCATACTTCATTCTCTTTATGACTGAAAAATGTTCCTTTATATAGGTATAACACATTTTGATCATTCATCAGTTGAAATGTATTTAGGCTGTTTCCAGATTTGCGCTATGATGAATAGTTTTACTATAAGTATTCACGTACTATTTTCTCTGAAAATGCGTGTTTACCTAGGGATGGAATTGTTGGGTCATATGTATGACTGTTTAAGAAACTGCCAGACTGCTTTTCAGTGTCTGCCCCATTTTACATTACCACCAGCAATATAAAAATGTTCCCATTTTCCACATCATCACCAATACTTATTGTTGTCTGACTTTTTAATTATACCCATCCTAGTGGGTGTGAATTGGAATCTCATTTTGATTTGGAGTTCTCTTGTGATTAATGACGTTGAGTATCTTTTCATGTGCTTATTGGTCACTGGTATAACTTTAGAGAATTGTTTATTAAGACCCTTGGCTCATTATTTTAATTGGACTATTCATCTTTTTATTACCCAATTACAAGAGTTCTTTATATATACAAGTTCCTCATGAGAAATATGATTTGCAAATATTTTCTCCTATTCTGTGGGTAATATTTTCACTTTCTTGATGACGTTCTTTGCAGCACAAAACATTTCAATTTGTGAGGAGTTTGTCTTATCTACGTTTTCTTTTGTTGCTCATGCTTTTGATATCGTATCTAAGAATCTGCTGTTGGAAGTCATTAAATCAAGGTCAGAGAATGTACCCCTTCGTTTTCTTCTAATGTACAGTTTATAGTTTTAGTTTTCACATGTAGGTCTTTGATTCATTTTGAGTTAATCTTTGTAAAAGTATGAGGTAAGGCTCCACTGCCATTCTTTTGCATAAGGGTCTCCAGTTGCCCGAGCACCATTTGTTGAAACAACTATTCTTTTCCCACTCTTGAGTCTTGGCATCCTTCTTGAGTATCAGTTGGCCACAGACACATGGGATTATTCTTGGGTTATCTCTCTATCTATACATAAGTTGTAACTCAGTAAGTTTTCCCACAGTAATCACTTCCATCAAGACCAAGAGCATGCTTACCAAAACTGAACATTACCATCACCCAAGAAGACTCCTTCATACCCCATTCCAGTAACTCCCCCCTCCAAATGTTACCAATACCTTGACATTATAGCACTATAGATTAAACTAATGAAATCATACAGAACGTATGCTTGTTATCCCAGATTCTCTCATTTGAGCTTATATGTGTGAGATCCATTCCTGTTATAGAAATTAGCTGTATTTCACTCATTCTCTATCTATACTACTTAATTGTATATATACACCTTGTTTTTTAAATTCCGTTTCACTGTTGATGAACATTTGAGTTGCTTCCAGGTTGGAGTAACTTTTCTTAGGTTTACTAGACATTTGGATATTCATTGTTGTTGTTTTATAAGTGCTCATTTCTTCTGCTCAATTTATGTAGTCATATGATTTTTTAATTGAATTATAGGAATTGCTTGTTTATTTGAATACAATATCTTTGCTCGATCTAAAAATTGCAAATAGTTTCTCTTTCTCTGTATTTAGCCTTTTCCATATCATCAAAAAGATGCCAATATTTTCATATGAGCGCTCATCCACAGGGCCAGGGTATGGACTTGAACTTGGTGGGGTCCATGATTCAGTCCATAATGCTATGGTATGAGGTAGGGGTCTGTATTCATCTTTTCACCGATATGGACATCCAAATGAGCCCAGGTCATTTTTTTATAAGACCGTGTTCTCTCCACCACACTGCACTATCATTTTTGTCATAGATCAAGAGACCATATGTGCATAGATCACTTATTTGGCGCTTTTCCTTTGCCTATTGAGAAATTTTGGTTTTTAAATCTTGGAAAGACTCCTAAGAATCTAGAAACAATAAATGAAACACAAGAAACCACTGATAGGTTTTACAATAGACAAATTAAAATTTATTCTATTAAAAATATAAAGAAGTAATAGAGATCAAACTATGGAAAATAACTACTCTAACCATGTAATATCCATGCTAAATAGTAATATCCTACAGATTGATTTGAGAAGAAAATTAGCAACCACAAAATTGAGCCAAAGATCTATGAGGAAAAGATGTACATAGGCAATTCACAGAAGATACACAAAGGGCCAATAAATGTTTTTAAAAATGTCCACTGTGGTATTAATATACAAATACAACATGCTAATCTCCTTTCCTTCTTGGATTTAATAGAAATTAAAAGGATGAAAGTATTTTAGATCACTGAGGGATTAAGGAACTCATTTTAGTTATTTGCGCTACTATCAGGAAAGTAGCATGATACACTCTTTTTGGAGGAAAATAAACTCAGGAAATAACAGAATAAAAAATAGTGTCTATGCATATATACAGTTACAGATACAACACATTATATACATAGAAAATGACAATAAACAGGCACTCTAAACCTTAACTGGACTGCTTTCCTCCTGGGAGATGAGTAGGCTATACCGGAGGATGAAATGAGACTTTCAGTTTTTAACTCTACATTTTTTGGGGAGTTCTATTACTATGTTTTAGTTTGGAGAATATTTTTTTAAATTACGCATATGAGTACTAGATCCATGTTAAAAGGAACCTAGCTACTGGATTAAAGAGCTGTAAAACCTGAACATGTCATAAACTGTGTGCAAATATTTGCTCTATTTTTAGATTATATTAAAAATAATTATAACAAAAACACTAACTCTAATATACTTAATTATTATTCATATATAACTGAATTTCAGCTGATATTTGTTATTAAATTATTAAATCCAATATTTACAATATAATACACTAATCATGAATAATTTTATTTAAATAATCATGTCATGCAAATACTTATGGTTTTATTGAATTCTGTTATGTAGGCTTACTAGTTTATTTTATTCATTTTGACTAGAAATGAAATGGAATCTAGAAATGGAACATATTTAGAAATGGAACAACTCTCTTTTTTTACATTTTCATTTGTAGAAGTTCAGCTGAACAGTATCAAGATAAATTCTACCAATTTATTTTAATTGCAGATTTGCACCCAAAGCCATGAAGTTTAAAAAAGTGAGGTCCTTTGATGATAATTAAAACACCCTGTGGTGGTGAAAGATAGCACCTTATTCTGCAAAGAAGACACCTCATAGTCATCAAGTTATCTAAGCCCTTGATTTTGTAGAGACAGTTGACAGTTATTAGTGAAAGATTTTGCCTGCTCCACTTTATGATCTGTAATTTTAATTTTGAATTGGATTCTTCTCAAAATGGACACATGCATTTAAATGCTCTCCATGAATTCTAGATTTAACATTGGTAACTCACATTTTTAAAAATTCGATATCTAACTAATATTATTTTCAACTTCTAACCAGCAGGCAACCTAGGCAGACTAATTGATTCATGGTTGTTTCCTCTTCTTTCCAAACACACACGACATTTTGTTCCCATTGTATAAATTTGTGTGCTGTGTTATCTGAATCATCCTCATCCTCCCAGAACAGATTCTTTTTGTCCTTCCTGAGAATTCTTTTTGATGGGTTCCAGGTCATCACCAGCATCACTGACTTTCCTGACCTCAAGTTCTCCTTATACGTAGTTCCATAAAGTTTAACTCTAAGCTTTTAATTCACATGCAGACCTTTATGTGTACACAAATACAGTCTTTCTGGTTTGATTTGAAGCTCATAGGGGTTAGAACTTGAGGAATCAAGAATAAAATACTTGAACTGGTTTTTGGGTGATGAATGAATTTCATCTATTCTAAGTAGCCAAAATGTGAAGAGGGATTTTAGGCAGAAAAAAATGGATAAAATCACCAGGAGCTGATGGACATGGTATAGTCTGTGACTTCCTGGAGGTCAATAAAGCAAACTGTATATGCTTTGTGATAACCTAATGAGATGCTGTAGAGATGCCATTTGTGTCTAACGACTTTCATAGAAAAGAAAGTCTCCTCAAGCATGTCATCTCTTTTAATGTCTCCTAGTTTAAATTATGTAAATAGAAATCTAAACTTTCCAAAGGAATTACAAGATAACTTATTGGCTTTGTTTCATTGGAACATTTTTTCAGATGAGAATAAATTTATAGTAAAGGATATTAATAAATCTGAAAACTTTGGGAGATTTTAGAGATTGATATGAGAGTTTAGTCATATATTGTTGAACTATTTTCATTTAATAATAAAAATCATCCCTCATAACCCTTTCTAATTTTAAGCAAACTGTTGAACTCCATCGCTTGTTATTGCAAAAAAAAAAGTATATCAATAGGATAGTGAAAACTTTAATAAAACATATCTCTAAAAAGGAAAAATGAAATGAGAATTAATTATAGTACTTTTTCTTACCATGAGGAAAGATACACTTTATCAGTATATTTCATATCTTCATAGCATTGCTAAGTATTTTTTCCTTTTAAATTAGTTTTTTTCTTTATTAAAGAAATTGTGAGTTTATACAACAATCATGCATAAAATATAGGATTCCAATATACCATCCAATTTTAGAACTGGTATGAAACATTTGTTACAATTGGCGATAGCACATTTTTATAATTGTGCTATTAGCTACAGAACATCATTTAATTTAGATTTCACTGTGCAGTTTCACGGATTTCTCAAATTTTTATTCTGTTAAAAGATATACAATAATATTGCCCCTTTTAATCACATTCAGATGCATATATTTCAGTGTGACCCTTGATTGAATTATCTCCATGGAGTTGTGGCTGCCCAGTTATGGATGTGGCCTTTTGATTAGATGGAGATGTGACTCAGCTCATTCAAGAACGGTCTTGATTAGTTTACTGGAGTCCTTTAAAGGGGGAAACATTTTGGAGAGAGTTCAGAGCTGACACAGACAAGAGGCAGAAAAAACAAAAAATGCTCTCCGGGGAAGGCTTTTGAAATGAGAAGCCAGGAGAGAAAGCTAGCGGAATTTGCCGTTTGTCTTCTCAGCTGACAGAGGAACCTTGAATGTCACTGGCCCCTTGTTGGGTGAAGGTATCTTTCTCTGTATGCCTTAGTCTGGACATTTTTATGGACTTAGAATTGTAAACTTGTAATGTAATAAATTCCCTTTATAAAACTTAATCCATTTTTGGTATATTGCATTCCAACAGCTTTAGCAAACCAAAAACACATGGCTTTTTTTGTGTTAATTTAAAAAAAACTTTAAATACCAAAACACACCAAATGCAAATATTCTTAACTTTTGATCATTCCATACATATATAATCAATAATTCACAATATCATCACGTAGTTGCACATTCATCATCATGATCATTTCTTGGAACAACACATGGCTTTTTGATAAATTTTAACGTCGAGAAGTATGAGTACTCCAACTTCATTCTTCTTTTTCAAGGCTGTAGCAAATCAAGACTCCTTACCTACTAAGTTTGATAATAGACTCTTCTATTTCTGCAAATAAGGTTGTTGGAATTTTTATTGGGATTGCATTGAATCTGTAAAGCACTTCGGGTACATTTGACATCCTATCAATAAGGGGTCTTCCAGTCCATTTACATGGACTATCTTTCCAAATATTAGATCTTCTTTGATTTCTTTTAAGCAGTGTTTTGTAGACTTCTGTGTACAGGTCCCTTACATCCTGGTTAGGTTTATTCCTGGATATTTGATTCTTTTAGTTTCTACTGTGAATGGAGTTTTTTCTCTATTTCTTCTAATTGTTCATTGCTGGTATAAATAAACACTGCTAATTTTTTTTTTTTTTTGCATTGCTCTTGTATCTGCCACTTTGCTGAATTCATTCATTAGCTTTAAGAGGTTTGTTGTCAACTTTTTAGGATTTTCAGTATATAAGATCACGAAATCAGCAAATAGCAAAGTTTTACTTCTTCTTTTCTAATTTGGATGCCTTTTATTTCTTTTTCTGGCCTAACCATTCTAGTAAGAAATTGCACTACAACGTTGTATAACAATGGTGATAATGAGTATCCTTGTCTTCTTCCTGACCTTAGAAAGAAAGCTTTAAGTCTTTCACCATTAAGTAGGATGTTAGCTGTGAGCTTTTCATAGATGCCCTTTATCAATATTGGGGAACTTTCTTTCTATTCCTAGTGTTCTGTTTTTTCAAGATGGGGTGATGGATTTTTTTCAAATGCTTTTTATGCATCAATTGAGATGATGCGTTGTCTCTCCTTCTTTGTGTTAATGTAGTATATTATGCTAATTGATTTTTTGTGTTGAAACAACCTTTCATGCCAAGGATAAATTTCACTTGATCGTGGTATATAATTCTTTTAGTATGCTGTCAAATTAAAATTTACTAGTATGTTGTTTGAGGATTTTTTCATTTATGTCCATAAGAGATATTCGATGTGCTTTTCTGTTTTTGTAATGTCTTTATCTGGCTTTGATATGACAGTAGTGTTGGCTCGAAGTATGTATTATGGAGTGTTCACTCCTATTCTGTTTTTGGGAAGAGTATGAGCAGAATTGGAATTGTTTCTTCTTCTACTGTTCAGTAGAATTGCCTTGCACAACCAGCGGGTTCTGGGCTTTTCTATGTTGGGAGGTTTTTGAATACTGATTCAATCTCTTTATGAGTAATTGGTTTTTTGAGATCTATTTCTTCCTGAGTCAATGTAAGTCGTTTGTACATTTCTAAGAATTTGTGCATTTAATTTGTGCTAATTCATTGGCCTACAATTGTGCATTGCATCCTCTTATAATCCTTTTTATTTCAGTGGGTTTGGTTGTAATTGTCCCCTTTTTTTACTAATATTCATTATTTGTATCTTCTCTCTTTCTTCTTTGTAAGTCTAGCTAAAGGCTTTTCTATTTTATTGATCTTTTCCAAGATCCAACTTTTGGTTGTGTTCATTCTCTCTATAGTTTTTCCATTCTCTTTTTCATTTATCTCCACTCTAATCTTTGCTGTTTCATTTCTCTTCTGCTTGCTATGAGTTTATTTTGCTCTTCTTTTTCTAGTTTTTCCAGTTTTGAGAATAGGTTTCTAATTTGTAAGTTTTGTTCCTTTTTAATGTATTCATTTGAACTTATAAATTTCCCTCTCAGCACTGCTTTCACTGCATCCCATAAGTTTATTTGCATTTTATTTTTATTTTCATTTGCCTCAAGATATATTCTGATTTCATTTGTGGCTTCCTCTTTAACCCATTGGTTGTTTGAGAGTATGTTGTTTTAATTCTACATATTTGAGAATTTTCCATTTCTCCCTCTCTTAATGATTTCTAGCTTCTTTCTATGTGAGTGGAACAGATATTGCATGATTTCAATATTTTTAAATTTATTCAGATTTGTTTTGTACTTAAAGTTTATTTTATCTTATGTTAATATAGCCATCTCAGCTCTATTTTGGTTACAGCTTGTATGATGTATTTTTTCCCATTCTTTCATTTTCAGCCTACTTGTATCTTTGAATTTAAGGTGAGTCACTTGCAGATAGCATGTGGCTGGGTCATGCTTTTTCATTCATTCTACCAATCTCTGCCTTTTGACTGGAGAGTTTAATCAATTTGTATTTAAAGTCCTACTGATAATGCAAGACTTTCTTCTGCCATTTTCCTATTTAACTATTCTGTGTCTTATGCCTTTTTTGCCCCTCAACTCTTTGGTTAATTCCTACTTTTACGTGTGTATGATTTTTTGTATTGTGCCTTATTGAAGCCTTCTCTTTTCTATCAGGAAATATTTTTCATCTGATTTCCTTGTGTTTATCATGAGGTTAAAGTTTAACATCCTAAATATATAACAATTATATCTAATTTGACACCAATTTGACTTCAATAGCATAGAAATATACTCCTCGAATACCCTTTTGGCCCCTGTATTTTTTTGGTATATCTTAGTATATTTCTGTATATTGTATACACAAAACCATAGATTTATCATTATTTTTGTATATTTGCATTTTAATACTTTTACAAAGTAAGAAGTGGAATTCCATAAAAAACAATATACTGCAGTAATACTGGCATATATAATTACACAAATGGTTATGCTTCCTGAAGGTCTTTATTTCTTTATGCTGCTCTAAGTTACTATCTATTGTCCTTTCCTTGTAGTGTGAAAAAAATTCCTTTAGCATTATTTTTATGGCAGGTCTAGTCATGACGAATTCTCTTAATTTTGTTCATCTGAGTATGTGCTAATCTTTCCCTTCTTTTTAAAGGAAAGTCTCACCAGATATAAATTCCTGGTTGGCAGTTGTTTTCTTTCCACACTTTTAATATTTCAACCGAATACCTTCTTGCCCCACAGGTTTCTGATGAGAAATCAACACTCAATTTAATTGGAACTCCTTTGTACATACACATTGCTTTTATCTTGCACCTGTCAGAACTTTTTCCTTGTTCACTGCATTTGATAGTGTGATCAATATATAATGATATATAGTTTTCTTCATATTTGTTCTGTTTGGTGTTCTCTGGGCTTCTGGAATGTACATATGAATGTCTTTTGCTAAGTTTGGGAAGTTCTCTGCCTTTATTCTTTGAGTATTCCTTCTGCCTATTTCTCTCTTTCTTCTCCTTCTGGGATCCCCCTAATGAGTATATTGATATGCTTAATGGTGTCCCAAAGGTTTTTTTTGACTATTTTCACTGCTTAGATCTTATTTCTTTCTGCTCCTCAGCCTAACTCATTTCAAGTGTCTTGTTTACATGTTCACTGAATATTTCTTCTGCCAGTTCCTATTTGTCCTTCAAACCTTCCTGGACTTTTTTCATTTCAATTAGTATGCTCTTCAAGTCCAGTAGTTCTATTTGGTTCCTTTGAAAAATTTCTACTCTTTACAAAGATTCTCACATTGCTTATTCACTGTTTACCTGATAGCTTCAAGGTCTTTCTATGTATTTTCTCTCATCTCCTTGAGAATTTTTAAGATCAGTTTTTAAAGGCTTTGTCTGGCATGTCTACATTCTCATCTTCATCGGTGTTTTCTGGGTTCTTATCTTCTTCTGTTAGATAGGCCTTCATTTCCTGTTTGGTTGTATGTCTTGTACTCTTTCATTGCACCCTATGCATTTTTTATATTTTGAATATTAACTCTGGTTTTTATTCCCTGAGATGTCTCTTTCTTTATTTTGTAAAGAGCTGCTATTAAGGCAGAGATTCTTTAGAGCTTTAGCCCACCTAAAGGAAACGTCTGCCTGGGTGAATGCAGTGTACAGAGTTTTCCCTGTTTTTCTGGACCTGTGTCTCATCCTGGGCTTTTGCTTGTTAGTTGTTTTGCAATTACCCTGTTCACAGGAATTTGGGTGTCCTTTTTGTTTCCAAGACAGGCCACTCTCTTCTGGGTGCTTGAAGCCAGCAAGTCTTTGTCCCAGATTTGTCTGCCTCTGTAGTTTCTTATACTCCTTTTATTGTCTCAAGCTGTTTTTGCATGGAGGGTAAATTCTTTGAAGAGGGAAAGCCAGAGAGGACTTTGCTATGTCAGTCTTTCCCAGCTAAAATAATGCAGAGATCCAGAAAGAGGGTGCAAAAAGACTCCAAAGTACCCTTAGGAGGAAATCAGAAATTGTTCCAGGATTTTCTTTCATGGATCTCTACAGCTGAGCCATCCTGGCCTGACCAGCAAATGCAACTGTTCAACTGACTATCCCCCACTGCCCTGAGGAAGTGCCTCTTCACCTGGTTAAATCTCTTCTGCCATGTCCCCATGGTTGAAAACTTTAGTGGAGGGCGTGGGGGCGGGTTAAACAATGCCATCCTCACAGTTGGGCCCCCAGCAATCGAAGGCACTAATCAAAAGCCTCTTTCAGTGATTGGCAGTGACCGCTCCTTTTACTGGAGAAGAGGATTTTTACATCCCTTACTGCCACCGGGAAGGTAGTCAGGGGCAAGACCCCATGGTACCCTGCTGCGAGAGGTGGGGATGGGCACTAGAAGACAGCATTCAGAGCAATTTATTGCTCTTTACTGTAATTTATCATCTTCTGCCCGTTGTTCTCTGGATGCTATACAATGTTTCTCTGGCCTCCAGACTTTCAAAATAGTTGTTTCAGACAGTTTTTGCTTGTTTCATAGTAGAAGCCTGAGTCCCAGAGCTCATTACTCTGCCATCTTCCCCAAATCTTCTCCAGTGAATTTTTAATATGTATGTTTAGCAGACTTCAAGTTTTGAAGAAACTAGTTCAGAGACCTTTAATCCTAATCTTATGAGCTTAGACCTAATTCTGCAGGTCAGAGATTTTAAACTGCAGTGCCAAGGGACCCCACAGTGCGGCCGCAAGAGTTTCTCTGGGGGTGAGATGGATATCAATGGGCAGGATTTGGGAATCCCTCCTCTGCTTCAATCTGAGTGCATCTAATTTACACCCTCTGCTTTTTCCTTTCTTATTGTTTGTTTTCCAACAATAAGGTTTCTTTTGAACAGAAAAGTATTCTAACCTAAATAAATAAATAAATAATATCCATTATTTCACAGTGCATGGAGAGTCCATGCATGATGATGAAGTAAAAGTAATCTAATTAAGGTTTTCCTGCAATCATAGGGTAAAAGCAGAAAAGTAAAGAAGAAAGAGAGGGAAGGAGAAAGCAAAGTTGTCACTGTTACTGGACAAAGACCATGAATTCTTTTGCCTGACGGCCTCTGTAACCAATTCCTTAGACACCAGGTTTCCAAAAAGAGAAAGAGTTTATTCCTGGGCATGTAGTAGGAGAGCAGATGGCCTAGTGGCCCCAAATCTGCCCCCCCCCCCCCCCAGTTTAGAGGGTTCAAGAATTTTAAGTATGTTAGCAAGGGGAAATGAGGTCATTTTGAATAGCAAATTCAAAGTAGAAAAGGAGACAGTATTATCATTATCATTTCAATAAGCAAACATGCATTGAAAAGAGAGGGGACAGGCTATCACTTCAGGACTAAAGATGTAAGCCAAAAAGAAGGGAGACACATTATCTTTTAATAGCAGAATCCAGCTGATAGGATTTAAAAATGTCCCAGACTGAAGCTAGTCAATGGCTGACTTCAAATTCTTTATTAGCATTACGGCTTTTGACCTATGAGAAAATGATCTGATAAAGGGCGGAACAGCTCTTATAGCCACAGAGGCACAAGATAAAAGCTTTTACAATCATTTCAGATATCATGGCAACTGGATTGCAATTTAGAGATTTATAGAATTTCCCTCTATCTATTCCAATATACCAAAAAGCAACAAGGAATTACTATATAATGATTCAGTCATCAAAATCATCCCTTAAATTCTGATTTCTTGGTTACAGGACCTATCAGAGATGATTCAAAGGTAACATTTCAAAGTCATTAGCAGGTAGTTGGAAATTCAACTGTGGTTCAAGAAAGCCATCAGTGTTTCAAATGTAAATGTGGATGCTTTAGGGGTTAAAGTTTAGATTTGACAGGGTGAGTACAAAAATGGTCATCTTTGATTTTTCCCTTTTTTCAACATCACTCTCATGTGTAAAATGACCACAGCCTCTTTATAGTATACATGCTTCCGTGCTTCCATTGTTGCTCTCTTCTAATTCAAATAGAGTACACATTTTAAAGTAAACTTATTTAATCTGATTGCTTAGGTCTTTGTGTTAAAAACTAACTTCGTAAACTTGAAACCTATAAGAAGACTGTGGGAAGGGTCTGAGGAGGTGAGGGATGGAAGATGACAATGGTGGTGACAAGTGTTCATAAGAATCCTTAGGAGGTCCATGCATTTTACTTGAAAGACTGGCAGGAACACGAGGACCCCAATGTGAATTGGCAAAAGAAACAGCAGACATCACAGGGACAACCTGTTCACACTGTGTGGTCTCTGACCTTCTCAATTCCCTGAACCCTTTTATCACTTACTCAATAAACAGCAACTTGGGAATGAAAATCTGAGCGGACACATGTGGACACATGTCCATCTCTTTGCTGTATCATCAGTCCACTGTATTCTAATTATGTAGAGGCCTCCTTTAAATTTGAGACTAAGATTTTTGTTCTTAAACACGTCGTGTTTAGTTATTGTTTTCTTGGTAAAGCATTTGCTACCCCAGCTAGAGTGTAAATTCTGGAATTCACTATTGTCAGGAACAGTGCTTTGAAAATAGTAACAAATTCTTAGTTGAATTCTTCTGATTTTTAGTGAATGTTTTTTTGAATGGATAGATGGATGGGTGAACAGTAAATGCTTGAAGGTAGAAGTGTCACTATAAAGTCCTGAAGAAAAATGGTTAAACAATTTACTTCACCTCATTGGGAAAGATCTCAAAATATGTCACCTTTTTTGGTCCTTGCCTCATATCTGTATATCTTAGTCTTCGATGAGAGTTTTCTGATATAATGTAAATGAGTCTTTGATGGTGGATAGGTATTATAAATAGAAAAGTAAAATTCAAGTATTTGAATTCTTAGGATAGCAAAAATAAAATTTTACTGCATGTTTTGCAACTTCCTAGCAAAGATGTTACAGTGCATGAAGAAATAGATTAATGTAATTCAAATTGTATGCAGCTATACTTGTAGCTCTACTTCAGTCTCTACTAAAGAGAACAAAGACATGTCTATATATGAATATGGTCACAGACTCATATGGACATTAAAATGAAAATCAGGTATCTTATTTTACCCTTTCCTTTCTTTAATTTTGGATGAGAATAGCAATTAAATTATCTCTACATCAAATCTCCTTTTCCTGAAAATCGTTGTTTTTAACAAAGTTATTTTTATTCAAAATCTTCATCATGTGTAAATTAGGTTGTGTTGTGTTTGCATACATATGAAGCAAAATTAGCACCAGAGTTCCTTTACCTATAATCCTCCACCAAACTTTGCTCCTAAATGGCACCATGATGATATTGATTAGTGATTTCTGGGTTCTGCCTTGTTGTATGGATGGATAATATCAAGCAGTGGTGGGAACATTTCTCTCCTGGATTTTTCCCTGAATATAATCAAACAATTTATATTGATGGAATTAGAAAATAGGATTTTTTAAATATTAATAAAGCTTATACTTTAAATGTAGCTGGCTATAAATTAATATTTATCAGTTTATATATGCAGATTTTAGGGTAAACACTGCTGATAAGTAACTTTGGATATATACTATCTCAGTGTTACATCAAGTAATTTTCATTCATTTTGGCTAAATCATAGATAAAAATCTGAGGATTTAATAAAGCAACTCACATGAATCATTGTTGCAATGAAAAGTTTTCAATGTAATTCTTTTATATTCAGGACTCCACACATTCCTTGCTTTCTTCTAACTACACTGTTCACTCCATTTCAGTTTCGTTTATTATAATATCATCGTTTCCCTGAGATATTAACAATGGAACATCACATGTTTAATCTGCACACCTCTTATCATTCTATGTCTACATTCACTGTGTTAGTGAACTCATCTAGTTAAATTCTTGCTCAGACCTCTTTTATGGAAATCAGACTTGTATATCCGATTACATACTCAACAGTTCCACATGGACATCCTCTCCGTATCAAGCTTTATATCCAAAACATACTCTTGATTTACCTCTCAAACCCTGCTACGTTTAAAGTCTGCCTTTGCATCCTGTTACCTCACACAGGCTATAAACCCTGGATGCCTTAGATTAGACGTTTCTAAAAACTTGCTTTAATTGGGACATTTTCGTTAGAACAGCAAACTTGTGACTTATTAAATTCCCCCTTTTTAAAAAGCCATTCCATTTTGGGTATATTGCATTCTGGCAGTTCACAAACTAGAACAGATTTATTGATACCCCTTCAGAGTAAAATATAGAATCAAGAATCATTGTTATTTTAAGATGTGACAATCTAATGAGAAATTGCTAAAATACTCTAGATTTCATGAAAAAGTTTGTATTTGCTGATTGTTATATATTTCTTCACATATAGTCGGCATATTAAAAGAGTTTACATCAGGTATCAGTTGTTTAACAATTTTAATAATCAGTTATTTAAAAATGATAAATAATTTTGTCTCGTTCAAAAAGGAATTGCAAATAAATATGTGCAGAGAATAAGAACCAATTAAAAGAGAGAACAAAGACATCTTCTTAAATCAGTGGTATGGTACAACAGTGGCTGACAGCTTTTTGGTGTCCTCAGACACTGTCCTCAGCTGTTTATGCTATATTAACTCATTTCATTCTCACAGGAACCTGGGAATTTGATGCTATTTTTACCCCACTTTTACATATGATGATATTGAAAAAGAGAATTCGAGAAACTTGCTCAGTGCCACTGACCAGTAAGTGGAGGTGCTGAAGTGAGGAGCTGGGCAGTCTGGTTCTAGAGTCTTGGCTGGTGCTCTTGTTTGCAAGCTGCCAGAATGTGACATACCAGAAATGGAATGGCTTTTAAAAGGGGGAATTTATTAAGTTGCAAGTTTACAGTTCTAAGCCTGTGAAAATGTCCAAATTAAAGCAAGGCTGTAGAAATGTCCAATCTAAGGCACCAACAAGAGGTTACCTTCACTCAAGAAAGGCTGATGGAGTTCAGGGTTTTCTCTCTCAACTGGAAAGGCCCATGACAAGCGTGGTGACATCTCCTAGTTTTCTCTCCATTCTTTTTGTTTCATGAAGTCCCCCCAGGGGCGTATTCCTTCTTTCTCTCCTAAGGTCTCCGGCTGCATGGGCTCACATGTTTCTCAGGGCTCTGATGGATCTCCTGGCTCTTTCCAAAACATTTCCTCTTTTAAAGGATTACAATAACTAATCAAGACCCACCTTGTTTAAGATCCACCTAGAACAGGTGGAGTCACATCTCCCTCTAATCAAAGGTTAATACACACACAATTGGGTGTGTCACATCTCAGTGGAGATAATGTAATCAATTTTCCAAGCTGTAATGCTGAATAGGGATTAAAAGAAAGGGCTGCCTCCACGAGATGGATCAGGATTAAAATATGGCTTTCCTAGAAAACATAATCCTTTCAAAGTGATACGGCTGGTAACAAATGTGGATCTTATAACCAAAAATGGAGATGTTTGGAGAGAATACCTAGACTTGATGACTTGGTGACTTGATGACAGACACATGGCTGTTTGCTTGCAGTACTAAACTAAAAACTTATCTTTCCTATCTCCTAGTTTAGTGCTTTTTGACTCTATCTTTGACTCCTTTTCTGTTCAACTTTTCTATTCACTGTGAAGCGTTGTAAGTTTGAAAATACGAAACAAAATAAAAATAAGCAAGAACATGGGAATATCAATGCTCGCAAAAACTAAGGCATATAGGCTTTTATTCAAAACATTCAGTACCTGTTAATAACAATTAATAGCTAATATGTTTTGAGTACTTTGTATATAATGGACACTTGTAAACTGTGTTTGTTACAATGGCAATCATTGTAGGTGATAGGTAATATTACTATTTCCATTTTATAGATAAGAATATTATAAAAGGGAGAAGGCATGCAACTTGCTAAAGATCACCAAGCTAGCAAGTAGCAGAGCCAGGGTTTAATCAGAACTTTCTGACATCAGCTTTCAAGCCCCAAAACTTCTCTATTATGATGACATCCTAAATGCTGCTACTTACCATTTGAAATTATTATCATTTTCATTCTTTCAAAAATGAGTTTCATAGGCAGTTTTGAAAATGGTGCACTTTATTTGGGGGATTTAAAGTCACTGAAGTGCTACTGAGAAGACTAGCATCTATAATATACACAAAACCTGCAGCATTTCGGCAACTGCCTGTGTGCTAGCTGGGTTTCTAGTTTACCTGGCGTACCTTAGTCTGTGTTCTTTTATCTAGGTTATATACTGTTTAGGATACCTGTTTGTGAGCTGGCATGTTGTAATTGCAAGCAAAATAAAATTCGGGTTTTGTTTTGTTTTCCAGGGACATGACATTAGATCTTCTTTTAGTTGTTAGGCAAATTAAATGTCCTTGTAAAATTTTTTTATGCTAGCAATTATTGTGAAATTTTAATAGTATAATAATTTTTATTTATTGTCTTAAGCCCTATGTGGAGGCTACATCCATGGGAAGAGTGGAACGATCCTTTCTCCTGGGTTTCCGGATTTTTATCCAAACTCTCTAAACTGTACATGGACTATTGAAGTATCTCATGGAAAGGGTAAGAACACGATATATATTGCAAACATGCAATAATAAGATCAACTGTGGGCAAAGAAAAAGTATCATTCCGTGAATTAGAAAGATAATTTCCTAATATATATTGCAACTGTTAATTTTGATTTTTTAAATATTTGAGAATAAAAATTGTCCTTAAATTATCAGCACTACAAACAAAATCAGATTCCTTTTTTTGCTTGACATCAGGTTACTTGGATGCATGCATATAAATATAAGCTTGAAAATCTAGTATAATGGTAAGAATAGAGGAATAAATTAAAGAAAATATGAATTCATTAAATAAAAGGAAAAATGAAAAATAAGCTGAACTTCTAATTTCTCTGAGAAATTAAGGATATTGTCTACATTTTCTGGTTAGTCAATATTATTACACATAATAAATAATTTATGTTCAAATATCCAAGTGATGTTTCATGAAGTGGACATTATTTATTTTACAGATGAGTATATTGAAGATCAAAAAATGTAGCTTGTAAACCCTGGACTTAGGACTCTATGCTGGATATCTGTTTTTGGCTAGATGTTTTTTTAATTTTTAATTTTTAGGGAGTCAATTTGAAATTTTGACCTCATAGATATTATATAGAATTTGTCTTCAAGATTTGAACTCAACTTGACATTAAATTACTATATTTCATTATATACATTGTTATACTACACTACCAAGAATACAAAATAAAGAAGAGCTAAGGGAAATTTTTTTTTTATTTTATACATGGGCAGGCACTGGGAAATGAACATGGGTCCTCTGGCATGACAGGCAAGCATTCTTGCCTGCTGAGCCACCGTGGCCTGCCCGAGCTAAAGGAAATTAAGAATAAAGTAGAAATATGATTATGAGTGACTAAAATATAAATTTTATACATATAAAAATATGTATGTCATTAAATAACACCTATCATAGTAAATTTTATTCATTTTCACTAGATAAGTCCAAACATAATATTTTGTTGATGCATTAATATTAGAATATATACATGTAGGATAAAAAGGCAAATGAAATCATCATTTCAAGATGATGATATAAATTTACACAGTACACTTTCAAGCCAAAAATTTCTAAAAGATACTTGTTTGGTATAAATGAGAAAGCTATTTGAGTCTATTGTCACATTGGGATGAGTGTCGTAAATGCCTAATGACCATTCACGAATACAATTTATTATAAATATCTGCCATCTTTTATATCTGATATATTCTTAAACATTTATGTACTTTTGCTGGTTTAACCGCTCTTACATTTCTTTCCTAAAACCACCTTTTTTTTAAATCCCATTCTCTGTATTTTCCTCTCAAACTTCAAAGTTAGGTTTACGTATTAAGATAAAATATCAATTCAAGATTTTCATGTCTAAAACCTCAGCTGTCTGTAACCTTCCTTACTTTTATTTACTTATGAATTTATATATATATATAATATATATATTTGTGTGTATATATATATACACAAAGAAATGTGAAATGAGTACATACCATGTAATGCTGGTATTGTTTCCCCATGGGTTTGGGAGAGATAGGAAGCAGAGAAAAAGATATAGGGACTAAAATAAAATTTACTTATCTTTTAGCAAAATGGTGTCACTTGGATTGTTGGTCTTCAGCTACTAATTACATCTAGCTCTTACACAAAAGGCATTAGAGAGTAATTATAGAAAATGCTAAGCATTGATTGTACTACACTATAATGCTAACATATTATAAATAAATTAGAATTAACAAAGAAGTCAGTTGAAATTAATTTATTTCAAGATTACTATAGTTTGATGTACAGGTGGCACAGATTTAAATGGGTCCTCTAGTGTTTTTTTACGTATATTTGAAGAATGTTTTTCTTCAATAGAATAACTCACGTAGATCACTCATATCTTTTTATTGTAAACGGTTCACAATCAAGAAGAAAGGGTATGAAGTTCCTTAAAAAGTCACAGAAAGTACTGATTTTTGGCTGACTCCATCAATCTCTCTCTCTCCGGGACTCAGGAGTTCAGATGATCTTTCACACCTTTCACCTGGAGAGTTCCCACGACTACCTACTCATCACCGAGGATGGCAGGTTTACAGAGCCCGTTGCCAGACTCACTGGGTCTGCGCTACCTCATACTATTAAGGCAGGTTTGTTTGGAAATTTCACTGCCCAGCTTCGATTCATATCGGATTTTTCAATTTCCTACGAGGGCTTCAACATCACATTTTCAGGTATGTTGTTCTGCTGTGTTCTTTCTCTCCTCTGGCAGTAATACTGCCATCTCTCTCTCTCTCTCTCTCTCTCTCTCTCTCTCTCTCTCTCTCTCTCTCTCTCTCTGTCTCTCTCTCTCTCATATGTAAAATGACAATTGATTAACATAGGTGGAAAAACCTAAGAGAGAAGTTAATATTTGGGAAAAAATGGGAGATTGTTAAGTGGGATGGAAGAGGCTGAGCTTCCATGAATCTGGGTGCAAGGATAGCTGCCCAGTGTCCAGAAAATCTCATTCTACCTTTATATAATTTGCAAATTCTTATCTCTGAAAAATTCTCCTGCAATGCCCTCCCTTCGGCAATGCCCTTCCCACTTATTTTCTGTCATCCATTTATCAACACCTGTGGGAAAACTTTCTTTACGATAAGCATATTCAGGATGGGAACCACGATTACACCAATATTGCTAGTGGGTTTAAGCAACTTTTCTCCACCTCATCACCCAGATTTATTGTAATCTTTATATGATGGTTCCTAATTCCACTATTCACATGGGATTCCTTCTACTTTTAAACTCCCATGAAGTCCTTAATAATTTTTTATCCTTTTATGAGGTTTTTGCTACAATATTTGTACATTTATCTTATTTCCTGTACTGAAAATAAAACTCCTGATGGAAGGGATTCTGTTCGCTCCACATTAACATTACCTGCAGCTCTATTCCTATATTTTATATCTCATAGGGACTTAATAATTACTTTCTGAATATTGATGAGTTCATTAAGAAATATATAAAACTTATGCTGTCAAAGGAAAAATTTCTAGGGATTTTATGATATTCTGAACTACTTTATACCAATTTAATTATCACCAATAGCCGTTTATTTTAATCTAAGGTTGTTGAGTTTTCCTGGTATTTCACCACATAAGTGGAGTTTTAAGGATTGGTTCAGATTACTTGATTTCTTAGAAATTTGTCATTATCAGCAGTACTTCTGAAATTAGGCACTTTACATGTCAAAGACTTAAATCTTTCCAAATCTGGCATCTCAATCCCTTTCTCTCTCTCTCTCTGTTCTGCCCTGCTTGATCTCCTGTTGTATCACCAGGAGATTATTACCCTCTGTTCTTATTTTCATCACAGTAAAAATGAATTTTAAAACATACCAAAGAAAAAAAATGGCACTGATAAAAGTTGCAAATCTCTTCCATAGATGTTTCTTATGATTCTATGAAATTTTAGCTTATTTTACTGCATCTATTTCTAAATTCTGTTGCTCTCAGAACAAGGCTGACACTGGGTTTTAATTATTAAATTCAGAAATAACTGTAGAGCTGGCTTTCTTCTTTAATAAATTCCCTAAACAAAGAAGCTAACAAACCACAACAGTGACACAAAGCACACTTTTTGGGGTCTTCAAAGGTATTTGGTGAACTTTTAAAATATTTTCTAATGTTACAATTAATGTGCTAATAGTTTGTGAACACCTAGAACAATTTGATTAAACACAACTAATAGAAAATGATAAATTAAGTCTTTAGAAGAAATCACTTATATCTTGACGGTGTTGCACACAAGGACAGAGAGTCTTTAAAAAAAACAAAATAATGTGCCTTTGATTGCAAAGCTAGGCTTAAACTAAACATATTCTTTTCATATAGTCAAGGAATGATTTCATTTGGAGAGATTTTTGCCTTAAAACTGGGCTGCAATTTCAAAATCTCTCCTAATGTGTACGAACGCCAGTGGAGCTAATACAATGTAGGTCATTTTTTAACTGCCCAAATAAATAGTTACTTTATTATGCAAATGAATAGTTTATCCTTCTGGGGACTTTTCTGATGTTTGTATTAAATGCAATTAATATGCTTTTACATCTTCTCTTTTTTTCCTGGTAGCTCAATTTATTTCTAGCAGTTTTTGGAAGATTTTATTGAATTAGCATTTCCCAATTGAATTTCATAGTCAATACTTCTGCAGATGTTAATGGGATATTGTAGAAACAGAGTTCCATATTCAAATATGTTTTGACAGAGCTACAGACCTTCCTTAATCTATATTCAGTTTCACTTATTGATAGCTGAAAGGATAGCCTTGATACTCCAAGCTTCCTTCTACCACTTATACTAGGATTCTACTTCTTAAATACCAACTTCCTATGAATTAATATAAATTACTGATCTTTCTTTTAAGAGTATGAGAACCTGGGCAACTTTGTGCCTTTGCATATGTAATTTTCCATCCATTCTGACTCCTTGACCAGACAAAACTCCTTTAACCAGATTAAATATGAACTGTTCTATGAAGCTTTCTCTCTCTTCTCTAGGAGATTTTTTTCCCTCCTCAGTTCCATCACACTATTGATATATGCAAATGATGTAATTTCCACCATCATTTTTCTGTGTCTCATTATACTGTGACTCCTCAAGTGACGTTACCATTTCTATTCCATTGTTGAATCATAGGTGCCTAGGAAAGAGTAAAGCGCATCCATTCTTTTATTATTTTTTCATTCAACAAGTATTTACTAAGCATCTACAATGCGTCAAGCACAATTCTAAGCTCTGGTAATAGAGCAGTTAATAAAGCAAAGTATCTGCCTTCATGAACCTTTTCTTTAGGTGGGGGAGATAGTAGTGGGGAAAGCTATGAGAAAGAATAAAACAGATCAAGGAGATAGAGAAAAAAGATGCTGAATTATGCATCTGAGACATTACCCCTCAGGAAATGTCTCTCTGCTAAGCAGACAATTATAATGAAGTGAAAGAACAGGCCGGGGCAATATGTACTAGAGGACAGTGTTCTCAGCAGAAGGAAAAGCCTAAGTTTTCCTGTGTTCCTCTATGTGGTAATAATGTTTAACATAAAAGAATATCAAATTATTCTCTCATTAGATATGAGTTTTATATTGTCTTTGAAGAAATGCAAGGAAAGATTATTTGAATTAAAATAGATACAGTTAATAACCTTAGTTGGAGGAGGAGAACAGCATCTGCAAAATGTGAAATAAATTTCATTGAGTTGTGATGTCTCTATTTTTGTATTTTCTATAGATTTTCTCTTCATGTTTTGTGCATGATAGGTTTCTGATGGGTATTTGTTGAATTAAATAATTGTCTATGTTTATTTTTTCTTTCTTGGACAAACTAATGAGTATTTTATAGAGTGGTTTGAATATCTTAGATAGCCAGAGTAAACTTTTGCCTAAATGAAGAATAGAACAAAGATAATACAAAGGCATGTACCTCAGAGATTGATGAATAAATTAAGTGAATGAGAATTTGAGCAGAGAGTCCAGTTATGGGACTGTGGTAGTAGTCCAGGTAATGAAAGTAGAATAGAAGGAGAAATTGGAAAAATATTAAAGGAAAAGAGGATGGATTAGATTTAATATATTCATTGGGAATACTGAATCTGTAATTTGAAGCTAGGTGAACTTCCAATGATAGTTGGATATTAGAATGTGAAGAAAATATACATATATTTTATAAAGATAAGCACCATATTCTGTATGCTTTCTCTCCCACCACAATATGGAAAACTGTCCTTTGTTTTCCCCACAACGTTCATCCTGTAATGATTCTCTCTCTTTTCTTGCTCCCCAACGTTCCCATTCCTGGGCTGGGTCTTACAGCCCAATTGCAATTGCAAGGAGGAGGAAACTAAGCTAATGGGCACTCTGCTGCACTCCTTCTATTTTCTCATTGTTTTAGTTTCTTAGCTGCTAGCACAAATACCATACGATCGATTGGCTTAACAAGAGGTATTTATTGGCTCATGATTTCGCAGGTTGGTATCTTCTGGTTGACTGGCAATCTTTGGGTTTCCTTGGCTTTTCTGTTACATGGCAATGCACATGATGGCATCTTCTTTCTCTTCTGGGTGCTGCTGACTTCCTGTTTCTTTCTTCTCTTTATGACTTCTCTTTCTGTGCCCGATTTCCTTTGGTGATAAGGATTTCAATCTTATTGGTTTAAGGCCCACCTCATTCAATTCAGTCACAACTTAACTAATAACATCTTTAGAGGTTCTATTTGCAACTAGGTTTTCACCCACAAGAAGGTAGGTTGAGACCTGAACATGCCTTTTGTGAGGGACAAAAAGCAAGCACTTAATAAGGGATCAAGAGACCTATGGTAACTAGAGTGCAATTGTACCCATATATTAAGAGCTGACTTTAAAGGACATTGAAAATCCAAAATATCATTGTTAAGACCAGTATTTTAGATACATAATCCTCAAATACAGCAATGTGAGGCATTATTCTTTTACTTCTCACTAGATTTGACATTTTCTTCCTAAGGTTCATAGTACTTCACAGAATCTTGTTTTGTATTATATCACAGTAAACCGTATCACAGTATGGTTTATAGATTTAAATAGGCAGGTAAAATTTTTGTTGTCTCACACTGAGATATCTTTTAAAGGTGAAATTGGTTATGATAAATTTTCCAGGTATATAGCCCTTTGACATTAGTTGTATGTACATCGATTATCAAAAGACACCTCTGAGAAGTTGTAAGAACTGATTTTAGTGATTAGAAATATACAGTAAAGTAATTTCATACTCCCCAAATGGCAATTTTGAAATAGACCATCCTACCTCATTCTGTTATAGGTTATATATGTCTATTTAAAAACACTGTAATTTTAGACCATTTGTCATAAAAAGGCTCATGGTACAAATGAAAGCAATCATGGAACTGTTACTGCAGAATTTGAAGAAAAATATATATTGGTTTGTTTTTAATATTATTATTATTATTAATTAGTAATTATTATTCTTGACAAGTAATTGTGGAGTATTTACCCAAATTCCCGCCAATTTACACTGTCTCTCCATGTCTCAGAATATGACCTAGAGCCGTGTGATGATCCTGGCGTACCTGCCTTCAGTCGAAGAATTGGTTTCCATTTTGGAGTTGGAGACGCTCTGACTTTTTCCTGCTTCCCAGGATATCGCTTAGAAGGTGCAACCAAGCTTACCTGCCTGGGTGGGGGCCGTCGTGTGTGGAGTGCGCCTCTGCCAAGGTGTGTGGGTAGGTGGTCACATGCTTTCATTTCATTCATCCAGTTGGGGACAGGACATGGCACACATCAAGAAGCAGTGTGGAAGGTTTGACAAAGTAGAGGAGGAGTCAGAAGAGTTGAACTTTAGGTCCAACTCTGCTAACTTGTTGGGAAAATTGCTTAGCTGCTTTGGGTTTTGGTTATCTCATAAAAAATAAATCCCCAGTGCTCACCTTCCATGCGGGAGACCCAGGTTTGATTCTGGACCATGCACTCCACAAATAAGCAAACAAACAAACAAATACATAAATAAATTCCTTACCATTCTAAAAGTGTAGTATTGAAGAAGAGTGAAACTAAAGCATGTGTCAAGCACATTTATGAAGGAAAAAAAAAATGAAACTAAAAATAAACTTGAACAAAAGGAAAAATTAACAAAACAAGGCTAAATAGTATATCTGGCAGTTATATTGATTAAAAACAGTATGTCTCTCCTGGTTTAATGATGGTGATAATTTCAAATATTACTCTCTTTGCTTTTTGAATAGTTATTTGATTAGATAATTGTATATGACTGTTAAGTGTGCAATATAGATGCTTGAATTTCATTTTGAGGTGTTCTTAAAGAATTTAAGAGTGAGTTCCAAAAAGTAAAAGAAAATTTTATTACTTTAAAATGAAGCACTATGCTAAAATCCTGATATTAGGATTCAGTGGTACAGAGCTTTAGACAGTTGGGGAATCTATGCTAATATAAGGAGTTAAGCACATGCAGAGAAGATTTATGATAGTTACCATAGTTTAAAAATGGAAGTTTTTCCAGGAACATCCAGAAAATCTATCATTTAATTCACAGACAGTATATAGTACCTGCCACTTAGTTGTTTTGCTCAGTATGTTACCAGTTTTACAATCTGTTCTTTAAAGATACAAAAAAAAAATAATGCTATAATGTAATAGCAAAGAAAGAAAATGGAGATTAGAAATTATTTTGGAGCCTTCTGACTCTATGAGAAGTACATAAATACTTTATATACTAATCTGGCCAGTTGATAGACAAGATGGGAGTTGGGAAAGTCTAAAGTTAAGATTTCAGTATCCATAGAAAATACTAAAAAGTTAATTTAGTATAACCAAATTATTTCTATGCACAGAAGTTCATCAGTTGTCAGCACTATTTAAGATTATCATGTGATTCCAGTGATAATACTTCTTTTTATTTGTGTTTCAGTGAGCCATAGATAGATAACTAGGATTTTATTATTAAAAAATTTAAAATGAGGGCAGGCCATGGTGGCTCAGCAGGCGAGAATGCTTGCCTGCCATGCCAGAGGACCCGGGTTCAATTCCCGGTGCCTGCCTATGTTTAAAAAAAAAAAAAAATGTTAAAACGAGCATGAATCAAATCATCATTTTCGTAGGATACATGTCTACACATTTTTACAATCTAGCTTTCTCCTAAACTAATGTTTTTCACTTTTTTTGGTTAAATTTTGGGGGGAATTGGGTACAAGTTTTGAACATTATCTCATGACAAAAATAATGCAATATTTTATATATAATCTTAGGAGTTCTAAAGTGCCTAGAATCCACTCTGCAGCCTATAGACTCCTTTTTCAATATAGTTTCATATTTGGAAGAAACTCCCAACTCAATGAAATCAAAGCATTTCTCCAGATATGCAACACAAATCAGTGTATTGATTGTAGTATTCAATATTCCTGTGATTCTTTTTATTTAGATTCATCATTCCTATTATTCTGGTAATTCAGGTTTTTACATTTCTACTTTAATAAGAAATAATAGGTGACAATACTTGAAATAATAGTTAACTTATTGGGCACTTATTCCAGGACAGGCACTGCTCTGACTTCTTAACAGGTATTAAATTATTTATTCCCCATGAAATTTCTATGAAGTAGCCACTAGTTCTTGCAATTCTGTTTTACAAATAAGAGTATTAAAATACAGAGATATTAAGAATTTTTCCAAGGCCACAGAGCTAGTAAAGGTTGAACCCAGAGAACCAGAACTCCAGGCCGTTCAGCGCTGCATTATACTGGGATAGCATATAGAGGGGCCTGGATTTGCTCTTTATATATTTAGCATTTGTGTGTTGCCTTCTGTTTAAAGATTTTCCTTCCAACCCATCTAACTGCAATATACTTTCAAGAAACATGTTATTCATGGCACTAAAATCCACCAGTTGACCAATGTGTATGTCTGAGTGTCATCTCCCATTTCTCCCTTTCTCTCATTCTCTACATCTAATTAATCACTGCTTCAAAAAGATCCTGCCCCCTAAATGGTTCTCAAATCAGGCTCCTCCTCTCCATCCTCTCAGGCCCCCAAGTAGATGCGCATCAATTACCTCATGAAGATTCTCCTGATTCCAGTACAGATGCAGCCAAGCATTGGTGCCACAGGTCCCACAGCACTCTATTCAAAATGAATACCTTGTCACTTCATCCCCAATATAGAACCTATTGAATAGCTACCCCTGATATTCAGAGCAAACCCTTTCTCAACTCTTTATCATGATATAATAGTTCCTTTATTAATTGGCCTCTGACAGTTTCTCCAACTTTTTTGCCTAGCTCTTATCCACCTGTTTATGCACAGTCATGCTGAAGTCTTCTCACGTGTGCAAAGTGCCAGGTTTCTGTATAAACTGTATGCATTTCTTCATGCTGCTGCACTCCCATTTCTCTTCCTACCCTTTGAGACTCACCTCATTTGTTACCTTTCTCTACCCTTTTTCACACTAAATGAGGAGTGATCTTCCATGATAGCTATCACTGTTAAAATGATCTTCATTTCTTTGTCTCTCCCATTAGACTGACAACTTTTACATTAAGATCTAGCTTTCTGCATTGTCCAATAAACGTTTGTAAAATAAATGAAGATTATTTCATTTAGAAGTTTTCCTCCTGATCTTAAAAGATTTGATTCAGTAATACTCTTGACTCAACATTCCTTCCTTTAATGACAGAAACAAGAATGATATATCCGTGGCCAAATGTCAATCCATTCCAAAAATCACAGGTGACATCTGAAGAATTTCTACTGAATTATAAGCATACTACTTTACTTTTCCCTAATAAATGCATGATATTAAACGTAATTTCCAGTGAACATCAGATAGGAGAACTATTTTCCTCTTTATCAGTCCACTCATAAAGGAAACAGAGGGAATTCATGCATTTATTCATTTTAGAGATATTTCTTCCAAATTACTTATTTAGGTTATGAAAATAACATTATTTTGCACTGTAGGGATGTACTAGTCTTCTAGAAACATTCGTCTCCTTTCTTGTTCCACTGCTTTGCATTTGAATTGTGCATGTATCATTAGTTTTTTGTTGTTTTTTTTTTAATTTTCAAGTAAAAGAAAAAAATTGCTCAAACCAGTGTAAGTAAATATTGAAGAATTTATTGGTGATCTGACTGAACCATCCATAAGTGGGATACCTTCAGGTGAAATTTAATCACACCAACAAATTGCCCAGTGGAAATTAGCTATCAAAACAATGCTTGAGTGCAAACCATCGATTTCCTCTGATTGGTCCAAATAGTTACATCCCTGTTCCTGACTGATCATGTGGCCTGGACAGTGGAATGCTTTAAATGACTTAAGACATTTAGGAACCAAACTACACATCTGTTGAAAACAAGGAAAAGTGAATTTTCCAAAGCATCTTTATGATATTTTGATAGAAAAAGCAAGGACAGAGTTAGCAGATATGACGAAGGTAACAGTGAACACTAGAAATCCAATATAATATTGCATCATCACTTGATTTCAGAGTAATGAACACACAATTTTCTTAGAAAGGGCATCATGAGCCTGTATATCTACATCAGAATAAGTATTATTTAAATATCTTGTGAATGAAAAAAGAATGAATAAAAGTAAGAGTTATCCATCTCTTGAATAACTGTATTAACTAGATTTAGTGAACAAAGTTTAAAGTCCTTGGGTTGGATCAATGAAGACAAAAAAAGCATTATTGCTCCTTTAACTTGTTTACTGTTACAGTATTTCAGGGAGGTGTAATTAAATAAAATATTCTGCCTGTATTTTTATAAATTAAATTTATGTTTTAATCTTTTACCCAATTTTATTTAATTTTTTCCATGTTAACCATTCTACTATTTTTATTTGTTTCTTTAATTCTTGAGTGGAAATTTGAAACAAAATTAAAACTTTGATCTATGCTAAATCTTAAAAGTTTATCCAAGAATAGCACTAAATTATAGAAGTAAAGCTTTATAGGAAAATAAATGGGGTAGAGAAATTAGGAAAAAAAATGTTTTCTGATTCAAATTATTTCTAAGTGTATATAGAATTAATAAAGATTTCTGTTATGGAGAAGATTTACTAATTTGTTTAGTGACTGCAGTAAATTTGTGTTAAAGTAGAAAGGAGGTAGATTTTTCTGTTTCCCTTTCTTAGTTAAGTTATTGTCTATATCTGTGCTTTCCAAATAATGCTTCCAAGACATATACATACTTATATTAATGCAAATTGGCTATATTGCCAATTTCACAATGTTCTTAGATACACTGCAACAATTTCCACAAAAATTTAATAATAACTACAGCACTACACCTTTATAACCAGTCATTACACTAAGAAACTTCTTTGTGAAAGGTAAGATAGTGGACAGATTCAATATAATTTAGTTGCAGAAGTTTCTTAAGTAGTAGAATTTGATTCCAGTTTAGTACTTTAAATAGGTAGGTTGAGTGTTTTTACATTTTCATCCACTGTTTTATAATCAAATAAGTAAGAAAGTAATATATCAAATGTGTTTCTAAATATTTAATATTTATTAATTCATGCAGATTATAGAGTTAACTTTATATGTAGTTGACTTTGTAAGGAACTGTCTGAAAAATCAATCAGCTTTTTCTTATTATTTAATTTTAATTTTAATTAGTTTAGTTCTGGTACAAAGCTTTAAGTGGAATTTTAGTTTTAATTGCAATTTAGGTAGATTCCTTATAAAAGCACATGTGATTCATAGTAAAAATTATATTTATTCATCTTAAAAGATTAATAAGAGAGCCCTAGAAAGTACTTCAAAATGGAACATTTAATTGCTTTGGTAATAGAGATTTAAAATGGAAGTTTTAAATAAAGATTGAAGAATATTTGAAATTTTGATCTCTTTAAGACTTATAATTTTTTGAGCATATCCTGCTTTAATGCTAGTGTCATGTTTTCTTTATTTCCTATGAGATAGAGTCTTGAATTCAGTTTACCACTCTTAGTCCATTTGACACATTTCACTTCCTCTTCTTTGTTAAACACTTTTTATTGTGAGATATAGCATATATATACATAAAAGTAATAAATTTCAACAGTTTACCAAGTAGATATAGAGCAAATTTCAAAGGTTAGTATGGGTTATAATTCCATAACTTCGGGTATTTCCTTCTGGCAATTCTAAACTAAAAAAGAATATTTATATAATGACTTACTAGTCATTATCCTTTGTTAAATTCTAACATCTCATAGACATGTTAGAATGTCTACAACTCCTCCCTCTCCTTTGATCTTTCTCTCAATCTTCAGGATTTTTTGGTCAATAGCAATTCTAAATTCTCCATGTTGAAAAGGGGTGTCAAAATTATGGGGTAGGAAAATGCATCTGGTTGATGTTCTGGAAGAGATTAGAAACTCTAATTTTCAGGGCTTATCAGACATAGGAACAATCTGGAGGTTTTAAGTTTCTGAAAAATGAACTGAATTAGTAAAACTCTTTTGGAGTATTTGAGAGAACCCTGAGTTCTCATGAATGTTTGGAGCATGGCATATCATGGCAATTTGTAATATCTGGCTGACTTGCATAAGAGTAATCTCTAGAATAACCTCTCAACTCTATTTGAAATCTCTTAGCCACTGAAACCTTACTTTGTTACATTTATTTTCCCTCTTTTGGTCAAGTAGGCATTCTCATTCCCATAATGTTAGGGAGAAGCTAATCCCTGGGAGTCATATTCCACAGTGGTAGGAAGATTTACATCCCTGAAAGTCATTTCCCTGGTAGAGGGGAGGATAATGAGTTTATCTGCAGAGTTTTGCTTAGTGAGACCCCACATCTGAACAACAAAAGAGGTTCCCTAAGGGTAACTCTAGGCATAATTATAAATAGGCTTAGCTTACCATTACAGAAATAAATTTCATAAGTACCTGCCTCAAGATTGAGGGCTTGACTTAACAAATTTGAACTCCCTAGTACTTCAGAGGATACTAAGAATTTCCCAGATGGGGAAGTTTAATAGTTCCATATTTTTTTCTCTAGTCCCTCAAGGAACATTGCAAATACTTTTTAATTATCTACTCAAAAAACTGTGAAATGTATCCAGTTATTACATTACCCTTTAGAGAACAACAGGATCTTATTCCCTACTTTAGGCTCGATGTATTTAGGTTATTTAAATAAACTGGCCAGTCAAGTTAAGTTAGATAATATGCTTGAGAAAATTTAAATTTTGGACAAAATAAACATCTCTTCCTTTGGTTTCACACAGAAGGCGAAGTTTTAAAGTACAGCACACATCATCCTTTACTCTGTATTCTGATTTACCTTAGTCCCAACCAGATCACCTTCATTCATAACTCTAACTGAAGTCTGATCTTTTATTCATTTTCTTTAACAGTTCACGTATGGGGTAATGCTGATTTTCAGAGCTGTAGAATTCTGAGTCTTCGGTGTTACATGGGCACCCATGGATCTAGGGAACTACCAAGTTATATAGAAAGAGCCCAGCATCTCAGAATTTAGAAATAACACTGAAAAATTCAGTGTTAATAAATAATAATAAATGTGACTAATGTAATAGCTTACAATCTAGGCCCTAGTTTTCTTATGAGCATTTTCTAAATGGGATCATACAGTATTTGTCCTTTTGTTTCTGGCTTATTTTTGTCAACATAATGTCCTCAAGTTTCATTCACCTGGTTGCATGCCTCATGATGTCAGTTCTTTCTGTAGCTGCATATATTCCACTGTATGTATACATTACAGCTCATCCTTCTGCTTCTCAGCTGATAGACCCTTCAGGCCCCTCCATCCATTGGCTACCATGAATAATGCTGCTATACATATCAGCGTGTAAATGTCTATTCATGTCTGTACTTTCAGTTCTTTCTGTCAAATGGGATTGTCTAATCTTATGACAACTCTATATTTAGTCTCCTGTGCATCCGCTACATTACCTTCCAGAGGAGCTGCCCACCATTCTACTTCCCTACCAACATCAAATAAGTTTACCTCTCTCTCCCCATCTTTTCCAACACTTGTATCTTTCTGTTTATGTATTTATTCGTTTACTTTTGATTCTGTAGTTTTTGATGAAATCAAAATCAAGAAAAGATTTATATTTAAATAATACAAAGCAAACCAAATATAAGGGAAACAGTAATGATATCTATGTATTTATTAAAAAAAACACTGTAGTAAAATAGATGGATTTTAAGAATCAATGAGTTATGCAGGGGCAGTTCAGCAGTAGAATTCTCCCCTGCCATGCAGGAGACGCGGGTTCAAGTCCCATTCCATGCATTTCCTAAAGAAACAAACAAATAAGCAAAACAAACAAAATCAAACAAAAAATTCAACAAATAGTGCTGCAATAATGGGTTACTTGCATGGAAAAATAATATATTATTATATATAGTATATAATATTATATATTTGCTGCATATATGTTTTTTTAAAAAGATCATAAAAATATCCCGAATCTAATCAAAGACATGTAAAATGACAACTTTAGATCTGAAATTTTTTTCATGAATCCAAATGTCAAATTCTTCTTTCTAGTCCTAACTATTTTTGTATTATTAAATGTCATTGTATGGTTAATGCCATAAATGCCAAGGTAAATTATCATAACCTCCAGTTTTATTTATTTGTTATGAATAAAAGCCATTATAGTATACCATTCTAAAAAATTAAGCAATCTAATTTCATTATTGATTATAAATAATATCATGAATTGCTAATTATAAAGCATATTCTGTTATTTCAGGCTATTAAAAAGGCATGATTATATTTCTAGATACTTGCAGTTTATATTTAATCAGTAATCTGTACTAGTTGTATGACTATGGTCAAGTCACTTAATTTTTAATCTATTTTATGTTTCAGTTCCCTCATCTATAAAACGGGGTTATTAACTTAATGCATTAGGTGGCTGTAAGGATTAAATGAGTAAATGTATATAAAGAATTTAGAAAAGTGTGTGGCTCATAATACCATCACTATTGCTTGCACTTTATCACAAGGGATTAAATCTCCCTTTGAAAAATAATACTCCTAGTGAGACTGGAAAAAATCTGTGTGGCAAGTTTGTCAGGGAGTAGAGAAGAAAAACACTGTAGTGCTAGGAAGACTAATTCAAGGTAATTCAAGGATAGCTAGAACAGAGAATAAAACATGCTCTGTTCAAAAGCAGAAACTGTGATAGTTAAGTTCAGGTGTCACCTTGGCCAGGTGATGGTGCCTAGTTCTGTGGCTGTGGACTTGAATCATCAGCATGTGACATTCATCTATGGCTGATTATATCTGCAGTCAGCTAAGGGGAGTGCCTTCTTCAGTGAGCCATGTTCAATTTAATTAGTTGGAGGCCAGCTCAATGCAGCACAGCCCAAACATCTCAGCATACATCATCTCAGCACTCTCAGCTCAGCCCATACTTCTGGAGATGCTTGGAGGCCAGCAGACATTGCCGTGAGATGTTAGGCAAATCAGAACCTGGAGAGTCCAAGGGAAGCCAAGAGATGAAAGCCAGGCCTGGGGAAACAAAGTGAGGAACCCCCAGGAACAGAAGCCTAAGACAATGAAGCCCAGGAGCAAGGGACCAGCAGATGCCAGCCACATGACTGCCCAGCTGACAGAAGTGTTCTATACCCATCGACATTTCTTGAGTGAAGGTAACCTCTTGTTGGTGCCTTAATTTGGACACTTTCACTTAGAACTGTAAACTTGCAACTTATTAAGTAAAGCCGTTCCATTTCCATTACATCACATTTTGGTAGCTGCAAACTAACACAGAAATCCTCTAGAAGTTAAAGAGATGTTACAGCTCCCCTGCCTTTGGGAAGGAGAAAGCACTTCCTTTGCAAGAACACAGTGGTAGGGCTTATGGATGAAACTAATAGTAGTTTATTTTTCTTTGCTTTACTCTCCTGTGGAATGCCTCCTGTAAAACCCAGTATAATACCTCTTAGGCAATTTTGAAATTACCAAAGTGTTCTAGTTTGTAGCTGTCAGAATGTAATATACCGTAAACAGAATGGCTTTAAAGGGAAATTTACTAAGTTGTAAATTTACATGTTCTAAGTCTGTGAAAATGTCCAAATTAAAGCAAGGTCACAAAAATGTACAATCTAAGGCATCCAGGGAAAGCTACCTTGGTTCAAGAAGGCCAGGGTTTCTCTCTCAACTGGAAATGCACATGGCAAACATGTTAATATCTGCTAGCTTTCTCTCCAGACTTCTTGTTTCATGAAGGAACCCTGGGGGCATTTTCCTTCTTCATCTCCAAAGGTCTCCGGCTGCATGGGCTCTGTGGCTCTCATTCTCTGAAGATTTTTTCAAAATATTTCCTCTTTTAAAGATTTTAGTAAACTGGTCAAGCCCCACCTGGAATGGGAGGAGTCACATCTCTCTCTAATAGAAGGTTAATACCCACAATTTGGTGACTCACAGCTCAGTGGAGATAATTCAATCAAGTTTCCAACCTACAGTGCTGAATAGGGATTAAAAGAAAGGGATCAGGATTAAAACATTAATCCACAAAATAGATCAGGATTAAACATGGCTTTTGGTAGGGCTCATAATCCTTTCAAGCCAGCACACAAAGTGACAAACCTCGAGTCTCACACTTTGGGGCCAGGATGTATAGAAATATCACAGTTTTCAATTAATTATCCCTCATTGACTCCATCAAGAAAGAAGTCTGGCGACACCTCCAGATGATCAGATGGTGACTAGAAAACCAATAACCTTTTTTTTTTCCAGGCATGACTTACCACAGAGGATGACTGATCTAAGATTTTCCATCCTTCACAGTCAATAGCTAATGTATACAATATAATATAATGAATATGTTCAAATATATGGTAACCAAAAAACACTCAACTTCAATTATTATAGCCATAGAAAAAGGTTCCTTTGAAATTTTTCTCAGTCTAAAATGTCAAATTCATTCTTAAATAAAAATTCCTGATATTTGTGTCAGTTTTCCTTTTTAATTATCAGAATTGTTTGCTTAAGTCCAATAAGTTTATCATTTTTTTCTCTTTTCCTTTCATAGAGCAAGCTAAGGGCACACATTCCTTTGCCATTTTGATTTTTCTTTTCAGTCATTTTGACTTTTATTTAAAAAACAAAAACACTGTTTTCAGAAAAAAAAAAAAAAATCAACAAGGCCCATGAAGCTTTACCATTTCTAATGATTGCTAACCTAAGCTGCTTGTTGAGTCGAAGATAAAACTATTTTAAGGAGAAGAAGAAGGGAGAGGAGAAGGGAGGCAGAGAAGAAATAGTCACATTAAAAGCTGAATAAATTTTAATAGTTTGGTCTTCTCCTTTTCTTTAATATCCAAACTTTTGTAACAAATTCTAAGAGAAAGGCTGATGGGGCCAGGTATAGTTGTCAGTTAAAGATGTGAAACTACCTTTGGGATGGTGAGTGCAGGATTTTTAACAGGCCTTGCTGCCTTGTGTGGTTTCCCAGAGTTGAAGAAGGCTTATCACTTTTGTTAAATAAGTGCAATCTTTTCTATTTGCTGCACCCCAGATATCAGGTGTCATCACAAATCCTTAGAGCGAAAACATTCGTGCATCATACACCTGTCTCCAGGATAGCTTTTGCTTTTAGCACGACAATTTGAGTTGATCTTCTGCCTTTCCCCTTTGCTGTCCTTTGTCCAGAAATAGATGTAGGGCGAGCACTGACCAATTGTGATTTGGCGATCCTTTTAAGAAGCCGGAGCTGCCCACTTCTTCTGCTAGAGGCCAATTTTTTCCTTAAAAAACCCTGCCTGAATTTGCCAAAGTTGCTACCAGGGGCCTTTCCGTCCTGGACAACTGAAGCTCTCGTATGAAGGCATATGATCCTAAGAGTGTGTTTTGAAAAAAGTAGGCAATAAATTACAGTAATTTCTCTTTCTAGAGACATTAGGTGTGCATTGTTAATTATTTTGATAATAATTGGAATTATTATTTTGGTGCACCCGCACCAAAATCCAAATTGTTCTCACCAGCAGAAGTGCCCTCACTATTTAATGATTCAAGCAAACTAATTAATGCTAACTCAGTAGCTTAAGAAATGTTTATTACTCACTAGCTGTAGATGTCCTTGACTTCCTTATCTTTCCATCTAAATAAAAAAATTGAAAAATTTAGTCTCACTTTACAGCTAAAGATCCGTGTCATATCACCCCTTTCACACACACACTCACACACTCACGCACACACACACTTTATCTATTTTATTTTATTTCTTTTAGTCTTGTAATCTCACCTCTCTACAAGCTGATTGTTTTCCTTTTTTATAATCACTTTCTATTGCATTAAACAATATTAAAACTGATTTCCTCCTTCATTTATTCAGAGATATTTTTTGAATGTCTCCTTTGGACCTAACAGGGGATTAAATAAATTTAATCCTTCCCACATGAAGGAGGCAGCAAACTTTGCAGAGGTGATATCTCTAAAAACAAGTGGGCAAATTACTGGGCTAGGTGGGGGAGGGGAATGGGGAATTAATGTTGATTGTTATGGAGTTTCTCTTTGGGTGATGGAAAAGTTTTGGCAATGGATGGTAGTAGTGGAGGTATAACCTTGTGAGCATAATTAACACCACTGAATTGTAGATTTAAAAAAAAGATAAAAAGGAAAATTCAGGTTGTATATGTTACCAGGAAAAACAAACAAAAAGGACTGTACAACAAAAAGGGTGAACCTTAATATAAACAATGGGCTTAAGTTAATAGCATAATTATAAAAATATTGTTTCATCAATTGTAAGAAAATTTCCACAATAAGACAAAATGTTACCAGGGAAAACTGGGTGCATGGGGATGGGCTTTTAGGGGAACTATGTACATTCTACATGATTTTTCTGTAAACCTACAAAGACTAAGAAAAATAATGCACTTTTTAAAGTAAGTGGAAACCAAATTACTTTTTAGGTCATTCGACAACTTCATCAAAAGTTTTTTCGGAATGACTGTATCTGCATATAGGCAAAAAGTTGAATTATTGTCTTACTACGTAGGGCAGAAGTCTCATTTATGAAAGTGTACAGCAGAGAAAAAAAGGAAGAGAGGATCAGGGAAGGAAAATAGATGTGCTGTACATCATTTGCAAGAGAATTTACAGAATAAACAGTCATTTTTATATATGTAAATAGTGATCAAACATTAGCTGATAATAAGCATTAACAGAAAGAAGTTCCTTTATTGAACTGTGTTCTTTTATGTAATTTCCTTCACACTATAACCCAAGTGATTGTCCTTTTTTCTGGCATTTGTGTGGCCAGGACCATCTGTTCTACTGGTTCCCTGGGTCTTTGAATTCTTCCTTACCTAATTACAATGGTTGGTTGGAGGTGGGGAGGTAGGTAGTGAGATAAGGGGAAGTCAGTGCCTTGACTTCTATTATAAAGGGTTGTTTCATGCCTTGGTCCATACATAGAGTTACATCATCCATAAATTATAGACAAAGAACAGGGCTGAAGAATTAAAGGCCTTGTCCCTGTAAATTCAGGCATGGAAAGTGCTTGCACTGCCCTGTGCCACCAAGACATGGGCTTGAGTAGAAGAGCCAGAGTTTTGATCATGAGAGAAATATCACTTGCCTTTCTCTCCACACACACAAATATACATATATATATATATTTTTTTCTTTATGGAAAAACTTTTAAAACTTATTATGAAATCTCATTGCATTTTGTTGGCTTGTCAGTTCTCTGTGCTTCTCCGTCAGGCCTCCCTCCCTCTCACAGCCTGCCTTTGATGTCTTCCTTTAAGGAGAAGTAAAGGACAAGTGGGCCTAAGTTCTCCTGTGTTTCCTCCCTGATTTTCTCCCCACATTCTTCTACATGGAGGCATCATGAAATCCAGTGTGCACAAGTCATTATGAGCTGTCATGAACCTCTAGAAATTTCCTTTTGACAACCAAGTTAGGGAATCATGGCTAATGATAAGGATGATTTCATTAGTTGCTAAAGAAAGGCCAGAGAGAAGAGGATATCAGAAAGAATCAAAATTGTGAAATGGGTATACAGAAGAGATCTGATAAATGTTGGTGATACCTTTAGCAACCCCTCTAAAATTAAGCACTAGTCTTCCTTCTCTTCCTCTCTCTTCCCAATTTACATATATAACATTTCACTCGTATTCAATTTCCACTGTGATCATTATATTAAAACAAATACTTATTGGTTGAATCTTTAAAAATCATTGTGCTTTGCACATAGTAAATATCCAATAAATTATCAGATGCAGAATTCCTTTGAGTTCTCTCAAGATAAATGCACATATAATGCACAAATACATACACACTTTATCTGTCTACACTATAGCATATTGTTATTTTAAGATCAGTTTGAATTTATAGAATTTAGAACTGAAAGAGAGTTCTTATCCAAACACATTTGCTTCTATAGATATGGAAACAGGTACTGAAAGGTTAAGAGACTTTCTCCAGGCTGGCAGAAAATAGCTATATTTATTTTCATTTTACATAAATTATAGACTTCTTTGTGCAAAGTTGGATCTAGAATTGAATTGTACTCTTCTTATATAAGAAAAGGGGAGAATATAATATTTATTGCCATCAGGTGCACTTCTGTACCAAGATAAAATGCAAATGAATTCAGTGCTGTAACATATTAGAGGATGAGCTTAGTGGCTTTGTATCTCGTTAGATTTCCTTTAAGCTATTACAAGTTGGTACCACAAAATATAAATGTAGGAAAAATTGCAAGCCTAGAACGGTGGAATCATAGCACATTGGAATTGGTGGGAACCCTTCATGAGGGGGAAATGAGGCATGAAAAGCTGATGTGACTGCCTCGTGACACAGGCAGTGAATCATAATGCTACAGGCACATTTATTTTTATTTTATAAATCTTTATAGTATAGCACACTGATTACATGAAATAAAAAAAACATTTTATTAAGAAAATGAAAACAGGGGCGGGCCGCGGTGGCTCAGCGGGCAAGAGTGCTTGCCTGCCATGCCGGAGGACCCCGGTTCGATTCCCGGCCCCAGCCCATGTAAAAAACAAACAAACAAACAAAATATAATAAAACAAGAAAATGTTTAAAGATGTTTCCCTTTCTTCCTCCCTTCCTTCCTTCTCTCTGTCTTTCCTTCCCTTCCTCCCTCTCTCTTTAAAAAAAAAAAAAAAAAAAAAAAAAAAAAAAAAAAAAGAAAATGAAAACATCTTGACAATGGGATGAATGAGTTGTATTTTTTGTCGTCAAGTTGGTAGAATATTGAAAAAAGTCAATAATCTATTAAAATGAGAGATATGTTTATAGCAAGCATACATTGATAGAGGAGAGAGGCTGTCATAATTTTAAAGTTTTTATCTATTAAAATCAGTAATTCCACTTTTGAATCCTCTTTTTTAATGTCATTTATTTTAGCTGAATGTGGAGCGAGTGTCAAAGGAAATGAAGGAACATTACTGTCTCCGAATTTCCCATCAAATTACGATAATAACCATGAGTGTATCTATAAAATAGAAACAGAAGCTGGCAAGGGAATCCGTCTCAGAGCCCGAAGCTTTCAGCTGTTTGAAGGAGATATTCTAAAGGTAAAAAGAATCTTCTTTAACGTACGTCCATCTTTTCTTCTCAAGGAAGGTAAGAGAAGGTAGGTTTAAGAAGGTAAGAGTAGTGTCGGTGACTTAGTGACTTAGTCAACTAAGTCCACTTAGTGGAATGGGCTTCCAAATAACTTAGTCAAAAATCCACTAGTTGTGTACCTTGGACAACTTATTTAAAGGTTTTGAACCTTAGCTTTGTTGTGTGTAAAAACATGCAGCACTACCTACTTCTTGGTGTTCTTTTGAGAATTAAATTTTAATATACGTGAATGCATCTAGCATTGCACCTGTTCATAATAATAGCTATTCAAACATGTGGGGCTCCTATCAACCTTTTTTATAATTATTCTAGATTTTTAAAAAACATCACAACATAGAGTAAGAGGGTTTTTTTTTTCTTCTTCTTCTTTTTTGCATGGGTAGGCACTGGGAATTGAACCCGGGTCTCCAGCATGGCAGGTGAGAACTGTGCCTGCTGAGCCACCATGGCCCACCCTAGGTTTTGATGTGATAATGGAAATAAACTCACACCCCATCATTAGAGCAGAAAATAGCATTAATAGGGGGAAGTCAAGCCAGAGCAAGACAGAATCCCACTCAATAGGGCAGGGAAGAAGAAATTTAACAACTGAGCTAGTCTAAAGCTGAGTCCTTAAGGTTCAGTGAAACCCTAGGAGTTGGGCCCAGCATCAAGAGTTCTGAGATTATGCAGAGCATCAGAGAAACACTGTGGAGCTCAGGACAAATACTGTATTCTAGAAAGAATCTAGGAAAAAAGACATAAAACTGAATAGAGATGCACCCTGGTCTTACCCTTATTTGTAAAATTTCAGTTCCAACTGGCAATATTCTTTAATTCCTAAGGCTTCTGATACAGCTCCTATTCCTCCTATACTTATTTTGGGAAACTGGGAACCTTCCAGAGTCTGACTATTGAGGGTTAGACATTGGAAGACCTCACCTCCCGACATTTGAAAGAGAAAGTCTTCGAACACACAGGCTCATGCTAGAAATTGTCTAAGCCAACCACCTACTCTTTCCTATGAAAAGTTAAGCAATTTTCCCAATGTCACACAGGTGATTTGTGGCAAGAGAGAGCCATAGCTCTCTATTCATTCCCTTTCTAAAAGGCCTAGGGTTTCTCAATGATATTTACATCTACATGGACACACAAAATGATAAATTGTAGATGCAGGAGATTCAACTCAGCATAAGCTGTGAGCATTAAGATAATATGAAAAGAGCCAACTGATAAAAAAAAGGCTAATAACCTCCTGGTGCACCATCTACCTGTACAATGGGTTAAAAGGAATCTCTAGAGGATTTCCTCTTGACCTCATTAGAAGTTTTGTACACAGGTCAGGGAGGCTTATAAAGTGACTTACTTTCTTCTAGGGCAACATTTGACTCTTTTTCAATGTTATAATTCAGAAGAGTGGTTTTATTTACATGTTCTTTCATTTTAATCGTCTCTCAAAAGCTCATTCTGGCAATATGAAGAACTGTAATTAAGAAGTGATTTTCATGTAGGAAACTAGTCATTTTTGCTATTTGAAAAAAATCTAAAGTTGCATGGTAAGTAACCATTTTCTGAGTTCTTTGGTAACTTCAAATTTAGAAGTCAAAAGACTTTAAGTCAAACTTTTAAGTAAATATTAAATATACTTTGGTGCAGGTGAGTGATTAAAGATACTGCATAAAATATACATGATAATTATTACTGGAATGAAAGGAAGGAAATCATGTTCATTTTTGATTGCATGCAGTTTAAACTTGTTGATTATAACAAAAAGCAAAAAAAAATCTTGCTTACCACATTAATTGCAGAAAACTGTCAATCACCTAAAATGCCTAAATGTTTTAGAGGCACATATTTTATTGAATATGTTAATAAATATCAGTCCTAAAAATATTTCAAGTGAAATTATTTTAATTTTTCAGTGTAAATGCAGTCAATGCTACAGTCCAATAATAAAGTCTAAGGCTTTATATAAACATACACCTACATTGCATGATGTTTTTTTGTTTCATGTGGAAAAATCATGTGAAAGACATATGGTTCTAATGAAAATATTATGAAAGGAATATATCATGGAAAGAGAAGTTAAATTTGGAAATAGAGCCTTGGGATAACGTTCCTGTAAAACTGGGAATGATTTCTCAAATACTTTACATAATTGTCACTCTAGGATACTATGCAGTGTTTTCTCATTTGTGATGATCTGCTAACTCAGCTCTATGATTATGAGCATATGGAACTGATAAAATGCCAAGTTCTAAGGAGATTTTGTAGTGCAAATAGTCATAGACCAGTATTAACGTATGAATCATAGAGGCTTTCAAATACAACTACTTTTTAAATAGCTATTTGTAGATAAGAAAGTATAACTATGAGGTGTTATGAATTAAAAATAGTTTGCTACTAATGTGTTCTGACTTATGGTTCTATCTGATTTTTCATTTGTGACAGATGGAAGCTTGAAACCAAATTTTCAACTTTCAAAAGTTGATAAAATGATGTTCCACATTAGTCAATTTCATGTTCATTTCTAGATATATTTTGTCAAGCATAGAGCTGATTGCTGGTGATGTCCATAAATAAGTCAGAATTATGGTTCTAAGGAAGTTTGTAGTCTAGCATTTTCAACTGTTCACTTTTAGTAGTTATGACAATGAAGATATGATAAGCTGGATGCAAGGCATACCGTGTATTTCTTATCACTCACTAAAGCTCTGTGAATTTGTTCAAATATTTGTGAGGAAGCAAAGGTTCAGTGTCGGTGACTACGGTAATTTTCAGAAAGACATTAGGAATGGGCTTAAGGGTGTGTTAAGTTGCTTTATTGCCACCCTCATTTCTGAGGATTTCCATGTGTTACAGAGAATCTTATGGTGTATGAAGTAACCAAGACCTTTCCTGGGAAGCTCATTTGTTTTCTGGGCCTGATTCTCTAGATTTAAAATTCTTTATGATTTGGATAGTAGGAAACTCACTAGGTATAATGAAACCACATATTAAAACAAATGACATGCTTTTGTTTCTCAAACAATACCCTCATCCTAGCTTTTACTGAGGAAGTAGAGAGTAGTTGATTCTACTACATTCATATATACTTATTTAATTAAGAGAAAGTAAAATGTTCTCTATAAAATTAATCTTCTAAATGTACTTCTACTTTTATGAGTGTGTGTATTTGCAAGTTTGTTGAGCAATGATATGATTTATGTATTAAAAGAGAAATGATAGGAGAAAAGCAAGAATTCATTTTGTGTGGGAAAGAAAAGAAGTGCGGAAAAATAAAGAAATGTTGGAGTGGCTACTGATGATATATATATATATATATATTACACTTTTTAAATTAAGTTACTCTTCTTAATGAGAAAAACGTGCTGTGAGTCAATGTATTGTAACACATTTATAGTCTTGCTTTCATAAAATCCTTACCATACCATTTCCTTGTTAGCAAAAGAGAAGAAGGGATTAACCGTTCCTAAGAAACATTCTCTTTCCTGTTTTTTTGGAGTAGGAGGGGGCGTACAGTACTGAATTGTGCTAGAATCTAAATATTATTTAAGGCAAATGAGCCTCATGGCATTAGAAGAAAAGTAACTTGTGGAACATCACAGAGTCCAGGCCTCTACAGTGAATTTGACACAACCCCTTCCAGGAAATAAAATCAGTACCCATGACTCCCAGTGTGACCTATGTCAGTGAACCCTGGGATTTCCTCATTGACAACTCTCTCTCCCTTACCGCTCATGCTTGCCCCAAACCAAGTCTTATCTGCTTTACCCACCAAATACTCATTACAGCCATTCATGTTTTATAATCACTTGGAAAGATAAAGTCAAATACAAGGTATTTTAGAGCAAGACAATATATCTCTCTGAAATTATTTCCTGATAGAATTCTTGAAAGAGAATTCTAAAGAAATCTCAGGCTTAAAGACTACAGAATGTGACAAAAGGAGGCACTCTTTCTTATTCTTTAATCCATGCAAAGGGAACAAAGAGGAATGGGATGGTCTATTACTTACCTGGTATTTCAGAGAGATATTCAAAACTGAAACATTATAAGGCCTTTCTACCTTTATGAGTAGTTTGTTAAGGAGGGGAAAGAGAAAGTTTAGATAACGAAATCTGGAAATGCACAGAAATATTTATTTAACTGTAAATAAACTCAGAAAAATCTCTCAAATTTACTAATGTACCCTGATCTACATACAAATGGAATCATTTGACTATAATGTTAATGACAAGGATAAAACTTAAAGAATGGTTCTTTCAACTTTCTATACACTGTGTAAAGTTTATAAGTACTGTATAAAATCACATCTTTGAAAAGTTGAATTTCTTATAAAATAACTAATAGAAAAACAGAATTTAGGAGTAAAGAGACTCATGCTTTGCATTTTCCATTAGGTCTATGATGGAAAAGATAGTTCATCACGCCCACTGGGAGGCTTCACTAAAAATGAATTGATGGGAATGATCCTAAATAGCACTTCTAATCACCTGTGGCTAGAATTCAACACCAATGGATCTGACACTGACCAAGGTTTTCAACTCACTTACACTAGTAAGTAGCATATGACTTAATCATTTTCACTTTATTTTTCATTTTGTTTGAATATATTTGCTACCTAGCCGAATGTTTAATTTTTAAAATGGATTTTTTCTTGGTCCTACTGTATTTTATGTTGCCATTGAACTCTATGCAGTGTTGAACAGTCAATAAAATTAAACACATTACTAGAAGCAATATTATGAGCTTTATCTATTTATATGTATTTATATTTTAATACTCTAGTAACAAGACCTGAAAGGAAAACATCTTATAAGAACTGTTGGGTTTGAAAATGCTGATTGTGACATAGTAGTTACTGGCAAAATTCATATATTTATGCTATATTTAGGTGAATGTTTGATAAAATTAGTAATAATGGTGTTTGTATGCCTACTGCACACCAGTGCTTTTCCATGTCATATAGATACACACACATACATATACGTACATACATATATGTTAAGCCATTTATTATAATTTATAGATACAGGTTAGGTATTATAGAGTACTACATATATGTGTGTATATCTCAGTCTATCTATCTATCTATTATGTTTTAGGATTTATCACAACTAATTCCCTAGATGAAAAATTAGACAAATAGTTTAAGTAACTTGCCCAATATACTAGGTATATTAGTTGGGGGATCTAAGACTAGTTTTAAGCAGTGTCCTGTAGTTTCCACTATTAATACAAATCAGTATGCAAAATGGTTTATAAAAGATGAAGGTAAAGAAAACAAAGAGGGAGAATAATAAAGGAGAGGAAAAGGTTACTTTTTCAAAAAAAGGGGTTGGAACTCTGACAAGTGTCATTGTCAACAATTTTTAGTCCCAGAGAAAGTAAAAATGTTAAGTACTTGGTGTGGATAGCTAATTAAAGTTAATTAATGAATTCACTAAAAGGCTAAAAATACGTAAACAGTTCAATCCCTCACTAGTTTTAGGATGAAAAATGACATCAAACACCGCGGTACAAAACATATAAGTTTGTAATTTTGAGCATGAAAGTATGTCAGTGATCATCAAGACTAAATCTTTTCTTTGACAGATGAGCTAATGAAGGCCTAGAGCAGACAGTAATCAGCCCACAGACACAGAGCTAATCTGGATGCCAAAGAAGAAGATTAATTCTCTCAAATCCCCTTTGTAGGAGAAATCACAATGAAGAATTATAATACGTTAAGCAAAAAATAGAAGTAGAGTAACTGACATCATGAGAAAACTAATTTTTCATTTTCCATGAAAATAATAAACTCAATCAATGGAGAGTACATTAATTAGATTGTGTGTGCATAATAAATTAGTAAAAATTGACACGATAAAAATAACATATTTTTTTCTTTAAAAGAATTCCACTTTTCAGTATTTTACTTTCAGAAATTTCCATGAGCTTTTGTAAAACAATTTCGCTCTGCTTGAGAAAAAAACGCATACTATTGAGGCTATTTTTCCTTCTACTTCTGGTTCTTCATCATGTTGCACGTTTATTTTATTTTATTCCTTGGATATATGAATTCCCACTTCCTTGATTCTATGTGGGTCTTAAAAAAATAGAGAAATATGGATACGTGAGAAGGAAAACTGTTTGGCAAAACTTTTGCTTAGGTTTCTCAAGTTAGTATAACTGTGGGGAAAATCCCTTCTGCATCTAGGTCATTTCTCCAAACCTCTTACCAATAGATGTCATTTTATTTTATTTTTTTATAGACTTAGCTTATCTTAAAATCATAATGTCCTCCTGTCATTTGTTTAAGCAAAAGATAACTTTGACCTGAGTCCTTCAGTCTCTCCTATATACATCTATACGATCTCATCCTCCACATTGCTCTAAGTCTAAAGGTTATTACATTGTCTTCCAAGGCTGTTTTAGACAAAACGTGCCATGCTTTGGCTCAATTTTATTTCTCATCTTTTTTTCTAACCCGAATTACTGCTTCTTATTTTTCCTCCAATTATTTTCCAATTGGAGTAATTCTTTATATATGGACATTTGGTTGTAGATTCTCACAGTTGTGCAAAGATATCCAGAAGTAAATTCACGCTTACTGGAATTTTAAGTAAGTGGTATCATAATTGAGGAGAGCTTACTGAAGTGTTTCAAGATTTCATACTATCCATATATTTTCCAAATAGTAATTCAGAACCCTTACATACTCCAGAAACCCTGGGACTGGATTAAGATAAGAGGTTGTTAGGCTTCATCTGTCATTATGCCCACATCCTCTCTCGTCCAGAAGGATTGCTTCACTATGTTATTTTTAGCCCCCATTGGTCCACATATGGCTTTGTAGTTCCACATATCTCCCTGGAATCCAGCATATATATTCAAGATATATATTTTTTTTCTTTTTCAATGCAATTTTGAGGTATATTCACATACCATACAATTCATCCAAAGTATATAATCAGTGGCTCATAATTTAATTATATAGTTGGGCATTCATCACCACAATAAATTTTAAAACATTTTCATTACTCAAAAAAAAGAAAGAGAGAGAGAGAAAGAAAATACTCTATCACTGATCCCTAGCATTGGTGTGGTGCAGTTTTTACTATTGATGAAAGAATATTAAGACATTACTGTTAGCTGTAGACCATAGTTTGCAATAGGGGCGTTTTTCCATAGACCATTCTATTATTATTTTTTTTTTCAATTTGAAAGCAGTCGCTGTTTATTAATTGACCATATTACAAAAATAATCGCAGAAACCTTAGTTCATCCTTCTAATAAGCCTATTAATCTGATCTTCCCTGTTGCCAGCATCTCCCCCTTATACAAAATGGGTGGTCTTTTTCTTCATTCCACCTCTGGGAGAAGATAATTTAAAGGGCCACAGGAAGTTGTTTGCTTCTTTGAAGCGTTTCCCAACAGTATATATCTCATGAATCAGATCTTCCATGCAGATGATGCCGTATTTACCAAGAGATCGTGCAATCAAAGCGTTATCTGTCAAGGCAATCCGCTTCTTATTGATTTTGCCATAACCATGTTTATAGATCAGTTCATTCACTGACTTCAGGTTTGGGTAGCCCCATGCAATATATGGTTCCACAATTCTCAGCATGTTAATTGAGGCCTTGTTGAGCTTAACAAAGGTGCCATTAAAGATTTGGCAAAGGCGAAGAAGCTGCAACACTTTTCGGACCTTTGGGCTCACGCCATTTATACCTCTGATTCTGATGACAAATGCCAGTTTGGGTTCTGCAGGTACATAGAAGTTGCCAGCTTTTCTTGCCATTCTAGCCATTCGAATTTCCGTTCTGTACATCTGCCTATATTCCTTGTGATAGTGCTTAGCTTTTTCATAAATAAGCTTCCTCCTTGCCTTTCGAAGCATCTTTTGGGCAAATTTCTTCCTCAAGCTCTTGATCTTCAGTTCGGCAAAGTTCCTTCGCTTTTTCTTAAGGGTTTCTGGCACAGCCGGAACCTTCTTCTTCTCTTCGACCCCCTCCATGATTCCAGCCGGAAAAGAGCGACCATTCTATTATTAACTCCTTTTAATAGGATTCAAGACTTTCAGCTGGAACCATTTAGTTCTTAGTATAACCAAGTTGAAAAGGGTAATATTTGGTATCTTCCCTGCCTTCTTCACCTCTTTGCCCTCATCTACAAATACAGACACTCCTCAAGTAAGATTATTACTTACAAAATTGTTTTAGAACTGGAATTTGCTGAGAGATGGGGAAAGATATTTGTAATAGAGAACTAATGATGCCGATGGCTATATAATCAAAATATTATTAAATTCATATTAAAGTCTTAGCTTTAAACACTAAGTAATTAAGTTTAGGAAATCCCAAGCTTCCACAAAGTGATGGAATACTTGACTCAAATGCTCATCCCTAAAAGATGTTTTGAAAATAATGAATGGTTATAAAATACTTTCAGCATATTACTATAGCTCGAGACTATGTAAAGAAACTTTAAACCAATTATTTTCAAAATACTTTTATAATTTCCTCTTGTCGTGTTTTAGTATTACTTAAGAAAATATTAGTATTTATATGTTTCATTTCCAAATGTAATCTATATACCTGAGTGGATTAGTAAATGCCAGTCCAAAGTAAATGTTTAGCTTTAAAAACATCCTCAAGTTTTTAGAAATGGGTATAAATAATATTGATATGTCCTTTAAAATTCGAACATACTCTCACCTGCCTTCTAATTTTATCATCCTGACAATTCTCTGTCTGATTAGACAGCTATTATTACTCTTCTTTATAAATTTGATACTGAGTGTCTGAATCTTTCAGTCTCTAAAGCTTTCCTACTTGGTGAGTGGTACAGCTGAAACCCAAATTCATTTTTCTAAATGAAGCCAAGAACTGTTGACGTATTCCTTTTCAAATATTTTAGATGATCCCACTGTGTAAGTGCCATATATATTGACTGATAAATATGCATGCAAAGGCATTTGTAAGAAAGAAAAGTTGGGCTACCTTTGGTTCAAACTGGAAAAAAAAAGTTAATCAATAGGCATTTATTAGGCAACTATTATTTTCTGTATAGTAGGTAGGCAAAGAAGAAAAATTCACCTCAATTACAAAATATTGCTTTTTATTATAGATTTGTCTATTTTCATAACAGATCATTTCCTTTTGATATGCAATTATGTGAATTGGGAGCATAACCTATAAGTTGTTTGCAATCAGGAACAAAGAGGTGTTCATTTTTTTTATCCCCTTTACACAGATGTCTGATCTGTTATATAAAAAAGCTTAGCTCTGATTATTGTTATTTAAGCTGTAATGCATGGAACATTAAGATTCTATGAATTCTCTCAAGAAAATAAAAAATAAGAATTTACCCTATTTAAGATAGCATTTTTATAAAGCTCTCCAAATATCAGTAAAGTTATATTGAAAATGGATTACCATGTTTTCTAAATATTTCAGCAAATATTTTATACATTAGAATTTTTTTTAAATCCTATATTGTATTAGTAATTATTTAAAACAAGCGTGTTGCACTAATGTATAGTTCCCTAAGAATGTTCCTAGAATTGTCACTCTTAAGGAACTTTTAGCACAGAAATTATGAGAAAATTTGGAAATGGAACAGCCTTTGTGGATCATATACCCTTAGTGTGTTTCAGGAGAAACACACACATCCTCTGTGGCAGTTCAACAACAATTTTTGCTAAAAGGACATAGTTAAAGAACTGTAGTTTAGAGAAACCTCTCGGGGCTAGCTTGGTGAATATTTTTTTCCAATTGAACAATAGATGCACATTTATTCCTTTTCAACAAATATTGGCATGGTTTTGAAACTGAGAACGCCAAAGAAGTGTTTCCTGTGCACAAACAGTGACTTCAGATAGTGTACTCACATGTAACACACATGAAAAATTGATGACTGGAAATGTGACTATTTATAATTACTTTCCTAACTACGCTATGTAGTCTGTCTATGTAGTAGTCGGCTCAAGGCCCTCATTCACAGTGACCAAAGGACTGCTTGAGTAGTAACATATTTCCTTTGTGTGTGTGTGTATATATATATATACATATATATATTCAGATAAGTTCTATTAGAATGTAAATAATGTAATAATAATGTAAATATATCCTAGGGTGTGAAATACAAGTATCATCAGGGAGCAATAGTTCATTTGGGGAAATTATTCTAATAGTGTAGTCTAATTATTCTATATATTCTAATTAGATAATAATTATTAAATAGTAATTATTATAATATTATTCTAATATTCTAATTATTCTATTATTTTAATCATATAAGTATATTTATAATGAAAGCAAATAGAGTTTTCCAGAAAAGTGAGAGATCAATGAAGGCTGGAATATTTACAGAAAGATCTAGAATTTTCTTACTTCTTACTGCTAGGTATCCTATGCCCTGTTCCTTAAGATTACAATGCCATTCCTTGCATGAGGTTGCTCTCCTTTCCAACTGTCCAAGAGAATCGCTTGCTTTGTCTTCTATTTCCCCATTACCTCTTACATTATATCTCTGCATTTTTGCTTTCACCTATAAAATGTGAAGTTCTCAAGAGAAGTAATCCTAACTTTTGTAACATTGTAGCACATACATAGCCACTTAATAAATGAAAATTAATTTAACTGAGTTGATCTAGAATTTGCATGAAAGGAGACAAGTAGACACAAGTAAGAGAGAGGATTCCAGAAGAGTGGAATATAATGGACATGAGCTTTATTAGGGCATGCAAGGGTAGTTCAGTGGTAGAATTCTCGCCTGCCATGTGGTAGACCTGGGTTCAATTCCTGGTCCACGCAGTTCCCCCAAAAACCAAACAAACAAGCAAAAAGAAACAAACAAATAAAAACTATTTGTTTTGTTTGGAAGAATAGATGAATGAAATCTTCCAAATGAAAGCTTTAGCAGTGATCTCTCAAGTATCGTGGGAAAAGAAACCAAAGCAAGTAGATGCTTAATAGTTCCATCCCACTGGGAAAATTAGTGCTATTATGGAAGTGAATTAATCAGTCTAACTTCCCTTTAAGTCTATGGGATTTATTTAATTAACCTCCCTTGCTCTGATTTCATGCTTACTGGGCAATATTCTCATTATGATTTGGATGTTCATATGGCTTTCCCAATAGAAAAAGAGTGATTTATTGATGTTTTCATGGGTATTCTGGTACATAGACTGATTACATTTATTATTTTAAATTAGGAAATCGGCATTCTGGCATTATATTTAAGTCACAAATCTGGTAGGGTATGCCGATATGGTCAGTTACTGCAAAACCATATAGTAAAGTCTCTTGAGAGGCAGCCTGCTAATTTTCCATAGAATAATCCACGTCCATCTCTGTTGCAAACCTCATTTTTTTGTTGTTTAAAACTTTTGCAGTATAGACTGTAGAGTGGGGAATCCACAGTCAGAAAGCCCTCCATGATGTTATAATAAAAGAACTTGAAGTGAAGGGCTTGTGAGAATAGATAAGATAAAAACAGACGGATATAAAACCATTTTCAGTGAACCATTAAAATGCTTTAGATGAACAACCAGATATGCAGGGTAGAATTGCTACTAGTTCATGTGGCATCCTTTTACCATCCTTTTTTTTTTTTGAGCCCTTACTCTGGAAAGTTACAATTCTCAGAGCACAACCTATACAGCTATACTATATGGCTCTGAAAATGAATTAAGTATAAAGCCTGAAATCAAGAGAGAGTCCCAGCCTTTGAGTCTAGATAATTTGCAGATGACAGTATTTTCTTTAGAGAGAGAAATTGCCCTCTCCTTCATCCTCCCCAGTCACCAGATTTTTCATGACTAGTTAATTTTCATTTTACTGGGTAGTAAAATGTCATCCCTCAACATTGAATTGTCTGCTTAGCCCCTTTACTTTACTTAGCTGTATTATAATTAATCAAATTCCCAATTATTTTTATACACTTTTTTTTATTCCTCTCATTTAATTGCTGGCTCCTATACAGCAGATATGGTCCGTTTTGCTTACCACTGCAGATCCAGACACAGCTATATTATACAGCACCTAACTAGTTTATTGCCCATACATTCAATTAATATTTGTTGAGTGGATAAATGGATAACCTTGGAGGTATACATCAGAAAGTTGCTCACGTGAATCTCAACAACTAGCATCAAAAATAAAGTAATTGTCATATCTTGTGGCTAGTTTTAAATCCTCAAGTGGATGATCTCTTTTACTTTATATTTACTTTGGTATGCAATTTCAAGTGTTGTGGTCGTCATTAGGTTTCATATATGCTGAAGTTTGGAAAATAAAAACAATCGTGAAAGTAAGAAGAAGGAGAGGCAGCTAGAGTATAAATGCAGTAGAAAGACTCATCAGAGAAAATTTCCATCCTACCTTGCCTTCTACAATCTGCCAGATATCCTGACTGACCAGTAGACATTGGCAAAAGGTTGAACAGAGGGAGAAATAATACCATAAAATTTTATGTTTTGGTTTGTGATGGAGTCACTCAAAAGGGATAGTTTTATATGATAACATATAAAAGTAATTGGATCATTATACACATACTTTCTCTTCAAATTATATACTATCTTCATAACATTTCAAGACCTGATTGAACTATGCTGGAAGCATTTGTTTTAATGCGAGTCATTTTTCCTTGGATCATGTTGATATAGAAGAACTTCAGAATTGTGGGATGCTCTATCTCAATGTTGGTATTATAGATTTGAAGTGTCACTTTATTAACATTAGACATGCTATTGACAATACAATAACAGCTACTACTTATTGAGAACTTACTCTGTTATGTTTTCCAACTATCTTGGCATTTAGGCAAAACTTCAAACCCAAGGGAAACCTGAAAGTATTCAAAATCCATCCTAAGCTTAAATTTTGGTTCTACTGTGAACTTTTTACATAAGGGTCACAATATGATTGTAAACATGAGTGAAAATAATCATCCTTGGTTTATAACAGATACATAATATTTATTGAAAAATGTTTTTTAAATGCTTAATAGAAAAAATGACAATGAATAAAAGTAATTTACTTCCTTGAATACAGTATGCTGCTAGTATTTGAAAAAATTCCCTTTCAGTTTCCTAAAATACTTGGAATCTTTTTCAACAAATAAGAAATGGCCAATCAGGAAAGAGCATCTGGTATGTCAGTTATACTCACAATCTTGTGTCCAGCATCTTCTTTCTCGTCATCGCCATCCCCAGTATTCTTGGTGGCTTAGTCACACCAGTTCTAGCAGTAGGAAGGGGCCCACCTATGATCAAAACCAGCCCCTGGACCTCTTTGGCCTTGGTCATTGGAAATATGCCCCCTCCACCTTGGAAGTCAAAGCACCGCCTAAGGATAGCGGTGAGTTGCAGCTGTGCTCTAGAATCAGAATCTTTTCATGAACATATGGAGTTTGTGAATGCAGATCACTTGCTCCAAGTAGAAATGAAGTTCATCAATTAGATGTCCATTGGGTGGGAAAGCGAGGGTGGTGTGTATGAGGAAAAGGTGTTTAGTATGTTGCTTGCATTGTGGTAAAGTAAAAAAAAAAAAAAAAAAAAACATAGACTTGGAATGAAGAGCCTTTAGTCCACTCCTAACTCTGTTAAACCTTAACTGCTAAATTTGCCCTAAACTTCTATCTCATCAGTCAAGTAAGTATAATAATGTTTTCCCTCCTAACTTGTGTAGAAGCCATATATGAAATTTTATTTGAAAATTTCAAAGTTCTAAAGGAATTTAAGGATTATTATTGCAATTTTTTTTCAAATTTCTATTTAAAATGAGTAGGTTCTGATGAGAAAAGTAATAGAGGTTTGTACATGTCTCCTGTCCTAAGAACTCCTACATGTTGTGGTAGAAAGTAAGAGTAGTTGTGATGGAACAGGGGCCTTGGAAGTGCTTGGAATACTCCAGTCTGGGAAAGCAGCTCATTAATGTTTATTGTAACTCACATACTAGGCACTTTGCAAGGCATCTGATTTAGTATTGATGAAATCCCTATAGAGTTGTTATCCCCATTTGGAAACAAGGAAACAGAACTTTAGAGAAACCTTCGCAATGTTATGCAATGATGAAAACAGGTTTCTAACTTAAGTATTTAGAGCCATTTGAACCAAGTCGCAAACGAGACTGGGAGAAGTCTTTTCTGTGTTGCGATTACCTGCAGGCCTTTGCATGTAAATTACTCCGAAATGAAAATTAAATAACAGAAGGCCAGGAAAATCACAGCGTCAGAGCCAGAGAGGTCTTGGATCAAGTTCTGGAATTTTCTGTGTGAATTCCAGTAAGTTCATTAATCTTTCTGAGCCCCAGTTTCTATAGTGGTAAAATAAAAATAATATAAAACACCATATCAGATTGTTGTACGGATGAGACATATTTTAAGAAAATAGAGCTTCTTGCCTAGACCACAGTACACACTCAATGAAGAGCATCTATTGTTACTATTAATTTTTATTCTTATACAAAACGTGAGATGGTTCATGTGATGGGAACCCAGGGACCAATTGTACTTTGTGGAAGTGAATTGGTCCAGTTGTCCCACACTTTGTTGCACTGTTATCAGAGTAATTGAAAATGTGCACTTGTAAATGACTAACACGGAGCGTAGGGCATAGTTTCAAAATGAAACGTGGGGTACTGGTTCCTCAAGTGCCCATGACAAGTGGCATTAGAAGAAGAGGGATAAATATCACAATATAGAATGGCGTAATAGCTTTGATTGTGTATACCTCAAGATGTCTGTTCTATCTCTGGGCTCTTTTAAGGTCAGTGAATACTAGGTATGTTTTTCATTTGCACGCTGAGATACATCACAAATGATTGTAAAGGAAGGCAACCTGGTATGATTAATTCATTTAACAAGGGGAACATTATTACAAGAGTTATAATTTGCACAGTGCTTGTTGGATTAGGATCTGAATATTATAAACATGTTAGAGTTGCTAAAGAATGCCTTGATTTTAAAAAGTCATACCATAACCAGTGCCATGCATCTGCGGATTGCATGGTGATAAATCACTATTATAAGAACATTAGAGATAAATATAAGAAATTTTATCACTCATGCAATTTGAAACAAAAGAATAGTGTCCCTATCTGGTTGTCCATTTCTATAGAACAGTCCATCCACTGACGATCTCTTGACAGCAATCCCTTAGTCATTTTTTTTTTTGTCATTATAACTAAGTGGTGGAAGTGGGATGATTTAGAATTGACAACTGATATCTGAACAAGCTAAAACATATTATGTGGATGAGAAAATTAAAGCCCCAGAATCATGGGCTTAGCCATCTGTCATCTGGATTCTATTAATATGCTGATAGAATTAAAATGACACCAACATTAAATGCACTATAATAAATGACACAATGGTTCTAGATGTGAATGTAGTCTCAAGGCCAATAAAGAAATACTAAACATTGTCACTTTTATACTTCAAAACAATCAGAAATATTGCAAGGATGAAGTACACACATACAGTATGCATAACCAATTACTGAAAATAACCTGAAGGTGAAGAGTATAAGTCAGAATCTATAATCTGATGTCCTTGAAATTATGGATTGATAAGAAGAGATAATTCTGCCCAAAAAGGTTGATAAAATTTCCTTCGAGAAATTACCTAAGCCCTGTCTCCTCCCAGTAAATCAGGAATTGTTTTGCCTGTTTTTACTAGAAATTCTTCTGATTCTTTAATCTCAATGACTATAAATTGGATTTAAGTGCACTGCAATTGTTCATTTCATAAATGATTATCTTTTTTTTTGACAACTTAATTTTGGAAATCCTACAGGAGCTAATTAGCAATTCTCAAGTGAAAGTTCTAGAATCTAATTATATAAATAATAAAGAAAGTCACAAGTTTTGCAATCACTCCCAGTTGTAATTTTTAATCACTATTGTTTTAAAATAAAATAGGAAATATTAATCAAAGAACAGCACTCATCACATACTAAGATTTTATAGTGTGCTGTCTTCTAGAGAAATATGTCAAGGCAGTGTTTCATTCAGTGGGTATTTTTTAAATTATTGCCTTTGTGCTACAAACCAAGGAAAAGTGTAGAATAGGGTTAAGAAAAGAAACATCCCGCACGTGAATCTAGACTAACAGTAACAGATGTTTTGTTTTTATTGCAGAGAAAGTTACAACGACAGCAAACGTACTGTGTTGCTTTAGTCTTTTCTCATGTGAAACTACAATATGCATGCCCAGGATGTAAATAAAAGTCTATAGAGCCAGATTTTGTTTTTAAATAGGCATTAATTTTAGCAGAGAAAATGGTTGGAAAATGTGATAATTATAATTTGGATTTTTCCACAGATAACTAGAGGATAATTTGTTTTAAAGATGTTTTAAAATACTAAGCATATATTTTTTGTGGTAGTATTCCATTGCAGAGCAACATATTACCACAAAGTTAGCAGCTTACAACAGAATGTATTTATTATCTCACACTTTCTGTGAGTCAAGGGTTTTACGACAGTTGAGTCCTTTGCTCAGCATTTCAGGAGACTCTAATCAAGGTCTCAGCCATGCCGGATTCTCATCAGAAGCTCGGGTTTTTCTTCCTAGCTTATGTGGTTGTTGGCCTCACTTAAAGAGGACCTTAGAGGTGCCTTAAAGGGTAAATGATGAACCTCAGGCAAGTTCCCAGAAGCGCTTACCTTCCCTTCTCTGTAACCAGTTTGAAGGCTTGCAGAGTGAGGTATTATTCTAATGTAAAGCATAAAGGGATGGAGTGTTTAACATTAGAAATGGGTTTCTAGGGAAAAGTCATCTTTTTCATGCCTCACAGTTCAACAATACTTTTGAAACATGTCTGTACTCAAAGAACCTAATACACATCTCAAATAGAAAGAGACATTTATCCGTCTATCTATCTATCTGTCTATACATCTATCTATCTCTCTAATCATCTATCATCAGTACTGCCCCTCTGAGTTTCTCTCTGGGGTGCAAGGACCTCTGGTTTTCTTCAGGGTAGATATTTAATATTTGCACATTGAAAAGAATCATATTTATATATAAAAGAATGAAATAAATGATATTGAACATATCAGGGACACGACTTTCAAAATTTAACAGGGAACTCTTACAGCCAAATACCAGGTTCTTCTAAGGAAGATATGCAAAAGAAACTAGCAGTAGTCTCTTTTGGGAATAAATAGTAAGAATAACATTGGTTAATACAGCAGTGAGCACTGATCATGTGCCAGTTGACTCACATTCACTGCCTCATTTTATCTTCAAAATGATCCTATGAAAATGGTACCATTACTATTTCAATTTTAAGGTAAGTGACAGAGCTGGAGTTCAAGCCCTAATAAGCATGATCCAGAGTTAAAGACCCTAACATCTACATGCCATTATCATTCTGTTGTGTGTGTATTTTTTAATAGGACGTTTTATGTGAACTGTCACCACCTCATGGCCACTGCTAACAGATATCTAAGAGTATGTGAGATTTGGTCAGTGTCTCTTGCTACATGATTATTTGCCAATGACATCTTAGTTTGTTTCTTCCTCAGTGTGAAACCAGACGAAATGACCAAGTTATATTTTAACCATGAGTCCCTTATTTTTCTTAAGAATATGAAATAAAGAGTGTCATAGTAATTGATTAGGATTATAATCTCAAGGGATAAACTTTTAAATTAATTTCTAATTTGCAGTTAAATTACTTTAAGTGTAAGTATAGAGCTGTTTAAAGATAGTCTATACTCTGAAATGCCAAGTTAGAAATTTCACATCACCATTTATCATTTGCACAAAATTTTATACTTTACAAAATACACCATTCCATTCATTTATTCAATGCAGTTTTGAACACCTATTATGTATCATGCATTAAAGTTAAAGAGATTAAGAAATCAAAAAAACCAAGACATTGCTCCTAACACAGAATGAGGTATTAGGTCTAATATTTCAGAACAGGGATTTTCTGAGTTAAGTATTATGGGATGAATAGTGCTTAGCCAAGCAAAAGAGAAAATTAATGAACAATTCATGATAGAGAAAACAGTTTGTGCAAAAACAGAGAAGCATATTTCAGTGCTTGTGGAAATTTACTAGTATCACAGTATTTCTGGATCTGACAGGGAAGAAAAGATTGGTGAGAAGTAAAACTTGAGATATAAATAGGAACCGGATAGTTAGCAATCATTGAATAGAGAAATTTGCTTTAGTTTGTACATCTCTGTGGCTCATCCTTATAGATGCCTTAAATGTCAATAATTGATATTTGAGAGAGTGTTTTTAAAGATTTCAAGAGGATATGTATTTTAAAAGAGCACTGTAAGTATATGTATTTTACTCTTAAGAAAATATTGGCTGTATTAATAAAAATAAGCCAAAATTCCAGTGACTTAATATAATAAAAGTTTATTCTTTGCTCACACAATAGTTCAAGTTGGGTGTTTTTGATTGGCAAGCAGCTCCCTTACATCCCATGCTTAGGAACCCAGGCTCCTTCTGCATTGTAGCTCTGCCACCTCCAAAGGCTTTGATGTTTCTGGCCTTGAGTGGGTAAAAGAAAAACTGAATTGTGGCTTTCATTGGCTCTAGCTACTTTTGCCCCCATGAGCCCCTTTTTCTATATAAAATATTATATATATATATTTATGACTGTATAAATATATATATATATGTATTTGCAAAAAGATGTATATATTATTATAGATTAAACATTTTCTTTGACCTAATTTTTGTGTGTGTGTGATTTCTAAGAAGGTAAAACATTTCCGTGAAGTCCTAAAGGTATTACAGACCCAGGCAAGGAGACTGTGCCTAAGGAATGTGCCAGCCCTAAATAGAGGAGAAGAGACAGTAAAGAAGGCATTCTCACTTTTTTTATTTTTTAATTTAATTTAATTTAATTTTGCCCACATTCTCACTTTTTGATCATATTGGCACAAAGTGACTTGTGTTACTTCTGCTGATATACTCTAGACCAGCTGTAGTCCCATTGACTCATCTGTTCCCTGGCTGAGCAGCCTCTTCCAGTGATGGTGCTTTATTCTGGAGGATAGACAGCCCTCAGGAATTATAGCTCCCAACTGTGACAGAGAAGCACTTAATATATGTTGGAGACAAAATTAACCATCACATGTGACTGTAGACTGTTTTGGAAAGAAAATATTGTATGCTAGCTTAGGAAAAGGAAATATTAACTAGAAAAAAGAAAATAGTGGGACAAACCTTCTCCTAGTCCTTCAGCTTTATTCACTAATGTCTTCTCTTCTATTTTACCTATTTGTGGAACCACCTCTGACAGTAAAGGATTATATTTGCAGCTCCAGTGCTACCTGTGAGCAGAGATCGTGAATTAGTTTTGCATTCATAGGACCTTTATCCAGTGGACTTGCATAAAGCAATCATTGCTGGTCTTTTCTCCACTCTCTTAATCCACTTCGCATCAATGTGTACCGCAGACTCCAGTTCTGTAAGTGGCAGGTCTCTGCCTCAATTTCCTTGTTTATCATTGAAGTTGCCCATTATCATGGAGCCCTTCCCCAGATTTCACCCACTTGTTTGGGACCTGGTCACTCTCTAGCTCTTATCAGTTCCTTCTTGTGCAAGGGGTGGATACGGAATAATATTAAGTAAGTGATAACTAAACCTAGTATAAGCGGTCTAATTGTCCAACTTCCTTTACCTTGCTTGCTTGAAAAATCTCTTGTAGAGTTCATTTTGGCTAACAATTGCCGTCTAATTCATTAAACCTCCCTTGTTGTAAAGACTCTTCTGAAGAAAAAAAAAGTCCCATTTTAAATGTCCTCTTGAACACTATGACATCTCCTCTCTCCCTTAACTAAATAATCTTCCACTTCCATGCCAACAGGGACAGGCCCTACATTTACATTAATTTTCTCCAACCCCGGATTCTTCCTAGTATCTTCTTACTTCTCTCTTTGGTCCATATTGGTGAAATTCCATATTTTAGAGCTGAGCCCAAGAAAGCTATTATATATAAGACACTAGATATTTTATTTAAAAGCAAAATATAATGGTCTTAAAACTATCACAAAAAAGTGTATGCCATTTATTCAAGAAATAGCATAAACATTTAAATCCCTGGCTTAATTCAAGTTTTTTTTTTTTTTTTTAACACTTTCTTGCTTGATGACATGGTTGAGAAATGTCAAATTTTTATCTTTTTGATTCTTATGGCTGCTTCATTGATTTCACATGAACTTTATCCTGGTGAATGTTTTTATATATATTATTACTCACCTCTAATACAACTTTGAATATGGCAAAAATGTATTTTTTAGGCCACTCAGTTATCCATGTTAGGATAAGTAAATGTGAAGAGACTTGAAACTAAACTAATAATTGCTGTGGGCCATGACAGTAGAAATAAAGTTTGTGTCTGGTAATAGGAGGAAGAGTCACATGACAGAGCATAATATTTGAAGGGTGTTGCAACAGACAAAATACTATAGGTATTCTGGAAAATATTTGTCATTGGGTGCTGTAGTATGAAGAAGCAAAATATTTTCAGAGGTGGGAAAATCATCAAATTGGGTCAGAGTCAAATGATATTTAGAGGTTGAAGCAGAAATTTGTCAAGGAAAAGACAAGTATATCAGCAGACAGCTAGGCTGAGGTTCAATGACAGATGCCAAGGTCTAATACAGATTTGGGGGAGAATATGAAGAAAGAGTATTGAGGAACTAGAGCCTATGTTTGGAGGAATTTGAGGTGCAGTAAGTTATAAAATGTGAGACTCAGACGCAGAAGAAAGACGTCAATTTAATTGCACTAGGATCCAGAGATGGAATCCAGATTAGGGACAGAAAATGGCTTGGATTTTAGTGCTGAGTCAGTGGATAGGACTAAATTTGCCTCAAGGATGACCTCATTGTGAGTCTGAGAACAAATTTACCTCCTCTACATATCTATTTCTAGAATTGGCAAGTGGGTCTGTAAGAGATCTAGTCATGGAGCAAGTTTGTATCAGGGACTAGGACCAGATAAGATATTACTAATTTGATGAGTTAAATGAGATCCAGTTAAAGAATATAGGACACAGCGAATTTTCATGGGAGAGCAATAGAAGATGATGGGTAAAGGGAAGGAACAAATGCAAGGGCACAGAGAGTAGAACCCAAGGAGCAAACCACAAAATTTACTTATTCTACAATGCCATTAAAAGAAAACCAATAAGCGTTTAAATCTGAAAAAGTTGCATTATATTGTTATCTATCTATTTTACTGTATGTTCACATATTTACAATAATTTTACATATGCCCATATATTTTCTACTATTTAGAGAAGTAAATTGTATACCTCTGGAGTGAGTTCAAGTTCATGGATTTCAGCGGTGATCAAAAACAGATTGTACCACTTTAGGCAGTCCTTTGACAAGCTATTGTGGGCAGTGCTTTGATAGGTTGTAGTGAAGGGAAATTTCTCTAGGGTTGATATTGCCTGAAGGATGCTGTGTGAGAAAGGCATCAGAAAGAGAAACAGGGCAGAGGCAAAATTAGGGGTGGGGGTGGGGCAGGGAAAAGAAAGGGAAAAAAGAAAAAGTAGGGACAACTTATGTATTTCGTGATATCAAAGTCCAACTGGGAGACTCCCAACCAGAATAGTCTAAATGACCAATGTGGTTTGGGGACTTACATTGCAAAGATTTGTCTTATCTGTGACTAGCAGATGTTGGGATAGTTTCAAGTGTTCTACCAACCCAGTCAACTCTAAATAGCTAAAAATTACTTACCTGGGTTATCTTTAAAACATTTGGCTATGTAAGAATTTGAGTTGGCAATAAGAAATAGGTGACCATATGCTTATGTTATGATATTAATGGAAAGCTTTCTTATCAATATTATGTTGATATAAAATACAATTTTTATAAGTTTTCACCTTCTCCTAAGAATTATACCTGCATCTGTACTCTGCTTCCATAATAAAAGAAGCCTATAGAATCATGCCATGTCCAGTTTATTTTTCAAAATAGAATGACTTTTTTAGAAATATCACAAAGGTCAAGGGTAGCCCAGGCCATCCAGATACAATGGAGAAACAAACTGCTAGAAAGTACCTAGAATTAGCTCTTTATTTGTAAAATAAAGCAGACATTTTAAAAAGAGGAAAACATGCCCCTCTGTTCTAGTTTCCTAGACACTAAAATGCAGGTACCATTAAATGGATCGGCTTTTAACAATAGGAATGTAATAATTTTCAAGCTTACAGTTTTAAGGCTGAGAAAAATGACCAAATTAAGGCATCACCTGGTGATACTTTCTCTATGAAGAACAGCTGCAGGAGACCTGGACTCCTTTTTCCCATGGCACATGGCAGCATCTGTTCTCTCCCTGTCTTCTGGGTTTCCTTGCTTTCAGTTTCTCGCTTTCATGGTTTTCTATGTTCTGAATTTCATTCTCGTGTAAAGAAGTCCAGTAAAAGGATTAAGACCTACCCTGATTGCTGTGGGTCATTTCTTACTTAAATTCCTATTCACCAAAATATCCTACTTACAATATGTCCACACTCACAGGAATAGATTGACCATAATCTACTTTAAAAATCAATAATTTTTAATCTATCTAAGATTTCAAAATATCACACCCTCTCTGGGTATGGTGCATGTAAACTAAGTCCTCAGGCCATCACACAATTCATAGTTTACATTTGAAAGTTTTACTTTCTTGTGGACATTTTAAGAAAAACATTAAAATAAACATTTAGTTGTTGTAAAATATCATTAGGAAGACACTTTGGGCCAAACCTGATAGCCAGCAAGAAGAGAGGTCCGGGAGCAAGCCTTTGCAGCCCGGCTGCCCTCTGAAATGGAAAAATCAACTCCCTTAGGCTGCCTCAGGGGAGGCTGCCATAAAAACTGTGCATAGATGCTCATCCATTTCTCAGAGGGAGGAAAGTGGAAAATATTTTTATGACCTTTTTAAGAAAGGAAAATGATGCCAGGTAATGTTTAATTGATTTATATGCTGTCAAAAAGCAAATTAGAGGAAAAGATTGCCATATAATCCAGGTCTCTTGCCTCCTAATTGGAAGATTTTATTACTTTTGTTAACCTACTAACATGGATATCATCGCAGAGATTAAAATGGAGAATTTACAGTATTTAAGAATTTCTAGGGAAACCAAAACATACTTGAGTTCTGTGCTAATGTGATAAATGCCTCTTGGCCTTAAGACAACTTGTTAATCCCTATCACCATCTTTCTCTCTAGTTCAATTTTATGGGAGCCATTGAATGCGTGCCAATCTAGACAGAATTAACTTCAGGTCCTCAAGTGCTTGACATGGCTTTGCATAATTTTCCATGGGGTTACGTTTTGTGAGTTACAGTTTTCTTATATAATTTTTCTTCTTTATATTTTGAGGCAGTTTGTTAGCTGATATGCACTGCTACTTATTTTCAGCTTTCAACATCTTTTAGCTCCTACTACTTTGAGAAAGACAAGAGGACCTGGAGAAGAGTGACATAAGTAAATTCATTATAAAGATTAAACTAAAGGCAAATGACTTGAGTGTGGAATAAAATGAAGGCTGACAGATGATATCACCAAATGTAAAATTTTATGGGAAGAATGATGACAGAATGTGTTCCATTCTTCTTGAGGGAAAATAAAAGCAATAATTATTGTATTAGTCAGTCAGAGATAAATTAAGTTGACAAAAGGCCATTCTAGGAAGGTAAGACTATCAGAAACATGCCTTGTTGGAGAGGATATACTGGGTAATGAATCACAGGTCATTTTATTTCTGATTTTGATTTCTCTTGCATGCATTTATGGTATTCTTAATATGCTTTACAAAGAAAAGAATCATAAAATATATATTCAGATTCAAATTATTATTTTTCCCCACTCCGTGACTTTTGACTTAAGGGCATTTGAAGGCTATTTGGTTTTCTGCATCATCAAGGGAATTCAAGAGAAATCTTTCCCCAAGTAAAGATTTTGGAAAATAATTATATGAGAATAATTATGGTAAATTCCTAAGATAGAGGGCGGGCCACAGTGGCTCAGCAGATAGAGTTCTCTCCTGCCTTGCTGGAGACCTGGGTTCGATTCCAGGTGCCTGCCCATGAAAAAAAAAAAAAAAAAAAAAAAAAAAAAAATCCTATGATAGATAGACTGAAGCATATACAAATATTTAAATAATTAGGATTATTGAGCTTGAAAATTTAAAAGAATCTAGAAAAGATACACATAGCACAAATAAAAAGTTCCAAGAATTAGCACTCACTATTGAGTATTTTAATTTAGTCTAATATCTGAAGTGAAGGAAATCCACTTCCTGGATAACTGGAAACTAGTAATATAACTTAGCTTTGCCACCAGCCAGCTGCTTGAGCTGTCATATCACACCTCAGAATTTTCATCTATAAATAAGTAATTGGTTTGGGGTCCCTTTGTTTTTGAAATCCCTTGGAAAAAATAAAAGGGTATTTTAATGCTTAAAAGTTTTTTACATTTGTTTGCCATGATTTCACAAAGTTTTGACTTTTAAATCCCTATAAGCATTTGGTAAGTGATGGACTGTAGTGTTAGAAAAGGGGAATTGTTGAGGTTGATGCCAACATTTCTGGACTTAGCAACTATAATATACTGACTTGGAACAATGGGTAGAAAGTATTGAAGATGAGGCTCCTCCAAATCTGGTTTTGTTGCTCAGTGCAGTATAATGCACAGGCACACCAAATGGGCTGTGGAAGAAAAGATGGTCTATAGACGTTGGTGAGAGGACAGGTGACAATTCTCAAATCTGTTCCCAGTAGTGATTTTTCACATGACCTTTATACATGTTTCAGACAAAGAAATGGGTAACAGGCAGCAGGGATTTGGAGAACTTCATTAGTCCCTTATTGTTATTTACTACATCTTTTAGGTTTTACATCCTTTAAGATACATGGTGCTTGGTGACTCAGAGTCTAGGGCAATAAGTGAGAGAACACAAGCAGTAATGATTCATGGATAGCTTAATTGGTGTCCAGCCATGCTGGGTGCATGCTCTACATATTGTTCCTCTGTGAGACTAAAACTTAAAAACACAGCTTGTTTACAGTTTCAAAGTTGCATTCAAAATATAAACACTGCAGTATATTTAGAGTGAGAAAGAGAAATGAATTTACTTTTAGATGAGTGAATTTTTACATCACTTTTTATTTGGTATCACATGTTTAAAATGCTGATCTGTAGCACAGATTGTAGAAGCAAGGAGTAGCCAGTTGGAAGTTGTTCTATAGTGTAATTCTGAGGTAATGACAATAAGAGCAAGATGGTAGATTTTAGAAACATAGAATGTCCAGTGTTCTTTGATGAGTTGGATTGGAAATGAGATAAAGGAAAGAATAAAATATGATTGTGGTTTGAGTTTAACTGATGAGGAGGCTAGGCTATCAGTACTATCAAGTTCCTTAGGAAAAACAATTAGAGGGTCTAGGAAACAGTATTTCCAAAGTCAGGATTTTGCCATTAAGTTAATCAAAATGGCAATGCAATGAACGGACAAACAAAATTAACAGGAAACCTACCTCAGTGGTGGAGTTTGAAGCTGTTAGTTAGGTAAAAGTAGTTGTCTGCAGCAAATGGATAACTAGGCACCATTTACGGTAATGAAATCTGCCATCTCTGTAACATGGGACATCCAGGGCCCAGAGGATTCTCTACAGTTTTGATTAATTTATTGGAACTCCGTGACATATAAACAGCTTGACTAATGGAAAATTAGTCATTTGTTTATAAATAAATAAATATATTCATACTTGTAAATAAATTTTGAAAGTATAAAGTTGTTTTGTTGATGTTGAAAGACATTTTATTCATTTCTTTGTACACAGACAATAAATTATGTGTTTCAATAACATTTTGAAAGCATTAAAAGGTTACTAGTGTATTTGAATCAAAGGCAGCTATAAACAAATTATTAGAACTTAGAATTTAATAAAATTATGTTAAACAATAAAAAATAATTATCAGTTTAACATAGTAACATGTATATTTCACTGTTTCTCTCTTAACTCCCAGACTTACTTTAAGTGACACTATAAATAGAGAGTATTCACTATCCTACCCTGTCTTCAAGGAGGCTGTATTTCAGATGGGGAAAGAAACTATTCATACAGGAAAACACCAAAACACTCAGAATACGAGCATCAAGGAATAAAAAAGTTAGCATGCCAGCTTGTCACCTAACAGCAATTTAGGGAAGATACAAAGCACTAAGTATACAAAGTAGAGCAGACAAGCTTCAGGAAAGGGACACAGGTGAACTCAATCTTAAAAGGTGCCTATAATTTAAAGGATGATGAGGAAAACAGGCCATAAGACACTGGCATAGATAGAAAAAGCAATAGTGAGTGATGGAATCATCATGTGATTCTGACCCGAATTGAGTTTTCAGCCAACCTCTCAGGCTATTCTGCTGGGAAATTTCTTACTAGGCAACTCCAGCAATTTAAGTGTGAGGTAAGAAAGCCTTGAACTAATCAGAAGTTAGAAAGGAAAGAGTGGACACATTTGAGAAGTAGAGCACAGGAGGTTTGATAAGATTCTGGTGGCTTGTTTGACGGGACCAGCAGAAATAACTACATCAAGGATCATTTCAAGATTTTAAGAGCTGTGGATGTCTCTGAGATAAATTGGAGATATAAAAGGAATTTTAACTAGAAGAAATTGAATTAACTGACTGGGTTTTGTTTATGAACATTTATAGTTTTTTTAACATTTGTTATTGTGAAGCACAACATATAAGCAGAAAAGTGATAAATTTCAAACTACAGTTAAACAAGTAGTTATAGAGCAAGTTTCAAAGTATGGTATGGATTCTAGTTCCACAATTTCAGATATTTCCTTCTGGCTATTCTAATCAGTGAAACTCATAAGAAATATCAAAATAATGATTCACAATCATTTTGTTAAATCCTACCCTCTCTGTTACAGCTCCTCCCTCTCATTTGATCTGTCTCCCAATCTTCAGGGGTATATGTACAATGATGGTTCTAGCTTCTTTGTCTTAAAAAGGAGTATTGACAATATAGAATGGAGGGATGGAACTAGGTGATGTTCTGAAATGGCTGGCCCCTCTGGGTTTCAGGACTTATCTGGCCTACAGCCTTCTGGAGGTTATAAGCTTCTGGAAAGTAAATTTAGTATATGAAATTTGTGTATAATCTCAGATACAGCAGTAGGTATCTTTAGAGTTAACAGGAATGGTGTTTGGTTGGGGGTTGGCAAACCATGTTCATTCATAATATCTAGTTGAAGTTAGTCTAAGAGTAGCCTCCAGAATAGCCTCCCAACTCTAATTGATCTCTTTTAGCCCTTGATACCTTATTTTGTTACATTTGTTTTCCCCTTTTCGTCAGGAAGGCATTGTCAATTTCATCATGTTAGGGCCAGACTCATTCATGGGTGTCATGTCCAGCATTGCCGGGGAGACTGAAACCCCTGGAAATCATGTGTCACGTAGGGGAGAGGGTCATGAGCTTACTTGCAAAGTTGGGCTTAGAGAGAGAAAAAGGGGTCACATCTGAGAAACAAAAGAGTTTCTCTGGAGGTGACTCTTAGGCACAATTATTGGTAGGCTTAGTTTCCTATTACAAAAATAAATTTCCTAACAGCAAGCCTCTTGAGATAAAGCTTGGACCTTCTAGCTTGGGAGTCCGTAATACTTGAAAGAGTATCGAGAATTTCCCAGAATCAGGTGGAGAAGTTTAATAATTCCATATTTTTTCTCCAGTCCCTATAGAGGCTTGTCAATACATTTTAATTATGTGCCCAACATACTCTGGAATGTATCAAAACATTACATTAAGCTATACAGAATAGAAGATCTCATTCCCTATTCTAGGCTCCATGTGGTTAGGCTGTTTAAATGAACTGGTAAAACAGGTTAAGTTAGATTATGTGCTACAGAAAATTTAAGTTTTAAACAGAGTAAACATCTCTTCCCTTGGTCTCACACAGAATGTGAAAGTTCTAAAATACAGACAGTATCATATTTTGCCTTGTATTCTGATTTACTTTAGCCCCCAATTAGCTCAGTTTTGTTCTGATCTCTAATTGAAGACTGTTCTCTTTTTCGGCATCTTTCCAGTTGCCACATGGAGCAATTGTTGACCCTCAGAGCTGCAGACCTCTAACTCTGAGTCTTAGGTGTCACACAGGTACCCAAAGCTTCAGGAAAATACACACATACAGCACAGCATCTCAGAGTTTAGAAATTACACTTAAAGATCAGGATTAAATGTGACTGCTGTAAAAGCTTACAATCTAGACCCTAATTTTCTTATAAGTTTTTTTTTCTTAAAGAAACCATACAATATTGTCTATTTGTTTTTGGCTTATTTTGCTCAGCCTAATGTTCCCAAGATTTATTCACCTTGTTACATGCCCCATGACTTCATTCCTTTCTGTAGTTGCACAAAGTTCCATCATATGCATATACCACAGTTTACCCTTCTGCTTCTCAGCAGATGTACCCTTCTGCCACCTCCATCCATTGGGTATCATGATTAATGCCATTATAGACATCAATGTGCAAATATCTATTCTACTCCCTACTTTCAGTTCTTCCAAGTTTAATCTTAGTAACGGGATTGCCTGAACATGTGGCAACCTTATGTATAGAGCCCTGTGGGTTTGCCAAATTACCCTCTAGATGGGCTCCTCCATTCTGCTACCCGACCAATATTGAATATGTATACCTCTTTCCACATCTCTAGCACCTTCATCTTTCTGTTTATTTGTTTAGTTATTTTGAATCTTCAGATATTGCTGAGATATATTCACGTTGCATATATTTTATCCAATTTACAGTATCCTCACTCACTTGTATAGTTATCATCACTCTCAATTTAGAAAATTTTCATTGCTCTGAAGAGAAAACTAACAGATAGATACACCCACACCAAAGGGAAAAACCAAAACAACCCATAACTCTTATCCCCCCACCACAATTATTTACCCATAGTATTACTGTGGTACTAGTGAGGCATTTCTATTAGGTATAGTCCATAGCATGTAATAGGTAGTTTCCCCATATACCACTTGTTCTGGTTTGCTAATGCTACCACACTTTAATATCCCAGAAATGGATTGGATTGTTCAAAGGTGATGTATTAATTTATAAGCTACAATTCTAAGGCCATGAAAATGTCCAAATTAAGGCATCAACAAGAGGATACTGTCACTTAAGAAAGGCCAATCATGTCTGGGGGTTCTCTGTCATGTGTGAAGGCACATGATGACATCTGCTGGCCCTTTCTTCCTGAATTTTGTTGCTTTCAGCTCCTAGTTCCAGTGGCCTCCTCATGGATCTTCTCTTCAAATGTCTGTGCCTGGTTTTATCTATCTGCTCTCTGTTTCAGCTCTGAGCTTTCTCTATGTTTTCTGCCTTTTATTCTCTTCATACAAGACTCCAATAAAAGGAATAAGACCCAGCTTGAATGAGCAGGGTCATAGCTTCATCTAATAAAAAGATCCCACCCACAATTGGGTGGATTAAATCTCCATGGAAACAACCTAATCAAAGGTCCCACACATGCAATAGATCTGCCCTCACTGGATTGGATTAAGATTAAAAGAATATGGCTTTTCTGTTGCATAAGAGTTTCAGACCAGCATACCACTTTATTATTAACTTATTAAACAAGTGTCATTGTTTTGAAGTAGTTCATACAAGAACATATTTATATATGTAGTGCTAATCTGGTGAGACACATAACTTTAAATAACCCTGTTCAATCAATCATATACACCTTCAATAGACACCATTACTTATAATCACACTAATGTACTACCAATACTCCTATCCACCTCATTAACAAGTTTGTACATGTTAGATCACAGTTCCCCCTTCTCTAGTTTCTATCACTAAGTCCCTTATGTTCTACATTTTAAGAGTCTGATTTTGCATTTTCTAGGGGGCACATGATAGTGCAGTCATATAGTATCTATCCTTGTGTGTCTGGCTTATTTCACTTAGCATTATGTACTCAAGGTTCATCTATGTTGCTTCAGAGCCTCATTCCTTCTTACTGCTGCATAATATTCCATCATATTATATATCACATTTTGTTTATCCAACTTGTCTGTTGATGGACACTTGGATTGTTTCCATCTTTTGGCAATTGTGAATAAAGCTGCTGTGAACATCTTTGTGCATGTATCTATTCACGTCACTGCTTTCAGATCTTCTGGGTATATACTGAGTAGTGGAATTGCTGGGTTGTTGGGTAGCTTGTAATTTAGTTTTTGGAGGAACACTCAAACTGTGTTCCACAGTGGCTGTACCGTTATACATCCCCACCAGAAGTGGATAAGAGTTCCAATTTCTCCACATTCTCTCCAACATTTGTTGTTTCCTGTTTGTTTAATGGTAGTCATTCTCATAGGTGTGAAGTGATATATCCTTGTGGTTTTGGTTTACATTTCCCTGGTATCTAATGCTAATGAACTTCTTTTCCTGTGCTTTTAAGCCATTTTTATTTCCTCTTTGGAAAAATGTCTATTCATATCTTTTGCCCATTTTATAATTGAGTTGTTTGTTCTTTTGTTGTTCAGATGCAGGATTTCTTTATATATACTGAATACCAAATGCTTAACAGATAAATGATTTCCAAATATTTTCTCATATTGAGTTGGCTACCTTTTCACCTTTTTGACAAGTCCTTTGAGGTACAGGAGCATTTGACTTTGAAGTGTTCCCATTTATGTTTTTTTTTTCTTTCGTTGCTCGTGCTTTGAGTGTAAGGTTTAAGAAGCTACCTCCTAATATTACATCTTGAAGATGTTTCCCTATATTTTCTTCTAGGGGTTTTATGGTACTGTCTTTAGTTAGGTCTTGGATCCACTTTGATTAATTTTTGTATAGGAAATGAGGTATTTAATTTCTTTGGCTATGGATATCAAATTCTCCCAGCCTCATTTATTGAAGAGACTATATTGTCCCAGTTCAGTAGATTTTGAGACCTTTGTTGAAAATCCATTGACTATATATATATATATATATATATATATATGGGGGGTCTATTTCCAAACACTCAATTTGATTCCATCAATCAAGATATCTATCTTTGTGTCAGTACCATATTGTTTTTACCACTAGTCGCTTTATAATAAGCTTTAAATTCAGGAAATGTAAGTTCTCCCATTTCATTCTTCTTGTTTAGGGTGTTTTTGGCAATTTGATGCCTCTTTTCCATCAAATAAATTTGTTAACTAACTTTTCCAAGTCCTCAAAGTAGGTTGTTAGGATTTTGATTGGTATTGCATTGAATCTGTAGATCAGTTTGGGTTGAATTGACATCATCACAACATTTAGCCTTCCTATCATAGACGTAGAAAATCTTTCCCCCTATTTAGGTCTGCTTTGCTTTATTTTAACAAAATTTTGCAGTTTTCTGTGTAGAGATCTTTACATCCTTGGTTAAGCTTATTCCTAAATGCTTGTTTCTTTTAGTTGCTATTGTGAAAGAAATTTTTTTCTTAATTGCCTCCTCATGTCATTACTAGTATATAGAAACATTACTGATTTCTGCACATTCTTCTAAGTTGGCTAGTTTACTTGTGTAAGTTGCTTATAGTACCCCCTTATATATTTTTTTATTTGTTCAGGATCCATAGTAATGATTCCCCTCTCATTTCTATTACTGCTTACGTCTTCTTTCCTTTTGACTTTGTCAGTCTAGCTAAGGGTTTATCAATCTTATTGATCTTCTCAAAGAACAAACTTTTGGTTTTATTGATTCTCCCTATTTTTTTTTCTCCAGTTCATTTATTTCTGCTTCAATCTTTGTTGTTTCTTTTCTTCTACATGCTTTAGGGTTAGATTGCTGTTCTTTCTCCAACTTGTTCAGTTGTTCATTTTGGTCTTTGGTTTTGGCTCTTTCTTCCCCCTGTATGCATTTAGAACTAAAAATTTCCCTCTCATCACCACCTTTGCAGCATCCCATAGGTTTTGATATGTTGTATTCTCATTTCCATTCATCTCTAGGTATCTACTGCTTTCTCTTGCAATTTCTTCTTTGACCTACTGGTTGCTTAAGAGTGTGTGGTTTAAGCTCCATATATTTGTGAAAGTTTTGTTTCTATGGTGTTATGGATTCCTAGCTTCATTCCCTTATGGTCTGAGAAAGTGCTGTGAATAATTTCAGTCTTTTAAAATGTGTTGAGATCTGTTTTGTGCCCTAGCATGTGATCTATTCTTGTGAACATTCCATAAGCACTAGAGAAGTATGTATATCCTGGTGTTTTGGGATGCAGTGATCAATATAAGTCTGTTAGGTCTAACTCATTTATCACCTTGTTTAGGTTCTCTATTTCCTTATTGTTGCTCTATCTGGTTGTTCTGTCTATAGTAGAGAATGGTGTACTGAATTTTCCCACTATTATTGTAGAACTGTCCATTGCTCCCTTCAGTTTGCTCCTTTCGATGTATGCCTCATGTACCTTGGAGCTCCTTGATTGGGTGCATAAACATTTATGATTGTTATCTCTTCTTGGTGAATTGTCCCTTTATCAACATATAGTGTCTTTCCTTGTCTTTTATGACATCTTTGCATTTAGAGCCTATCTTGTCTGATATTAGTATAGCTACTCTTGCTTTTTTTTGGTTTAGCTTGTGTGGAATATTTTTTCCATCCTTTTTACTTTCAATTTATTTGTATCCTTGGATCTAAGATGAGTCTCTTGTAAACAGCATACAGATGAATCATATATTTTAATCCTTTCTACCGATCTGTATCTTTTAATCAAGGAGTTTGATCCATTCACAGTCAAAGTTATTACTGGAAAGACAGTACTTGAACCATTCATATTATCCCTCAGTTTTCTTTGTCAGATCTATTTTTTCCCCACTCTCTCTTTAAATGCTTCAAGTTACCCTTACTAATACTCTTTAAAACTGTGCCTTGACCGGCGCCTCCGGAGCAGCGCGGTGGCGGCGGCGCGGGTGGCCGGCCCCGGTTCCAGTACCAGCTGCGGAGTGACTGTGAAGAGGAGGATCTCAGCCCAGGACTTTGGAGATGTAGAAAGAAAACACCCTGGGGAAAGTTGTTGGAACATAGAGGCTGAGAGAGAAGACCAGCAGAGATCACCCTGAGCCTTTCCATGTAAGAAAGAACTTCAGATGAAAGTTAGCTGCCTTTCCTCTGAAGAACTAATGAAATAAATCCCTGTTTATTAAAAGTCAATCTGTCGGACTTCCTGGAAGATGGCGGCTTAGTAAGACGCACAGATCTTAGTTTCTTCTCCAGGACACCTACTAGGGGAGTAGAAACGATACAGAAAGCGCCCAAAGCCACAACAGAGATAAAAAAGACAGCGTACCCCATCCTGGAACGGCTGGCTGGCTGAGAGAAGCAGCTCGGGTGAGATCGCCGAGGCGCGCGGGCCTTACCGGGCGGGGTGGCAAGCGGCCGGAGTTACTCCCTTCCCCCTTCCCGGGCCGGCTGGGAGAATTGGACAGGTGGTCCCCTGAAACCAAGGCGACTGGCGCCCACACCACGCGCAGCCCCCGGACCAACTGAGAGAATTGGATCGGAAACCCCCAGGCCGCGGAGAACGGTGACGGGTGGGGGAGGCCCCTTCCAAACCCGTGACTCCCGGGGAACGTGCACTCTCTCGGGCGGGCCGCTGCCGCCGGCACCCTCCCGCCACGCTTGTTGCCCAGGGCCGACTAGGAAATTCGGACGGGCTCTTTCCCTGGCTGCGGCGACCAGCAACCCTCCCTGCGTTCGGACCCCGGGCCGGCTCAAGCCGTTTCGGCTAGCGAACCCCCAGGACAGCGAGAGTTTTCCAAAGTTTAAGGTCCCACAGCACCTTTTACTGGTGGGAACCGCAGACAAACAGGTGCCACGAGCGCCACCTACTGGGCAGGATAAGAAAAACAGAACCCAGAGATTTCACAGAAAAATATTACAACCTTGCTGGGTCCAACACCAAGAGAAATCTGAATAAATGCCCAGACGCCAGCAGCAGAAGATAACTGTCCACGCTCAAAAGATTGAGAATATGGCTCAGTCAAAGAAACAAACCAATAGCTCAAATGAGACACAAGAGCTGAGACAACTAATGCTGAATATACGAACAGAAATGGAAAACCTCTTCAAAAATGAAATCGATAAATTGAGGGAGGACATGAAGAGGACATGGGCTGAACATAAAGAAGAAATAGAAAAACTGAAAAAACAAATCGCAGAACTTATGGAAGTGAAGGATAAAGTAGCAAACATAGAAAAAATAATGGATAGCTACAATGATAGATTTAAAGAGACAGAAGATAGAATTAGTGATTTGGAGGATGGAACATCTGAATTCCAAAAAGAAACAGAAACTATCGGGAAAAGAATGGAAAAATTTGAACAGGGTATCAGGGAACTCAAGGACAATATGAACCGCACAAATATACGTGTTGTGGGTGTCCCAGAAGGAGAAGAGAAGGGAAAAGGAGGAGAAAAACTAATGGAAGAAATTATCACTGAAAATTTCCCAACTCTTATGAAAGACCTAAAATTACAGATCCAAGAAGTGCAGCGCACCCCAAAGAGATTAGACCCAAATAGGCGTTCTCCAAGACACTTACTAGTTAGAATGTCAGAGGTCAAAGAGAAAGAGAAGATCTTGAAAGCAGCAAGAGAAAAACAATCCATTACATACAAGGGAAACCCAATAAGACTTTGTGTAGATTTCTCAGCAGAAACCATGGAAGCTAGAAGACAGTGGGATGATATATTTAAAATACTAAAAGAGAAAAACTGCCAACCAAGACTCCTATATCCAGCAAAATTATCCTTCAAAAATGAGGGAGAAATTAAAACATTCTCAGACAAAAAGTCACTGAAAGAATTTGTGACCAAGAGACCAGCTCTGCAAGAAATACTAAAGGGAGCACTAGAGTCAGATACAAAAAGACAGAAGAGAGAGATATGGAAAAGAGTGTAGAAAGAAGGAAAATCAGATATGATATATATAATACAAAAGGCAAAATGTTAGAGGAAAATATTATCCAAACAGTAATAACACTAAATGTCAATGGACTGAATTCCCCAATCAAAAGACATAGATTGGCAGAATGGATTAAAAAACAGGATCCTTCTATATGCTGTCTACAGGAAACACATCTTAGACCCAAAGATAAACATAGGTTGAAAGTGAAAGGTTGGGAAAAGATATTTCATGCAAATAACAACCAGAAAAGAGCAGGAGTGGCTATACTAATATCCAACAAATTAGACTTCAAATGTAAAACAGTTAAAAGAGACAAAGAAGGACACTATATACTAATAAAAGGAACAATTAAACAAGAAGATATAACAATCATAAATATTTACGCACCGAATCAGAATGCCCCAAAATACGTGAGGAATATACTGCAAACATTGAAAAGGGAAATAGACTCATATACCATAATAGTTGGAGACTTCAACTCACCACTCTCATCAAGGGACAGAACATCTAGACAGAGGATCAACAAAGAAATAGAGAATCTGAATATTACTATAAATGAACTAGACTTAATAGACATTTATAGGACATTACATCCCACAACAGCAGGATACACCTTTTTCTCAAGTGCTCATGGATCATTCTCAAAGATAGACCATATGCTGGGTCACAAAGCAAGTCTCAACAAATTTAAAAAGATTGAAATCTTACACAACACTTTCTCGGACCATAAAGGAATGATGTTGGAAATCAATAATAGGCAGAGTGCCAGAAAATTCACAAATACGTGGAGGCTCAACAACACACTCCTAAACAACGACTGGGTCAAAGAAGAAATTGCAAGGGAAATTAGCAAATACCTCGAGGCGAATGAAAATGAAAACACAACATATCAAAACTTATGGGACGCAGCAAAGGCAGTGCTAAGAGGGAAATTTATTGCTCTAAATGCCTATATCAGAAAAGAAGAAAAGGCAAAAATTCAGGAATTAACTATCCATTTGGAAGAACTGGAGAAAGAACAGCAAGCTAACCCCAAAGCAAGCAAAAGGAAAGAAATAACAAAGATTAGAGCACAAATAAATGAAATTGAAAACATGAAAACAATAGAGAATATCAATAAGGCCAGAAGTTGGTTCTATGAGAAAATCAACAAGATTGATGGGCCCTTAGGAAGATTGACAAAAAGAAGAAGAGAGAGGATGCAAATAAATAAGATCAGAAATGGAAGAGGAGACATAACTACTGACCTCACAGAAATAAAGGAGGTAATAACAGGATACTATGAACAACTTTACGCTAATAAATACAACAATTTAGAGGAAATGGACGGGTTCCTGGAAAGACATGAACAACCAACTTTGACTCAAGAAGAAATAGATGACCTCAACAAACCAATCACAAGTAAAGAAATTGAATTAGTCATTCAAAAGCTTCCTAAAAAGAAAAGTCCAGGACCAGATGGCTTCACATGTGAATTCTACCAAACGTTCCAGAAAGAATTAGTACCAATTCTCTTCAAACTCTTCAAAAAAATCAAAGTGGAGGGAAAACTACCTAATTCATTCTATGAAGCCAACATCACCCTCATACCAAAACCAGGCAAAGATATTACAAAAAAAGAAAACTACAGACCAATCTCTCTAATGAATACAGATGCAAAAATCCTCAATAAAATTCTAGCAAATCGTATCCAACAGCACATTAAAAGAATTATACATCATGACCAAGTAGGATTCATCCCAGGTATGCAAGGATGGTTCAACATAAGAAAATCAATTAATGTAATACACCATATCAACAAATCAAAGCAGAAAAATCACATGATCATCTCAATTGATGCAGAGAAGGCATTCGACAAGATTCAACATCCTTTCCTGTTGAAAACACTTCAAAAGATAGGAATACAAGGGAACTTCCTTAAAATGATAGAGGGAATATATGAAAAACCCACAGCTAATATCATCCTCAATGGGGAAAAATTGAAAACTTTCCCCCTAAGATCAGGAACAAGACAAGGATGTCCACTATCACCACTATTATTCAACATTGTGTTGGAGGTTCTAGCCAGAGCAATTAGACAAGAAAAAGAAATACAAGGCATCAAAATTGGAAAGGAAGAAGTAAAACTATCACTGTTTGCAGACGATATGATACTATACGTCGAAAACCCGGAAAAATCCACAACAAAACTACTAGAGCTAATAAATGAGTACAGCAAAGTAGCAGGTTACAAGATCAACATTCAAAAATCTGTAGCATTTCTATACACTAGTAATGAACAAGCTGAGGGGGAAATCAAGAAACGAATCCCATTTACAATTGCAACTAAAAGAATAAAATACCTAGGAATAAATTTAACTAAAGAGACAAAAAACCTATATAAAGAAAACTACAAAAAACTGCTAAAAGAAATCACAGAAGACCTAAATAGATGGAAGGGCATACCACATTCATGGATTGGAAGACTAAATATAGTTAAGATGTCAATCCTACCTAAATTGATTTACAGATTCAATGCAATACCAATCAAAATCCCAACAACTTATTTTTCAGAAATAGAAAAACCAATAAGCAAATTTATCTGGAAGGGCAGGGTGCCCCGAATTGCTAAAAACATCTTGAGGAAAAAAAACGAAGCTGGAGGTCTCGCGCTGCCTGACTTTAAGGCATATTATGAAGCCACAGTGGTCAAAACAGCATGGTATTGGCATAAAGATAGATATATCGACCAATGGAATCGAATAGAGTGCTCAGATATAGACCCTCTCATCTATGGACATTTGATCTTTGATAAGGCAGTCAAGCCAACTCACCTGGGACAGAGCAGTCTCTTCAATAAATGGTGCCTAGAGAACTGGATATCCATATGCAAAAGAATGAAAGAAGACCCATCTCTCACACCCTATACAAAAGTTAACTCAAAATGGATCAAAGATCTAAACATTAGGTCTAAGACCATAAAACAGTTAGAGGAAAATGTTGGGAGATATCTTATGGATCTTACAACTGGAGGCGGTTTTATGGACCTTAAACCTAAAGCAAGAGCACTGAAGAAGGAAATAAATAAATGGGAACTCCTCAAAATTAAACACTTTTGTGCATCAAAGAACCTCATCAAGAAAGTAGAAAGACAGCCTTCACAATGGGAGACAATATTTGGAAATGATATATCAGATAAAGGTCTAGTATCCAGAATTTATAAAGAGATTGTTCATCTCAACAACAAAAAGACAGCCAACCCAATTACAAAATGGGAAAAAGACTTGAACAGACACCTCTCAGAAGAGGAAATACGGATGGCCAAGAGGCACATGAAGAGATGCTCAATGTCCCTGGCCATTAGAGAAATGCAAATCAAAACCACAATGAGATATCATCTCACACCCACCAGAATGGCCATTATCAACAAAACAGAAAATGACAAATGCTGAAGAGGATGCGGAGAAAGAGGCACGCTTATCCACTGTTGGTGGGAATGTCAAAGGGTGCAACCACTGTGGAAGGCAGTTTGGCGGTTCCTCAAAAAGCTGAATATAGAACTGCCATACGACCCAGCAATACCATTGCTAGGTATCTACTCAAAGGACTTAAGGGCAAAGACACAAACGGACATTTGCACACCAATGTTTATAGCAGCATTATTTACAATTGCAAAGAGATGGAAACAGCCAAAATCTCCATCAACAGAAGAGTGGCTAAACAAACTGTGGTATATACATACGATGGAATATTATGCAGCTTTAAGACAAGATAAACTTATGAACCATGTAATAACATGGATGGACCTAGAGAATATTTGCTGAGTGAATCCAGCCAAAAACTAAAGGACAAATACTGTATGGTCCCACTGATGTGAACGGACATTCGAGAATAAACTTGAAATATGTCATTGGTAACAGAGTTCAGCAGGAGTTAGAAACAGGGTAAGACAATGGGTAATTGAAGCTGAAGGGATACAGACTGTGCAACAGGACTAGATACAAAAACTCAAAAATGGACAGCACAATAATACCTAATTGTAAAGTAATCATGTTAAAACACTGAATGAAGCTGCATCTGAGCTATAGGTTTTTGTTTTGTTTTGTGTTGTTTTGTTTTGATTTTACTATTATTACTTTTATTTTTTTCTCTATATTAACATTCTATATCTTTTTCGGTTATGTTGCTAGTTCTTCTAAACCAATGCAAATGTACTAAGAAATGATGATCATGCATCTATGTGATGATGTTAAGAATTAATGATTGCATGTGTAGAATGGTATGATCTCTAAATGTTGGGTTAATTTCTTTTTTTCCGTTAATTAAAAAAAAAAAAAAAAAGAGAAGGGATAATTGGAGATGAAGGGATACAGACTGTACAACGGGACTGGATATAAAAACTCAGAAATGGACAGCACAATACTACCCAATTGTAATGCAATTATGTTAAAACACTGAATGAAGCTGCATGTGAGGTATAGGTTTTTTGTTTTGTTTTTTTTGTTTTTTTCTTTCTATTATTGTTTTAATTCTTATTCTGTTGTCTTTTTATTTCTTTTTCTAAATCGATGCAAATGTACTAAGAAATGATGAATATGCAACTATGTGATGTTATTAAGAATTACTGATTGTACATGTAGATTGGAATGATTTCTAATTGTTTTGTTAATTCTTTTTTTAATTAATAAAAAAAAAACAAAAAAACTGTGCCTTGTAAAGGCCTCTCTCTCTCTTGTCTTTTTTTTTTTTTTTCAGCTGACAGAACAACCTTTGGTATTTCTTGCAGGGCAAGTCCCTTTTAAACATATTCCCTCAGCATTTGTTTGTGTGTGAAGATTTTAAACTCTCCCTCACTTTTGAAGGACAGCTTTTCTGGTTAAATAATTCTTGCCTAAAAATTTTTTTCTCTTAGAATATTAAATATGTCATACCACTGCCTTCTCACCTCCATGGGGCCTGTTGAGTAGTCAGTACTTGGTCTTATGTGGCTTCCCCTGTAGCAGTGAATGGCTTTTCTCTTGCTGCTTTGAGGGTTTTCTTCTCCTCTTCGGCATCTGACAACCTGATTAGTATGTGTCTTGGAGTGGTTCTATTTCAAAATATTCCATTTGGAGTTCATTGGGCTTCTTTGATTTGCATATATATGTCTTTTATAAGGGTTGGGAAGTTTTTCCTAATTATCCCTTCTTAAAGTCTTCCTCACCCTTTTCTCTTTTCAGTCTGGGACACCAGTGATTCTTATATTTGTGTGCGTCATCTTGTACGTCATTTCTCTGATATTCAATTCAAATTTTCCCATCTTTTTCACCATGTGTTCTTTAGTGCATTCACATTCAATTGTGTTCTCCTCTAGTTCACTTATTCTTTCTTCTGCTTCTTCAAATCTGCTGTTGTGTGTCTATAACGTATTTTTTATTTGATCTATAGTATCTCTCATTTCCATAGGATCTGCTATTTTCCTATTTACTCTTCCAAATTATTTTTATGCTCCTCTAGTGTCTTCTTGATATGTTTTATGTATTTGGCCAACCCATTGAAGTTATTTTGGGGATTTGTATGTACTTATTTGATTACTTGCTCCAAATTCTTCTTTAATTTGGTCATTTGGCCATCTCTTCTTCCACCTTCATGTGCTTTGTTATTTTCTGCTGATTTCTTCACATTTGATTATCTTGATAAGATTATTTCAACAGTTTATTTCCCTAGCTCACCTAAGGCTTTATAGTTGCTTGGATTTGCATTGAAGGCTTCCTTTGGCATTCGGTGTGTCGGTTATTCCAGTCCAAGCAAGGCCAAAGCCTCTCATGGGAGATGTAAGTCTATTTGGACCTATATAGGAGATATGGCAAAACAGCAACTTGCTAGGGTACACTTTCCCTACATTCCTGGTAGATGGTGGTCTTGGTTCACCTCCTTCTCTCAAGCCTGCTTTTCCCTGACTGTGTCAGCCAGCTGGGTGGGGTCCAAACCAGGTAAAATTTCAGTCAGTGAGGCAGTCTCCATGCATGCTGGAGACCTCCAGCCCTGAGAGTCTGAGGTGGATGCTGTGCATTTTGCTGGAGAATCCACTTGAGGACATGATGGGTCTGATGATTACCGGCCTTCTGAGGAAAAGGAAACTCAGGCTGTGGAGTTGTAAGTTTCATCCTCCCCAGCCCTCAGCCAGTTTATATGTGCTCTGCTAGTCAGCAGCCTGCAAGATCCCTGCCCACCATGAACCATGGGACACTGATGTGGGGCTGAGGCTCTTGGTGCTTTTGTATGGCTCTCTAGCATGCCCCTGTCATTCGCACTGTGAGTGCCATGGGATTCCATGGAGAAAGGACACAGACTGCAGAGCATAGTGTGTTTCTATTGCCTGCTAATTGTCAGATCAGCTCTGCTATGCTCTGTGTCCCCTCTCCTCCTAAGGGGAGACTCCCCAAGTCATCCCCAAACCAAGCACCCGTAGTAATGTGCCTCAGGTTTGGGGCTAGATACTGCACACCACAGCAAGTTCTCTGAGTGGGCTAAAAGAAGTCTGTGGACTTCCAAATTCCTATACCTGAGCTCCTGGCTTTGGGGCTGAGAGATGACTCCTAAACCGGTTGTGGAGATGGGGAAGCTGGAGGGCTCAGCTCCTTCACCACTGTGGGGTGGCACATAGCAGCCGGCCCCAGAGTTGGACATGATTAAAATAAATTCACGCAATCCTTTGTGTCATAATCTCTCCACATTTTTATCTAGGTCCTCCCTATATAATGTGGCCACTCATATCTTGGAACTGTTGTCCTAGTCATTTTATGCCTTTTTTCTATTTATTTCATAGAAGGAAAGTTAGCTCTGCTTCTCCTATACTACCATCTTCCTGATTACTCATTTTTATTTTGCATTTTGATTTTGCTACTTAATTCTTCATGATGTTTCATATATATGAAACCTGATATCCTGTATGTAAAAGTTCCAAATAAGCAAGCATTATATCTCAGCACAGTGGTTTGAGGTTGAACTATGGTCCTACAGTTCATATTATTAATATCTCAGAGGCAAGCTGTATAAGACTGATTGGCACTTACAAGTCACAATTAAACTGATGGATGGCCATCACTCCCACAGAAACTATTTGATAGAATGGGGTATTGAAACTGAGGACTGGCACTCTTACCTCCTAATGCTCTCATAAGCTAGATAGAAGTGGTCTGGTTGCTGCTGTCACTCCTTAGGAATTGATGACATCACAGAATTGCTTGTGGTGGTGCATTACGGCATATGCTTTGAGAATTACTTCAAATTTATTTGTTGTAGAATAATAAAAGTAACAACATATGAATAATAACAACTGTAATAAATTTGAGTATTGTTGATAATCCCATATATATAGAGAGAGAATTTACTTATGAAGAGCGCAAAGTGTTTTCATAAATCCTTTACCTTTTCTTATAGAAACCTTCACAATGTAGGGGCAGGAAGAAATACACATTTAACACTTAAGAAACTCAGAGGGAAGGAGGCAAAGGGGAATGAATTTGAGGACTTAGTCCAGTATATTATTTCAGAACTTCTCAGATGACTCTCCTTTTCTCCTTCTCTCCCATGCCCTCCCAACTAGTCCCAGTGCCCATTGACCCAGCTTGCCTCCTGATCAGAATGTTCTCAGCCTCTCCCTCAGTGTGGATCCATTCATTCATCAATCTTTCTATTTGTTCTACTCAATGTCTTTGGACATTGTCCAATATGGGTCCCTGAAACTTTCTCCTAGATTATTCTTTAAAAAATTTTTTTTTTATTTTGGCAATAAAGAAATAGACAAAGAGAGTGTTTAGTTTGCAGGCTGTCAGAATGTGATATACCAGAAAAGGAACAATTTTTAAAGAGAGGAATTTATTAAGTCGCTAGTTGACAGTTCTAAGGCTATGAAAATGTCCAAGTTAGAGCAAGGCTGCAAAAAATGTCTGATCTAAGCTATCATGGAAAGATACTTTGATTCAAGAAGGTGAATGATGTTCAGGGTTTCTCTCTCAGCTGGAAAGGCACATGTCAAACATGACAACATCTGCGAGCTTTCTCTCCAGGCTTCTTGTTTCCTGAAGCTCTTCCAAGAGCATTTCCTTTCTTCATCTCCAAAGGTCTCTGCTTGCATGGGCCCTCATCTTGTGTGTGTGTGTGGCTCTCTGAAGCTTTTTCCAAAGTGTTTCCTCTTTTAAGGATTCCAGTAAACTAATCAAGACCCACCTGGAATGGGTAGAGTCACATCTCCCTCTAATCAAAGGTTAATACCCACAATTGCGTGAGTCACATCTCCATGGAGATTACCTAATCAAGTTTCCAACCTAAAGTGCAGAAGAGGGATTAAAATAAACAGCTGCATCCACAAGATGGATCAGAATTAAAACATGGTTTTTCTAGTGTACATAATCCTTTCAAACTGGTAAAAAGAGGAAAGCACATTATTCATGCAATCAGGGCTCTTGACATTACTTGCCTGAAGGATAATCTCTTGAGGGTTAGTGTAAAGTTCATTTGATTTTGGGTAAATTTGATATGAATATATTCATTATGTTTCTTGATAAAACATTGTCAACTTTTCTGGGGAAAAGAAAATTGAACAGTTAATTTATGAGTGAAAAAAGAAGTATTGATAAGTTGTTAACTCTACAGTGGGAATTTAAAGAATATTTTCATTTTTATTTATTAAAATTTGGGGGCAAAATCAGGTGAATCTTCTTTAGCAAATGAGAAGGGATATAATCAAAATATTTATCCGAGTCCCTTATTCAGTTGACATATTTCTGGTACTAGTAAGAATGGCTAAAGGAGTCCAGTGGAAGTGGCACATCCCCTGAGAGGCAAGTTCCTTTCCAGAACCCATAGGAGGAGGGTCCGCTTCAAAGGGAGCACACTCTATATCAGAAGTCAACTCCTTAAGATGCTGAACGGTACACTTTCTCGTTTGCTCTTCGCTTCTGCCTTCTCAGAGTTTGACTTTTGCCTCCTTGAGCTAAAGCCTGAAATTCAATTCTGTGATAATTAAATCCTTGGACTGTGAGGTCCTAGAAAGATTCTGCCCTTTTCTGGGTTGCCATCATTTATTTCATCTATAGCGAAGCTCTCAAGTCTAACTTTTTTAGAATCCTGTAATTTTAACTTTCTTGTAAGATTATTGTAGGGATTAAAAGAGATAACATGGACAAAGCTGCCTAATACAATGCATAGCAGAGAGGATGTGTTTTATAAATGCAAATTACCATCCCCTCTTACTGTGACAATATCCCTGCTCCTTTCCATGATCATCTTCATTGAAATATGCATCTTGCAAGTCACTCAGTATATTTCAGTTTCCTAAGCATATAATAGATACTTAAATCTATGGGGATAAATAATAAATTAACCATGGCTTGCATTTTCCTTATTAAAGTAAATTTATAAGAAAAACCCTCAGTTTGGATTCTCCCATATCAAAACAAATAAATACAAAATGTAAGAATCACTGAAGTTTAGAAAATTCATATGAAGGCAGTTAAAATAATATCCTGAGAAACCTATACCCCTTATGAGTGATTGTTTTAAAGCTAAATTACTTATTCTGCTGTTTCTAATTGCTCTCTTTTTCAATTTTCCCATCATTTTCATTTAATGGATTTTCTCTTAAGCAATATGGCAAAAATATTCTGAAAATTTTCCTAGCTTTATAATTATATAATTAAATATATTATATTATATATTAATTATATAATTATATAATAGTTATTATATAATTATATAATAATTATTATATAATTATATATAATGTATTAATTATATAATTAAATAATTATATAATTAATTCAATTTGACAGAAATACTCATTTCTTTAAAAAATCATTGTTGAAAGTATGTGCTGGTGATAAAAATATGGAATTTTAATATAATATAATGGCAACATAGTTTCTTTATGGTATTTGGATTACCTTGGTAGAATTTCCTCTCACTTTCCACATTGTTCTTTATCTTTTTATTATAATATTTAATTTCACATGCAGTCCAAATCTGTACTTGATCTAGTTTTACTTTCTATTCTGTTTCAGTATCAAATGATATCTAAGTATGTACTGTGAAATTTTCATTCTTCTTAACGTCCTATTTGGTTGGCCATGAATGTTCTTTAGTGGTGCAAAATCCCAGAACCAAATTCTAAAGGATCAATATTAGTTCATCAGATGCTTGAAATTGTCAAGGAATTTTAAACAATTAGTGAGTTTCAGAGTTAAAAAAGAAAACATAATGAGATTTATTTTTTAGATATATTATTTTTAGACAAAATAGACTTTTGTGGAGAGGTAATTATTTCTTAAATATTGCTGCATGTAGAAAGATAAAAACCATCACTCTGTTTTGCAATATGTTCTGAAGATAATAAAATTACATTTCATTTCATGTAATTTTATGTAATAAATTGTGATATATGGTAGGCTGAAGTCATTTCGTTGTACTTGTGCTTCTGGACATCCCCTTGTATAAATGTATATATGTGTGTATGTTTTTTATTATTATTTATGAAAATGAAGGAAGCATCCACAATCAAGCTTGACATGTGTTATTTTACAGTCCTCTATGTGCGCTTTGGAAAGTACAGGTGGCTCATTTAGAAGCAGCCATATTTCTTGCTGAGTGGCTGCCTATAAATGGGTGCCCTGTACTACTATCCTGTTTTCACAGAAGCCCTCCAGAAGTAACCAAAAGACGCCAGCTCACTGAACTCCTCCTCTGAGTACCACTTAAAAATGATGCTTGTCCATTCTGTTCTCCTTAATTTCTCATTTATGTAGTATTAAGACATCCAATGAAATTCAGCCCTGAGGAGCAGGACTATGTCTTTACATTTAAATTCCATATAATATACGGTGTCATGTGAAAATACCATATACTAAGTGCTCAATGATATGTGTTGAATTGATGAGTCAATGTCCCTCTAAGTTAGAATATGTTGATCTTTGTGGTTATATGGCGATTTTCTTCCTATACAGATTGTGAGCTCCTGGTGGGCAAGGACTAGAGTTAATTAATTTTGCATCTTCAGTACCCTGCAAAATATCTAGAGCAGATAGGCACTTTATAAATATATACTAACTGATTTAATTAATAAATTAATAGTTTAGCTAAAAGTTTAAGATACTCTAGATATGCATTCTCAACCAGATATCCATTAATATATTAGGTCAAAAAAGAATAGAAAATGTTTTATTAGGAAATTATACCCTCGAATATATTTCATGAGAAAAAGAAATATTGCTAGATTAAGCTACTATATATAATATAGTAGCTTCACCATCAGGTAGAAATCATAATTAAAAGGACATTTTAGGAGAATAATACTAAAAGCTTACTTTAACACTCAGAGTAGTAGTTTTCCACATCAACATTTTTATTTTAAATTAAAATATGATGCAGAAGTCATGTATAATGTGAAAACATTTAGCAGTAAATCCTGACAAATACTAATATTAATCAGATAACTGTAGGCTAATTCTGTATCATAAAAGGAGCAGTGGTTATAAAAACGTATGGAGGTTCCTATTAAAAAAAAAATTAAAAAGGGAAAAGGACCTTTTGTGCTTTCCCCAATCATTATCACCAATATACAGAGAAATGGGTACATATGCACTTACATAATTGGTTAAAAAAAAAAATAGAAAAGCTAACAGAAAATAAGTGTCAGGGACAACAGAGAATACAAATATGTTAGAAATAAGAGTGAATGCATTTGTTATGATTAAATGCCAGTGTTGATTCATGTTTTACATATTTCTATTACTTGTTTACTTAGTACACTCTGTTGCTATTTGTTATGTCTGATTTTTGTTTTGGAGTATAACCTTCATATAGACCAAGATTTTCTTGTTCTATGCCCCCTAAATGTTCAGTGTATACTTATTTTTAATTACTGTATAGAAGTTGTAAGTAAAGAATTTCGTTACTTCTCCAGATTAGGACCATAGATTCATAATGAGACAACAGTAACATTTATAACTTGACACTACTGGTGTTTCTCTTGTATCTACTCTATCTCTTGCGTGAGCTCTGTTCTTTACCTCCTTGTTTTTTCCTCATCAGAGACAACCCATCTTTCATCTACTGGTCTTCCACCTCCCTTCATCTCTTTTGAGAGAGATGCACTATCATATATTTCCAGAGAATATATTAATATATTTTCATGCTTAATAAACACCCTCAATCTTACCTTTCATCTATTACTTCAGTTTGACCTTCAACATTAAATAAATATCATTGCAGTATTCCTGCCTATGCATTTTTCCACTCCAATCTATGCTCCATGTTACTACTAATTATCTCTTTAAAATACAAATGCATTTGCGTCACTTCTTTGTGTAAACACCTGTGCCTGTTTTTTCCCCCATTATGTATTCAGTAGGTCTGAGCTCCTCAGTGTTTGAGGCTAGCCCTTTCCAATCTTGTCCATAACCTTTCCTGTGTTACAGCAATCCAATCCTAATCCCAATATCCACATATTCAGCACAAATGTATGCAGATAAGATGCTACCAGAAATTGTTGTCTTCTCAGGATATACCACATTCTTTTAAACTATAGCATTTTTATAAGACTCCTCCATCTGATTTTCTGATCTACTGAATGTCTAATCATCCTTCTAGATGGATCAAATAGTACCTTTTCTACAAAGCTTTGTCCTCTTCCTTCAACAACTCCTAGCTTCCTTTCGTGCCTCTCTAGGTTGTCACACAAATGAATACATAGCATTTATCATACTGTTTTTCTCAATATTTATTTTCTAATCTGTAACCAAGTAGACTGTGGACGATAGGGGCTCTGTTTCATTCAACTGCACTCACACTGCCCAACAAAGTTCCTGGATCAGAAGTGATAATAAATATGTTTTGAAAAGAGAGTCACTGCCCTGATTATAAATTCTTACCACCGTGTATAGGTTAAAACAATATTCACTAATAAGATGCATTTAAAAACTGATCCAGATTGATTGAAATGGGCTCAGTCTATTCATTTCCAGTCAATCCACTTAGATGCTGGATCCTGATCTTGCTCCAAGTTCCTTGATTCTCAAATTCTCTAAGATTTAAATATCCTCGTGCTAACGATCCACGATGTTTAATGCTTAAAATCAGTGACAAGCTGAATAATTGGACTTCTTTTATGAAAAGTTTCAAAACATATTAAGAATTCGGATTACTGGGTAGCACTGCAGAAGGTCTTAGTTCATCAAACATTAAAGATTTATTTTAGGTTTATATATTTAGAATTATGAAATATTTCGTGATTGACTCCTGGAATTCTTAGCTGTGATTAGCTTGCTTTATGTTACTCACGATTCATTTGATAGTCAGAAAAATAGGTGGTTATTTTGGTTACCTGATTTTTATTCATGGCTTTGCACTTTTTTGATGTTTTACTCTGGAGCTCATAAGTTCACTTTTCTGTTTAAACATCATCACCATCCTATTGAATATTGCTATTTTGAGGGGGAAAAAAAAGAAGTATTTTTCCCTAAGATTGCTCACACATTCACAGAATAACAATGACAAAGCTTAATATAAATGTACAAATGGTGGGGAAATTTAGTTAAATAAAAAGTAGCTGACAAATCAATTTGAAACCAATAACAGTTCTAGCTAAAAAAAAAAGTAGATATATATTAATAAATCATAATTTAAAAATCAAACACATGTATTCCTCAACCAGATTGTATTTATGAGTGAGAGTTGAGTTTTAAAAAAATGGATAATTCAAGCATTTCAGGAAATACACTATTATTGAAATTCTCAAGTGAATAACAAAATAAGTTTAAGCAATGGCCTCTTCTTGAACTCCTTTTCTTTCTGTATGACTGCAAATAAAGAGTTAAATAAAATTGAGTATTTAAATTTCCTATGTACTTTCCCTTTTTACTGAATGTTTGTATGAAAATACAACCTTTTTTTTTTTTTTTTGAGAATGTCAGTGTTTCTCAGATAACTGAGGAAATTTTACCGAAAGGTACATTTTCCAAAATGAAATAAATAAGTTTTAGGTAAAGTTATGAAATAATGAGTCTCTATAAACATTTAAAGTTTTTTTCAGTTGCTTTTGACAGAAGCTATGAGAGATTCATAAATGGCAAGTATTCTTCTTCAATTATGTTTCAAAGTTTGTCTGAACATGAAAGCACATTCTCAAGAGTTGCTTAGCTTGAGTCTAAGAAATTCACATCATTTCAGTTCCCTTTGTTCAGCCTACATGGATTTCATTTGAACATTTTTTTTTTGCACACAATGGCTTTATTTGGAAGATAACAAATAGTCCAACTACTTGAAAGTTTAAACAAGTGTCTTGTAACACTAACAATTTGCAAGATTTTGAAGAAATATCAGACTTAATCTTTAAAAATATTAAAACTGGGAAATTATTGCAAAGGACATGGAGTGGTAATTTTCACCAGTCTGATGTTTGAAGCTTATTTTTAATAGAAAGTTTTGTTCGTAGCACCTTTGCTGCTTTTATGAATGCAGATTACCAATTAGACCCAAGCATTAATTTTTAAATTAATTTATTTACTTATTAATTTTAAAAAATTAACAGACCAAATAAAACACCAACATTTTTAATCAGTAATTCACAATATCATCACTTAGTTGCATATTCATCATTTCTTAGAACATTTGCATCAATTCAGAAAAAGAAATAAAAAGACAATAAAAAAGAAATAAAATGAAAACAGAAAAGAAAAAAAAACAGTCTATACCTACCATACCCCTTACCCCTCGCTTTCACTGATCACTAGTATTTCAAACTAAATTTATTTTAGCATTTGTTACCCCTATTATTTATTTTTATTCCATATGTTCTACTCATTTGTTGACAAGGTAGATAAAAGGAGCATCAGTCACAAGGTTTTCACACAGTCACATTGTGAAAGCTATATCATCATTCAATCATCCTCAAGAAACATGGCTACTGGGACACAGCTCTACATTTTCAGGCAGTTCCCTCCAGCCTCTCCATTATGTCTTGGATAACAAGGTGATATCTACTTAATGCATAAGAATAACCTCCAGGATAACCTCTCGACTCTGTTTGGAATCTCATCCATCGCCACTTTGTCTCATTTCACTCTTCCCCCTTTTGGTCAAGCATCAATTTTAACTCAATGTTTTGACACAAATAACTAGCTTTAATCTTTTTAGAGGGACTACAGAATAAAAAAGATACAGTTACTTTATTTGTACACTGTTTTCTTACAAATTAATGCCCTCAAGATAAATAAATGTAGGATATCTTCTGTATGTTTTCAAAGTTATTTCTCTTGAGCAGTCAGAAGACTAACCGTTCTAAGACACATTACATTCTAAGTAAGGCAGAGATATCTCTTCCTTGGAGGGATATCTCTAGAGATGTGGTTATAATTTCTTAACAAAATATATTTGAATTTTTATGAACAACAGAAAAACCTCTCCTGAAGCAAACAGCAAGCAACACCACAGTATTGTATATCATCATTTCAGAATTCTGATATTGCAAATCAATTCAACTTATTTATCAATATTTAATAACAGTGTTGAATATTTTAGAAGGAAAAAATGATAGTATATTATTTATTAACCATGGCAAGAAAAACTCAATTGAAATGAATCCCATTAAATTTATGGACAAAGAGATAGCAGAGCTAAGTTTGCTTTCCTAGTATATGTGGACAGAGCAAAAGCCCGGGAGTCAAGAACTGAATCTAAGTCTAATGAATTATGATATCTTGAGAGATGCTTTGATTTCATGGTACCGACTTGCCTTGGGTAATTTGTGTAGGCAGGCCAATTTTGTCATGCAGCAAACAAAACAAAATAAAAAGTAAAGTTTCTAGAGAACTGACTCTAAACCTTTCAAAAGGTTGACCAATATAACCTTCAATATTTCCTCCAGGTATAAATGTCTATGATTCCACCTCTAGCTATACATTTCCATGAAATTATTAAATCATAGCAGAAGCTTAGAAAGAAGAATATATTCTTCAGTGGAGTGAAAAATTGGACACCTGAATTCTGGAATGCCCAAAAACTTTTTTTTTTTTAACTTTCTTACAGGAAAGAGGAATGTATTTCCTATAACAGCATTGGATGAACATAGAAGCTTTAGGTATTTAGAAATTAAGCATAGAACTTCTTTTCAAGCAATAAATTTCATGATGCAATCAAAAGTCTTAGGTGGTTTTTTGCAAAAATAAAAGAAAGCATCATAAAAAATAACAGACAGTTGTTAGTATAAAGACTAAGTACTAGCTCATAAATAACTTTGCTGACCTTGTATGCATGACAAGATGTGGCTAAAAACAACAGGAACTTGTGGGGAAGATAGTGAAATAAGAAGTTCTAGTGCTCACTCATCCTTGAAAAACAGCTAGTGGATAGACAGAAGCTGCCTGAAACAACTGCTCTGGGGCTCTTGGGTTCCCATGGAGGCCATGGGAACACTGTGCAGCAACGAGGGAAGAGCAGGGCAAAGAGGCAGAAAAACTGCAATAAAGAATGGAGTAAGTCACTCTGTGGCAACTATTGGCACCTATCCTCTACTCTTTTTATTTTTTTATCCTCCACTCTTGAAGTGAGCCGCCTCAGGTCCAATCCTTGGTTGGCTGCTTTGGATGGGGAGGCATGTGGAAGCACTCTTCCCCAAGAGTGAGTAGGGGCACAGCTGATTACTGATTATGGCTTTTCATCAGTGAATTTAAATCTCTGGGTATTGACTCTGAACTGCTGTTTTAGCCCACCCTGGACAAGGATCACTACAGCCATTGTTTCAACCACACCCCAAGTGGATGAAGGCAGTGCCTGTTTAAAGATGCACACTCTCCTTAAGGCTATGGGGAACAGTTTACTGCAGAGCAGCATCTTCTGGAAAGGCCAGGAAAGTGCATACTTTGGGAGCCATCGAAAAGCTTCTTAATGACTTTCCTGACCCTCACCCCAAGGCTCTTTGGAAATTATCTCTGCCACTCTTTTGGGTCTCTGGTCCTGTTTGGCTGAGAAATGCTGATTTGGGAAAGTCCTCTCTGGGGTGATCCTCCTCCCAGAATTTGCCCTCCAGACAAAATATAGCTAAGATAAGGTAAGGAGAATAAAAAAAAAAAAGAGGCAAAACAGAAACAAACAGAATGGATCACAGTTCCCAAGAAGTAAAAGAGGAAAGAAAGCTTTCTCTTGGGAGGGAGGACAGGGATGAAGCAATTGCACAAAGAGTACAGTCTTAAAAATTGTACTGCATTCCCAGGATAAGAATCAGATGAAGAAGAGTTGAAAAATTATGATCAGTTAAACATGAGCAACTCTAGAATAAGTTGAACCAAGTATCAAAAAAAAAAGAGCCTTAACACAAAGCCAATCAAGAATGAAACCCAATGAAAGAGAGTAAAATGACCTGAAAAGTAAACTAATCAAGATAATCTGATATCCAGACTGCAGAAAAAGTTACAAGTCACATTAAGAAACAAGAATATACTGCCCAATCAAATAAACAAAGTAAAACATCAGAAGAGACAGAATTTGGAACAATTCATCAAAGATGTTCAAACAAATCTCCTAAATAAATTCAAGGAGATGAAAGAAAATTTGGCTAAACACATAAAGAATATTAAAAGACACTGGATGAACATAAAGAAGAACTTTAAAATGTGAAAAGTAACCTAAAAGAACATATGGAAATGAAAAGCACAGTAGAAGAGATTAAAAACACACCAGAAGCATACAAGAGCAGATTTGAACAGGCAGAAGAAAGAATCAGTGAATTAGAGGATATGACAATTGAAATCTTAAAGACAGAGGAACAGATGGAGAAAAGATGAGGAGAAAATTGAACAAAGTCTCAGGGAATTGAATGACAACATGAAGCACAGAAACATACACATCATGGGTGTCCCAAAAAGAAGAGAGAAGGGAAAAGAGCAGAAAGAATATTTGAGGAAATAATGACCCCAAATTTCCCAACTCATATGAAAGACATAAGAATTCAAGTCCAGTATATACAATGCACTCCAACCAGTATAAGCCCACATAGACCCACTCCAAGGCACATACTAATCAGAATGTCAATTGCCTAAGATAAAGAGAGAATTCGAAAAGCGGCAAGAGAAAAGTGATTTGTCACATACAAGGGAACAGCAATAAGATTAAGGGCTGATTTCTCATCAGAAACCATGGGAGTGAGAAAAAAAGTAGTATGATATATTTGAGGTACTGAAAGAGAAAAACTGGCAGCCAAGAGTTATCTGTCCAAACTGCCTTTCAAAAATGACAGATTAAGATATTCACAAATAAACAGAAACTGAGAGAATTAATCAAAAAGAGACCTACCCTACAAAAAATACTAAAGGGAGTTACACAGGCGGAACAGAAAAGACAGGAGACAAAAGCTTGAAGGAGAGTGTAAAATGAAGATTATCAGTAGGGGTAACTAAAAGGATAAAAAGATAGAAAAAAATGAGATATGACATATAGAAACCAAAGGATAAAATGGTTTAAGTAAATACTGCCTTTCTATAAATGATATTAAATCTTGATGGATTAAAATTCCTAATCAAAAGACACAGATTAGCAGAATGAATAAAAATAATGATCCATCTACATGATTCATACAATAGACTCACCTTATACCCAAAGAAACAAATAGGTTGAAAGTGAAAGCTTGGAAAAAGATATTCCAAGATATTATCTCATTTACAGGAGACACACCCTTAGTTGATAGCAGATGTAATGAGCCACAGCTGCAAGCAACTGAATGATGATTTAATAAATCAACTAGCTATGAAATATCCTTGCCGCAATGGTCAGGTCAGTGCTTGCCTGAACAGACAACTGGGCACGTTACCTGGTTAAGTTGACAGCAGAACCTAACTATCACAGATGTAAAGAACTCGTACAAGGAAAACTATACAACATTGCTAAAAGAAATCAAAGAAAACCTACATAAACAAGCGGGCATTCCATATTCTTGGATTGGAAGACTAAATGTCATTGAAATGGCAATTCTACCCAAATCAATTTACAAATTCAATGCAATCCCAGTCAAAATTCCAAGAGCCTACTTTGCAGAAATGGAAAAGACAGTAATCAAATTTATTTGGACATCTCAGGGACCCAAAACAGCAACAAATATCTTGTAAAAGAAGAATGAAGTTGGAGAACTCACACTTCCTGACATAAGGCATACTACAAAGCTATTTTGGTCCAAACAGCATGCCACTCACATACATGTAGATATATTGACCAATGGAATTGACCTTAGAGTTCAGAAATAGACCTTCACATCTATTTGAGAAGGTTCCCAAGTGGGAAAAACAGATAAAAGAACCTTCTCAAATTTAAAAACTTTTTTGCTTCAAAGGACTTTGTCAAGAAAGCAAAAACGCAACTTTCCCAATGGGAGGGAGTATTTGGAAGCCACATATCCTTGTAAGGGTTTAATGCCAAGGATATATATAGAAACCCTACAACTCAACCATTAAAAGAAAAATAATTTTAAAATGGGCAAAATACTTGAATAGACATGTTTCCAAAGAGGAAAGCAAAAATGGCCCATAAAGCATAAGATAAGATGTTCCATAGCACTAGCTTAGGGAAATGCAAAATCAGAACCACAATGAAATATCATTTCACAACCACTAGATGGCTACCATTTAACAAAAAAAAAAAAAAAGAAAAATTTACAAGGGTTGAAAGGGTATGAAGAAATAGGAATGCTCATTGATTGCAGGTGGGAATGTAAAATGGTATAGCCTCTGTGTAAGACAGTTTGTTAGTTCCTCAGGAAGCTACATATAGAATTGTCAAATGATTTGGCAATCCCTTTAGTAAGTATATACACAGAATAACTGGAAGCAGGGACTCAAATAGATATTTGCACACCGGTGTTCATAGCAGCATTATTCACATTTGCCAAAAATGGAAGCAAACCAGGTGTCCATCAATCAGTGAATGGATAACAAACTGTGGCATATACATATGATGGAATAATATTCAACCTTAAGAGAAAAATAAGTCCTGATGCATGCAACAACACGGATGAACTTTGAGGAAATTATGTTGAGTGAGATAAGCCAGACACAGGAGGACAAATATTGTACAATCTTGCTGATATGAACTAATTATAAGTAAACTCATATTAGTTAGAATCTAGGTTACCAGGAGATAGAGTGGGGAGCAGAGTGGAGAATGGGGAGCATCCTCTTAATTTTTGCAGAATTTCTAATTAGGTTGATTGTAAATGGCTGGTAAGGAAGATAGCACATTATTGTGAGTGTAATTGACAACACTGAATTATGCATGTAAATGGGGTTGAAAGGGGAAGTTTTGGGCCATGTATGTTACTAGAAAAAAGTTAGAGGATAAAATATGGGACTTACAACACAATGAACCATGTTGTAGATGATGACTGTGGTTAATAGTACAAGTATAAGAATGTTCTTTCATGAATTAAAACAAATTTACATCACTGTTACAAAGTGTTAATAATAGAGTGGTATATGGGACAAAATGCACCTAATGCAAACTATAGACTATACTTAGTTTATATTATTTAATTAATTGTAACAAATGTATCAAACAAATGGAAAGTGTCAACATTAGGGAGGTATATGAGAGTGTTATGTTTTTGTATGATCTTTATTTAACCTACAAGTTCTTTAATTAAACTAATAATAACAATAATTTAAAAACATTATGTGAAGTGAAAGAAACCAGACACAAAGCTCTACATATGGTATTATTCCATTTGTATAAATGTAAATATAAATAAATCTATAGAGACAGAATTAGATTAGTGGTTATGTAAGCCTGGGGAGGAATAGAGGGTTTGAAAGGTGATTGCTAAGTTTGGGGTTTTTCTTTTTGGAGTAATGAAAATGTTCTGAAAATTGATTGTTGTAATGAATGCCCAACTCGGTGATAGCATTAAAAGTCATTGATTCAACTTCAGATTGTAAGACAGTGGATATATCTCAGTAAATGCTTTAAAAAAATACAAAGTTAAAAAGAAATAGAAACAGTAATAGGATTGAATATTTAGAAAAGGAATAAAACAGAAATGCCTGTAAAATATTCATCCCAAGTAAAGTTTACATGACTTTTTTATTGAGAAATCATCATTGGTTTCCTTATTTCATTTTTTTTTTCATACTTGTTCCTGCCTAGTTCCAAAAAAGACTTTAATGCAAATTTTAGAGCAGGGGAAAACCTTTCTTCACACCAATTTTAAAATGAGTTATTTTTGGATGTTAGAACTTTGGTAATTTATTCAATTGACATCTTTAAAGGTCATACTCTCTGAACATAGGAGGATCTTCTGAATGACATTTTAAGAATTAATATCAATAAATTACCTGTAGTACTTATGAGACATTTCCTAAGTCACAGAGGAAAATCACTGCCTTTACTTTACCAACATAGGCATAAACATCAAAGGAAGAAACCCTAAAATCTAATACATGCTGTATAACAACCTACTGTCAGGAAATAATTTATTTTAAAAGTGAAAGGTCTTGGAGAAGTTACTGAGACCATTTCTGGGTCCAATCTTTCATGATTCCTATCAGATATTTGTGTCTCACAGCTTAGTTTAAAAGCTTTAAATGAAATGGGCCAAATTATTCTCATTCTGAGTTCTGAATATAGTCCTTTTAACCAGTTGACAAGTTTAAATGATGCCAGGCATTTATAAAATTTTAAATATTGCTAAATTATGTAGTTCTTTTAATGGCATTTACACCAACTTCATCAATCTAATCCAGTATTTTAAACATTTTTGGTTTCAAACTATTCATTCAATAAGCATTTTTAAAAACCATAAAAATATAGATTTCTAGTGCCCCCTGAGAAATCAGAAGCTCAGATCACACCAGCAAGACAACATGTCATGACTGCTCATTGACTCAGCCTTCCCCTGCCTCTCAACCCCTTTTGTCATATGTATGCATCTTTCTTCACTGGTAAGACCTGCATCACACCACTAGTATTTTAGCCTATCACCTTAGTATAGATTTTTTTTTTAATTCATTCAGAGTTATGTTACAATTATAAAAAAAAATTATAAACTTTTTACCCTTTTTGTTTATATTTTATGTACCTGGATTTCATTTGTCTAATGGATATTCCCAATTTTGTGCTCCACTGGCAATTGATGCTCAGCCTCAGCATACTCTATTTGAATTCAGAGTAATACTCTAGAAACATTATTTATTGCCATTAGTGGAGCCTGCTCAAAGCGTGACCTATGAAAAGTCCCACTTCCTGACACCTTCCCCCTCTTCTATTTCCCCCCTCTTCCTGACACCTTCTATGATATTGATTTCTAAAGCATGACTCAGAGTCTATCACTTCCAAACACAAGAACCAAGTAAAGCAACAAAAACTTCCATTTGTTTTCCTTGTGTGAAAAGAAGACAGGGCTAAATGATCTGTAATGCCTCTTATGATGCTAACATTCATGCTTTTTGTTATATATTAATATAATAATTGAGTACGTCACAATCTCCCCACTTATCTTTATACCATGCAGCCGGGACATAGCCACATATTTGGATTATCCTCGGAACCATATAGGATTGGGACCATTAAATTTTTCCTTATTCCTTCCTCTTCTTTGTGGAAGTTTAAAATTTACTTTTCTCTATATTCTAGACATCTTGAATTACAATTTATTGTATTTCTTAAATAGATCAGAGTTTTCATAAGCTCACTAATGGTAAGCCTAATGCTGCTACTTTAGAGAAGAAAACTTTGCTTAGCATCTAAGTGTAAATTATCAAATTTGCATACTTTCCTTTCCTCCATACAAAGAGTTATAGAATTCAATCTCAACTTTATAGACATCTCCTGGGTAAAATTGTATGGTGAATTTAAGTATATTTTTCCTAAGTAGAAGGTATCTCAAAATGCAAGTTATGATAGACAGATTTAAAAAAAGTGCAAATGTAGCACATTCCTTTTTTTTTTTTCTTTTTTGAGAAATGGAAGAGTTGAGTTAGGTGGATATAACAGTAAGTAGACCACATGATATTTCAAGTTTCCAATTCTAATTTGTAAAATACTCAACGTTTGCATCATGGTTTGAAGAGAGAAATATGTTATTGTGAGATTGTCTTCACAGAAGGTCTTAAAATATTGCTTCATACAAAAGCAATATGCAGTTCTCAGCATGACAGAAGCTGAATCTTCATTTCCACCATCTATATAGTTGGGTTTAAGAGCTCAGTTTGATGAAGTCATTATAATGATTCACTTATGGAATTTCTATTTTGCATGGAGTTGCTAGAGATGCTGATAATTGTGTGTCATGAGGTATGTGGCAGGTAGTAATTCATAAGTCCTCAGACTTTTGCGGGGAGGAACAACTTTTTAATTCCCCATGAAGACCTTAGAGTTTGGAAGAAGTGGGCATGAGGATTGGTGGTTTTTGAGAATGGTTGGTCAAGTCCCTGCAAAGATCCCTGGTGGCACAAATGTGTGTAACCTTCCCTCCTGCATGTCCCAGGTGGTGACAGAACAGATTTGGAGGCAGCAAAGTCTTGCAGTTCAGTCAGGTAAAGCTTTGCAACTTACTGTACACATCTAGTATTCTGACTGGAGATATGGATTATAGCTGGCTGCACTGGTGACCATTCAGAAATTTTTGAAAAAAGACTTTCCTTAATAATATTAATGGGGAGGAACAAATAAGGTTCCCCAGCTTTACTGCATCTTTATTTTAGTGCTAGCATATGTTCTACCTTTACTTCTCTTGCTGTCCCTTTCTTTCTTGTAGGTTTTGATCTAGTAAAATGTGAAGATCCAGGAATCCCTAACTATGGCTACAAGATCCGAGATGAGGGCCACTTCACTGACACTGTAGTTCTGTACAGCTGTAATCCAGGCTATGCTATGCATGGCAGCAGCACCCTCACCTGCCTGAGTGGAGACAGAAGAGTATGGGATAAACCACTGCCTTCTTGCATAGGTGAGTTTGAAAGCAAGTTCGGATAACTGCATGAAAATTTGACCTTGGAGCACTTGCACCATATTGACTTGACTTAATGTTTTCTTTCTAGATTGTGTGCGTGTGTGTGTTTGCATTCCTAAAACTGTGTGTGTGTTTAAATTTTTCCCTTGAGTATGAAAGATTTCTTATTTATTTAGGATATGGGCTCAGATATATTATTGGGATTATAACATGAGTGTTTCATTGTTTTATCTTTCTGGCTATAATTATGTGGAAAATAATGCCTGTCAGGGTAATGGTTGGGAAGAAATAAAGAAGGGAAAAGATAAAGTTAGAATTATTGCGATCTTTTTTTCTCTGTATATATTGCTGAAATGATCATTTGGGTTTCTAAAGAAGTTAAATAGAAACTTGTGATATGTGGAGTATATTCCCCATCTTTCCATATACTTTACAGCGGAATGCGGTGGTCGGATTCATGCTGCCACTTCAGGGCGCATCTTGTCTCCTGGCTATCCAGCTCCCTATGACAACAATCTTCACTGCACGTGGATTATAGAGGCAGACCCAGGAAAGACCATCAGGTATTCCTTTTATTTTGGTTTCAGTGATTTCAGAATCTAGGCGTGACTTCTATTCTGATGGTAGAGATAATACTACATACGTTATCCATGATGGGATGTAAATTTCTGACCTATAGAAGAAAACCTAAAGTATGAGTACATTTATTTTTGGCTCACTTTCTTACTCTGATACTCCTTTGAAAACTGTTAAGCCATATATGACAAAGATGAAAGGAAAGTCTATGTTATGGATTTACTTGTCTCCCCAAAAGAGTGAAGTTCAAGTCCTCACCCCAGGGTCTCATGAATGCAAAGTATTTAAACGGCATCTTTGAAGATGTTATTTAAAGTGGAGCCACACTGAATTCGGGTGGGTCCTAAACTAACGTGACTGGTGTTCTTATAAGAAAATGAAAATTTGGACACAATAGGAGTAAGACAGGGGCAGAGAGAGAGAGAGACATCCATGTGGCAGGCAGATGGATTATGCCACAGGCTGAAGAACTTCATGGGTTACTGGTGTCCACTGGAAACCAGGGGATAGGCAGCAATGCATTCTCCACTTTAAGAGGATGCCCTGATGGAACCTTCATTTTAGACTTTTGATCCCCAGAACCATGAGATAAAGCATTTATGTAGCTTAAGCCAACTGGTCTGTGGTACTTTGTTGCAGCACCTCTGGGAAACTGAGACAGTGTATCAGTTAGCTTTTGAAGCATGACAAACTATCCCCCAAACTTAGTGGTTCTGAATGACAGCTGTTAATCTTCTCCAGACTTTATGGGTTGTCTAGGCAGTTTTTTTTTTTTCTGATCTGGGCTACCTTGGCTGGGATCCAGTGGTCTAGGATGGTCACACTCAGTTATCTGGACTTCAGCTGGGACACTGGGAAGACTGGAACCTGTCCGCCCAGGATTCTCTTCCTTTATGGGCTAGTCTTAATCACAGGAGGGAAGGGTTCCTAGGAGCAAAGACGCAACATTTCCGACATCTGCTTGCATTACATTTGTTAACAGGCTATTTGGAAAACCTGGTCAAGATAAGAATTCAAGAAATAGACTCCACCACTTAATGGGAAGACACATAAAGTCATGTTACAAACAGGGATGCGAGGAAATTGTAGTCATTTTGCAATATTCAGAATAAGTTTGAGATTATCAAAAAGTATTACAGTGTAAAGTTACAAATTTAAAGGAAAATGATTTTAAAATGCAGAAAGTGTGCAAACATTTCAGCAAAAATTTTTGTTCTATTTCAATTGAGCCCTATCGCCATAAACACCAGTGTGTAAATGTCCATGCATGGCCCCACTCTCAGCTCCTCCAAGTATAGACCTAACTAGAGGGTTTCAGTATCATATGGCAACCCCACACCTAACCTGTGGAGCTACCACACTGTACTGCAAAGAGTTCACCACTCCGCTTCCCTACCAACAGTGACTAGGCACATCTCTCTCTCCACCTTTTCTCCAGTGCTTGTATCTCTCTGCTCAGCTTTAGACAATTTTATTCACACATCATTCAATCCAATCTAAGTTACAATCGATATTTTAATTGAGAGTTTTACAGTACTAAGGTGAGATGGTGAGGGTTTTTTTTGTTTTTTTTTTTGGTATACTATATGGTCATATTTCATTATTTTTCCATGAGAGTGTCTTGTTATTGCAGCACCATTTGTTGAATTTTTGTATGTTTGTTTTGTTTATTTTGCTTGCTTGTTTTCTGGGAAGTGCATGGATATGGTGAGATTTTTAAACCAGTACAATTAAATCAAAAGTAAGCAAATGAAAGTAAATTAATATTCTTAATGCAAGTTCTCTGTGTTCTAATCTGAATGTTGTATCAAAAATACACAGTCCATGAAGTAAAGAGTTATTTCAAAATAAGTTTTTTTAATCATAGTTCTTGATGAACTGGAAGAGAACACTTATTACTCAGTATTTTTGAAAATCCTTACCTCCTTCAGCTAGCATTGTTCTTTAATTGTGGCTGTTCTTAAATCTCTCTACAAAATTTATTTTTAAATCTCCTTCCCCCACCTCCTGCCACCAGCCTCAGTCCACATGTCTCTGATCTTAAACTCCTCCGTCAGGCTTTTGTGCCCCACCAAAAAGTAAAATCTGGACAAGTCAGGTCCTTCTAAAATATTTTAAGCTGAAAACAGTTGGGAAGCCAAAGCCAGAAACCTCTTTCTAAGGGAGATGGAAGGGTGGAAATGTTCATAAATTAATGCTTTTTGTCCGTATTAAACTTTTTAGTACATATTATATGGATAGCATAGACTCATGGGGTTACAACTTTATGACTCAGTAAAAGTAAAATGGGATGCAGTGGAGTGAAAGGAAATATTTATATAGAATGTAAATATCACAGAATATTTTGTATAGGAATTGGCTCACATCACTGGGGATGGGCCACAAGTTGGGAACCCTAATGAAGGTTTTTGATGAATTTCCCTCGAAAAGCTGGTCGGTTGAAGTAGAGAAGGAAATTCTCTCTTCTGCCTGCTGGAATTATCACTCCTCCTTTTAAGGCCTTCCACTGACAGGATGGGACTTCTCTCATTATTGAAGGCAGTCTCCTTAGTTGGTTATAGATGTAATCAGCCATAGATGCAATCAGCTGACTGATTTCATAGTTCTGAACCTATGAAATATCTGCCCAGTAATGGTCAGGTCAGTGCATTAATGTGCTTACATCAAGATCAATGATTAATTGGAGAACTGTTAATCTCTCAAAATAAAACTAAGGCATATTTGAGTAACAAATTGTGTATTTTTCATAAAAATCAGCAGCCAAATTTCCTTCCAGATAAATAAAATTAAATATTGGGTTTTACCTTTAAACTCCTGGACACTTGATTTGAGTGATACAAAAGCCAGTAGACTGGTTTTGATTTTGAAAAATCCTAGAAATTAAAGATGATGAGTTGGACGACTTTACCTAAACATCATCTATTTTTAAGAGAAGTTCACATTTTTCTATTTCTTGCCATTGCCCCTGTGACTTGTTTTCCTAGAATTAGAATGAATACTTTCTACTACTAAAGGAAAACCAAGTGATGAATCCACTTTTTGCAGCTGAATCTAATACTTCCTTAACATGTTAATAAGAAAAGAGAAAATAAATTAATAATGAATTGAAGTAATAAAAAATGTGCTTTTTTATATCAAGAATTGCTATTTTTTAAAGAAAGCAAAAGCTTTATGGTGAACTTCTGATGTCACCTTAGACTCACCAAAGAAATGTCATTGGAAGCTGAATAGCAATTGCTCTTAGAACACAAAGCTGCCCCTTCCCCTAAAATAAAAAGCTTACCTCCCTGCAGTGATTCTAAGAAATGAGACATTAACACTGGTACATGAGTGTTAAGTAAAGCAATGACTTTCCGGGAAGTTCAGCTGTTTTTCCAGCTAGGTCTTTTGTCAGTCCAGGACCCACTTTGCATAGTATTTTGATGGACTCCCCCACAGCTGAGGAATAAACTTTTATGTTTAAAAAAGCAGAATGAGAAAAGAGACGGTGCCTACATTGTTATTCCAGGAAGTCTTCTTCTGTATTTATCTGTCAAAGATGAGCGTTTACACTGTCAAATGCTTAAACAGCCTTTTAAAATACAAGGTATAAACTCCTTCTTATTAAGTTAAGAGGGAAGTATCGGTATTTCTCATTAGTTTTCTCAAATGATACTCAACTTCCTCCAAATTGTTTCCAGTGATTGAGCTGCTGTCATTCAAGAAATATATATTATTTGGGGGGGGGGAGGTTTGGGCAGTAAAATACTCAAAAGCACATAATATACAATTTTAGGCAAAAAACTGTACAGAGGCTCAGAAAAAAATAGGTTCTAGTCTTATTTGATATTCATCTGCTAGGTTATTGTCTTTGTTATTTCATTGGTAATATAGTGAATATTTCCTACCATGTTTACTTGAAAATGAGGAATACATCAGTAATATAAACATGAGCTCAAGGAACAGTTTAAATATTAAACATTGTTAATATAAATGGAATGCATTAGTGAGCATTCATATTATGATTTTTTAAATGTAAATGTTTTTCACTCTCAAAGGATGAATACACAGCAGATTATCAGAAATTATAAAAAGGGATGGTTTCAATTATTCAAGACAATTATTAGTAGGCATAATTTGATTTCATGAGGCCCAGAGCAATTTCTGATTGTACCTTGCTGTGAGTTTTGGTTTGAGGGAATGGAAGCCCCCAAAATAGTTATTATAAGGCACTTGGGTCTGCAAGAAGTTTTCAATTTTAACTGATATACTATAAAGCAGTTACCTGAGTCAAATTTAATTACAAGTCTAATCACAAGACAGTGTAGTAAATTAGCCACATTCAGGTTATCAGTAAACATTTTTCTAAGAAATTCAGTATACTTCATTACTGAGCAAAGTTATAATTTCTATAATATAAAGTGACATTATATACAACTTCAGCAAACAGCATTCAAGGCTATGTTTTGCACAGTAACATGTGTATGTTGTTACTTATTTTCCATTGCTTTTCTTTGTTTAATAAAAGTAACAACATTATAAACATTTTTGGCAAATGGCATTAAAGGCTATGTTTTACACAGTAGCGTGTGCATTTTGTTACTTATTTTTCATTGCTTTTCTGCAAATGTAATTGTCTGGAAATCACACTTTGAAAGTTTTTCCCTTCATAATTGTTCCCAGGAAATTGTATTTGGTAGTATAGTTGAATGAAATTATTTTTTAAAGGTTCATGCAGTATTAAAAACATTAGCAGCATATAAAAATGTATCACGATTATCAAAATTGTTCTTATGCAGACTTCTAAAGAAAATGAAATTTTGGTTAGTCATTATAATCTCTTCTTTATATGCCCTTGATTGTTTTTTCGGTCGTGTTCGGACTGTAGAGGTAAAATGAGATCAGGCTAGAACATCCAAGAATATGAGAATCTATTTCTGACCAGCTTTCACTTCATTAGGCATGTATCTCAAATCTCTATGCTGAGTCTTACTAAACACGGTTGGACCATCAATTGGACTATTTTTCCTGACATGATAGACAGACTTGCAGGCTTGTATTAAAACATGTCAAATTCTTCCTTTCCTAATAAGATCACAAATGGATCTCCCATATCTTTTTGTAAATAATGTGAGGAAAGAAAACAGTCAAGAGAAATTCAGCCATCAAAAGAAAGGAGAGCAGTGGAACTGGAGTTTGCCCCCAATGTCAAGGGGTACTACTCCAGACATCTTGAGGTCAGGGTCCTGGGATCAGCTTATCTTACCAACTATTGAGGATAGAATTAGTTAGAAGGAAGAAAATTGCAGGCACACCTCACTTTGCAAGGTTCTAATAGCCACAGTTTCATTTACCACAGTTTCATTAAATAGTTTGTCTTCCAACAAGGTTATTCAAATTCCGGTGACCTTGATATATTAAATCTGAGTAGCGTGTAGAGGACAAACTTCACTGCTGCCCTTCAATCCACAAATCACTGTGTAAATAATAGATGTGCATTATGATCAGTGACCAATCACATCGCTTCTTTCAAATTCTGTCTGTGATTGGTCACTGCACATCTTAATCAGTTCATGCACAGGTAGAAAAATCTATAGTTGCTTTGCCTCTTTTTCTCCTGATAAACTCATCTGACATTTTACAAGAATGGACACTCAAAAGAGAAAATTGGCCAGCAAAGATGAAAGCTCAACCAATGGAGATCCAGTCTCCTTATTACTTGGAGAATTAATTCAAGCTCCTTGGTATGGGTTCAAGGTTACCTATTTTCCCTTAATTTGAAATAATATAAAAGTATCTCTAAATTTAAAGAAGCACCCACAGAGTAGTTTTCTTTAATCCTAGAGAGCAAAGAAAACTACAGTTGAATATCTGCTAAAATATTTGCATAGTTTTCTATGCAAATACAAATATACGATATTTAGTTTACTTGGTTGTTTGCTTCTATAGTAATCTGTTTAATAATTTTACAAATATAGCATCACACCATGGATGCTATTTTACAATTTCCTTTTTTAGTTAATAAATTTGGTCAAGTTTTTATGTTCATATTTGCAATTCCACCCCATTCTATTTAGTGATTGAATAATATTCCATTACCTGAATGTTCCATAATTTATTTAAACTCCACCCTATTATGATATTCAGATTGTTTTCAATTTTTTATTGTTACTAGCAGTGCTGCTATCTTCCTAATATATCACATAGAGGATACTTTTCATGATGAATTTCTGGAGCTGGACTTGCTGTGTATGCAAATTTAAATTTTTATAGCCATATCAAATTGCTTCTTAAAAGAGTAAATATGGTTACAAGTGGTATATGAAAGGGTATCTCTATTTTCTCACTGAAGCTGAACAAAGTCTCTTTAATCTTTACCTATCTGGTATTTGTTTTATTTGTCTGTAAACCTATTGACAGTGTTATAAATGTATATGTTTAGTCACATTTATGTCCTTTCTTCTCTTGGTATTTTGCCTCTTCCCTACATCCCCATTTGCATTACTCGCATTTCCCTTCCTTATTTCTCTCTGTCCATGAGGCAGAATTATACACGCACTCTTCTGTGTTCACCTGATGCTTTATTCGTATTTTAGAACTTGTGTGTTTTGCAATATTTTTCTTAAAATGCCTCTATCTGATACAACTGTGAATTCCTTAGTGATGATACTATAGCTTATTCATTTTTTTAACCACCCTTATTTAGTGGCAGACTAGCTGCGTATTGCTTCCAATAATATATGTATTTTTTAATGAAAAATAACTGTTGCTTTATGTGTATTTAAATTCTGTTACATCCCATTTTTTTGTTGGGGTCTGGGGACATTTTCTCAAGACGGTAAAACTCACAGAACCACAGTGTGGGTTTGTTTTACCATGTAAGTTTCTCATTGATATGTTCCATCAGTGCATAAAATTTCACAAGTTATATGTGTACAGCTGTGTTCACCAAAAGAACATAACTGGGTAACCGGCACCCAGTTGTAGAAACCAAATGTTATCTGGACCCAGGATGCACTCTTAGAGCTAAATTCCAGTCATCCACTCTCAAGGATAATCACTACTCTCAATTCAGATTTATTTTGCCTAATCTGAGCTTTATATGCAATAGAGCTAATGCAAGTAGTTTTGTGTCTAACTTGATTTCCTCAGCCTTTGCTATCATTCATATAAACTGTTCCATTTCATTAACACATCATAATTTATCTGCCCCTTCTTAATTTTGGTGTACATTTGGATTATTTTGTTCCAGTTGGAGGTTATTCCAAAAGTTTCTAGGTTGAATATGCTTCCACATTCGTTTGGTGAATGTGTCTATGTTTCTCTCTTGGGTAATATACTAGGACTATAATGGCTGGATGATGTTGAATCAGCAATAAGAGGTATTGTCAATTAGTTTTCCAAAGTGGTTATTCCAGTCTTTTATACCCATCAGAGTATATGTGAAATTTCCATGTGCTCCACCTTCTCAGTTATATTTGGTATTGATTGTTGTTGTTGTTTTTTTTTTAATTGTATCCATTCTAGTGCATGTGTAGTAGTTTTATTTGCATTTCTCTGATGATTAATCAAGGTCAACACATTTTTATATGTTTATTGGCCATTTGAAAATGCTGTTTTCCTTACTGAATTGTCTATTTTTTTCTTGTTGATTTGTATATAGCTTTTACATAACCTGAATCCAATCTTTTACTGGTTAGTTATATATTACTAACTATATGTATATAAATATATATATATAATATATTATACATATATATTGAACATATATATTCTTATACTGTATGATCTGTCTTTTTGATCACGTAATGATGGTTTTAGATGAACATAGCTTCTTAACTTTGAGTCAAATTCATTATATATATATATATATATATATTTTTTTTTTTTTTTGGTATGCTGTGTGGTGGATCCCATTTCATTCTTTTTCTATGTGAGTATCCCTTTATTGCAGCACCATTTATTGAATTTTTTTTGATGGGAGAAGAGAAGTGCATGGACCGGGAATCAAACCCAGGTCTTCTGCATGGCAGGCAAGAATTCTACCACTGAACTACCCTTGCACCCCCTCACATCTTTTTTTATGGTTAAATTTAAAAAAATTATTCTGTATTTGTATTGCATATCACATATAAAGTGGGAAATATCAACCAAAAGAAAGATGGTATAGCTATTAATATTAGAGAAAATGCATGTAAGACAAAAAAACTGCTAATAATAAAAAGTGTCACTTCATACTAATAGGAGAGAGTTCATCAGGAATATATAGAAATTTGTATACAGATAAGAACATAGTTTCAAAAATATATGTCTGCATTAGATGGAGACATTGGTAAATACACAGCACATCTCTTATACCTCTTTATGATTCCTAGATCAAGCAAATAATAAATTAGCAAATTTACAGAAAATTGGAACCACACACTTATTCAGCTTATTTAAAAGACATCTGCAACTATCAGTTAGAAAATGCACATTTTGTTCAAGCAAATATGAAATATTTATGAATATGACTGCATACAAGGAATGAACCACTTCTCAAAAAATACAGAGGATCACTGTTTCACTGTTTTTTTTTAACCTGTATCCTGAACAAAATGGAATGGAAATAAAATCCATGAAAAGAAAGTAAACCACAAGATTTGTTGTTCATACATCAAAAAGAAAATATAATGAAATTTGGATATATTAGGAATACAACAATGGCATTGTTACCAGTCTTCATTCATTTGCTGCATCTAAAACAAATTCAAAAATTCATAACCCTAAATGCATGTTAGAAAATGAAGATAACTTGAAAAAAAAAAAAAGGTTAAATACTCAGCTAATGGAATCGGAACAATAGTGTAAAAGTAAATTCAAAGAAGTAATGGCAAAAAAATAATAATTATAGTAAATAAATTGCTAAAAGAAACAATAAATGAAGCTGAGAAACCCAAAAAGTGATTCTTTAAAGGTGTCATTCAGAAGACGAGTAACTGAAAAGATTTATTAAAATAAATATTGGAAGACCAAATAATAGATATTAGGAAAGAAAATGGAGACATTACCTAATCAGTAGAGATTATTTTCAGAAACTTTAGGAAAATTATAGATTGTGTTATACTCATACATTTGAAAACTCTTCCAGACAATAGAAAAAAATAGGTAATGTTTCAATTTGTTTAAGGAGGCTAAAGTAATCTTCATATCAAAGGACAAGTATAGTACAAGAGGAAATGTAGGACTGAACACTATAATTTCCTTTCATTTATACATTAAGGGAAAACAACTCTGTGATCATCTAAATAGGTCTTGAAAAATAATTTAATAGAATTTAGAATATTTTCATTAGCAATGACATAACAAAGCAAAATATAAAACCTCCTAGCATATTAAGGAGCAGCAGATTGTCTTAACTCAATAGAGTATCAAAAAAATCTTTCAGCAAGACTATAAAATAATATATATATGCAACAGTAAAAAAGACAAGTAACACATTACAAACAATGAGGAAACTTATAATCAGGCAATTGATCCTTCTCTATTCTCCAACTAAAACCTCTGAAGATCTCATCCAATTTCGTGGTTTAAAAATCGTCTATTTGCTGAAGGCATACACATTTATTATCTCCATTTCAGATGTCTCTTCTAAAATCCCGACTCACTCTTACATTTCTACTCAATGTGTGGTGGACATCTTGAAATCAACAAATCTCGATGAACTCTCTTGTCTTCTCCAAACCGTAGTTTTCTTCCACCTGAACCCTTTCTCAGCAAGTTAATGACAACTCTACATTTTTAGTTTCTTAGGCCAAAAACTTAATGGCGCTGAATCCCCTCTTTCTTGCACATGCCTCATCCATTCCTGTTTCTCCTGTCTTCAAAATATACCTGAAATCTGACAACACCCCAACCTCTTAACACCTCTACCATTAGTCTCACCTAAGCAAGATTCTTCTCTTGCCTGAATTACTCAAGAACGTCACTGATTCTACACTTTCCTTCTGCAGTGTGTTTTCAATACAGCAACCAGAGTAAATTTTTAAAGTATAAGCAAGATAACTGTCATACTCAAAACATGCTTTGGTGCATCAACCAGATTACAATCCCAAATCTTAGAATTATCTACCAAGTGCTATATGCTTGGCCCCCTCTTGGCACTTCTCCCCATCCATAACACATTACCTCCCTGATCTCAGTTTTTACTTCTCCTTTATTCTCTCTCTGCCACACTAGGGTCCTGACTGTTCCACACTGTTGAAGGCACATCCCCTACTTAGGTTTTTTTTTTCTTTTCTTTTTATGAAGAAAAGATCAAAACTTCATTGGACTTTGTTATACATCTTAACAGTTTCGTATTGCACTGTTATCTTTTCAAGTTTAGGTCCTTTAGAGGTCATGACCTGACTGGCCCTGCTGTTACAGAAAATGGAGCATGTCCTATCTACTCTACACTGATATTTTTGCTTGGCTTTAACTCTTCTTTCTATCTGGAATACTCTCACCTCATACACAAATACAACAAACTCCCTCCTCTCCTTCAAGTCTTGCGCAAATCTCACCTTCCCAATAAAGCTTATTCTGATGACCCCACTTAATATTCCAATCAACCTGTCTTTTTCCCCAATCTTGGCACCCCTCAATGCTGTTTATTGTGCTTTACGTTTTAAAAATTTTCATTTACTACCTACTAGCATGCAGTATTCTTTATTTATTATAGCTTTTATTGTTGGTCTCCTCCCATTAAAATGTAAACTCCATGAAGTTAGAATACTTGTTTAGTTAAGTGATTATACAAAGTTCCCAGAAGAATTCCTGGTACACAACCAGTGCTCAATATACATTTTTCGAGTGGTTTAGCAGTTTTTAAAGAGGAATGCCTTGTAGACACAAAAAGATGTTTAACCTCACAAATCAGAAAAATACATTTAAACAAGAGTGTGTTATATAACCAATCAAATTTTCTGTTTCTACAACTATTAGAGTCTTAGATTTTCAGGTACTGAGAAAAATATGACAAACAAGAGCATGTATACATTGTTGTGAGACTGCAGGTTGTTCCAATCACATTGAAGAACAACTTGGCAATTCCTTTGTGAAGTCCAGCTTAGGGATGCTTATTGTACCACCATTTGTAATAATTTAAAAAGTTAAAAACACTTTGGTGGAAGACTAGAAAAATCAAATATTTTTCATGCATTTAAAATGAATTAGTAAAAATATACAATTCTTAGCTAGAGAAATCTCACATATTGCTGAATGCAAAAATATGTGATAGAAGCACATACATCCAAAAATGGTACCTAGTATGTAATTATCATTAAGCATGCAAAATAGTACCATATGTTGTTTAAGGAAATATATGTACTCGCACATATGACAAATATTAACATGTAAATGAGAACAGAACACAGCAATTTCAGAATATGTGGTGAGAGCAAGTACAAATGAAATAGTCAAATGGTAGGTGAGTATGACTGTATCTTTAAGATTTCATTTTTTAGAAAGAAAGAATGGTTTTCACAATAAAAACATTAAAATATGAAAAAAAGGGAAAGATCTGAAACCAATAGGACAAAATGTTAATATTGTTGGTGGTAGGTACATAGTGTCTGCTAACTTCTGCACTTTTTTCTATATTCAAAGTGATTTAAATTTAACATTTTAAAAAATGGTACTACATAATTTAAACTTTATGCAGGGTGAAATATTTTATTTAAATATGTAATATGTGCAAATGAAATAATTGCTATTTGTGTATAGTTTTTCATGGGTCAGCGATTTCATTTCCCCTACAGTTAATGTGCAAACATTAAGTAGTAAATGAAAGACTATAAGCCAACACATTCAGAAAATACAACTTTTTTTTGGTATTTTACCTAACTGCTTCATCTCTTTGAATTGGTATAAATAGCATGACATACCTGCTGGAGTCTCTGAATGTGAGCCTCTTCAGACATAGAAATTTTTTAATTACTGTGGAAAATACCTGTAAATCTAATTGATGCATGCTAAAATGTTATCAAGTGGGGGTTTTATATAATGCATCATTACCTCTGGCGGCATTTCAAATAATATTTTTTTCTGGAAATAAAATTTATAGAAAAAGATGTAACGTTAGATCAGGTCATTCCGATACAGGTAGAAAATATGCTTCCAGTGTAAAACTCTTTATCTTTGTGAGCATTTTAATCCTGATATGTATGCTACCACCTAGTGGAGGATTTCGAGAACAACACTGATATATATTGAAAATGTGGCTTCGATTAGCTTAAAGCAAACCTGTATTAAACATGTCTTTGATATCTGTGCCCTAGGATGCTTTTAATTATACGAATGTATGGCAATTTTAAAAGGAGTTGTATTATCCTTAAATGTATAGCTCAGCTATTTCTTTAGGTGACGGAACTAGTTTCAGCTGTATTATAATTTGTACAAGTTAATTAATTTCTATGAGCCTAATTTCATTATCCTTAGTTGTCAGATAATAGTAAGGCACATTTTGATAGGGTTGTGTGAAAATCACATGAACTACTGTACATGAAAACTGCGTGTCTCATAAGCATCAGTACATGGAAAAGTATTATTATGAGTCAGCTTGCCCTGTGTTCTCTTTTTTGCAGCCTTCATTTCATTGTTTTTGACACTGAGATGGCTCATGACATTCTCAAGGTCTGGGATGGCCCAGTGGACAGCAACATCCTGCTCAAGGAGTGGAGTGGCTCTGCCCTCCCTGAGGACATCCACAGCACCTTCAACTCTCTCACCCTGCAGTTCGACAGTGACTTTTTCATCAGCAAGTCAGGCTTTTCCATCCAGTTCTCAAGTAGGTGGAATGGCTTTGTACATATTTATCTTGACATCCTATGTTTACCATGAAGATATCATTTTATTTGTATTTTCAGGCCTCCCCTTAAATGGATGAAATTTTTGTTGAGCATAATTTGAAATGTAAAAAAATATGCACATCAAGAGAGGAGTTTATCTTTTGAAATTCTGTTCATTATCAGAGAGGGATAGGCAATGAATCTCTTTGTTATATATAAAAAAAAAAAAAGAACTACTTTTAAAGTTTCAACCGGTCATTATATACTTAAATGTGGGCCCAAGACAGATGTAGGTCTCTAAATGAATGTCAAGTTTCTCTGATGCTCCTTCAGAGGCACAAACTGCAGGGAGTCTAATTACCCTAGTTAAACTCTCCATAAGATGGACATATTGTGGTGCCTGCCTACCAATCAGACTTGTTTTGATTCTTTGCGCCCCTGCTTAGTAGTGCCCTGTATATTTTTTCGTCTTTTTTTTTTTTTTTTTTTGCATGGGCAGGCACCGGGAATTGAACCTTTTTTTTTTTTTCTTTCTTTTCCTCTTTAAGGGTAAGTTTCATGTAGATTATGTAAGGAAATAATTTACTTAATTTGGAATTATTTAAAAAGGAATTATTATTGGAGAGCCACATTTGCACATTGAAATATTATCTCCTGAAGATAGTGCCTCTCTTTGTTGTCTCTTTTTTTTTTTTTTTGCTGAGCAGGTTCCTGAGAAAGAAGGAGTAAAAATATTTTGTGGCAGTTCAACCTTTTTAGTACCCTTCAAATTGCACTGAGTAGAGGTGTCATATAATTTGGTAGTACATGGGGTCAGCCATAGTTATAAAACAAATGGATTTTGCGCATAAAAATACTCAGACTCAATTTATCTCTTGGCAGGTCACTGGTGATCCGTATTTAGGTTTTACATAAGAAAATTAACTTAGGTCAATTTAATGCTTGAAAAGGTTGCTAATAAAATTGGGGTTATAGTCTTTGCAATATTTTATCTCTAGTTTCAGTGTGCTTTGAGGCAGTAATTTGCAGACGTGTTCATGGAGTAATACCTGTGTGTGGCAGCATTTTTACTCATGTATGTCAAAATATCAAGATAAGTTGACTCCAACTACCCTTGGAAAAAAATCCCTTTTTCTAACATTGTGTTGTTTTGCTCTCTCTTTTTGTTAAGATGAAAGTATCTATTCGCTTATGGAATGGTGGTGACAGTAGATGGTAGATTTGTTGCTTACTGCCTTTAGTTGGCACAATTTTTAAACAATGGACAAGGTTGTGAAGATGAGTTCAAGTTTTTCCTCTGCCCTAATTCTACGCTCTGGTCCTCGCCTTCTTCTCTTTTGTAAAATTCCTATGGAAGTCCAAGAACCTTTTCTTTTTCTGTATTTCACACTGATTCTCTCTTTCCAAGCAAGACATCTTCTCAGTTCTGTTTTTAAAAAATAATAGTTCTCCTTCCTATAATGATTTGAATAACATACATATTTTTCTTCTCCCTATATCAATGAAGTGATATTTTGAAGTTTGGAAAGTGATCATGGGTGCACCAATAAAAGGTCTTAGAGAAAGAAACGTGTTTAACTCTCTTTAACTCAGAATTTTCTAACAGTGCTGGTTTGAACCATATGAAACTGTCATTTTGGGGGGGGGTCAGAATAGTTAAATATTGGCAATTTCATGTAGTTAAATAACACATGGCTATGTCCCTCCCACCCCCGCCAACTAATTAATAAATCCCTGAGTCAAGTAAATACTTTAAGAAATACTATTTTAGGGTGAAAAATGTAACACTGACTCAGACATTTTTGTGATGGGTTTCTGCAATATTGTCTTAAAATTTTACAGCAAGGAAAAAAAAGATATACAAACTTTGAATGGCATATGGAGACAAGCATGGCCAGCTGTGACATAGAAAATTGGGTTCCTATCTTGACATTTAGTAGTTGGGAAATGACCTTATATTTCTGGCCTCATTTTCTTTTTCTTGCAAAGTGAAAACAGTGGACCACTTTCTAAGGACCTTTCAATTTCCAAACTTCTAATCGTAGAGGCTGTGCTGTATGGACTATGCGCTCTGCCTTTAGTTTGGTTCATCCAGTGCAGACCTCTGGTAGGAGAAGAGGGAAGGGGAGGAGAGTAAGATTAGGATATGTATGTCCCTCACTCCATGTCCACTTGTCTCTGCCAGTTTGCCTGGAGTTGGCTGTTTCCTTCAATCAAAGGTCACTCCCTTTCTCAAGGCAGGCAATTCCACGCATCAGGTTTCTGTAATGTTTCTCCAATAACTGCATTTACACCCGTGATTCTTCAAACCCAACCTTTGTAAATAAACTTTCTGAAACATTTATATTGGGTAAATGCTATATATTGCACATTGGATCCTAAATAATCAATTTTTAAAAGAAAATTGGCAAGCATATGAAATGGCCACTAATGTGCTCAAATCTCAGGTTTAAAAAGTCACATTTCTTTGTTTTCTAAGTTATATCCAGTTCAAACCCCATGCATTGAACAAAAGGTTTAATATCTATCTACTGAAAAAGCCTGCTCCCAGTTTTGGATTGCTTAGGAAACCTAGTATGAATTCTGCAAGGTGACCATCAGGAAAGACTTGGTTCTCTCTTTGCGTGAACATTATCTTCACTCTTGTTCTTCCTATATGTGATGGCTCTCATTTGGGTGTCACTGCTCTGGGCAGCCACAGAGATTCATCTCACAATGATTCTTTTTAAGGACCTCCTATTTAAACCTGGACACATTCCTCACTGCACCCAAGGCCAAGATGCCTTATGAAGCACCTTCCTATGGATCAATCTGATCACCCTTCATTTCTCCACCAAATGAAGATTGCCACTCCTGGGACACCAGTAGGAGTGAGACATCAGAAACTGATGAAAAAAAAAAAAAAATGACTCCTATGTCTTAGAGTAATTAAGTTGTTGCGATTATCCAGGACTTCCCTGCTTTTAGAAAAGAAAGTTCCTGGAAACCTCTTAGCTCTGTTTATAAAACTGACAGCCCTATGTCCCAGGAACTTCCCTCCCCATCAGTGCCAGGGAAACTGGGAAGTGCTACCTACACCATGAGGAACTGGCCACTCTCCACTCTTTCAATTTCTGGGGCCTTCTTTTCCGCTGTGGAGAATCCAGCTCTGACTCATCCCAGACTCTTTCCAAAAGGAACCCCTGTTTTATAAATGACAAAAAAGCCTTAGCTATACTTCCATAGGTAAAAGGAATGAAAAGTGCCATTTATTTGACTTTTTTGAACCTAGGGCAAAAACTAAGAAGCACTTTATCTATAAATCAAATTGTGCTTATCATTCATAAGCCATGCTAATATTAGAGTTTAAAATATTTGAAATGGGAACTAAAAGAAATGTTTCTTCATCTAATTGACACTTCGAATATGGTCATTGTTACAAAACAAAATGACATTTATTCAATAGTACTAAAATGGAATTTTCTTGGTAAGCCATTTTAACTTTAGGATTTAACTGAGGATCATAGGTATGATTGATTTATTGTAGGGAAAATACTTACCGAAACATTTTGTTATCTTAGAGACATTTGATTTATCAGCTCTTTCTCAATCAGTTTGAGAATAACTTTGAAGCCTAACAATTTAAAATTAATGAAGCTCTGCCCCTCCATCACATACTTTTATGCATAATAAAAATTATGTTTAATTTTTACTATTCACTCATTATTTTTATCTTATTTAAATAGTTTCATATCCCCTGATTATACGATGACTATTTCCCTATTCTTGAGATCTTTGTTATCCTATTCTCATTTTTTATATTTACTTTTATTAGAGAAATTTTAGGTTTATAGAGAAGTCATGTATAGAATAGACAAAATAAAGTAAAGAGTTCCTATATGCAACCTTATTATCAATACCTTGCATTAGTGTGGTGTTCTAGTTTGCTAGCTGCCAGAATGCAACTCACCAGAGGCGGATTGGCTTTTAATAAAAGGGGATTTATTTTGTTGGTTTTTCAGAGGAAAGGCAGCTAACTTTCCACTGAGGTTCTTTCTTACGTGGAAGGCACAGGATGGTCTCTGCTGGCCTTCTCTCCAGGCCCCTGGGTTCCAACAACTTTCCCCGGGGTGACTTCTTTCTGCATCTCCAAAGACCTGGGCTGAGCTGCAAGTGCTGAGATGAGGAATGCCGAGCTGCTTGGCTGTGCTACATTGCATTCTCTCATTTAAGCACCAGCCAATTAAGTCAAACGTCACTCATTGCAGCAGACACGCCTCCTAGCTGACTGCAGATGTAATTGGCAACATATGAGGTTCACATACCGTTGGCTTATGTCCGCAGCAACAAGACTAGGTATGCTCACCTGGCCAAGTTGACAACTGAATCTAACTAACACATGTGGTATGTGTTAAAATTCATGAAAGAACACTTCTATAATTGTATTATTAACTATGGCCCATTGTTTTCAATAGGGTTCATTATTTGGGTTATACGGTACTATGTTTTTGTTTTTTTAAATTTTTATTCTAATAACACATAAAAACTAAAATTTCCCCTTTTAACCACTTCATATATATAATTCAGCTCTGTTAATTACATTCACAATGATGTGCTACCATCACCAAATCTATTACCAAAACTTTGCCATCAACCCAAATAAACACTCTGTACATCTCAGGAATTACTTCCCCATTCCCTCTCCCCAACCCGGCCTCTGGTAACTGATATTTCTGATTTTGACTCTGTGAGTGATTTAGTTTGCTAATGCTGTCAGAATGCAATATGCCAGAAATGGGATGGCTTTTATAAAGGAGATTTATTAGGTTACGCCTTTGCAGTTCTAAAGCCATAAAAATGTCCAAACTATGACATTTAGAAAAAGACATCTTGAATCAAGAAAGGCCAAAGCTGTCTGCAACACCTTGTCAGTTGGAAAGGCGTGGCTGGTGACTGCTGGGCCTTTGGCTTCTGGTTTCAAACAGCTTCCCCAGGGGTGTTTTCTTTCTGCATCTCCAAATGTCTCTGGCTATGTTGGCTCTGAGCTTTTTCCAAATGGTTTCTTCTTAAAGGACTCCAGTAAGCAGATTAAGAACTATCTTGACTGGGCAGAGATACATTTCTATATAAAGATACATATGAAGACATTTCCTTTTCTTCCACAAATAATCCATTCCCTTCCCCCATGCCTCCTGCCTGTTGGCATTTAGTTTTGGCCTAATGCCTTTGTTACATTCAATGGCAGCATATTACAGTGCTCATCTCAGTTTTGACTAGCTTTTTACAATAGCTTCCTAACCAGTTTCCTTGCTCACCCTCTATTTGACTGAGCAGAGGAACCAAGATAACACTTTTACAAAGAAACACACACTTCTCTACTGGTCAGAACTCTCCACTCTTCCTATCTCTGCTACAAAGTCTTGTTATTTTCTCCTTGGCTAAAAGAATAAAGGGGATAAAAACCTGTACACAAACGTGCCCTTAATTCCATTTTCAATATTATCATCAATCACCATCCTCCAGGCTGAAGAAACCTATGCATTGTACAATCTAGCAGTGCTCTATTCCTTGGTTTTCTCTGTATATGCTGTGTATCTACATGTTACGTACTGGTATTGGTCTGAAATTCCCTTTCTTCTTGGTTTGCTATATGTATTCCTGAGTGTTCATCACTGCTGCTATCTGGATAGCAGAATCAATGAATATTGCCCCTTAAGCTCCCCAAATTCAGTGCTCATACTCCTGTTATAGTGTTCACCCCATCATGTGTTAATATTGTATATAAAATCTGCTAGTTTAAATTATTGAGGGTAAAATGTCATTGAATGTATAGAGCATGATCCATAATCAGTGGTCAGAAGGTATTTGCTGGTTGCGTATCCTTAAAAAATTTTCCATTTGTGCTTGTGTTGAAAATATTAGGATGACTTTGTGACTGTGTGCCAGACACCATCTCTTCTCTCCATTAACTGAAGTGTTTTGTAATGGAGTCTAGCTCAATTAAAAATTTTTAGCCATAAAGGCTTTAATCATAAATATTTAAATGTTAATTTTAATAATGAAGATTCTTTCACATCTGGATTATATTCTGTCTAGTACTGAAAAATAATTACGAGTAAATGGTCTTTGCATAGTTTTTATTATCAGAAATGATGACACTAGCACCTTTATTTCGATTAGTAAAGAACACGTTATGCAGATTTAATAAAAGGTATGAGTTCACTTTTGAACTTTTATGTTTTATAATTCTTAATACGTTTATTTGTTCTTGACTACTTAATTTTGTGATACCAGTTAAAAACCAGGCATAATGTTTTCATTCTGTGAAATTCAAAATCCATCTTTGTAAAACAAGCACAGTATAATCTATCTTCTAGTAAATTTCCCCCTTCAATGAATAATGATAATATTTTTTCTTGCTTTAAAGTAATGTCTGGACAGGAACGACTGTTTACTCAGAGTACAGAAATTGTTATTACGTATCCTCAATGTTGTATGTCCATGTGTGTGTTTAGTAACCATTCATGGAATAGAATATATATCACACTCTTTCCTATATGTGTATTTGCCTACTAGAAAAATGTATTGCCGATACTCACAAAACATTCAAACCCCATTAAAGTCTATTGTCTTGCCAACTCTGTACAGCCTGTAAAACATGAGGACGTGAACTGACTAGAGCAATAATGTTCATTGTAATCAGCCTAACATTTTTCATTAAAACTTAATTACCATTTAATCATGCATAAAATGAAAGAAAATGGAGCTCAGCACACACAACTGACCTTTACTCTAGGGGTTAAATACCCCTCATCTGAGGTGACGCAGTCTGAACTGCCAGCTATCCCACTATTGGGGAAAAAGACATGCTTTTCTTATTGAGCTCTGGAATCATTTTGCATTCTCGGAATTCGTAAGATTGATTTCTCCATAAATAATGGTAATAACTCTATAGCTGCATGACATCTTTCCCTAATTTACTTTATTGAAAGATAATTTAATAGGTATGTTTTCATGTAAAAAAAAAAAAATCATTTGTTGTTTATGACAGAGGCCTTTGAAGCTACCAATTGCCAACAGGGTGGGAATTTTTATGAGAGAGCCAGCCGTAAACCTGTGGTTTATGGGCAAAGTTTCTATGCAGGGGTGGTGCATGGCAATTGCTTCTGTAACTATTGTTTTCCTATTACTCTCTCCCTGCATTTCCCCTCAGGGGACTGCTAGAGAACTGACCACAATTTGTTTATAGTTGTCCACTTACACGCTTAGATTGTGAGCAGCTCAAGGCCAAAGAGAATATTATTCAGCTTTGATGGCCAGCACCAAATACAAAGAATATTTGGTGAATTGATTGAGAGTAAGACAACTGGCTTAGTAATAGTTCTGAGTCTTGTATTCAGTGGAATGTTGGAATTTCAGCTTTGATTGGCTATGTTTATTATTAACAAAATTGATTTAATAAAATGAAAAGGAGAAAAACAAAACACAATAAAATAGCATTTTCCTATCTTTTGGGATTTAAAACTCATTACTAAATAAGGTACTAAGAGAACCCTGATGATATTTGTTGTGAAAGAGGACTGCTACTGACTCATTACAAGTGAAAATTGATTAATATTATTTTCTTTTGTGATTTCTTTACATTCTAAAACTGACCTTTACTCATACTCAATGCTCATACTCAACGAGTATAATTATATCCAAAGTTACATAAGTTAATCTGACAGTAATGGTTCATACTTTCAGCTTCTGATATAGTATAGTTAATCGAAATCATTTCTTCTCTCCTAATTTATTTGTAAAACATATGCCCAAAAGGCAAGTAGAAAGAGTGTGGATGACAGGTAATAGTTTCAAATAGTTACTTTCTTCTTCTAAGATTGACTTTTTTTATTTTGCTTTTTTGTATTTTCATTTACAGTTTCTAAAATAGTGATGAAAAATTCCTATTGGCTATTATTAATAAAGGAATAACATGCCCACCAAGGACATTTAGAACTGGGGCCAGGCATATTGTATATATGTTTGTGGGGAGGGGGCTTTTTATTAATTCACCTGACTCTAATGCCGCAACTTAGTGTAATCATTCTTGCCCCTCTCCTTAAAAATATGTAATGACTCCCTATTTTTTAGTGAGGGCAAATAAAAATTATTTAATCAGTATGCGATACTTCTTTCCCTTCATCTTTACCATGGGAATAACCATGGTACATAGATCAAATGATAGTGGGATTATTGAGCTACAAAAGATTATTTTATGTTAATTGTGATAGTTATTAGTGCCTCCCAACACACATTCTCCCTCTATTCTACTCAGGCCTATCTCCATATTTCCTATTCCTGTTTTGCATATGCTTATCTTTGAATGTTTTCTATAGTGTCAGTACTAGCTGGACTATCATCTATACTTATTTTTACGTGAATATAAATTCTATTTATGTTAAAGCTCATCAAGGCATCTCTGTGAGCAATCACAACCTACCCTTCCCGAAGGTTTTGGATGCAAAATTTCCCTAGGAGTCTCGTAAGGGTTTAAACAGAGGTGTGTGTCATAATTTTAAGAACAGAGAAAGGATCCCAAAATTAATAGAGTGAATTATCGCCACGCCTTTTAAAACATGCCATTCAAAGTGAATTTTCTCAGTAATGAGAGCATAAAATATGAGTCACTGTGACAAAAATTGTAATTAACATTCGGACCCTACCCTATCCAAGCTTATGGGTAACTTGGCCTCATAATGTGTATGATGACATCACTATTTCAAAGCTTATATTAATAAATTAACCATTCATTCATCCACTCATTCAATCAACAAACACTTAAGCCCTTCCTGTTAATTTCCTGGCATAGTATTAGTGTAGGAGATTCACTGGTGTAGAAGGCCAAAATTTCCTGTGCCCTCATAAAAGTTATAAACTGATGGGAACGACAAAGAAGTTATTTAGATCAGATGCAATCATAGCTCCTTTTAATAATACCTCGTTCTCTCTCTGCATTTGCACTGTCTGCCTGACTACCCACTCCACTTATTAAAGACCTTGTCCAGGTCCGCTGCAGCCTCTCCCAGTGTCCGTCGCATTCACTTGCATGGCCCTCAGACTGTGATGCTCGGGTCATCCCCACTGATCTCCACTCTACTCCTGCCAGCAACTTTCATGGATATACATTGGGCCATGCTTCACCTACAATTCTGAAAAAATTAAATAAAAAAAAATGTTACTCTTTCTGTACATCTCCTTGTCTTCCCATCTCTACTTTTTCACTTTCTGACAGTTCTTTGCTCTCACTGGGGCATCCGAGCCATTGCTTTTCTCTTCCCTATTTGTCTCGCTTAAATTCATTGTAATTCCTCTTTATCAGCAGCAATTTCATCATTAAAACCTGGGCTCTTACCAATCTGCTGAATTTCCTTCTTTGGCTTCTGTCATCTGGCCCATTCCTCTTAGCCATGCCCGCACCTAGACTGCTGAATGTTGCTGAACAAAATCAGTCTAGCAGATCTGTTCCTCTACAGATTTATGGTCACCAATCTCAACATTCTTCAGTTACTGTAACATATCTTTACAGTGAGCCCTTGCTCCCATCCATCATATCATTTTCAAATCTTCACACTTTCCTCAAATCTTGCAACCCATCATCTCGTCTTCCAAACATGGTGGATGATCTTGAATCACAAAAGGCAAAGCTATCACAAGAGCATTCCTTTCATTTTCTTCCAACAGACATGCATGCTATCTACAATTATTTATGTGTTCACTTTGTTTCCTGGAAATATTTTCCCTTTCTCCCAAGAAAGGCTCATTAATACTTTTATAGATATTCCAAATGTCTACCTCAGGGACTTCATTGTTTAATAACTCTTTCTTTCCTATATTTTCATTTTTCCACTTTCATTGACTCCTTTATATTTGTATTTAAATATGCTCGTTACTTATGTTTTAAAATAAATGAAAGTAACATTTTCAATATCTCCCTTTGAGTATATCTAGTACCTTTTCTCTCTTTAGTGCAAAGCAGTATTATGTATTCTCTGCTCGCTGCATACAGATCCTCACTACCAATTCATTTCTGAGCATATTTGCTTTCATTTCTATCCTCATCACTCCATTCTAGCCACTGCCAAAAATAACCTGAGTCTTTCACCTGAAATGCATGTTTTTGTGGTTCTCTAAAATAGCCCTTTACAGATATGTAACGCTGCTGGCTCTTACAGTCTTGTTGAAATATTTTTTTCTCTTGATTTTCATGATCAGCTCTCAGTTCTTCTTCTACTTCATGACCTCTCTTTCACACAGTCTTGCCATCCTCTACCTGCACTTTAAATGCAGATTTCCTTGGTACTTGTTCTTAGACATCTGGCCTTCTTTCTATGCATACTTTCTTTGAGTAATTTTATTTTCTCCTGAGAGTTGGTCTAAGATCTATAAAATAGTAACCCCAAAAATCTCTACTTCCATAATTTCAAACCATCTTGTGAACAATTAAGATACCCATTAGGTAAGTACATTAGGAGATAGTTGCAGACATCTAAAAACAAATGAACAAAACTGTGCCATTAACATATTAATTTACCATGTTATCTGATGTAATCTCCACAAAGATTGATAGATTAATCTTACTTGTCATTCCTCTTCATCACACAGGCCACTACATCATCCAACTCTATACCCAAACCTGACTGTAGCCTAAAGTAAGTGATTATATTGAATGTATTATTCAATTGCATATGGATAAATAGCCTACATGGAGAGGTGATTGTATTGAATGTTTATTCAAGAAAAGTCACCTTGGTTGAGTATAAATCTAAACTAAGCCCTTGATTTCTAAATCATCTCTAATTTCTAATTTATATAAGAATAAAATCCTAACTCTGTAACATGGCTTCAAAGTTGGTCAATATCTAAATTGTACCTCCCTCTCCCTTCTTACTCGATTTTTTACTTTTTTTTTTGGTTTTTCAGGGCCTTCACTTGTGCTTTTCCCATTCCCCCTAAATCTCTCTTTCCTCCTTTGTTCCCATCACAGCTACTTCTGTTCATCTTACAAGTTGCAGTTAAACATCCCTCCATTTAGGAGACCTCTGAAGTCTGACACTAAATAGCAATCCTTTTTACATGTTTTTGCACTTCCCATCTCATATTCACAACCTATAATTATTATCTATTTACTTTGTGGTTGTTACAGAATACCCCAGTAAGCAGAGGTCATAGATATTTATACTTAATAGAGTATTTATTGTCTCTGCTTCACATTTGGCATTGTTCTGCCTTTCTTTGTTTTCTTATTGCTTTTGTATGCCTCTGTTTATTTTCTATTTATTGTTTTTAGTTCTTGGTTTTAGTAAAACTGTAAATTCCTTAAATTAAATCATAATTATTTTGTTAAATCTCTGCTCAACTATTCACAGTCCTTAGTATATCTCCAGTTCTGAAAACAACCATTCAGTAGATGTTTGTTGATTTAAAGCTTAAGGGTGACTTAAAAGATGTTTTCACCCAATAACTCAAATTCCCCTAACATCATAGGGGATGTTACCCAGAAATTAACAATATACCACTTGGAACAAGAGTTTATATATAGAGAGAAAATGAGTAAAAATATAAATATATCTATTTTTTTCTCTATACCTATGTATATGTGTATATGTATATGTGTGTGTCTATATAGATATATATAATCTTGAGCATAATACAAATCATTTGAATTATCCCAAAATGGATAAACATATAGCAAAAAAAAAAAAACCTCACATATATATGTAATTTTTAGAATAGTTAAATAGGGACATTACACTGTTTTTCAGTACATGAGAATGCACCTGGCCTGGGGCTTAGACCCATCCTTGTCAGCTGTGTAAATTTAAGTACATTTGCTAAATGAATGTGTTTGTTAAATTAGAGCATAATACTCCTTTAACTATTTCACAGGTTATTATGCACCCAAAGGACAATGAATGCAAAAGCAATTTGATTTATAAATTTTCTCCATATTTAAAGGCTTTTATTATTTATTCTCAGTGTTAGTATGGTGATGACTAAAGGGAAGCATTATGAAAAAAATGATTCAAATTGTTATCCTCAGATTAGATTTTTCCCTCTTTTTGGCCTCCTGAGTCACACCACTCAGTGCAGACTGACAGTGAGGTTCTCCTGACATTCCTTTGCAGGAAGGTATGTAGATAATGTAGTTTTGATTTACAAACAGGAAAATAAAGTAAACAAATAAATATTACTTTATCATGTTAATATTATATTGATCTTAACTTACTACAGCTACCTGAAGTTTCCATAACATATTGAGTTTTATAAGCATGCATTTGTTATTAATAAAGAATAGATGAATTTGCAGAACTTTTAATGAGAAATCTGATAGTAATTATTTCTTCTTAAAGTCTGTTGTAAATGTGTTGATTTTTATTGTCTGTACCTACAGGGAAACTGAGCATCAATATAAACACAATTACTGCAATGAATAAATATTTAAAAAATGATATGGGGGTCAGCTTGAAGTTTTTATTTAGTTTTGATTTTAGATATAATGAAATTAAAATCTCTCTGAATAATTAAGCCAAAGATGTTTCGTGACAATGTACAAAACAATCAGAATTTCATAATGCATTCTATTAATGTTACTTTTAGATATCAAGTATTTTAAAAGTAACTTTAGATAGTATAATATTAAGATTTAAAGACAAACCTAGTTTTCCCATAGATATCTATATTTAACATGATGAGAAAGCAAAATTGCTAATTAGTTATTTTTGTCTCAGAGCATTTTATTTCTTTTATAAAAGAAATTCACAATGCAATCTTAAAATCTAATTAAGATAAGTGATTTAAGCACTGTTGTAAACACGATTAATATCTTATATTTGATATCCTTTACAAATATTTGAAATGCATTCTTTTACACAGTCTAATTTGAATGAAATCTTATGTATCACTAAAAAAATATTAGTTTCAGAAATAAAATAGAAATGTTGCAGTCTTTGGTGGCAAGAAATAGAAAAATAACGTGTCTTGTAGTTGTTGCCTAAGTTGAACATTTACTATAAATGACTAACATTCTCTTTTCAAAATTTGATTGTGAGTCTCTTTGGATTTGAGATAAACAGACATCCAATGCTATAATATATAATTAGGCTAATTAGAATCCAACTAAAAAACTTTATTTAGCACGAGCAAAACCATTAAGTACAATTGTTACAAAAAGTGACACCTGAATTCAAGATGGAACTTGGTGTGTTGGGCAGGTGATCTATTGCCTGGTTTAATAGCTGTAATATTAATAACAGTTTTTGAATTATTGTATTTTGATTTAATTAGAATGAAACATTTTCAAAGACTTCAGACTAGGTTTTGCTCATAATGAAATTCGCATTCCTTATTGTGTAAAATCAGTGATTGATTTATTTCTGTTGCATGTTGAAGCTTTTTAAAAAAATGTATTTAGACTTATATTTATACAGGATGACATGTTTTCACAGATATTAAATCTTGTTAAAAATCAATACCATAAAAATAAATTTTTTATTTTTGAGAAATTATTACAAAGAACGAGAGGCAGATCATGTAGAACATTTAACATTTTATTGCAATAATGCCAGTATATCTATCTACACGTATGTTTTAAACACTGACAAACAAATCTCACATGTTTTCAAACACTTAACAAGTCTATCCAGGAATCCTTGTCCTTCAATTTGTATTTCTTCTCTTCTGGCCCACAGTAACCACATTAATAGAGCCTCTTGAGTAGATATTAACTACATTAACTGGAAAGGACTTTTTAAATTTAAATTGGTGCTGGGTCAGTACATGTACGTTCGCACTATCCTAGACAAAGTTGGTTATGTGATCACCCTAATTATAACAAGATTCCATTTTCTCCCATTTTCACATTTATGTACTTATCACAATTTCCTGTTTCCACCAAATGTCCTTACATCAATAATTTTATATAAATGATATTTCTTGCCAAATTCTGGCTAGTTTCTCTTTCTAGAAAACATTTGTAAGTCAGTAACCATGACTGGCATTTCATTATTGTAATATCATAAAAATCATCAGAATGTCAAAGGAATAACTCTTGCAAATATTCTTAGCTTTGGTTCTTACATTAGCTTTTTGTGGTAGCCTCTATACCATTTTGCAGGTGGGAACATTGGAGTGCGAAACACTACGTAATTTCCCTAGGGGACGTGAGTCTCTGGGAGAGAGACAGTGACCACAGATAAGCAAGGCTGTAAAGGCAGTCAGGCCAGACCACGCCAGAAAATGTTTTTCAGTTTATACCATTTTCATTGGAGAGCTCTTCGGGGGTTTTGATCAGGGACCCAGCATGATTATATTTACATTTTATGAAAGAGTATTTAATTGAATTCATCATCCAAAAGGCAAAGAGGCCATGTGGAAAACTATTGCAATAATTCAGAGCAGAGATAAAGAAGGTCATAACTAAAGTAATAGTAATGGAAATAGAGAGGAAGTGATGGACATGAAAGGTGCCAAGAAGACAGGAGTTCCAGGACTGGTAACAATACTAGAATTTAAACTCTTCAATAAATACTTGCCAATTGCTAACTTATTGATTAATAACAATATGGTTAAAGGCAAAAGATAAAGGAGGAGTCTAGAAAGAGTCCAGGCATTCTGATCTAGTTGCTGGTTACTGTGATACTGCTAAGTACTAAGGGGAAACTTGAAAAGAAAAGGTAAGATGATCCATGCTCTGTATTTTGAGTGTGATACGTATGTTGTGTGTCCAAGTATAATTTAGGCAATTGTAAGTCAATATGTTTCTTGGGAAAGGTCCTGAAGGGAGTTAAGAATCCATAAGTCATCGGCAAGTGATATATTTTGTAACTATGAAGATTCACACATTCCACTAAGATTACTGGTCCATTTGCCAATTCCTTAACTTCTCAGAATCTTTCAGTAATCTGTGTCTTTGCTTGAGTTAGACTGGAGGTTTAATGATGATTCTTATTAAATGAAGTAACGGTAAAATCTATGGAAAAGTTGGATTTTTTTTACGCTGAAATTTCAGTAAGTGGTGTTTATGTCAATCTCAAGTATAGTGAGCTATGATTTAAATGCGTTTCATTGTCAGTACCCTTAGACCCAAGGAGGGGAGACCCTCCCCTGTGCTCCCAGCTCAGAAGCCCTGCTTTGGTTGTTCTTCCCACGGGAATCTGGGCCACCCACACCCATGTTCACCTTGTTTTTAGTCTGTTCTCTGTGTACCTGTTCTAGTTGTCCTTGCTATGACAAATACTATGTAATGGTTGACACAAACAATGCGTATGTATTGTCTCATGGTTTTGGAGGTGGAAGTCCAACATTGAGGTGTCAGCAAGGCCACACTTTCTCCAAAGTCTACAGCATCCTGAGCACACCAGGGACAGCGATCCCCCCCTCACAAGGCAAAATCTCTCTGACTTCTCCTACTTCTGGCTTCTACAAAATACTTTCTCCTCTGGACCTGCTGCAGCAATAGCTCCACATTTTCCAAGTCCTGGGGCAGACACCAAGCTTTCCTCAAACACAGGCATTAGTCCACCCTCTCCAAGCATAAACGCAGTGGCCTCACTCTCCCTGGACTCCAGAACATCAGCCCAGTACTCTCTGAGCACTGGGGTGGCAGCTACACTCTCCCTGAATGCCAGATGAGCTGGCTCTTTTGAAACACCAAGTTGGAAGCCCTTCTCTCGTGGCCTGAGGAGAAATACCTTCTGCCCGGGAGACCTCTACTTCCATGGCTTTGCCTTGAAGTCATTTTCCCTTCATTTTGTCCTGTCGCTGCCCTTTCAGTCCAGGCCGATGGTACTTGTGTTCATACAAAATTCTCAAAAAACACCTACCAGTTTTCCATAATATTCAAAGGGGTCCTAACTGTCAGACAAAAGGATCTTCCGCAGATCCTTCCTGGATAAAATTGTATCTCCAATCCTAACTCCCTCTGAGATGGCTGACTGTATCCATGAGCTATCCACCTCATCTCCTAAGCGAAGGGTTGCTCAGCCATACCTTGTTTAGAAAAGAATTGTTCAGCCACACTTGCTTTAGTAAAGCATTGTTCAGCTACATCCTGATACTGAGCTCTGAGAAAATTCAACTCTTAGGATCTCAGAAAGGTCTCTGACAGTGACATTTCTGGCCCCTTTTGGAGAGCACACTATCTGGATAGGCTGAGAATTTTCCGAGTCATCAGTTGTGGGTTAGGGTTAGGGTTAGGGGTTCCTTTGTACTTAGCAGCTCATTTCTGAAATTATTTTGTTCTTCTCACACATAAGCAGCAAAAAGAAACAAGAATGTGCCTTCCATATTTTGCTTGGGAATCCTCTCAGCTAAATATCCAAGTTCATCACTTATAAATTGCACTTTTAGTCCACAGTAGGACATGCTTTAGTCAATTCTCTGCTGCTTTATCACACGAGTTGTCTTTCCTCTAGTTTCCAATAACACATTCACCATTTCCTTCTAAATCCTCACCAGAGGGGCCTTTAATGTCCGTACATTAGCAGAAGTCTTTGCAGAGATAATTTGTGCATTTTCTATAAAGTCCTTGGAAGTTCCTCCAGTCTATAACAGATTTTCTATATCGTTATGAAGATATATTTGAAAAGGGAGAAATATAAAGCATATTTTAACTGTTAGCTTGTTTTATAACTTTTAAATATGGAGATATATTGTATGTGGGCTTCAGTGCATACTCCTTTCCTAGATCTTGCAAATATTAGGGACAGGCAGAGTCATAACATATATATTGAGCCAGTTTCTCACTGAAATTTGTGCTGCTTTAAAGCATCTTTTACGTATAGATCTTGCCTGACATTAATATAAAATTGAATGTATAGATAACTAACATCTACAAAAATAATTGATTTTTTTGAGTAACTCCATGATCATGAAACTGTTTTTATTTTATTTGAAACTTTTATTTACAGGAAAATAAATTAGCAACTCTATTTCATGAACTGTCACCGAACTACTATAAACTGAACACCATGTATACAGCTTAAACAAGATGAAAGTATTCTTATTTTCAGAGCTTTCAGTTTACAGGGAAAACCAAAAATAAGTGTAAATGTTGATGAACATAAAAATAGAGTAATTGGTTCTAAATGAAAATTTATAAGTTTAATATACAAGGTTGTGGAGTGACTGGCTTCTTGGGTGACCATGGAAACTTTCAGAGAAGTTGACATTTGTGGGTGACCCAAATAATTAGAATGTCTGGCCTTGGAATAATCAGAAGATCAGGGAAGGGATCATTTCAGGGGAAGGTACAGTAAGTAAAAAGTCCTAAAGTGGAATTGATTGATTTCAAGAAAGAATGAGAAGATCAGTTGGATGACAGGGACAAAGGAGTAATCAGGGCCCAGGTCACACATGGCCACCTAAGTCGGATTGTAGAATTTGGGTTTGATTCTAGGGTGAAAGGAACCCACTAACAGTTTTTAATTAGAGAAATGATAGGAACTGATTTACATTCTTAAAAGATCATCCTTGATATAAAATAGAGAATGGATTGTATTGAGGGATAGACAAAAAGGGAAATCCTGATGATATTTAGTGGTGCTTCAAACCATGCTGTGGTGGTTGATTAGGAAACAAGTGAATTAACTGAAGTATGTTTTACAGGTGAGGTGGCAGGCCATGCTAATGGAGTGAATGTTTGCTGTAGAAGGGGTACAATTCAAAAAAATAAAAAAACAAACTGATTTGGCTTTTGGTTTGAGCAATTAGGTAGATGGTGAGTCCATTTATTTACAGAGATGGAAAAATAGTAAATTAGTAATTCAATGAAATTCATGTTCTTCTTCACCAACACACAATACTAATATGGCCATCCTCTCCCCTCAACCCCTCAATTGATCTTCTGAAACACCTTCCTACCCTTATTCCTACTCTTACTAGCATAAAACCTGAATGTCCCTCTTGAGTTTCTTCAACTTTCTCCTGAAGTGTCCAAGAAATAAAATTCAGGGATTACACAGTCCAAAAAGGAATCAATCTTATTTTGAATAGTCTGGCAGGAGAGGGTGTGTAGGGACTGTAAATCTGTTTCTAGAAGGTGTTCTGTTATTTCTTGTTGCAACATTATGTAACCATTAAAGACTCATGATGGATCCCTCTGTTACTATCATGCTGCAGTGATGCTCAAAACTTGGACATAAATGATTCTTATTGCATCACACTACCATTGAGTCCTAAAGGGTTCAGATACTTAGACGCACCCAAGGGTGAATCAAGCTTCCACACATATTTTCCTAGTTTAGAATCCTGTGCACTTGGGTTGTGGTCTTATCCCCCACCTTCACAAAAATGCGCTTTTGCAAATTCACCTTGGCACATATGTTGGCTATTATGAACAGCCTCTCAAAACAGGGATAGTAAAGTTACGCCCTTCACCGGACTCACTCAAGTTACATTCTATGACTCTGAGAACACCAGCTAATAATAAGAAATAGTTTCTCAATTTACCAAGGAAAAAAAAAGTGTTTCACCAGGCACCCAGTATAATTCCTATTATCTAACAAGCATCTATTACACATAATAAGCCTCATTCTAAACATAATAGCTTTCCTTAATATGGTGAATGATACAAGTTATATTTATAGGGTCAGGTTGCAATTTGAGTATTAGGTATATCTGCTTCTGTAAATACTATGTTGGTTTCATTTTTAATACTTTTCTGTATTTATGAGAAATATTTTATCCATCAAGGTATGTTATCTTGTATGAATGAATAATAGTCTCTCTCTCTCTCTCTCTATGTGTGTGTATATATATAAAAATTCAATTTTATAGAGATATATTCTATATTCACCTACCGTATAATCATACAAATTTTACAATCACTGCCTCACAGTATCATATAGCTGTGCATTCAATAAATATATTATGTTTTAAAAGCACTCAAGGAGGACTTTGTGCATCTTTTAGGATGTTGCCCAAATGCTTGATTTATATTTTGGTAAAATATGAAAGAACAGAATTTTGTATACAATACACATATGTTTCAGAGGGTCCTTAGTGTTATGAATTTTATCTAATTGAAAAGAAATCTGTGTTCATTGCAGCTTATTGTACTATAGTTTTGTAATTCTATAACTGTCTATTATAAACAAAAGGCAGAGCCACAACTCTTATGTGATGATTTGTGCGCATTTTGAGTTGTTCAAAGTTGAGTGAAATGGTTCTGGATTAAAGTGGATAAGTAGTGTAGACATTCCCTTAGATACTAATGGGCATGCAGAAAGTCTTTGTGTCTTGAATTGTTTCAGGGAATCCCTTTGGGAAATTGATAAACAATATTCATCACTTCAAGAACAGTACCTTCTTTTTCTAAGGTAATAGGGAGATAAGACTGCTGTGAATAAAATATTGTTTCCTTTTTTATGGCAAGAAGCTAGAGATTCAGAGCACCAAAGTCCCATTTAGAGAAAAAAAATTAAGAGAAAAATGAGTAAAAACTTTGTTATGGCATATAAAAGTATATGATCATAAAAGAGATATGAGTGCATGCTCATGAATAAATTTGTTATGACCCTGAAGGTGAAAAAGCAATTTCTGACCCTAACTTAAGTTCTTTGGTAGCCTTTGCGTTAGTCTTAGAAAAAGTTTTATTTCCTTGACCAGGCAGCATCTTTTCACAATTCAAAACCAGAGAAAATAATTAATTTATTTCAAAGACCTAACCTTTTATTTCCCACTGCATTTTAAACATTGTTTTTTCCCCCTTGAGCCTTCTTATTGCCTTTTTTCCCCCAATCTGTATACCTCTAGGGACTTTTATCTTTATTTTATAATTTTACAAGGAAAGAGTAAGGGTTGGGGTTTCATTGCAACTCAAGTGAACCTTAGTTATTGATTTACTGATCATCCCAAATAATCTTTGCTGATATATATACAAATATACACATACTCCATAATAACGTATATATTGCAATTCACATTTTCATGTAATTGGTAAATCATTGACTGGTTATGTAGATGCAGCATTTCTGTTTATTATGCAACATGAACTCATGAACTTCATAGATACTTAACATTTCAATAGTGTGCTCTATTATTATAGATATTATGAATGAAAATTTGGTTTGGAAGTTTAAGAAACTGTACTTTCAAAAATGAGTGAAGCTGCATACTATTAAAGGACACATAACCATCTAAGCAAGCTAGTGTTTCATTTACTGATGCTCTAAGGATCTTTGTTTGCAGAGTTTTAAGAAGTTTCCTGGGGACTATATGCTTATGATTATAGAAATTTAGGGTACCCTGGATTAAGCGCTGAAAAGGAAGGTTTTCTTTTCTTTGAGAGTTCTCTGAACTTTTAATCTTTAATATGCAATGTGAATCGCCAAGAAGGAGCTAGAATATGCATTATTTGCTAATCTTATTGGATCAGATACCTGTTAATACTTCCCAGAAAAGTGTTTTATAGGAGACGAGTTTTTGAAAGCCTATTGTTATTTGAAATTTTTATCTTGTGTGAAGTTCCTTTATTGGGTATTATGCATCTTTGTTTTTAATGCATGTTGAGTAAAAATTTGGGAAAGGAAAATAATAAAAAACATATTTTGGTCTTAAAAATTGCTACACTCAGATCCATGATTTTCTTGGCTTGCCTTTTAAACTTTTCTCTTTAAATTATTTTAATATGGTATAAATTGTGGCAGAAATTGTTACCTGGAAATGAGTATTTAATTATACATGTGACCACTTGCCTGAGGAAAAGGTAAATGTTCTTTTAAGAAGTGATAATCAGATCAATGAATAAGATTGCCAAAGTGCAATAGGATTTGTTCAGGACTTTTTCCTAAATCCCAGAGGAGTCCCAATGAGGATAAAGCACAGGCAGGTCTCAAATTCTTCTTTGAGAACATTTCTCAAATGGCAAATTCAAGATATCTTATAAAATACTAGTTAAAAAAAAGTACCACTTTGGTGTCTAGATGATGGCTAGTATGAGTTATGATTCTGGTGATTGAATTACATGATTTTAGTTTATGTGTGTGATATTTATGACAATCTAACTATAAGCTTGGTGTCTTCTAATCTATCCTGCATTCCACGGCTATACTACTCCTTTGGAATGATATGCTTGGTGCCCCAAGTTTTCCATCTTCTCCTCTTTGCTGTTGATAGGAGAAAAGTGAAAAATGTTAAAAAATCTCTTTGAAGTGATTCTGAAATGACATTCCTGCTCCTTCTTATTGAAATACTACTTTGATTCCCAAATTCCTTTATTCTTGATGTCCTCTGGGAACTGTATTTCCAAATGAAATACCTCTATTCAAAACACTAGTATTGATAATAACAAGGATAAATATGGCAAGTATGGTGTGTAAGATATTATGGTTTATGATTAAGATATAACTGAATGAGGGGGTTCAATTTCCAGTATTATAGTAAACTACACACTTTGAATATCAATCTGTTGTAACTATGCTGAAGGTGTTGGGTAAGGAACCTTTGAAAATGAGTCACTGAGCCTAAAAGAAAATGGGGAATCCTCACAGCCCCCCAATTTGATGTAAAAGTTGAAAGGCAGACTAGTAATGAAACTCAGAAGTTGACTTTGTCTTGAGGGAATCTACTGATACTTGGTGATATTCATCTCCCATTTTGAGAGTCACGTAAGTCTCAGAGAGTAGGACAAAAAGTCTAATGTCTTTCTGATGTTGAAAGTATGAGTTCCTCATACAGCTTGAATTTCAAAGAGTTGTAAACTCAGTATAAGGGGAAATGAAGCATAAACTCATTAACTACACAGAGTAAATGGGTCACCAAGAAAACTTAAATATCTCTAAAAGGAAATAAGACATTGAGGGATATAATGTGTAGATAAACTAATAACCAAAAACAGGTTAAAACTCTTCTAAAGGTGCATTCACAACATCTTTGTGGTCAAAATGCCTCAAATTGAGAATTTATTTTAAAAACACCAAAGACTTCCAGTATTCCAAGAACATAGTAAGATAAAATTTAGATCCTTTCTGAGTGATTGTACTTTCAAAGCAGTCTTCAAAGAATTGTCATAGGTAAAATTCTAAGGGAGAGGATGTTCAAATTTAAAAATCACAAACATCTTAATTTGCACAAGATATTAGAATTATCAGATTTAGACTACAATGTATTTAATGTGTTTAAAACTAAAAGAGAATAAAAATATGCATGGTAAATAACATGCTGTATGAAGTGCCAAGTATCTTTGAAAAAAGAAATTATAACTACAAGAAAAGCATAATAAAAGAAAAACTTAACGATGGATTTAATATAATTTGATACAGAGAAAGAGAGGATTAGGAAAGGAAGCTAGGACCCAAAAATTACCCGGTTGGTAGAACAAAGATTAAAAAGATTTATAAATGAAAGGAAGATTAATATATGGAGGATAAAAGACATTTATCTGATTGAAATTCCAGAATAAGAACATGGCATGATTCAAGAATTCAATAATCCCAACACATCCTAAGCAGAATTAATGAAAGGAAATTCATACATAGACACACAATTGTGAAACTTTAGAACATCAAATACAGAAAGATGAGCTTAAAGAAAGGAGTGCCAGACTGCAAGTTGGTAGGGAAACATAACCAGCCAGGAATGTAGATTTGTACATTTACAGTGTTGCTAGTTGAGTAAAAAACAACTATCAACCCAGAAATATAAATTCAGTAAAAGTATCTTTTAATATTGAAGGAGAATTAAACATATTTTTGGATAGAACAAACAACTTTAGAGAGTTTACCACCACATGCCTTGTATCAGTTAGCTCTTGCTGCATAATAAATCTCTCCAAAACATTCAACCTAATGTGTGTAAGCTGAAACAATTCTATTTTAAAGTATGGGCATTGACTGTATCTGAGACCATGGAGTAGTCTGTTTCCAGATTCAGTTTTTCAGGTCTACGGGGGCAATTCTTCTTCATGTGCATCTTTTCTAAGATCTACAGGCACGTCCTCATCATGGCCATAACAGAAAGGTGAGAGGGTAAACCGCTACCATAAGCTCAAGCCTTTGTTGGTATCACATCTGCATTTGGGCAGTGAAAGTCACATATTTAAGTCTAATAAAAGTGTTAGGCTCCACCCATAAAAATAGGGGAGAAGAAGTGAATATTTGTAAACAATTATCCAAAACTATCATGCATCCTTACTGTAGGTAATTTTCAAGAATTTTCTTTAGGAAGTCAGTAATTTAGGCCATACAAAAAATCTGAGATGAAAATAATAATAAAATAAAGTTAATATGTGGATAAATATAAACCACTATCAATTGTATAAAGCAATAATATTGTTTAGTCTATAGGGTATACAATAACAAAATAATAACAATAATGTCTAATTTATAGGGTTTATAAAAAACAATAACTAAAATACTTGACAGGTGGGAGGGAGCAATCAATAGTAAGGTGTTCTAAGGTTTTGAAGTGGGTGACATATTAAACTTGAATATATGTTAAAATTTCAAGGAAAACCACTAAAATAAAAATACAAGAAAATAAAAATTGATCAATATATAAAAAAAGGTTAGAAAAAATGGGACACATGGAAAGCACAATGTAAGATGTTAGAGATAAAACCAAATGTAGCGGTAAGCCTAATATGTATAAACTCTTGGTGCATAACAAACCTCTCCAAAATATCCAAAACAATATTGCCCTCAATTAGCTTAGAAAATATATAAAAGTACACTAAAGTGTCTAATTAAAATTAAGAAAAATTTCTTACGTTGAAATAAAAAACAATTCAGGGCAGGCCACGGTGGCTCAGTAGGCAAGAACGCTTGCCTGACATGCCAGAGGACTGGGGTTCGATTCCCAGTGCCTGCCCATGTAATAAATAAAAAAATAAAAACATGTATTTAAAAAAAAAAAATTCAGCTACACACTGTTTGAAACTGATATTCCTAAAGTATGAACACAGTTAGTTTGAAAGAGCAAATGTATACCAGAAATATGTACAAGAATTTTCATAGCAGCAATATTCTTTGTAAGAGCAAAAAAGTGAAAATGACTCAATATGCATCATCGGGAATATGGGCAAGTTGTGTTACATTTGCCCAGAGAAAACTATACAAAAATGTAAATGAATATACCAAGCCATCATGTGTAAACCTGGATGACTCTCAGAAACATAATATGTATTAGTGAGGATTCTTTAAAGAAACAGAACCCAACAGTAGACCTTTGCAAATATGAAACTTTTAAAAGTGTCTCAGGCAACCATGGGGATCCTCAAGTCTAAAATTTTTAGGGCAGGCTGCAAGTCTGGCATCTCTGATGAAGGGTCTTGCTGAATTCCACAGGAGAGGCTGGCTGGCTGAAGAAGCAGTGAAAACTCTCTCTTCTCCCTTAAAAGTCTTCAGCTGATTGAAACACATCCAACTGTTTGGATCCTCCCCTTTATGGAAGACATGCCCTTAGTTCATCATAGATGTAATGAGTCACAGAGGCAATCAACTGACTGATAATTTAATAAGTCAGGCTTCTGGTTTATCAACCAGCCACAAAATAGCCTTGCAACAGCTAGGTCAGTGCTTGCCTGACCAGACAACTGGGCACTATCACCTGGTCAAGTTAACACCTGAATCTGACCATCACATAATTCATAGCAAAAAAAAAAAAAAAATCATTAGAGAACCCATGCTGTTTCATTTATATAATGCGTGATGGCATTTATATAAATTCAAAAGGGAGTATACATATATGGCTACAATAGGAGTTCATCCATATATGGTATTATAAAACAAACAAGGGAATAATAAACACGAAATTCAGAATAGTAATTGCATCTGGGATGAAGGGAAAGGGTGAGATGGGGGAAGGGCATAGGGAGGCTTCAAATGTATTGACAATGTACTACTTCTTACACTGAGTGGTGATTACACTGATCTTCATTTTAAATTGTTTTCATTGCATTGTAGATAAATGTGTATATATTTCAATATCTAATAAAAACCAAAAAGAGAAAAAATAATGAATGGAGAAATTGCATTTCAGCTCTCAATTAGCTTGGAAAATAGCAAGACAATAAATTAGCAAGTTATTACACTTCATCTTCACAACAGACTTAATAGTTAGTGTTTTCATTGTATTGAGCTGATTAGAAAATGAGGTGAACTTAAGTCATTTGACTACTGATCACAGCTCTGATTTGAAGCAGTTTCAACCATAGGATTCATTTACCATAGATCACTTTGTCTTGGGACGTCTATTCTTTAATCTGCTCAGTTTAACACTGTCTTTTGTCCTGTATTGCTTGTTCATTGCCTCCCCTATTAGGTTACAAATCCTTCAACAGCACAGAGCTTTTTCTGTGGGTAGCCTAACAATTTTTACTTAAATTATTTCCATTCACCTATCCATATTCATAATAGTGCTCCAGAATTCTAACACACACACACACACACACACACACACACACACATGCATACATACAAATTACTCATTACTTAAAATCTGCAAATATTAAAAAGTACATAATGATCATGTGCATATGGGCAATATACTATTTATTATATCTTTTTTTCCTTACTGAATCATACATTCTATACATTAGAGCAGTTCTCAGAGATAAAGTAATCTTTATTATCATAATCCCATAAATAGCAGAAAAGAAAAGAAAGCTCATTATTATAGTTAAAACTCAAAATGAAAAAAGATAAAACTTTGATGTTTTGGGTCTTCAGGTGTATCTTTCTACTTTTTAACATACTTCATAATACATTGTGGCTTCAAAACTAGGAGAAAGTCATTATTTCCTCAGGCCATTCCACTTCAGTGGTGAGGATGGGATTTAGAACTCTGGTTCAACATCCAACTCAAGAACATTTTCACTGGTTGGGCTCAAGCAAGGATGGCAGCTGCCTATGTGATGAGATTTTAGGTGCAGCTATAATATGTCTGACAAATGATTGCAGGGACCTCCTGTGACAAGGCTCCTGCCATCCGCTCAAAGTTCTCATAAAAGCCTCTTGTGCATACCACTACTGAAGTAATTGGAGATTCCTAGCACTAGGATCACTCCTGTGGATTTAACATCAGAGGGAGGGACAACACTATCAGAGTTTTCATTAAAATTAGGATGAACATCTAATTTATTGTGCAAATTGCAACACTTTTGAGGGTGAAAAATAGTTATTGATAATTTTCCCAGAACGTTATTACCCATGGGACTTGTGATATCCTAGTTAAAATGTACCAGTTTTCCTCTAGTTTGCTCTCATTAGAACATCAACAAAGATCATGTGACTGGGTGTCACCTTTGAAGGACTAGACAATAAGGGAGGTTTTCCTGTTTGGTTTTACTTAAGCTTCCTTGAGAATCCTTTAATTAAATCATTCAACTTGTGGTACCTGTTTTCATTTAAAATTATTTAATAAGGAAATTGTGTGTATTTGTGTATGTGTGCCAAGTAACCTTATACAACTCTTCAATATATTGCATAATTGGTTGCATTTTTCACAAGTCTTTGCTAAAATCTGCTAAAAGTAAGCATTGTCAAGGTGAATGTTAACAAATGTTTATCTGGGAAAAGGAATTATTTTTGTCTGTTCATTTAAACAAATGATACATTATATCAATGAAGGATGTTTCAACCCAAGACAGTAATCAGACATATAGGAGTGGAGAGACAACGTGTCCAATCATTTGACCTGGTGTTTTTGTTTCTTTTTCTTTCATTGTAGCATCGATTGCATCAACCTGCAATGATCCAGGGATGCCTCAAAATGGTACCCGCTATGGTGATAGCAGAGAGCCTGGAGATACGATTACATTCCAGTGTGACCCTGGGTACCAGCTCCAAGGACAGGCTAAAATCACTTGCGTGCAATTGAATAACCGATTTTTTTGGCAACCAGACCCGCCTACATGCATAGGTATTATGTAACAGAAAATATAAATTTTATATTTGGAAATGAATGCATGCTATCACTAAAAATGCTTTGTAGATGTATTATTTCTTCAGAAATATTTCTCAAGAGTTTCCTACACGCACTCCCAGTCTCTGAGACTATATTTGAAATTTTATTATAATATTTTGACATTTATTTTATTAGTGAAATGTAAAAAGTAGTTTACTTAATGTTACAGTAATTGACCTTTAACATTTCCTATCCTCAACAAATCTTATAAGAATATGGGCCAATCAAATTACTACAATGTAAAATTCTGTATAGTGGAAACTCCTAAACTTATCATTTCTATTCTCATTTTTAATATAGAAATATGCCCTTAAGCAAAACCTACTCACTAACAAATACTTTCTTTTCATTTTGTTTTGTTTTGCTTTGTTTTGTTTTTTGGCATGGGCAGGCACTGTGAAGTGAACCCGCTTTATTTTAGATGTCTTTTCTATAATACCAGTAGCATCTTAAAATGAATCCTGAAAATAAGAAATTATATTGTTAATGTCAAAATGAAGATTAAAAAGAGAAACATTTCTGAAATTCATTAGAAGTTTCTAGTTTGACCTTATTAAAAGACCATTGTATTAAAAGGTTATGGTATTAAAAACAATAACAATCATTTTTTCAGACTCTGGGTTGAATAACGATCCAAGATTTCTATCACAAATATGGTTTTAAGGCAACAAATACTTCTTATAAAAAATAGCAATTACATGCAAGTTGTCTCTTCATTCGATTAAATATTTCACCATAAAATACTTATTTGGAATATTTCATCTTAATTTAAAAGAGAATCATTAATAAAATTTATTATCTAATGAACTGTTGCATTTTAATTTGTACTTACTAACAATCTGAAAAAAAGTGTAAAATTTAATTATTCTGTGAAGAGAGGAAGTGAAAAGGAAATAATATGCATGTTGTTAATGGGTCATTTTGGATAAGGTGACCTTGAGGGGATTTTGCAATTTAAAATGACTTTTATTGTGATATACACAGCAGTTTGGAAATTCTCAGTGGTCCCATAGAACTATGATACGCAGCTTTCAACTTCTTCCAAGATATTTATAGTATTCTGAAGATAGATGAGATTTGATAGCTCTGCTTATTAGCATTCTCAGCCTTGTCAGAGAGCTATCCATGTTTATTTAATGTTTTGTGCTGCATTTACATTTTATAACTTTTATGAGCGTAGTCGTGCATTTTATTTCAAGCTGAGTCATCAAGAGACTTGCAAGATTTTCGCACCCTTCTTTTTTGAAATGGAGTAATTACCTATAAATGCAACAATCATTTTAAACTATTGGCCTATTTTAAAGTAGGAAAGGCCCCCGTCCCTATGCCACCCCCACCTTCATACCCCTGCCATTTACCTTTTATTCAAGGTCATGGAGAAATATATTAAAAACTCATATAACTTCAAGTTAATCTCTTAGACATTGTTTCTCACTTTGCATTAATTTAAACAATTGTAAAATCTGACCATTTTCCCAACCAATCTATAGTCTTTTGTTAGTTAATTTATTAGTTATCTAATTTTGACCAGCAACTAAATAATCAGATCTGTAGAAAAGAAAATAAATAGCACTTCAGCTGTCTTGAGCATCAGCTGCAAGGACAAACTAAAATCCCTGTGTGCGATTGAATAACCACTTCTTTAGCAACCAGACCCACCTATATCCATAGGTTTTATATTACAGAAAAAATGGACAATTTATATTGGGGACTAAATGAACATCATCTCTTCATTAAAATTGCAAATGTATTATTTTTCTTCAGATTTGAGGTTCATGCTCTCTGTAAGAAACTTCCCCGCATCCAAATATTTTGCAAGCTCTCTAATTAAAAATCTAGTGATGCTAACGGGAGACCCGGGTTCAATTCCCAGACGATGCACCTCAAAAAAAAAAAAAATCCTAATGATGCTAAAATGAAGAATACCAGACCAAAAGAGCGAACACACAAGGCAAGACAGTGCTACATAATTCCACTTTAATGCTTTTAAATAGTCTCATTTGAAAGGGCCTGTTGGGATCTGTTTGAATAAGGCAAGATTTCCCCTTTGTTTCTTTCAAATCAATATTTAAATATTGTCTCTGATCTCTTCCTGCTGGCAACACCCTGTAGCCAGTGCCCTGAATCTGTCATTTTTCATCTTTCAAAAGCTGCATGGAGTAGAATCTTCTCAGATCTTTAAGTGCCTTCTTCCTCTGTATTAGCACTACCTCCCCAACGTGTCTGTGCTCCTTATGCCTAACACAGCCAGCATCTACCATTAATTCTAGGAGAAGTACTGTCCTCTGAAAGTCTATAAAACAATTGTTTCCACATAGTTGAATAAAATGGCATTGGATAATAATGGGAATATGGTCTTAATAATTTTATGAAAATTGCATCATATTACTTTTACTGAGAGAATTATATGTATTTATTATATTTTTCCTGTAATGTTATTCTTAGTTTCTTTTGATCAAATTTTAAAATTATAATACAAACATAATATGCTGGATATTAGCTAAAATGTTCATATGAAAAATACCATTTTCAGGAAAATTAAATATATACTTAAAGACACATCCATCACAGAAAATTGTAAAGCATGTATTTTGACCATATTTACATATGCCTTCATTTCATTTACCAAAAAGTCATCTTTTATGGAAAAGAATCACTGATTAGGGCGTTTTCCTCTCTACTTATTCATTTTTTTAATAGCGTATATGATGAGTAATGTGGAAGAAAGATCATAGTAAAGGAAGAATAATATGCTTTAATGGGGGGGGATGAATATTACTTTTTGAAAATGACTTGGTGACTAATCATAGCATTTGAAATGAAGAGTCTTTAATAATAACATATTTAAACATATAACTAATGTGTGTGTACCTAACAATTTTCCAGTGCTTTAAACTTTCCATGAGATATAAATTGTAAGAAAACTCTTAATTGACAAATGAAACAGTCCAAAACATTTTGAGGTTCAAGAACAGAAACTGATTTACTTTTAACAGCATTGAGCTCACAGTTATCATCTTACTGATATTAGTGTAAATACATTCCATTCAAATTTGATGAATGAAAAAAATCTAAATTGTAATTGCCATGTAAAATTCTTGATTCTAATAATAATATATTAAGCACTGTGATCAAAATATATTTTTAGAGCTTAATATTTCAGCTTGGTCCTTTACTGAATATAACTTAAATGTCTCTTAAAGACACTGTGACTGTTCTCAAATATGAAGAAAATAATGCAAGCCCTACATACGATTGCGGATTGTGAAAAGATACATGATATAACATGTGTTCATTCATTCAGCAGACATTTCCTGAAGACTTATTATGCAAGGGGCTGTGGTAGGCTTTGGAGGTAAAAGAATGAATGAAAGTTAGATGATCATTACACTATGTGAAGTAGACTTTCCAGGAAAACTAGGCAATGATTTCATAAACCCAGAAAAACGACAAAAGAATTAACATGACCATAAAATGATGTTCATAGTGATGCTTTTTGTTCCCCTGTGATTTTGTGTGTATGCATGTATATGTGTGTTTTGCAGACTACAGGGGATTAAAAAGGAGTCTGATTATTTTAATTGGGTAAAGTTTAAAATTATAGGAAACAACTTATGTTTGTTAGAAATTTGAAAATCCTCCCTAAATAGGGGGTGATAAATTATATAAAATGCATTAGTAACTGCATGAAAAATGTTCAGACTTCCTGGGACTTAAAATTTCATCTAGATATTTACTGTTGAGTGGAAAATTACAAATGAATGAGCCTTTTTTTTTCCAGAAGAATTCTGTGATGTTTCATTTCACACTGACCAGCATTTTTCACCCTCCTAACATTTCCTCTTCCCTGACAGCTGCATGTGGAGGGAATCTGACCGGTCCAGAAGGTGTTATCTTATCGCCTAACTACCCACAACCATATCCTCCTGGAAAAGAATGTGACTGGAGAATAAAAGTAAATCCAGACTTCGTCATTGCCCTGATATTCAAAAGGTACCATATCTTGTAGAATACCTTTTTACTAGGATTTTAAAAATCATTTCATTTCTCACTTCATATAGTCTTCAATTTTATTTCTAAGTCCTAGATTTTGTGATTAGCAGATACATCAGGCTGCAAAATGACATAAATGGAGATACGTTATTATGTCTTGGGACATTCTACTTGTGCTGGGTACACATGATGTGCAAAGAATTACTTTTAAATAGTATTTATCTTGCACATGGTGTGTTCCATATGAGAAGGCTTGATTTACATAATATTGAAGAAAAGTAATAAAATAAGTGGTATAGATACACTTAGTATAATTTTGCATTAATGTCTCATATTACTGTACATATGTGATAACTAATTCATCTCCATAGCATATACTGGGGGATATTCCCAATATTAGTGCTGTTTTATTATTGGGGTAGAAATGACTTGATAGAACTTTGAAAATGAAAACTCCCCCAAATTCCATTGATTTTAAAGTTTGAATTACTAGATATCAGTCTTTAAAAATATGCTAACAACCTCCTGCTATTGTAGATGAAAAATGTTCAATATTTTGGTTATTTTATTTTTTAAAATTCTATAAATGTATCATACTTACCATCTATATTAACTATCATATTACAATATATAATTACATTTTGTCAAATCCTGAGATCATTCCCAAATTTCTATTTTGAGTTTGGAGTGAAATGGATGTGCTGTATTAAAAGATGAGTCCTAGAGACTGTTCTACTAATATCTTACCTATAAGGGCAAAGTGTTCTCTTTGTTTACCAGCCATTTGAACGAGTTTCCTTTTATTAAGAAGTTTGTATCCACGTCCAAGTCCTAGATACGGCTGTTCACTTTCTCTTTCTTCTCCTGATGTGCTTTTAAACCTCTAAGACCTTCAATTTCTGTGATTGTGTTTTCATCTTTCCTGGAACTTTTTTTAAAAATTTAACTTTTTTTTTTTATTATGAAGTATATATATACAAAAAAGCAATAAATTTCCAAGTACATTTTCACAAGTAGTTATATAGAACAGATTTTAAAGATTGGTGTGGGTTACACATCCACAATTTTTCATTCTTTTTTCTAGCTGCTCCAAGATACTGGGGAACAAAAGAGATACCAATACAATAACTCAGCAGTCATAATCATTCATTAGATTCTATTTTCTTTGTTATATTCCTCCTTCTGTTTTCTTTTTCTTTTTTGTGATAAGTAACATATATACAAAAAAGCAATAAATTTCAAAGCGCAGTATAATAATTAGTTATAGAACAGATTTCAGAGTTTGGATTGGGTTATAATTCCGTGATTTTAGGTTTTTATTTCTAGTTGCTCTAAGGTACTGGAGACTAAAAGAAATATCAGTAAAATGATTCAGCAATCATACTCATCTGTTAAGCCTATCCTTATCTATATAACTCCATCATCACGTTTGATCTTTCTTCCACTCTTTAGGGGTATTTGGGCTATGCCCATTCTAACTTTTTCATGTTGGAAGGTCCCGTCAATAATACAGGGTAAGGGGATGGAACTAGCTGATGTTCTGGAGAGGCTGGTCCCTCTGCATTTCAGGACTTATCTGGTCCAGGGAACCATCTATAGATTGTCGGTTTCTGGAAAGTTATCCTAGTACATGGAACCTTTGTAGAATCGTGTATATTGCCCTTGGTGTACTTTAGGATTGGCAGGAATGTTTTGGTTGGGGTCTGGCAAGTTATAATAGGCAGCAACACCTAACTCAAGTTTAGGTAAGAGTGGCCTCCAGAGTAGCCTCTCAACTCTATTTGAACTCTCTCAGCCACTGATATCTTATTTGTTATACTTCCTTTCCATCTTTTGGTATGACTTTCAATTTTAAGTAATTTGATAAGCCATCAATTCCTGATGTACTAATGCTAAATGCTGAATATTTTTTAACTTACCCAGCTACTACACAAAACCAGTGAACATTTGATGGCTATATGCTTGGATAATTTTTTTGTTTTTTTTTTTATTCCTTTGTTTTGGTTGGTGCTAAATTCTAGTAGTGCTTTAATTAAACCCAGGAGACAATTGTTGAAAAGCATTAAAAATAGATTAAAAAAATAAAGGTTAGTGAACACATATCCCTACAGGTAAGAGCTTCCTACCCACCATTGTCAAAGCAACTAATTATGAAGGTTCCTAAAGTACAACTCATTTGAAATATATAAGGCAATTTTATAAAAAATGTTTATTCATTGCATTTTACACAGCTTTGGGGATGAAGATTGATCTACAAAGCCTCAATTGTCCTTCATAGACTGTATAAAGCATTAGCCGAGACAATGTGCCAGAAAAATCACCTATCTGTTACTTCCATTGTGATCTGGGTAATCTGAGTGGGCTCAGGTGAAAGCTATCCTAGGACCTTAATAAATATGGCCTACTTAATAGGGAGGAGTGTAGCCAGAAGTCCTCTGTGATTGGAAAACTGTCTAAATGCAGTGGCCAGCATTAATAAGTCAAACTGGACTGCCCAAGCTACACTGTTTAAAGTACTTGACAAATTCACATGTGCCTTTTGGGGCAGGATATGGGGTCTGGTATTACTAACAATAAGGACAAATAGTTATATGATGCCTTAATTTGTCAGGGTTTCTATGAAAAAGAATGCCATATCTTTGGCTCACAGTTTTGGAGGCTACCACTCCAAACTCACGGTATCATCAGGCCATGCTTTCTAGAGTTTCTAGCATTTTGGTGCTGGCTCGCTGCAATCCTTGGGGGTCTTTGGCTTTTAGATACCTCTCAGCCTTTGTCACATGGAAATCTCTCTCTTCTTCTCTGACTTCTACTTCCATGTCCAATTTCCTTTGCTTATAAGGACTTCATCCATATTGGATTAGGGCTGTCCTCATTTAATTGGTTACATCCTAACTAATAACATCTTCAGAGAACCTATTTATAAATAGGTTCACACCCACAAGACTTGGGGTTAAGACTTGAACATATCCTTATGGGGGTGAGGTCTTGATTAAATCTTCAACATATGACCTAGGACACATTCTGTTCTTTGGTATCTTTGGAAAGGATGTTTCACCACATGCCCCTCTAGACTGTGGGATGATGCTGATGTTCTAATTACATTTGGTTTAAATTTGGTCAGACTTTGGTTTATTATTGTGGCTTTTTTGATATGTGCGCCTGGTTTAGATAGAAATAAGACAAGATTTGACAAATGGAATTATACGCACTGTAAATTTTACTCCAGATTTCTATACATGGATTATGTTGCATGAAAAAAAGAAAATATATATATATGCTTTTCTATGCCAAATTATATTTCCAGTGTTCAATAAATAATCAAGAATAATTAGCTAAGCTAAGTCTTAGCGATACAGCATGATCACCTCAAATAGCATCTTTATAAGGTGTTCTAAATAAAATTATTTCATTCAAATTCTACTTGGTTGATACAATTCCTTTTGGCCCTTTATACTGGGTAGCTCTGTTCTGTTACTTTTTTCACTTCTAACTTGAGTGAACTTCTCAAGTAAATAGGTTAAGCAACCTTACACAACTTTTTTTAATGATCGGTATGCTATCATCAGTGGGAGTGAAATGCAACAGCATAATTAAGAGTTGGGTTGATATTTATGTTGACTCCAAGGAAGTTCTTTTTTGATTCCTTGAATCTCCACGTCAATCTAAACTACTTGAACAATAGCACATTCGACAGTTATAAAATCCCCTGACTCTGTCCATCTCCTTTACTTAGATATGCTACCAGCTGAAGGGGAAGAGAGAGGAAGCTACAGGAATGGACAGGAATGGAGAGACACAAAATAGCCTGACTGAGTGATCAGAGAAAAAGTGTAGGGCCTGCCATAATGCATTATTTTAATACCTCTTTCCAACTTCTTAGTTGTAGTCTGAACACCTCAAGGTCTTAGATATCTAAATCAAGGTCTGTCTTCATTTGAGAGGATGTACATTTTTTAACTTACAGAATCTATTAGATTTATGTCACAAATGGTATGGACATTTAAAGGGGTATAATTCTTGAGAGATTTGGGATTTTATTGTTAGACACTTTGGCAATTGACAGTATATTAAAATTGATGAGAGGGAGAGTGACAAAGTGAGAAAGGGAAGGAGAGAGAGAGAAGTAAATTAAAATAAACATTAGTGAAGTAGTCTACCTCTGCCTCCTTGACAGTAGGAGCCTGTTATTACTGGCAGATTTGTCTACACAAGTAGAGACAGTTATATTTTTTAAAGTTAAAAACAAATGAACAAATAAAAGGGAGATTAAAAATTAAAAATAATAATACTGAATATACCTATTTTGTAACCTAAAAATATTCATATAAAAACAAATATTAGTGGGAGTTATCCTTTTTGAATCTAATTCCTTCAAACTGCATTTCATTGGCAATTATATGGGTACTGAGAAGAGATGCTACATTTATGTTGCTATGATTCATTTCCCTATGGCTATCTTCAACTTTTGTTATATCAAATGCATTATGTAAATGCTATTGATGTTTATTGCATTTGTCGATTTTTTTACCCTTTTTGAATTGTTGTTATATTTAACTTTTTGACTTTCCTAATTCTATAGTTATTACACAAAGGCAAATATAATCACTTTGTGCTCTCAAAGACTGTTTTCTGGAAGATAAAAGAGATATATACTAAATACATTATATTTTCTCTGTTTAGTTTCAATATGGAGCCCAGTTATGATTTTTTACACATCTATGAAGGGGAGGATTCAAATAGTCCTCTAATTGGGAGTTTTCAGGGCTCACAAGCCCCAGAAAGGATAGAGAGCAGTGGAAATAGTCTTTTTCTGGCATTTCGAAGTGATGCATCTGTGGGTTTCTCAGGATTCGACATTGAATTTAAAGGTATTGTGATCAGCTTAATCTGTGTGCAAATTAATTTGTATCAAGAATGTTTTCATTGTAAAAGTTTCTTTAGAAAGTCTTTTGTATCTGTTCATTTTGTAAAATGCTGAATAATTCTCATATGTCTAGGGAAAGGAATCCTCTCTCCAGTGGAGAAGAAATGTTAAAGCTGAAAGAAGAAAAGTAGGGGTCATTTTCCCAAATGTATGGTCTTTAAAAATAAATTATGGTTTGGGGGATGAAAAATTTAATAACTTGAAAAAATTGTTTAAAAATGTGTTTTTACTTTCTTCTAATTTTTCTCTTTTAGATGATTAAATTTAAATAAATTAAATTTGTTCATTTTATCTCAGTTTTTCAAAATAGGTAAAATATCTGTTACCTCTTTCTCTATTTCTTTCAACCCATGTCTGTTGATTTTATGGGTGTTAAATCATTGCTCTCTTCTTTAGTCACCAGATAGGTAGATTTCCATTTTTGTTTGTGATACACCATCCCCTATTATAACCAAACAGGAAAAGAAAACCCCCAAATAATAAAACATCCTAAACTAAATATTTTCCTATTGGGTCTATTAAAATGGAATTTATTCCTTAAAACTTCCTCATGTGAGCAAATTACAAATTTATATTATAAGAATTTGAGAAAATGATTTAACAAAAATGAATTTACAGTAGTAAACTTTATAATTTATTTGTTATATATCATTTAAAAATGTGAGTTCAATTAGTAGAAAGAATTGTAAGAGAAAATATGAGGTACATTTTATCTTTGTTAACTTTACAATGTATTTCCCTATATGGGTCTAAGAAAATTAATCAGTTTCCCCCAAAACTTCAAAATCCACAAACTTACAGCTCTTTATTAAAATGTACTATAAAAATTATATTTCAGCATATCAGAAGAGTTTACTGTCCTTTTTGGATAGGATCTGTCATGTTGATGAGCAATTAAAAACATTACGTTGAAGCACTTGCCATATTATCAGATAGTTTCTGTATTAAGAGCTTATCTGAAGTGCGCTCGACCATGAGAGTTTTCTGTTCCGTAATGAGCCCATGGAGGGCACATCTTCTGCTAAATATAAGAATGCATGCTAAGTATTTCTTATCCTTACCTCCAGTATACTTCTAGATATAAAAAGGTACTTAAAATTGCTTTTGGGTAAATGAATCAAAGGATGTGTGAATAATTGAAGCATAAATTCTGTCCTAGATATGTGTAGGAAGTGCTCCCAATTTTGATTTTGGGTTCTTTTGTAACCAGCGTGAGTATCTATATGGGGGCTCTAGCTCTTAATGTTTTAAGATTCTTCAGTGGAGTCTATATAAAAATAAATATCAGAGGAAAGCAAAGAAAGACAATAATAATGATGATATTGCATCAAGCAAAGAGCAGGCTCGTGTTATGGTCAGTGAAGCAGGTAGCAGAACCAATTCTCAGGGGTGATAGAAATAGAAGGAACAACAGGGCAGACTTGCTGTGTAATATTGAAAGATTTCTGGCAGATTCAATCTACTCAGCCTCCTCTGAAGAAAAACTTGGATGCATTCTTAACCAGAACAGATCTGAACAACAGAAAAACACACCATATTGTAAAGTCAACTAATTAGAAAATATGACCAATTTTAAGCAAATAAAGCACCAGTGGTTTATCACCAAATGTCTTGAATTGAAAACTCAGAAAATGGAGCCAAAAGATTGGATGCAGTTCATTTGAATAAAAAAACTGTCATCAGAAATCTATATTCGTGAAATGAAATAGAGAATGGTATCATTGGCATTCATCAAAACAATAAACTAAAATAAATAATTAAGTATAGCAAAAATGATCAAAAGCCCTGCAAAAGCAACAGACATATATGGATAGACATATACTGAAAATTGTTCATTTTACAGGAGAAAAAAAATATGACCTAGATAAGCACCTTGTATTTAATAAATGCTCAGTATATTAGAATGATTAATAAACACAGCAAAAGGGAACAACTTTTATAGTACACGCGGTTTTATTTATTAGTTCCTTTAGCTTAAATGTTCTAGTTGTAAATAGGCTTAAGGCACTACAAAAAATTATCAAAATGTCATCTACCTTTGGAAATGTCCAAATAAGTTTTTAATAATTAGTGAACATCAATCCAGACATGCCGCAAGATGCTTGCTGAGAGACTTTAATAATAGCAGAAATAGAGACCCTTCAGAAAAGTTTCCACTAGAGTGCTTGACCTTATCAATTAGTAAATATATTTCTTCTACTAAGTTAAACATTCATCCCTGCTAGGACCTACCACTCAAAGAGAGTGGTAAAATCATCCGAGCATCTTTCTATGTTTATGCTATGAGTCTACCTTCCGTTATCCTTATAAGAAAGAGCTCTTAATTTTCGTGAATTAAACCAGTCCCCTTTTCAGAAGGCTAATTCTCCAATCTCCTCTTGAAGTCATGACACAATTATATGTTTCTATGATTTCATGTACGAAAGATGAAAGAATAAGTTTAAATTTTGTGGTTCAGTATTAAAATCCATTACCAAAAAAAGAAGTATGAGTATATAAAAATATAATGCTCTATTTTTTTTATCCAGATGAAGGTAAGCCAATACCAATTCTGTAATAAATATATTAAAAAGGAAGAATATAATTTTTAGGAGAAATAACATTTGAATAAAGGAGTTTTTCCTATTATTCCTATATTTGACTAATAGGTTAATTGTGTCATTTATCAGTTGATAAATATCTCTGGGCATTTTTTTTTGTATGCCAGAAACTGTTTTAGGAACTTGAATAAATAAGGAAACAAGCAATCAAACAAACAAAAAATTAAGATTTTTGCTCTCATTTCTTCTATAAGAAACCAAGGAAGCCTGTTTTGATCCTGGAAATATAATGAATGGGACAAGAATTGGAACAGACTTCAAACTTGGCTCAACGATTACTTACCAGTGTGATTCTGGATATAAGATTCTTGACCCCATCCATCACATGTGTGATCGGTGCAGATGGGAAACCAGCCTGGAACAGGATCTTACCCTCCTGTAATGGTATGTGCTGACTCATTTTTTCCACCTCTCCCACATACACACGAATTAATAACTCTCTTTTTGAATGCAAGATCTCATTTTAAAAAGGCTTCACATGTTATACCATACTCCCCTTCAGTTGTTAGCCTCTCTATAAAACTAGTGCATAATAAATATTTGACATTCTTGAATCATTTAAGTTAGCAAATTATTAGTCATTCCCACGGTTTCTAGAAGAGGACAATAATTTTCTTTCACTTACGTAGTTTGGTATTTTAACTCTTTTTGTGTGTGTATTCCAGACTTATCTTCTACATAAAAGCACTAACTAATATTCTTTAAGCTATATACAAGGATGTGATATTTCCCCACCAAACATCAATAGTTTGCAATTTTTTACATAGAGATTAAATGAATAAATTTAAAATCCTCTTTTAAAATGTATGATTAACTTCAAGAATAGATGAAAGTAATCTCTAGTGATTGTAGTTAGAATAGTAGCTTTTTGCAGATGGTTCACTGACAGGGAGGGAATAGGAGAGGCTTTGGTTGATGGCCATGCTCTGTGGTTTTGAGGGCTCCATGGGCAAAATTCATCAAGCTGTGAATGTGACTTGTGCTCCTAATTGTGAATAGCATGGTATACTTAAAAAAACAAAGGTAAAGAAAAAGGAGAAGGCAAGACCCCATGATTTGTCAAATAAAAATTGATTTCCAAGTTATTTCAGGACCAACCCAAAGACTAGTTCAATTAGATAAAAAAAATATTAAATTAATGCTTCCACCCCCCCTCACCACAGGAGAGACTAACGATGGCACTTAAAAAAAATAGCACATGAAAAAAAAAACAGAGGGCGACCACGATGGCTCAGCAGGCAGAGTTCTTGCCTGCCATGCCAGAAAGGTTCAATTCCTGGCCTGCCCATGCAAAACAAAACAAAACAAAACAGAAAATAAACACATAATCCAAACCTAATGCCCTATATGTTCTGTTACTTCTATGTTCCTGCATTTATCATTTGTGAGCCTGCGAACATTTAAGTTAAGGAACCAGGTCTTACTAGCATGATTACTGGCCTAAAGTAGGAACTTAATAATTTCTAGGTAAATAAACAATGAATGACTAAAACAATTATGATGAATATCTACATCCTGTTGTACCTTCCTGTTCTTACATATTTTTATTCTTTAATAATGGATGTAGGAATAATTATTGAGGTCTTCGATTTTCAAATATACAAGATCAAGAATACAGAAAGAATGAAGTCAAAGGATTACAGTCCATAAAACCACTCTCACATCTGACACCAATCTGGTTTGGGGATCTCCCAAAACCAACATCAGTTTTGATAATTTGCTAGGACTCACAGAACACACGATGCAGCTGTACTCTCAGTGATGATTTACTGGAAAGAATGAATATAGATTAAAAGCAGCCAAGGGAAGAGATTAATTGCAGAGTCCAGGAAAGTCCCAAACACAGAATTTCAGCTCTCCTTCTCAATAGTCTTGGACAGTATTGTTTTTCCAGCATCTTTGCATGAAAATACACACAGAATGTTGCAACCAGGGATGCTCATCCAGGTCTTGGTGCCCGAGTTTTTACTGGGCTTTCTGATGTAGGTTAATAACGGCCCATGTGACAGATTTCAGTCTTCGGCCCTCCAGGAAACTGAGCTAAAACCACCTGACCCAAAGCCCCACTGTTTTGATTTGCTAATGCTGCTAGAATGCAATGTACAAGAAATGGGTTGGCTTTTACATAGAGGATTTATTAAGGTATGAGCTCACAGTTCTAAGGCCCTGAAAGTGTCCAAATTAAGGCATCCAGAGAACAATAACTTGACTCTGAAGAAAGAAGTAGGTGTCCAGGATTTCTCTGTAACAGGGGAAGGCACATGGTGACATACGCTGTCACTCTCTCCTGACTTCTGATATCAAATGGCTCTCTCGGCTCCTGTTTCCAGAGGCTTTCTCTCTAAACATTTGTGGGTCCTCTCTTAGCTTTTCTGAGACAAACTCTGAGCTTGATTTCCTTAGCTTAGCATCTCCAAATGTCTGTGTCTTGGTTTCATCTCTCTGCTCTTGGTGTTGGCTCTGAGCTCTCTCTCTCTCTCTTTCTCTCTCTGTGAGCTCTTTTAAGGACTCCAGTAAACTAATTAAGACCCACCTTGATTGGGTGGAGTCACATGTTCTTAGAAATAATCTTATCAAAAGATTCCACTCATGATTAGGTGGGTCACATCTCCATGGAAACCATCTAATCAAAAGGTCTCACCCACAACCCATGTTAAGTCTACACCTCCAAGATTGGATTAAAAGAGCATGGCTTTTCTGGGGTACATAATAGTTTTAAAACAATATACCCACCCTAAATCATGCTATTACTACCCAGTTCCCCCAGAACCTCAGACAGAAAAGACAGAAATGCATACATTCCAAGGGTTTAGAGATAACCTCCAAGAAGCAAAGGGCAAAGGCCAGATCTCACTTTCTGCAGTGTTAAATTTTCACTACACAAAGGAGGAAGTAAATGTTTTGTGGCTTCCACATGTATAGTGTACACTGTCCAAATGATATTTTTGCATTATGTTAATGCCTCAATTTACCAATATGTTGTGATTCAGTTTCATCACAATCCTCTTCTGTGGGGTATTAATTTACCTTCCAAATATATTGATTTTATTAATTTCATAAACATATTCAAAGTATAGGTTAGGTCCTGTGAGTTTTCTTGCTGCAAATATACGTATACGTCTCTTTCAGATCTCATGGCATATTGCAAAGCGTAGACATAGGGAGGTAACTGTTTGCAGCATTTAAGTCCATGCGAAAGATCACAAAGAGATAAACTAGTTCCAGCTGCATTATTAAACAGATATGCAAGCTAAAAAAAATGGTTCAAAACCTGTTAAATTCCATTTCTTTTATATAAGAGTAACGATAATATCTATGTAATATCCTCTGATTACTGCAAAGATGACAGGAAAATTTAAATATAAATAATAGACTTTAAAAACATTATTTTTTAAAAAGTTAACATGTGCAGAATCTTATATTAATTATATTGAAATATATAAATGCCTTTTATGTAGATTTCAGTAGACCAATAGAGTTGGAAGAGTATAAGAAATCTCATTCATTTCAAACTGTAGAACAATATGTTCAAAACTCCATTTTCAATATTTATTATTGTTATAGTTTAAATTTGAGGTCACCCATACACACAGAGAGAGTAATATACTAGTAATATACAAATATAATTATTAATTATATAAAGGTATTTTGTGACTAGCTCTAGACAGTGAATTATTATTATAATTTAAATGATTCTAAAGACCAATTAATTATCTCTTGATCTATTTAATAAAAAAATGCTAAACAACCCTATGTAAAAGTTATTTTGTAAGTTACTTTGAGAGATTTTTTGGAAATTGAGAACTATAGAATCTTTCTTTTGTAAGTTTCCTAAAAAGTAAAACAAAAATCCTACAGATCTGCCATGAAAAAATTTGGGATCCATCCTGTGACTAGATGTCAAAGAGTACTTTGAAAACTATTGCCTTTTTATTTCTTTGCTTTGTATATATGTTATACTGTTCAGTAAAAAAAAGTTAAAAATCTGAAACAAGCAAAAAATCTTATGGATCTGAAAATAAGTAGAAATTGTCTCACCTTGCTTGTATGTGATGGAGGAAGTAAAACAGAATGGACTTGGAGGAAGAGAGGGTGTTTGGTGTTACTCTTAAAAGTTAGGACTTGGGTCTGTCTCTACAAGGTCAACAAGGTTTAAAATCCAAAACTGGGGGCCCTCTGAGGCCCTCCACCCATCACAGCAAGAGTCCAATTAGGCGCTCTGCATCTGCCCATTCCCTTTCCTGTCCTGAGCCAGGAGCAGCCTCATCTGCATGAGAGTAGAAAGCTGGCCTGCACCTCCACACCCTCCTCTCCCATAGCTGGCCACCTTTTGGCCACCCCTTGACCGCTGAATATGGGAAAATGCCTAGTAAGGTTTAACAAGAGTGGTCAAGTGGCAAAAGCCCCACGTTCCCAGGTTCCTGACTATGGTCCTGACATTTATCATAGCTTTCAAGTGAACAACTGACTTTCCTAGGTCCTAAGAATCCTCGCTTTCCTAAAGGAACGTAACCTGTCAAGGGGCAGGGGCTAGGGAAGATGCCCAGATTTATTAATTTTAGGATGTGCCTTTCAGAGGCAGCCTAATCCTAACTTCAGTGCCTAATATCTGCAACTTCAGACCAGTAACACTGGTCCCCAGTGGGATAGGAATACCCACCTCATAAGTGTCACAGGAATTAAATGAGATATGCAAAAGACTCTTAAGTGCCTGCAACAGAGTAAATACTCTATAAATAGAGAATCATAATCCTCCATACAAATAGCATAAACGATCATTTAATATTGCAATGGCAAAGGACAATCATCTCAAACTCTTTTGATCTTGTGTCTGAACAACACATAATTATTACACAGGCAATCCCAATAGATGCAAAGCATTTAAAGATACTGCACTTCTCTGAAGATGTATACTAACCACATAAGTAATACATGAACATAAACATTTAAAGAGATATAATTTTGGATAAAATTTCTAGTATTTTTCTTCTACCTCATAAAATGGTCTCTGTACCTGCTGTTATGTTTGTATCTCACTTTGGACATCCTTATACAGATTATACAAGGGAAACAATACGAGGAAGATAAAAGCCGGCAGCTTATATTGAGGAAAGATCACAAAGTTTAGACTTTAGTTCCCTTATGAATGCATTATTAATTTATTGCTGTAGAAAAGACAATGCTTTATCCATAGAATAAACAGGAAAAAGAAAGCCACTTTGAATATTGGTTCACAGCAGAATAAGTAATAACTATTCAATCACATTTTAAATTATAAATAATTTATTTTCCATGTCTGAAGATCTATGAAGTCAAGTACAATTTTGTTTCCCGGACATCTAAGTGGATTAAACATAAAACACTAACTTTTTCCTATGCTATCTTATTTACATTTAAATAAAACTTGATATTCCAAATAAAACAGAGATGACTTTCCCCATAGTGTATTTGGGATTTTTCATGGAGAACAGTACATTTTGTGCATGAAATCAATGCCTGTGGCTCACTTAGATCAATTTTACTTGGGAAGATTTTGCTATATTTTAACATTTTTTATCTTGCATATATTATGGAATAAAGTCAGTGCATTTTGGACTAGTTTGTTTGAAATGCACATTATAATTTCTTTCTTAGTGATTCATTTATTTCCTACAGTTTTTGAGCAGTGAGGTTTGCTTATAGAAGTAGAACTAAAATTGAAACACTCAAGAACCATTTTTATGGATCAAAGTGGATGTTGTTTGATAATGTTGGTTTTGGTTTACATATGATTTTATTGCATTTGTTTGCCTTTACATATTAGACATATATTCCAATTAATCAAATGGATGAACAGTTTTCTAGTTACCCTCTGAAATGAGTATTTTTATATGTCTTTTTTTGTTTAGAAAATTATCTGTTTAATGCTGCAATTGCCAAATAGAATGCACATATTTATTTTTCGTATATTTCCACATTAATATAAAAGAATTTCTAACACGAGGATAGTATTTGTTTGTTAGATTAGCACAAGCAAAATCATTATTAAGAATTAAATTATAGTTTTCATCATGTTTTTCTCAAGTTCACAAATGTATATTCATGGCTGGAATATACTATGTAGCTTTGATGTTTATCTTTTAAATCTGAGGAAACTTGTATAGTCTTGAGCATAATTTATCAAAATAGTAAAGGACCTAAAGTGCCAGGCTAGTTTTCTTCCATTTCATTTTTTTTTTTAGTTTTTAAAGTGTCCTATATTACTGTAAAGTAATTCTCTTTCATTCTGTCATTGGACAAAATAAATCTTTGTAGTTTTACTTGATAAAATATTTTAGCAGATGCCTTTCGTAAAAATGAAATTCTATGTCCATCAACAGACGAGCGGCTAAACAAACTGTGGTATATACATACGATGGAATATTATGCAGCTCTAAGACAGAATAAACTTATGAAGCATGTAATAACATGGATGGACCTAGAGAACATTATGCTGAGTGAGACTAGCCAAAAACTAAAGGACAAATACTGTATGGTCCCACTGATATGAACCAACATTAGTGAATAAACTTGGAATATGTCATTGGTAACAGAGACCATCAGGAGATAGAAATAGGGTAAGATAGTGAGTAGTTGGAGCTGAAGGGATACAGACTGTGCAACAGGACTGGATACAAAAACTCAGAAATGGACAGCACAATACTACCTAATTGTAATGTAATTATGTTAAAACATTGAAGGAAGCTGCTTGTGAGGTATAGTGTTTTTTTTTTTTCTCTCTATTATCGTTTTATTTCTTTTTCTGTTGTCTTTTTACTTCTTTTTCTAAATCGATGCAAATGTACTAAGAAATGATGAATATGCAACTATGTGATGATGTTAAGAATTACTGATTGTATATGTAGAATGAAATGATTTCTAAATGTTTTGTTAGTTAATCTTTTTTAATTAATAAAATAATAAGATTCTATTTTCTGATAATTTGGGCATCAAAATGTTGGCCCAAATGATTATTTATTTCCACTTTTTATTGATGCTTATCATTTTAATTTTTAAATATATGGCTTTTTAGAGATAAAAGGGTACTTCCACAATGATCTGTTTGATTTTTATATGACTGGGCTAAAAGAATATAAACCCCAGTCTCCATTTTTAATTAATTTTGAAACTTTGAACTTTATGATTTTTAAAAAGAAATAGTTCTGCAATAATTTGACTGAGTTTATGTGTTTGAGGTGAAAAAGAAAATTGTCATGTGTCTAAACTTATGGAGTTGAGCTGCCAAGCGTTTAGTTGGAGACCTTAGTTTTGAAGTTTAGCTATAGAAATTTTATCCATGTAAAAGTGAAAATATTTCTTCTATTACAATTTTTGTAAAAGTATGTAAGTGTTTGACAATGACAAAATTTTTCTGGATCAAGACATTAGCATGAAGACCTCAATTTATTTGAGTGGAATTCCCTCTAGTTACTCTTAAATAAATCAAAGCTTTCAGATGTCTGAGCTGTTTTCCTAAGCTTTTTAGAAAATGGCAGGTTTTCCAAGCCACTCTAATGTATGGATTTAGAAAATCTCTCAAAAAATCATTAATTCTCTTTGTCGACTCAATAATGAATTGCCTTGATATTAGTGTCAATATATTCTAAAGCGTTTAATTGTGAGAATGCTTTGTCTATCAGTTAAGATCTAACAGTGTGCCAATTACCACTCAAAAGATTAGGATTTTGTTTCTAATTTCAATCTTATTTTTAGTACTTGAAAATTGTCATATCATGAAAGAAAAACTGTAGAAATAGAAACTTTCTCAAATGTTAAAAAAATTCTTATTCATATCGTTAAGATACATTCAAGATAAGGCAAACTGTCAAGATACCAAAGTGGCATGGTGCAAAGTATAATAGAATAGCAGTTAAGGCTGCTTTTGTTCTAGTGACAGGCCTACAAATAAATAGATGAACAAACTTGGACACTTCTTATATAAAGTATGAAAAATCAAAATATTGACAATTTAATTCAAAAATGGATTATCAAATGACTTGGATTTAATTGAAATTCAAAAATTTTTGAATTTTTAGATGCGTTAAAATGTATTTTGAGGGTGCATGGGTGGTTCAGTAGTAGAATGCTCACCTTTCTACCTGCTTGATTCCTGGACCATGCACCCCCTCAAAAAAATGTATTTTGAAAGTCTGTGCTACACTGTTTTCTTATTTTCTCAGCAAGGTCAATGCCAAAGTAACCATGGAAAAATGAAAACACACAAACATAAATACTCATGCTCATATACACACATGCACTGCAATTATTAAATTGTCTCCACCAATTTGTGGAGAAATCTCTTTGAAAGAGATTCTTTGTTAGTAGGTAGTATATAGAGCTTGCTACTATTGCTATAGTTATCCTGCTTGCCGTATTTGGCATTTGAAGGGAAATGGAGAAAAGTGCTCCATTTAGGAATGGAGGCAGGGAGCAGAAAATAGGAGTATTGCCTATGTTTTCCTATTTGAAATATAAATGTCAATAAATTTCCAAATAATAATACTTGCACTGCACATAGTAGACACTTGGTAAATATAAAATTGAATAAATACATATCTGTGTGTATATATGCATATACATGCGCCCAAATTGTAGAGATATACATAGATATATAGGCATAGATATATAGATATAGATATATAGTTATAAACATAGACATAACAAACACACATATACTAAGCTCTTTGTATACCAGCCCATTATTTTATCTGTCCTAACCTTGTAGTTATTGACTACTTCAACTTAAAATAAACTTATAGAGGAGACACTAGAAGTATTAATAATTGCATCTATAAGATGAAAAGTTAGACAAAAGTAAACTAAACTAAAAACCAAAACAGTTATTTTTCTTTTAGTCCTATAGTACCATAACAATAGAGAAGTGAAATAATCTTTTATATTTAATATGTGAATGATATCAATCAGATAATTATGAGAATTTTTTTATCATTATTTTTAAATTTTATTTACTTTTTGCATGGGCAGGCATCAGGAATCACACCCGGGTCTCTAGCATGGCAGACGAGAACTCTGCCTGCTGATCCACCATGGCCCACCCAATCCTGAGAATTTTAAAGTAACTTAATCTATCTTTAACATGCCTGTTTTCATATTGGTATCATTATTCTTATAATGGTTTTCATTATTATTTTAGCAAATCTGAGAGAGGTCTTAAAAATATTATGTCTTCCAACCAAGTAGAATTACTCTTACTCTAACCTGCTAAATCCTTGTTTTCATTTCTTTATTATTTTTGATAGCAATGTACAGCCCATATATAACTTGAATAGTTTAAGCTTTTAAGTAAATATGGCATGCCACTCCTTTAATCACTACTTTTCAGTTTTAGCTGAGATAACCATTACATGCAGTATTATTAAAGGACAACATATAATATTTGGTTATTTTATTTTCAGCTCCCTGTGGAGGCCAGTATGCTGGATCAGAAGGGGTAGTTTTGTCACCAAACTACCCCCATAATTACACAGCTGGTCAAATATGCCTCTATTCAATAACTGTACCAAAGGAATTTGGTAAGGATTTCTTATTGTTTTTAATGTACTGTCATATTTCTTTCAGTTAAATTTTCTGTTATTTTATATACAAATATTCTAGCCCTTAATAGATTAAAATAATACAAAAGAGTTGTATCAAAGTAGCAGATTTTCTAAGCATCTCCTACATAATATCCTTTATAATTCTTGTACTAATATAATATAAAAGACTTAAAATTCCATCTATGTTTTTGATTTAGAATAATCAGAGAAAAGTAGTTTGACTACATTGTTATTTTTTTCGATATCATTAGTTCAATTGAGTGTTTTATGTATTAGGGAGATTTGCAAAGTAACCTGTGTAGTAGAAGAACATTTTATATCATTTTGTACATAACTGTCACATAAATTTAATGATCAGATTAAAATGGAAATCATTGGTAATTGAACCAACTTTTGAGTGTTTTAGAGACTTAAAAACAGCCTGAGTTCTGACTTCCGCATAGTTCTATTTTCACCTCGTGAAACCTAACTTCTGAGATTCTTCTCCCAAATTTCACTTCCAGTCTAAGCCGGTTTTCTAGAATGACTTCACTTTTAGAAGGAACTTCTCTGGTCCTGAGCCCTTGATTTAGCCTAATTTTATGTTCTTGTACCCCTACTTTCACTCTTGAGAAAGAAAATTGATTTTCTTGGACTCTTTTGTCTTGGATTCTTTTCCGGATTAAGCTGCATGCTTGCTTTTAAAATTTTATAGACTATATTCTTCTCATAGATGAAAATTAAAACCCTACATCACCAAAATTTTTCTTTACATTCAAAATAGTAGCTATCCACTCATAGAGATAAAGAAAAATTAAAATTGTAATGCTAGAATTTGAGGTAAAACATTTGTTTAATAAATACAGTTATAGGACAAGAGTGGTAATTGCTGGGTAAGAAACTGGCATATGGGAGAGAAGGGATTTCTATGAATTTCCATTTTTGTTCACAGGGCCCTTAAAACCTAAAAATAACCTAGGCTTAGTGATTACTTCAGACTCAGGCATTTTAAATCATGTGCCCTATTCATCCTTTTTGATAGCACTTGATTGGTCTCTTAAACCCTTCCATTTAGTTACTATCTGGGTATGTTTTCAAAAATGCTCACATTTTAGAGAAGAACTTTACTAGGCTCTCCATGCATTTTTAAGAAGACTGTGTATAATCTGAGAAGTATTCATGGAGAACTGGGCAGAAGGACTAGTTTCCTCCAAAACAAAAAATAAATGAATCTTCTTATTCTTTGAATAGTATTCTCACTTAAGAATTGAATGAATGGGTTTTGAAATGTTTCCTTTCTTTTAATAAACTAACCATTAAACTTAGTTTCTAGATTTTAATTTTTCATGCTCCACCAATTCCTCTGAACTGAGATCGATGATTTAGCCTGAATTAATTCCATATTTGAACAAAAACTTTGTTTACCTAAATGCTCAACAACATTCCTCCAATTAGTTTGCCATCAATATTCCTTTTATTTTACTGGTGGACACCTGATGAAAAACATGTATCAGTGTAAAATAGCAAAAATTTTCTAAGACTTTTATTTATTTTAAAATGTACTGAGTTGCAACATAATTATATGTTTTTTTCAGCAGGAGAAATGCCATAACCGTATTCGAATTGTTATTTCTAATTTCTCAATATGAAAGGTGTAATGACACAGAAATATCACATTCTACTAGGCATACAATTTTAGTTTGGGATAAAATAATTACACGGAGTCTTAATGAAATCAATAAGGTCTTATCTTTTGCTTTATTCCCCTCTTCCCTACTCTTTCTGGGATACTAGTTAATTCGGTAAGATATTGTGATAAATTCCAGAGACACAAAAGCATAAAATATGATCTTTGCCCTAGAGAGGTCTATAATATTGTGTGTAAAGCAGATGTACAAACTATATGTTATGGGGCAGCGTGATCCTTGCTTAGTAGGAAGAGACTACCAACTGAATCACTGCCACAAACTCTAAAGGGGAAGTGACATTTAAGATAGGTCTTTGGCTATCCTTCTTATCTCCCTATTTTCATCCAAAAGTATTACCAAAGTATCCTCTGTAAATAAACGTATGATCATGCTAGAATCTTGATAAGCACTCCTCACTGGCTTGCCTGTGTGCGTAGCTTACATGTTTCAGACAGGCTTTTGAGGAACCAAAGAATTAGGTTATTAACAACTTTGGCAACATGACTTCCGACTCTTCCTGTTATCCATTGAGTGTGAGCCAAACCAGACTATTCATCACGTTTTCCACCTCTAGAATTTTGTTTTTTATATTCCTCTTGCTGAAATAATTTTCTCCTGTTCTATTCTTAAATACCAAAAAGGATTACATTCTCACCCTTTAAGGATTATCTATAATGCTAACTATTCTCATGAAACATCCACTTTCCCCATAGCTAGAAATAGCCATTCCCATGGCTTAAACCCTGATAACCCTCTGTAGGAACTTTGTCACATCCTTATCACATTCAGCTACAGCTTAGTTATTATTGTGCAGTTTATCTCTTCTAGTAGACATCTGCTCATTAGATTGGAGTATCAGTCAAAGGGTAGAACTCAGCTCAAATACCGTCTCATGAAGGAAGGCTTGTGTGACCATCTCCAGAATGTGTGAGGTGTTTCTCTTCTTTACTGGCGTTCTACACATTAAATCTGTAGCTATAGTGGAAACTACTGCATATATTAGAGTGTGATAGGCCTGAGACAAAGACCATCTCTTGTTCATTCCTTCCTTCTTAGTTTGCAGCATAAAATTGATGCTTGCTCAATGTTTCCAAACAAAATTAAGAATTATGAATAGATAATTCATCTTGTACCAATTAAAGGACTCAGGTATTCTGCCTCCAACATTATAAAAAAAAATTAATTAATTTCAGAAGAGGGTGATGGGATTATTGTATAAGAACTTTGCAGACATGATAAAGTCCTACCTTTCTCTCGTTCCAGATACTACCAAGTTTTTAGATTATTAGGAAAATCCACATTGCCTTCATGATTTCCTTAATTGTGTTAATCTCTAGTAAATCATAAAATCTTAAAATACATGTTATATGTATATATATATATATATATATATTCTATTATATATATGCACATTATTATAGTTATATTCCCTGCCATTTTGTTTATTCCCACTTATATTAATTCTTTCCATTAGAGTTCTGATATGTAAAATTAATATACACATTTCTGTTTCTAGTTCAGAATGATTTAAGAATAACTTTGGTTCAAATATTATATATAAACAAGAAAAAGATTAGTTGTTCATTGCTTGAAAATACATACTAAATCACAGGTTTTTCCGAAATATTGTAAAGTCCCTTTGTATCATCATTTTGAATATATAAGCATTGATTAAATTTGAAGTAGCCAAATACATAGCTATTTTTACTTGGAGGAGGTTTGTTTCTGCAACTTATATAACATGAAATTTTAAAAAAAATTGTAGAAAAACAACAGTAAACAATTCCTATAATATAATGTTGAATCGTATATAAATTGTAATGAATTAAAATACAGTTGGTATTATGAGAACTTTTGTAAGGAATTTTAAATTCCTCACCAAATTAGTGTGCTTTATTATCCAATGGACATTGATCCTTATGCCTGATGTTCATCAAATAAAATGTCACTAATGACTGTAAAATAAATTAGACATCATTAAGGCTGTCTTTCCACTATACTCTTTTTCCACTCTACTCATGTGATAGTTATTAAAAGAACAAAACAATCCTCATTATATATTGAAATTATATGAAAAGCAGTAATTTACTCATTTTATTCAGTGCCAATGGATAAAGAGTTATACTTAAAATTGTTTGTTCAATTGAAAACTTTTAGAAAGCAAAGAAAAAAGTTAATATTTATTTTTTCTAAGAGGAAATTTTCATTTAGGAAAACAATAAACATGTGTAGTAAAAATCCAAATGTCCATTTCACTTTTAAAGAAAGCATATTGTCCAACCCATTTTCTTTATTTTACAGTCGTATTTGGACAGTTTGCCTATTTTCAGACAGCCCTGAATGATTTAGCAGAGTTATTCGACGGAGCCCATCCACAGGCTCGGCTTCTCAGCTCGCTGTCTGGGTCTCATTCAGGTAAGCTTTCAAAGAATTTTGTCTTCAATTCCATTTAGACAACTAGGGTGATTAATTTTAAACTTTCCTGTTTCTTCTCTTTTTTTATTTTTTGATGAATGAGGAATTGAATCATCTTAGATTTGCTTGTTTAATTGTATCCTATTTTAGATATGATTTCAAAAGTATTTTACACTACATGTAAAAGTCCTTGCCTTTATCATTTTACTTACCAAAATTGTGGAAAATATAATGGTGTCTCAATAAAAGAGGCAAATGCAAGAAAAAAAAAGGGGGGGGAATGATAAAATTCCCTGTGCATTTTATTTTCCATTCTTCCTTGATCTTCTTCCTGGAGATAAACACTGAACATTTTGGTATAAATCACTCCCAACTTCTAAATACATGCATGTCAAAAGCTGAGCTGAGCTGAGAGAGCTTAGGTGAGCTGCCAGTTGTTGAAAGTAGCAGATTAAAACAATCAAAGTCAAAATGGATAAACAGTGAAGCTTTTAGTTATTTACTGCAGTGGTGTAAGCAAGAGATTAATCTGAGGAAAAGCATCAGCTCCCTCTTTTTCTCCATGATACCAGCACCAATGGACAAGAAACAGCTGGATCAGCTCAGGTATATGGATGTCTCATGACCAAGCAAAGACTTCTGCAGTTGTAGAGAGCTGGAGGCTGGGAGGGGAGCAGGCTATGTATGGAAAAGTACTGAGTCCTGAGTCAAAGGGGAAGATAGTGTCTTCAAGATCTCCCATGCCCAACCCCCCATCCCCTGCATAAGAAGGTCTCAGCAAAGATACCTGAGGATGACCTTGGGTTAGCAATGTAGATCTGAGTGAGAGTAGAACCTTCTGGGGGATCTGAGTCTTTAACTGCAACTTCCTGCAGAAACTGTAGTACCTTGACTTAGTATGTATGGGGGGCAGCTCCACCTACTTCCCACCAGGAGGCCCAACAGGGAAAGCCTTTGCAAATGCTGAAAAGAACTGGATTCCTCAATGCACATAGAGATATATTTTACACTTGCACACACAGGTATAAATACACATATGCATGCTTCTATGCACATATATTTGCAAGTGCACATAGATGGGACTTTTGTTAAGCACGAGATATTATTTCATAATTTATTTTTCACCCCATTCTTTCATTTCAAATTTTATAGAGGTCTTTCTCTATAAAAACTATAAATATATATCAAATGATGTTACTTTATTTCCAAATACTATTCTTTTGTATCAAGATAGCACAATTTATTTAAATCAACCCCACATTGATGAGCCTAGCTCTTTATTTGAACTAAGGTTACATTTTTAAGATTTACCAAAGCACAATACAATTACCTATGTGCATTATGGGCTTTGGTAAAGTAAGGTTAAAAATTTAGTTATTTTCAGTTTTTCACCATTATTAACCAAAGGTCTTTTGACCTTTGACCTGTTATTTTCTTCCGATGTCCAGATATATTCCTAGAAATGCATCAAAACATGCATTTTTAAATTGATGCTACATATGAACAAATCTGCCTCTAAAGTGCTTACTTATGCCAATTGACACTCCCCTTAGATGTGCTTGAGAAAAATCATTCCCCATATTTTCCAAGTATTTGAAAAGGCTAAAAATATATTTCAGAACGCTTGTTCTGAATTCTTTAAAATTTTTAATCAGCTTTGAATTTAGAGAAACTTTCTTGATTCTAAGCCAAATTCTAGCAAGTAATTATCAAACTAAGGTGATTTTGAGTAAATGATCCATCCTATACTTAGCTATCCTGTATCATCAACCATTCGGCCCATTATCAGTATTTTCTTCAAAAGAAAATTTAAATGAGATAATGATTAAAATCATATTGATAGAAGGCATAGACAAGAACAGTGTTTTAGTAACTTGATAGAAACAATGTGTTTGTGTTCTTAAACCCCAAACAGATGTTTTCTAAAAGTTCAAATATTAATTTAAAATTGCAAATTGACAATTAATTTCCAAAATATTATGTTCCACCAGTGTTCTATGTGTTTTCTGGTTTCTATGTATCATCTCTGTTTTTATTTCCAGGAGAAACATTGCCTTTGGCAACATCAAATCAAATTCTGTTCCGATTCAGCGCAAAAAGTGGTGCATCTGCCAGGGGATTCCATTTTGTTTACCAGGGTAAATATTTTGCATTTTTATCTTCTCATAATACAGTAGTATACCACTACTTTCAGACAAAGTACTGGAAGCATCTGAGTTGCATTTTGTGATAAATAGGGGATTTAAGTTGTTTACATATCTGTAATAAAAATAATTTTTAAAAAATATTATATATTTCTTTGGCACTTAAATTTGGTATTTCTCTTACAAAAACACAATAATGTCCTATTTATCCACTACTATAAGAAAACCAAAATTGATCAGATTTCCTTCGTGTCGCATTTCACATTTTCAAAATAATTGCAAATATATTTTATCTAATTAAATAAACTGCTTCATAATAGACTTATGAGGGTGTTTTAGCAATCATGTTAATGAAAATACAATTAAAATCCATTATACAATGTGCATCTTATTGTAAACATAATATTAAAATTTCATCAAGGCAATTAAAAAAAATAAGCTATGAAATCTCTCATGCTTGTATCATCCTAGCTAAATACCAATTTAATCTGTTTTGTTTTATTAACCTTTAGTACTTCTACACACCCTTATATTTATTTTTAAATTTGGAGTTTATTCAAAATGTTTGAGATTGCTCAAAGATCATTTTCTGGGAAGTAAAGAATTTTTCACTGTTGGTATTTCGTCTTTATTTTGCATATTCATTAGATGAACTCAGTAAAGTGCCAAAGAAACTCTTCATACATTTTCAGAAGCACAAAGAATGTTTTTGGATCTGACTTGTAATGAGGACACAGGTTGAGATTTGAATGAGATTATTATCTTCAGAGATAAACTGTGTATTCAAAAATAAGAAGCAATACTTAGTTTATCTAAGTCTCTGTTTTGCCTGAGGCTAGAGATATTAGCGACTTCTTTCGAATATTTTTTCAAAAGCAGAAGAGAATCATTTCCTAGCCATGATATTTCCTCTTTAATAAAAATTTATCCAGGAAACATTCTTGAAAATATTGTGTTTTTCAAATAATTACAGTGAATAACCATCATATCATTTATAAATAATTCCTAATAATCTCACGCTGCAAAATCCATCCTTCAAAATACTTCACTATAAAAACTCTTCAGTGTTCAACAGTGAAATGAAATAGAGATGAATGAAGAGTGAGAAATCTGTTTAAACACGTAACTAAGATAAAAAATATCTTTCATCCAAGTTAAATAATAACTGTTGGAACAATGATGATGCTGAAGTCAGTTTCATTGTTCTAAATTATCCTTTTGGTTAAATGCAAATAATCACACCAGTATTAAAATGTGGACCTTCTATGGAGTCAGTTTAAACAACCTGTCTCTTAATTTTCGTCAAATGAATTTAATGTTACTTTGCCAAGAGCAGACTCGAAAATCAAAGTAAGGTGGTGGTGTGATGTATAAAGAGATTGGGTAACGTACATTGATAGTACTAGAAAAATACAAGTTATTGGCATTGTCAGCCTTCAAAAGTTTCTTTCACTTTCTAATAAAGAGTAGAAAAGCCATCTGGTAATCCGAGGAAGTATCTAATGCAAATGACCCAATGTCTATCCTATCTTCATAGGTTTTCCTTGAAGGCATACTTCAAAAAAATTGTTTTGTTTTTTTTTTAATTTAAAGTAATGTATTGTCACTACAATATATATGATTCAGAAAGGTAGAAGGAAAAGAAAATCATTTCTAGAAGAAATATACTTTCCTAGTATTTTAGAAGAGATGATGACTCCAACATTTTCAAAATCTGATAAAGTTTCAGTATAACTCCATTTCTTGCCTTGTTCCAACCACTGAGGTTATGCAAAATTTGATTTTTTTTTTTTTTTTATCAAAGCTAAATCCTTTGGAGCTAAAGAACTAGGATTGTAAATGCAATGTATAAGTCACACAACAGCAACTGGGAAAGTTTTTCAATACATATGAAAAGTTAAATTGAACACTGCTTCCTGAAAGATAGTAGTTATATTGAAGGCTAGAAATCTTTTGAACTCTATTGTGAGAAATTTTCTGAATAGTGCTTTCATATACCACCTACGACCTGATTCTTTCATGAGTTATTAAAGCTTAAAATTGCACAGCAGCTTTATGACTTCCATTGTTATAGAATATCTAACTCTCGTTCACAGACAGTTAGTTCAGTCCTAAAGAGCTGTTAATGACTTCAGTGAAAAATAAGTGTAGAAGTGTCAGGGTGAAGAACTTTATATGTGACCAGGTATACAAAGATCATTTTCTCAAGACCTCTGTTCTTTACCTATAGCCTCTGATTCTGCAACTGGGGAGACATTAATGACGGTATTACCATGCCCAAGAACTTGTGAAGAAATAGGAACCACAGAGGCTTTTTAATGGAGTACTTTAATAAGTTATGCTTTGCTGTTTCCCTCTTCCCTGTCTTAATAAGGAGTAAAAGCAAGTTAGGATATGTGGGCATCCGAAGAAAGATGATATGAGGGGACTCTTCATAATAGAATGCTTTGTACCTGTGAGGAGTTTTGTTTGTTTGCTGGGTGCTAGGTAAAGAATATTCACGGGACATTAGCCAGTCTGAGAGGAATGGAGCCGTCACAAGTCACGTGCCACTAGTTAAGAGAGTAGTGTAGAGACTGAAGTAATTGACCATATGTTGGCAATATATTTGTGAGACAATAATTTGCACTCTATAAACATGGGACTCAGGCTGGTCCAACCCTTCATCCGGCTTTGAATCAGCAGCCATGGACCTCAGTTATGTGCTAGCCAAATAAGGTGTAGAAACAAAGCTATGGTCTGAACTTATCCTGAAAAAATTCTAATTTTCCTTCTCCTAAGAGGTGTCTTTAATTATTCTATCATTCCAGTTCTTGACCCATGTAACATTTTTTCCTGTATAAACAAACTCTCCTGAAGACAGAGGGAGGAGTACTTGCTATTAAATACTCAACATTTTCAAACAGCTTTTCAGATTTCCTTTCAGGCGTCAAGAAGAAAGTATTTCCCACCCTCATTCTGTAGCTTCCAAAGAATGTGGGGACTCTCGTAGCCTCCCCTCCATTTCTTAAGCTCCCTAACTCATTTACGGTTTGTCAGATACTGACAGAACATGGAATCACTAAATATGATTATATAGTTTTAATGATTTTTTGTCATTCCATAGAAAATATGTGGTGGAATTGCACATAATGTCAATGCATTCTTACACCAATGAGAGAGTCAAAATTCACATGTAGTTCAAATTGCTGATATAAATGCTTTAGAAAATTGGCGTGTTGGAGACCCATATAACCATTTCTTAGTAAAACCAGCACAGCCAGTGTTTCTCCCAGGACTAGAATAGACTTTTGATTCTTTTCTGCGAAGTAGTTGCATTGCATTTGGAGATATTTTTCTTTTTTTTTTTTTTTTGCTGTAAATTTATGTCTTTCAAAGCTAGATCTAACTTTGTCAGGGTGAGATATTTTGTAACAGAGACCAACAAAGTCAAAGCAAATATTCTCTTCTTTCCTCTTACTTGATACTTAACAGAAAAAATCATGACCTTCTCTTCTCTTCTCTGTGACTACGGCATATGTTGAGTATGTCTAATTTAAACTTGGTGACTGACAGTGGGTCTCATCAACATACTATTATTTTTGCCTTTTATTGATACTTGTCTTTTCCCACATGTAGTCTGTTTTTGTTGTATTTATTTTGATGTAGAATTTCAACACCTCCTTGAGTTTCCTCAAAATAATTCATTCACACTTAAATTAATAAACTGAAGATTTTACTGAATATCTCAAAGGGAAAAGGAAGCCATTGCTTTGTCATATTTTCCCTCAGTGCACAACTTAGAAACGCCAATTGGCTCGTCTCTGCCTTTCCGAGTCGCAGTTACTGGGTCACCAACTCAAGTCTAGAATTCCCTCTCCACCCTCATCTGACACAGCATCTTGCTTCCAAGCCTTCCCACTGTAATTTTCCCAGACTAACTCATGGCTTTCCTATTTTAGGATCTTTCTACTGGAAAGACTCACTGTCCTTGGCATTAATGTTAATAAAGGTAATTGAAAGGAATCGTTAAAAAATAAAAAACATAAGAAACATGGAAAACCTTTTTTCTAAGTTTGGTTAAGAATTCACCCTAAGATTTTCCTTGCTTAGCGTCCTTCCTAGGCATGCAAATACATGTTTTTGTTTATTTTTACCAAGCCCTCATCTGCTTTTTGATGGCATACATCATGAGGCTTAGTTGTTTCATTTCCACTTCTAAGAAATTCCTGTTTCTATCTAGAGCTTATAAAATGTGTAAATTTGTATAAAGAAATTTGGACATAAAATTTTGTTCATCATTCGGTAAAATATGTTTGAATTTGTCGGCCAGCAATGACTTGTTGAATCAGATTTTTCGACCTCCAGAGAAGAATGACTCTAAGAAGCAGAAAATGTCCCTCAGTCAGTAAATGAAGCAGAAAAGGCTAATTCACATAGATATTGCGAGTGATTCCTACATGCATTCAGATTTATTATTAATTTTCTGCATCTGCTCCAAAGAGGTGCAATCATAGAACAACATATAGGCAGCTGTCCTTTAAAATATTTGCGGTAGTTAAAGGTGATTAATAAATCTACCGCATTATTTTTCTTGTCTCTTTTCTTGAGAGATATGCACATATTCACAGAACTGCCCACCTTTAGCATTATAAAACCCCAGAGGACAGCATCCATTCTCGGAATCAACATAATAATTTGGTCTGAAAAGTCAATCATTTTATTTATCACCCTCTATTCCAGACTGATCTTATTCCCTCTTCACTTTTCCACTGAGCTGATTTCAATTTTGTTTCACAGCGGTGTGAAACATTTCCGAAAAGATAGAGAATAATTACTATAGAAAATAGAATTTCTCTCTGATGCTGCCTGAAACTGATGCTGCCCAGGTTAAGGGCAGGAACTAGAGAATTAGCCGAGAGGGAAAAGTTAGAGAACATTGTTTTATTCTTTTCTGAGACATTACATGGAGGTTTGATGTCTCAATGGCAGAGCTGTCCTCTGTCCCACTTTCACAGAAACTTAAAATTGGTCTCTTCAGTTTTTAATCATCCTCCTCTATAATTTCATGCAAATCCAGGTGTTATTCATTTTCTGTTATTTTCCTTGAAATAGACAAGGATGAAATTTCATGAGGCTAGTTTTGAAAGGGCCATGAGTCCAAGTAGCCTAAAATATTCTGATCCTCGTCTTGTCAAAGCTGAAATGACAATGATATTCTAGAAATATACAAATGAAGCCAATTAGATAAAAGTAGAACCACAAATAGCTAGTACTTTCAGTGTAGTTTATCCTGGGTAGAAAAGTTACTATTATAGATATTTCTCTCTCTCTTATTTTTTTTTAATATTCTTGAGAATTGATTGTGAATGTCTCCATGGGATATCACTTTTTTCTTTCATACCACCATTCAATTGTAACAAAATACTCGTGGAAAAATATGAAAAATAAAATTTTAAACAATATTTTATTATGATGGAAAATTATAATTATTTTGCATTCCACTTTTAGTTATAGAAAAGACCAATTTTGGTATATTCTTAATAATTTCAACTATAGCAATTAAACGGTATATAATTTTATTGACTAGACTTTTGATAGAAAATGTTTGCAACACTAGTGAAACACAGTTTAATCAGAATAATCTTCTGATGTCCATTCCTAAGGAATTGCCTTTTTAGAAGCAATTACACAACTGGTGGCTGTAACAGTACATTTTCAATTTAAAAAATGTTGCCAATATGCTAGGAAAAGCAGTTTGTAGACAGAATCATTCTTTTTAGAGAATAGAGTACATGAATACATTCTCTCACGGGGTTGTGTTTTGGGTGGAGAAATACAAGAAGTGAGACTAATGAAATCCTAGCGATACTATTATCCTAAAGATAAACACATACTGACTTTACACAGTGGACAACGAAACCAAAATAGATTTCAGAGTGCAAAACTTGTGGATCTGTTTTCAAAGAGTTGATTTGACAAACTTCTTTGCCAATTGAAATATTTTTCATGCTTTATCTATGCCCCTTGTGATAAACATAAAATGTTCTTCAAGCTGGTAAATTCTGTTATATTCCCTACATCGATTTCTCACTCTGTACGTTACATTGAAAATCACGTGTCAGGGCCAATATCCAAAGGCCAAAACAAATGCACCTGTAATCAAACAAATTGGATTTATTAGTTGCTCCAACAAGGAAAACCAAACACCATGGGAAACCTAGGGATGGCTCAGTTAGAGGGTATCAGGAAGGGCTTATTGTAGGATTTTGGTTGTATTAGGGGATTTGGGAGAGGACGCAAGGCAGTGTGAATTGCTCTGGATTGGGTGCTGTCAAGAGGCTGATTATATTATTGAATAGCCTTATTTTGATCTAGAAGGTAAAAGGAATGGAATGAAGCTAAAATAAGAATTAGTAAGGAAGTCTTGTTAACCAAAAGAGGGACATTTTTGGTCTTTTATGTTCTTTGCATAATGTTCTTGATAATGTTTGTGATCAGATATGAATACAAAGAGGTCTCAGAGTGACCTCATCTGATTTGATGTTCTGTGAGACTGTTTATTTTTAACAGGAGAACATCCCAACCTAGTTTTTGGTGTCAGGCAGCTACCAGCTGACAGATGTCAGAACTGTTTGTTTTTTTCTTTATCACACCTTTAGGCAGCCTAATGGCTTCACCAGATGGAATACTTTATTGAATTTTGCTGTCTTTTTTTTTTTTCTTTGCATTTGGAAAGCATGCAATTATACTATTAAACATGCATTTTAAACTACACACCATCTCACTAAATATTAGAATGATCATTTATGGAAATATCCTACCTCTTCCACCCTTGCACTCCAACACAACTGCTCTCTTGGCCCCTACACCCCTCCAAGGACAACTGATTCCAATGAGAAGACCCAGGGAAAAGAGATGATAGGCTCTATTTTTTTATCTAATTCTACCCCCACCAGTGGGACCTAAACTAGCTTTCTCTGATAATCTCTTCCAAGTGTTTCCATTTGTAATGAATTATTTAATTTTTCTATTTTCCCATAGCACATTCATTATTATATCACAATTGCCATGTATAACTATGCCTTTATACATTGGCTTTTCTCACTAGGCTCTAAGGTCCTTAAGTATGAAGATAAATTCTTAGTCATCTCATTATCACTAGGAGGATGAAATGAGTGTTCAATTAGTTGTAATTGCCTGAATATCAATCAATCTTCCTAAGGCATGAATTCTACTTATGCCCTGGTTGCCATGTCTAAAAATTAAGTTAGAAAGATGGTTATTGTAATTGATATGAGGATGAAATAAAGGTGAAAGTATTCCAAAAAAGTAGCTGTTTTAAATACATAGACCATAATCTCGTTCCCTTTTCTCACAATTTCTACATAGTGTTCCGGATTATGTTTCTCTGCTTGGAACTAAAAATTCATACTTAAAAATTATTAATTTCTACATCAACACAAACTCTCACTGGACTCATTTTGAATCCCTTTTCAAGGAAATACCTTGGCTTCTTCCTGAAGATACATATGGTTGTGCTGTGTGTGTTTTACTTTTAGCTGTTCCTCGCACCAGTGATACACAGTGCAGCTCTGTCCCAGAGCCCAGATATGGAAGGAGAATTGGTTCTGAATTCTCAGCTGGTTCAATTGTTCGATTTGAATGTAACCCAGGATACTTACTCCAAGGCTCCACAGCTATCCGCTGTCAGTCTGTGCCTAATGCTTTAGCTCAGTGGAACGACACAATCCCAAGTTGTATAGGTAAGCATGTCTTCGTGATATCTGATAACTTGCATGAGGATATAAATCAGAATTTAGGAGCAGCTTTAGAAAACTGCTTTCCAATGCATCTATCCTGTCTACACAAATTGAATTGATCATGCTTGTGACCTATTTAAAGAATAATTTGTTTTATCAGAAATAATTGAGTAGCAGCCAAACCCTAAAAATATTGTTGTGTTTCATGAAATAACTCGTCAGATTGATAAATGTGAGACATGTTTTCCTTCTCAGTATTTATTAAGTATGTCATCAACCCTAAAACCATGAATATACAACATAATTTCATTTTGGGGAAAAATCATTATAATGTTGATTGGCTATATTACTTGTGTAATAAACTTTTAATAAATTTATGCTGATGAATGTTTGAAAAGCAACAGGTTAATGCAGACTGAATAACAATCACATTTTTAGTTACAGTTTATTTTCTTCATTTGTATAAGATCCTCTAATGCAATCAGGATTGGCAGTCAAATTCATTTGTACATTTTACACATCTCTTCTCTTCTCTGGGCTTGCTCATAAAAATCCCATTAAAATTATTTGAAATTATATGTCTGCATTTAAAGAGAAGTTTCTCAAAAGTTCTTAAATTGTAGTAGATCAATTATGCTAAAGAGAATCAGTATCAGAGTTGGCATTAAGGAAAGCCCTAAGCCCTTTCTTTGAGAACCTAAAACAATTAATTTATAGACTTAAGTTCTTCAATTTATTAGCATAATAGAAAATAATCAATAGTATTTCCAATTAAAAAAAAGGACTAGCTATTGCCTTGGCTAAATAACGTCAATTAAAATTTCATAGTACATGTAAAATTTCTCTTAAAATCTCATCACATGGTGGACAACCGTGGCTCAGTGGCAGAGTTCTTGCCTGCCATACTGGAGACCCAGGTTCAAATCCTGGAGTCATGTCAAAAATAGATAATAAAATAAATAAATAATTAATTACAAAAAAGAGGGTGGTGCGACGGTGGCTCAGTGGCAGAATTCTCGCCTGCCATGCTGGAGGCCTGGGTTCGATTTCTGGTGCCTGCTCATGCAAAAAAAAAAAACTAAAAACAAAAATGTCCTTACACACCTGGGTGCACGGGGTGGCTCAGCGGTAGAATGTGCACCTTTCATGTGGGAGATCCGAGTTCGATTCCCAGAACGTGTACCCAAAAGAAAAAAAAATCTAATCACACACCAAAAGAAAATCAGACACCAAATTAATATTGTTCTTTATTGTATTTTATTTTTATTAAATGTGACTTTGTCTTTTAGTCCCTTGCAGTGGCAATTTCACTCAGCGGAGAGGTACAATCCTATCTCCTGGTTACCCTGAACCATATGGTAACAACTTAAACTGTATATGGAAAATCATAGTTACAGAGGGGTCAGGCATTCAGGTGAGTGCATGAGTCCTCAAATAACTAGTGCGAAGGTTGGGCCTGTGGGGTAGTTCTTATTCTTTTCTATTTATTTTTTTCATTTCTTTTTGTATTGGCTATTTTCAACACATAGACTACAATCTCTTTCTCTTTTGTTATGATTTCTACATAGTGTTTGAATCAGGTTTCTCTACTTGGAATTAAAATAATAGATGTGGTGAGTGAAAACAATATCAAAACTGCCATTTGTGAAAATTTTCGGGTGCTTTTTCATGGATTCTTTTCTTTTTTTTTTTTTTTTGCCTTTCTCGTATTTAGGTGGTTTTAATCTTGTGAAAAACCCCATGGGATTAATTTATTCAAACTGAAAGTAAATATTAGTTTAATTTTATTGTTTGGTAGATTCAGGTGATCAGCTTTGCCACAGAACAGAATTGGGACTCACTTGAGATTTATGATGGTGGTGATATGACAGCATCTCGCCTGGGAAGTTTTTCAGGTAAGACAACAAATACCAAGGCCTGTTTCTTTGTGTGTGGATCAAAACCAATAAACAAAACATTCAATGTCAATTTTTCCTACAACTCTCCTATATCTGTAATAGTATCTCTAGTGTTGAGAGTCTAAGCCACTAAAAAAGATGAGAAAAAAGAAAGCTTTATTCCCTAGGAGTAGGAACATTATTCTGTAGATGAGACTGCCCTGCCTTCCAGCCCTTAGTAGAGCTTTTCTATGTTATCAGCCTTGGACTGGTCAGGAGACAGGGGGACAAAGAAAGAATAAGAGGTGGGGGGTAAGGCAGAGATTAGATAACAGTTCTTGGTTCTTAAAAATAGATAACCTAAAGGTAACTAATCTGGAAAATTATACTCTGCAGTTTCAGGCTTTCATGAAAATAGCCTGCTTATTCCTAAAATTTGCAACTCTTTGTTACATAAGAATTGTAGAAATCTTAACCTTTTACATCAGATGTTCCCCTGCTTACTCATAAGTAGTAGCAGACATGAAATTGTAGTCAACCTCATTTCGTCCTGTCTCACTCTTTGTTCCGCTTCCAACGCTCACATATTTATCCGAGTAATGAACAGTTTTCTTTCAAAATGTTCCCTTCAGCTGTGCAGTTCCTTCCCTTCCCATTGCCCATAAACCTTTTTTTTTTTTAAGGAATAAATAGTAAACTTTATTAAAAGAGAAGTTTCTTTTAAGTGAGAGTACATGTCTAAGAGGTTAACACGGACATGGCTGAGCGAGGGACACTCATTGGGTGGAATGGGCCAGCTTACTTTATAGGAAAGTTCTGTGAATAACAGGTTTCAGTAGGAGCCTTTGAATACTAGGTGTCTTCTTTGTTCTAGGAAGCGATAGCTAGCAAAATTTATGGTTTGCTGTCATATAACTAAAATTTGTCTTTGCCCATTGTCCATAAACTTTATGCAGGACCCTAGTCCCTTTTCTTTCATACTAGCAGGTTATCCTGCCTCTAAACCTTTGTCGCTGCTCTCTTCCATTCTCTGTAGTATTAGCCCATCAATCTTCCAGATAGATTAGCTGTCATCACTTTCATCATAATCATTATTTTCCCAATCTCCATCATTGACTGAGCAAGTGTACATGTTTACATGCATTGTCTATTTCTTTCCTAACAATAGCACTATGAACATAGTTTGGTCATTATTGTTTACAAGTGAGGAACAAAGGTTTGGTATTTTAGGATTTTCCAAAGGTAGGAAACATGTAATTGGGATTTTAATTGCAGAGCCTGGGTCCAATTGCCTGATTTGGGGATCATATTCTAAGACAGAGTGATTTAAGCACATAAAAGTTTATTTTTCTGGCATAACAAGAAATCTAAATACAGAATATTTCTTTTTATCTAGTAAATAATAGCTTTTCAAAAAGTTCCCACAAGTTACTCAATATAAAAATATATAAATATATAAATATCTCATTGGCCTGAACTTTTGGTCATCTCAATTGCAAAGGAAGACTGGGATTTTTTCCCCTTTTAAGCCTAGCATAGTCCTTCCTTAAACAGCGTCTGTATTCTGTTCTTCCTTAAGAAATCAGACACAGAAACCAGTAGTGGGTGGAACATTAGGAACATCTGACACAACTTTCATTTCATCACTCACCTCTTTAATAATAGCTTTCTGTGATCTGGTTTCTGGTTGCTAGCAAATAAATACTTATTTATACAAGACATTTTAGGATTTTGTGCAATAAAATGTCAGTCTAAATTTTTACTGTTACCTGTCAGACACAATCTATATGGCTGTCTTTGTATCATTTATTATTTTTTTTGGAGCATTTTTTTGCAACAACCCATTACAGTTCTTCAGGCTTGACCTCAAATGTTATTTTTTATTTTCCATTACCAGAAAAGATAAAGTTCAGGTTAATATGCATTTTTTTAAAAGAACGTTCTATATATAGCAACACCACGTTTATTGTTAGGGTGAAAAGATCAGGTCTTTTTCATTAAAAACAACAAACAACAAAGCTTAAAATCTTTAAGTAGATCTCAGACTCTCCTTAATCATATCAATAGAAGGTGGTAGGCAAGCAAGTGTTAGATGTAGGCATTAGGTGTTATAGGAGGGCAAAAAGCAGTATGATTCCTAGATTTGGGAGAAAGAAAGCTACCTTCGAAAAATTTAAATGTCTTAACCCCCAAAATAAGAGGGAGAAGAGATGCTCCAGGCAAAGGGAACCATACATTTTGTGCTTGTGCAATGTATATTTGTAATTTAGGTATACATTAGTTAAGGGAATATATTTTATATTTAAATAAATTCAGTTTAAGTGAATATAGAAACATACAGTTCAGCCTGATTCTCTTAAGTTGATAGAAAACTTATTTATACAAAAAAATATGTATTTATACATAAAATAAACTTATTTTATGTTGTTAGGAATCAACTACATCATTTTAATTTAATTTCTATCTTCACATTGTTTGAAGTTAAGCAGAGCATTCACATTTCGTAATTTAACATTCAAGATATTTTTTTAGAAGTCCTAGGGATCCTCAATATGTGGTGATATACAATTTTCCTAAGATAAAAACTTGAATTATGGGCATTTCCAGACTCCAAGACAGTAGTGTTTTGTGAGTGAACCCCAATTTAGCTATTAATTTTCCTTGTCACTTATGCATTCTGTGAGACAAAATATGAGCAATAGCCATGTTGATGAATTTTGAGTAGTTTATAGCCATGGCCATTAAGGATATCAAGGGTTCCCTTGCATATTCAATTAAGAAAAGTCATCAACAAAATTCCTTAATTATGCTTTCTATACAACATAATAATATTTCATATACTATAATGTAGTAGAGAAAGAAAGATTCACATACCCTCCCTGGTTTTCTGCTTTGGTCCATTGAGGACTAGATGTTTGTGCTTTCTCAAAGCTTTATATAAAAGCTTTTGGGCGCTCTATTCTTTGACTCATTCTTCCCTAAGGGAAGACGAATGACCCTTCTGATTAGTGAGAGTCTTGTATTCATTGAAAAACATAATGAGCAGAGTCACTGTGGCTTGGTCCTACCATTGAAACCATTATTTGAAGTCCTCTTTGTCTCTTATTCTTCTATTGACAGGCAGGTTATTCTTCTATTGACAGGCAGGTAGGGCCTCCCTGTCTCCATCTCTTTCTTTCTTTATGTTTTGGCTGAGGTCAGGTATATCAGGGGTGGCATGGTATGGGGAGGGAATCTGGTCTTTGTCTTGGCACGTTTTGGTAAATGGTTGCAGAATCTATTTTATCTATTTTCTCTCTCAATCTCTTACTCTCTTTCTACATCATGCCTCAGGATATAAGGAAGTCCCAAGGCCTAATAGGGTAAGAGAAATAGCAAGGCAAAGTTGGCCCCAGGTTTAATAAATTCACCTCCCTCAGGTTACCAGGACCCCAGCTTCCTTCTTTTGAGAGTTTTAAGACATTTTTCATATTTAAAATGCAAAATTTCATTTCTCTTCTTGTAGTGATCTTCTCTTTATTCACTATAGGTCATACAGCTGAAGCAGTGAAGAATGAGTGGTTTAATACTCTGTGAACACAACAGGATTTCTTTACAGTCTAAATTTCACAAGGGATACAATTAATTCTAAGATTTCATATGGGCTAATTTCCTCTTTCCATGTATTTATGAAGGTGTTTGGCACAGTTTGTAGCCAAGCAAGAAGGCAGTTGCATGTGATGGTAGCTGGGTAGGTTGGGGGCTGAGGAAAGCTGGTGAATACATACCTGGAAATTGAGAAGAAAAGGAAGAATGTTGAAGTTAATATGAACCCGATTTGAGAGGGGAGTTAGAAAAATGGCAAAGAAGAAGGCTAGAATGAACTTGTTGGGTTGCATTTGAATTAGAGATATTTGTATCAACTAATGGTTTTGATATCCATAGATATAGAAATAAATAACATGTGTGTGTGTATGCATGTTACCTACTTCTCACTTCTAAGAGTTGTTGAGACAGTAACAGCCCAGTATCAATGAACACATCTACTACCCAAAGTTTGGTTTCTAAACATCATTCTAAATACCATTCTCCACTTAAAGGAACAGGGTTCCTTGGAGAAATGCTGACTCCAAGGCTGTGGTGGGGAAAAAAAATACAAGAGGAATGATTTTATATAAAATAGAAATCTATGAGTCCCTACTTATATACGTAAATGAAAGAATGAATGATGAGAAAGCTTCACCTGATAGTAGAAAAAATGCTTAATAAATGTAGATGGAAGATTAAATTAAAACATCATAATTTGATCCAGAGTAGATTTTTAGCACCAAAGAAGCTTACAATTATAGATAAAATTTTGATGAGGAACAGGACATTTACATAATCTCATGGTATCTCCCCACATAATCCTTATTTATTACAAAGGGGGGAATAGTAACTTCACAGTGGAGAATTCTGGCAGAAACCACGTTAACCAAGTGTTTAATGTTAATATCACCCAAAATGGGACATCATATTCAATGGTAAACTGATAAATTTGCTCTTGGTAAAAAAAAAGTATGATTTGTAGCTTTCTCAATTTTTATGGTGTAAATACTCCCACCATGGCTGATTTTAGGAAAACAATGTAATGTCACTGAATACAGAGATGGGAAGAAATGTGCTGAATCAGCTCCTGCAAGACAGTACAAACCATCTTCTAAACACCAGTGTTAAGGTACCATGTGATCAGATGTCCTAAGAAAAATGCAGCATCACATTTCTGGTACCAAAATCTGTTTTTGTTTGCAAACTGCTGGAATGCAATATGCCAGAAGCAAACCGCTTTTAAAAGGAAATTTATTAAGTTGCAAGTGCACAGTCCTAAGGCCATGAAAATGTCCAAATTAAGGCAAGGCTATAAAAATGCTAAAAGTATGGCATCCAGGGAAGGATACCTTAGCTCAAGAAGGCTGATGACATTTAGGGTTCATCTCTCAGATGGAAAGGCACATGGCAATGTCTGCTAGCTTTCTCTCCAGGTTTCTTCAAGCACTTCCCTGGGGGTGTTTTCTTTCTGCATCTCCAGAGGTCTCTGGCTGTGTGGGCTATATTCATTCTGAACTTTTGAAAAATGGTTCCCTGTTAAAGGGCTCCAGTATGCAACCCCATCTTGAATGGGTGGCAAAGCTCCTCCATGAAAACCATCTAATTCAAAGTTACTACCTATAATCGGGTGGGTCATATCTCCATGGAAACAATCAGAAGATCCCATCCAGCAATATTGAATGAGGGTTGAAGTACATGGCTTTTCTAGGGTACATAATAGCTTAACTGGCACAAAGAGCATCAGACAAACCAAAATAGAAAAGTATATCACAAAATAGCTTGTTTGCATTTTTAAGAAGTGTCAAGTTCATGAAAGACAACAAAAGGCTAAGGAACTCTTCCAGGTTAAGGAAAACTAAAAACGCAGTATTAAAGTGCTCTGATGGCTCTTGGATTGAAATATTTTATATATAAGTCATTTTGGGAAATTTTCGAAACTTCAGTGTGGTCTGTGGAATAGATAGTAGTGTTGCATGAATGTTAATTTTTTTGATTCTGAGAACTGCACACTGAATTTTTTAGGAGTAAAGATCATTCTGTAATTTTCTTTCAGATGGTTCGTAATAGAATCATTTTACATGACAGATAGGTACATAGATAATAGAATTAGTTAAGTTAGAAATTATTTCAGAAAAATTTAAATAAGTTTTAAAAAGCTTTATGTGGAAATCATGACAAATCAGCCAGCAAAAATAAATATATTAAACTTTATATATATATATATATATATATTTTTTTTTTTTGCACGGGCAGGCTCTGGGAATTGAACCCGGGTCACCAGCATAACAGGTGAAAATTCTGCCACTGAGCCACTGTAGCCCGCTCTCCCACAATATTTTTTTAAATACTCATAAAGTGTATATTAAACTCAATTTAAAAGTTAGTATTTGGGTAAACCACAAATAAGAATAAGTAATTGCTAGAGGTAGATAATTCAGAACAGAAGATGGACTTACTGACTAACAACTTTAAGAAATTCTGTGCTTTGATTTTTTCATTTCCTTTTGGACAGCTATATGTATCTAACTTTTTATGGTGTAAACCATTTTAAATCATTTTAGAGGTAGGTAATTTATAAATTATAAATGTATAAAATAGAGCAAAATTCATGACAATTTGTAGCTGACAATCAAATTGAAGGAAAAGTAAATATTAAAAAAAGTAAATATTAAAAAAGTGTGCTGACGGTAGAATTTGTAGGAATTATAATAAAATTCCTCCATTTTCTTTATTATATCTCTTTCTATCTAGGTTGTAGTAAGACGATTTGATCAAAAAGATTCTGCTTGTGGCAACGTTGTTTTTTTTTTCTTTTGATAACCATGTACATTTCATATGGTGAGAATAAATTCCTTCGGGTTCACTCTGAGAAGAACCCAAAGAGAAAATCCAGTTAGAGGGGGTGTACAGGGCAGGGCCTCTCGTCAGCTATGGTCTGGGCACCCAAATATACAGCATCCTTGCAGCCCTTCCTAGGTAACTGATACTCGCATGTTTTTATGGGGCCTGAGCCATTAAAATCCAATTTTTTAAATAGAATAACAAATTATTATATCTCATAACAGAAATACAAGCAGGACTGCTCATGAATTTACTTGCTGCAATTAATAATAAGTAGAGGCAGCCTGATACTTTATAAAGCACTTTCATGCACAACTCACATATCCCTGCAAGAGATTTATTATCATTATTTTATAGATATTGGAACATATCACAATTTCTTTTTCAGTGACTTAGTTGAAGGTGATAGAGCTAATTTGTGTCACTGCCGGGAAAGAGGTTTTCTGATTCCCCATCCAGGGTCTTTCCACAATAATGCAGCCATGGAAAACAAACAAACAAAAAGTCAAACAACAAATATGTGCGTATTGAATACCCCATGTGCAAATAATTGTGGTGGGGATGTGAGCTATTAAAAAAATAATAATCTACGGTCTCATCACTCAAAAAGGGTACAGTTTTAAAAAAATGAAGCAAGCATAAACATTGTATGAGATAATACAAAAAGCCATGTCCTTTTTTTTTGGTTTGAAATATATTGGGCACTGAGTGTCCAAAGATGTCAAAATTACTGATTAAGTATATATGTTCAAACTGTGTGTGAAGCTTTAAAACCCAATGGAAGATTTTGCATGCTAGTTCAACAAGTCCTTAATTTATTTTCAGAATGGAATCATTCTGCATTTGTGACAGTTTATTTTATTGGGATATTATTTATATTTCATTTAGCTGGTATTTTTCCCTCCCTCATTCCAGGAAAAGAGTTAGGTTTTGTTAACATTTGGCTTGGACTAAAAGCAGCAGGTGTCCATTTTTTAAGGTTAAAACCCCCTCCTAGCTTTGGTCACTTAAAAGCCTAAGCTCGCTTTTTTAGATGCTTCAAGGATGGTGGTGAAGGCTGAGCAAGTTGAGATGATTGCCAAGAAGAAAAGTTACAATGTCCCCTCTCCTGGGCATCCCCCGGGAATTTAATGGTTTCTTTGAAGTACCAACAGGAGGTGGTAGTACCACAGAAAGAAAATGGCAGCCTGAAGTATTTAGAACACGAATTCAGCAAGGAGCATACTGTCAAAAATCTGCAGAATATTGGAACCACTAGAATGAAAGAGATGATGTGAGTTTGGAGAATGAGGATATGTGAACTAAAAAAAAAAAAAAAACAAAAAAAACAGAGGACCAAAAATTGGAACTATTTAATATCCTGGGATATGGAAGGAATCCTCAGTAATGACAGAGAGCAAATAACCCCAACTCCATAGAAGGATCCTCAGAACAATTGATGTTGATTTAGACTTTAACCAAAAGAAATAGCTGACATCCTAATAAATAAAAAATTCTTTAATTTCTATAAATACATATAAATAAAATTTAAAAATGCAGAATGAGTGCAGAATGAAGAATACATGGAAAGGCATGTTGGGATTTTGGAGATAAATTGTTAGCTATTTTATTAGCCCAGGTAAGAACTGAAGATAGTTTAGACTAAAATGATGGCAATGGAAATAAAGAGTTAATGATTGATTGAAGTTTTACAATTTCCTACATTCTAAGGCAAGATTGGTCTGTTCATCTTTCTAAAGCATTTAAAGAAGCTGATGTCTTTAAAACTGAATCCCAATCAGGGTGAGTTCTGCTTTATCAGAAAATAATTGATAGTTTTTGGAGTATGGCTAATAGGTCTGCATGGGTGGTAAACCCATGTTTATCGAGTTAGTAAGTAAGTGGCTTAGTCTGGTAAAGGAGTGAAGACTATAATGGGTATGAGTAGGAATAAGAAAGGGGAAATGGTTCAGGAAAGAAGTAGAAAAGCATTCAAGCACAAAGCATGCCCTGTTTTGGGAATGCCTTGAGGGAGAAAAATGAACTGGGAAAATAGGAGTGAGAAGAAGGTAGAAATGCAGCCAGTGGTTAAATCATGCGGGCTTCTTAGACCAAATTTAAAAAGTTGAAATTTGTCCTAAAATTACAGGAAATCTATGAGAATTTTAATATGACATATTCATATATCCATTTTAAACAGAGCTTTCTGACTAACAAATAGAGAATGAATTGGATTGAGGCAGAAATAGATTCTGTAAACACGTTAGAAGATGATTGCACTAATCCTGGGTAATGGTTTTGATGGCTTGAACCAGGGCAGTTGTGAAGATAGAGAGATGGAGTGAGTGAAAATAGGAGGGATTTAGGCACCAGACTATTTAGGGTTTGACAAAGAGACTACAGAGCAGAATGGGGTAATGGAGAGAAAGGAATTTTCTGATACGAGCACATGGGTGGAAGTTGGTAATGTTGTTGACTGAAAAGGAAACAAGGGAGGTCAACCAGAGACAGGGACAAATTATGAGATCAGTTTTGGACATATCTCATTTAAGGAGCCTTAGGATAATCAAGTGCTGTGAAGAGACTACTGGAATTCTTGAATTATTTAAAGCTACTGGATGATATTGTAATATGCTTAAGTAGGCAATGATGTATGATAGAGTATCTTATCTTCCCAATAGTGTTTACCCATTTTGAATAATCAACTTATTTATTTGATTTATTACTTCAAACATTATTTCTTTGTACATTGAAATTATCTTTATGGTACCTTGCTCTAATAATTTGTCTGCATTATGATCATTTTTATGCAGTGGATATTCCCTTGTAATCTACTATGTGCATAGTTCTAATTTAGGGAATAGACATTAAATATAATAGAGTATAAAGCATATGTGCTTTAGACAAGCATTGCTTATGCTTGCTTAGTATTTTCTGATATGAAAATATGATAGTGCATTCTTCCAAAATATTTTAAAATTTCGATTTGTGAACATTTTTTTTTTATCCCAGCATCCTACAATGTCATGGTTTCTTTCTCACCCTTTATTTCTCCTCAGCATTTGCCTTTCTCCTTCTAAGCTATTATGACACAGGCTAGGACATTTTAGTAAAATGAGCATTATATAGAAATAAATCTTTATTTCCCTTTTCACACATTTTTGGTTGAAGTCATTCACAGATCTAAGTGGGACCATTATTCAGTATGAGTCACAGAAGGAATAGAAAAGGAGATACAGTCAAAAGCATCATCTGAAAAATAATACATTAGATCAGCAACTACTTAACCTGAGTGCTCCCTCACCCCCATAAGACTTGAGCATTGGATTTTGTCCCCTCTTTCTTCATATCAAGTAAAAAAAAAAAAAAAAAATTAGGCAGAATATTACATTGTGAAAGAAAGCCATGTGAATAAACAAATGCAGGGTTAAAATATAAGATTTTGTATGTTCATATACTGCCATGATAAAAAGTGGATCACAAACTTCTACTCAAGGAGGGCAGAGATGATGAAGTATAACTTTTAAGTTGTACCTAAAGCAACAGAAAGACTCAATATATTATGATCAAAGCCAATACTTAGATTCAATTTGTGGTAATCAAATTATTGAGTTCTAGGCGGGCCGCGGTGGCTCAGCGGGCAAAGTGCTTGCCTGCTATGCCGGAGGACCTCGGTTCGATTCCCGGCCCCAGCCCATGTAACAAAAAAAAACGGAGAAACAGAATACAATAAAACCAGAAAATGTTTAAAGATGTTTCCCTTTCTTCCTTCCTTCCTTCCTTCTATCCTTCCTTCCTTCTCTCTGTCTTTCCTTTAAAAAAAAAAAAAAAAAAAAAAAAAAATTATTGAGTTCTGTAAGTCTAAAAAACGCCTTCATATATTTAATATTGGGAAAAGTGAATGCATCTATTTAAATTAAATCTATGTTATTTCTGACAGGTACCACTGTGCCAGCATTGTTGAACAGCACTTCCAACCAACTCTACTTACATTTCCAATCTGATATTAGTGTGGCAGCTGCTGGTTTTCACCTGGAATACAAAAGTAAGGTCAACTATTTCTGCATCTAACTTTAATTATTATATTGAATAATTTTCTTAAAGGCAAAATAAATTCATGTCCTTATTATACAGTGAAATATTATTATTCTAAAACCATACCTAATATTTACATGGAATTGGGTCTTAGAAAACCTGTCTTGATAAAATATAAAAGACAAATTAATGAGAAAATTTGAAGTCAATGTATGAAATCATTATTTAAAACAACTACTAAATTTTGGATTGTTTGTGTTAAAAAGCACAAAAAATAATTTATATTACCAGTGTTCTTGTGAGTGATAGCAAATATTCTTATTAATGCCCAAAATATAGGAAACCATAATTTCCAAATAGATTATGATTATATGCCTTTTCTATTTCTAGTCTCAAAAGCTTGTAAAATCAGGACTAGCACAGAGATGTAACTTCAATGCCTGCATTTGTGTATTATTCATTTTAATTGGAAGTAGGCATTGAAAAGGAGACTCTAACCTTTTAAAAATGGATGTGAGACTGAGTTAATAGTCTGATAAATGGGATGACAAAGGTCAAATTCATAAATCTTTTTTGGTATTTGATTATCCAGGTAAACCTTGTAAAAACTAAATAGGAATTTCCAATGAGAGTGAGGTTTATTTTAGGATGTGTTTTTTGAGCACTAAAAATGCTTAATGTTGATATTCATCTCCTTTAATAAGCAGTTCCAAATAGGCAAATACATGGATAAGCTTTAATAAGTGATCTTTTGAATTGAGATAAACAGTTTGCTAGGATGTAAATTCATGCATGTTTTTGAAAGGCCAGATTTCCAGCTGATGATAAATATTCTGAACCAAACGCAAACCACAGGGCTGTTTCGCATTCTGGTTAAATTTCCCTACTTATTACAGGCATTTGTATGCAAGCTTATTCCAATTTATTTGAATAGGACTACTTTAGTGACAGTGTGAAATGATACTCTGGATGTTATTTATGTAGGATATATTTGGAAAAATCTGTTACTTTGATACATTTTGTGAACATCTGCAGGTAGTAAATTATAAACTTTATGATAGTGTGAATAAATTCACTAATATTTTTAGCAGTCTTAGAATTGATGAGTGTTTTTTTTCTATTCCTGTTCAAGTAGCTTCTGGCTTTCCATTCACTTCTTATATAAAGAGGTGCTGGTAAATTAATTTGTCTACAATCTCTTCTGTATACACAGATGGACTTCAGTTCTAATAATATACTTATCTACAGTCTACAGTACTTGTACTCATTATAATTTATTAAAAGAGCAAGACTAATATATTTATAATTGAAATGAGCCCTACTTAAGAATTTATGGTTTTATTTAGTTACTTACTTAATTTTTTTATTTGGGCAAATATAAATGTAGCTTTACATTTATCCTTCCTTTTCCAGTGGTTTTTTTATGCTCATACTATTTTGATGGTTCATGCCTTTCTTTACTTCCAACATATTTAAAGGCAGTCATTTCCTGTTTTAGTTCTTTGTGCCAGACTTTGAAATATGAGGTATCAGTAGAACTAACCTTATTAATATCAGCATAAAAGGTGATGAAGACTTTTGACAGAATTATCCAACAGATCATCTAGTGTTTTTAGTCTGTTCACATATTTTGCATATACCTCAAAATAAACATTTCCAATTTGCAAATTCAGATTTTCGTTGATTGATATTCTGAAACAATAATTAATAAGCACTTACCCTATGCCATCTCTCTCCCTTAGCATGCTAAGTGCTTGCTTCTCTCCCCTCACAGCAATGCTATGAGGCATTCATATATTCAGTTTTTTAAGGTGAAAGAACAAAACTTATAGTGACCTGCCCCCGTCACAGTCACACTGCTAATAACTGATGGAATGCAGAGGCACCAAAAATACTTTATTATAAATACCATTTACTGAGGACCTTTTGAAAGTATTCCAACCATCCTGTTATAACTATCCCAACTCTCCTATTAGAAAGCTAGAATGCAGATGGCCCTGTTTTGCAAATGAGGACATTAAGAGTTAGTAGCATTAAATAATGTATGGAAATTCAAAGCATTTGTGAGTCAGTGCTGGAAATCAAGCTTGTCTGGCTTTAAAAACCTGTGCTGTATGGCATTGCCACACTTGCTTCCATCTGAGGAGCATCATTTTTTCTCATGGAAAATGAAGTCTAGACACACTCTTAATTATAACTGTCTGTTATCCTAAATGAACGGTGATAGGAATTTCTGAAACAGAAAACAAAAAACGTTGTTTGAAATGATGGGTTGTAAAATATTAATGATAACCAAAGAAGTTCCGAGGAGGTCCAATCTGACAGGTGTGATCTAGATTTTCTGCGTATGTAAAACATCTGTGCAAAGGGTTGAAAGAGCAGGATATTTGAAATGCTTATTATATTCCTTCAGCCATCTATCCTTCTTTAATATTATTTAATTATCGTGTCCCTCTTTGTAATTCCAATGCTCTGGTTACCTTGCAACCTCAGCTCCTTGAAGGGTTTTAAAAAAAACTATGATTTTATAGATTGTCTAGTTTTTTCTGCTTATTCAATTGGAATCAGTGTTCTATTTCGCAGGTTTCTACATCACGGGTGGAAGTGGAAATTCTTACAAGGTTTTGTGAAATTGTTCTGTTTCAAGAACAGTTATATGAATACTAAAATTATTTTTTTAGGTTAACTATCTCAGTTTGCCAGTGCTGCTATAAACAATATATATCACACACTAATTGGTATAAACCACAATTCAATATCTTTACAATTTTAGGAGCAAGAAGTCCAAAATCAAGGTTTCGGTTAGATCATGCTTTCTCTGAAGGCTGAGCATTCTGATGGTATTTTGTGGGCAATCCATAACTCAATGTCTGATTCTGTCACATGGTCACCTCTCTCCAGATTGGTCTTCTGTTAACTAGGTCCAAATTTCCTCTACTTATAAGAATTGCAGCCATACTGTATTAAGTCCACTGTGATTCGGTTTGGCCTGTCCTTAACTAATAATATCTTCAAAGATGCTATTACAAGTGGGTTCACATCCAAAGGACTGGTTGTTCAGACTTGGCATGTCTTTGTGGGAACATGTGTCAATCTATAGCATTACCCATGTAGAGCCCTATTCTTGAATAACCATTTAAAAAAAGTATCTATCTATCCATCTATCTACCTCTATCATCTATCTAATTACACACGTAACTTTAAAGTGGCGATATAGGTTTCATCATAATTATGAAAAATATCAGAGGATTATTACAGATTAATTAGCAGGGAACTCTTATCCAACTTGGAATTGATCCCAATGTAGAGATTGCTTGAAATAAAAACCATTTATTCTAATTTTTGTAGGTAGCAATGCTTTTTCTAATAATCTTACTTTTCTAATTAAGAACTTTATTAAATTGGACAATTATTGTGAGTTTATGCGTATTCCTGTGTTGCTAAATCAGAAGAGATATTTAATTTCTGAATCTGCACTGAGCCATCCAGTACCACCATCTAATGGCATGTATCCAAAATTAATGTCATAAACCTGAACAAGGTATTTTATCTCTAGGAATGGGCTACTGTAGTTATTTCAGCTTATTCTGGGATAATGTTTGGCACTGAATCAAGTGGCACCAACATAATTCTATACAGAGAAGAAATTTTATTTCTTTTCCTGTCTCTAGAAGCTTTTTCTTATTAACATTTACTACTGGGAAACCCAGTAGAATCAACACAATATTTCTGGAGTCCTTAGAATATGACATTTGATCTCTGAAGGGAAGTAAGATTTATGCACTACTGTGAAGTATAAATTCCAGGTATCCTACAGAGAATTGCAGCAGGCAAACACAGTCCAATGTGGAAGCCATATCCCTATGACTAGACTATATATATGGATCAGAAAAAGAAACATAAAATCTGTGGAAATGTTAGTTTCATTTCCAAAGAAAGAAAAAAAAAAGAGAAAGGAAAAAGGGAAAGAAGGAAAGGGAGAAGGGAGGGTGGGAAGAAAAGAAAATAAATGAAATTAAATGAAAAAAAATAAAAGAAATGAAAAATGGAAAGGAAAGGAAAAGAGTGCCCAAAATATTGAAGTAAAGATTTACATAATGTTTAATCTGAGAAAAGTAAGAACTTGAGTTAGTGATTTATAGCTCACTATAGGAGAAAAGAGCAAAGTAGGAGAAAAATAAACGTTAACAATTCTTTCATTCTTGAATTGAATGTTATTCGTTTACAAGATGGAATTAAATGAAAAACATTTTTCCACAATTTTAGCATGCTTGCAAGTTCAAGCATTGTCATTAGTTAAAATTATTGCTCAGCATTATCAAACATACATGAAATATTTTACTATTAGAACTGATTACATTTACCCTTTTGTAAAAAGTGTAATTATTTGCAGTTATTTATTCAGAACATTTTGCAATATAGTACCAATATTTCAAGTGTAAGTTCAAAACTCATTAAAAGTGATTAAGTATTTCTTATATGGTACATATGTAATTGATGGGTGTGTAGTGAAAAAAATTATGTATCACGAATAGATAAAACCTTAATACAAAGGTATATAGCCAAATGGGAATTAAAAAATAAGATTGCTTAGACATTTTTAACTACCTGGTAAACTTTCTGTTTTCCAAAAAAGCATTTGATGCAACTTAAAAAAAAATAGTACATATAATTAAGACAATTACTTAAAATAAAAATAAAGTTGTTGTTTTTTTAATACGTGATCTCTAGCATCATGTCTAGAATGTGACCTTATTTGGAAATAGGGTTTCTTTAAATGGAATAATGAAGGTTTTTTTTTTAATAGACAACCAAACTAAAGAGAAGGATGTAAATGTACTTGCCACTTAGATTAAAATAATTCATTTTATTAGGCTTTAGATTTGACATTCAGTTTTCTGGCATTAAAAGCAAAAACCTGAAATAGGATGTATTACCATAGATCTTTTTTAAAAGAGAAAATTAGCAATTAATTAACAGAAGTAAACTCTACTTGTGCTCTATTCTAAAAGATACTTGTCACTTGTGAAGGAAAAGGAAACCTTTTCAAAAAAGTTTTCTACAAAATACAGAAATTGTCTTTACATAACAGTCTTTACATAACAGTCAACTTTCTTTTTTAAAAATTGGGAACATAATATACTTAGCATTAATTTCCGTAGGGGGAAGATTAAATTGGCCAATAGAAATATATTGTTAAAAATCATTTTAATTATGGATGTTCTTTTAAGGTCTCTTTATTCAATGCTTTTTTTTTCCAGTGATTAAAAATAGACTACTTTTCACTCCCTTTGTGTACTATTCTCAAAATAGGCAAAAGGAAGCATCTAAAGGAAAATGAAATATCTAGAAAATGACTTAAGCCTTTTGAAATGAAAAGCACTAAATATTTTATAGGATGTTATTGTAACTGATTGATGACTTAGATTAGCCCACTATCATTACAGTAATCCTTATAAATACATGTAAATTATCAATACATTTTAATGGCACTTTAATATTACATTAATAATATTAATAATATTTCTTAACTTGGATGATGAACAGAAATAAAATGATAGGAAACAGGGGTGGGAGGGTAGTTCAGTGGTAGAATTCTTGTCTACTGTACAGGAGGCCCAGGTTCAATTTCTGACCCATGCACTTCCTAAAAGAAACCAACCAACAACAAACAAAAAAGTTCAGCAAATGGTGCTGCAATAAGGGGATACTCACATGGAAAAAGAATGAAATGTGACAAATCTGCCATACAGCATACCAAAAAAAAGGAATGATAGGGAATGAAAGATTGGACAAGATGGAGCTTCAATATACCTTTGAATGTGCTTGCAGAAAATTTCATTCTGTTATAGCCAGAAATGACAGCTCAATACCTTACTCTAATGGACACCCTATAAGTGTTCATTCATTGAACACTGAATGTTCAGTGTTCATTCAGTGACAAAATGAAGTCGCCTCCTAATCAGATCTATGACCAATTTATTTTTGATAAGGCTGCCAAATCAGCTCCCATACTTGTTTCGTTTTTTTTTTTTTTTTTAGAATTTCTCTTTCTTTATTAAAATTCTCGTTTTGTTCATATATCATTTCCTAAACACATTCTTTAGTTCTTTCGCAGTGTTCCCTTTAGCTCTTTGAGCATATTTAACCTTTTATCTTTAAAAGCCTTTGAATGATATGTACAAATTGTGGTTTTCCTTGAGGTGTTTTGATGTTGGGTCTTAATCCTTTGGATGGACCATCATTTTTTGTTTCTTTGTATGTCTTTTAATCTTTTGTTGCCCACTGTACATCTTAATATTTTAATGTGCCAACTCTGTAATTTAGCAATTTAAGTGTCTCTTATCCAACTAATGACATGACAGGTTTTAGTGGTATGACAGAGGTTTCTGTGTATGCCAAGTATATCAAAAACACAGACAAAAAACACAAAATACCTTTCACAGTCTTTGCAGATTCATTCTTTGTTGACTGGGGTTTAGCCCTTCACAGAAGAAACCTGAAAACTAACATCAGGATAGTGTTCTTACTGGGTTTTTTTCTGAGTGTATTTCTTGTGCCGGGCATGTGTTCATGGTATTTGATTTACTGTGTAATGCAGCTTCTCATTATGGTTTTGTAAGGAATAGTTTTTTAGTTATTTTTTTTAAGTGCTATATGGTTTAGATGAGGCTAGCCTATAAAGTGTACATGCAGAGAAGTATGAAGTTGTAGAAAACTAAAATTGTTCAAATAGTGGGTTAATGTGTCCAAATTTAGGAAAATTACATGGAAATTATTTAATAGATATTAGACTAACATTTTCTGTACATACATAAATTGTTACGATGAATTCAATTCTCTGCTTTTACCTTCTGTATTCTTATAAATACTCTATGTCCAGATAATGGATAAATCTAAAGGGGTTTTCCTCCAGAGAGTATAGTTCAGTAGGGACATGCTTGTTGAAATATTTTATTTTATTAGCAAGTTGTGGTTACTTGAATATTAAGATTACTCTATTTTTAAATCACTTCTTCAGTTTTAGGATATTCTTTTAAAATTATAAGCTTTAAAATTTATGATGCTTTTCTACCAAAGTCATGTCTTGGATGCTAAAACTTGCAAGAATTATTTATTCTATCACAGTTCTTGCAAATTTTTGATGATAAGTAATTAGGTAATAAAGATGCTAGAAATGGAACAAATAATAACTAATGGATATGTGACTTAGCCAACCACCAATTAATCATTTATGAGAAAGTCAGTCCTCTCAGAATTTGTGATCAAGGCTCTAGACAGAGGGGAGTGGATTTGAGTCATATAAATGGAATTGAATTAGATGGTAGGAAAAACTATGAGTGGGAAAAAGTAAAGAGGTTTGAAAGTGCAAATGAGGACAGGGCCAGTTCCCAAACTTTTGAATTTTTCTCAGCCTCCCTTCACCAATGTTGCCTATTCTTATATACTGTGTGATAATTGGAAATGAGATCAAACATCTTTTCCTATGCAATTCATCACAGTTCAACATGGAATCTTGGAATTTTGAAATACTTCCTAACATAAACATAATCAGCAATAAAGCTTTTTATTGCCACTTTCTTGTTAGGTCACTTCTTTAGTTTTCATTTTTAAATATCTATTCTCCATAATCTTGCCATTCTCATGAACTAAAGTGAAAACTTTAACTGGCCTTTCTTTTCTTTTAACTTTTTATTGTATCATATAACATGTACAAAGCAAATAAAGAAAAAAAGTAATACTTTCAAAGTACACTTCAAGAAGAAGTTACAGAACGTATCTCAGAATTTGGCATGGGCTACCATTCCACCATCTCAGATTTTTCCTTCTAGCTGCTCCAAAATACTGGGGGCTAGAAGAAATATCAACACAGTGATTCAACAGCCACACTCATTGTCAAATCCTATTCTAACTGGCCTCTTTCGATGCACTTTTAATTTTTCTTTTCTGTAATGTCACTGATCATGACATCAGTTACCACGCTAAAAACCCTTCAGCGGTTTGCCATTTTGTAGCCTCCTTATCTTGGCCAAGACTCTTCATAATGTGTCAACTGATTTATCTCCCCCTGTTTTCTTTTAATTCAGACAGATGTAGTCCCCTTAACATGCTTTATAAATTTTCATTTTCAAACAAATCCTTACTATATTCTCTTCATCTACTGTTCTGTTCCTACCTTTTCTAATTACCCTTCAAACACTGTTCAAGCTGTACCCCTTTCTAAACTTTCTCTGAAAATATCACCTCTTCGTCTTTCACTGCTATTTTTTTGTGAGATTTATTGGACATGTGCTTCATTTATAGCACAGATTTTCTATTGGATTATTTGTCTTTTGTACCCAATTAGATGAACTCTTTGGAATCATAGGCAATATTAGAATCCCCCCTCCCTCCAAGTCTGACTCTTTCTTTAATCTTCCTAAACAGCTCAACAAATTGTGCTGGCTCATTTGTTTGCTTTCACACGATTTACTCATTACGTGATATAACCAATCAAGGGAAAATGTTTAAAGAAACCCAGTTTAGATCTGTGATCATATGTTTCTTTTGACATCCAATTTTAAATTTTAAATAGAAACCTTTATAACTATTTTAATATGTAAAAAAAGAATTACATATTTATGAACTGCCTTGTATTTTCCATAGATGGGCATGGTGCATGTAGTCATTAAAAAGAGAACATTTACTGAGGCTATTCTAGTTCTTAGGGAAACACAATCACTCATTTTAAGGATCTGATTTTACAGAAGAAGCGGGGACACAAACAAAATAATGATGCCTGTGGTATAATAGGTACACGTTTGGTCTGCCTTGCTCAAAATTTAGTGTGAGCTCAAATAATGTAGCATTATACTTTAAGAATAAAATGGAATATTATAAAATACGTGGTCAGCTAATTTTTCTTTGAAGGACCAGATAGTAAATATTTTAACACCCGTGAAAAATATGTAAACAATTAGGCATGGCCAGATTGTGGTCACAGTACCTACTTTGCTGACCCAAGTACAGGAGCACAAGAGAAATGTACTGGGATTATGGATCTATTTTACTAAAAACATTATTTCAATAAAATTGCATGACTTTTTCAGTTTATCTGTGGATTTTGCCTATCATTTTATGGATTTGAATTAAATCTAAATATCATATATTTGCTTTTTAAATTAAAAAACAGAGAACATGTGAGTGTCAATCATTTTTATGCATTTATATGTGTACATATATTCACTTATATCAAATATCCACATTTGATGTGATAATTATTCCCACGAGTGTATCTGAAACACAAAATAAGCAAGCTAAGAAGACGTTAAGAAGTTACCACCATTGTTATTTCATTAAACATAAATGGGACTGTATTAGTTAGGGTTCTCTAGAGAAACAGAATCAACAGGGAACACTTGAAAATATAAAATTTATGAAAGTGTCTCACGTGACCGTAGGAACACAGAGTCCAAAATCCACAGGGCAGGCTGCGAAGCCGATGACTCCAATGGATGGCCTGGATGAACTCCACAGGAGAGGCTCACCAGCCAAAGCAGGAATGCAACCTGTCTCCTCTGAGTCCTCCTTAAAAGGCTTCCCATGATTGCATTTAGCATCACTAATTGCAGAAGACACTCCCCCTTGGCTGATTACAAATGGAATCAGCTGTGGATGTAGCTGATGTGATCATGACCTAATCCTATGAAATGTCCTCATTGCAACAGACAGGCCAGCGCTTGCCCAATCAGATGAACAGGTACCACAACTTGGCCAAGTTGACACCTGTCCCTAACCATGACAGTCCACCCCTTGTCAACTTGGCACCTATATATATATATATAGGTGATATATATATATATCACCTTAGACCATACTCAATCTCCAAATGAAAACAAATAAGCACACATTTTTTCTTTTACCTGACAATACTCAACCATCCCGCATACAACTGGAAACACATTAAATCTCTCCAGAATAGGGTGCAAATCCTTGGGCAACATTCATTCTTAAACTTGATATCTTACAACTTAAATAGTATAACACGAACAAAACAGCATTACAGTCCTCGTTTCTGTAACTGATCACGTGGTCGAAGTTCATATTTATCACTACCTTCTTCCACTACCCATTCCATGTTCCCTTTAATGTAGACAGTGTATCTAACAACAACCAACCAACATCTCTATAACTCTTATTTCTACAAAACTCTGTAAAGGTGTCCAAAACATTATCCCCCAGAGTCTGGCTTCATATAAGCGAAGCATTAGGAGAATCGAATGATGATATTTTGACTATCTCCTTTGCCAACTCAGTCCATGGATTGGGAGTATCATTCAGATTACGGGAATCAGAGTCCTTAGTGTGTCTGAGTCCAGTCAGAGTAGAAAACCATTCATAAAAACCCATTTTTAAGATTCTATTCCTTAAGAACCACTCCTGATACCAAGATGTATTAATTAGGGTTCTCTAGAGAAACAGAATCAACAGGGAACACTTGCAAATATAAAATTTATGAAAGTGTCTCATGTGACCGTAGGAACGCAGAGTCCAAAATCCACAGGGCAGGCTGCGAAGCCGATGACTCCAGTGGATGGCCTGCATGAACTCCACAGGAGAGGCTCACCAGCCAAAGCAGGAATGGAACCTGTCTCTTCTGAGTCCTCCTTAAAAGGCTTCCCATGATTGCATTTAGCATCACTTAATGCAGAAGACACTCCCCCTTGGCTGATTACAAATGGAATCAGCTGTGGATGTAGCTGATGTGATCATGACCTAATCCTATGAAATGTCCTCATTGCAACAGACAGGCCAGCGCTTGCACAGTCAGATGAACAGGTACCACAACTTGGCCAAGTTGACACCTGTCCCTAACCATGACAGGACCTTTTACTCACAAATCCTAGAAAGTTCAATCAGTGCATGCATTGTTAAATATTATTTTTGTGTAATCGAGACTAAGATCAAGCCTAATGTTTGACATTTTTAAATTCCAACTAAATTTAATAGTCTGAGTTTTCTGACCATGTGTCTATCTAATAAATGTGCACGTGTAGAAAATTGCTGGAGTTGGTAATAAACAGCTCTATGGAGAAAAAGGGCTGACATAACTACATCCTTAATAATTAATTTCCATTCACGAAAAATACACAAAATTCATAGCGACCATATGCATATAATTTAGAATGCTATATAAAACTGGAGGTTCCACTTTTTACTGCAAGAGAGGAGTGAATGGAATGATATGTCTTGTGCACTCTTAATCTGTCATTTCTTAAAGAGATGTTTTTCACTAAAGAGCAACCTATTTCACAGTATTAGTTCTTTATTGAAGAAAAATATGAAAATCATTATTTAACAGTCAAAATATGTTTGAGCTAAAGATTGACCTATACCTGCCAAAATTCTTCATACTTTTAGTCTATTTATTAATTCAACAAATATATATTTCCTTATACCAGCCAACATGCTAGGTGCAGATGTATACTAATAACAAGAAACAGTTTTTATCCCTATGAATTTTGTAGTCTAATTAAAAAAGATAAGGAAGTTGGTGGCAGGAAAATTTTACACTTAATAGAACTATACTGTATGGTACTGGGGTGGGTGAAATACTGTGCTTAATAAAACCTGGTTTTTTCTAACCACATATGTCATTTTCAGGTCTTATAACATTGTATAGATTGCTTAAACTCTCTGAGACTTGACATTGGCATCTATGAAAAAGATCAGTGCTTCTCAAATTATTCTCTAGTTCCCTGTGTTATTGTTGGGTGGTAATTTATTCTAAGATTCAATAAATATTTGAAATCAGAATTAAATGAAGATGAAGAAGATGCATCATTTGGATTTCTCACTGTTTTTAATACACTAATATCTTTGGTGAATCTCTGAGAGGTAGATACAATAATGAAATTCCACTGGACATATCTTTGGAGAAGACAGATAATTTTATGCTATGAAGTTCTCCACTTGGAATTGCTTTCCTCTCTCTTTGATGACTCCATTCATTGTACTTTTGAGCTTTTTACTTAGAATAGCATATATTTTTTGAAGTTTCTGAGGTTTAAGTCCACATATATGAACACAATGCCAAGTACAAGAAACTTCTTCAGACATTTCAATGCATTATATCTAAATAAGCCTTACTATCCTTTTCTAAGTAATTGATAAAAAATACATGTTTATCATGTGTTTCAAAGTAATTTTCATATACAGATTTTAAGCTAACTAGTCTTTCAAGTTTGCCTAATAGTTTTGGAATAGTTACAATAAGTTCCAGAACTTGATGAGGTTTATTGTTATAGTATGTTCGTAATGTTCACATTTTATGATCAGTGGTGGGTGAAACCTTTAATTGTATTTTCAGCCAAATTAGTCTGGCGTTTAAAATGTCCAAAGTTTAATATTTAATATCATCAAATAAATATATCTGTGATGACATTAAATAAAACATCGTGGTTCATAAAGCTTTTTTCTGTTACTTGTCTCTTTTTAGTAGTGATTCTAAGATTCTAAACGTTATGCACATGAATTTCTTGGGGAACATTAAAACTTCAGATTTCCTTGCACTAATATCCATCCTGTGGATTCTGCTTGAGAAAGTCTAAGATGGGTACAGTTGTGTTCACATTTAATTAGGATGCCAGGTGATTCCGAATCCGGTGGTTTGCTATCTTTTAAAGAAACATTGTTTTCTATATTATATTTGCTTTATTACCGTTTGTGGTATACAGTAGTATACTATGATTTGTAAGAAGTAGAAATTCTTCATGTACATATTTTGCTTATCATCTGAAAATATACTCTTTATAGATGTCTCTACTATAAAATTAATTTTGAATTTTCTGATCATATGGTTGTGTGTCACATCTTCATTCTGTAGGTCTTTAGAGTAGTTCTTTCATTTGTATATACCTTCCTAGATGCCTGTTTCCATGTCTAAATAAACATCTTTTAAATGACTGTTCTTACAATTTGTCTGTCATTTGATATGGCCAGCCATGCTTAACAACATAAAATAAAGTTTTCACTGAAGTGAAGCATGATTCTTCTAAAACTTTTCATGAAGGGAGGTTTGCATTTACATTTTACATTTCTTTGAAAATGAAATATACAGTTATATAACTTTTCCTTCTGTTGGAGATTGGATCATGTTCCCTTCAAGATGCATGTTAAGGTCTCAACCTTTGGTCCTAAGAATGTGAATCCATTTGTAAATAGGATCATAAGAGATGCTGTTGGTTAAGGCGTGCCCAAACTGAATGATTGTGGTCCTTAATGTGATATGGTTGATGTCCTTACAAGCAAAACAAGTTGGAAGAGAGGAAGCCATGGGAGCATCAAGAAGCTGGAAGTCATAAGATTGGAGTAGAAAGGAGATGGCCATGTGCATGGCCATGTGATGGAAAAACCAAGGACCGAGGACCAGGTCTCACCAGCAGTCCACAACGCCACAGTCTTCAAGGAGAAAGCAAAACCCTTTTGATACAATTTTGGGTTTCTGCTAACTTTAAAACCCATTCTTTATGCCATCCCATTTTATGGTGTTTGTTTTAGCAGCCAAGAAATTAATATATCTTCTTTCCAGTTCATATTTATCATCATACATCACCCTACCTTCTTCATGTCAAATCTTCTTTACTTCATATATTGCTTAGTACAATGATTAAATATAAAACAGTACCAAAACATTCTTCAGCATACCACTTTCTGTCCATCCACAATTCAAAAGTAAATCCTGTTTTCCAAGTTACTGACTTTTTGCATTACATTGTTGCTAATATCCCTAGAGGTACCCCAAGCCCATTTTGATTTTTCTTCTTTGAGTTCGTAATGTACATCGCTGTTTTTTTCCTTATAAAGATTATTACACCATGTCTTTATAATACAGGAAATTATTACTCTCTCCTTGTGTCATATTTTAATACTTTCAGCTCTGTGCCATGCTTTAACATGTTACTCTTTCATCTCAATTGTTTTCTCATTCTGTATCTGCCACATCTTTAACTATCCCCTCTGGTATTGGGGTAGGGCTCTATTCACTCATAAAAGAAAGTCCCTCTGTTTTATGTCATTTATTCAGAACAAATATCTGCTTTTTCACTGAGTTGAATTCATCTTATGTTGCAAGTGGATTTTTGCATCTTGAGGAGATAAATGCAATGAATAGAAAATAGTTGGGCTCTAGTCCAAGATAATTCAGTAAATATATGTGCATGATCATATCAATCACTCATCCATTCTGTAGCTAAGTTTCTGGATATAGATATAGTAACCAGTTAAATGCTATTGCTAGAATGTACTCCTACATTCTATTTATTTTCTTAGCTCCTAACATATAATGGATATATAATGACACTCAGTATACATTAAATGAGTGATAAAGAAAGGGAAGGAGAAAGGGGTGATAAGAAGGAAAGATGTATCTTTTGATATTTCAAATATTGTGGTCTGTATATTACTACTGACATGTCTAACCAATTAAACACAGATTAGCATGATTTTTTGTTTTCATTATGTTTAGGAAATTTGCTCTAATCCCAGCAGTTATAGATGTAATGTAAGTTATTTTTTAAGAGAATGAATTGGGATTAGACAAAGAGTTGAAGGAAGAAAAACATAAATTAATATACAATATAAATCATTATATATTAAGCTTATATAATAAATAAGTAAACACACACTCTATTTTTTGCATAAAAGAACAGAAAATTTGGTATCTGGGGTTTGATTTTCAATTACCTGTCATGCTTTATTTTTTAAAATTATAAAGTACTTTTCCCCTTCCTTTCTTGAGAGTTGTTCTGGTATTGATACTTTCTTGTCCCTGTCACAATTGCTGTATATTTGTTTTGAAGTGTCCTAAAATGGTGGTTATATGATATCATCATAGATTAGACTTTTAGTATTCCAAGTTTTAGTTGGAAATTTAATACCAAGAATATGTTAAATAAATTTTTCAAGGTGAAATTAAACACTAAATGATGTATGGTAGGCAAACCTGCCAAATCCTAGTAGAAAAAAAAATGAAATTTAAATATAGCTATAATCTATATTCTAACATTAAAAACAGGGGGTAATAAATTAGATTTACACTAATAGAACAAGTTAAACACCTAAGTGATTATATTTTTCCATACTCAGCAATTTTATCTTCTATGAAAAGCCCCAAATGGTTTGGAATTCCAAGTTAGAAATAAAAAATATTGCCACTTATGTATATGGTGTTTTATGCTTTTTAAAGTGCAGCCATTGAGGGGGAAATCAATTTCGCCTTAAAAAAAGGCAATGAAATAACTTCATGGCATACCTCATATATACATATTCCATATAGAATCAATGTGTTCTATGGCTTGAAATTATCAGGCTAATTTATGTACCAGTAACATGATTACTATACTATTCCCAAATGAAGAAACTAATATAAAATGGAAGCACTTTGTTTCTTTGTTTCATATTCTCACGACTAAGGGAAAAGCAGGTGAATGGTTTTGAAATGTAATGCGTAAGAATTATCTAAATGGTGATAACATGTAGATTATGGCTCAGCAGATCTGAGTCAGGGCCCGAGAGTCTGCATTTCCAACAAGCTCTACCTCAGGCTTTAAAAAGCAAGTAAGTAGAGGATCTTTATGATGAGCTGCATACCAAGCAGACAGATGTAGTGTACCTCAATGCCTGTTCCTCGACAACCTGACTTTCAGTTTCATTTATCTGACATCTCTAAGGACTGCCTGTTCATATCCATAAGCCTAGATCAATGCCTGTTTCCTAAGTGTGCAGTCTATGCAGATTTAATAACTTTCTCATTGAACTTGTGTTTGGTTAGTGAAGTCTAGTGAGACAATGGAGCATGAGTGTGCACAGAGGAGGTATGCTACATGCATGTGGACTCAGTCTTGTGAGCAAGACAGGACAGCAGACATTTTCATGGCATTTCAGACGTTTTGCATTGGGCTGTGCAAATTATGGAGCTGACGCTGTCTACATCTTTTCTTCCCATTTCATACAGTGCCTTGCCTCTGGATCTATAGTCTTTCACACTCTTATCCCTCTCCTATTCTATCTCCATTCCTCAGTGTTTCATACTATTCAAATAAATTAATGTAAGACATTATTTGCAGTCAACAAATCTTTATAGCTCTTCCAATGCATTTCTGCATACACAAAATATCATAGCAGCATATTTTGCTTATTCTTATAGGAAGGGTTTATGCAGATAGCTATCATTTTAAGTAATATTTACAATTAATTTACCTGCTATTTTAAGCTAGATTCCAATATGACATGATGCATTTTTTTATTTTTGAGTATCCTAACTGAAGATAATTTAGTTTAATATAGTGCCTGATTATAGCTTCAAGATCTTTAAATGTTTATTCTACTTATCTAAGAGACAATGCATGAATTTTTTTTTGTCTTTCATTAAAAAGAGAGAGAGTAACAGAGAAAGAGCTATTGAATATAGAATATTTGTTCTCATACTGTGTTTTTCTGGAATGATGGAATTCCCGGATTCACACTTAAATTTTTAAATACAAATTAGTAAGTATGCTTGAATAAAACAGAAAGAGAGGAACATCATATGGTTTTACATATAGTTGGAAATAATTTTTAGGGCCTTTAAAATTGTATATGCCTGAAGATTGGGGTATTTTATACTAAACATAGAAGTAACAAATTTTATTATTAAAAAGAGCCTTAACTCTTGCCTTATGAAGATGAAATAAACTAATATTTAAGAGTTAGCTTATAACTGATTGAAATGTATTTAAACTCTTCTTTGTAAACTAAGAGATAGAATTCAAGCCTCTGTTCACTTCTATAGCAGGAGAACAATAGAAAAAAACTTCTTGTTATTCAGTAACAAGGATACTATTTATATCATATAATATATAACTCTTAGTATTTGCATTTCCACAGCTGTAGGTCTTGCTGCCTGCCAAGAACCAGCCCTTCCTAGCAATGGTATCAAAACAGGAGATCGATACATGGTGAATGATGTGCTCTCCTTTCAGTGCGAACCTGGGTACACACTGCAGGTATCTTTCTTTTGAGTTCTTGTTAATAAAAATTGTTCAGTGTAATAATACTTGACCAGCTCTCTGTAGCTAAAGCCCCAGATTTGCACCTGAAGAACTGATTTATTTTCCCTCACCTGGTTTATGGATCAAGGTATTCATGTTAAACAGGTAGTCTTAATTATCATGTGAAAATAGTTTCTAAATGATAAAACACTATTCCTAAACTGAGCATTTCATCTTCATAATTATTTTATTTCAAAATATATGCTCTCCAAATAACTATGGAGATAAAATTCTGAAAGAACAAGTTTCTACCCAGTCCCTTTGTAAATCCTATCCTGGCAACTCAATTATCGGATCTACTTCTGAATTGCATGCTTATTCTGCTTTGCAAACTGTTCACATAATTCAATCCAATAAATCATCAAGTGTCTACCTTGTGCCAGGTATGTGCAGGGAGCTCAAGTGATAGATTTGAATAATTTTTAAGAAATGTGAAGTAGAAGTTTCCAAAATTGCATTTTAAGTTATGATTTCTGGCAAGGAGTATATTAGTTCTAAAACAATATATAGAAAGAGTAGTCAATTTTCTGTTATTTATTTTGTGGTTTAACCACAGATAAGCTTACTCCCAGAATAGTTTCTCTATGTCACTTAACATAATTCTCTCTGCCACAAATAAAAATTGATATTCTAAACATGTTTATTCTAAAATCCCATAGAAATATTTAATCCTATTTGTTTCTATTCTTGAGTTAACTTAGGTAATAGAGTTCTTTTGGCTGACCATGTTACAACGTAACAAATCATTTTTCAAGGGTATTTATTTTCATCATGTTCTGCAGATAAGTAATACAGCCTGAAGAAGCATCAGAAAAAAGTTGTAAAAAATACAGCAACTTACAGTACAAAAACAAATAACAGTAACAGCAAATGCTGAACAATATTGAGTTCATATTAAGTGCAAAACTTCACATGTCAAATATCACATAATTCTTGATCAACCGTATGATGTGGGTACTTAATTCTCTTATCTTTCATGATGAGAGAACCTGGAGAGTATATGAGAGCAAAAGAAGGAGCAGAAAAACTGGCAACGTCAGCAGAGCTAGATCAAGTAGGACCGTATATAGGAATTAGAACATGTATAAACTTAAAATATCTTTAAAATGTGCAGTATGCATCAATAAATGAAAATATTACTGCTCGTCATTAGAAACAATTATCAGTATACAAAGTCACCTTTATAAAAATGAGATTGTCACCTACATTACATAGATCTGGGTAGTTACTATGATAATTACTCTGTGTCTATAAAATGATGGACACATCCTTGCAATGTAGAACAAGTGTTCCTATAGTGAACACTTAGGTAGATTTTCTAAAATTCTGCTATCTAAATTAGTTTTCAACCAAGCAAACTAAGGCTATTTTAATTGATTCTTTAAGACGAAGTTTTTCTGCTTCACATGTCAGGAATCACAAAGTGCTTCATTTCTAGGGCCATGTTCTGAAAGAAGAAAAGAAAAAAACAAAAATAAGAAAACCTCATATTGTTTGTTCTTTTGGCTTAACTTGTATAAGAGAAAGAAATATGTGTCAATAATCCTACCTAAGTAAATACTGATGTCCCATATTTATACTTTTTTACCCATACATTATAATTGGTTTAACCCAAATTAATAGAATGTTCTCTCTATTCTGTTTCAAGTTTCCACACTTTAATATTTGCTCTTATGTATTTTCATGTTCTTCCCCCTTGTTTATGGGGTCACATTGTAATTTCTGTTAGCGTTCTTTTATAAGTGATATTTCTACAGCCTTCAGAGAAGGAAATAGAAAGGATTCTTATTGAAGGCATTTCTTACAATGCATTGTTTAATATGTTGCTTAGAGATAAAGACCTATGAACACACATCTGCAGAGACCAATAGGGCCATTTATTAGCTGTTTTTCAAATGCAAACTAAGCTATTTTTTTTCCCTTATTACAGACAGTGTCAAGCTTTTAGTTCACAAGTTGCTGTTTTTCATTTACATGAACAAGAAAGGATTCTGGTGTTTTTTGTTTTTTTTTTTATGTTAACACTGCCAATTTGACTAACAAATTAATTATCTGAATGATAACATCCATAAATTGCATAATATTCATGAAAAGTATTTTTCCAGGTGTATTTTATATACAAATGTCTCCAAATAGATATGTTTAGGAGATTCACAGGCATGACATAGAAGTACCATGACATGACACTTTTAAAATAAACCTTGAGTATCTGAATAATGTATGATTTCCATCTTCTATAGACTTGTTAAGTATTCTTTTAAGAAAGAAAAATGAAAATCCCCATTTGGGTATAAACTAGTAAATAGATACCAGAGCCCTGTCTTGTTTTTCATTCATTACAAACATTTTAGATGGAATCACTAATATGAAAGGTTTGTACCAAAGTTAATAGCAAAAAATGGCGTAGATTGGTAATAAATAACTTTTTTATTGTCGTCTTCAATAAATATATTTAATGGCTTTTGCACATTATATTTGTACATATTTCTTAAACAAATTTATTGTGGAAATTTTAGTGGATGAGAGAACAAATATATACAGGAGCATTAACTTTAGTATGAAAATATTGGGAGAAAGTCTTCTTTAAAAATAAATGTAATCTTCCTTTGTTGTAGCTACTTTTAACAAATATCAGGAAGTATGAGAAAATTAGTTTTAGGGTGGATGAACGGGGTAGGAAATGTTTCTAAGCTTAGGGAATCAGGTTGTCATTTATAAGTGCATTAGTACAAATTCTTGTTTGATACATTCACAATATGGCTTGGGTTATTTACTGTGAATTAAAGATTTGTTTTTCAGCTGCCTCTGCATCAGTTGTTGTTGGCAAATGGAAATTCATGAGATAAGTAAGTGGATCTGCCACATAGCTACCAGGAGGAAAAAAATAATCTACACTTAAGCTACCTATTTACCACCTTCTCTTCACTTTAAGAGAGATTTTAGCACAAAACATCTCAGAATTTAACCTTCTGCTTTTTTTTATTTTTAAAAGCAGAATAATAGAACAGATTTTTGAAGGTTGAATTTTGAAAGCTTCATCTATTTAAAGGAACAAGAGACATCCGAGTGATGAGGATTAATTTCATTTCAACCACGTTAATTTGACAGCTTGTGAAGCTATCTAATAAAAAATGAATATTAAATCTCCTTTTCTTCTTATGAGGGAAGAACTGACCCACTCCTTTGCTGAACCATAATATTCCAGCAGCCTGTACATGAGCAATAGATAACCATGAAACTTATCATTTCAAGAGCAGATAACATATTGCTGACATTTTACCTTTCGAATCAATATAAGTATTTCTTAATCATTTTCAGCCTCTCAGACCAAAAGCTATAACTTCTGATGATGAAAAAAGATGTACTTTGCCCAATTCAATAATCCTCCTTAAGCCTTAGAAAAGGACTGTGGCAGAAATGTAGTCTACTTAAAGGGAAATGATAAGGTTTTGTTTTTAGTTAAAAGAAACACTAAGATTATGAGATTTTTAAAATTTAATGTTTATTATTCATTAATAGATATTGGTAGAAATTCTTTCTAATATTTCTTGATTGCATTTTTTTACATATGTAAATCTGTAATAGAAGGACAACCAAACAACCATTTTTTACTAACATTTATCCCTTAAATACTGAATACTATATTTTAAGTGAGTGAATTTTATTTCGTTTTCTTTTAAATAGGGTCGTTCCCACATTTCTTGTATGCCAGGAACTGTCCGTCGTTGGAACTATCCATCTCCCCTTTGCATTGGTATGGATACATCTTCTGTAATTGTGTGGCTGTGCACTCATATTATCAGTAATCCAATGGTGGTGTGCTTGCTCAATTTGGAGCTTGCACTTTCAAATTTCTTTTCAACTACATGCTATGTAATAATATGATGATGCCATAGAGGTTTAATAAGAATGTAACATATTTTTTCTCACTGGATACCATAACTCAGCCTTTTCAGTCAGCATTTTATCAGCCTACACAGATTAAACATAAAATTGTTAGCTTAAGACCATACACTCAATTTCATTTATATCAGAAGTCCAGGTTATTAATTTATGGGAAAGAATGAATGTAACTGGTCTGAAAGTCTTAGCAATACTCTATTGACCTTTATCTTCATGAAAGCCAAGTTTCTAGAAACAAAAGTCAGAAATACAAATCATTGATTTGAAGGTGGGGTGATAGTGTTTCATATCAGAAATAGAAAAGTGACAGTGCTTCTGGATATTCCCGTTAAACCTGGAGAATCAGACTGTCTTTTCAGGAGAAACATTTCTTCAACATTGTATTTGAAGAGGAACAACTTATGTCTGAAGCTCCATAAGCTTTTACCATGGATTAAGCCACGGGAGTTTTAATGACCCCCTGGGGATAACGTTTGCCTCATTATACAGTAAATCCTTGAAGGGTACAATCTTGTGGTTTCCAGGTTGCTTTGTTCTCCTGTGAACTCTGCATGTTCTCTCCTCTCACTCGGGCCCCAGACTTCACCCACCACCTATGTGCTGTATATGCCGCTCAAAAATATTTGTCTCTAGCCAAGGTGTGACCGCAACGATTTCGTCAAAGACTGTCCTTATCTGTGTTTGTCGGCCCAGCATGATTGTCATCATTGTTTCCAATACCTACTATTCTTTCCCTTCCCTTTTTCCCATAGATCTCTGTTCATTCTTCATGAAACCACTTAGACTCATCCGTGTTCAGTGCTGTGTCAACCCATATTGGAGCTCAAAACAAAGGGGAAAAATAAAAAATATTGATCTTGTCCTTTTTGCTTGTTGGATGTTTTTTCATCATAGATTTGTGTATTACTTTTGATGTTTCCAAATCATGCATTAAAATATTATGTACCTTGGAGGTGCAAGGGTAGTTCAGTGGTAGAACTCTCAGCTGCCATGTGGAAAATGGGGGTTTGATTCCCGGCCTGTGCACTCCAAACAACAACAAAAAAATTCAATAAATATTGCTGTGAAAGTGGAATAGTCACCCGGAAAAGAATGAGATGTGATTCCTACCACACAGCATACAGTATATACATTTATACATACATATATATATATATATAATTTATATTGATTACTGAGATTTGAAGGCAGGCATTTAAATTTTGCACCTGAGGGAAGTGCCTGACTCACCTTGCCCTAGGCCTGACCCTGTCCAGGTTCCCACCTTCAAGTACAACTAGTAATCCCTACCCTGGACTGCCACCTTTCCATATGACTCTAATTTGATGTGGAACTGTAATGATATATATATATATATATATTTGTATGTATTTTTTTGGGGGGGGTGCATGGTCCCGGAATTGAACCCAGGTCTCCCACATGAAAGGTGAGCATTCTATCACCGAACCACCCGTGCCCCCTGTAATGATCTTTATTCAATCTCCTCTTCTACAATGACCTTCCTAAGAACATTGTAGATGGCGCTATCTCTCAATCTTCTTGGAACTTTTAGAATCCATTAAATGCTCAGTAATATTGTTTAAGAATGACCAGTAATGAACGACTATCTACAGCATGGGGCATTATACATGCCCCGTGTATAATGCCTTCTTTCATGATGCCTTCTTCATAGTCCTTGCCCAGCTTCCAACATTTGCATGTCACTGTGTGTCACATTCAGAATCCCATTCTCCCCAGAGTGCTAGTCAAAAGCATCCCCATGTGGCCCATGGGATTTTGGAAAGAAGTGGCCAATGCTATTTAGACAAATGCAAGTAATTTTTTTTTAAGTTCTTATTAATTAAAAAAAATTACAAGAAACAAACATTCCCAACACATGCACTCAGCAATTCACAATATCATCACATAGTTGCATATTCATCATCATGATCATTTCCCAGAACATTAGCATCAATTCAGAAAAAGAAATAAAAAGAAAACAGAAAAATATAACAGACAGAAAAAAAAAAAAGATTTACAGGCCATACCCCTTACTGATCCCTCAAATGCAAGCAATTTTAAGGGCCATGATGATTCTCAAAATATTCCTCTTTTTTTTGTTTGAATACTGTTTATGATTCGTTTTGGATAGCATAATGTGTAATGTCCCGACAGGTGAAGCAAGGTGATTCTTCTCTTTTGTGTTTTGGGCTCTTCTGACAGCCTGGTCTCTCCACGGCTCAAACAAATCTCATGTATTCAATAATATACAACTTAATTATTTCCAATAATATACAACTTAACTGCCTTAAGTGAGGAATATATATAATTGTATAGGGAGGAAAGTAAAACTAGACCAAACCTGTAAAACAAGCAAAATGAAACAGCAACCTTTATGATAGTCCCGTCCAGGAAATAATACATGTCCATATTATGTTCACTATGTCATATTTGCTTTCAAATGAAGAACATACTTTGGTGACTAATATCTTATTTCTTGAAAGTTTTTCTCAGTAAAATGAATATTTAAATTAACATGTCACCTACAACTTCGCGCTATTTCTATGGAGGTCTAAAATCCTGGGCTTGATATGGAAGGATGGAATGCAAGGCTGGGCATGGTACCTACTTTAGTGGGCTACCTGCTCTCTCTTTGCTTTTTCCTTAAACTTGGGAATGGAAATATTTTTAATTTTGCAAGGAAATCAATTCATAATATGCACTTAATCAGATAATATGGCCTTGCTGTCACTCTATAGTATGTAAGGAAAGATTTTATTTGAATAGATAACTTATATTAACAAAAGGTAATTGATTTTTTCTATTTAAAACAACTTGTATAGTCACAATTGTTGAAAGTGTTTTAACTTCTGTAGCACCCTGTTGCTCCTAATACCTTAACAAGGTGTACAGAGGTAGAATTATCAGCTTTTCATTGGAAAGCTTACAAATTATCAACAGTAAATCTAATGTCAGCAGTGGATTAATCCAAACTGGGGAATTTAAGGATTAGAAATTAATGAAGAAATAATATTTTATTTATTTGCCCCTGGAAATTTCTAGTCCTATCTTTTTTTTGCAATAATAAGAGTACTAATGAATACAATTTATATCACAAATGCTTCTATAAAAGTTGCTGAGTATTCAGACATTGTTCTCAGAGTTTAACCAGTCTTAACTGTCTTGAATACCACAAGTTCAGGTGATTAAGCAATTGACCAAGACCCCACAGCAATGTAGTCTATGGTTGTAGATGGACTCTGGAGGCTTCCCTGTCTCATCTCCACACTGTCCACCTTCTCCAGCAGGAGATGACATGCGCCCTAGAGTAAAAATTGTATATATTCTTTAGAAAAAATCATGAATCTGCCCAAAATAACAAATATCAGTCCAGTGGAATTTAAGATCCATAGCCATTTTATAAAAGTAAGCCCCTTGTTCTTTAGGAGTATCATATTTATTAATAACTCTCTGAATGTGTTATTTACCTATAAGAAAAGGTCTAGCATAGAAGGAGTTTTTAGCATTGGAAGCAGGAGGACAGTCCATAAAATGATACTAGGTAAGCGCTGATAAAAAGGCTAAAACTGATGGTAGCATTAAACAAATGCAAAACAACCAAGACAAGTCTATTTACAAAGCTTTTAAGTATCACAAAAGAAAAAAGATTGATACATATCGGATGACTTCTACAGTTCAGGCACTTTACCATGTACAATCTAAATTCTCACTGAAGATTCATGTGGATATTTCTGTTTCAAAGATAATCCCCAATTTTTTGGCAAAACTTTTTCTGAAAATATCAAGGGCCTTCTTAAGAAAATCATCTTTAGTTCACATTAGCTTTTCTATTTCTACCATTTACTTGACATTTGTCACATATACCCTGCTTGTAATTGAGTCTACATATATAAATATATTTTCATTGCAGATTGTAAAAGCCCTAAAGGAAGAGATATTATGTCTGTAGATATTTAGGTATGCTGCTCAGATGTTTTAAAGAAAGTCAGTAGAATCATGGCTAAAATGAATATCAGAAGGTAGATATCCAAATATTTGGTGTCTCCCACAAAGTAGTCAGAATGAAAGATTATACTTTAAACCTCAACAAAGTTCATGTTGTTTTAAACTTTTCTGGAATTTTACTCATACCACAAAAGTATATTATTTTTTAATTTGCTATTTTGCAGAATGTTTGGGACCCAGTCTGATTCTCTGGCTTGAACAATTGTGATATTCACTAGACATGACTATATCAATCTTCTAGATCTTTCCTCATACCAAATTTACCTTGATGATTAAAAAAAAAAAAAGGAAAAAACGAACAAAGACTCCACTACAGGTTCTGAGGGATTTCTGAAAGAGAGCTTCAAGAATATTTAAATATGCAAATTTACTTATTTCAATAGTAGTAAGAGCATTGTTAGAATAAGAATAAAGCATTCTGATGTGGCAATCTGACAAATAGTGGCATTCCTATAGGTATTTAGTTTGAAATATATGAAACTACCACTTGAAGAGGTCACAAATGGTCAAATATTAGAATTTCATATGTTCAACCTATAATATTTGACATGTTTGCTACAAAATCAGTCATGCCTCCTTATAGTTAAATCTCAGATACAGTGAAATAAAACATGAATAACTGAGGTAAGACCAGAATATGAATTTATGGTCACTCTCAGCAACGCAGCATCAGGTTTCCTGAGTAGGTGGTTCGAGTTAGTTGAATGCCGAAATTGAATAGGAATCTGAAAGTAATGTATGCTGATTAAAACTTGTATTTTGGAATCAGATAGACCCAGAATAGTATTCTAGATATGCTTTTTACTAGGCACATAAACTTAGGCAAATTCTTGATCTGTTTAAGGCTTGATTTCTTTATCTGTAAAATGAGTACAATAAATATCAAATTTTTAGGGCTGCTATGAGAATTGAAATAACTAATTTATAACATGTGCTATATTTATGTTGTGCATAGTTAACAAATAAATACTGTATAAGTTATATTGCACATCCATTGGTACCTGATGAAAATGTAAACATTAATTTGATAAACTTTTACTGAGAGCCCCTATACACCAAACAAGCGATTACAGAAGATATCCTAGAGTTTGTTATGGGCTATTTCATATTCTGTTTATTCCACTATTTCAAATTCTTCCCTCCAGCTGCCCCAAAACACTGGAGGCTAGAAGGAGTACCGTTATAGTGATTCAACACTTATACTCATTTGTTAAACCCTCTCTTCTCTGTTATACCCCCTCCTTCTCCTCTGATCCCTTTCCCAAACTATCAGGATCTTTAGGCAATGCTCATTCTGACTTTTTCGTGTTGAGAAAGGGTGTCAACACTAAAGGGAAAAGGCATGTAACCAATCTGTAATCTTGAAGAGGCTGGATGCTCTGTTTTTCAGGATTTATCTGACCTAGGAATCTTCTGAGAATTATGGGTTCCAGGAAAGCAAACTTAGTGCATGAAACCTTTATCGAGTTTTAGTTCAAGCCCTAGATATTGGGGTTTAGCAAATCATGGCAATTAGCACTATCTTACTGAAGCTTTCAAAAGAGTAGCTTCCAGGATAGTCTCTTGACTCTATTTGATCTCCTTGGCCACAATGCCTTATTTTATTACACTTCTTTCCCCCCTTTTGGTTTGGAAGGCATCAATCTCACAGAGCCAGGGCCAGAATCAGGAAGTTCGGCTCCATGTTGTCAGGGAGATTTTCACCTCTGAATGTCCCATGTAGAGGGGAGGGTGATGATTTTCCTTGCATAGTTGGGCTTAGAGAGAAAGAGAGGCCCCATCTGAGCAGCAAAAGAGGTTTCCTAGAAGCAACTCTTAGCCCTCTTTATAGGTAGTCTTATCTTCTCCCCTGCAGAAGTAAGTTTCATAAGGGCAAGCCTCAAAGTCCAAAGCTTGGACTATTTTCTTGGGAGTCCCCAATGGTTGAGAGGGTATTGGGAGTTTCCCGTATGGGAAAATTTAATAGTTACATATATATATACATTTTTCCCCTCTTTGAAACCACAAAGGACTCTACCAATACTTCTTAATTATCAACCCACCATAGTCTGATATATATCATGGTATTACATTAAGCTATACAGAATTACAAGGTCTCATTCCTGTTCTGGACTCCAGGAGCTTAGTTCTAAATGAGCTATCCAGACAGGTTGATTTAGATTATGTATTACTGAAAATTTAGGTCCTAGACATTATAAGCCTCTCTGCCTTTGGTTTCATATAATAGGTGAAGGTCTAAGGTACATACATAATAATCTTTTACCCTATATTCTGATTTACCTTAGACCTAGCCAGATTTGGTGCCATTTTTAACTATAATTGAGGCCTGATCTCCTTTTCAGTTACTTTAACTGTTATTTAAATTGTTATATGTCTATGTTAACTCACAGGGCTGCAGCAGTACACTTCTGGGACTTAGGCATCACAGTTATTCAAAGTTCCGGGGAAATATCAACGGATACATGTATAGCTCAGAATCTAGAAATATATTTACCACTAAGTGTGGCTTCCTATAAGGGCTCAAAATCTCGGCTCCAATTTTCTTGTAAATATTTTCTGGAAGAGACCTTTGCATATCAGTTCTTCTGTTTCTGGCTTATTTTGCATAACACATTGTCCCCATGGTTTATTCAGCTCATCACATGCCTCTCAACATCTTTCCTTTTATACGGCCACACCATATTCCATCAAATAATTGTATCACAGTTTGGCATTCTTCTTATCAGTCATTGTACGCTTTAGCTCCTTCAATCTATTGGGGATTATGAATAATGTAAAATAAACAAACCATGTCTTACAGTATCCTCACTTGGTTGTACAATCAACAACACTCTAAATCTTAGGCAATTTTCCTTGGTTCATAGCAACGAAGAACTGATAAACACAGTGTCACCAATTATCAAATCAAAATTACCCCTTATCATGTCCCTCCCGCACAATCAGTTGATCCTGGTATTGTTGTTGTACTACTGATGTCTTCCTGTTAACTACTGGCCATAGCATGCAGTTGTAGTTTTCCCCCATACTGCTATACTATTGACTCTTTGTTCACTATCGAACCTTTGAAATAGTTCATGCAAGAATTTATTTATAACAACATTTAATCATAGGACACATGACAGTATCCATCCCCTTTCAATCATATTCACCTTTAATACGGTTATGTTACTTATAACCCTGCTAATTAGTTACCCTCATTTCTATCTGTTCCCTTGCATTTAGCAGAACAGGATAAATTTTGAAAATGTTCTTTATTTTTAAGCAGTTCGTAGTCAAGAGGGAAAATCCCATAGATAACTAAAGTAAAATATGTTAGATTATATGCTGTAGTTAGAAGTAAAATTCAATTCTGAAGATTCGCTTTTACTTAGCTTAGTAGAGTTGTTTGAATTGAATAGTCTTGGGGGAAAAGGATAGCACCATGGAACTGACAGCCATTTTCCATTTACCAGCAACATGTGGAGGAACACTGAGCAGCCTGGGGGGCGTGATCTTGAGTCCAGGATTTCCAGGCAGTTACCCCAACAACTTAGACTGCACTTGGAAGATCTCATTGCCCATTGGCTATGGTAAGTGAAATCAGTTTGAATTCTTAAACATTCAACTTTCAATTTCTATCTTGCAAATAATTATGCTGAATAAAAATTATACCTTAATCTGTTTACCCAACTGTTCCTTTAATTGAAAATGGCTTACAACTTTAAATAAAGCTTTGGTGAAATAACTTTTGGAACAGAAAATTATTTGAAAAATCAATCCAGCCATGCAGCTCTTTTTGGGGCAAATTAAATTAGCTGCCTTATGGTATAGTATGCAGGTGAAGTGCAAAATGTAGCATCCCTAATTCAATTGTCTCTCTCTTCATTTATAATACCTCCTTTTCAAATCTACCTCTGGTATTCAGTAATAGCCATCTTTTTTTGAAGATTTTTCAGGTTTTTTAAGGTTTTGACATAAGTTGAATATGTCATACGATTTGAAAACAGTATTGTTTTATAAATATTTTATGAACTTTCAGATCATCAGTCTTAAATAATTCATAATCATCAATGCTATGCACACTAAGCCCCATTTTGACCTGTCTTCAGAGGTGTAGTCTTTGTGAAATTTTGAATAGTCATGTGATTTTGATTATTTTTTATCTTAAATATAATAAAATATCAATCTCATAGAGCTCTTTGGAGGATTAAGCAATACAAATGCTTGACACAGAGAAAGCATGATTTAAGTGTTAACTGCTTTTAGTAGTTAAATCAAATTCTCTTTTATCTTCAGGCTATTTTCTTTCCTTTTCACAAACTTGGGCAGCTGTTCTGTGTTGTTTGGCATGAGCTCAATTAGCTTACAATTTCTGTCTCTGTTTTCTTGAAAATGCCTAAGGGCACAGTTAGCAGAGTGCTACTATGTTTTTTATGCTTTCTATTACCTTTTATATTTAAAAATCACTGCATTAATATTGCACATCGCACAGTCTAACATTATCATGGCTTTTGACCATCTACACAGGCATGGGCTATCCAAAAGTTTCTTTCAAAATTTTTGCCAGTAAATTCCATAACGATTAAATATTCTGACATATAATTTTATATGAAGAAAATGTGACAGTGATTATTTAGTCAGATGTTCTATCAACTAAAAATGAGGGTTTAATTTTCAAGTCCTGGTTACATGCTCAAAGTTTCATCAAAGCACAGATGCAAAACTACTTTGTGCAGATGAGTCCTTACTAACAAAATTTTCAATGTACCTATAATTGGATGAAAGTGTGCTGTGTAAATTCCACCAAAAGATAGGTATTCAGATTAGTTTCTCTGCTGTAATAACACTTTTAAAAATGTTCAGTGAGATAATAAAAGGGTAACTAGGGTATTACTACTGTTTTAATCCCTTCATTTTGACATAACGATGTCAAATTAGAAGTAATTTACTGAAAATTATATAGCTAAATAAATCTACCTTAAATCAGATTAAAGCTGAGCTTTGTCCTATTTCCAGATATGTATTAGGTTGTTTGATATTTGGATACTTTATCCTACTTAAAATGCTAATTCTGTTCATAATATTACATTTGTCATAATTCCATTTCCACTTCAAGATTAATTCCAAAACAGAAAAAGACCACTTTCATTATTTCTTATACTTTTGAGACACTGACCATCTTTAATAGTTTATCCCTTGGTCTACTTCCTGTCTTTCATTTCTTTCTTTACTGTGTCATTCCAAGAATTTGTAAAACTCTCATGATAAATACATCTTAAGCTTGCAAATCCACATCTACAGTTAGCATAATTTAAGTCATTTCCCTACTATTTGATTTTCTGCCTAACAGTGAATAAAAAAATCTCTAAATGCCCAATCTTGCCCTAGTTTTTCATCCTGTCTGTTTTAGTTTGCTAGCTGCCAGAAAACAATATACCAGAAACAGAATGGCTTTTAAAAAGGGGGATTTAATAAGTTGCAAGTTAACAGTTTTTAGTCTGTGGAAATGTCAAAATTAAAGCAAGTCTATAGAAATGTCCAATCTAAGGCATTCAGGAAAAATACCTTGATTCAAGAAGGCCGATGAAGTTCAGGGCTTTTCTCTCAAGTGAGAAGGCACATGGCAAACACAGTGAGCGTTCCTCTCTTGGCTGGAAGGACACATGGCAAACATTGCATCATCCGCTAGCTTTCTCTCCTGGCCTCCTGTTTCATGAAACTCCACAGGAGGCATTTTCCTTCTTCAACTCCAAAAGTTGCTGGCTGCTGGACTCTCTGCTTCTCATGGCTATGTCATTCTCTGCTGTCTCAGAACTTTGCTCTCTCCAAAATGTTTCCTCTTTTATAGGATTCCAGTAAACTAAGTAAGACTCACCTGAATGGGTGGAGACATGTTTCCATCTAATCCAGTTTAACAGCCTCTCTTGATTGAGTCACATCTCCAGGGAGATGATCTAATTACAGTTTCAAACATACAGTACTGAATAAGGATTAGAAGAATCAGCTGCCTTTGCAAAATGGGGTTAGGATTAAAACATAACTTTTCTAGGGTACATAACTTCTTTCACGCTTGTACACTGTCTGATACTTTTTGGACCTAAATAACAATGCCAGTAATTCAACAAGTTGTTTTTGATGGTTCTTGTTGGAGCTCTCACATTACAACCAGTAGGGATGGAGGAGACTGGATATTTATTAAACTTTGAATATATCTTGGGTTCCATGTCCTTTAAGTAGTTACCATTGACAAAAGGGCTTCTGTGCAGCCTGTTCACTAGTAATAAAACACTTTTTTTATCCAATATATGGGATATGCTAGAAAAGGAAACTGTGTTCTTAATTTACCAAGGGGTGAGGAAACAAGTCAGGTACAGATATGTAAGCTACTAAGGGGTCAACAACCTATCAGGGCAGAATGGAGGCTGATATTTTAGGGCTGAAAGGCTGAGAAGAGCCATTGCTATTACCTACCTACTTGCCCTTTTCTTTCTTTTTCCTGTTTCCAGAGTTTCATTTTCACAGAAATATTTGCTAACCTTGAGAAAAAAAATTATGTGTTCATTGACGGATGTTCAGCAAATACCAATAGTTGACATTTTCTAGTGTTCACAGAAATGTTTTAAAATAAATTTTAAAGAGTTATCCCAATATTAAAAGAAAAATTATATGTTGCATATGATATTAGAGTGGCCAGGAAGACTGTAGACTGAGTTATTATTTACCTGACTGCTGGGGTACCACTAGTTAACAGACACGGACTATGTAATTATAAATTCAATTGCATATCCTAAAATGATTTTGACTGATATAGTGAAGAATACTTTCTTCTGCTGTTTGCCTCCTCAGCTTCTCCCTGAAGCATCCCACATTTCTACTTCCTTTTATTTATCCTCTTCCAATCTAGATTAAACAAATGTAATACAAACCTATTTTCTCTGAAAAGGATTGGTATGTGTTTATCATAAGATTACCAGCTCTTATATGGTAAGTTTGGATGCTAAGCCTGAAAATGTGAGCACTTTGTAAGTCAGAGTTGTGTTTAAATTCTAACTCTGTCCCTCCCATTGTTACTTGGAAAATATTACCTAAATATTTCTGAGCACTAGCTTGCTTGCCGGTGAAATAATAATAATAATAATAATAATAATAATAATAATAATAATGATGATGATTGTCTTGCTGGGTAAATGGATGAGGAAAAAAATAGTTGGCAACTTCATCTACAAAGATGTGACTTGGCTGCCTTCGTTTCCAAGGCTACCATAAAGTACCATAAACTGGATGGCTGAAAATAGCAGAAATATATTGTCTCACAGTGCTGGAAGCTAGAAGTCTGAAATAATGTATTGTAATGGCCATGCTCCCTATAAGAAGTCTGTACAGAAGAATCTGTTCCATGTTTCTTTCCTGATTCTGGTGGTGGCAGGTTATCCTTGGAGTTCTTTGGCTTGTGGTGTAAAAATCTCTGCCCTAGTGTCACATGGCTTTTTTCTTTCTCCGAGTCTGTGCCAATTCTCTTTCTTTTGATGACAACAGATATGGTGGAATAAGGGGTCACCTCACCTAACTCCATCTGTAACAACCTTATTTACAAATAAATTCACATTCTGAAGTCCTGGAAACTAGGACTTCAATGTATGTTTTTGGAGGGTGCGATTCCCCCCATAACATTAGCCTTACTATGCGCTCAATCAGAAAGGGCCATTATTTACTCAACTGGTCCTCCTCACAAAGATTTCTTCATATTAATGAAATTATTTTTTGTGGATGACTTTCAATTTTATATAATACTTTTAGTTTATTTTCTGTATAACTCTTTACTTGAGTTTTTACTTCATTTTTTACCAAATTCTGTTTTTTGATTACTGTTTTCTTCCTTACCCATGTAGATTAGTCTCCTTGAAAGTTTCTCTGCATTTACATATAAATTGGATAACCCAAATAAGTATGATCCTTAATTTTCCCAACCGAAGAAATAATTATCAAATGTATTACATGAGATGTAAAAGTAAAGCTATTCTCATCCATTAAAAAACAGTAGAAGAACAATACAAAGTAGAAATTTTCTCATATATTGGGTGGTTAATTTATAATAGCTTTGGTGTTCTTAGTTTAGACTTTCTTACCCAAATTAATTGCATGGACTTATGCAAAGGCTCATGTCTTTGGAGTTGTATATAAACTATTGAAATGTGTTAAAATATTTTAGACACTGTTTTAGTTTGCTAGCTGCCAGAATGCAATATACCAGAAATGGAATGGCTTTTAAAAAGGGGAATTTAAAAGTTGCCAAGTTTACAGTTCCAAGGCTATGAAAATGTCCCAATTAAAGCAAGTCTACAGAAATGTCCAATCTAAGGCATCCAGGGAAAGATACCTTGATTCAAGAAGGCCGATGAAGTTCAGGGTTTCTCCTTCAAGTGGAAAGGCACAAGGCAAACATGGCATCTGCTAGCTTCCTCTCCAGGCCTGTTTCATGAAGTTCCTGCTGGGGCATTCTCCTTCATCTCCAAAGGTCGCTGGCTGATGGATTCTGTCCCTCCCAGAATCCTGTGGCTTTCTTTCAACATTCTGTCATTATTCTCTGCTCTCTCAGAATATCAAGCCTTTCCCAAAAATGCTTCCTCTTTTAAAGAATTCCAGTAAAGTAATCATAAGACCCACCAGAAATGGGTGGAGACACATCTCCACCTAATCGTTTAATACCCACACTTGATTGAATCACATCTCCATGGAGATAGTCTAATTAAAGTATCCAACATAAAGTACTGAATAGGAATTAGAATAAATGCCTGTCTTTAGAAAATGGGATTAGGATTAAAACATGTCTTTTCTAGGGTACATGAATCCTTTCAAACCAGCATAGACACCATAGTCAAATACATTTTCAAAAATGTCACAATACCACAGCAAATAACTCTAAAATATTTCGATTTTCTTCTAAATTTTCTACTATTGCTTATCTCCTATACAGAGTCATATGATACCATAGAAAATAGGTCATTTGTACTGTCTTTAAGTACTGTGAATTATACCAGGCTGTTATGTTGTAGAGGTAAGGTGTTGTTTTATTTTTTTTAAATCAGTTTGAACTTCATACAAATATCAATGATGGTCTTTGCATATAAAACACAGTTGCAGATATTCACTTGCTAAACTAATAAGTATTTTGTACAATGTTTGATCATTCAGTTGCTGTAAAAGACTTTAAGTAAAAGACACTTAAAGTTCGTTGCAGTTTTAGACCTACATGAGCTTCTTCATTAATAAAGCTGTGTATTAACTCATGTATACTATGACCCACAATTACATTCATGCGTGTATGCTTGGAATAATTACAAAGTAGCTGTTCAAAACCATTGGCATATATGCACCAATCACCATTCTAAGAATTATACCTGCTTATGAGGCAGTATGAATATTATCCATGTTTCACAAAACATTGACTTACGAATGTTAATTATACTGACAAAAATCACACAACCAGCAGTGGCAGAGGTAACTGAACCAAGGTTTGTTGTACTCCAAAATATGTGCTCTCTTTCATTACAATGTTCAGTCTCATATAGAGGTATTATTTTGGAAGACTGGTAACATTTTAATCACCTTTGGTAGACACTGATTTTATACATTTCAATGTTAACTTTCATTAATTTTGCATATTTTTCTTAGGTGCCCATATTCAATTCCTGAATTTTTCTACTGAAGCTAATCATGATTACCTTGAAATTCAAAACGGACCTTATCACACCAGCCCTATGATTGGGCAGTTTAGTGGCACTGACTTGCCTTCAGCACTGCTGAGTACAACGCATGAAACACTCATCCACTTTTACAGTGATCATTCGCAGAACCGGCAAGGGTTTAAACTTGCTTATCAAGGTAAGGACTCAGATATGTTCATGTGTTTTGACGTTTAAATGGTATGCTCCATAATTGGTTAAAAATGTCCAACTGAAATAATTTCTAATGCAATGCTATTGTCTGATTAGCAGGGGAGCCATTGACCTTGCACTGGGCACACAGTTAAGAGCAGAGACCCCAAATCGGCTACAGTTATTTGTAACTCCATCCACATTCTCTTCCCACTTCTCATACTCCCTCATATGGCCATTGTCACATACTTTTCAGTCAACAGATTTTACTGTGTCCCTTCTTAGCCACTTGTACTTCTGTCTTATCCCTTCAGGATTACTGTATAGGGAATCGATTCATGGTGAATTTGGATCTGGCATTGTCTGTCATGTCGTTATGCCTTGCCTTAGCGCAAGTTAATGGCTTATATATATGATAAAGCAATGTTCAAATTATGTTAGGAAAATAATCTCATGATGGAGCTGTATCTTTTAAAATTAATATAAATGCAAAATCACAAAATTTTTTCAATCAACATTACAAAAGAATTTAGACATAGTAAAATGCTCAAAAATTTCATTTTGTACAAAATAATTCAGCTGGCTGTTTCTTGAATATTGTTAAGTCAAATGAAATTGAAAATGTTGAATCTAGTGGCTTTATTTTTTTAAACTTTTCTAAAGCACTTGCTTTTCTTGATTTCATAGACTGACTTTGGAAACAGAGCTTTCATATTTTATGGCTAAGAGAGGATAGTATCTTGTGTTGAACTCTTGGACATTGTCATTTAAATTGGTACCTACATATATAACATATAATTTCAACAATTTGGGCCTCTTAAAGTAAGAATCCAGGTAGGAGGAAAAAGGAAATGGAAAAAATGGCTTGACCAGTGAGGAATTTATCACTAAACATTGCTAGAATTTCTCTATCTAAACACTTTGACTTTCACTGCCTCCTATCTCAACTTTCCCCTTCTTTCTCAGGAAATACTACCATTTCCTATTTGAAAGGCATACAAGAACACACATACAAACAGATAAAGAATACCGGAGAGGAAGAGATTTCCCACAACAAATCTTTGAATCTACCTAAATGTGTAACCTATTTTCTGTTCTTTGTCTCTTGTTCAAATGGAAGAGAATTTCCTCCTACCTAAAGTCAATCCATTCTGTGTTCTGCACTCTAGGTTCCTTGCCTTTCTACTCTCTCAGAGGAATTAAGATAAGGATTTTCTTCTGTCTAATCCATTTTCAACCACTACTCCTCTAGGAGGTCTTTCCCAATAGCATTTCAAATAGACTCAGATATTTCTCATGTACACACTCATACTCATATATATATATATATATACATATATATATATGTATATATATATATATACACATGTACCTTTGACCCCATGTTTTCCTCCAGTGTTGCTCTCTAAGAAAATTTTTCAGAAGTATTATCTCCACTAATTTTCTCAACTTCCACACTCTTTCTTCTTTACTTATTTTAACCTGTCTTAAAACCACTTTCTACTTACATGTTCATCCATTTCAAGAGTTGCTCATGTCAACAAGTCCACTGGGAACTTTTCATTTCTCATGTTTCTTGGAAGCATTAGACATTATTAACCACTTCTGGTTTAACACCCTTAAAAGAAAGCAAATAAAATAAGAAAATATTTTTGATAGCAGAAAAGCCAAGAAACTGGTTTCGATGAGAATATAGTTTCTTGGCTTTTCTGCTATCAAAAATATTTTCTTGGGCGGGCCGCGGTGGCTCAGCGGGCAAGAGTGCTTGCCTGCCGAGCCGGAGGACCCCGGTTCGATTCCCGGCCCCAGCCCATGTAAAAAACAAACAAACAAACAAAATATAATAAAACAAGAAAATGTTTAAAAAGTGTTTCCCTTTCTTCCTCCCTTCCTTCCTTCCTTCTCTGTCTTTAAAAAAAAAAAAAAAAAAAAAATATTTTCTTATTTTATTTGCTTTCTTTTCTTCTGACAACTTAAATTTAGAGAGCTCAGTAGGAGTTCCTGATTTTTTCATCATATACTTACTCTGAGTATCACCAACGCTCATGGATCCAAAGACTATGGTAGTAATAAGTAATGGTTAATTCTTACATTTACATCTCCAATTAAAGTATTTACTTGAGTTCCAGTAGTAGATGTCTAACTTACTTGTCTACATCTTCACTTGGTATCACCCAGGCCCCCTTCTACCCCTTATCTGTGACTTAAAACTGAGCTCACAAATTTCCTTCCCAAATATGCTCACCCTCTAGTGTTCTCCATCTAGAACATGTTTTATCCAGCTGTTTCAGCTTTAAAGCTGATGCTATTCTTGGTTCCTTTCTCTTTTTCAATGTTAAATAAGTCACAAAGTTCTTTCATCCACCTCTAATATACTCATGGAATCCATCTCATTTTGTCCATCTCCATTACCACAAATAAGCTTAACCATCCTCATATTTTTCCTAGAAAATTCTTTAACTCCTGAAGGTCTTACCACATTTATTCTTGCTATTTCTTGCATCTCTCCCAAAGGAAAGTGTGATTTACCCTTTTCTTAATTAAAGCTTTTTCCATGCTTCTCTATATTCTTAGACTACAGTCCAAAATCTGTAATGGACTTAGACCTTCAGCCATTTCTTTCTCTACCCTTAATCTCATTTGCTGCAGTTCAACCATATGGCCTTTTTAATAATGTGTTTTCCTGGGGCCATGATGCTTTCTAATTCTGGGCTTTTGCACATGCAGTCCTATCAAACTAGAATGTTCTTCATCTCCATCCCTACTTTCCATCAATTAATCATTTCGAATTCTCTTTGTGCATAATATCCTAAAGAAGACATCTTCTGATCACCCAGAGTAGGTTAAATCTATTACAAATCTTCATCACCTTGCATTTCTCTGTGTGTGTTAGTCATTAGTGCTGCTCTCCAAATATATCCTATTCTCTGACTTCTGGATATGGGATAGGGACACATTGCCTTACCCCTTTAAGATTAAGAGTGGTGGTGTTGCTTGTCTTGGGTGATGAAATTTGAGTGAATGCTATATGAGACAGAAGCTGGAAGAGTCAGCATGTTATTCACTTTTTATTCCTTGTCTTCTTACAAGGAGTTCAACAGTGACCAGGATAATGGCTGCTAATTTTGAGTCCCTTGCTAACTGCATGAGTAGAGCCCTCCTGCCATTGCAGGCAGAAGGAAGAAGTAATCTTTCTTATTTTACATCTGTGAGATTTGGGATAATTTTCACTACTGTGGCATATGAACAGATATACTTTGGAAGCATTAAAATAAATGTATTATATATTTATATTTTCAAAGAAAGTCTGATTAGAAAGAATATGCCTCATGAGGATAGCAATCAATTCTATTTTTATCTCTGCTCTATGCTCAGTGTGAAGGACAGTCCTTAACTCATAATAGGTCCCCAGTGTATAATTGTGTCCTCCGTACTTGATGCTCTATTACCCCAGGTGCCAAGGGATGTTATACTGTGCCGTATATGCATTTTAGGGAAGTGGTTATGCAAGGCTTACCTTAGGTTAAGTTCTGTGCTCTATATTTTTCTTTAAGTTGAATATATTTTAGTCTCTACTTATCACCTTATATTGCTAACCGATACACCATCAAATCAGATACTGGCACAGTTACCAAGTGTCCTGTCTTGGTAATGTTTTGATTTTTAATAACCTTCTTTATGGAATTGTTCCTTAAGCCAAATACATGCCAGTTTAGCAAAGATAGTGTAACTGCAATGCCAACCAGTGACTGCTTGGGCACTGGTTGTTCTATAAATAACCCTGGGTGTACCTTAAGTATAACTACCAATATTGAAATATTATCTACACAAGCACTGTATGTCTTTTATTTTCATTCTTTCTCCTCCATTCACCCCTCAGATCTTAAAGGAAGAAAATGAAAGAATCAAAATTAAGTCTCTGTTCATTTTGAATTATATAAATATGTCCATGCAATTGGTGATAAGTAAAATAATGGAAATACACAAGCTTTATCAAATTCTTGGATGAACCTGGATTCCAATAATAGGTACCATTAATTGGTGGCTAGATCTAATTAATACAATAGGAAAGAAAGCTCTTTTTTTCATTGTAAGTGAACAAAATAGTTTAAGCAATAAGTGCAAGATTACAACTAAACTGTTTCATGATTGGAATTTAGGACTCAGGGATGTGAAGACGGCCATATTCTAATCATATTTATTCAGCAAGGGCAGGGCTCTTCCTCTCCTAGTGCAATTTTGGTTTTACATTCTTAATGGGCTGGAATGGGTCATATAACCCTCCAAAGTCCAATCACTGAGACTAGGTAGATTGGTACCCTGTATCAGAGCTACTTGGGTCACATGGGTGAGAAAATGTGATGAGTAGACTTCATTAAAATGATAATTTGAGAGAGATAGAAGAAGTCTTCTTTAAGAAGGGGTTCTGGAATGACAGAATAGTAAATGCACAACAAAATGTTGCATAATTGAATTAATAGTCTCTATAAACAAAATCGATAATTTCTATGCTAATCGATAATCTATTATATTTGCACAACACAGGAGTTTATTAATGCTTTCAAAAATACTTCTTTTATTAGTTTCCTAGGGCTGAAATAACAAGTTACCACAAACTGAGTGGCTTAAAACAACAGAGATGTTTTGTCTCACATTTCTGGAGGCTGGAAGTCTCTCCAGTTTCAGGATGGACATGTACTCTCTGACAGCTCCTGAAGAATTCTTCCTCACCTCTTCCTAGCTTCTGGTGGTGATGAGCATTCCTTAACATTCCATGGGCCTGTATCTATACAACTCCAGTCCCTGCCTTGGTCTTCACATGACCTTCTTCTCTGTGTGCCTCTGTCTCTTCTCTTCATATAGGGAAACCAGTCGTATTGGATTAAGTGTCCCCCCTACTCCTAATAGACCTCATTTATTATAATTAAATCTACCTGAAATAACCTTATTTCCAAATAAGACCTGATTTTTAAGTTTTGTGGACTAGGACCACTATATCTTATGGAAGGGTGTGATTCAACCTATAACATTTCTTCATATGTTCTTACAAAAATTTTGTGAGTTGTCTGAAAAAGCAAGTCATCCCTATTTTAGTATGTTAAGAATAACGACGCTGGTAACTATTATTGAGCACTCGTTGTGTGCCACACTCCATGCTTTGTCTTTGTATAAAATTCTAAGTGTGCATGATGAACATTCTACAGATAAGAAAACCAGGGCTCATGGAGGTAGAACAAACTGTGGAATTATGAATAACCATGTGTAGAATTATGATTTGAAATTCAACTCAAATTAGTCATGATGACCCCAAAATAGTAGTCGTTCTAATGAAGGTAGGGAAATGATAAAATCTTTTGACTCTAAATTCAGTGCTTTTGTCACCACATCAATATAAAAATGGTGTTTAAAACCTAACAGAATAAGTATAAGAATTTCAGTTTTCTCTCACAGTTTGCAAAACTAGTAAGCCATTCATGAGCTGAAGATCACTGACTATGGGAAAACTCAAATAACAATTTTGGGAGTATTGACATGACACCTGACAGATTCACTTATTTATCTCGAGTTCTGTAGTGGCTAAAATAGCTTTGCCAAAAAATCTGTAAATGAAATGGTCTCCATAAATACTTCTAGCACATGTCTTGAGGTTTGGATATAAGTTTTTTCTTAGTGTCATACATAATCCAGATGTCAGCTGTGGCTGACATCAGATCCAGGTATAATTATTCAGGCGGTATCCAATTTCATGGGCTCTGAAAATCAAAAGCTTTTCCCATGATATATTTAGCAACACTTGTATAGCACTTTCTGAGAGCTTTGCACAGATGCGGTTTTTAATTCTCAAAACAGGCCTCTTTTGGTCAAACCACCATTTCCCCTGTTTTACTAGTAAGGAAACTGAATTCCACCTTGACATTGATTAGTTTGACCAAGGGTCAGTCAGTAGAATGGCGAGGATTTGAGTCCAGGCACTCTGGTGCCAGAGCATTGCTTTGAACCAGTAGTTGATCGTGTAAGCCCCTCATCTACTTCTTCTCTGTGCTCATGCTTCCGCTATATCCCATCCCCTGTCCTATCAGCCTCCAAGCTTTATCCTTTCTACATCCACAGCATTGCAGGTTCAAAGACCAGATTTGGGGGCATTCTTAGGGAATCCTTTCATTTGTAGTGCTTTAAATTAGAGCTCTCTTCCTGATTGTCCTCTCCACCATGGAGATGGAATGATATCCCAACTTTATATCATTCTTCCTTTATTGTTCAGAGTGGCTTCTTTATTCCCCTGAGACTAAGGCATCAACAACCCTCATACCTGTATAGAGAATGGGTTAGGATTAGAAGGCTAAGATTCTGAGCCCCTATAAATTGCAGGAATCTCATCAGCATTCTCAACACAGAGCCACTGGCCCTCCAAATAACCCAGGTTTACTGATAACAAAACTATGCATATGTACTCCACCCAGTGCCAAAAAAGAAAACTGTTATATAATTACATGTGCAAAAATAAACCCATCAACTAGGAAGAAAAGTGGACTTTTAGAGGTAGCAGTAGAAAAACTGTGAAGTCATGCATCCTAAGAATTTGAAAAAGTTCATATGCTGAACTCAGAATTTTACCTTATCTAGAAATGCTTGACCAATTATAGTTTCATCTTTCTTTTGATTATAAAATCAAATTCTATGAAGGTGAGTGACAATGGCACTCTTCTCTGGCCTTTTAAATTTTATCCTACTTTCCATCTTACCTGTGGTTATTTAAAATTCAGTTTATAAGTTTACAGAATCAACATTAAAGGGATTAGGGGCTATTACCCTCTTCCCCTCCAAAAAACAGAAACAAAATTCAAATAAATCTAAAATTCTAAAGTTAGGTTATACAAATGCCTCTTCATATTTTTGAAACAAAAATATTAACAATCATGTTAACATAATTTTACTTCTAGTTCAATATAAACAATATGAATCATGAAGGCCAAAAATATAGCTCCTCCATAACTTATGTCCTTTTCTTCTTCTAGACTTCTTAACTCATTTGCATTCTTTTCGCCTTTCCCCCTACACACGGTTCACATTCTCCCTTCACCGTAAAAGAAAAGATTGTAAATAATTAGACAATTAGGCAACTTGGTATATTCCAATGTAATTCCATCAAAACACTGGTTTTGGTTTTTAGAGATTACAAAATTGAAATTTTGTTACTGTTCTCCTTTCCATAAAACTTAAGCAATAGAAAAAAAAAATACTAATGTAAACAAGTGTAGAAAAACTCTTTTACATAGATAGCTAACATTCTTCCATGCAGTATTAATATGTAAATGAGGTTAATGACTTAAAATTACTACTCTTTCAGTCAGCGCTTTGCTTTCTGAAGGAAGCTCTTTTTATATTTTTTTAATCTAAAAGTTTCCCATTTGAAGAACAGAAGAGTAATATATAATATATATTGCGCCGATTAATTATTATAGGCTTAGAAATATTATTTTAATTGTTACAGAAAGTACTTTAATGAAATCAGTTTTGCTATTAGAGAAGTATGGGTTTACAAAAAATATATATAAAAAAATCAAAGTTCCAATATACTATCCTGTCATTAACACCTTGCAATAGTGTAGAACATTTGTTATAGTTGATGAAAACACATTTTTATAATTGCACTATTAACTACAGTCCATGGTTTATCTTAGGGTTGACTCCGTGTTGTTTAGTCCTATGGATATTTTTAAATAGTATTCTAGCATCATAGATACTGCATAAAATTTCCCCTTTTAACCAGATTCAATGATGCAATGCAGTGCTGTTAATTACATTTACAATGTTGTGCTACCATTACATCATATAATTTTGTTATGTATCCGATATTAGTTTTCACAAAGACAAAATTATCTCAGCTGGTAGATAGTGGCTATAAAATTGTGATGCAGAAGGGGTTTAATTAAGGGAAATCTGCCTGTGTTCTGGTTTAATACTTCCTAAGAAAATGGGTATGAGGTAGCTTGGATTTCCACTATCCAATCTGGGGCAGCTCCACATAGGAAGTTTTCTCTTGTCTTAACTTGCCTCTGTCTGGGATACCTGTGTCAAGACTACTCAGTCATGACTTAGTAAGATTCAGTATGTCTTCAACCTTGTCACATTGCCCGAACCATTACAATTTTCAGTAGAATTGTTTGGGACCAATTTCCTGAGAAGAGACATGAGGATATTGTAGATATTACAGAATCAAGGACTTCCCAGACTTCTCTAAACCATCACCTGGCTTTCTACAAGATTAGTGTTTCCCAAAGCGTATTTTTTTAAACAAATATATTTCAGAAGGTGTTTATTCCAAATTCAATATTTTAAATATGTAATAGTTTTTTTTTTTTTGCTTATATATGTAGTTTTTAAAAATGGAAATGTTTGAAGGTTTTTCAGTGTGAATCATAATGAAAAGCTAAGAGGTAGACTGGATTTTTACTGTCCAGTCAATCTACTGCTTGAATGATGTCAAAGTCAACATTATGGATTTCTTTAGCCTTTTCCTCCTTGTTGAAAGATGTCTATTCCACCTCTAATATCAGGGCCACGTTCAGACATAGGAAACGGGCGAAGGGAAAAAGGAAAGGGTCAGCCACCTTTGAAGAACTTCCTTGGGAGTTCTGTCTGGTGAAATTTCCTTTCGTTTCATTAGCAGAAAGTTGTTTTGTAACAGTCTTTTGCTGAAAGAAAAACTGGAAAATGTAATTTTCTTTAAACAAGGCATATTATTTTCCCAAAGAAAATTAAAGCTCTATTCTTAAGGTCTCCTATAGGCAACATGCTGCAATAGTAGAAACTGTTAGTCTATAATTGCGTTCATTTATTTTACCTATCTCTGAAGGCTAATTTTGCCTTTGAATGACCTCACAGTAGGAATTGTCAACTAATGACAACTCAGTTAAATTTCAGATTTTTAGATTCAATTTAAAATCAAGTGAGGATAGTTTGAATAATTCCAAGGGAAATTGTTCCATCTCATTTAAAAGATATATACATATAACCATGAAGTTCTAGAAATGGAGAATGAAAAATCACAGTAATTAAATTTGTAATAGTGAATGTTTTATAATATAAAAAAATATACAACAATATATTTTTATTTATTTAACTCTAATTAGACTGAAGAGTTTCAGTCTATCCTTTTGTTTGTTTTGCTATATTAGTTTACTATAAAATATATAAATATCACATATATATGTGATTGATTCTTCCATTAATTGATAAAATACTAGACCTCTCAAATAACTCCAGATCTGATTAGGTTGAACTAAAAAAAAAAAGACAATTTTAAATCAAGTCTGTTTAGTTTCTGAGTATAGATCCATGTTTAATCATTCTAATTTTTAAAAGCCCCATACATAGTATCTTATAACATATTGGTTACAGTCCATACAATCTAAACCTGTTGCATTGTAATTTAAGTCAGTTTTTTTGAAGGCTATCCATTTATTAGGCTACCACTATAATTCAGGGCAAAAATATAGGGATTAAAGTAAAATTTTGTTGCTGTGCTAAATAATTTCGTAATTTAGTGGAAAATGAGCTCTTTGAATGCAAAATTAAAATCCAGTGTGACGCTTTCTATAACTGAGGTATTTGAAGATATTTTTAGAGGAATACAATAGAAGGAAACACAGTCTGTGAGACTGCAGGGTAGGTACACATAGAAGTTTTCACCAAGAGTATTCTGTCTGAACAGGACTTTCTGTGGAACCCACGAACTTTGATTGGCCAAAGACTTTTCAGTGCCAGGAATTCCTGAGAGGATGAAGGAAGTATTTGGAGATGAGCTGGAGAGGAGTGATGACATTTGACTGGAGTCATTTGCTCCTAGTATTAAAATTTAAATTTTACTCACTAGAGAAATAGTTCTGGGGCTCTATGTATAGAATTCAAGGGATCATGACTTGAATGATACAGTAAAATCTTTATTTTCCCTAACTTCCTTAAGTGATATTTTGCATATTCTTGAATTTTGAATGCGAGCAACAATGCTAATATAGTATTAGCAATACATGTGGCTTTGTCACCAAATCACAGATAATTTCATACTTTGTTACATTTGTTACAGATATACCAAAATATTATTGATGTAATACTTTGCATAATTATGCAAAATACACTAGCTATTAAACTTGCCACCTGTCAGTTATGAAATAACGTATTTAATATTATGCCACAAATTTGTTTTTTAAGAGACATCAATAATGACATTTTTTTTGTGCGTGGGCAGGCACCAGGATTCAAATAATGACATTTTAATATGATTGGTTTCCTTTACAATCTTATGGATTTTATTTTTTACATTTAAAAGCATTATTTGGGAAGATCAATTAACTTCATCAGATTCCAAAAAAAGTCAAATAAAAAAGGTTTTGGTTACCAGCAGGCAATAAAAAAATATTGAAGGTTTTTAAAGAGGGAATTAAGATAGTCATATACATATTTTCAAAAAAATGCTTAATCCAATATATTGTCAGACAATGGACTTTTAAGGGTGCAGAAAACAGATTTGGAAAATATGAGAATATAAAAAATAAGGAGACATTTTAGGAGATTATTGTAGAGTCTCAGGCATGGATGATGAAAATGTGCCAAGGCAAAAGCAGTGTTATAGTTGCCACTATGAAAGAAGCATTTGGGGTGATATATAGAAAGTAATGATGGGGACCTGGGGAGCTGCCATTCTGTGGTAGTGATATTGAGGCTAAGATTAAAGGACAAGAAGGAGCCAAAGAGAGATGCTGATCTCTTTGCATATAACCTGGCCATTCCCTGGAACTTCAGTTATCTCTGTTCATCTGAGACTCAGAGCTAGAGTTCTGCAGCTATGAAAATCAGCATTACCCCATACAACAACTGTTAAAAACACTGAAAAAGAGATCAGTCTTCAAATAGAGATATGAATTAAGCTGAGCTGGGTAGAACTAATGTAAATCAGACTAAAGGGTAAAGGATGATATTGACTGTATTTTAAAACTTCAGCTTCTGTGTGAGACCAAAGAAGGAGATGTTTACTTGGTGCAATGTTCATATTTTTAGTAGCATGCTATCAAACTTAACTTGTATGGTCAGCTTATTCAAACACGATAACTTCCTGGAACCTTGAATAGGGAGTGAGATCATGTTCATTTGCATAAATTGTTGTGATACCCTGATACTTCCCATAATGATCTGGGCAAAAGATTATAAAATAGTTGCAGAGTCCCCTTGCCAGGCCGTTAATCTTGGAGATCACCGTTATAAAGCTCATTCCTGCAAAGGAGAAGCTAAGCCTACTTATGATTATGCCTGAGACCCACAGAGAACCTCTTCTGTTGCTCAGATGTGGCCTTTCTCTGTCTAAGCCAACTCCGCAGGTGAAATTATTACTCTACCTACTATGTGGAACATGACTCCAGGGGTGTAAATCTCCCTGGCAAATGGGACATGACCCCTGAGGATGAGCCTGGCTCTGGGATTGTAGGATTGAAAAAGATTTCTTGAGCAGAAGGGGGAAGGAAAATGAAGCAAATACAATTTCAGTTGCTGAGAGATTTCAAATAGAGTTGAAAGGGCATTCTGAAGGTTATTTCTATGAGGTATACAGATGTTCCTTTTCAGTTTTGGGAGTATTGGAGTAATTAGAGGGAAGTACCTGAAACTGTTGGACTGTAACCCAATAGCCTGGATTCTTGAATCCAGTGAGAAAAACTGTAGTGCTTTATAGGTGGGACTGTGAAAACCTAGTGACTGACACTCCCTTTATCCAGTGTATGGACAGATGAGTAAGAATAATAAATAAATAAGTAAATAAGAGGGATGCAGGGGGATATCGGCTGTTTTGGGTGTTCTTTTTTGCTTTTATTTACTTTTATTTTTATTTTTATTTTTTGGATGATGTAAATGTTCAAAAATATATTGTGATAACAAATGCACAGTTATGATGATACTGAACCACTGATTGCACAGTTTGGATGATTAAATGGCATGTGAATATATAATATATCTCAATAAAATTGCATTAAAAAAAGAAGGGGAAAACATGCAAAATGCGAGGGAATACTGGTCTAAGTGGAGAGAGGTTTGGTGCGTTCAAAGAACAGGGAAGAATGTAATTAGAATGCAAGGGACAGTACAGTCTAAGAGATTCATAGGATCCCGATTCTTTAGGGCTTCTGATTGGGACAAGTTCAGATTTTTTCCAGGTATAAATTCATTGAAGGATTTTAATTAAAAGAAAAATTACTGCAATGCAGAAAATGAATTTTAGGAATTAAGATTGAAATCAACAAAAACGATTAGAAAGCCATCACAGATATAGAGGAGAGATGATAGTTCAACTTTAGCACATCTTCCTTCTATAATGTTATCTTCACCTGGATATATGCTTGGATTAAAACATTTGAACAATATTTATTATTAATTCTATGATTTTCTTTCATGTTGCTGTATATCTGACCCCACTTTCCTATTTGTCTAATTTTATTTCTTCATAAATGTCAATCATGCATTTATTCCTATTGAGATACATTCTGTTATAAACTGAATATTTCATGTGTGATCCCCACTTTGAACTCACTATGTGATAATTTTCATTTGTTTTATCATGGCTGTTTTGTTAGCAATGAAAAAAATATAATTATATTTCTCAAGCCACCAACCACCATCTCAGTTGACAGTGAACATTTTTGAGAAGTCTCCCACATTTTGAGTACTTAATACTGAATTTAGAATTTAATTTTTCTTTCCTTATTAATACCACAAAGACTCAAATTAGATTCCAGTACTAGCATTGTTTACCATATATATTTGAGACTCTATTTTCTACTACATAACTTGCAACCTCTGATGTTAAAAAATATGTGATTTGTTTTTATTTCTTTTTATAGTGTCCAAAGAGGATCATTAAAGCCGTGTCACATAGTTCCAAAAGCAGCCAGTTTTGTCAGTCTACAGAAGTAAGACCAGAGTGTATTTAGGAATTGTTTAGCAGAACATGCTAAATATTGTCAATATTTATAATTAGAGTTCACATAAATTGGGAAGAATCAATAAATCCACTTTCCCTTTTTCTCTTGCAATATCAGAATCTAGAAACATTGTTCAGCATTCACAGATAGAAATAGTCAGATGAGGTGTCAGAGTAACAGCCCCTGTCAGAGTGGGAAGGCATTTACCAAAAAGGTTTTCTTCAACTCCTGGACAGCCTTGCTCATTGAGGTGGCCTGCTTGGCCCTGTAAGCACTTGAATTGGTAAATCCTCCTCCAGACCAAACCTCTGGTTGGTTGACTGATTGCTTCCTTTATCTGACACCTGACTCTAAGTTTAACTGTTTACATAAAAAAAAAAAGGGTCCCCTAACAATATTAGTTTTGATTATAAGCAATTTATTTTCTATAACTGAGAGTTATAAGGACAAATTAAATTTAAGAAATGAAAAAATAAGTTTGAGATTAGGATATTCTATCTGACAAAGATTTACATATTCACATGTAATTAGATAGTTTATCAATGTTTGTAATTTCATAAATTTTATGAAGTTGGCAAAATGACACAATTCTGATTTTTAAATCACATCAATCTCTCTAGGTTTTACTTGTGATTTGCGATAAAGCTAAGGATATAACTAATAATACTTAAGAAGATGCATAAAGTGTGCAAATATTTCAAGTCATTCTGAGTGATGCCTGTGCTCCACACCTTATTTTTAAAGCCTGTCAATTGTTTTTCTTGGCTATAAAAAGATTAAAAGTGTTAGTAGATATAGCTGTCTTGGGTTAAGTTATTGATACATAATTGAGAAACGACAGTTACAGAACTTTGTTAAATAAAATCAAGTTTGTATACCCTATTTCTAAGTCAAGAATTGGAAAACAAATGATTATATAAAGACAATTATCAATTAGTTAGATATTAGTTAACAAATGTAATAGAGATTAAAAGGACGACTACATAATTCCATTAGCAGTCACGTTAAGTGCTTATAATTTAAACATTGCACAAATAGTGCTCAAGACTGATAGATGTAATGGATTTTCTCAGATCTAAGCAGAGGATACCTGTATGAAAAATGGCACTGAGTTAAATAAAATTCTCTTCTGTATCTTTTTCCTATGGCATATAGAGCTTATTGGTGCTTAGATATTTTATAATACTTTAAAAATATAAATATTGTACTAAGGATTTATCTACTATCTTTGTCTTTTAGCTCCTGTAATTTGGCATTTGGAGGAGTTGAATATCTTCTTTTTTCCTATTATGTACTAAACATGACTTTTTAAATATAACAGGCTAGGCTAAATCTGTTTATTCATAATACAATCATAAAACTGCTGAATTTTGCATAAATTGGATTTATGAGAAAATAGACTGTAATTTATGGATTCCATTTTTCCTCCTTAGGAGGAGAGGCAAGTAAACTACACAATGAAGGACTGAAGAATTCATTCTAACTGATTGCATGATACGATTGACTGTCCTTTATAGAAACAACCATAATTTGTATGTGAAATTGATGTGTTTCTAAAACTGAATCACTCTTTCTTTTCAATATATACAATATTCTGAATAACCCTGAGTTAACCAAAGGAACAAGGGGGAGGGCTTACCCTGGCCTTTTTTAACCATCTACAAAGTAGCTTCAGGTATCTGCATTCCTCTTGAGATTTGCTGAATACTTCTTACTCAGTCAAACCCAAGCTTCTGAGGCAACTACAAGAACAGATTCTGAGTTGTTTTGGTTTATTAAAGCTGCTGGAATGCAATATACCAGAAATGAAAAGGCTTTTAAAAAGGGAATTTATTAAATTGTATGTTTGCAATTTTAAAGCTATAAAAATGTCCCAATGATGCCATCCAGGGAAAGATACCGTGATTTAAGAAAGGTTGAAAGGTTCGTAGCACCTCTGTCAGCTGGGAAGGCTCATGGTTGGCATCTGCTGGGGTCTTTGGCTTCTCTTTTCAAGCATCTTCCCCGGGAGTGTTTATCTTTTCTTCCTCTCCAAAGGTCTCTGGCTGTATGCGCTCTAAAGCTTTTTCCAAAATGGCTCCCTCTTAAAGGACTCCAGTAAGCAACCCCACCTTGAATAGGTAGAGACACATCTCCATGGAAACCACCTAATCAAAAGGTCCCACCCACAATTGGGTGAGTAACATCTCTGTGGAAACAACTTAGTCAAAAAGATCCCAGTAAGCAAAATTGAACCAGGATTAAAAGAACATGTCTTTTTGGAGTTATGCAACAGTTTCAAACTGGCACACCAGTCTAAGCTGATACATTCATACCAAAATGTTTTGTGAGTCCACAGTCCTTGACTTCAGTGACTTTACCAGTTCCTTTGGGCCAAATTCATGGCCTCAGAAACAGGAAGGCTATGATGCAAAAGTCCCACTGGGCACGCATTCTTTGGTGGACTAAGGACAAGACACAGTTGTAATTGCAATTGTGGACAAGAAATTTGTTTTAAGATCTACCAGCAGAGGCTACATTTAGCAGAAAATGTCCAGAATTGGCTGCTACCTTAGCAATTTTGGTTGGCTTCCCAAGTAGGTATTGGGATCAAGGAGTTGACATTTAGGAAATGAGGAACTTTTAGGCAAAAAAAAATATATATCTTCAATGTGAGAGCCTGGACCATATCTCTGGTCACAAAAAAAGTGTGATGCGTCATCTAAGAAATTTACAGCGGCCAATGTGAGAAACTGGTAAGTTTATGCATGCGTACATAAAAAAGTCTGTGGACCACAATACGTGGCTTAGCCGCTATGAGACCTCTGCTTCCTTTGTCAGTTGAGAAAGAAGAAAAGGACTCAAGTAGGGCTTCGAATTAGTATTCAGTGTGTACTTCAATGTAAACTGCTATCTCCCCTCCCTATGACAAGGCCCAGTTTTCTCAAAGTACTTCACGTTAATTTCTGACATCAGAAGCAATAGCTTATTTCTTCCTAGTCTATCCTCATCAAATAGATTCTATCAGAAGAGGCTCAAGTGCTTTAACTTAATTTGTGTAACATACTCTGTCAAAGAAACTAGAAAATCCTTGCAGTCCAGAGTAAGATTTATTGAACTAATACATGATAACCATGGATCATTGCATTCTTTACCACATTCAGTTCTTGTGGTTTGTTGATAAGATATGTATATTCATTCCACTTACATAAATGAAGATATGGAAAGATGGAATTTAAATGATATGACCAAGATCCCACAGCCATTATATGGGCAGAAGTAGGGCTACATCAAGTCACAGAGTTAGTTTGCACACCTATGTCAAGGCATTTGACTTCTTTGTTTGTTGGTGATGATTCTTTTCTAATTAAATTTTTCTATGATACATAATTCAAAAAATATTATACAATGATTAAATAATATCTCTAAAAGCCTTTAGCAGTCGTCAAGTGTGGAATAGAGAGATTATGGACAAATTGTTGGCACAGTTGAAAATCTTAGATTTTGCCTCTCTTTACATTCAAAGATAAATTCTTTATAAATTCATCAGATTTTTAAAAATTCTCTTACTTAATGGCTATTTTCCTTAAATTAAAACCTTTTATATTTAAAACATCAATTTATAGGAATTAATGCTTTCACGTGACTAGAGAACTTGTTACCCATGTTTGAATGAGAATTCTGACAGTTGAAATTCTTCTTCAGTCCTGAAACTTAGAGAGCACAGTATTCAAATCCATACACTTTCATGTGCCACATCTTTAGAGGCAGTTATAAATGCTCAAAACAGGCAATGGAAAATCTATTTAAAAAGACTTAATAAGGATTCTTCCAAAATTCACCTATTTTTAGCATCTAAATAATTATTTTTATTCATTCTTTTTGGTTTCTTTAATTCAGACTCTTAATAAAGTCCTTTATTTCAGTGTATATATCATTGTGTAAAATGTGATAATGAATCAAAGTTCAGGAAAGATATTTACCAAAGAAAAATAATATGAATTTATGATGCTATATATCAAAAGGTTGGAAGAATATTGATATTAATATTTAAATAGTAAATACTCCATTAAATAAGAACTTTGGCACAAAGATCTAAAAACAATGTAACTTATCTATATGCTAAGTGTATAATTCACAATTTAAAAAAAATAATAATTCTTAAATTCTTAAAACAAGTTCTTAAATAATTCAGAAATGAACCATGCAATGCTTTATTTTGTTTGGGTTTTTTTTGTTTTTTTTTTTTGCCCTGACAAATATGACCTATGAGATATAGAAATTAGTCCTGGCTTTTGTTTTATTGAATTTCCTATCTGGTTACTGGCACCTTCTCTCTAAGTAGGTGCAAAGATTTTGGAACAGTGCACACAAATCAGGAGAAGTGGCTGAAAAATCTTTCTCCTTGAACTCTCTAACTTATCTCAGACAAGTGACTTGTTTCTTTCTTTGTCGCACATATATTCCCTCTACCTAAAAAGCCTTCCTAACTTCCCAGTGCCTGCCCATGCAAAAAAAAAAAAAAAAGAAAAAGAAAAAAGCCTTCCTTCCTTGGTCTTTACCTGCCCTGTACCTTCACACCATTTAGATCTCAGCTAAAATGTCATTTCTTCAACAGACAATTTCTTGACTACCCCTGCATATTTCATCCTGCTTTCATCTTTCAGTCCATGATAATTTGATTTAACAACAGTTTACATAATAACTTTAACTTATTTTATGTAATTATCTACTTATTAATTTTTTTGTTTCTTCAATAAAATGTATGCTTCATGAAAGTAAGACAAATTTCTGTTAATATGCCATTTATAACTAACATTTAATTTTTCAATAAATGAAGTGGTGATAAAAACCATTCCTCCACATTCATAAGCAAGCCTATTCGTTTTTTTTTTTCCCATTTGCAACAATTGTATCAGAGCCTTTAGAGTATTCCATGGCTATTAGAATCACAGGGTTATAAGCTGGAAGGCAACTTTACCATCCTCCATATTGATCGCTTTAACAGAGGTTAATTTTATTAGCAGAAATAGGCCGGCACCCTTCAACTCCAGTTTCATCTGTCCTTAGAAGGAATTTGATTACAATTCTTAAATTAGCCAGCAAATTACATAACAAAATTAAGGAAATGCATTGTATTACATTTTTTTTAATGCATGTGAGTAAATGTGTGTGTGAGAGTGTGTATGTGTGTTTGTACTTGTGCACCTTGAAGGCACTGTTAAATCTGAGTGAAATCTTCCAAAGAATATTAGGTTATTTTGAATCCAATTATATTTGCTTCTCCTCTCATGGAAATGGCAATCCATTTTTGATAGCTTTTTTTCTCTTTTTTAGCAGTTGTATTTGGTGTTTGAAAGGACTCATTTCTCCTACAGAGTTTGTTATCTTTAAAGCAAAAACACGAATGAGAACAAGCCTGCTGATTTCATTCTAAAGAACGTAATACAGAACGAAATTTGTTGATAGTTCAAACACAGTATGGCATTCTTTGTTCTTTTTGTGAGCACTGGTCTATAAAATAACTTTAGACTCAAGTAACAATATTGTAAGGAGGTGTATTGTACAGTGTGCATATTTTCCAGGCAATCTCGCCCTGGCTTTCAGGAAAAAATACGTTTTTATGGCCTTCAACTTGGGTTAGCTTTTTGGAGAGGCAGAGAAAGCCTGGCTTTGTATTTTGTGAGATTGGCCTAGGAAGAAGCACAGTGGAGGAATGGGACTAAGGTGTGCGTGGGCGGGAAAAAAGGGAAGAAGAGACACTGATTTGAGCTGACTTTCTGTTTTAATGGTCCTTGTTTCTACATTTATTAGCACTGTTTTCCAAGCAACTAGTTTTTCACATACAGCATAACAACTTCAGCAAAAGCATACACGAGTGATGAGTATGCCTCTCTAGTCTTTGGATATGTTCTATCAGCACAAACTTGTTTCTTATAGTTTAAAATACTTTGCCTTTGGACATCTATAGAGTTTTCCCCTTGAAGTCCTATATTACGTGGAGGATTTAAACAGTCTAACACTCTACTTATAAGGTGTAAAAACAACTACATAACTCACTCTTATAGACCATGCAACTATCATCTTTATGAATTTCAAGTTCCATATTCAAACAGATTTGACTCGGGCGGACGGCTCAGTGGCAGAGTTCTCGCCTGTCATGTCGGAGACTTGGGTTCGATTCCCTGTGCCTGCCCATGCCAAAAAAAAAACAAAAAAAACACATTTAACTCAAAAGCACTTTTCCTTTTGCAAACGATCCTTGGTACTTTACATTTCTCTAATAACACTTGTGTTTATAATGCTTATTGACCTTGGAATAAACTCTTACAGAGAGCGTCTCCTTCTAATTTGTGAACTTCCATGTTATAAAGTAGCGGCATCAAAAAGGCAGCATCACAACGTTCATTCTGTTCTTGGTAAATCATGTTTGATTTTCTATAAATAGAACTTGCATCTACTTATTGAATTAAAAAAATACGTGTTGAAAGATGGCATTATGTTAATGTAAATACTCAACTTCAACAATGTGTGCCCTAAATTCATATTATCAATACATCATATATGTGATTCCTTATAATATTCAGTGTTATAAATTAAAGCAATATCACTTTAAGGCATGTTACAGTTTATAGAATTCTATCACATAAATAAACTTATTTGATTTTCACTACAATTTTGATGAGTAGGCAGCGCTTTGTTTCATCTTTATATGGTACAATAAAGATGTGACCTTGGGAACAATTAGGAAACGATTATCCAAAATCTCGCGATGTTATGATAGAATAAGTAGTAAACTCCTGGTTTTCAGATATTTCCCAGCACCTTCTCTATAAAATGTTTTCTCTGCTCCCCTCATGAGATGACTTTGTCTAACACGGGGTTAGTCCAGTTTTAGTTCTCCGGGAAGCCAATGCCAGTAATTATCTCAAAACATTAAAAAGTCTTTGCCATTTGTTTAGCTTTTTGCTCTTGATTGCCTTTCACCTGCTTATCTGACTCCTGTTCAGAGACATAAAAACTATTTTAAAATTGCACATAAAAATTTTTGCACGTAAAAAAATAATTAAAATCAAGGAATACTGAAATGTAAAATTAAGGATATCTTTTAATCTGATAACTAAAGACAGAGTTTAACCATAGTTAACCATAGTATTCTGTTACTCAGCTGAATGGTAACTTTATTACATTGAAAATATCAATAATTAAATATATATAAATAATTATATACATACATATACATACATGATTATTATAGAATGTAACACTGTATTTTACCACTTTAGCATTTATGAGTCTATCTATCATAACCTATTTATTTAGACATTCAGAGGACTATAAACTAGATATTGCTGTAACTAACAAGTTTGAGCCCTTAGCTTTTTTTCTTCTTTGAAATTATTCTCATAGTAGAGATGTGTATAAATGGTATTACTAGTCAAATAGTAAAAATGATTTTTTATGACTCTATTTAAATAGTTTTTCCAAAGGGTTATAGCACATTGCCATAATTAAATGACCCAATTGACTCACCATTTTTGTATATTAATATTTAAAGAGAAAAATGCAATTTCACAAGTTCATTAAGTAAGAAAAACCTATTAATAAAAAAACCTCATAATTCCATAGGATGTTAAATACTCATTTTTGAAAAATGTTAATAAAGACAAACTTAAAGTCCAAACAGTAACTACATTGATCTTTCAGAATTTAAATTTCCTTATAGTAGCCTATTGATATCTTTCTTTGTGTATCCCCTCATTAGTTTTATGGTAAAAATCCAATCCTTTTAGTATGATATACAGACCAATTACTCTTCTGGGCAAATGGAAACCTAATCTCTGTGTGTTTCCAATCATGTACTCTGTATTTCAGTCTTGAAGAACTACCTAATATTCCTCTGGCTTATGTATTTTCATGTGCCCACCAGTTTTGCATATTCAGCTATTTTATTCCTTTTGCAATATCCTTATCCTTTCCCACCCCTTTTTATTTCAGGTAATTCATACAGAAATATTAAGACCCAAACCTGGAAAATGCCTGGCAGAAATCAGAGAACAGAGTATTTCAGCATTTATTTTAAAATCTCAAAGCTACACATTCACCAATGGTGATCACCTGGCTAAACAATTTAAATATAAAATTAAATCCTTTTTACTTTATTCTGCACATGAAAGGACTCTCTAGCAGTCACCTGTATCCTTTATATTATTGCTCTATACTGAGTTGATTGTGAGGAGAGTAATGGATGACCTTTTGTTCTTTTAAAACTGAGTATGTGTTGCCCAGGGTGAAGAGCCATTGATCTAATTTCAGAAATACAGGAGAGGGAGACGCTGAGCACAGTTTCCTCCTGAACTGGTGTGTGGCTTTCTTATTGAATTAGAAGTGAATTCTCAGTCACCTTTATGTATAACAACATCCTCTGAGGATTAAAAGACGATATAGTGGGCTTTAAATTATTCATTCACTCTCCACAAGAGTAGATAAGAGAAAATTGTCTGCAGGATTTCTGAATTAGTTGAAACATGATACTAAGCAGGAAATTGCACCTAATTTGTGGATTAGCTAACTGTTACTAATTTATGGGTAAATTTTTGCGTCACAAAGATTGCGAATAACATTTATTAGCGATCATCCTACCTAGACTTTATTCTAGAGCACACAAAGGACTTAATGATAAAGCACAATAACAACTACATACTATAAAAATATTGTCCTGATAGGAATCGCTAGCTTAGTGATTCTACAGTTTTTTTTTCCAAGAAATAAAGAAAACAGAATACACTTCCCTATTATATTTGTATCAAGCAGTTTAGCTTAAAACAAAACAACTATGTATTTCCTAGTCAGAAGCACTTAATTTAGAATGGTAGTATTTTTCACTTTTAAACAAAAAGGGAATTGTTAGGGCTATGTTCACCAGGCATTTATTTATAGATACTTTTTATTATCAGCCTTATTACTTTTTTAATTAAATTAAGTTCATGTCCTATACTTTCTTTCTAAGTTAAACATTGTGATATTCCTTGTTGGTAAGTGCTACATTGCTTCTAAAAGACAGAGTAAGTATTCATAAATGTGTGTTGTTATAATCCTGCTACTAAAAATAATTATTGTTTTATTTTTGGGATGGTAACTGGTAACTTGGAAGAGACATTTTAAAAACTTTATGTTTTGAAAAATGCATCTTAAAAAGCTATTTGTCATTATCATATCCCTACTCTAAACTCTAGACTAATTTAATCCCTTATTTATAAGCTTGATTTTGTTTCTCTATTTGTTTCAGCTTATGAATTACAGAACTGCCCGGATCCTCCTCCATTTCAAAATGGGTATATGATCAACTCAGACTATAGTGTGGGACAATCAATATCTTTTGAGTGTTACCCTGGGTACATATTAATAGGCCATCCAGTCCTCACTTGTCAGCATGGGATCAACAGAAATTGGAACTATCCTTTTCCAAGATGTGATGGTGAGTTAATACATTTTCTTGGGAGCGATTCATTTTTCATGTAGATAATAATACATTAATTATTAAAATGAACATATTCAAGAATTCATTAACTTACTCGGTAAATATTTACTGAAAATCTATTGTGTTAAATTCAGACGATTTGGTATTTCATGAATACACCAAATGGTAACAAAAAAAAAAAAAAAAGTAGCCCTTTCACCTAAAGTACATTATAAGTATAGCAAAATTATAAACACAAATATTGCTATGCAAATCCAGACACCAGGACAATATTATGATGAATTGAATACACCAAGAATGGTGTATATTTGGGATGGTAGCAGCAGTTATCTCCAGAGTAGTCAGATTAAGGATTGGGGGGGAGAAGGGTGTTTATCAATTTTACCCCCAAAATTTTCTGTTGTTTTAATGTTATAGTAATTATATATTACTTCTGTATTTTTAAAAAAATTATTTTCATCTTATCCTTGGAGGATATTTAGTCCTTTGGTACCCAGAGACAGGGAACGTTTCACCTAGAAGAAACAAAGAGTGTAAGTGAAGACTTTGTGTGAGAGTAGTTTTCAGAAAAAAAACTAAAAGTAACAGTTTAATAGTGTATGATGGTAGGAGGTTCTTAAGAGATGCTGGGAATTAGGTTAATGGAGAATGGCGAGAGAGGAAGACCTGTACTTTTTGAATGTTTCTAGTCTGAGGAGGTATCACTACTTTAAAAGTTCCATGTGGCAACCTAATTTTCCTGACTTACTAGAATTTTTTGCAATATCTAGTTAAGACAAATATATCAAATACACCATTTATGAAGAATGCAATTGAAACAGTTGTTACTCTAAACCTTATATTCTAACACTATAAATACTGTACCTTTGAAAGAAAAAATAATGAAATCACCAACTCTGTAGGCCTTTGAAATGCTAAATACTTAATTCCCAGGGGGAAAAAAATGAAAGGAATTGTAGCTGTGCTTGAATTTCTACTGAAGGAGTAAAAAAATCGTATCAGTCGACTTTTTAAAATATACATTTCACCTCCATATTTTTCCATTTTATATCATTATAGAAAGAACTGCAAAAATATTTAGCTGGGATTTATTAAAATTCTGATCCTAGTCTAATACTAGGATTACATATAAACACAACTTAAAAAAATTAATTTAATAAAACAAAAGGATAGCAGTTTCATATCTCATTAAAAATAAAATCTTTAATAATATTCTCCATTTAAACTCATCTTTTTGTGTGATTTTAGCCAGAATCCTTTGAATTCATATTTAGATGGTAGAATCCTTGGCTTAATATAAAAAATAGGATCAAATATTTGATGTCATTGTTCTTTCAAGGCCGTTTTTTGAATATGAAAATACCTGCTCTGGCTTCAAATTATTTTGTCAGTTTGAAAATAGCAAAATAAATCTTTTTAAGTATAGTTTCAAGGTGATGCCATCTTAAGACAAAATGTGTTCCATTTATCTAAAAAACATCATAAAGAAGGCAGAGTAAGTGAAGGAAGAAATGAGGTCAGAAATACCTATGGTGCTCCCCTCATTAGGTGAGAATAAGCATTCACCACTTGTACTCATTAATACAGCTAAGAGTTTAAAATTCTCAGAGATCCACATTAAATATCTTTATTGGTTGGTGAAAATTGTAAATTTTTTTCTTCCTCCTCAAAGTTTAGGCATTAATCCTAATGTAATCCTGGAGAAAACTCATTATAAATTATCTATAATGTTGTAAATGAAGACTTAAGGATTTATTAATTTGATTATTTATCTTCATATCTGTCTCTCTTCAGGGGAAGTCATATTGCTTATGTTTATAGGGAACAAAAAGGACAGCACTCTGAAGGGGTGTCTCAGTGTCCCCTGAATTCTCCATGTCTAGTTCCAAGATGAAATGAAGCCACCACGTTGGCCGCCACTTCATATTGCTACTGCCTCTGCCATACTGACCAACTGACTGATCTACCATCTTGTAGTATGGCTTCACACAGGGCCAAGAGTCACTTAGATACACTCTTCACTTTTTATGTGTGAGCCACCTAAAATCTTCATCTTCCCAAATGGCAGTGATGTAAACTACTGAACAAAATCCATAGTGGAAATTTCAGGCGGTGTTAAGGAGTAGAGTTGGGTAGGAGACAAATAATAGAGCATAAATTGTAATGATTTAAATAGATATTTAGTAAATTTCATATTGGGTAAGCCATTTGGGTTAGGCATTGTCTCCATCATTTTCAATATTGCTAATACTTTGTCTCTTGAATATGATGAAGGTCATATCATTTTTACATATTTATTTACTTCTGTAAAAATAAATGCAGAGGGCAGGCCATGGTGGTTCAGCAGGCAGAGTTCTCGCCTGCCATACTGGACATCCAGGTTCAATTCCCGGTGCCTGCTCAAGCAAAAAATAAATATATATATGCATGCAGAAATAACTTGGGAACCTTCTCATTTTCTGCATTAACTATATACAGCAACCCTTTCTTTCAACCTAAACTCTCAATTCATAGTAATCATATATATCTCTCATAATCAGCTGGTTGCCTTTGTACTTTTTGGGAGAATCTCCTAGGCAGATGGATGAGAAGCTGGGAGAGACCTTGCCGCCTGCTGGGCAGCATTGATCTTGCCCGTTACTAAGATGCTCCCTGCAGTGTTTTATTATTGATCTCTACTTCAGGGTCCACTTTGAACCTAACCTTCATGGAAATGATGGGGGAGGATGATACACTTCATGGTGAGCCAGATCACACACACACTGACTCTGTGAAATTAAAATGAGATACCACCCAGATATAGAAATCAACATAAGGCTTTGATGCCACTAGAGTGAGAGGGAAGACATTTTTGCAACTAGATAAAAGGACAGACCAGAGGAAATGATAGAGGAAATTTTGGCTCATTTTTTTAGAAGCTTCTTTTTCTTTTTTTTAATCTTGAAGTTACATAGCAGGATTTGACTGTATGTGTATCCACAGAATATTAGTATCTCACATGACAAATCATACTTGTTCTTTTCCTTCATAGTATTTATACAAATTGAATTTTGCACTTATTTAGTGTTTGTTGTCTCCTTTACACTATAACAGTAAAGCTCCCCCAAGACAGTGACCATGTCTCTGGTGCACTTCTATATTCCCAGCTCTAAGCACGCTTAGTGCTTAATAGAATCTCAATACAGGTCTTAGTTTCCTAGGGCTGCCCTCAGAAAGCACCATAACTGGGTGACTTAATACAACAGAAATTTATTGTCTCACACTTCTTGGAACTAGAAGTCTGAAATCAAGGCATCAGCAGGCTTCCTCTGAAATCTGCAGTGAACAGTTTTTTCCATGTCTTTTTCCTGGCTTCTAATGGTAGATTGTCAGCGCCCCATGGTATCTCTGGCTCTGTCATTACATGGCATTCTCCCATCTTCTTCTCTGTATCCAGTTTTCTCTCTTCTTCTAAGAACCAGTCGTACTGGAGTAGGGCACACTTTAATCCAGTTTGGCCTCATCTTAACTGTTAACTTTTTCAAAGATCCTGTTTCCAAATAGAGTCTTGTTCAGGGACCAGGGATTAGGACTGTTTATAGTTTCTTGGCTGCTGAAACAAATGCCGTTCAAAGAGTTGGCTTAACAACAGGAATTTATTGGCACGTGGTTTCAGAAGCGAGAAGGCTTGCTTCATCCCAGGGTTGGTATCTTCTGGCTGGCCATCAATTTTTGGAGTTCTTTGGCTTTTCTGTGACATGGCAATTTACATGGTGGCATCTTCTCCTTTCTCTTCTGGGTTCTGCTCCCCAGGGCTTCGTCTTTCTCTCTGTCTGAATTTCATTCTGCTTATAAAGAATTCCAGCAATCCAGATTAAAGCCTAAACTGATTCAGTTGGGCCATACTTTATTTGTTTTAACATCCTTAATAGATCTTTCTTATGATGGATCCACGCCCATCAGAATGCTGATCAAAATTGAAACATGTCCAAACTAGGGTATACAATTCAATCCATCGCAGGCTTGAATGCATCTTTCTTTGAGGGACACCACTCAATCCATCACAGTAATTTTTGTTGAAAAAGTGAGTGAATGGTTGTTTGAATATCACAAGTAAATCATGGCAAAGATAACTGACTTGTTCAATATCATAGAGCTGTTAAGTGAAATAATGATTTTCAGAAACCAAGGTGTGTGTCCTACTGAGAAATCATTCACTTCATTTCTTGTGCCCTTCAGGAGGTGGATGTCATATTTTGTGGTTTTGTTTTCACAATGGGATAGGTATTACTATGTATCAGGTGATTTATAATGATGAGATTCAACTTTAAAAAGCAAGAAAGCAAAAGAGAAATCTTAGATTTATAAGCCAAATAAACTAATTTCAGCTTATAATTAAGGTATTTCAGCCTAATTACTTCAAAATATTTATTATTAATTATTTTCTGTTTATTCTTTGTTCATTTACCAATTAGCCAAATATTTATTATCTATTATGCATCATGAGATGAGCTAGGCGGTGAGAATTAATGAAGGAGGTTTGGATATTATAGTATGTGGGAGGGAGTGGTAGCAAGACCCAGTCCTTACTTTCTGAGACTGACATTCTAACAGTTAAAAAGAGATAGCAACTCAGAATAGCTTTGTGACAAGTGACAGAAATCAAGATCATCTAGAGTAGTGTTGGATTAAGTTTGCCTAAAGTAACTAAGAAAGAATTGAAGGCAGTGGTGACATTTGAGTTGATTTTTAAAAATAGAGACAAATTCATCCTGGCTGCAAAATAGGAAAATAATAGTTACACTTTTGTGCAGGAAAATTAATATGAATGAAATTTGGAGTTGCAAACAAGTTTGGCATCTTCAGGGGACAGCAAGTAGTCTGCTGTGACAACAGCACAGTTTGCGGCCACATGGTACAGACTATAAATATCAGTATAGTCCAGGCCCTGATCTCGTGGAAATGGAGTCTCCAAGTGACAATTCGTTTTGCTAGATTACAAATCCAATCCCAAATCCAAGACGCCAAACCCCACTTATTCGTAATTATGCTGTACCATCCCCGAAGTGTTCCTCACAGTCTCTTCTATCTAATGAATTTATCCAAGACTAAGGCTTGGTTCAATCTATTTAACACTGATACACCTTCTATCTCTAAAATTAATATTCATCCGTACAATTTAGTTAGCAGTATATAGTATATTGCCTCATGGTATTTCATCAGAAATTAATTTGAATTGCTATTAAACACTTATTTTTGTTGATCTTTATATTGATTTGAGCCTACTCATTCCAGCTATATCATATACCTTTTGCAGCAAGTCTTTGAATGTCCCAGAAATGTCATGTAGTAATACTCATACCAAATCTATTGGCTTTTGATTTGATTTCAAGTCTACATGTCTATGATTTCAATGCAATAGATCAGTATCTGAATTCAAGAATACAATTTGGGTGATTTTACTAATGGATGATCATATCCTTTTTGAATAAATGATAAAAAAATTTTGCCAATGCAACATTAAATATGAACTTATTAAATAAAACAATAACACACTGATTAGATATCATTGTGATTATTCACATAATTGAAATCTTGTAAAATATGGAAGTGCTTTGACGAAGTACCAATTCTATGATTTTATCGTATTTCTTCAGCTGTAGATCTGTAAAGAATTGTTTAATGTCTTTGTTTCCAGGCAAATACACTTAGATGCCACTCTGACAACTTAAATAGATTTTAGACAGGTGGATTAAAAAAACCTAGCTCTATTTATGCGTACTTTTGACACCATCCATTGCATTGAATTGACATACATCAAAGTGGCCATTAGCTCAGTCACAGGTGGTAACTGAATAAGGATTATCATTTTTCAATCATATGGAAATGACTTTATACTGAAGGGATTTTGAAGGCTTGGAGAATATATTAGAAGAACTTAGATAATTTAGCCTAGAAGTAGAATTCTTCTCAGGTTTTAGACTGTAGGGGAATAAATTTGTTTCTGAAAAATATTTTATAATTATTTCTTATAATGGGAAATTTTAGCATACGGGACTATGGAGATTTAGAAATATTTAACTCTATTCTTTTGAATACTGACTATAATTGTCTTAACTTTTCTTTGCTTCCTTTTTTTTAGCTCCCTGTGGATATAACGTGACATCTCAGAATGGTACCATTTATTCCCCGGGATTTCCGGATGAATATCCGATTCTGAAGGACTGTATTTGGCTGATCACTGTGCCTCAGGGTCACGGAGTTTATATCAACTTCACCTTGCTGCAGACTGAGGCTGTTAATGATTATATTGCTGTTTGGTATGTGAAATTTTCAAGTGCAAACAATCTACAAATGTGAAAAGCTATTCTGACATCATTTTGACATCATTTACGTGTCACTTATTTATCAGATTACATAGTTAGAAATGAAGTTGCTAGAGGTATTTTGGGAAGAAATTTACCACCTAAGTCCAGAGATAAAGCAAATAAACACCATGTAATATGTTTGGGTTTTGCTAAATGATAGAAATATGCATGGTTACTTTGCATTATCCCAGTATATAAGAATATCCCAAGATAATTTTATTTTGCAATTTGTGTGTATCTTTTAAATAAAGCCTCTATAACCATTTGATATTTCTAGAAATATTGAGGAAATTATTATGCATAACCTTTCATCCATCCTTTATAAAAAGCAAAGAACTGCTCTTCCCTATAATATGTGGAAAATAATAAAGAACTAGAGACCAGGAGATGGCAGTTTATACTCTGCCTCTTTCTAATTAGGCACACAACTTGGATAAGTAACAAAGACTTCCTTAACTAAATTTTCATAACTATGGAAATTAATACCTCTACTTTGCTTTTGGAGAAAAGAGTTTATGGGAGAAGTAGGAAATGACAGTTCTCCTGCCATACAACTACTGGGCAGTAGGAAGGGTGTGTTCATTACCCAGATTTGAAGAACCTGCGTATGCTGTGGAATAAACCACCATAATAACCAAAGAGTAATGATGGTTAACAAGGCTGTGTGTGTGTGTGTGTGTGTGTGTGTGTGTGTGTTTGCATATGTGTGTATGTAGGTGTAGGTGTGTTTGGGTGGAAGTTTGTAAGGTAAGCATTGTGGTGGTTATTGGGAAGGGAACATGATGAGTTCAAGGAACCAGAACACATCAGGTATGGTGCGGCTGAACTTTCTTAAGAGTCCCAAAGAGATAATAAGAAGAGGTGACCTGGCAAGGACAAACAGGGACAGATAATACTGAGCTTTATAAATCATGTAAAGAATTTGGGCTTCATCCTAAATGCAATGAGGATCTGCTTAAGAGTTTTAAGGACATGGGCGGGCCGCGGTGGCTCAGCGGGCAAAGTGCTTGCCTGCTATGCCGGAGGACCTCGGTTCGATTCCCGGCCCCAGCCCATGTAACAAAAACGGAGAAACAGAATACAATAAAACAAGAAAATGTTTAAAAAAATGTTTCCCTTTCTTCCTTCCTTCCTTCCTTCTCTCTGTCTTTCCTTTAAAAAAAAAAAAAAAAAAAGAGTTTTAAGGACAATTATAAATTTGACCAGATTTCAGTTGCAGAATAACCAGTCTCAATTTGTGGAGAATATATTAGATGAGAGCAAAAAAGGAAGCTAGCTTTTGAAGCTATAGAAAGAAATTTTGGAGTGAAATGATAATGACCAAATTGTGGTTGCAAGGATGAGGAGAAATGACCTTGAAATTAACTGTACGAAATTGCTGTTTTCAAAAACAAAACAAAACAATACCAACAATTTGATGTGGATTACTCTCTATATTAAGAAGGTACAATAAGAATGTATAGAGTGATTATTGTCAGAACACCAAGGAAAGAGAAAGTCCTAAGTAGTCAGTTTTGTGACGATTGAACATCTTTCTATTTGAAAAACAGTATCTAGAGGATGATATTTCATTCAATTTTTAAAAATACTTCAGTTCAGCAGCAAAATTTCCATTAATTACACTTACAATGAAGTAAATGCCATTGTATTTAGACTTTAAAATGAGAAAATTCCAAAGGAAACTGATAAATAATATTGCAGTCACTAAAATAAATGTGACGATGTTTGTGACATTCCTCTGAAAAAGTCATCCTTGGAAGTTATGGGATGAGTCTGCTTTACTTTTCTAGGTTACAATGCCAGTGCTGTAGCCTGGAACATGAAGATCAGGCTATGTGCTTTTATTAACACAGTCCCACTGTATGGAGAAAAAGAATTATTGATTTAAGCTATAACTTAGCAGCATGCTATTCAGACTTACTTTTTCTCTCTTTCCAGGGATGGTCCTGATCAGAATTCACCTCAGCTAGGAGTTTTCAGTGGGAATACAGCCCTTGAAACAGCTTATAGTTCCACCAATCAAGTCCTGCTCAAGTTTCACAGTGACTTTTCAAATGGAGGTTTCTTTGTCCTCAATTTTCATGGTCAGTTTATTTTTACCCCTCTGATTAAGATGGAGAAATTCTATTTGATCCTTCCTGTAGTTAGCATATGCCTTGTTTTCATCTCAAGTCTCTTGACTGCCACCTAAACCCTGATAGGATTTTCTTGCAACCGAAGCCCGAGTTTTCTGTGATTATCTTTTTGCTTAGTGTTATCTTTACTATTTCACATTGTATCGTATCGAGTAGTAATATATAATATAAATATAAATATATATATATATAAATATAATATAAATATAATAATATCAAATTCACTCTGAGAGTTTCTAAGTGAAACTTGGATATGTGGGGACCATTGAAATACATTTGATCCCTTTCACAGATTTCCTCATACATGACTTCAAATGAAGTGCTATGCCAAATGCTGTGTAATCATGGACAGGGCAAAAGCTATCCTCTAAAGATTTTGAAAATGAACTCTAAACAACATGGTGAAAACAACGTTGTCCCTTATTTCTCTTCTGATGCTCTTAGAATTCCTTAGAAGAAGAAACAGAATGAAACCTTATCAAAACTAAATACCACAGTTAAATCAGTCCTTTCTCAGGATTCCAAGCATATCTAAAGTGTTTTTATAGAAATATTATGAATTCTAAAATTTGTATACTTTATTTCTTGGACTTCAGATCTTCCTCAACATTAAATTGTTAGGCACAGAGTTCTTAAGGATTCCACAGGAGACTGCAAGTCAAAGATTGACAGATTTATTGAAGGAATAAAGCAGGTGGGAGAGTGAAAGGGGAAAACCAGGTAGGAGCCTGGAATTGGCTCCAGCTTGAGGAGCCAGCAAGAAAAAGAGAAAATGGTTCCTGTTCTTTGTTCTGGGAACTGTGTTTTAAAGAGACAGTAACACCAGGAGGGGAGGGTGCACACTAGGTGATGTGGTGTTTCCAGATTGGATGGGGGCTTGTAACAGGCTTATGTCTGCATCCTTAGACCTGCCAAGGACACTGAGGGGGCTCTGCATGAAGAGTTCCTTTTGCTCTTAGAATTTTCTTTCTGAGACCCAGCATTCTTGTCTCTTTTTTTTTTTTTTAATAAAATTGTGTGAAGCTGCTGTTTGATGTGGGTTAGTGCCTTAGCTTAGCTTGAAGCAATTTTTGAAGGAATATGGGCATTGTGTTCTTTCACTGACTACTTCCTGAAGACAAAAGTTCATAGTTGAGGGTCAGGGGAGGGATTGCTTTGAACTGAGCAGGATGTAGTTGGGTTTTTTGGGTATTCTCTGTTGGAATGGGTCGGTAGCGATGTCTTCACTGTTGACAGGAACTGTAGCAGGAGTAGGGTTTAGAATTTTGCTGGTTGATTATGCTATTGACCTGTGAATAAATCTAGACACATTGGAGGAGGAAAATTAATATTAGGATAATTAAGGGCCCAATGAGGGGAAGCAGAATAGCTCATAAAGGGGTGGAGAAGAATGAAAGAGGATTTGAAAGAAAGGCAGAGGGATGAATGATGAGATTAGTTGCTATTTTTGGAGAGTTTAGCATGTTTGGGTTTTAGAACTTTTTTAGCATTGGAATAACTTGGAGGTTTCAGGTTTTTGAAAGACAAACTTAATAAGTAAAGTTTTATAGGATACTAGGTATTTTTAGGATTTTTGCTATACTGTGGGTTGGGGTTTGCCATGTTGTGGCAGTTTGCTGTAGTTGGTTGAAGTTGTGTAAGATAACCTCCAGAATAACCTGTTGACGCGATATGAAATTTTTTAGCATTGGAACTCTATGTTTTCCCCCTTTTGATTAGTTTATCCATGATGTGAGGGCCAGTGTTATTTTTCGGAGCTTATGTCTCACAGTGCCGGGGCCAGCTATGCTTTGCGACGATAGGGCCCGCTATGTTTTATGCTGCCAGTGCCAGGTTTACACTCCTGGAAATTATGGCCTGCACTGGGGGGAAGCTTAGCTTGGCTTAGAGAGAGACCACATTTGAGTAACAGCAGGGATTTTCTGGAGATGACTCTTAGGCACTAATGTTAAGGTTTAGTTTCTTATTACAGAAATAAGTTTTATAAGGGCAAGCCTTAAAATTGAGGCCATGGTTACCTGGGGAATTCATAATAGTTTTATTTTTACCAGTTTTTCAAGAGACTTTGCAGACACTTTTATTTTTTTTGCCACAAATATTATGAAAAAACATTAGGATTTTTTCCCTTATTCCAGGTATTATATTAAATAAAGCTGAATTAGGTTGCTTAATTTATTAGAAAGATTAAATTAATGCAAATTTTGGACAAAATAAATGTACTTTTTTCTTTTTTTTTTTTTTTTTTTAGTTTTTAACTATTGCTGTGTGAACCCATGTTAATTTTTAGAGTTGGAGAACTAAATTTGAGTTTCAGATGCCATAGAGACACTTAAAGTCCCAGGGAGCTATTAGGCTATACAAAGAGTAAAACACCTCAGAATTTAAAGATAAAAAAGTTTATAATATAAGCTTTAACCTTTATAAGTATTTCCTAATGAAATTATTTTTAGAAATAAATTATTCGACAGCATTTTATGTTAACAAATTACAGCAGAGTCCTTGCTTTGCTTTACTAAGTATATTAGAGCAGAGCAGTGCAACTATTTGGCTGTTTCTCTGATCTGCAATTTTTTAAAGAAAAACTAAAACTTTGATTAATAATAGCATACCATTGCTTAATATTATATTGATTAATTTTAGAATATAATGTGATCAGTGAGAACATTGTTAAATTTTTAGAAATTTTCTATAGCTTATACATATATAAATTTTTTATTTATTTAAATTTAATTAATAACAAGATAGAAAATTTCTTGTAAGTATTGTAATATTTCCCAAACATTTCTTATGCAATAGATTAGTTATTTTAGTATTTTATTTATACAAGGTGAAAGAATAAATTATTTGTAACAGTTTTTCCGTAACAATGAGAAGATTTGTCTTCTGGAAATAAAGGATAATTTTTAACATAAGCATTAATAAGAAATATTATTTTGATGTAAAATATCTTAGACACAGTACTTGGATGATTAAGAAAAATTGTTTTGTTTTATTTCTTAAGAATCCAGGTTAAAAGAACACAGGGAAAATTTAGCTTTACTTTTGTGTGAATACTTAGCTTAACACAAAAGCTTCTCTTTTTTTTGAAATATATGATAAATAGACCTATTAAATTTTGCTTAGCACTGATTATGATTGAATTTATTTCTATAAACCTTTTATAACTCTTTACAATTATTTAGAATTTATACTATAACAAATAAAACTTATTTCCTTTATTTATTCAAGGCTTGTAGTTTACAATGACTATAATAAACAAAATGTAATTTTTAAAACTTTTTATCACTTTTTGCATTTATTTCACCTATAGTTTTTATTTATTTAGACTGTATATAATTAGAAATAAATTTTATAATAAATTTAGAAAGGTTTTGAACTTGTGTATTTCTTTTTAATAGCAGTAACAGATACATTAGTATACTGAAATATCTCTCATATTTACTTTTCCATAATGTTTTTTTCATAATTCCCTTTTATGTATTTTTAAATTATTCTGTTTTTAAATAGGCCTTTAAATAGTTATTGTATTGATCACTGCTTATGAATTAGTAAATAAATGACATTTACCTGTTTTTTATGCACTTGGGTTTGGTACTGCCTTTAATTTTGCTAGTTGACTACTGCCTTTTTCTTATGACTATTTTTAAACTTTTGTCTTTTGAGGAGAAAATGATTGATTTCTGGGCCACATGGTGTTTTTGATGCTGTTGTGCTATTTTATTTTTGTAAGTAAAGCTGAGAAGATTTGGTTAAACAAATTATTATACTCTTTAATATTATGTAAAAAAGATTAATTACTGACAGAAGATTAGCAAATGTTTCAATTTTTATAACATTCCTTAAATGTTTTTGTGCAACTTAAAACATATTAAATGAATTTTATCTTTAACATTTTATTTTTATAAAATTAAAGAACAAATTTTGTGCAACTGTTTAGAATAAAAAGATATCTTTTACAGTTTGACTTTTAGAAAGCAAAAGGTTAAAAGTTATTAGGTTTGAAACAATATTTGGTTCTTTACTTTAACTAAAGCTGAGGGAAAAAGCTTAGCCTTTTTAAACAATGAGATTATTCATTTTTCTTACACAGCCAACGACATGATAAAGTTAACATAAAGCACAAGAAGTTATTTTGATAAAACACGGACTTTCTACTTTTTTACACTGATTACTTAGAAAAGACTTTATAACTTTTTATTAAAACAGGCCAACAGTCCAAGAAAACTTTGTTACTCTAACACAGTGAAAACTAAATTTTACTCTTGCATTAGGATATTATTTGATATCAAAGTTTTAAACAACTTTATAAACAGACCAATTAATTTTTTTACTTTGACTATAAAAGAACTTTCATGATTAGTAATCAGTTATGAACATGTGACTAGTGCAAATGCATGAACACCCCGATTAATAATTAGACTGAACACACTAGCTAATAAATAAGTATCAACTGCTGAAAACAGACATTAATTTCTACTATAACCAGGTAACACACTGGCTAGCACTAAAACAGATTTGCTTAATTTTATTAAACATTAATTAATTATTGGATTACTTATCTTTTAAGAGTATAGTTAATGGACAAATTTAGGTCATGTCCTTAATCCTGTATAGAGCACACACCAAATGCATTAATTAACAGTTAAATAGACATAAAAACTTATCACATTAATTAACAATTAACCAATAATTTGTTAGGCTTTGACAGGGGAATGGTCAGCAGAATTGAAGTGACTAATGAATGCCTCCATTGGGGGAGGGGCAGAGGTATAAAAGGTTTTTTATGAATGATTCCTCAGCGTTAGTTGAGGAATTTGTTGAGGGGCAGAAAGCTTAGAAGGTTTTTTATGAAGGAGGCAAAGTGGTAGACAAATTTTGTTAAGTTTGAGAGCAGGGGCTTTTGTGTACCATTGAGCTGAATAAAATTATTAAGTTTGGTGAAAGTTTGCTAGTTGAGAGTGCCATCTTGTGGCTAACGTTTTGGTTGTTCTAAAGGGAATTGCAACCAAACTGAATTGTAGAGTTCAAATTTTAATTAAAATGTAGAGGGGGTTGTTACGTGCTTGGGACTTTGCTTACTGCAGGCTTACTGGAGATCTGCCATTCTGCTCATGAAGGTAATGTTGGAGGCTTATGGGCAGGTATAGTTTTAAGTGAGACTAACTTACCTAGATCCATGATCTAGTCACAACAACAAAGCAGGTGTCTCTGGTTTGTCATCGAGGACCAGGGAAGTGCATGCAGTTGTTTGCTCAGGGCATCCCCCAAGCTTGGACTGCTGCATGATAAAATGCTCTTGGAGCTGGAGAGTTTTGACCAAGTGCTCAGATTTTTCAGGCCAATAAAAATGCTTGGGGATCTGGCCAGGACACCATGTTAAAACAGGCCCCAATGCCATGGGGTGGCCATATATGGGACACAAAACTCTGAAGGGGAGGATCTGGGTAGAGAGACACCACTTACTTAGGGCCAAATTAGTTGTAGATGTTTGAGTGCCATGGATATGAGCTAGTGTCACTTTAAGATGGTCTGAGCCTGTGAACCCAAACTGTGTATCACATGGGAACGATAGTAACCATGCAGTTCATGAAACAGAGTGACTGGGAGGCTGCTCCTATAGTCCCGAGGGGCCAGAAATTCAAACTTCAGTCTAATCTCTATTCCTGGGTTTCGGCACCAGATATTAGGCATGGCGTCCTGACACTGAGTCAAAGATTCACAGATTTATTGAAGGAATAATGCAGGGAGGAAGCAGGTGGAGAGCAAAAGGGAAAAAGCAGGGAGGAACTTGAAATTGGCTCCCTCCTGGTGAGCCAGCAGGAAGAAAGGAAAAATAGCTCCCGTTTTTGTTCTGGGAGCTGTGTTTTAAAGGGACAGTGACACCAAGAGGGAGGGTACCCACTAGGTGGGGTGTTAGTTTCCTGATTGGATGGGGGCTTATAGCAGGTTTATATCTGGGTCCTTGGCAGGTCCAAGTACCCTGATTAGTGGTGTTGATGGGGGCTCTGCATCAAGAGTTCCTTTTGCTCTAAGAATTTTCTTTCTGAGACCTAACATAAATAATCTTATAAGAGTTTGAATTTTTAGTGAGAATTTTATAAAACGATATTAATTAATTTATAAATGAATATAATAAATTATTGAGTGGATATACTCAATATAACAATTTTAAGAGCGCTGCTTTTTATAGCAATTTGTTTAATCTGTAAATATAATTGCTCTGATTATTTTGTTTTCATAAACCATTTAGCATTTCAGCTCAAGAAGTGTCAGCCACCACCAGCAGTACCACAGGCAGAAATACTTACTGAGGATGAGGATTTTGAAATAGGTAATTTTTTTTATTATAATACCATTAAATCAACCTGACTTTTATATACCCAGTCCCACCTACAGTAATTACTCAGACTAGTAAATTGTCTGTCAGAAAAAAATATCCTCAAAGCAGCACTGGGGATTTATACATAAATAGAGATCATGTATTAAATAGATACACTTTTTTCCCTTCATCTCCATATATATTTTTTCTTTTGCCATCTGAGTTTTGTTTTTGTTGTGGCACATTTTTTCGAATTTATATTTAATATATTTCCTATTTACATTATACATAAAGAGATTATGTATCATATAGCTATGTTCTTTCCCTTCATCTCCATATATATATATTTTTTTTTGCCATCTGAGTTTTGTTTTTGTTGGAGTGCATTTTTTTCCTATTGCATTTATGAGTGACTAGTTTTCTTATGTATAAAGTTTTCAAAGACAGATTTGAGCAAATATCTGCGTTAGCTTTGGGGAACATATCCACATACTTGAGGAAGAACTTAGTCATTGGTAGCAAAAATAATGATTACTATAAAATTGACCTTTCATTGATACTGGAATATAATTGATAAGTACATTTAATGTTAAAATTTAGAAGTTCTGCTTTATCATTTTATAATAATGATCTAGTGGATTAATTGATCTTCAGGGCATATTAAGAAAACAGTTGTGGTATAGGTAAAAATATAGTAACCCAGAATTTCTTAATTCCAATTAGAAAGGATTTCTCCTATTGTCACACAGTGTATCAGACCATTGTCAAACCATGTAACCCAATTTTGCCCTACTTACAATGGCTTATTAATTGGAGCATTGTGTTAACCATACTAGGGTCATAGATTAGTCATCTCTGTGGATGTGTTAAAAACACTCTATTCTATAATCTTACACTCCAAGGATCTACTTCACTTTTTTTAAATTTTGATTTTAATTTTAATTTTTTGGTAATCATGGAGGAAGGGAAAAGAACATAAATGCATCAATCTTGGATAAAACAACTTGCCACATTTTCCATATTGACAGTGTTTAAGGTGCTATTTTTATAAATGAAGAACTGAAAATGCTAATATTTTATTAAATGGACTAAAAATAAATACAAACATTGGTTCTGAAATGATTTATACATTGACTTATGTCTTAAGTAATCATATCTATCTAGTATATTTACATCATATGTCATAAAAACATTATCTCCAAGTATATTTTGTTGACTCTTTTAGGAGATTTTGTGAAGTACCAGTGCCACCCTGGTTACACTTTATCAGGGACTGACATTCTGACCTGTAAGCTCAGTTCCCAATTGCAGTTTGAAGGTTCTCTCCCAACATGTGAAGGTATGTCCAGTTTGATGCTAAAAATATACTAGTTCAACATAGAAAAATGTATTGTCTGTGTTGGTCTGAATTTAATCTCCATCTGAATTATGATCCCACTGAAATTAAAATAAAATGCTAATGGAATTATCTAATTACATTTTCTCTTGTAGCTAGCTTAGAAAATAAATCAAAGCCACATCAAATAAAAAATCATGTTTTCCCTGACAATTCATTATGAAAAATTGCAAACAGATGGTAAAGTTGAAAGAATTTTACAATAAAAGTCTCAATACCTATCTACCTAGGTTCTACTCAATGCTTCCTCTATACATCTGCTACTTTTCTATTCATATATTGATCCATCTTATATTTTTGATGCATTTCAAGATAAATGGCAGACATCAGTACACATGTCCCTAAATACTTCAGCATGAATATAAAAATTAACTGGTGTTCAAATATTCTTACTTTTGATGAAAATTTTTAAACAGTGAAATACCCCTATATTGCACATCATATGCAAATTTCTTATGCTTTTTACATGTCTTTAAAATATATAGACTGTGGGCAACAGCATGGATAATATACAATAAAAGAACAAAATCTGACACTGAATCCACTGATTACACTGGTTAGAATATAAGTAGATCACTTTAAAATGGCATTTTAAAGGCATCACTTTCAAGCACCACTGCAAGGAAAAAGACTTGAAAAAGTATAAATAAGATGAAATGGCTCAATATTAGAATTAATATTGACTTGCCTGTCACAAAGAGTTTCAAATTAAAATAGACTTTTTAAAAAAGGAAATGGAGCTCAGATATCTTCTACCAAATAGTTGAACACTTAAGCACGTAATTAAAACCCTTTCTTAAGCACTTATTCTTCAATTTGATTGGGCTCAAGTGGGAGTCAATCCCCAAACAAGTTCTTGATGAAAAGTTATGTATCTTTTAGTCACAATTCTTCAAGTACCACAATTTTTTTAGAAAATTGGTTTTGAAAATTATAACCATTTCTAGGGAAGTGATAGGAGTAGATTGCTCTCTTGAATTAGTGTTATACTCAGATAAATATTACCTTGCTAGGTACTTATCTCAATTTAGAAAAAAAAACTAAGCAAGAGATATCTCAAACGTGACATTTCTGATGTTGAAGAATCACTCCAAAAAGAAAAGAGCAGTGTTCAACACGGTTTGGAACCATGAAATGCATGGAGCTTCCAGGAAGGAGGAAGCAGCTCCTGTAGCTTCTATTTAGGGTGTGTTTGGGGAAAGTGATATAAAATGGGGCTGGAAACCTAGAGTAGGGTTAGATATTAAAAGGTCATCGATGTCATTTGGGCTTCATCCTGTAGACAGTGGTGAACCATCAGTGATTTTGAGAAATGTAAGTGGTATTCATTTTTTATAAAATTAGAAACAAACTTTAAATGAAAGTAAATTGGTGACCTGATAATGAATTTCCTTTGGAAAGCAACAGAGGGAGTCCATAGAAAAATGTCAGTCCCTGACAGCTTTCTTCTGTGCACCTATGATAACGAACATTCATTTTTAAGTGATCCGAATTACAGCTTTTCCCAGTTGCTTACAGGGGTTCTCAGTTTCCTTGATTTTCTTATAGTGTAGTAACGATAAGAATTAATCTTAATGATTATAAATCTTAATGTTTGACATATGACTTTTTGAAGGTGCAAGGTGCATTAAATAATAGGCTTTGGTTTTAAGCCAATTATGCAGACTCTAAAGTGCAAAATAAATGTATTGTAGTTGCAAGTTCCTTTCAGAGTGTTTTTGGTAGAAATCTCAAGCAGATGCTTCCCTGTGGTGGGAGGTTTCTGAGAGTCCTTTTAGAGTCTCAATGTATTTTTGATGTGTGATTGTGGCTACAAAAATGAACAGCTCATCTGTGGAAAAGCCTTCAGCCACTTCAACCCTTCCCACTGTAAGTGGGTGCTGCTCCTAGCAACGGTTTATAGGAAAGAACATGAAGGAAAGTGTACATACGAAAGGAACAAGAAAAACAAAATGATTCAAAAATGTTTTAGCTCATGGGGAAATGTACAAATTCATTAAAAATGTATTTCTGAAAAAATATTATTGTGTTGTAAGAAAAATAATACAAATGATTTCACTTATATTTTCATTATCTTCTCTAAAAACCCAGAAACAGCATTTTAAAAATTGAAGGTCTAAGAAAAGCTATACTTAATATTCCGTCTCTATTTTATAATCACTGCATTCAAGCCCTGGAATGTGGCATTGATTCTTCAGGTAGATTTTAGCAAATCATAGAATGTTTCCTATTTCCAGATGGTCTGAAGTTCCAGTCTCATCTAGTAAGCATAACTGTAATGACAAAACCACATTCTCCATATATATATAAGTAGGGGCAGATGCATTTGTTAAATATTTTCTTAAATGTAATACCATAAAAAAATTATTTGCTCTGGTAGCATCATTATGTCAGGCAAAAGGCAGGCATATGTTCAAATCATCACCATGTCTTTGTGACATAGTGCTTTAGGTTTAAGAAAAGTATGTACATATATTTGATATTAATTATAACACTGAGGGGTAGCTATTATTGCCTTCAATTTGCATCAGAGTCAAGAAAACTTCTAGCTCTTATTCCAAAGTCCATACAAGTCTGTGGAGTTTAAAAACCTCTAGGTCCTGCACTATTTAACTTTATAGATATAAAATCTAGCTTATTTTCTTACTTTCACTTTTTATTGTTTTTGAAATATAAACAATGAATGGGCACAATATTTATAATATAATTTTGCCACCATCACAGAAGAAAAGAACATGAAATTGTTTTAGGCTGTGTGAGTATTTTAGGATTATTTTTGTCCCTATTATTTGCCATTATTTTATCATCTGTAAATATTTTTAAACTCTGACATAAGATGCATATCTTTAAAGTGCTATGTGAAATGTTTCATCTTTATTCTTATGCCTAAATATTTTCTCTATATTAATGCATATACCAATTAGAATACTAAGAAAAATAAAAGAATACAGCAAAAAATTAATAAATTTTAAGAGAGGTTAGCTTGAATAAAAGCACATTTTATAAACTTTACTGTCCTGTTTGGGAAAAGTATTTTTGAAAGTATAAATTAATAATGCACATATAATTAATTAATTAAAAGGAGGTAACTCAACATATAAGACATATGTCCTTTTGAAAATTTCTTTTTTCATTAAGTAAAAGTTGATCATTTAACATTTTTAAACACATAGTTTTGTTACACCTCTGTTTATAAACCATTGCCAACAACAGAAATAATTTTCTACTAATAGTGCTATAGATGAAGCGCTATTTCTGGAATATATTTTATTTCACAAATGAAAGAAAATTATAGTTAAAGGAAGCTTGTTGATGATTTTCTTTTTTGCACTTTAATAACTGTGGAAGTAGAGGAATGAGGAAAAAGAAAGGAGAGGAAAAATGTGTCAATATCTTCATATCTTAATGATTCATTCACAATAAATCCATCCATTATACATCATTAATTCTATCTTATATAGTTAGAAAATGAGGTGTCTAATGAGGGCTTGTGTCCAGCTCTCTCTGATTTATTCTCTTACTTCTCTCACAAGCAATCTCATCAAATGAATTATTACATCTAATTATTGTAGGTCATTCACATTAAATTTTGATATTCTAAAACAGAAGTAACTGTTTTTCTTCTATTGTTACATGCAATTCCACAATATTTTTATTAGGTTACATTGAAATGGTGAGTGTCTACCTGGTAGTTGAATTGAGTAAGCACAATTTGATGCATTGGAAGTACTTCCAGGTTCAGGAGTAAGCACTTAAGAGAATGAATGCTTTCAGATTCAGAGTTTCTTCTCAATTCTGCACCTAACTCAAGTTATGTTGCCCTTTGATTAGCTGTGTGACTTTGGGTCTGTGATTTAATCTCTTTAAACCTAGGTTTCCTTAGACTTAAAGTGGATCTCTGTGTCGCTCACTGTTTCTTTCTCTGTCTCTTTTACAGACACACACACATGCAAACACTTGTATAAATATGTATGCATGCACATATATGTATGCGTGTATGTTTATGTGTATATATGCATATATATAATTACCTTTTAAATCATAGTATAAAACAAAAACATCAGCTAGTGTTACTCAGTGTGGATCTCCTGTGTTTAGCATCCTGTATAAAACTTGATCAGTGTTCAATAAGATGTTATTGTTTTTTTTCCCTTGTGTATACAAGATAGAATCTATGCTATTAGAGCTGGATTCATTTCAAGAAAAACTTTTAACAGTATTTTTTTCTTTAGCACAATGTCCAGCTAATGAAGTCCGTACAGCATCATCTGGAGTAATACTCAGTCCAGGATATCCAGGAAACTATTTTAATTCCCAGACTTGCTCTTGGAGTATTAAAGTGGAATCAAACTATAATATTACCATCTTTGTGGATACATTTCAAAGTGAAAAGCAATTTGATGCATTGGAAGTTTTTGATGGTAAGTTCCTTTAATTTCTGTGACCTGTACATAAAGTAATAAAAATACTACTGTAATGTCTTTAGTAACGCATGGACTTGAATATGTATGTTCCCCCCCAAAAAATAACAAATAACGAATTACTCTGGGACTTGTGCATTCTTAGAGACTAAGTGGTCTGTAAAACATTACAGTACTAGTGTCAATTTTGCAACTTTTCAAACAATTAAAATACTTAATGATCGATTCTGAAAAGTACTAAATTTACTTTAACCATTCTTTAATGTGAATAATTGATCTCAAACATCTCTTCCTTTCTCTCCTAAGTTTTACATCGATTCAGAAAATATTTTAGGAAATTTAAGAGGTCTAGAAGTATTTTAATCACTATCAATGATTATTTTTCTAGCAATATATAAAAATAGTAGTTCACAGAGATTTCTGGATGATATAGTGCTAGAAGACTTTTTAATATACAAGTTAGAAATAAAAATGAGATACAGTTGACTGAAGAGATGTTAATCTTGTTTCGCACGAGTCTTATAATTTTCTTATAGAATCTGAAAGAACATTTTAATATAATTAAGCTATGCTTAAAAATAATGTTTGTGATTGAATTGTTAATTTCAAATGGAACTGAACTTAATAGTTTTCTTTGAATAGAAACATCATCAGAGACCAGCAAATTAGGCCAAAATAAAATTACTGCTATTCTTAATAACAGGGTTTTCACATACTAATGATTTCTCATTGAGTTCAGATAAATAATCAATTCAGTGAAAATAAAATGTAATTTATTCTATGTATGTTTGAATATATTTTATTGACTTGATAAATTATAACAGTCAAATTTCTTGTATGATTAGATACCACATGAATCAGTTTTTGTATTTCCAAAGATGAACTACCAAATTAAAATAAAATTCACATTTATATACATAGAAAAAGAGGACTGAAGAAAAATAATTTTAGTTTTGGAGGTTTTTTCTTCTTAAGTGTATGCTAAAACAGACAATATACAGGTAAAGGCTTCCACTTTTGTCTTTTGGATGCATAGAAGTGATTCATTAGCCAAGTACATATATCGTGCTTCAAGTATAAATAAGGATGTCAAGAAAAAGCTATACTGAAACTATTAGGTTTCATAAAAAATTAAAAGAAAAGCTATCTATATCTACCATCTAACATCCTATACACATATGTACATAAATTATTCATGTTCCTTTTTTTCACATTTGTTGCATTGGACTTGAGCTGACAATAATTCTATGTCTCCTAATTTCAGGAGCAAAATTATTATCAATAACTTATTCACTAATTGCATTTAATTTGATCTCTCCCAAAATGTGGAGAGAGCACTACCATTTAAAACAATAAGCAAAGTAGACAATAGAGACACTCTCTTAACAGTTGCTGTCAAAATTTTCAGAGATCTATGACTAGGTTCATTGCAGTCTCAAAGATTTTTCTATAAAATGAAAGGTCAGAGTTTTAAATGACTCTTTTTTTTTAAGCGGTGGCATTTTTGTTGTAGTAAATGTCATGTTCATTGCATATTTTTTTTGGGTAAGTCAGAGGTTCTATTGTAGCTCATAAGTTGACTGAAAAACATGCTGAATATATTGATTTTAAACTTTATTAGCCCAGGAGAATATCACTCTCCATGGCTCAAGTAGTAGATTTTCTGCAATTTTTAAAAATAGGATTTTAAACATTATGGAACTCAGTTTATTCAAGAAAAATTGTCAAAATAAAGATCGTGGTGTTCACTAGTAAAATATTTAATATTTTTCCTTCTTGGTAAAGCAACCACTATTCTCCATGATAACCATGCTGCTTTCCTATACTTGCTTGGTTGGATGTAAAGTTTTAAGGAATATTCCATTTAGAAAGATTTTATTCAACGAGATCAGATGGAAAGGGCTGAATGATGAGAAGTTAAAGAATAATGAAAAGTTTCCTCCTGGGTTCTTTCATCAAAAAATGATGTCATAAAATATAAAAGATGAAGCTAATTTCCCAGTGGTGTATCATTTAAAAATATACGTCCTCTCCTGGAACAACAACAAAAATAAGCAAGCAATCAGAAAACCCTTTGGTCTTCTTCAAATTATTAAATTCATCGTCTTCTTATCCCATCTTCCAAGAAACTTATTCTATGACAATCTTTCACAATAAGATATTAAATTTCTCTGATTTTCCTTTCTTCTGACTAGACTGAATATTGCTTTGCTAATTTTTAATATACTAGTTTTATTTAATTTAATTTAATATACTAGTTTTAATCATTAGACTTGCTTTGGCTGGGAGTTGCACAATGAATGAAGTTATGGTTTCCTGATATCATTGCATGAATAAAAATTCTATATATATAAGTCTCAAAGTTGCATTTCATTTTATCCAATAAAACTTTTATTAGGAAAAGCAGCAAGGGCCTGATTCTCCACTCTATAATGTGGGTTCTGAGAGTATATTGTATAGTGGATAAAAGCTATTAAAGCTTTTAAAACTATGAGATAGTGTTGAGGTCACTAAAAGAGAATATTGTAGATCTGAATCTGAAGCTATCAACTCAATGTCTATAGTCAATAGAGCAATTTATCTCAATACAAAGCATTAAGTTATGATGATGACAATCTTATCTCCAAGGGCAAAAGTGTTGCTATTTGGCTATACACTAGAGCTGTTTTATTAACTATATATTAAATATTAATTTTATTTTATAGTTTTTGAAAATTTTCAAAAATATGGAAATGTGAAAAAGTAAAAATTTGTACTATGAACTCATTATTGAGTTGTACTGGATTTTAAGATTTTGACAAATTTTGATTCTGCTTATTCCAAGAGGTAAAGCATGCAGATAAATTTAGGGGCTCCATCCACATCCGATTTTCCTCCTCCCCTCTCCTAGAGGAAATTATTAGCCTGAAGTAGATGTTGGGTGTGTCACACATTTTCATGGCTTTACAGTTCACTCTCTGTCTCCATCTCTTTCTCTCTCTTTCTCCCCTCAGTCTCTTTACCATCTATCATCCGTCTATTATCTATCTACAATCTTTTGCTCTTTTCTCTGTTAATCATCTTTCTATACTTCATCCTCCTCTTCTAGTGACCCCCATGCACACATCATCATTCTTTTGAAATTTTATGAAATTGCTATCATATTTATTTGCAAAGTGATTTTATTTTTAGTCATTTATAGATTTTCTTCAGAATTACTATTGCTAATATACTGCATATCTAGTCCATTAATTTTAAGTACTGTATAGAATTCCTTTTCATGGCACTTTCATTTTAAACTTCTAGGTTTAAATTTTACCATAAGACACAATATGGCAATAAATATTTTTCTATATAAATAACACTTGTGCACGTGTGCTCATGATTACATCTACTTTTACTGGATATTACCAAACTACTCCCCAAAGTGATTGTACTAGTTTATACTTCCATTAATATTGAATGCAAGTTTCCATTTCCCGCCACTCATACAATATTGTAAATCCTAATGATAACAATGACTTTCATTCATTTTCAATCACTGTTGATTTATAAACAAGGCCCATTTGATTTAATTATTAAGTTTTTAATAACATATACACTGAAAATTATTTTTGTGGTTTATTGTTTTATTTTTATAAGTAACATGCTTGGTACTTATAGGAATTTAAGTAGCATACTTGTTATGTATAGGGATTCTTTGTCTGCTTTGGAAATGAATAGCTGGGCACTGTACATTTAGATTCCAATTTAATCAAAAGCCAAAGTGCTATCTACATTTTTTTGGTTGCCAATTCATATCTGTACTCTTTGTTTTTTGTTTCATTTAGGTTCTTCTGGGCAAAGTCCTCTGTTAGTTGTCTTAAGTGGGAACCATACTGAACAATCAAACTTTACAAGCAGGAGTAATCAGTTATATCTCCGCTGGTCCACCGATCATGCAACTAGTAAAAAAGGATTCAAGATTCGTTATGCTGGTAAGTGAATGAGACTTAAATTAAACATAAATTGTTTTTAATTCATGTGATCTACATTACATAAATATTTTTAGTAAAAAGATATAATACAAACTAATTTCTAAAAAATAATAATCAGTTGCAATGGAAATATGATAAATCGCTCTGAACCATTAGGAAAAAAAAGTTTTTGTTGATTAATAACTTTAAAATATATTATAAAAATTAGAAACCAATGAATTGCATAGTATAGAAAGCAAAGACATTTTCCCCGATATAACCAAAATAAATACTAAAATATTTTAAATGATAAGGGAACAAACAGAAAGAGTCACATTAATTTTATGTGATAGTAGTCTCTTACTAGCAATATTATGTATATTTTTCTTTCTTTCAATCTAACTGTATGTATACATATACTCATCAAAATTTAAATGATTCCCCCTTTCTCTCTCTATGCATATATATATATATATATATGGAATGCAATTGTATTGAGATATATTCACATATGCCATATAGTCATACAAAGTATACAAGCAGTGGCTCATAGTATCATCATACGGTTGTGCATTCATCACCACAACCAATTTTCGAACATTTTCTGAGTAAAAATAAAAATAAAAATAAAAAAAGAACATCCAAAACATCCCCTATTCCCTATCCTCTCGCAATGTTCATTTATTTTTTGTCTTTATTTTCTGTCCTTATACTAAGAGAAGTGTTAGTCACAAGGTTTTCAGAATTACATGGTCACACCTTAAAAGCTACATGGTTAGATAATCATCTTGAAGAAGCAATGCTTTTCAACAGATTCAGGTATTCTCTTCTAGCTATTCTGAAACACTAGAAACGAAAAAGGGAGTTAATGTTTAAGAATAACCTCCAGAATAAGCTCACAACTCTATTCAACATTTATTAGCCACTGAACCTTTATTTTGTTTCATTTCTTTTCCCCCTTTTGGTCAGTGAGTCATTCTCAAACCCACAATGCTAGGGCTAAGCTCATCCCTGGGAGTCATGTCCCATGTTGCCAGGGAGATGTACACTCCTGGGACTCATGTCCCATGTCATGGGGATGGGGTGGGGGTAGTGAGTTTATTTTCAGAGTTTAGCTTTGAGAAAGAAGCTGCATTTGAGCAACAGAAGAGGTTCTCTAGGCTGACTTTTAGTTATAATTATAAGTAGGCTTTGCTTCTCTTTTGAAGGAATGTTTCATAAGAGCAAGCCCTGAATTTTTTTTTAGGGCTTGGCTTCTTAAATTGGTAGCCCCTATTATTTGTGAGAATATCAGGAATTCCCAAGGTAGAGAAGTTTAATATTTCCACCTTTCTCCCCAGACCCCCAAGGGGACTTAGCAAATAATTTTTATTTTAATTTTTTTTGCATGGCAGGCACCAGAAATCGAACCTGGGTCTCTGGAACTGCAGGCAAGAACTCTGCAGCTGAGCCACCATTGTCTGGCCTATTTTTTATTTTTTGCCCAAATGACTCTGGGATATATCAGGGTGTTTGCATTAACCTTTACAAAATAACAAGATCTCATTCCCTAATTATGTTGTTTGAATATACTGACCATACAGGTTAAATTAGATAGTGTGCTACAGAAAATATAAATTTTGTACCAAATAAATATCTCTTCCTTTGGTCTCACACAGAGTTGGAAGTTTTAAAATATCATCTTTTAGCACTGTTCTGATTTACCTTAGTCCCAATCAGAAGGGCTTCATTCATACCTCTAATTGAGGTATGAATTAGCTCTTTTTCAGCTTCTTTAACAGTTGCTGTATGGAATAATTCTGACTTTCAAAGATGCAGAACTCTAACTCCGAATGTCAAGTATCACACACATACACAAAGTTCCCGGGAAAGAACAGGTTATACTCAAAGAGCTTAGCATCTCAGAATTTAGAATGACAGTTAAAACTCAATAATAGATGTGACTGCTGTAATTGCTTACAATCTAGGAACCTTTACAATAAGCCTTACTGAACGTTTTGTACTCAATCATCGATTGCCCAATTGCACATTCTATCCTGATAACTGATGCTTTCAAATTCATTTCTATGAGTTTGCAGATTATAGTTCATTCACCTAGTTATACAGCTCGCACAGTCATTCCTTCTTGCAACTGCTCAATATTCCATTATATGTATATACCACAGTCACCCTCCTGTTCATCAGTTGATGTATTCTTAGACCCCCTCCTTCCATTGAAAATCATGAATACTGCCACCATAAACACCAGTGTGCAAATGTCGGTTTGTGTCCTTGCTTTCAGTTCTTCCATGTATATACCTAACAACAGGGTTGCAGAGTCATATAGCACCCCTATACTTAACCTCCTGTGGAACCACAGCACTGACCTCCAGAGAGTTTGCACCATTCTGCATCCCTACTGACAGTGAATAGGTCCATCTCTCTCTCTCCACATTTTCCCTAAAATATGTATCTTTCTGCTTCTTTTTTAAACAGTTTTATTTATGTCCCATACAATCCATTCTAAGTGAATAATCAATGGCTTCTGGTATAATCACATAGTTATGCATTCACCACCACAGTCTGTGTGAGGACATTTCCATTTCTTCCACAAAGAAGAGCAAAAAAATAAAAACTACAAAAAATGAATAAAAGGGCAAAACAATAACATCATCAAAAACCCCATACCCCTCCCTTATATAGGACTCTTAGTGACATTTAGCTTTGGTATATTGCCTTTGCTACAATTAATGGAAGCATATTACAATATAACTCTTAACTATAGACCCTAGTTTATGTTGATTGTATTTTTTCCATATACCATCCCATTTTCAATACCTTGCAATGTTGACAGTCATTTACTCTCCCTCATTTGAAAACTTTCTTCTATTTGTACATTTAATCATCAACATTGTCTACTCTCAGTTTTGCTAAATTATACAATCCCAGTTTATCCTGTTTTTCCTTCTGGTGTCATAAATGTGTCTAGCCTCCTTCATTCAACCATATTCACACTCAGCTTTGTTCATTATACTTACAGAATTGTGTTACCATCAGGCTATTGTGCTATCCATTACTGGATCCTTACAATCAATCCTGTTGAATATTCTGTCTCCTTTAGCATCAGATGCCTAATTTCTACCCTCTTTCTATCTCCTAATAACCTCTGTTCTCAACTTTAACTTTCAAAAGTTGCTCAATATTGTTAGTTCATAATAGTGAGACCATACAATATCTATCCTTTTCTTTCTAGCGAATTTTGTTCTACACTCTTCTCCAGACCTCTCTTACCTGTCTTTTCATCTGCCTGTAGTGCTGCCTTTAGTATTTTTTATAGAGGAGGTCTCTTGTTCACAAACTCTTTTAGTGTTGATTTGTCTGAAAATATTTTAAACTCTCCCTCAGTTTTGAAGGACAGTTTTGCCAGATACAGGTTTTTTGATTCACAGTTTTTCTTTTGCTGTATCTTAAATATATCATACCACTGCCTTTTTACCTCCATGGTTTCTGCTGAGAAATCCAAGCATAGAGTATAGAGATTCCCTTGTGTGTTATGGATCACTTTTCTCTTGCTGCTTCTAAAGTTCTCTCATATCTTTGACACTTTCCAATCTGATTGGTGAATTTCTTGAAGTTGGACTATTAAGATCTATTCTGTTTGGGGTACATTGCACTTCTTGGATCTGTATTTCTCTGTCTTCCAGAAGAGTTAAGAAATAAATGCTTAGTGATTATTTCCTCCATTATTCTTTCTGCTCCTTTTCCCTTCTTTTTTCCTTCTACACACCCATAGCACATATATTCATGTGCTTCATGATGTCATTCAGTTCCCTGTGACCCTGCTCATATTTTTCCATTCTTTTTCCTATCTGTTCTTTTGTGTTAGGACTTCAGATATCCTGTCCTCTAGATCAGTAGACCTTTTTTCTAGCTCTTCAAATCTGCTGTTTTATGTCTCCATTGTGTTTCTCATCTCTTCTTTTGCATTTTTCATTGCCTTAATTTCACCATTTGTTTTTTTTTCAAGTGTTTGAATTCTTTTTTATGATCTCCCAATGTTTTATTTATATCCTTCATCTCTTTTGCCATATTTTTCCTCAACTCATTGGTTTGATTTAGAAGGTTTGTTTGAACAGCTTTAATTCCTTGTTTCAACTCCCATATCTCACTTGAAGTGTCAGTTTGTTCCTTTGACTAGGCCATACCTTTGTGCTTCCTAGTGTGAGCCATAAATTTTTGCTGGAGTGTAGGCATCCAAATTTCTTTGTTAGTTTATTCTGAAGGTCATTTCTATTCTTTCACCTGAGTTTTCTTGTGGGTTGGATTTTTCCTCTATCTATTTGTTGACCTTCAGTTCAACCTATTCTAGACTTTTAGCATAGTTTCTCTTTAACTGATCAGAATTTTTCAGCTTTTGTTTTTCTGGTTCTTGCTTTACCTATATGGAACTTTTTTTTGAGGAGGGTCTCCCAGATATGATCAAGCTTGATTGGATTCTCCTAGACCAGACAGGCACAGGCACCAGTATCAAGTTTCCTTGAGGATGAGACCCAGCAGGATGCCATACTTTCCCACGAAGCCTCTTTTCTCTGTACTTTTCATATCCTGCCTGGTAGGTGGCACTTTTCAGCCTGTAGCTTCCCATGGCATAAAGTGTTGAAGTGCCTTTAATTCTCAGTAATCTGAGTGCCTACCAGGGGCATGATTGAAACAGAGGTTGGGGAAGAAGGCAGCCTTAAGCTGTTTCTGTTTTCTAGCTCCTGGGGTCTGATTTCTCTGAATGAGAGATTCCACTTGTGCTTGGCCCTGCCTTCCCCTTTTCTTGGGGAAGATATGCCCTTTAGGGAATTATATCCTTCACATGACTAGTTACTTTGTCTCTCAGACACACCTTAACTCCACCCTTGCTTATGTCAGTGCTGATAATTCAGAATACCTGAGGCTTTCTTAAATGGGCTCCTAAGACTAGTTTAAAAAAAAATACTTTTCAGAGCCAGACTCCAGCCCCCTGGATTCACCAATCAAAAGTCAGAATTGTACCCAGCTCTGTGTGCCTGTTTTCCTGGGGTACAGCACTTGTCCAGTATTCTGAGCTCAGCCAACTCCAAAAACCTCTGCTTTTTTGTTTTGTTTTTCCATCAACCCCACCTCCTATCTGCTGGGAGATACTTCAGGATTCCTTTCATGCTTGCTCTGAGTTTATCTATGCTAAGGGTTTGCATACAGTGGGCCAAATTTGTTAACTAAAACTGTAATTGGAGCTTGGTTGAGCTACCTTTCCTTATTCTTGGTAGATATGGCTTCTTTTTCCCATTGAAAGTGTCTCCAAAACAGCCTGACATTCCAGTTGGAGAGGGGTGCCAGCCTCCACAGTTTGGAAGATCTACTTACAGTTCTGTGCTATAATCTCAGCCCTTCCACCCATTCCATACTGGTATTTTTCAGTGTGTGTCCAGTCAAAGATATCCCCAAACAGTTGTTTCAGACAGTTCTTAGCTATTTACTAGCTGCCCTGGAGGACTAACTTAATTCCACACTTCCCTTGGCCTCCATCTTCCCCCCTGAGAACCATCTTTCCCTTTATGTTTTAATCATTTTCTGCCAGGAGTTATTCGTATTAATTAGTTCAGTTAATATACTTATGATGTTAGACATTTATCTACAATTGTCAGTGTGATCTGACTCAGACCTAATGTTTATAATGCCCTAGAAAAGCAGCAGAAAATTTTAAATTCTTAAAATATTTTAATCACTAAGCAGTAACATATAAGTCTCTCAGTGTCTCACACAACAATATCCCATGGTAATAGTTATATTTCCCTAATTAAAAAACACATTTTAGGACATTTGCACACTGGTGTTTATGGCAGCAGTGTTTGCAATTTGCAAAAGATAGAGGTAACTGAAGAGTACCTCAACTGAAGAATGGAAGGATGGAACTGGGGTGTATACATACAGTGGACCATTGAATGGCTGCAAGAAGAAATGAAGTCAGAAGGCATACAACTAGGTAAATGAAGCTTGAGGACATTAAGTTGAATGAAATAAGCCAGAAAAGAAAAGACAGATATAATAACACCTCTCTAATATGGACTAACTATAATGTACAAACTCTGAGAATTGAATTAGCATAGGTTATAAGCAGAAGGCCTATTTAAAGGTTCCTGGATTGTAAGCTCTTTTAGCATCACATTTATTCTAGAGTTGTAACTGCTACTACTAAATTCTGAGATGATGAGCTCTTTATGTATAACCTGGTCATTCCCTGGAACTTTGGGTATTTGTGTGACAACTGAGACCCAGAGCTAGAGTTCTGCAACTATGAAAAGTCAGCATTACCCCATAGAGTAACTGTTAAAGCATTGACAAAGTGATCAGAATTCAATTAGAGATATGAATGAAGCTGATCTCGATAGCACTAAATTAAATCAGACTAAAGGGTAAAGGATGATTTTGACTGTATTTTGAAACTTCAAATTCAGTGTGAGAGCACAGGAAGAGATGTTCATTTGATGCAAAATTTGTATTTCCAGTAACACACTACCTAATCTAACTTGTATGGTTAGCTTATTTGAACACCTTAATTGCATAGAATCTTGAGTAGGGAGTGAGATCTAATTAGTTTGTACAAGTTCGTGGATATCCCAAGAGTAATATCCAAGAGTAATCTAGGCAGAAGATTAAAAAGTATCTCCAAAGCCCCCTTGAAAGACTTTGGAAAATGGTGGAAATATTAAAATTCCACACTGAGGAAGACCTGGTATTCTCACAGTCATTGAGAACTGCCGATTTGATGGGCCACGCCCTCAATCTTGGAGCTTGCCCTTAAATCTTATTCCTGCAAAAGAAATGCTAAGTCTACTTATGATTAGGCCTAAGAAGAATTCCCAAGAGAACCTCTTTTGTTGCTCAAATGTGGTTTCTCTCTAAGCCAACTCTACAGGTGAACCCACTACCATCCTTACTATGTTAGACATGATTCTCAGGGGTATAAATCTCCTGGCAATGTGGAACATGACTTCAGGGGGTTAGGCTGGCCCTAGCATCATGGGAGTGAGAAAGCCTTCTTGACCAAAAGGAGGAGGAGAAATGAAACAAAAAATAAAGTTTCAGTGACTGAGATATTTCAAATAGAGCTGAGTGGTCATTCTGGAAGTTATCCTTATGCAGTGTATAGGTATCCCCTTTCAGATTTTGGTGTATTGGAGTAGTAGGGAGAAATATCTGAAACTGTTGAACTGTAACCCAATAGCCTTGACTCTTGAAGGGGATTACATACTATAGAACTTTTAAGGTGTGACTGTGTGATTGTGAAAACCTTGTGACTACCACTCTATCAGTTGTAAGAACTGATGAGTAAAAGAGTAAAAGACTAAAAATGAAGAAAGAATAGATGAAGAGGAGGTTATGGGATGATTTGGTTGTTCTTTTTTTACTTTCACTTTTAATTTTATTTCTATTTTTATTTTTGGAGTAATGAAAATGTTTAAAACAAAAAAATCTATTTTGATGTTGAATGCACAGCTATATGATGATGCTGTGAACACTAATTGTACAATTGAGTTGATTATATAATATATTGATTTAAAAATAAAAAATCAATAAACATTTTTAAAGAAGCCCTTTTTATATATTTAATGGGACATTATCTTGACAGAGGATTTCTCATTCCTGTGTTGGTGTATTTTACATTGTCAGTGACGGAGAACACCATGAAGGAAGAACAGGATGGAGCCCTGTATGTTGTAATAATAAAGTTCAGCTCTCTTTGGTTGGTAGATATTATAAAATGGTGAAAAAAGTGAACATTTTGAAGATACTTGATGTGAGGCCAACTGAGTTGCATGAAATCCAGGCATTTTTTTTTCTCTATAAAATTTAACAAAATATACCCCAATATGACTTTTTTTCCTTCTTCAAAGTAGCCATCCAAAAAGCTTATCCATGAAAAACTTGAGGTTGAAATTGTTTGCTTAGAAGGAGTTAAGAGCATTAGGACAATGATTGGTTTTGCATTCACCAATTTCCTTGTTCAGAAAAGTAAATAAATAATCAGACTTTTAGAATTTCTCAAATTTACTTTGAAAATGCAAAGTGGGCTGGCAGGAAATGTCACCGTAGATGTAATTTATGTTGTTTTATTTATGGCAATCAGTTGTCTGGCAAAATGATTATGCCTTGAATTCTGGGAATAATTTCTGAATGTTTCAAAGTGAATTTTTACTCACCATAATACAAGAAGATTTTCTTTGTTTAAATGTGTCAGAAGAGTGAGAAAATGAAGAATTTTGGAGAAGAAGATTACAAAGTTTTTTGTTTTTTTCTGTCAGTGGTGATTTATACACACTCATACATATGTCTGTATCTTTGAAAAGATGTTCACTTAAAATCCAGTGAGTGACCTCTGCTAGGAGAGTTCATTACCAGTAATTTTAGATCAATGATTAAATAAAGATATCCCTGAAATATCCAGAGGAGAAGTAGTCCATAATGTGAATACATGATGCATCTCCAGCTGTTATTTGTCTTTTACATGTGAATTATTGATCATCTGAGAATAAGAGAAATATAATTGATCACAATATATGAAAAACAAGCAAAAAATGCTGATTCAAGTCAATATACAAAACTCTACTATGTGAATGCTAAGTTAATAATTTCCTTCAATAATAATTGAAGTGAATGCAAACTTCAATATTGAGAAAGAGAAAAATATAGACTGGGTTGGCATACAAATCTCAGGATATCTAAAAGTCCCAGGCTTCTATCCAAGATGCTTGCTTGACTCTTTTCCTCCTACACCCTTGCATTTCTAAGTCATGTCCAGCAAAGTATAAAGCTTTGGTACTGGTCTTCTTAACATAGCCAGGAATTGAACAGGCAGAACCCCATGTTTTAATCTTCCCCTTTCTTATTCTATGTTATGTTTCCCTCTCTGGGGCTCTTACTTGTCTTGTTCTAGTTGAGTTAAGAAGAAAGAGATATGTTGAGAGTCTGATGATAGAAGAAACATGGTAAATAGGGAAGAAAATTGACATGGTTGTTAGATTTCATAGAGTTAGGCAATTGTCGCATTGACTGTATCCTTCATCATACTGAACTATGCCATACAACCACCAGTGATACCCAAAGAAGAGCTAGATGGTCTCTGCTTGCTCAGGGGTATATTCAAACTTTAAACTTATCTCTAACTTTGGAGCGTGCTTACGGTCTGCTCCTTTTCCTATTTTCATTATATTTTATTGCTAGAACAATGATTCTGAGCAGTTTGTAGTCTGGGTGGCTGATTATACTCATCCCTTTTCTAAACTAAATATTTTGATTCCTTCAAAACTTACAAGAATTTTATCTAGACAATTGGAGGTGGAAAATGACATGGCCAATGGAACAGTGAACTAAGAGCTTCTCACAATAGTTGTGGATTTTAACTTAAGAAAAATGCAGTCCTCACTCCCTCTCCCCCTACCTGCTGCATTTTTGTTTTCCAAAATGAAATGGAACTTCAGAAAATCATTCCAGCCGAGGGTATTCTCTGAGGATGCTTCTTATGGAAACGTAGTTGACAATTGAATCCAGGCACAGACATTGCTTCTGGCCAACACTATGATATGAGCCCTTCAAAAAGTTTCTTCTGAATTTATTTCTAAGAAAAGGTTCAACATTAAACATTCAGACCATCTATTTATGTGCTTCGTATATGGAACCTCCGCAGGGAAGTAGAACATTTAAAACCTCTTCTTTCAAAAGAAACCAGGAGTTTCCAGAACTTCAAAAGTTTCTCTTTTTTATTGTTTTAATTCACCTAAAGAAAAATTCATCAGATTTTATGCTGTAATGAAGTGGTCTTATGAGGATAAAACAAGTAGCTTTCTTTGCATGTTTAAATAAGATGTAAAGCATTTTATCCATAAAAAGTATATATTCTGGGTAGATAACACCATGCTATTTTAACAAATGCCTGTTTCTAATTTTAAACTTTCTATAGTGAGAATGATTAAAGTTATTGTAAGATTTTTATTGACCTGGAGAAGTGAATTTATTCAAAGATTTTATTCAAGTGACTTTATGGTAAAAAGAAGCTTTGTGTCTACATTATATTTCACTCTGCAAAGCCTACTTAAAGATGATACAAAAAAGTTTAAAAACTTTGCAGTCATGTTATAATCTTCTCATTTTTCACTTGATGCTTTAAAAAATATTGGGAAAATTTTAGTTTAAATATGGTGACCAGAGCAGTGCCTCATCATTTCTTATTCTGTTGATTAACATGTTCATTTAAGTGGGTAACCAGTCTAGAGAGATATATATTGGGGGGGGGGGGGCTAAATTGGCTCCCTCTATATATTTCTTTACAAAATCTTAGAATGATTGTACTTTCAAATCAATTACTGCTACAGATACTCGAAATTACAAAATAAAAGATTTGATTCTTGGCTTTAGATTTTTTGGATGGTTTTTAGAATAATATAGGTGCTCATCTCTGACCTTTAAAAAATAGGGATATTTTATTTATATTACTTGTACCAAGGAAAATATCAGCTCGCTTGTTTGTTTATGTGTTTATGCCTATAGCACCTTACTGCAGTTTGACTCACACTCTGAAGAATGGTGGTATTTTAAATAGGACTGCAGGAACAGTTGGAAGTAAAGTACATTATTTTTGTAAGCCTGGATATAGAATGATTGGTCACAGCAATGCAACTTGCAGACGGAACCCAGTTGGCATGTACCAGTGGGATTCTCTCACTCCACTCTGCCAGGGTAAGAAATGTGTTTTCCATCCCCAACCACGAATGCAATTTATTGTTTTTATTCTAATTGCTCTCTTAAAATTAGGGAAGCAGTGACTCCAGATAAAAGGTAAGGAAAAATATAAAACTTGACTGTTGGTTTCTAGAAGTACATATTAAGCTTTCCACTGACCACGCGAACATGTTTGACATTTACACAAAGCTTGATTTATTTTTATAGCCTGAATTCAGAGAATTATTGAACATTCACTTGACGTTGGGTAGAGTATTTCTAACACTTACTTGTACTTCATTTTGAAGTAAAAATATATCATTGGATTTATATTAAGAATAATCCTTCTTGCCATCTGTATTAATTAAAGGAATCAATTACTGGAAAACTAATTTTCCTTTAAAAATCCACTCTTTAAACCATAAGCTCTGTATTTAATTTTCTTTTCATCATTTAAGTCTAGGATTGAAAAAAGATGATTTCAATTTTTCATGCCTTATTTTGCATTTTATCTGTCATAGGCACAAAAGCCAGGTTTTAAAATAAAGCAGTTTAATTTTAATTGAAGACATGGGGGTCATGAAATTTTCATACTTTTGTCTATCCAGGTTTTAATTCATAATGAAATATATGGTCTTTGAAAGTAAATTGTGATTTATGGGGGTAATCTTGTATTGGCTTCCTTTATTCCTTCATTAAATATCATAATTTTTATCATTAGAAATAATACTTATCACAATTATTATATATATATCTATAATCATATGAATTTAGTCATATTCTTAGCTTCCATTATTTATGTTTTACCTCCAGAAAACCTTCTTTAATACAAGAAAAACATAAAGATCCAAGTAGCTTGTTTCACTAGGAATGATGATTTTTTTTTTCCTTGAAAGAAGAGTACTTTTTTTGTTAAAAGAAAAAAATATACTTCTAATTTGCTTTAAATGTTCTTGTTACTCTCTGTTTATAACACAGAATCTATTGCTGAAGAGAGCCTGTGTTCAGCTCAGAAAGCAGCCCAGTGGGCTATGCCTCCCTGGGATCAGGATGTCAATTATAAAGTAATGACAAAACCAGTAGCTTAGACAAAGAAAGGCACTAGAGTGGGACTGGCCAGAGCTGTAACCTAGACAAAGAAAAGGGATTGGAGTGGGGCTGGCAAAAGTGTCTGAAATCATGATTTCTAGAGACTGAGTCAAAAAATATAGCCTTAATGGAATATAGAAGCACAAAAAGATATTAGAAAGAGAACTTCGTGTGATGAGAGGGACACAGAAAAGGTGATAATCTGAGCAGACGTTAGTCTATCTTTAAGATAAGTGAGGAGGTCTGAAAATTGTTACCAAGATGGAGAAATAGCTTGTTTCAATGAGCAGCTGAGAAAGAATAAAAGGATTTGCTGATAAGTTTTTGACCTCCGCCTGCTTTTCCCATTCCCTCCAACAGAACTGTTTAATGCTGAATTAAATGTCTCAGAAATAGAAATGATGCAGTAAAAATCATATTCTTCTGAAATTTTTTACTGTTTTGGCTGAGGAACTCGAACAGGGTCAGTGAATCCTTTCTGTGATTTGAACATTACTAAGACTTTATGGGACATGAGCTATCAGAATCACATTATACGTTGTAGATGGACAATTAATAAGTCTTATTTTAATTTCTTCTTGGAGATAAATGACTTATATAATTGTGTTTTAAATTATAAAATATTTTGGAAATATCATCTTCCTAAACCAGATCCACAGTTTTCTGCTATTTCTTTCATAATTGAGGAGTCAGTGTGATCTTGCTCCTTCTTAATAAATTACGATATTTAAAACATGGAGAGACCTTAAAAATAGTCTAGTTTAGCCAATTGATTTTATGTACTTTGCATACAAAACACACAAAAAACTGATTTTATGTGTTATGCACACAAAACACACAAAAAACTGATTTTATGTGTTATGCACACAAAAGTTGGAACCTTAATAATTATAAAAACGTTGGACTAGGATCTGGTCCTGCCTGCCTGTACATTGTTTTAATTACATTGTTTCCTATCAAGAGAAATTCTATATAAAGAAAAATCTTGCTGATTTTAATTCTGTAAGTAATTTATAGTTTAGGTGCTTTTATTAGTTTATTGTATAAGAGTTCTTTTAATCTCTTCAATATTTATAATTTGTAAAAATAGTATTTAATTATAATGATATATAAAATATTTTGATCCAACATGAGGTTTTAATATTTAAAATAAAACTAAAATATAGTAGAAAACATAAATTGAGTAGAGAGAAAGAAATTAGTAGGTAGTAGATAGTATATGTAGGTAGTAGAAATTTACATCACAAATTATGTGGTACAATTAAATAAGCATTTCAACAATTTTAATAGTAGGACTAAACCTTTAAAATAAATATTAAAAGGGACTACTTGGGGCAGTGCAAAGGTAGCTTAGGGGCAGAATTCTCGCGTGCCATGCTGGAGAGCCGGGTTCAATTCCAAGAGCATGCCTATGCCAAAAAAAGATAAAAAAAGAAACTTCCTGGATAGACAAAGGCAACTGAAAAAGGTTTACCAAAACTTTAAATAGAATAAGCCTATGTAAAACACAGTGGCAATTTATACCCCAAGATATTTTGCGTAAGCCTAAGAAGTCACTAAAATGGATTTAAATGAATCTAATGTGAAATTTAAGTTTGTAATTGTTGCAATATGCAAGAATTCAAGGAAGATTTAATTGGTTTAATATTATTCACTTTCCTTTTACTAGTAGAATGCATAATATAATTATTACATGAAATTATATTTGTTACTTAATTTATGGAAAACTATTGACCTTACTTAATATAGTTAGTAAGAGGTTTTTTGTTTTATCAGCTCCTCTCCCAATACTGGTCATATATTCAGGGTTTGCCCTTTGCATTATAATAATTGTAAATGTTTGGGCTGTTTTAGGTGTGAGGCTCTGGGAAAGCAAAATGAACGAAACTTGTTTCTTCCCTTCCAGAAGCTCACAGTCTAATCATGAAAAAATACAAATTATGGTAACTACCATCATGAATATCATAATCTAGATCTAGAATATAAAATTACATGATAGGTATTAAACATCACTCTCTTTGATGTGCAAATATGATTGTTTTTCAGATGACTGCTTCAAAAAAGTATAGTCATGGCAACTTTTTCAAAATTTGTAAATTCAGAGTTTCTTTCAAACTAAATCTTTTAGCTTTTTTGAAATATGAAGGCATTGTGATTGATTTATAATTTTAATTTATGATGGAAGACATATTATGCTTAGGTAATTATTCATCTTCATTTTTTAGATAGTTGGGGATCATTTCGATAAATTTTTGGTCTTTTTGGTCACCTATGATTTTCATCCAAAGAGAAAATCTCTCTCTCTCTCTCTCCATATATATATATACATATATATATATATATATATATGACAAATATAGACATGCCTATTTTCTTTTAAATTTAGATAGGTAGATAGATATAAGATAGAGATGGTTTAACACCATCTATGTGATCCTGAAATGCTCAGTTTATAATTGTATGCTATGAAATCAAAGATTGGGAGAACTCTTTAAAATTTAATTGGCCACTGGAGGCTTGGAACTCTATAAGGGAAGAGTAAATTCCAATATTAGCTAAATGCATATAGCATTGCTACAATTCCTGCTTAAGTCAACACAAAAGCATTTCATGATTTTATCTCCGCTTCCCCATCCAAGGTATCACATTTGAATTATATGTAAAACTAGATAAAATGAATTGTGATATTGTAAATTTATAGGTATAAAGAAATGTTTTACATCTGAAATCTATAGATTCTAAGCACACTGTTCTAATAGAGTCTATATTTATGGAGAAGATAAACTCTGCATAATTTCTTGATATATTTGTTTTCATAAACCTTCTTAGAGAGGTGAAGTCGATCATGTGTCATTGTTTGTAGATGAGTGAACTTTTAGAAACTAATGAGTGTTAAGGAAGATATACCTATCTTTTTCTCAATTTGCTCATCTATGCAAGTACCTAGATGCATAAGACATTCTCAGTTCTTGAAGCTCTGAGAATCTGGTAGAAGAGAAAGACTTATACATCAATTATTACAATTCAAAACATTAGAAAAAAATTAGATATACTTGAATAGAAATTGCACAGGGAGTCAGGATTTTCCCTGTGAGGGGATATGTGAGCTGGAATTTAAGGGGCAGTGAATATAGAATATGAAATCGGAGATACAGACAGGGGTAGATCATGGAAGACCGCAAATGCATAAAAAAAAGTTTATGTAGCTTCCACTTTCTATCCTGCTGTAAATATGAATCTATTAAGGAGCAAAATAGATGTAGTCATATCTGCATTTTATGAAGGAGCTTTTTTAGCTGTATGGTGGCTGATGTGTGAGAATCCTGACTGTAATACAGGAGTACTTTGGAGGTCATACAGATTTGTGCTTGATCAATGATATAGAAATTAATGATATTGGAAATACAGTGAAATAGTTTTGTAAGAAAAAGGTACTCAAAATATTTAAGAAATAGATCAGTAGGCCATTGTGAAAACATGCAAAGAGATAGAAAGAGTAATCTGAGTTGATATGTGGTTTTTGGTTTTGATTGTTGGGTGTATTGTGGTACCACTCACTGAAATTTTGAATATATGAGAAAAATCAGGGTTAATGAAATCAGTGTTTGGCATGTTGTGTTCCAGGTACTGTGAGCTCCTGTAGGATATCCCTGTCCAATAGATAGCTTGAAGCTCAGAGAAAATGCAGTTCTAAAAATTATTTGTGCAAGGGTATGTTCAAGTTTGCTAGCTGCTGGAATGCAATATACCAAAAACATAATGGCTTTTAAAAAGGGGAGTTTATTAAATTACAAGTTTACAGTTCTAAGGCCATGAAAATATCCCAATTAAAGCAAGTCTATAAAAATATCCAAATTAAGGCACCAACGAGAGATTACCTTCACTTAAGAAAGGCCGATGAAGTTCAGGGTTTCTCTCTCAACTGGAAAGGCACATGGTAAATATGGAGATGTCTGCTAGCTTTCTCTCCAGATTTCTCATTTCACAGAAGCTCCTTCAGGGGCGTTTTCCTTCTTCATCTCCAAAGATCTCTGGCTGCATGGGCTCCTGTGGCTCTGAAGCTTTTTCCAAAATGTTTCCTCTTTTAAAGAATTCCGGTAAACTAATGAAGACTTACCTGGGATGAATGGTGTCAGATCTCCCTCTAATTAAAGATTAATACCCACAATAGGGCATCACATCTCTAGGGAGATCTTAATCAAGTTTCTGACCTACAGTACTGAATAGGGATTAAAAGAATTGGCTGTCTCCAGGTGATGGATCAGGATTAAAAACATGGCTTTTCTGGGGAACATAATCCTTTCAAGCCAACACAGGTAGTAGCTAAAATTTATTTATTTTCAGATTGTGTATCGTTATTTTTCATGAAAGGCTTGACTATGTAATTTCTATAAAGACCAAATAAAATGAATAAAATAGCAATAAATAAAAATATTATTAGCTGTAATATATTTCAAATCAGAGTACTCTACCTCAATGCCTGAGATCTTTTGACATCATATCATATTTTTGAAAAACAGCCAAATGACCTATAATAAAAATATATCTCATATCATGTCTTATAGCGTATTGTCATTATTTCTTTGAGACAATTTGGAGTTTTCTGATACAAATGCTGAAAACACTGTAACACTTTCACCATATTCAATGTTTATCATAGCTATTTGAATTATTTTTATTTGGAAATAGGAGACTTGAAAGCTGAAAAACAAAATTAAAAAGAGAAATATCTCTTTGTAGCATTGGAAGCCTTAAATCTGTATTGATATATTTAATATTTCAATTATCCCTCTTGAACTGATATTATAATAGCATTCAATTATTTGAATAGCATCCTGTTTTTATTCAGACAGAAGGGTAAATACAATTTATTTATTTTCTAACTCCAATACACTATTGGCTTTTCCTTTTAAAAGGTTGTCTAGAATAGTGTTTTGAAATGTTTACAAAAATGTAATACTTAGCTTTTCATAAATGACCAAGATCAAAACCTGGGGTGTTGTGCTCATTTCCCCCCCCCCCCCCCCTCAGGCCACTTGTTTGCAGATCATACAAAACATGTCAGTGTTGCTGTATTTACTAGAGCACCCAGCAAGACACTGTCATCTGTATGTATATATATATGTTTTTTGTATATAGAAATACTATATATATATTTTCAGCATGGGCAGGCACTGGGAACTGAACTGATATGGCAGGCGAGAACTCTGCCACTGCGCCACCATTGTCCACCCATTTGGAAAATATTTTGAATAAATAAATCAATAAGTCCATGACTTCCTAAAATATATAATTGAGAGTGATTTTTATTCTTTAAAGAGCATCTTGTGCCAGATTATGTTTTGTTCTGCTTCATTTTCTTTGCCATTTTTGCCCGTGTCATCTTAGAAGCACAGCATTTTGAGAGGATAATCACTTGGATTTGGAGTCAGAGGGCACATTGTGAGTACCAGGTGCCTTCTAATGGCTACCTCATGTGCAATGAGTTCTGATCCTCTTATACTGGTTTCCTGATATGTAAAATGGGAATTTTGATATCTAGCTCTCAGAATGAGTGAGAGGATGAATGCAGTAATTTAGAGAAGCCTTCAAATGCTACATTGTTGCTAGTTATAATTATTCAGTCTGGAAGGAGAGTTATGAGATACTCACTCCACAACTTAGTCAAGATCATATGGTTCATAAGTGGCAGAGACAACTTTGCAATTCTGGACCATCCTCTCAGAACAATGCTTTCCCAAGGTGGCTTTTAATTAGTTTTTAGAATATTCTGGACAGGGTTAAATAATAGGAAGGCTGTTACTCTTCTAGTCTGTGAAAAAATGTAGAGGGCAAGATGTATTTTATTTGGTTTCAGAGAAATTCAGGTGACTTTCCTCTATTTGCTTGACCTTTAAGTTATTTCTGTCAGAAAATCTGTATTTTTTTTATCCTCCTCTACAGAGCTAGACATATCTTCTGTCCTTCAGACTTCATTTCCTGCCTTAAAAGCAAGAAATGCTGCCAAGCAGCTGTTTTCATTATCAATACACTAATCTTATTCATCTTGAGGAGAAGCCTGAATTAGAACTGAAATTTTCTGTATTATCTCAAAGATCTAGTTAAACTGGCACTTCACAGCACACCACTCTCAAGTTTCCCTTGTTAAAGAGAGAGCAATTCCCAAGAAGCTATTTATTTTAAACCTATTATTCTCAGTGCCTTTTATAAGCTGTAGCTTTTGCTGGAAGTTTAGTGTGCCTATTGTTTGTTTATGCTTTGCTAGCATTTTGCAGACAATAAAGAATAGGAAAAATGATCTTTCTTACAAATTACATGTTTAAGTCTTGGTTTTTAAAGTCGGAACTTTAAGATAGATAGATATAGATGCCTGTTCTCTACTCTACTCTGATATAATCCAGCATTTTTAAGGATACAGACAAAATAGATATGGAGGAATGACAGGGCTGATTTGTTGTGGCTCTTCATGGGCCAGGTGGTGAGCTGTTTTTTTTATGTATATGTCGTTTGTATATGTTGTTGCATTTAATCAACACAGATACTAGTGCTCCAAAGTGATATTACCCAAGAAACAATAAACACTGAACATCGGAGATAGGATTTGAACCCAAGTCTTTCAGAGTCTAAAAAGATACATCCAGGGTGCATGGGTGATTCAGTGGTAGAATGCTTGCCTTCCATGCAGGAGACCCGGGTTCAATTCCTGAACCATGCACCGAAAAAAAAAAAAAAGATGCATCCAGTATACTATGTATGCAAAGCCCTAACTACTAGGTCCCATCCCAAAGAGGATATCTCTCAGAAGGAAATTGTTTTTCTTTTATTTCTTATTTTTTTTAATTCAAAAGAAAGTGTCGTTGTTCAAAATTAGAAGGTTATGTTTGTATCTTGGCATAAGTAGATTAATTGAGATATTTTTATAAACCTGAAAAGCTTTTACTTATCAGCATAAGATGCATGGATGATCATTACTCTTGTATTGACTTTTACATACATATTTATTTTTGTATGACATTCTCAAATTCCTATGTGTCATTGTGAACATAGTGCAGTATTTCTAGAAATTTAAATATTATCTGTTTTTAACATTTCAAATCACATGATATACTTAATAATAGGCTGTGGACATTATGTCAACCATATTCCAATGTATTCCAATTTTAATCTGTATAGTGCATAGAGCCAAAACTTACCAAATCTTGTTAAGTGTAATGCACAGTAAAGTTTATCCCATTTGCTCCTGCTCAAGCCTACCTCACTCATTTTTTAGGGAATTTAAGTTGAGTGTTTGGGCTTTGGTTCACAGACACACTCATTTTAGCCTTGGATCCTTCCCATCCCCAATATTTGCTAACTGTGTATTTTAGTTTTCTAGCTGCTGGAATGCAATCTATCAGAAACAGAATGGCTTTTAAGAAGGGAAATTTAATAAGTTGCTAGTTTACAGTTCTAAGGCTGAGAAAGTCCCAATTAAAGCAAGTCTATAAGAGTGTCCAAATTAAGGCACCAACAAGAGGTTACCTTCATTCAAGAAAGGGCAATGAAGTTCAGGGTTTCTCTCTCAACGGGAAAGGCACATGACAAACACGGCCGTGTCTGCCAGCTTTCTCTCCAGATCTCTTGTTTCATGAAACTACCGTGGGGATGTATTTCTTCTTCATCTCCAAAGGTCTCTGGTGATGTGGGCTCTCTGCTTCGTAGATCTGTCATCTCGTGGCTCTGTCGTCATTCTCTCTGTCTCTCTCTCTCTCCAAAATGCTTCCTCTTTTAAAGGATTCCAGTAAATCAATCAAGCCCCACCTGGAATGGGTGGAGCCACACCTTCATGGAGATAATCTAATCAAAAGATTCCAACCTGCATTATGGAATTGGGATTAAAGAAATGGTTATTTCTATAAGACTGGACAAGGATTAAAACATGGCCTTTCAAGGGCACATATATCCTTTCAAACCAGCACGATGTGTGACCCAAGACAAGGAAGGACTTGATCCCTCAGAATCCCCACTCTTTTGGTTTGTCTGAAGTTTTAAATGAAAAAGTTGACATAAAACCATTACCATAGTGCCAGATACTAATAGGCACCCGATAAAGCAAAGGAATTCTTATATGATACAAATGTTTGCATCAAATTTTATTTTCAGGAAGTACTTGATTTACTTTCAAGCAGAGGCTTTTCAAATGTCTAGTTAAACTCAACAACATTTAATTAACTAAGCTGGAAACAGAAGAGAAAATATTTTTAAAAAAGTAATAATGTAATTTCATAGTCACAATATTCAGATTAATTTTCTTCTTTTTTCTAGCCACTTTACTATGTCAGTGTTCATGGAACAAAACTTACTACAGAGGGCTGATTTTTTTTCAGTACAAACTGGTTTTTAAACAGGGACCCCATTCAAAACATTTATTTCTCTTGTTATGATAATCTAAATCAGGGATCAAAAACCTTTTTCTCTAAACAGCAGGTTAGTAAATATTTTTGTCTTTGTGGGCCACACACAGTATCTGTCACATATTCTTTTTAAAAAACTTTTTAGAATCCTTTAAAAATGTAAAAACCAATGTTAACTTGCAAGGTACACGGAAACCAGAGTAGGCCAGTTTTGAGCCTTTGACCAACAGGTCATAATTTGTGGATCCCAGGTATAAATAATGCACTAGGACTGGCCTATCATGCAGAGTTAAGCTCTGCCAATACTGATTTTATTTTATAGTTTGCAAATTATATCTCAGACACTTTACTCAAGGGATATATTTTTTCTCTAGCATGTGCTAAAATCCAACATGTTTATTCATTAAGTTAAATAATGCATTTCCCTGCTTAGCACAGATGGTGTATCACAAAACTTCATGTTTTTTGACTATGTCTGAAACATGGTTAATGATAAAAACAGTAGTGAGCTGTTGCACATAAAGGACAGTTTTAGGTAATAGTAATAGTGATATGCTGCCCTTGACCTTCCTGCTAAGGAACTGCACACAATATGAAAAGTAATAATTTTTCCTTAGAGAATCAAGAGTCCTATGAATAGAATGGCTAATAGAGATCAAAAGTATACCTTGCATGAATGAAAATCTCTATGATTTGGTTTTTGTTCTTAGCATTGAGAAATTAGCCTGACATTGAGTACTCAAAATATTTCAAAAAAACAAAAGGCCAACATTTCTTCTCTCATACTCTAGATTGACATCAGGGGAGAGGAAGTGAATGGGGGCAGTTGGGAAGAGTCAGCAAAGAACTTTCCACTTCGGCGTGTGGCACTTTGAAAATGATGGTTCCTAAATCAATAAAAGGCAAAGAGGGATAAAGATAGTAAAACGCCCTGTGTGCAGTTTAAGATACTGGCTGACATTGAAGAATAGGTTATGGTCTTTTATTAAAGAAGCACAGCGGCAGGCTGTACCTATGAAATTGACAGTTTGAAAATGTCAGTCCCTGGCAGAAAAGAACAGATACACTGAAGTAAAAATGGACTAGAAAGCTCATGTGGGTTTGCGTGCAGTGTAAAATCCTGAGTGGCACAGAGCAATGAGCTTCAGGTTATCGAAGCAGCTGGCTTTCTAAACTGCTTGATGCAGAGATAGCTGATTATTCAAAGAGAAGTAAACAGTTCAAAAAAAGTGCTTGGTAAGTTTTTGAGAGTTGCAGAATGGGACAGACAGTATGTGACATTTTTACCAAAGCCCATCTCAGGGAAAATTAGCGATTTGCTCTGAGCACTGAAGGCATGGGTAAGTTTGAATCAATGTACCTGTTCCACCATGATGTAAGCAAATATGCCCCTTTTTTTTTCATTGAAAAATTACCTGAATAGTGGCATTGAAAAAAGTGGCAAGATACAGTTACCACCAAGCAATTAAAAGTGGCTACTTGGGGGCATTAGAGTTTTAGGTAATTTAAATTTCTTTTGGCTTGTTTTTCTGTTTGCACACATGACATGAGGAATGCTAGTATGTATAACACATATTCCTTAATAAAGAACCATAATAATAATACAGAGAAAGAGAGAATGCAAGGCCAGGGGGGCAGGATGTCTGTTGAAACACATGGTCCTGGATATATGGGCAAGGAGGTGGGTGAGTCTCGGTTCCACCATGTCCTAGCTGTGACAGCTGCATGGCACAAAGAAGCAGAGACACTCTATTCCCAGGATTACTTGAAAGTACTTGAAGTCTTCTTCCTAGTGGGCCTGGCCACTTTCTCAGTTTAGGCTAAGGAGTGGCAGGTATCCAGCAGCATCAGGCAGAGGATGGGTGGGATGCAGGTGCTCAGCGACTCTTTCAGAGACAGAAATGTGAAGATAGCCCCGTGGGTTACGACAATGGAGCTGAGATCGACTGCGAAAGCCTGGCCATCCGGGTGAGCGCTAGCAAGCCGTCCAGCACGCTGTGCAGCGCAGCTGACAGGAACGCCACCCACCACCGCGCACGCCCTCGTGGGACCGAAACATGCACTTCTGCGCATGCTCCTGTCTCCGCCTCGAATGCCATGCGAAACACCGTGTCTCATTTCTTCATCTGCAAAGCATCACGCGTGTTCTTTCTTTTGCCTGATACAGTGTTATTTTAATTCCTGGATTGGTTAACTTGTAACTTGCCCTGCTGCAGGACATCTGTCATCTCCAGGGCGAGTTCTGTCTCTGTGTGCGCAGATCACTCTGTACTTCCCCACCCTATTTGTACTCTGAACTGCACTGTACCTTCAATGCTTCTTCACTGGACTGGATCCGCACTGGAGTATAAATTCTGAGAGACAAGGCACTTGTTCATCATTGTCTCCTGGCACCCAGGTGGCCTTATAAAGCTTTGATCCCTATTTAACAAATTAATGAATGAATGACTTTTGTGCCAATTAAGCTCACCTTTCTCTCTCCAGCCTTAAAATCTCTTTTCCCCCCAACTTGTTCTTTTCTAGCTGCCTGTTGACATTTTTACTCTGTTGTCTCCAAAGTGGAATTGATCTGTCAATTCCGATGTCTTAATTCCCTCACTCTTATAAACTAATCATAGATTACTCTAAGATTATTACAGTCCTGAATTAATTGCCCCCGCCACACCCCTTATAGATTAAAGCCATCAAGTTATCTTTTAAAAATACTTTCCAAAACCTCTCTTCCCTTCCAATTTATTCTGTTAATAACCTCATTACAGGGCTAGAGCTCTGTTCTTTCTCTGTCCACCATTTATTTTCTGCAACCCTCTCAGATTTTTTTTTTTTGTAACATAAATCTGAAGATTCTTCCTCAAATAATTTTGTTAACTCTATTCAGGTATGACACAGTCTGATATTTAGAGCCTGGTACCGTTTGGTCATAAATTGTCTAACATCACTTTAAAGAAACCCTCCTCTGAAAACTACTCATGTCTAAGGCGCAGTGAACATCCAGTAGTAGAAAGAGCATGAGTTTTGGGGTTGAACTAGCTCTGCCACTTAAACAGAAGGAAAAAAAAGAGAGAAAGACAGAAATGCAGAAAGTACCACTCTATCTCATATTTTGCAATAATGCTAGATGCTTTGGGATGAAACTTGAACACTAAAAGATATTTCTACACATCATGTGACTACTTCTGAGGAGAGCATAAGAGACATAACTGTGTTTTAAAATGACAGTGAATTTCTTAATTAAAAAATAATACATTTTATAAAATTAAAAGGAAGAGATAAAAAATAATCTGCAATCCACATAGTAATATGAAACTATTAATCACTTTTTTCAAACAAACCCTAATGAATATGCCTACTACACCAATGTACTTATCTAACTGTATCTTTATATAAATGGAATGAAACCATACATTTGATAATATGACATGTACATAACTTCATATCCAAAATCATAATAAAAATGGAAAAAATCTATTTTAAAAATATACAACTTTGTTTGGGAAGGCATTGATGGCTCAGTGGCAGAGTTCTTGCCTGCCATTCCAGAGACACAGGTTCAATTTCCAGTGCAAAATTTTGCCCATGCAAAAAAGAAAATAATATCTATAGCTATATCTATATCTATATATCCAATCTAATTTTCATTACCACCTATAGTGTTTCTAACTATTACATATAATACAGACATGATTATCCTCATAGTTTTTTTTTTTGAAATGATATTTCCTTTTAGAAATATCTGTGCATTTTTATCCATTTATCTCTACAGCATGAAATTTCTTGAAAGTGAAGTTCAAGAAAATGGACAATTAACAAATTAAGTCATTTTGTCAGGCTGGGTTTTCTGTGACCTGAATATATCATTTATTATATGTGTGACAATTTATTCCCTGAGACTTTTGCTTTTGAGTATTGCTGCTGTAGGCATAATTCTAAGATTTATGGATCTACACCCTTTTAGAAACCCATCTCCTTGAGTATAGGACGGATATGATAGGCTATTGATCCTGTGATTCAGTTGGTTACGTTATATGCACAGTTGACTTTCAAAAAGACTCTCCTCAGTGAGTGAGACCTAATGAGGTGAGCCCTTAAAATGGACAGCCTTCCTTAGGCATGGGAGAAATCAGGATAAGGAAGATTCTTTATTGCTGAATTTGAATAATAATAAGAAGGATGCGAGGTCCTGTAACTGCTGAGAGCCAACCTCTTGCAAAACAGAACAAAACAAAACAAAAAAAAATAAAAAAAAACAGGGATTTCAGTCAAACAACTGCAAGGAACTGGTATCTAGCAACCACCTAAAGTTGCTTGAAAACAGACCCCTCCCCAGAGTCTCCAAAGGTGACACTGACTGGCTGCCACTTCATGTGTGAGATCCTGAGCAATCTCAGCTGAGCTGCACCTGCACCTATGACCTATAGAAACTGTGAAATAATAAATAGGTGTTGTTTTAAGCCACTTACATTTGTGATAAATTCTTGTACAGTAGTAGAAAGCTATTATGATTGTCAATATCCTTGCACAACTTGCAAACAAAAGCAAACCATGCAACCCAAAACCCTCATTGTTTTAATTCTTCTTTCGTTTTTATTATCACTGAGGGGAGAACAACTTTTTAAAGTTACTGGCCATTTTTATATCTTTTTAAAAATTCCTCGTTCTAATATTTTCCTCATTTTTCTTTGTATTGTTCAATTTTATGGAAAATTCTGTGTATGATAATTAACCGTTTGTCAGTCATATACATAAAAAATATGCTTTACAGTTTACCTTTGTGAATTTTGTCTTAAAAAGCCCTTTTTTCTTTACAGAATTTAAGTGGTTTCAGTTTTAAATTTACATGTTGATTTTAAATTTTATCTTGAATTTGCTTTAGTATATGATCCTGCTTTAGCATTACTCCTCTTTTAAATGGCTACACAATTATCCCAGAGTCATTTCTTGATTACTTTATTGAAAATTATTTTATCCACTGCTTTTTCTTAACTGATTTAAAAGGTGTATTACTTCATATGCTAAATCATCTTGTAGGCTTGTGCTTATTTCTAGATTGTCTGTTCTTTTCCACTGATGTTCATCTATTCATGTGCCAGATCCGTAGTGTTTTCATTAGTCAAAAACTAATACATTTTGACATCTAGTGTAACAAACTACTATTCATTACTCTCTATTTTCAGAGCTGTATTTAAAAATGATGGTAATTTTATATTTATTAAAGAAGATATTTGGTTTCATTTCATCAAACTTCAAATACTATTTAGGAACTTGTTTGGGACAACATTGCATGTTTATAAAAATGAATGGAAGAAATTAAGTTTATTCTTTAATCGACCATTAGGGAAAAGAGTTTGCTGGATAAATTTCTTGAAGGCTATTTTGTCAATTCCTAGTAGTATCTGGCTATCAAGGGCAAATGCCATATTTTGCTTTGTTCAAAATCCATACATTGGGGTGGGCCATGGTGGCTCAGCAGGCAGAGTTCTCGCCTGCCATGCCGGAGACCCAGGTTTGATTCCTGGTTCCTGCCCATGCAAAAAAAAAAAAGAAACAAAGAAGGAAAAAAAAAATCAGTACATTGCTTATAATAGTCCCATTAATAACAAAAAATAAATAAAAGTTTATATCATGTAAAAATTTGTCCTTAACCAGTGTTCATGCTTTTTAACTTCATTCCTTTAAGATGTTTGATAATCCAAACATTTAGGAAGCAATAGATTAACCATTGGATATAGAATTATTCAGGAAGTTTGTGCTAGCCAGTATGATTTGTGGCTTGAAATTGAGGAACTTCATTTTTACATTTCAAATTCAGATTTTTTGGCAAATTTCTCCCATACATCAACAGTTCTAGTTCCAATAAAAATTAAGACACCATTAAAATGAGAACTTTGAATGGAATGTCTGAGGCTATTACAATAGGTCCTTCCATTTGGCCAGAAACATCTACACACAAATACACATGAAGAACTGTATTCATCAAAAGCATTTTGACCATGACAAAGAAAACCTGGCGACCATTTTCTAATTTATATTGATGCAATCTTCTTTGAAAAAGACATTGATGGCATGTCAATTTATCATATGACTGATTAATTCATGCTGAGACTGATTCTTAACTATGTTTTAACTGTTAAAACCATTATTATTGATTTTAGTGCAGGTTGTTTTGTGGATTAGTTTTATATTATTCACTGTTTCCATATTCTCAGTGTGGTCAAATTAATAGAGAATGTTTCCTATGTAAAAACAAATCAAATTTAGTTCGTTTCAGACTTTTCACCCCTTTCACCCCTAATTACAATGTTTTACATTTGTGCAAACCTGGGCTTGAGAAAAAATGATCTTTAAAGCAGTGAGATCCTTGACTCTGTGTGTTTATTTTTATTCTTGAACACCCCCCACCCCATGTTATCACTTCTTAATTTCCTTAAACAATAATTTATAATAGCAACATATAGACTGCATTAACCTGAAAACAATTTGCTATACCTATTTTTTTTTGTTATTGTTAATAGACCCGTGGAATATATGTGGACATTTAATTTGCTAATAAAGTTACTTCCAAATGTCATGTGAAAGGAAAAAAAAAAACAATTAAAAGGTTGTCATGGTCAGGTTCATGTGTTAGCTTGGCCAGGTGGTGGTAACTGTTTGGTTGGGCAAGTGCTGGCCTGTCTTTTGCTATGAGGACATTTCATAGAATTAAATCATGATCATGTTGGCTGCATCCACAGCTGATTCCATTTGTAATCAGTCAAGGGGAGTGTCCTCTGCAATGAGTGATGCTTAATCTAATCCCTGGAAACCTCTTAAGGAGGATTCAGAAGAGACAAGCTCTCTTCCTGCTTTGGCCAGCGAGCCTCTTCTGTGGAGTTTGTCCAGACCCTCCATCGAAGTCATCAGCTTCACAGTCTGCCCTGTGGATTTTGAACTATATGTTCCCACAGTTACATGAGACACTTTTATAAATTTTACATTTACAGATATTTCCAGTTCCTGTTTCTCTAGAGAGCCCTAACTAATACAAAGGGTCAACAGGAAATCCCTATCTTGTGTATATGATATACTATTTTGAATTTGTTGCTATGTTTAGTAAACAAATTATAAGCATGTGAAATAATTAATGAACTCCATAGAGTAGAGTTCAAATGGGCTGTTGATGTTTAGGCTGTTTTTTAGTGTGGGTCTGAATTTGTGTCTGCAAATGCTGGTGACAGGTGGTTGTCGAGTCATCTCAGCAGGTTCACATTCACTCTCATTTTCCACGGATCACTACCTATTCAAATAGGGAATGGATATTGAATTTTTTTGAAATGCATAGATAAGAAATAATACCATTTCTAGTTGAATATGACTGTTGTGCATATGGCCTGAGTTTTTATTTTTAAATTTTTATGTAAGAAATAGATCTTAATGTTCCTTTAAGCAAGAAAATATGTGCATATATTTATCTTTATTTATCAACACTATTTATCATCAGTGGGACATACTATGTGGCAAATTATTCCATAGCTTCCATGATATTCACTGTGAGAATTTTCTGTTATGAGTCCTGAAAATCTGGAAGGGTCTTTAATGGTCTTATAGTTTTATACTAAAAGTTAATCATTATGTGGGAGATTTTTTGAAGCCCATGGAATCAGATCAGCTAAGAAAATTTTCTGTTTGTAAGCATGAATGAAACAAAAAATACTACAGAAGGAAATGTTGTAAAACTACTTTTGGCAATGTCTAAATCTCAAGCAAATAATTTTGAAAAACATGAAAAATGGGAGGCATTAGATGAAAATGCAGGTGAAAATGGAGATCAGAAAATGTTTTGTTTTATTTATTACAGCGGGATGAGTCATTGTGATGTAGTTAGAGAGCACAAACATTTAAGGATGGAGGCTCTCTTAACTCCTTATTAACTGACCTTCAGATTAATCATTTAATATCTCTGGATATCAATAACTTCACTTAAAATGAAGATAATAAAAGCTATCTGAATTGTTTCTGTGAGGAGTCAATGAAATAATCTATGAAATTATAGTACTTAGAACAAAGGAGAGAAACCATAAATAAAACTATAATAGTAATATTATATAACATATATATTATATAGCAATATTTATTAGAACAATGTCTATTTTTATTATAGAATATTTTGCATGATATATTAAATGATTTAACATCATTAACATATTATTATGTTGATATAATTGAAGAATGCTGATTATTATAGCAACATTATTTCAGTGAATTAGTTTTAGAGTGCATATATTAAGACAAATTTTGTTTCCCAATTTACTGTTGAATAGCTGTATAAACCTGAAAAAAAATCACTCAATGCCTCTGAGCCACCATTTCTTAAGGGATTCCTTAAATGATCTCTATGATCCTTTTTAACTCAAAAGATAAAGAGCCCATGAAGAAGCTATGGGTAGCTGTTCTTGAAATGGTTAGGGATGACCCCTGAGGTCAGAAGATGGAGAATTTGTCAGGGGCATATATAGAATCTGGAATTAATTTGAATGTATTGGAAAAACTTGGGGATAAGAGAAAAATCATCATAGTGTCTTTCTTCTTCTGTGGGTTGTGTGTGTGTGTGTGTGTGTGTGTGTGTGTGTGTGTGTGTTAACATCAGAGAGAAAGAAGTAAAAACAATAATTTACTATGTTGTTTATTCATTTATGAAATCCAACCAGTAAAGATGTGCATATGTAGAGAAGGACATAGTCCATTCATTCTCTGGACTGATTTTTTTATAGGGACCTTCTATGTGCCAGGCATCAGACTTGTCACCGGACATGTGGTGGTGAGCAAGATTAAAGGGGATTTGGTAGGACAGTCAACCTCCAGTTTTTTTTGTCTACTTATACCTCTTGGTTAGCAATTTAAATCTTGAACTTATCTTGACTAGAATGTCCTACTGGGGGTGACTGGAACAAATTAAACATAATTTCACTTTAACTGTTTATAAATGATGTTCTTCATACCAGAGGAAATCTGGGGAAACAAGCTGACATAAGGGCTTCCAATTATATGTGCATTTCAGTTCTCTATCCAATCCGAAAGAAGGAGTTTGCTAGAAGGATGATCAGGTTTCAGCCTATGTGCAATCTACAGGACCATTTGACAAATATTGTTGTATCCTGTTGTTGAAAAGCCAGTGGTTTTCATTTTATTAAAGTTGTTAATCTCTGTAGTGATTTTCTTTATTTTTTTAAAATTCTTCTCCAGAAATTAAAACAAAACAACATGAGAGAATCTTGATTAGTCAAGACGTAGAATGCCCCTACAGTCGATTTTATAATAAACTTAGTTGATTCATTTTTACCCCACCTACTTTAAGAATGAATTTGCATTGGCTGTGTATTCTGTTCAAATGAATGATGAAAAGTTAGCAAAATCCAAATTCTAGTTCTAATTTTGCTTCTGATTCATTCTATCTTCTTATGTTTTTTATTTTTTTTATCTTTCTACCCAATGCTGAGCTTCAAATGGAACTGAAAAATCTGAAACTCCATGGAGTTGCTCATTTCAAAAGTAGAAATCCAAATTTCTACTTTTAACTAATTGTTAGATATTAAATATTGAAATGATTTGTTTCATGACCTGTCATAATAGAGAATTCAATGAAAATGAAATTTAAGCACCAAGAGAATTATGTGGGAGAGTTAGAAGCAAAAGCCCTAGGAAACAGCAAATGTACCTTTGAATGACTATTGGCAATTTTAGTAGTTTTCAGGTATGATGTTAGAAATTCTGCACGAATATTATTCATTTTTAATTTAAATTTCTGAGCAGTCACTTTCCTGTGTTCACATAGTACATTTAATATGCTGATAAAAATTTGTTAGCTAGTTGATCACCTCTAAATTGGAGAAACTAAACTGTTATTTAATGTGCATTTATGAAGAGCGTTTAGGCTCAAATTTTATTATTTCTGTTACATTTCTACCATAGGCAAGGAATCTGGTTTCTTAGCTTTGTAAATGCTTCTGATTTATTGTGGCATTATTATTATTATTTTTTTTTGCTGTATGCTGGGGGGTCACGTTTCATTCTTTTTCCATGTGAGTATCCTTTTAATGCAACACCGTTTGTTGAATTTTTCTGTTTTTTTGCTAAACAATGTTTTATTTGTGTTTTTTTGGGGGGAGGGGAGTGCAGAAGCAGGGAACTGAACCTGGGTCTCCTGCATGGCAGGTGACAATTCTACTACTGAACTCCCCTTGCACCCACTACTGTGGCATTTTAATTTTCCTATCATATTGTGAGATCATCCTTATGAGATACATTGCAGGCTATCTATCTTTTTTTCCTTCTAGTCAATCTATAAATATAGCTGTTTATTTACACATCCAGATATTGTTTGCCTCTATATATTTTCTCTTTTTCATTGAATGGTAGACACACTGTTTGCTTGTTTTATGATTTGAGGTTGTCCAAGTCTGGAAACTCTTTAGATGTGACTGAAAAAGTTCTTCTAGACTAGACCTCACTTCTTCCCATTCAACAGAAGTTTAGCCTGAAGCAAGGGAAAAGAAAGCCTGAGCAGATTCCCATAGTACTATTTTCAAGTATTAATATGATCGATTTTTTTTAAGACTTTAATCTTTCATTTTTACCTTCACATATATTTATACCTTAGATAGGGATTAGGGTAGTTAGGAGGACAAAAAAGGAATACTGGAGTGGAAAGAATTCCTTCCTACTTAAAAGAAAGAGTTTGCTGGTCTTTGAACCTGAAATTAAGCCCCTACTTTGTCTTTAGTGTCCATTTATTGATATTTTAATTTGGCAGTTCTTAAACTCGTGTTTTGGATTTCTAAAGAACCATAACGTGTTTTCTAAAAGAGCCAAATAATCTTTTTTGCCAAACATATTATGATTTGTACTTGTCAACTGTGAGAAAGTTTTGCTGACATTTTCATTCTGAGGGCCTAATTTTCTCATTCTGGCACCATCCTTATCAGCCTTCCATGTTTCGATCACATGCTTCTTTCTTCCTTCTTCAAAACTCTTTGACTTTTGAGTAAAATGTAGCCAAGTTTCAGGTCAGTAGTTTTAAGAATTTATTAGGCCCATAAAGTCTATTTTTTGGAAAAGAGTTGCAAACACCTGTGCCCTTTACTACTTTACAACTTGACTTCTCTGCACTAACCCATATTCACATGTACAATTTAACTGCCAAGGGTTGATTGACTACCGTGCAACACTATTTAATGTTCACTATGTAATTTTATTCAATGGCCATGTAACCAGGAAAGATGGTCTATATTATTCTTATTTTGCAGAATTTGGAACTAAGGCTGAAATAGTCAGTCAACTGTTCATTATCAGAATCAGTATGTCATCTTGAGGTGACTAATTTTACAGAGCAAGATCTTGTAACCATATGACAGCATTTGCCAAGTTAGGAAAAGATATACCCCCAAAATACAGATTCCCATGAAAGCCAACCAATAAATACAATGTATATAATCTATTTCATGATCGCATATGAGACCAGTTTGAAAGCTCATTAAAGTCTCTTAAAAACCTGGAGTCGGAGTTCTGTAGGACACTGATTTTAAGGTATCTGATCCAAGACCTACATTTACAAAAGGCAAACTTTGCTTCACTTCCCTCTGGTTTTCATTCTTTAGCTACCTATTTTTATTAAATGAAACTTTGTTTTATATCCATAAGTAATACGTATTTTGTTTTTGGTAACTTTAGCACGTGTCTAAACACTCTGTCTAAAAGTAAGTTGGTAAAAGTCAGTTACTTTTTACAGCATTGCTTTAGCAGTAGATTTGCCCCCAAGTGAATGTTAAAGACTGCATTTGCCAATTCACAGCTGCCGCTGATAGCTACAGCCAGGCCGCGTGACCGGTACACTGGGTGGGTTTGGGGCGAGCTCGCGGGAATTAACCTGGGTAAGCTGGAGCCAGCGCTTTCCCCAGCCGGCGGTCGCGAGAAGTCTTTACTGAGGCCAGATACGGGTTAAAGCTTTATTGATACACACCGGGATGGGCCACCTGGGAACCCGAGGAGTGAGACGTCTGGGGTCCAAAGACCCCAGGGCTCGGACGACCCAGAGCGGGGTAAGCGTGGGGTTTAAGTACTCTCGGGGAGGGGTGGAGTCTTGGGTGCACACGTCAGGAAGGGACAGCCAATCACACAAGGCAGGAGGCAGTTGCTAGGCTGAGGGCTCAGGTTAGGTATAGAGGAGTGAAGAGAATAACAGGAAGGCTTGCGGTTTAGTGGTGAGCTACGGAAATGGGCGGTCTACAACAAGAGGGGGAAGGGGGAAACAGAGAGGGGGCTTACAGGTACGGAGGGCAGAGAGTGAATGTAGAGAGGGAGAGAAGGATTAAAAAATTTTAAGCATGGCTAGGCTCCAGTCCCTGAGAAATATGCCACAACAGCCTTTTGATATAATTAGCCATTTATGTGCTGACCCTACTGGCCGCCTTCTATTTCATCATTTTTTGTTTGTTTCAGATTAAAAGGTGCTTATGCATTTTCTACTTTGGGCTATGATCTACTAAGTATTTTCAGGAAGTTTAGAGCATCTAAAGATATTTGTCAACTTAATCCTACTACTCTGCATTTAGGAACTGCCTGCTTTTTAAGTTGTCCATCTGTTTGCTTTAGTGTCTGCAAATACTAAGTCATTAGTTCCCTCTCTCTAACTTCATTTCCAGAGGCACTCTCTTTTATTCCTCAAAACAAATAGAAGGCTATTTCTGATGCTTGTAGAGTGCCTGTCATCACACCTGTCCTCAGAAAACTGACAAAAACCAGTGTAATGAACCGTATTGTACTGGCAAGTACTTGACCTTCTCTCTCGCAAAAGCAAGGTTTTCTATCTGAACCTTAAACATAGTACTGGTGATATACTGGGTACTCATAAAGCATCGAGTGACTTGCTGCTAAGTAGTTAAATATTCCAATAAAGTCCTAGGGGTAGTAGACAAGGCAGACAAAGGAAAACAAAACTGAAAAAAAATAAATTTTTTTTAAAGATGTGTCCTTGCTATTTTAAGAACTATGGGTTAAAGATGAATTAATTAATTAGTTAATTCCTAGTGGCTGGACATTGGAAATTCTAAAAAGATGGTGAAATATATCAAGTGGATATTGTAGGTAACAAGATGTAATTGCTAGGTAGACTTTGGCATCAACTATTCTAAAATTTCAGTCCTGACAGAGTCGTTTACTAGTTGTTTTAATTTGAACAATTTGCGTAACCTCTCTAATCCTCATTTTCCTTAGCAGTAATAATAAATAATAATTGAATCTACTTTCTAGGGATTTTCAAAATTAAATGAGATCATGAAAGTGAAAGAACTTGACACAATGATAGGGTTTTTGTACATTTGCTAAATGAGCATTAAATACTCTATTGATAAGGTGAGAGAGTTGTTCAAAAGTTAAATTTCTCAGCACTTCATCTGTTCCTACCACCTTACTGTGTATATGATTTTATGAATATTGTCATCTGTGCTTCTAAAGAATCTGGATCAGAATTTTTATAAGCCTATACATCTAATATGACTGAAAACACATTTTTAGAACCTGTCATAACAAGGATTAGGCTTCTTGTCCAGTCCAAATTTTGAGCCTGAACATCGTAACTTCTATTAGTAATGATGACGTAAGGAGTCTGAGAGATTAACTATCAAATATACCTCTATCAGTGATGAAAGAGAAAAGTATCATTTATTATTTAGTTAGATTTTTTTGTTGATACTGATCTAAAAAAATGTTTTTCTTAAATTAAATCTATGGGAAAGTATTTTATCACATGGCAAAATATTAAAAGTTATAGTTTTCTTAGGGCCTACTCTGTGCAAGGTGATTTGTTATATGTATTATATGAAACAAATTTCCAAAATAACCCTGGTTAAGAATGTTATGATTCTCATTTTAGAGGGAAGTTATCAAAGTCCAAGATAGGTTACATAACTTTTCACGGTCATAAAGAGATAAATAACAAACTCAGAACTTCCAATGTCTGAAAATATGTTCTTTTTACATTTCCGTCATGTTTTCTGTAGTCGTTTTTAAAAACTAGATAATTTATATTAAATAAGCACAAAGCTTTATTTTTCATATATATATATGGGATATGTTTCTACATCGTTGAAACATCTACAGTTAAGTGGTGGATACAAAACAACAACAAAAAATGCTGAAACTACACAGTATATCTAGATTTACTTTGTGTTCTGAAAATAGTCTTGAAAATGAATGATATTCACATTGCACTAAAGGATTTCTTGAACTTACTGCTTGAAATAAAGGTTAATAAGGGGATCCCATTCTTTGAAATGTCTCTCCTTATTATAATCATATGTATGTTATACTTTAAGATGCTTTGAAAGTGATGAGATTTAATTTCCAAGATATTGGCACTGCTGATGTTTTCTTTGTAATACAGGGCATGTAAAATTTTGATCATATTTTATCCCCCATAAATATTGTCTTTAAAATATGAATCTTTTAAAAAATATCATTTATGTCACTACTTAGAAATAATGGATTGCTTTGACAGAACAAGTTGATAGAAATAAGGCTAAATAACTCTATCAAAATCAATCTCAAAATGCTTGTAAATCAGCTTGAAACATTCATACTTATAAACAAACTTAATTTGTTAACAGAGAATGTGGTCTATTCTACTCCATCAACAGAAATATCCAAGTTTCATTGATTAAATTAAATTGTTTCTAGCTGTTGTGAATTACTTGGGACATGCTGAAGGAGTCTTGGAAGGAGTTAGACATTTACTACAAAGACAGTCTCTTTATGTATAATATAATCAAGTGACATTTTTACTTGTCCTCATCAAACCTAAGAGGAAAAAGTCATTGTTTTTATTTGCTTCTTTGAATCTTGGAATGGCTGCAGTTTGAAGCGACTAGACAAATCAAACTCCATTCTTCTTTCACTCAAGGGAAAGTTAGTAAGGTGTCTGACCAAATAAGATAGTTCAGAATTTGAGCCCAGTATGAGATTATGGAAATCATTAATAACTACCAAACATTTAATTATTTCAAATTATCAATTAAACAAATGATTTTACTTTGATGTTTAAAAAATAATGGATTGTTAGAAGGCAGAGAATAAGCTTGCTGTTGCTTATATCGCTTTTGAGTAAATCACACAAATTCCTAATTGTGCCTGCTAAGAGGAAGTTAGAACTGTCCCTTTATTTTCTTTTACCATATTTATTTTATTTGATGATTTGGGGACATACACTATACAACAATATGGAGGCAAAGAGGTAGATGCTAAGCATATCCCAAAGCATATAAGTCTATTTTCGTTATATTTATTCAAATTTCCTCCTGAAAATGGATAAGGAAGTCTTTGGATAGAACCACAAACTTTTTAGGTTAAGACTGTAGAGATAATGTAGATCAACTTACTCATTTTACAGATGAGAATTCTTAACCCAGAACAAAATAGTTGTTAGAGTATTTGCTGAGTTTAATAGGCATTACAGTCAAAATTAATAGCCACTAAAACTGCTAAATAGCACTGTTCACAACAACAATTAAGTCTCTTGAATTTCTGCAGGGAGCCTTTCTGCTATAATACAGATGTTGCTTCAAGTTTTTTTAGGGAATCTTCTTCATGCATAAGAAAAACATGATTCTGGTCAGTTCAGCCTAACACTGATGCCATTCAGGAAGATACTGAATTAAGGCTATTAATTCACTCTATTTCTTAATTAGAAAGTTGTGGGTTTACAGAAAAATGATGCAGAAAGAAAATACAAGCATATACCAGCTATGATTAATATCTTGCTTTAGTGTAGATAATTACTACAATTAATGAAAGCACATTTTATAATTGTACTATTAACTATAGTCCATAATTTAACTTAGGGCTAACTGTACTGTGCAGTTCCATGGATATTTTTACATTTTTTATTTTAATATCTCATATGCAAACTAAAATTTCCCCTTTTAACCATATTCAAATACATAATTCAGTGCTGTTATTACATTCAGTATGTTGTGATGCCATCATCACCATCCAATATCAAAACTTTTCCATCATTCCAAATAAAAACTTTGTACATTTTAAGCCTTAATTCCCTATTCGTTATCCCAATTTGATCCCCTGGATTAGACTCCCTGAGTTTCCTTATTCTAATTATTTCCTATCAGTGAGATTACACAACATTTGACCTTTGGAGTTGGGCTTATTTCATTCAACAAGATGTCTTCAAGGTTTATCTATGTTGTCGCACGTATCTGAACTTCATTTCTCTTTATGGCTGAATAAAATTCTATTGTAGTTGTATGCCCTAAATTGTTAATCCATTCATTAGTTTATGGACACATTTGTTGCTTCCATCTTTTGAAAATTGTGAAAAATACCACTAAGAACTTCGGTGTGCAAATAGCTATTCAAGTCCCTACATTCAAATATTTTGCATATATATGTCTAGAAGTACAATTGCTGGGTCACAGCGCATTTCATGTGCTTTGTGGTCATTTGTATATCTTCACTGAAGAAATGTTTATCCAGGTCTTTTGACCTTTTAAAAATAGGGCTGTTTATATTTTTTGTTGATGAGTTGAAGAATATCTTTTGTGTTTCTGGATATTAAAGCCTTATCAGATATGTGTTTTCCAATTATTTTCTTCCATTGTGTAGATTGCTGTTTTACTCTCATGATAAAGTACTTTGATGCCCAAGAGTTTTTATATTTAATGTTCTCATTTATTTATTTATTTATTTATTTATTTATTTATTTATTTGTTTGTTTATTCTGCTGCTTTTGCTTTGGGTATAAAGTGTAAAAAAAATTGCCTAATCCAAAGGTCCTGTAGATGCTTCCCTACATTTTCTTCTAGAAGCTTTATAGTTCTGGTTCCTATATTTAAGTGGTTGATCAAATGTGAGCTGAGTTTTGCATATGTACGGTATGGGTCTCCCTTTGAACTCATGCATGCGTGTGGAGATCTAAGTTTCCCAGCACCATCCCTTGACGAGATTATTCTTTCCTCGTTGAGTGGACCTGACACCCTTGCCAAAAATCAATTGGCCATAGGTGTGAAGGTTGATTTCTGATCTCTCAAGCTGATTTCCCTAGTTTATATGCTAGTCTTTTTGCCAGTAGCATGGTATTTTGATTATTATGTCTTTGAAATAAATTTCAGTGTCAGGAAGTGTGAGTTTTCCAACTTTGTTTTTCTTGTTCAAGAGGGTTTGGGCTCTTCAGGCCCCTTACCCTTCCAAATAAATTTGATGCTTGGCTTTTCTATTTTTGCAAAGAAGCTTGTTGCATTTTTTTTATTGGGATTGCATTGACTGTGTAAATTGCTTTGAGTAAAATTGACTCTTAATATTTAGTCTTCCAATTGAAGAACATGGAATTTCTTTTCATTTATTCAGGTTTTCTTTAATTTCTTTTAGCAATGTTTTGCATTCTTCCAGGACAAGTCCTTTACATCTTTGGTTAGATTTTCAGATCTAGATATTTGATTATTTTCGTTGCTATTGTCAGTGGAAGTTTTTTTTTTTTTAATTTCCTTTTCAGATTGTTCATTACTAGTTTAAAGAAACACTACTGATTTTCATGTGTTGATCTTGTAACCTACCACTTTTTAAAGTCCATTTATTAGTGCTAGGAGCATTGTTGTAGGTTTCACAGGATTTTCTGTACATGCAATTATACAGTCTTCAAATAGGGAATGCTTTACTTCTTCCTTTCTAATGTTGATGGTTTTATTTCTTTCTCTTGCCTTATTGCTCTGGTTAAAATTTGTAGTACAATGATGAATGGCAGTAGTAAAAATGGGCATCCTTGTCTTGTTCCTTGTCTTGGTAGAGGGGAAGCCTTCATTCTTTCATCAAGTATCATGTTTCCTGTGGGTTTTTCATGTATGCCCTTTCTCAAATGGAGAATGTTTCCTCTTATTCCTAGTTTTCTAAATTTTTTTTTTTTTTCAGGATGCAGACTAGATTTTGTCAAATGCCTTTTCTGCATCAATTGAGATGCCCCTATGTGTTTTTTTTGTTCAGTTAATGTGATATATTACCTTAGGTTTTCTTATGTTGACTCAAACTACCAGAAATAAACTCCTCTTGATCATAGTGTATAATTCTTTTAATATGCCATATATTGAGAATTTTTGCATCTATATTCATAACATATTAATACTCTGTAATTGTCTATTCACGAGGTATTTTGACCTGGCTTTGTTAGGATGGTGATGCTGCCTTGATAGAATAAATTTAGGAGTGTTCTCTACTGTTCAATATTTTGGAAGAGTTTGAGAATGATTGTTGTTAATTCTTGGAATGTTTAGTAAAATTCCCCTGTGAAGACATATGGTTGTAGGCTTTTCTTTGTTGATAGTATTTTTATTACTGATTCAATCTCTTTATTATTGTTTGTTTCTTAAGATCTTCTATTTCTTTTTGAGTCAGAATATGTAGTTTCTATGTTTCTAGGAATTTGTGCATTTCATTGAGGTTATCTAAGTTTTCGGCATACAATTGTATTTTGTATCTTCTTAAAATCTTTTTTTTTCCCCACTGGAGTCAGTTGTAATTTCAACCTTTTCATCTGATTTCAATTATTTCTGTCCTTTCTCTTTTTTCTGTTCCATCAGTCTAGCTAAAGGCTATTCAATTTTATTGATCTTTTCAAAGAACTAATGTGGTTTTCCTTATTGTTTTTGTTGTTGTTGTTCTTTATTTAATCAAGGTGAAATAAAAGTTTGAAAGTAAATAGAGGTGTTAACACGATTTTAAAAAGACAACTTTTTAAAGTAAGAAGTCACTGCCTGCAACCATAAGGAAAGAGATGGTCACCATACATATCAATAAGTATATTGGTCTGATAGGATACAGAATCTTTGTCATCTAGGCAGATTACTCAGATGGTTAAAAACCTTTTATAATTTCTCACTAAGAGCAAACAATAATCCAAGAAAACATTTGCATTTTAACAGTGAAAACCAAATTCTTGTTTTGCGTGAAGATACATCTGATAAGAAAACTAAAAAAATCTTATAAAACTTAAACTTCTAGCCAACCTTAACCACAACCAATGAAATTCACTAAGATTTGTACAACTTTCTATATCCATCGATTTTGTCCTACACTTCCTGTTTCTCATTCTGCAACAGTTATTTTACTTAAAGGGAAAAAGTATTCTTTTTCCTCAACAAAAACATTTGCTGTATAATTTACATATTTAAATGACCAAAAAAAAAATCTTGAAATCAATCTTCTAGCCAACATCCTATAAAACAATTCTCCTTTTTTGTTTTTGTTCTTTTGTGAAAAATAACATATATAGAAAAAAATAATACATTTCAAAGCACATCACAACAATTAATTGTAGAACAGATTTCTGAGTTTGGTTTGGGTTACAATTCCAGAATTTTAGGTTTTCACTTCTGGCTGCTTATAATGACTCAGCAGTCATACTCTTTTATTAAATTCTACCTACCCTGCATAACTCCGCCATCAACTTTGATCTTTCTCCTACTCTTTAGGGTATTTGGGATATGCTCATTCTGACTTTTTTATGTTGGAAGGGGTTGTCGATAATATGGGATAAGGTATGGAAATAGTTGATGTTCTTGGAGAGGCTAACCTCTTTAGGTTTCAGGACTTATCTGGCCCAGAGACGCATCTGGAGGATGTAGGTATCTAGAAAGTTACTCTAGCACATGTAGCATTTGTAGAATCTGATATAACACACTAGGTGTTCTTTAGGATTGGCAGGAACGGTTTGGGTTAGAGTTTGGCAAGTATGGTAGGAAACAATGTTTAACTGAAGCTTCTGTAAGAGTGACCTCCAGAGTAGCCTCTTGACTCTACTTGAAGTCTTTCAGCCATTGATACATGATTTGTTACACTTCTTTTCCCCCTTTTGGTCAAGATGGCATCATTGTTCTATAGTGCCAGGGCCAGACTCATCCCTGGGATTCATCTCCCATGCTGCAAGGGAGACTTTCACCCCGACACCATGTTCCATATAGGGGGGAGGGCAATGATTTCACTTACAGAGTTGGGTTTAGAGAGGGAGAGGCCACATATGAGCAACAATAGAGGTCCTCCAGATGTAATTTAGGCATAAGTATAAGTAGACGAAGCTTCTCAGCTACATACATAAGCTTCACAAGTGCAAGTCTCAAGATCAAGGGCTTGTCTTATTGATTTGGGTATCCCTAACGTTTGGCACAGAATCAAGGGTACCCCAGAGGTAAGGTTTAATAGCTCCATATTTTTTTCTCCCATCCCTCAAGGGTATTTTCCACTATTTTTTGGTTATTTGCTTAATATACCCTGGGGTATATCTAGGTACTACATTAAGCTATACAAGATTAAAGGCCCTCCTTCTTATTCTGGGCTCCCTGTGTTTGGATTGTTTAAATGATCTCTCCAAACAGGCTGAGTCAGATTATGTGCTGCAGAAAATTTAGGTTCTGGAAACAATAAACCTTTCTTACTTTGTCTCAAAGAGCATGTGTGGTTCTAAAATGTAGACAGTATCTTCCTTATCCCTGTCTTCTGAATTACCTTAGTCTTGACCTGATCAGCTTTGTTCTTATCTGAAAATACCAGCTTATACCTGTATAAAATAGCCTCTCAAAATCCAGAAATAACATTTACCACTCTGGAGTAAATGTGACTGCTATAAGATGTTACAATCTAGGCCCCAATTTTCTTATATGTATTTTGTAAAGGGGACCATACTGTAATTCCTTTTTTGTTTCTGGCTTATTTTGCCTCAACAAATGTCCCACGGGTTTATTCACAATGTTGCATACCTCCCAACTTTCTTCCTTTTGTAGCAGCACAATATCGAATCATATATGAACACCATTGTTTACTAATCTACTTCTCAGTAAGAGCATCCTTCAGCCACCTTCATTCATTGGGTATCTGTGTATAATGTCCAAAGTCAATAGTCGATACACACTCAATTTTAGATAGTTTCATTATTCCCAAGAGAAAGATAACCAATAAAAATATCCTCACCAAATAGAAAATCTGAACCTCCCCTTACTCTTGTCCTTCCCCCCCATTATTTGTAGTACTGTGGTACTGTTGATGTTTTCCTGTTAAACACAGCCCATAACAGTTTTCTACCTATATCCTGAATATATACACTCTTTGTACAAGATTCATACATTTGCAGCATTTCATATGAGAGCTTATTTATATTTGTAGTGCTAAATTCGGTGGGACACATGGGTCTACACAACCCCTTTAAATCAAATCATGTTCACCTTCAATATGTAATGTTACATATACACCCACGAGTGAACCACCTTCACTTCTCTCTATTCTCTTACATTTGAGTTCAACCACATTAACTACCTGTTCAATGAACGCTAGTTTCTGTGTATCTCTAGGTCCCCTATATTCTATACTATAAGTCTTTTTTTTTTTTTTTTTTTTTTTAGAGAGGGAGGAAGGGAAGGAAAGACAGAGAGAAGGAAGGAAGGATGGAAGAAAGGGAAACATCTTTGAACATTTTCTTGTTTTATTATATTTTGTTTGTTTGTTTGTTTTTTACATGGGCTGGGGCCGGGAATCGAACCGAGGTCCTCCGGCATGGCAGGCAAGCACTCTTGCCCGCTGAGCCACCGCGGCCCGCCCGTCTATACTATAAGTCTTTGATTGTACCTTTATCATGGTTATAAAAGTGGAATTATAGAGTATCTATCCTTTTGTGTCTGGCTTACTTCAGTCAGCATTATGTCCTCAAGGCTCATCCATCTTCTCATGTGCTTCAGGACATCGTTTTGTCATACAGCTGCATAATATTCAATCGTTTATATAAGCCACATTTTGTTAATCCACTTGGTTTGTTGACAGGCACATAGATTGCTTCCATCTTTTGGTGACTGCGAATAATGCTGCCATGAACATTGATGTTCAAATGTCTGTTTGTGTCACTGCTTTCAGTTCTTCTCAGTATATACTGAGTTGTGATATTGCCAGGTCATAGGGCAATTCTATATTTAGATTCCTAAGAAACACCGAACTTCTTCCATAGTGACTATTCCATTATATATTCTCACCAGTAGTGCATAAGTGTGACAAATTCTCCACATCTTCTCCAACATTTGTAGTTTCCTATTAGTTTAATAGCAGACATTCTTTTAAGTGTGAAGTGGCATCTCGTTGTAGTCTTGAACTGCATTTCCATTATAGCCAATGAAAATGAGCATCTCTTCATGTGCTTTTTAGCCATTTGTATTTGCTCTTCAGAAAACTGCCTATTCACATCTTTAGCCCATTTTATAATTGGATTGTTTATTCTTTTGTTATTGAGTTGTATGATTTCTTTATGTATATAGGACATCAAACCTTTATCTGATGTGATTTCCAAATATTTTCTCCCATTGAATTGGCTGCCTCTTCATCTTTTTGACAAAGTCTTTTGTGTTTGGCACTAAAGCATTTGATTTTGAGTATCTATTTATCTTTTTTTTTTTCTTTTGTTGCTTGGCTTTGGGTGTAAAGTTTAGGAAGCTATCTCCTATTACTAGGTCTTGAAGATATTGCCCTACATTTTCTTATAGGCACTTTATGGTACTGGTTCTTATATTTAGGTGTTTGATCCACTTTGAGTTAAGTTTTGTATAGGCTGTAAGGTAAGGGTTCCCTTTCATTCTTTTGACTATTGATATCCATCTCCCATGCCCCCATATATTGGAAAGACTATTTTCTCCCAGTTCAATGGATTTGGGAGCCTTGTTGAAGATCAATTAACCATAGATTTTTGGTCTATTTCTATGCTGTTGATTTGTTTCCATTGGTCAATACTTCTGTATTTGTGCCAGTACCATGCTGCTTTAATCACTGTGACTTTATAATAAGTTTTAAAATCAGGAAATATTAATTCTTCCACTTTACTTTTATTTTTTAGGATGTTTTTAGCTATATGGGTTCTCTTACCCTTCCAGATGAATTCAATAACTAGCTTTTCCAAGTCTTCAAAGTAAGTTGTTGGAGTTTTGATTGGTACTGTGTTGAATCTGAAGATCAATTTGGGTAGAATTGACATCTTAACTACATTTAACCTTCCTATCTATGAGCAGGGAATGTCTTTCCACCTATTTAGATCTTTGATTTTTTTTTAGCAATGTTATATAGTTTCTGTGTACAAGTCCTTTACATCCCTAGTTATGCTTGTTCCTAAATATTTGATTCTTTTAGTAACTATTTGGAATTGAATTTTTTCTTAATTGATTCCTGTTATGTCATTTCTTGTGTATAGAAACATTATTGATTTTTGCACATTAATTTTATATTCTGTCACCTTGCTAAATTTGCTTATTAGCTCAAGTAACTTTGCTGCAGATTTCTCAAGAGTTTCCAAGCACAGTATCATGTCTTCTGCAAATAATGAAAGATTTACTCCTTCCTTTCCAATTTGGATGCCTTATCTTTCTTTTCTCCTGTATAATTGCTCTAACTAGAACTTCTAATGCAATGCTGAATAATAGTGTGACAGAGGGCATTCGTATCTCATTCTCAATCTTAGGGGGAAAGCTTTCAGTCTCTCTCCATTAAATGTGATACTGCCTATGGATTTCTCATGTATGCCCTTTATCATATTGAGGAAGGTACCTTTGATTCCTACCTTTTGAAGTGTTTTTATCAGAAAAGGATGTTGAATTTTGGCAAGTGCATTTTCAGCATCAAATGAGATGATCATGTGATTTTTCCATTTTGATTTGTTAATATGCTGTATTACATATTGATTTTCTTGTGTTGAACCATCCTTGAATTCCTGGTATAAACCCCACTTGTTCGCAGTGTGCAATTCTTTTATTGTGTTGTTGGGTTTGATTTGCTAGTAGTTGGTTGAGAATTTTTGCATCTGTGCTCATTAGGGACATTTGCCTGTAGTTTTGGTTTCATTGATTCTTTCTATTATTATTTTGTTCTCCCATTCATTTAACTCTGCTTTAATCTTTGTTAATCCTATTCTTCTATATGGGGTTAGTTTGCTGTTCTTTCTCAAGCTCCTCCAGGTGAGCAGTTGAGTCCTCGATTTTTGCTCTTTCTTATATGCATTTAGGACAGTAAATTTCCCTCTCATCACATCCTTTACCACATCCCATAAGTTCTGATATGTTGTGTTCTTATTTTCACTCACCTGCAGATAGTTATTGATTTTTATAGTAATTTTTTCTTTGACCTACTTGTTGTTTAACAGTGTGGTAATTAATCTCCATATATTTGTGAAAATTCTCATTCTTTGGCAGCTAATGACTTCCACCTTTGTTCCTTTGTGACCAGAGAAAGTGCTTTGAATAATTTCAATGTTTATAAATTTATAAAGACCTGTTTTTGCCCTCAGCATGTGATCTGCCCTGGAGAATGTTCTATGTGCACTAGAGAAGTGTATATATCCTGGTGCTTTGTGGTATAACAACTTATATATGTCTGTTAGATCTAATTCATTTATCAGATTGTTTAAGTTCTCTATTTTCTTGCTGATCCTCTATCTGGTTGTTCTACCTCTAGAGTAGAGTGGTGTACTGAAGTCTCCTTCTATTATTGTAGAAATGCCTATCATTATCTGTAGCTTTGCCAATGTTTGTTTCATGTACTTTGGATCTCCTTGACTGGGAGAATAAACATTTATGATTGTTATTTCTTCTTGATGATTTGTCCGTTTTATTAATATATAGTGCCCTTATTTGTCTCTTATGATGTCTTAACATTTAAAGTCTAGTTTGTCTGATATTAGTATAGCTACTCATGCTTTCTTTTGGTTATAGCTTGCAAGGAATATCTTTTTTCCATTCTTTCACTTTTGATCTATTTATATCCTTGTATCTAAGTTGAGCCTCTTGTAAGCAGCATATACATGATTTACATTTCTTAATTCATTCTTGCAATCTATATCTTTTAATTGGTAAGTTTAGTCAATTAACATTCAAAGTTATTACTGTAAAGGCATTTCTCAAATCCACCATTTTATCTGTTGGATTTTACTTGTCAGATCTATGTATTCTTTTCCCTCTATCTCTTTTTATCTCTTAAGTTACCCTTTCTGGCCCTCTTCAGTTCTGTTCCTTCCCCCCAGACCTCCCTCTCCTGTCTTTTTTGCTTTTTTTTTCAGCAGGCAGAAACTCCATTTAGTATTTCTTGTAGGATCAGTCTCTTGTTGACCAATTCTTTCAGCATTTGTTTGTCTTTGAAAATTGTAATGTCTCCTTCAGTTTGGAAGACAGTTAGGCTGGTTACAGAATTCTTGGCTTGAAGTCTTTGTCTTTTAAGATATCAAATATATCATACCACTACCTTCTTGCCTCTATAGTGCCAGTTGAGTAGTCTGAACTCAGTCTTATGCAGTTTCCCTTGTATGTAATAGATTATTTTTCTCTTTCCACTTTTAGGATTTTCTGCCTCTCTTCAACATTTTGCAGACTGATTAATATGTGTCTTGAGGAAGGCCTATTTGGATTTATTCTATTTGGAGTTCATTGTGATTCTTTGATTTGCATATTTATGTCCTTTATAAGGGTTGGGAAGTTTTCCCCCATTATATCCTCAACTAATCTTTCTAGACCTTTTACTCTTCTCTTCTCCTTGCAGGACACTAATGATTGATATATTGGTTTACTTCATGTTGTCCTTCATTTCCCTGAGATCCAATTAAAATGTTTCCATCTTTTTTTTTTTTTGCCATTTTCTCTTTTGTGTGTTCAAAATCACTATCCAATCCTCCATTTCACTTATTCTTTCTTCTGCTTTTTCAAATCTACTCTTGTGTGATTCTAGTATATTTTTGATTTTGTGTACAGCATCTTTAATCTCTATGATATCTACTATTTTTCTGTTTAGTCTTTGAAATTCCTCTTTATGCTCTTCTAGTGACTTCTTGATTTCCTTTTGTCATTAGCCATTCCATTGATCTCATTTAGTAGAGTTATATGAACATCTTTCCTTAGTTGTTCCAAAATCTGTGTCTCTTCTGGTGTTTCAATTTGGTCATTAGGATGGGCTCTATCTTTCTGCATTTTAGTATATTTAATGATCTTCTGTTGCCTTCAAGGTATGTAAATATCTTGATAGGTTTACTTTGGAAGTTGATTTACTACAGTAGTTTAAAGCTTTATATTTGTGTGATGAATGTGGAGTAGGAATCAAGGCATGGGGCAGGGCACAACAGTGCAGTGAGGATTTGCAATGCAGGTATAGACACAGGTCAGGGACATTACATTGGTGCCTGTGAGCATGGGGTGAGTGTTGTGGTGTTGTGGAGATGTGGTGTGGGGACTGCTGGTTGTGGGGTACAGCTCAGGCAGGCTTTGCAGCCCAGGAGCAGGGTGTGGCATGTGGGATACAGAGGTAGGCCATGGTGGGAGGTAGATGGGAATGCTGTGTGGATGATCAGATGCTGGTGTGCAGATAGGATGTGAGTGGGCACATGGAACATGGGGGTCATGAGTATCAGGCGTGGGGTGTGGGTGGCATGCATGAAGATAGCACATTTAGCAAATGCAGCTTGGCTTACTTACTTGTCCCATCTCCCTATCTATGCACTCCTGAGGGCTCTGGGCTTCCATTTTAAAAGGGACATGTTATGCTGTTTGCACTAGCTGGATGTCTCTGGTTCTCTGTATCTCAGTTCTTTAGCTTTTGCAACCAGGGTTTCTGTATTTAGTGTAAAAGACCCTCCCAGGTCACTTAAGCCCTTGAATTGCCATCCCAGTCACCTTCCCATCCCTTCTCTAGCTGTTCCGTGGAGCAGGAGTGAACTTTATCTGTCTTATTCTACCATCTTCCTGTAATTAATCTATTTTATTTTAATTCTCTATTTCATTTGTCCTTACCTCATCTTTGTTATTTCATTACTTCTGCTTGTTTGGATTTAGTTTACTCTTCTTTTTCTACTTCATTCAGTATTGAGGTTAGGCCACTGATTTGAAAACTTTTTTCTATTTTAATGTTAGTAGTTAAGGCTATAAATTTCCCTCACCACTGCCTTTGCTGCATCCCATTAGTTTTAGCGTGTTGTATTATTTTCATTCTCCTCAAGTTATTTCCTAATTTCACTTGTGATCCTCTTTAACCCACTGATTGTTTAACAGTATGTGGTCTAACTTCCCCATATTTGTAAAGTTTCCATTTCACCCTCTTTTATTGATTTTTTACTTCATTCCATTGTGCTCAGAGAATATGTGTTGTGTGATTTCAACATTTTTGAATTTGGCATTTGTTTCATGAACTAACATATAATCTATACTTGAGCATGATCAATGAGTATTTTTTATATTGGGGTGAAGTGTTCTAAATGTGTCTATTAAGTCTACTTCATTTAAAGTATTGTTGATTTCCTCTAATCCATAATTGTTCTTTTCTTTAAGTGTTCTAAAATTGAAAATCTATTATTAAGGTATCTCACTATTAATTCATTTCTCCCTTCAAATCTGCAGCATTTGCTTCATATATTTTGAGACTCTGTTGCTTAGATCTGTACGTGTATGATTTTTATATATTCCTGAACTGACCCCTTTATCAGTATGTACTGAGAAACTTTGTCCCTCATATCAGTTTTATCTGATATTAGTATGGCTGCTACAGCTCTATTTTAGTTTATGCTTGCTTGGTATTTATTTTTTCCATCTTTTCACTTTCAACCTACTATGCCTTTGAATTTAAGATGAGTCTCTCGTAAAAAAATGTATACTTGAGTCTTTTTTTAATCTACTCTCTCAGTCCTTGCCATTTTAGTAGAGTTTAACCCATTTACATTTAGATTCTCTACTGATAATGCAGGACTTAATTCTGCCATTTTGCTGTTTAGTCTTTGTGTTATACCTTTGTAATCCTTCAGTCTTTCCATTAATGCCTACATTCATATTGATTTGATTTCTGTATTGCACCATATTGAATCCCTTCTCATTTCTATCTGGGTATATTTTTCACATGTTTTTCTTGGAATTACCACTGAGTTAAAATTTAACATTCTAAACATATAACAATCTTATTTTATTTTATATCAATTTGACTTCAAAAGCATACACATACCCTGTTCCTATAATGTTCTGTCTCCTCACCCCTTATTATATCTTTTCATGTTGTATGTCTAAAACCATAGAAATAGCATTTTTTAGGCAATTGGATTTTAACATTTGTAGGAAGTAAGAGGTGAAATTACATACCCAAAATACTATTCAATAGTACTGTATGTTTATAAGGCCTAAATGGTTACTTTACTGTAAGTCTTTATTTCTATATGCTGCTTTGAACCCTGTCTAGTGTCCTTTCCTTTAGTCTGAAGAACTCCCTGTTGGTTTGCTTGTTGTGCAGGTCTAGTAGTCATGAACTCCCTCTGCATTTGTTTATCTACGAAAGACTTAATCTCTCCCTCATTTTGAAAGAAAGTCTCACCTCATATAAAATTCTTGGTTGGTAGAGAAGCCTGGAGAAGCCCCCATGTGCATTGCCTTATAACAGAAAAGCCAAGGCTCATTGGCAGCCAGCCCCAGAATGCTAACCAAGTCTTTGGGAGAAAACATTGCTTCTCTGACACTTTGATTTTGGACTTCTAGCCTCAAAATCTTGGGTGCTTTCATAGACAACATCTGTTTTAGTTTGCTAGCAGCCAGAATGTGATATACCAGAAACAGAACTGCTTTTAAAAGGGAGAGTTTATTAAGTTGCAAATTTACAGTTCAAAGGCCATGAAAATGTCCCAAATAAAGCAAATCTATAAATATATCCAAATTAAGGAACCAACAGGAATTTACCTTCACTCATGAAAGGCTGATGAAGTTCAGGGTTTTTCTCTCACCTGGAAAGACACATGGCAAATATGGTAATGTCTTCTAGCTTTCCCTCCAGGCTTCTTATTTCATAAACTTGCCACAGGGGTATTTTCCTTCTTCATCTCCATAAGTCTTTGGCTGTATGGGCTCTTGTGGTTCTCATGGCTCTTGTGACTCTCTCCAAAATGTTTCCTCCTTTAAAGGATTCCATTAAACTAATCAAGACCCACCCAGAATGGGTGGAGTCACATCTCCCTCTAATCAAAGGTTAATACTCACAATTGGGTGTGTCCCATCTCTGTGGAGGTAATTTAATTGAGTTTTCAACCTACACTGCTGAATAGGGATTAAAAGAAATACCTGCCTTCACAAGATGAATCAGAATTAAAACATGGCTTTTCTAGGGTACATAATCCTTTCAAACTGGCACAACATACTGTCCTGCAGAGAGCTGCAGACTACATCAGATTGCTCAGAAGCATGGAGCAGTTGTGTAGATTTCCTGAACAACAGGAGGAGGCTGATAGCTGTTCAGAATCTGTGAAATTTGATGCTCACTCAGTGACAGCTTTGCTTCTGGAAACTCAATTCCTAAATTGGGAAATGAAGAATTGTACAGCTGGTTCAATTAATGAAAATGGTATATCTAAAAGACTCACAGGAAAAGGAAATGGCAGGGAAGATTAAAAAATATTTATATAAGTTGTTATTGAACACCTGAGCACTATGAAAAAAAGTATATTATGATAGCAAACCAATCTCATAGATTCAGAGCATTTCCAAAATTTCAGTGTAACAGCTGATCAAAGATTTAATGATGTTCCAGCTAAAGTACCTTACTTTCCTCAGTCCATGCACATGGAAACTCAGTGGATGAAATCTCTAAGTCCTTAATGAGTTTGAATGTCACCTTGCTTGATTTGCTGCTCAACATAGAAATGCTGAATAGCAAAGTCCAAGAGAATGCATTTAAAGTATAAGAGGAGATCAGAAAACTAGAGGAGCGTGTGTATAATGTATCAGCAAAAAATTATGTCTATGAAAGAAGAACAAGTGCATTTGGAACAGGAAATAAAATAAATGACACAGTTGAATAGTGTAAGTCAGATTTAAAGACTGGGAACATTCTATGACATTAAAAAATATCACCTTAATTCAAGGTTCTCCTGATCCTCCTGGTCCCCCAGGTGAAAAAAGGAGATTGAGGTGCCACTGGAGAAAGTAGTCCACAAAGCATTGTAGATCCAATAGGTCCTCCAGGACTTAAAGGTAATTGGGGAGCAGTTGCCTTTCCTGGAAGTTGAGGATTCCCTGAGAAGATGGGGAGGCCAGTTAATCCCAGACAAAATGGCCAGAAGGAAGAAAAAGGGAGTGGAAGCATACTAAGACCAGTATAATTCCCTGATCTTGTTAGAGCAGGGCCCTTTTAAGATCGGTTGGGTTGGGGCAGAATACCCTCTGTTACCATCTGAATAAAAAGCCCTTCACCTATGGACAAGTCATCAGCACAACTGAATGCCAAGATCCTTTTGTGACTCCTCCAATCAACTGACCTTGGTTCCCATGTCAGCTGTGAATGGCTTTTTTCTGCATGGCTTTTTCTCCTGATCTTTTGTGCTATATGCCTCCCCTCTCATGCTTATATCTCTCCCAGCTCCAGTACTTCACCACCACCATCACCCAGCATGCCTGCTCTGGACACCTCCATGAAGTGACTGGCCAACTGCACCAGGTGGTCCTCAGATGTGAGGCCAGGAACACTAATGTGCTGGGTTCTAGGAGAACCCTCATAGGTACTAGTTAGTTACATGTTGTATTAGGTAGGGTTCTCTAGAGAAACAGAATCAACAGGAGATATCTATAAATATAAAATTGATAAAAGTATCTCATGCTTTTATAAAAGCAGCCATGGAGATGTAAGAGTCCAAGATCCATAGGGCAGCCATGACCTGGCAGCTCCAATGAAGGTCTTCAGTCAGCTCTCCAGAGAGGCAGAGAGTAATTGCCTCTTCTGAATCCTCCTTAAAAACCTTCCAGTGATTAGATTAAGTATCACTAGTTGCAAATGTAATCAGCTATGGATGCAGCCAACATGGTCATGATTTAAGTCCATGAAATGTCCTCAGAGCAACAGACAGGCCAGCACTTGCTGGACCAGACGACCAGACACCACCATCTGGCCAAGTTGGCACATGAACCTGACCGTCACACCTGTGGATTCTTTACATTTCAGAACATTATTCTTAACCAGAGATTGGGATGACATAGATGATTCAGCATTCAGTCAGCATAAGTCCACTGTGTATTTCTTGGAACTGGACATATAACAACTGATAATACAGATATCATCTCTGATCTTGTGCAGATGTTTCCATGAGAAACATAGTCAAGTAAATAGGCAATTAATTCCATGAGCAAAACTAGATTAGGAGAAAACAGGGCTCTATAAATATGCAGAGGAGATCATGGTTTTTCAATTTATTAGAATGTTAAAACAAGTTAATTGATTTTGATTTGTTTAGTTTACCTTCCTGTCTTCTAATTCTTCAAATTACAATGTACTTTTTTTCAAGTGGTAAAATGAGGTGAAAATGTAATTTGGAAAGTTTGTTCAATAATTTGAAGCAAATCAAAACTTTTTTTCTGAAATTACCCAGTCATTTCAAGAAAAATTATTTTGATTATGAAAAACATATGCTCCATAGCTATATATTGTATAAAGCTCTTTCTATTTTATGCTCTATGTAACTAGTATAGATTCTTGAGAAGAATATTTCAGTAGAACTGGAGATATTTTGTGTACATAAAGTAGGGGATGAAAACTAGTAAAGCAAAGACATTGAAAAAATGGAAAAGGAAAAACATGGAATTCCATGTTATTCCATGTTTTTCTATTAATTAGCGGACCAAAATTTCACAATTGTTCAATAAAACCTCAGGATTATGGGTTATGCCATTGACATTCTAATATCATTCTTATTGTACCATATGTATCTGTATGTGCATCTCACCATGAAAATGGACATCTTAAAACCTACCTCACAAGATTGTTGTGAGGGTCAAATAAGATACTGTGTGTGAAGACACTGTAAAATCATAAAGTGCTGTAAACATAAAAAAAAAGTATTGGTTGGCTATTGTTTTATTTCAGCACTTTAAGTATTTCAACCCCTTGCCTTCTTGCTTCCATGGTTTTTTATGAGAAATTGGCACTGAATCTAATTGGAACTCCCTTGAACACATGTTGCTTCTCTCTTGCCGCCTTCAAAACTTTCTCCTTGTCCTTTGCATTTCACAGTTTTGTCAGTATGTGATAGGGAATATTTTTCTTCAAATTTATCCTGTTTGGTACTCTTTAGAATCTTGAATGTGCATATTCACATCTTTTGCTAAGTTTTCCACATAATTTATTTAAATATTTCTATTTTTTTTTTCTCTTTCTTCTTCTTCTGGAACTCCCATAATGCAATATTGTTGTTGTCTGAGAGATACCTTAGGCTATTTTCACCTTTTTTTTTTCCTGTATGGTGTATGGTGGGGGTCACATTTCATTCTTTTTCCTTGAGAGTATCCCCTTATTGCAGCACCATTTTGCTGAATTTTTGTTTGGTTTTTGTTTGTTTGTTTGTTTGGGAAGTGCATGGGCTGGAAATCAAACCTGAGTCTCCAGCATGGCAGGCAAGAATTCTACCAGTGAACTACCCTTGCACCCTCCTATTTTCACTTTTAATAACCCTTTTTTTCCTTTCTGCTCCTCTACTCAACTCATTTCAAGTGTAAATTAATTCACTGATTTCTTCTTCTGCTAGCTTGTGCTGCTGTGAAACCCTCTTGGGTATTTTTCATTTCTGTTATTCTGGTCTCCAACTCCAGTAGTTCTATTTGGTTCTTTTTAAAAGTACGTTTTCTTTATTGAGATGCTTGTAATACACATTAATTGTTTTCTGATACCCTTTGTTATTTCTCTTATTTTCCTTCATCTTCTTGAGCATTCCTTCATCTTCTCTAAAGACAATTTTTATAGGTTTTCTCAGGTACGTCCATAGTCTGGTCTTCCTTATTGATGTGTTCTGAATTCTTATCCTCTTCCTTTGTGAGGGCCATAATTTCCTTTTTTTGTTTGTGTGTTTGTCTTGTAATCTTCTGCTATGCATTGAATGTTTTAATATTTTTAAATGTTATCTCTAAAATTTATTCCCTGATATGTCTATTTCTTGAGTTTATATCCAGCTAGAGACATAACAGAGATTTTCTTGAGTGTCAGGAGCTAACAAAACCAAACAAACTAAGCAAAAAAACACCTTATACAGTCTTTTCAAATTGGCTGCTGCTCTCTCAGAATTCAGCCTTCCTATCAGGAAGATCAGCCCTAGCTGAATGCAAAGTGCAGGATCTTTCCTGTCTTTTGTGAGCTTGCGTCTTATCCTGGACTCGTGCATGCTAGTGGCCTTAATAGTTTCCCTGTTTACCCCTCTACTCCCAGGGAACAGAATTTTCCTTCTCCTGGGTGTGCCGCTGAAGAACTTAGAGCAGGTAAGCCTTTGTCCCAGGCCAGTACCTCAGTTGATTGATACTGGTTTCTTTGTTTCAAGATGTTTTTGCCTAGACGACAAATTCTGGGAGGATGGGTTTGTCCAAGATGAGTTTCCCCAGTAAGTATTTCCTAGCCAGAAAAAGGCTACAGACCCACAAAGGGAGTGCTGGTCTTCTACAAACTGTCTTGGGGAGCCAATAAAGGAGGGACCAGGAAGAGTCCCAAGAACTTCCTTTACAATTTCAAAAAAATGTGCTTACTTAACTTGGCGCCTGTCCAATAAATGCAGCTCTTCAGCTATCCACAACTGTGAGGAAACAAGCCATATTTAAGTCTCCTCTGTTGCCTTTGTCTGGAGCAAGTTGTTATAATTGGTCGCCCTCAGAGCAGGGCCCCCCGCATTCTGAAGTATCTAATCAAAAGCAGTGATCTGTGATTGGACTATGACATCCCCCCCAGCAGACATTGGAGAGCTGGATTTTTATGTCCCTTTCTGGCACCTGCAAGCTATGCCAGGGGCCAGGCCCCACTGTCACCTTCCACGAAAGTGGGAGATGGAGGATTGTACCTCCTGTGGAGACAGCAATTACCTGGTTTTACCATAATTTACCATCCTCTTCCTCCGACTGTCCTCTAGATGCTGTACAGTGTTCTATTGGACTCCAAAGTTTTGCAGTGGTTCATTCAGACAGTGTCTGCCTACTTAATAATTACTGTGGTGGAAGGACTGATACCTGTAGCTTCCAATCCACTGTCTTCTCATAATTGTTTAAGTCACTCTATTTTTCCTATCAGATCTATGCCTATGGTCTGTTTCAAAACATGGAACATTTTACTCATATACCACTAGTTTGTACAATTTGAGATACCTTGACTTACTGTTAGAAACTTTTTGATTTAGAATTATTAGTGATTAAATCATTAAATATCCCATTACTTTTTCTTCTTCCTGTCCTTCTTGTTTTACCTTTGTGTTTAATTTTTGTGTATGTCACACAAGAAAGGACACAGACTAACGCATTAAGAAACCTGAAGTCTAGTACCATCTTTTTCAAGATTAATAGGAGTGATTTTTAAATCTCATCGTAAATAATATTAGCATGCTAACTAGTTACATGATAGTAGGGGGTTAAAGGGCCCTTTTTCTAAGAAAGATGTGTCATTTATTACTTATCTAATTGCATTTTCTCACTAGATACCAGTCTTACATTGAATTACTTAATCTTTGATTTTTAGCAACATTACCTATAAAATGGGAATGTTTGCTTCCCTTCCCCAAATTATATAAAAATTCTAGAATTTACATTAAATAATTAATATTAAATGGCAAACACATGATTTATAAAATGTTTTATGTTACTAAAAGTTTGAAGTAGAACCTTAAAATATGAAATAAAAAAACTATTATTTCAGGAGAAATATATTCCCTTGATACCTAAGGAAACCTGCTATTCTTTATTTTCTTGTATAAGGTCTCTACCTATGCTGTGTTGATATATTTTATTCCTGTAGTAAGTTAGTTCCACAATAAATAATTTAATAAATGTGTTAATAAATAAACAGTAACAGATATTTTCAGAAGACAGTGAAATGATAAGAATTTTGGATTCATTAAAATTTGTTACTAGGTCGTAGGAGACTTTGTTCAATGATATAGTCAGAACTATGTAATCTCACAGTTTGAAATGAATTTATAGAGAGGGGCTACTTTATTGAGGGTACAAATAAATATTAGAAGTGCTTCTTACTCTAAATGTGCCCCTGTCCTTCTTCTGAGTTCCAGGCTCAAAGGGTCAAGTGCTCAATTGAAATATCCCCTCCCTAAGGAATCCTCTTGCCAATTGAAACTGTTTATTCTCCCATAAATCTGCTTACCCTGAAGTTCATCGTGTCTCAGAAAATGGTTATCTCTACTGAGTCCAATTGCTTGATTCACTTTCCTCTCTTTCTTCCATCTTCCATCACACCTAAATCTATAAAGTTCTGTTGATTCTAGCCACTGGATTTGTCTCAAGTCCATCCACTTCTTTGCACTTTATTCCTTTCTACTTTCATCTCTTACATGGACTGCTAAAGTGGTCATCCTGTGTCTGTTTCACTCTTGTCCCTCTTTCAATTCATTATATAGACAGTAGTCACTTTGCAGATACACATGTGTTTGTTGTACTGCCCAGTTTACTGAAAGATGTCCTGAAGTATTTAACATAAAATCCAAACTTTTCACCGTGGCTCTGAACAATGAGTCTCCTGATTACCTCTCAAACCTTTTCCCATACAGATTTCCCTTTTGCAGCCACACTGACTTTTTTCCAGTTGGTAATTCTACTTGTTTCAAGGCTCTCTTCTCTAACAGTCTATAGGGTTCAAGTGGGGAAGCCCAATGTCATTTTGCTCACCATTGTAAACTATATGCTTAGAATGGAATGAGTAGTAGTAGTAGTAGGTATCTCAGTAGGTCCTTCACAGATATTTTTCAAGTGAATGAAGTAAAAACTTGTTCTTGTTTGTTGATTGATAGTATATGTAAAATTATGTGAAATCTCTCTTAGCAAGTCCTAAACGCTACTGGTTAACAATATTAATTTTTTCTATAAATTTAACTGGCTAAAGAGAAAATTATCTACGACACTAAATTTTCCATAATGGCAGCACACACCACTTATTGGAGAATCCATTATATCCAAAACTTATGTCTGCCTGTGAGCACAAGCAATATATTCAGAATAATTATATTTACCTTGCCTTCTTTCCTGAATTGCAGTAATGCTCAAATTAGATCAAGTTTAAGAATGTCAGATGGGGGGATATTTCTTTTTGGGAAAGGAATCAACATCTTATATGCTATGACTAACAAAATGACCATTGGTATGATACAAAATCCCTCTCACAATATGGCTCAATTTACTTAAAACTTCTATAAAATCAAGCATTTAGGAGTTTCAGATATAGTTATCTGAATGTGTGGCTGTATAAGTAGACATGTTATTAGAGCATTCACACTAGTTTCCTGATTTTTATGAAAACACACGTGAATTATAAGATAATTCTTCATCAAAATATAACTCTTAAAAGTGTCTCCATTAATAGTTCTAGAGAGTCTTAGTTAAAGTGAAATCCTACATTAAATCTCACAAGTGTTTGGATCTCCACTCATAAGCAACTTCACTCCTATGTGTCAGTACCAGTACCTTGTTTGTTAAATCATGGTAGACAAATCTGTTTTCCTTCCATTGTGTACTTTCCAGAAGAACAACATCAGTAATGTTTTTTATTGAACATGATTGAACAGAACTATAGAATTTTGAAATTGGAGAGCACTTCAGAGGTTTTCCAAGATCAGGACTCATACATAGTATACTGATTTTTGGAGCATCCATATTAAGGAATTGATTCTCCCAATTACTAAGTATGTGGTCTGAGCAAGTTAGTTATTCATTCTCTTGAGCCCTTGGCTTCTTCTCTCTGCAACAGAAAATTCTCTCTAAAAAAATCAGATGAGAAAATGCCTGTAGACTGTGTTAGACACAATAACAAACACATAATTATGTAGTTATGTTTAGGATAAAAATAGTATATTTTGTTTTATATAATTTGTGTCAAGTGGCTTTAAATTTGGCTTCTTAGTTTATATGAGATAAACTAAATTTATTTTCATTAGGGAAGTAATATTGTGCTAATTGCCACTCTTCTAATATCTATGATTCTAGAATGAAATCTAGAGGGTTTTTTGTTCATATTTATTTTTTGTTGTTTGTTTACCTAGTTGTAATTTTAATGACAGATATAGGCACAGAAATTTTAACATTCCCTAGTGCATTTATTTGAAGACAAACCTCCTGGCCTACTAAATTGATGAATTGTAAAGAAATGCAACTACAGAGATTCATGTGAGATCACATTTTTAAGCACATTTTAGGGAATTGAGGAATGAAGGTACATGAAAGGGAATTGATATGCTTATAAAATATACTGTAAGATAAATGAAAGACATTGCTTTATCTTTTATCATTATCTTATTAGAAATCATTCCAAACGTTGGGGTTATTTTAATATACATAAATCAAATGTGGCATTTCTTGAAAACAACAAAAATAACTGGATAGTATTTCATGTATATGTATACTTGCAGATCTTAAATTTTAAATTCATAATTTTCATCAAAATTATGAGGTCAATTTGATTATTCAATAAATATATACTACTTACACCATATAAGCAAGCTCAAGGTGAAAGTTTTCCTTACTATTTGTTATTCATTTTATGAGCCAAGTAAATCCACACACCAAAATTCAGAGCAATGGTAATTAAAAAAAATGTAAATACTATCTTTTATTGCATAAAAAGTATTTTTCCATTTTCTGGTCATAAATTCAGTTGTCTTACATTTGTTGATCACTACAGTGTTCAAGGTACAAGGCAGTGGAAAGGGCAAAATGTCTTCTAAATTTCTGCCCTCTAGGGATTGTTATACTATTTGGAAGATAATGTCTGGGTGCTTCTTAAGTAATAAGTTCAGCATGTGAGTGGAATACACGGTGCACACTGAAGAAGTTCAGCTATTGCCGAGTACATGGTCTCCCCAGTTCTATAATTTCTTTGCCATGCAGTCACCTATATATCACATTCTTTCTTAGTCTCAAAATCATTTTTAAAAGAATATTCTGAATTCCACTAGTAGGAACATGGAGTAGGTGTTCTTTGCCCCTAAACCTCCTGCTATAAAACTTAAGACCTTGGAAATGATGTATAAAACAAATGTAAGAAAATTCCAAAAGGTAGAGGGAAGGTAGAATGCCTAGGTACCTTGGAATCCCCAGAATGATTCAACGGTGAGTTCTCTGGGTTTCCTTTTGCCTCATGTATTCCTGACTGGATACTGAAGAGGCTGGTAACCTGGAAACCCCAATGGGTACAGATTTAAAGGAAAAAAAGGAAATGAAAAACTCAAGGAAAGCTTGCTTTCTGTAGCCAAAAGACCCAGTAAAAGGGTAGTTGAGCAAGACAGAAAATTTGTATATTATAACTGCACTGCCCCAGCAAACACTACATAAAAAAACTGCAATCACCATCCCTTTCTGATGGTGAAGGGATCACCATCAGAAGTGGTGAAGTTCCTCACTAGGCTTGTAACAAGACAACCCAACCCTTCCAGCTGGCTAGTGGCAGAGAAGACAGATTGGGGAGCTGAGGCTCTCATCCTTGTCAAAAGGTAATAGGACCTCTGTCCCCACTCAGTGTCAATGGATACCATGTGGGAACCTGGACTTCTACTACCAGAGGAATTATAAGTAATGGAGCATCCCTCCATCTCCTCACTGCGGTGGTGTCGGAGTAAACCTAATGGAAAATCAGGACTTACACCACTGCTCATTGATAATAAGGACATTCTCTTCACATAATGTCATTAGAGACCACATGGAGAGCTTGGACATCCATCCCTACCTGATGTAATGAGCTACCACCACTCTCACTCTTCACTGGAATGGTATTAGAGGAACCTTTTGGACAGTCAGGAAATTTGCCACAATTCAGTAGTAAAGAGGCAACCCCTTTCCATTGTCAGTGTAGAATACGTGGGAAACAGGGATGTGGTACCCTTTAAAGCTCCCAGCCAGGGTGATATCAGTGAGGATCTAGTGGGAAGCCTTAATTACAAATCTTTCACTCAGGTATTAACAAAAGGTGAGTAAAAAATGTCCGCTTCTATCCCCACCTAGCAGTAAGGTAGTATGGTACCTCCCTTCCTATACCAGAGTGGATTACATGCTTACTAAATACAAGATTTAAATAAGATCAGAGTCATATAAAATAATGCCCCAAATCTACTGGGTTGCAGTTGAAAGTCAGTCGTTATACTAAGAACCAGAAAGATCTCAAATTAAATGACAGAAGGCAATCAACAAATGACAACACTGATATTGCCCAGCTATTAGAATTTTAAAGCAGCCATCATATAAATGCTTCAACAGGCAGAAACTGCAAACCTGCTTGAAACAAATTTAAAAATGGAAAGTCTCATCAAAGAAGCACAAGAAGTAGAAAAGACAAAGTATAACCAAATGGAGTTGTTAGAGCTAAAATTACAATAATCTCAATAAAAACTCAGAATCAACAGCAGATTGAAGGAAACAGAGGAAAATATCCATGAACTTAAAAAGAAAACAATAAAAATTCCTCAATTTGAACAATAAAGAGAAACCATACAGGAATAAAATGAACTTAGTTTAAGGGGCATTTAGGTTATAGCAATAAACCCCATATTAATGCCATCAGAATCCAGAAAAAGAAGAGGGAGAAGATGAAAAGTAAGCAAAGAAATATGTCTGAGACTTCTCACATTTGGTAAAAATATAAAACTACAGATTTAAACAGCTGAATGAAAAGGTGGCATAGCATAGGCCCAAAGAAATGTATACCAAGACACATCAAAGTCAAACTTCTGAAAACTGAAGAGAAAGAAAAAACCTTGGAAGCAGCCAAAGAGAAATATTGCATTATCCATTGGGGAACAGTAATTCAAATGATAGTAAATTTCTCCTTAGAAACTATGGAGGTCAGAGAAAGAGCAAAATATTTTTCAGGTCCTGAAAGAAAAGAACCATCACCTCATGCTATTATATCCACTGAAATACCCTTCAGGAATGAAGGAAAAATTAAGATAAACTCATTTAAAGAAATTTAAGAAACTTTGTTACCAGCACACCTACCATAAAAGAACAGCTGAAGGAAATTCTCCAAATAGGAAGGAAATGATAAAATTATGAATCTTGGAACATTGTAAGAGAAGAAAGAACAACAGAAAGGGCAAAAAAAAAAAAATATGGGTGAATACGCTAGACTTTCCTTTTCCTTTTGAGAATTCTAAATTATGTTTGACAAGTAAAGCAAAAATTATAGCTTCACTTGTGGTCTTCAATGCATGTACAGGAAATAATTAAGAAAATTATATAATAAATAGGTGAATATAAAGGGATGTAGATATAAAGGGATATAGACTTCACCGTATCACTCAAACTAGTAAAATCTTTATACCAGAATACCATGATAAATTCTGCACATACATTGTAATAACTAGATCACCTACTACAAAAGCTATACAAAGAAATACACTAAAAATCACTATCGATAAACCAAAATGTTTACATTTAAAAGAAATGTCAGAGTAACCCTAAAGAAGGCAGGAAAGAAAAAAGAGAATGAAAAACAGAGAAACAAACAGAAAGCAAATATTGAAATGCAGAATTAAGCCTTAACATTTCAATAATTACAGTAAATATAAGTGGCCCGAATATACCATCTATAAGACAGAGATTGGCAAAATGGATAGAATAAGTGATATTGTGATGGATAACTTTGATAATATTTAAAGTACAGTTGAATCAATTATCTGTTGTTAGAAGCACTTGATGAATTTTAAATTTCTCAGAAGATACTTTACCCATCTTTTAACAAATGAAGAAATTAAGAATCAGAGAAATCAAGTGTTAAACTCCAGGACACAGACAGTAGATAACAGATTTGAGACTGAAATTCATCTCAATAACTAGTGATGCAGTGTTAGTTTTCAAAGATTATCAACTGTAAGTCTGTCTTGAAGGTGTTGCTTAAGAGATCATGAGTCATTGCAGAGAGAAAATTATGGAATGAAGTTCAAGAAACCACCTTGTAACAAAATCTAAGCTTCATATTTTGGGTGAACCTATAACCCACTTTATCAGGTTCAGGTCTTCTTTATGTCTAGTGTCCCCACTTCCTTGTGGAGTTTTGTAATTTTTTTTTTTGTAGTTTTCACTTCTTAAAAAATATTTTTATACATAATTGCATTAATATAAATGTGGATGCAGGCTGTCATTTTGCACTTGCAACTTCTACAATATTCTAATCTGTTTTAGTTTGCAAGCTGCTGAAATGCTATATACCATAGCTGGCATGGCTTTTGAAAAGGACATTTAATAAGTTAAGGGCAGGCCATGGTGGCTCAGCAGGCAGAGTTTTTGCCTGCCATGCTGGAGACCCAGATTTGATTCCAAGCGCCTGACCATACAAAAAAAAAATAATAATAATAATAGTTTACAGTTCTGAGTCCATAAAAATGTCCAAACTAAGGCATCCAAGGAAGATATCTTAACTCAAGGAAGGCTGGTGGTTTAGGAACACCTGTGTCAACTGGGTAGTCATGTGGCTGGCATCTGCTGGTCCCTTTCCTGGACTCCATTGCTTTCAGCCTCTGTTCCTGTGGGGGTTCCTTATTTCCTTCTCCAGGACTGGCCTTCATCGCTTAGATTCCCTTTGCCCTCTCCAGGTTCTGGCTTGCTCAGCATTTCATGGCCATGTCTTCTGGGCTCCAAGACACTCCAAACATCTGTGTCTCTGCCCTCTGAAGCAACTGTTCTCCAAGCCTCTACATCTGCTCTATTAGCCCTGTATCAGCTCTGCTCTGAAGTTTCTGCTGGCTTTCTTTCTGTCAGCTCTGAGGCTTCTGTTGTTTCTGAGGCTTCTACAAAATATTTCCTCTTTTAAAGGATTCCAGTAAACTAGTTAGGACCCACCTGGAATGATTGAAGTCCCATCTCCATCTAATCAAAGGTCACACCCACAACTGGGTGTGTCCCATCTCTGTGGTGATAATATAATCAAAAGCTTCTGGCATACGTTATTGAATCTGGAATAGAATAAACAGCTGCCTCCACAAGATTGAATAAGGATTAAAACATGGCTTTTCTGGGGTATATAATACTTTCAAATGAACATATCATCTAATACTGTGAAGGCACATGTAGTAAACAGATTTCTCCATTTAACACAGTATTAGCTGAAAGAAAATCATCAACAATACATCTCCCTTTTCTCAAACATTTCCAGATCTAACATAGTTCCTCTCTTTTCAGGAAGATACTTGCTGATAAAACAAAGTCTATTAAGAACAAGAAAGCTAGGGCTATGTAAGTTCTTTACGACAATATGTGGGGTTGAGGGGGGAAAGGAGAAATGTGAGAGAGTGGGGGACGAAGGAATCCTGTAATATCTGCTGTGGCCCCTGCAGGTTATGTGGTTCATAAGTGTAAAGCCTGCAAGGGTACCAGTCAGTGAGCAGCAGTTCATAGGAAATAGGGGATCTTACATGTCAGGAGTTTGTAAAACATGTCTGAGTGATAAAAGGCTTAGCAGGACCCAGTAGAACACTTAGAGTAGTTTGAGCCCTTGTTCTCTTAGGTGTTGTTCTCAGTTCATGAAGCTTGCTAGAAAACCTTATCAGTCAAGGCCCCTATCCAGATCTATGAATCAAAATATGCATGCTATCATTACCCCCAAGGGATTCATAAAGATGTGAAAATTTGAGAAGCATTTGTACAAATGTTCTTGCCAGAAGTTTTGCGATTTATTGCATGATTAATCCACAACCATACATTTATTTTGATATAGTGCTTTTTTGGCGGTTGGCGGTGCATGGTCTGGGAATCAAACCCGGGTCTCCCGCATGAAAGGCGAGCAATCTACCATTAAACCACCTGATGCAGTGCTTTTTAATTTTGCAGTCAACCCCACTGAACAGCAATTAGCACAGAAAAGTGTATATTCCATGGAAAATTAAGAAGTGATTCCCTTAGATCAGTCTTTCTTTAGGTTTTTCATAAATCTGGTTTTGAATTGAATTGTTTTATTATACTGTTATTAATTATATACAGCATAATAGTATGCATTCATGATTGTATTTCAAACTAAATACATATGAAATAGGTAAATACAAACTAAATATATATATATAAAACTTATAAAATTCAAATCTTGAAAATAACCAATTGAATAATGATGTACAATTACCACTTGCAAAATGTATGTACTGGGGGTGTGAGGGTAGTTCAGTGGTAGAATTCTCACCTGCCATGGGGGAGACCTGGGTTTGATTCCCAGCCCATGCACTTCCCCCCCCAAAAAAATGAGCAAGGAAACAAACAAAAAAACCAACCAAACACCAACAACAAAACAACAACAACAAATAGTGTTGCAATAACAGGATACTCACATGGAAAAAAATGAAACGTGACCCCCAACAGAAAAAAAAAAGATATGTGCTCATAAATACTACCAAATGAATCTATTCTTTCAGCATTTTTCGCCATATGCTCAATCGTTTAGCTTATATCTCAGTTTGCCAGACTGCTCAGACAAAAAGCATAGTATTTGTCTTAGTAACAGGAATTTACTGTCTTGCGGTTTCAGAGGATAAAAGGTTTGTTTCCTCCTGGCGGAACAGCAGTCCTTGGGTTCCTTTTGGCTTTCCTGTCACAAAGGGATGTCCTCTCTTTTCTCTTCTCAGTTCCCACTTAAAGCTTCTGGACTTTTCGCATGTTTTTCTCTCAATAGACCCTCCAGTAATAGGATTAAGACTCATGTTTATTCAGTTGACCACAACTTAATTAAAAATAACATCTTCAAAAGGGATATTTACAGTGGGTTCACACCAAAAGGAATAGAATTAAGATTAAGGAAACATGTTTTTTTTGGGGGGGGGGAGGAGTATGTAAGTATTATAGCTTTTATTTTCAGAAATTGCTATGTCATTTGGTTTTCATGTGTATCAAGAACATGCTTTATGTATTATCTGCCTCTGATTTTTTTCTCATTAGATTGACTATTATTACATGGCCCTGACATGATTATAGACACAAAAGCAAACACACGATGATATTACCCAGTAAGACCCAATCATAAAATAATAATTTAAAAAATCTAAAATATTCTTATATTACAACTTTTGATTCATAAATATTTATACATACATAAAATGTATACACACATATATATGTAAATTTAAATTAATCAAAACATTGTAATGTGCTTATATTAAGTACTTTAGAATCCTCAGAAATCCATAGATCACAATCTTAAAAATTGGCTTTAAGTTACTTTTTATTTTTCATTGCACATTAGACATAATGTAAAAGGAGTTTCGCAGTGCTCTCTTGCAATTTAAAACCGTAGTTCCAAAACTCTGGCCTCACCCTTCTCTTTATACTGCATTTCATCTGTCATCCATCCTTACAGTTCTGAGCTTATTAGTGTTTTGTTTTGTTTTTTTCACTTTTGACTATGCATCTTTCATGTCTGATGTTCTATTTGATCTTTCCGGCTGTGACTTGATTTTGCTACCTATTCAATTCCCTCCTAGATGAAGCTGTTTTGGACCTTATTGCTTAACCATATTTCTTGCCTTCACTAGGCCATAGCAAACTCTCCTTTAGAATATTCTTTAATCCTTGCTTTAGCCTATGGGTTCTCTCTCTCTGGGTTTCCCTTAGCCTTATGATTGGGGATCTAGATTAAAAGATAGATATTTTAATCAAGGTAATGGAGTATTTATAGGAGGAAATGTGAGGAAAATAAAGAGTATGAAGCACAATTTACAAAGAAGAAGATAGCAATTGTAAAGTCAACCAAATCAGGGCAATATAATGCAAAAAAGGGAGTAAGAAAAATTAAACTTGATTTACTGAGAGAATGGTTTATAGAAACAGAAAGCTTATTGAGATGGCTAGTGTTCTAGTTTGCTAGCTGCTGCAATGCAATATAGCAGAAACAGATTGGCTTTTAAAAGGGATGTTCTAGTTTGCTAGCTGCCAGAATGCAATATACCAGAAATGGAATGGCTTTTAAAAAGGGGAATTTAATCAAATGCTAGTTTACAGTTTCAAGGCCAAGAAAATGTCCAATTAAAGCACGTCTATAGACATGTCCAATCTAAGACATCCAGGGAAAGATACCTTGGTTCAAGAGGCCCGATGAAATTCAAGGTTTCTCTCTCAAGTGAGAAGGCTCATGGCAACAACAGTCAGGGTTTCTCTCTCATCTGGAAAGGCACATGGTGAACACAGTCAGGGTTCCTCTCTCATCTGGAAGGGCACGTGGTGAACATGGAATCATCTGCTAGCTTCTTCTCCTGGCTTCCTGTTTCATGAAGCTCCCTGGGAGGCATTTTCCTTCTTCATCTCGCTCAAAGGCTCTCTTCTTTGTGGTGCTGCAGCATTCTCTGTTCTCTCTGAATCTCTTTCATTCGCTAAAATGTTTCCTCTTTTATAGGACTCCAGAAACTTATCAAGACCCACCCAAACGGATGGAGACATGTCGTCATCTAATCCAATTTAACAACCATTCCTGTTTTAAATCACATTTCCAGGGAGATTATCTGATTACAGTTTCAAACATACAGTACTGAATAGGTATTATTCTATCTTTATGAAATGGTATTTTGATTAAACATGTTTTTTCTAGGATCCATACATCCTTTCAAACCAGCACAAAGGGGAATATATTAATTTGCAAGTTTACAATTTTAACACTGTGAAAATGTCCCAATTAAATCAAATCTTAAAAAACGTCCAAATTAAGTCACCGATGAGAGGTTATCTTCACTCAAGAAAGGCTGATGAAGTTCAGAGTTTCTCTCTCAACTGGAGAGTCACTTGGAGAACTTGGAGAAGTCTACTAGCTTTCTCCCCAGTCTTCTGGTTTCATGAAGCTCCCCTGGGGGCATATTCTCTCTTCATCTCCAAAGGTCTCTGGTTGTGTGGGCTCTCATGGTTCTCGTGGCTCTAAAGCTTTTTCCAAAATATTTCCTCTTTTAAAGGATTACAGTAAACTAATCAAGATCCACCTAGAGTGAGTGGAGTCACATCCCATCTAATCAAAGGTTTATACCCACAATTGGATGTGTCACATTTCCATGGAAATAATCTAATCAAGTTTCCAACCTACAGTCCTGCATAAGGATTATAAGAAACAGTTGCCTCCACAAGATGGATCAGAATTCAATAATGGCTTTTCTAGGGTACATAATCCTTTCAAACTGGCACAGCTAATATTTGTAGAAACTAGAAGTTGTACAAATTTAGCTTTAAGATGTGAGCAATGCTCAACGGAAAATTGAAGAGGCATCTGGTCAATTATAAGAATCACAAGCCTAAATATAATAATCAGAGCCCTAGGAATCACTGAGTTTTCTCTGGTGAAAAATGTGAAAGGAAAAATAAAAGATGAAGGAATTGTCAAACATTAAAAACTGAGAACTATCCAATGTGCAGCAGAAAGAAAAGGATCCATTTTAAGTTACAGAGGATGTTCATTTGAAAGAAGTGGAAAAATCATAGAAGTGTTTTAAAATATGCAGCAAGAAGAATTCTCTTATATAGTCTTAAATATGCAAAGGGAAAAATTACATAAGGTTCAATGCATCAAAGATCATACAAAACTGGGCATTTGAATGCCCCTTCCATTTATTTCTCTGAAGCCAAAATGTTTAGAGCTATTATGAAATATATAATGGAAATAAGCCATTGTTTATTGACTTATTCTTTGTTTTTTTTTTATAATAGATTACAAGGAGTTGCTCTTTGCATCTCGTATCTTTATTTGCAAAGACATAGAAGTGGTAATTATGCATGTATATCTATATACATATAACAATTATAATAAGGATGATAGTAATATATTTTTGAGTGCCTACAGTGTGCTAAATACAGTGCTAATGATTTTTTACATGCTATTACGTTTAGCTCTCACAGTTATCTCTGAGGTAGGTATTATTAACCTGAGAGGAGTGAGACTTAACATTCATTAAGTAGTTTACATAAAGTCACAGAGCTAGTCAAGTCAGAGTCAAAACCAATTCCAAAGTATGACTTTAAACCCTTTGCTCTTAAGCAGAAAATGATTTTGCAAGACAGGTGCTCCTTTGACTAAATTTCTGGAAAGCATGATGTTATGTTGGGATAATTTTTTTATAATCCTTTAAAAAAGTACTGCTTTTAACTATTCTAAAATTAAAACAAATCCCTAACTTTTAAAAGTTGGATATATTTAACTCTTTGTCATTTGAAAAAAACAAATGATGGAGTGACTCACAGGGAAGATGGAGGGGTAGTTTGCTGCAGGGCCCACTTCTCCTTCAGGGACAGCTAGTAGACAGAGAGAACTTGTCTGAGACCACTGCCCTGGGGCTCTAGAGGAAAGGGGAGTGTTGTGCACCATCCAGGGAAAAGAAGGATGAAGATACTGAGAAGCTGTGAGTAACTTGCTTCACCCCAGCTCTTGGCACCCAACCCCCAGTTGTGTGACAAGCAGCTTTGGGGCTGGCTGCTCTGGACTGGGAGGGACATAGCTCTCCTTCCCTAGAACAGGAGGAACTTGGCTGAGTTCAGATCGTGGTGTTGGGTCCATGAATTTGGGCAGTTGAATCCTGTCGTTTGAGCCAGATAGGGGCCCTCATACCATTGTTTCAACTCTGCCTCTGATGGGGGGCAGCTGGCAGAGGTTTAAAAGCACACTGCCTTCTTGGGGTTGTGGGAAACCGCAGGCTGAAGGGCACCAGCGTCTGGGAAGGCCAGGAAAGCACTGCCTTGGGGAGTTGATAAAAAGTATTTGGGGAGAAAGTCTTCCCTGACCTTCTTCCCAGGGCCCTTTGGAAGCCATCAGTTCCCCCTGCCTCCAACCCCTTCATGTGTCCCTGGTCCTGTTTTGGGCAGTGAAATACTGATGAACCAAGTGTCAAAGAAGGCTTTTTACACAAAGCCAATCAGCAATAAAACCTTAGACAAGAGAGAGGAACATATCTTCAGAGTAAATTCATCAAGATAATCAAATGCCTGTATCTCAGCAAAAAATTACAAGCCATAGTGAGAAACAGGAAGTTATGGCCCATGCAAAGGAACAAATTAAAATGTCAGAGGATAAACAGAGTTTGGAACAACTAATCGAAGATGTTCAAGCAAATCACCTAAAACAATTCAAGGAGCTTAAAGAAAATACCACTGAAGAGATAAAGTAAAGAATAGAAGGAAGACATTGGGTAAGCATAAAGAAGAATTTTAAAGTAAGAAAAAGAAGCATAACAGAACTTATGGGAATGAAAGACACAATAGATAGGATTAAAAATATGTTAGACACATATAACACTTTTGATCAGGAACAAAGAAAGAATCAAAGAACTAAAAGATAGGACATTCAAAATCTCATAGACAGAGAACAGGTTGAGAAAAGAATGTAAAAAATTGAGAAAGGTCTGAAGGAATTGAATGACAGCAGAAAGCTCATGTCATGTGAGTCTCAGAAGGAAAAGAGAAGGGAAAGGAGGCAGAAAGAATATTTAAGGAAATAATAGCCAAATATTCCCCAACCCTTATGAAAGATATAAACATATGTGTCAAGGAGCCCATATGATGCCAAAAATCTTGCTGGTAGGTATTTACCCAGAAGAACTAAAAGCATGGAGCAAACATTTTCATACTGATGCTCATAATGATGTTATTGACAATTATCAAAAGATGGAAGCAATCCATGTGTCCATCAACTGGTGAATAAACAAGATGTGATATATACACATGATAGATTATTATTATTCAACTTTTAGAAGGAATGAAGTCCCAATGCATGCAACACCATAGATGAAACTCAAGGACATTATATTGAGTGAAGTAGGCCAGATACAAAAGAACAAATATTGTTTGAACTCACTAATATCGTCTAATTATTATAAGCAAACTCATAGATTTAGACTCTAGAATATAGGTTACCAGGAGGTAGAATGTGGGTAGAGAATGGGGAGTTGATGCTTAATTTGTACAGAATTTCTAATTATGTTGATTGTGAATGTTTACAAATGGATATAAGTGATATTAGCACATTATGGTGAACACAACCAACAGTGCTGAATTGCATATGAATATTTGGAAGGGGAAGTTTAGGGTCATGTATGTCACTGGAAGGAAAGCTAGAGTATAAAACATGGGTCTCTATGACACAATATAAATATAAGCGTGTTCTTTCATGAACTATAAGGAATGCACACCATTATTACAAGATGTTCTAGTTTGCTAGCTGCCGGAATGCAACATACCAGAAACAAAATGGCTTTTAAAAAGGAGGAATTTAATAAGTTGCTAGTTTACAGTTCTAAGCCTGAGAAAATGTCCCAATTAAAACAAGTCTATAGAAATGTCCAATTTAAGGCATCTGGGGAAAGATACCTTGGTTCAAGAAGGCCGATGACGTTCAACATTTCTCTCTCAGCTGGAAGGGCACATGCAGAACATGGCGGCGTCTGCTGGCTTTCTCGTGACCCTACCAAAAGGGACTCTCTCCAAAATGTTTCCTCTTTTACAGGATTCCAGTAAGCAACTCCACCTTCAGTGGGTAGAGACACACCTCCATGGAAATCATCTAATCAAAAGTTACCATCCACAATTGGGTGGGTCACATCTTCATGGAAACAACCAAAATGCTCCCACCCAGCAATGTTGAATAAGGATCAAAGGGCATGGCTTTTCTGGGGTCCACCACAGATTCAGACCAGCACACAAGGTGTTCATAAAAGGGTGGTATATGGGGAGAATACTCTAAACTATGGACTATATTTAACAATAATATTGTAATATTCTTTCATCAGTTGTAGCAAGGGTACCACACCAATGTTAAGTTTCAGTGATGGGGTTTAAGGGGTATTGGAATTTTCTTTATGGGGTAATGAAAAAGTTCTAAATTTGATTGGTGTGATGAATACACAACTCTGTGATTATACTGAAAATCACTGATTGTACACTTTAGATGGATTTTATGGATTGTGAATATATTCCAAAAATTTTCTAAAAAAACGTAGTGCTGTGCAACACAGAGTGAACCCTGGTAAACGATGGACTTTAGTTACTAATAATAAATCAATATTAGCTTATAAATTGTAACAGATATACCGCTCTAATACAATGTGTGATAATAATAGGGGAAACTATGTGTGGGCATGCGTATATAGGAATGCTGCATTTTCTGAACAATTTTTCTGTAAATTAACATTCTTCTAAACCTGAACTTTATTATTTTTAAAAAAAAGTGATCTAAAGAATGTCTGGCATATAGTAGGCAGACAAAATTTTGAAATGAATAGGTAAGTCAGTAAATAGAATAGAATAGAAATAGAACAGAAATGAATAGATAAATTAATACTGGACTTTAGAAGGAAACTATCTACATCCCATGAGCCAGAATTTATAAAGGTTAGGAAAGAAGAATTATTCTATCTGTTCTTTCAATGAATCAGAAGCTTTAGATTCTGATTTTTGATAGATTGTCAACCTCTATTTTATGTCTCCCAAATAGTATTTTGTTAAGACCCCCAAGGGGCAAAAAACTATTGTTCAAGGCCAAAAACAGATTTCCAGTAGTTGACCAGACAATATAATGTGGGTCTGATTAAATCCTTGAAATCAGGGTTCACTTTGGAAAGGCGCTTCCTGATTTGACGGAAGTAACCATGAAACTTTTGGTTTTGACCTCCGTAGTTATGAGTCCTTTTAAGGAAGGGTTTCATATGTATTTGTAGGCTATCATCTTTCCAATTTAACCTGCCAGAGAAATGTCATTTCATTCAGTGCTTATCCCATCAAAGAATTATATGGAAGCTGGACTATGGGCATGCTTCAGTGAGTGAAAGAGAATTTAGGGTTTGTGAGCATGAACAAATGGTTAGCTGAAAGAAGTCTGAGAGAAAATGGTGAGAAAACAAGATGTTGGAAAATTGTGAGTTAAAAACAGAATCATAAAATAGAATATTTTTGACATTTACAGCATTCAATAAAGTTGAACATTTTGCAAATGCTTGGTAGCAGTCGTACCTTTGGTTCTTCACCTTCACAAAACAGCACCTTCAGAAACCAAAAGTTATTATTTTAAAAACTTCATCCAAAATTTCTTTTTTTTTGTTCCCCATCTATTGCAAATGTTTCAGTGTGGTGTGCTTAAGTATAAAGATAGATATAGTTATATTGATATATATTTCGAATGGTTGAAATAATTGATCATAAATTTAAACACAGGAAAAACTTTAGAACTTAGATTTTCAGATGATTTGTTTTTTTATCAGCATTGAATTTTCATTTACTTCTCTGAAAACTTCCCACTGTAGTTATTTAAAATTTTAATAATGAAAAAAGATCAAAAACAACAAACAAAGCCTCAGGTTAAAGCACAAATAACAGGAAGATCTTATATAACAGAAAATAGCCTGAATCGCAAGTCAAAAGATCTGTTTTCTGGTTAGAATTTTTACATGTCATTGCTGTGCTACTCTAGGCAAGTCACTATATTTCTGAGCCTTGAAACTTTTTATCTATAAAATTAAAAAAGTTTAACTAAATTCTCATCCAGTCCCTCCAGTTCTAATCTGTAGCATATGCATTTTCATCAAAATCTATATGGGGAAAGTTTTAAAATTATCTAAATATGCAATCCATGATGTGAACAATATTTTAAATATTAATTCAATATTTGAGTAAAGGAAGCCCCTTAAATCAGGTACTGACAAATTTTCCAACAAGCAAACCTGAATTCGGTATGTACTTCTTGGTAATATAAACCTCATTACTTGTCTTACCCGCAGTTTCATTGTTATAACTTGTAGTCATTTAAGGTAAGAAATTTTGTGGCTTGTACTAGATAATCCAGAAGGAGGGTTAGTGAATTTAATAACAGTTAATATTAAATTTTACCCATATCTTACTCTTAAAGAAAATCTTCCTTCAAATCTCTTTCTTGCATGATCTTTTACTTAAAAGCTGACTTGACATGTTCCCTTCTAGGATTCTGCTTTCTGCTTTAGGTATCTTTACTTCCTCCCTCCTATATCTTATTTCCGTAGGCTCTATTTCTGACAGGTAACTTATAAAATAATAGATTTTATGATAATAGATACATTGATAGTCTTATGTAAGTTATTTGCTTTTTAATACAACTTCTTGCTGCTTTAAGGAAAATGAATAGAGGTACAAATAAGAGAGGGAAAGATTTTTGAGGCCTCAAGTAGATGATTAGTCTTTGTCCTATGAATCTTGATATCAAGGAGTCAGCATTGCAATGATTTCAATGAGGATAAATGCATTTTACCCCTTTCTCCTTCTTTTCCAATAAGGTGAATATTAAATATCAAATATTAAGCAAGTAGAATGTTATTATCTTGTACTTTATTGATCATGCAATCTGATAAAACCTGTCAAAGTAAGATTAAACTATATGGTAGCTGTTCCCAGCCTTAAAATTCTGAAGATATTCTGAAATGACCAATTTCCCATTGCTTCTCATTAACTTTTAACATTCTTAAACTTTGGAATCTGTATACATGTGCCATGCACTATAAAAAAATATCTAACAGTTTTTATGTATATTTGAGATGAAAAATAGAAAATAAAAAGAAAATGTCTTAAATTCTCAGTAAGAATAATTCTGCATTTGTTTTATTTCTTTTTAGCCGTGTCCTGTGGAATTCCAGAATCCCCAGGAAATGGTTCGTTTACGGGTAATGAGTTCACTTTGGACAGTAAAGTGATATATGAATGTAATGAGGGCTTTAAGCTTGAAGCTAATCAACAAGAAACAGCCGTGTGTCAAGAAGATGGATTATGGAGTAACAAAGGGAAGCCCCCTACTTGTAAACGTAAGTGTTCAAATACATTTGCCCATCTTTCTATGCTTAATTAGCAACAGAATTCACTGGCTAGAACCTAGATTCTATGTGTAGAGGTTCTTTACTGCAGCACATGAGGACCTGATCTCTTGCATCACGTTACTAGTAAAACTAATTCATTTACTGCATCCATTTAAAATAAACTCTGTACTCTTGAAATTTCGTCAGAGTTCTGTTGGCTCTTTCAGTATCTATAGCATATAATTTATATAGGAAATCCTGTTCTCTACTGCCATTTTCAATTTACAGAAATGGATTGGAGTGGCTATTGAGACATTAAGCCTGGCAATAATACCCTACATAAAATATCAATGCATAATTCAACACTAGTTTCCTCTTTTTATTTCATTTAATTTTTATGCTCTTTGAGGTCAAAGGCAGTATCTAATTTATGTGTATCACCTACTCTGCAGAACACACTGATGCTCAATAAATCGATCACTAATTTGATTTGTAAAGTGAGATAACTTTTCTGAAAAGCAATTTACAGTATATGTTAATATCCTTAAAAGCATCAAAAGTTTGGGTCCATCCAGGGATTCAATCCTTAAAAATTAATCAAATCCAATATGCAAAGCCAAACAGAACAATATGCACACATACATATTTGCACACACAAACACACACACATGCACAATCTCTACACCAAGATCTACACTGAAGCTATTTAAAACTAGTTCTAAGGGGGAAATAATCTAAATGGCCAGTTTCAAAAAATGTATAATTATGTAGTATTTCTACATAGAAAGTGATAGTTTTGCTATAGTGATAATAGCAAACAGAATCAACATGATCTTCAGTTATAAAGTTAGTTCATTTTACTCTCTTTGTGTGTAATATTTTGATCATGTTACAAAATCCACACTACTTGGATATGAATATATATATATATGTGTGTGTGTTTAAAGGAAATACATAGTTGGTCTCCAACCACAGTTTTAATTTTCCTTGCTATCATTTTCATTATTTATGTTGCAAATAATAATGATATTTCCTGAGTCAGCTAAGCACCGTTTCAAGATCATTACTTTTTCTTCATTTCTTCTATTTATAAAAGTACTATTTTATTGCAATTCAGAAATAGTAGAGGAGGCTCAGATTACAAGACATATTTTTATATTTTTAGTTCATTCCTAAACAAAATTTTTCTCTCCGATTAAGAACTTAATCAGACATCTGTGAAATCTATGACAGATGGCCATAATATGTTTTGGGTTGCTTGTAAGAACAATGTTACCGACTTTTAAAGCACTGTTTACTTTGCATGCCTAGAGGTCATTAATAATAGAGGTCATAAATAATAATGCCTGCACTTTATTAAGTGTTTGCCATCCACTAGCTGTTTTAAAATGTTTGTCTTTAAATCTCACAATAACTCTCAAAAGTAGGACCTTACAAATGAGGTCAAAGCTACTAATTTACAGATACAGAGTCTGAATTCAACTCTGTATAACTCTATGCCTGTGCCCTTTTCGTTACACCAGTAATGTAACGAAATGTTAATTTCGTTAATAGAATGTTTAATGTCTATTTTGGTTAGACATTAAACTCTTTTAGAGGACATCTGAAAAAATTCAAATATCCTGATTTCATTCTCTGAGATTCTTCTTTAACAGCTCTTGGGTAGAGCCTAGCCACCAGTATGTTGTTTTAAGCTCTCTAGTGCTATTCTTAAAATGTCAAATGTACACTGTGTGTTTAAAGGAAAACCCATTTTAATATTTGTACACTGTCTGAGAAAACCTGATAAACGTCATTAACTATGTGAAATGTAATTTATACTCATATCTGACTTGTATGGCTAAAAGCACAATATGATTAAAGATGGCACTTTTTTCAAAATGTGTTTAGTATGAATCCAGTAATTTGGAAACTTATAGGAAAAATTTCCTCAATCTAACAAGATCAATATTATCATGGCTTGTAAATATTTCCAAAGAAATGTTTTATTTTGGTAAAAATGCCAGGATGGATAAAGATTCTTCCTTTCTTCTTTCCAGCTATTTGGTAATCAGTTTGCCTGAAGATAATCCAGTTCTTTGGGGATCACAAACACACAGTCTCAATGGTTTTTAATTTTGATCAATGAACCATTTTCTTTAGATTATTAAAGAATGCCTCACACATCTGCCCTGTTACTTCATGGTTTGAGGAAGTAAACAAAAAAAAAACCTTAAGTCCTTCATTAGTATTGAAATTTTTTCTCCATAGAATAAACACAAACTACTTTTTAAAGTGTTTATATGAGCCATATTACCTGTTAAGTTTACACGTAATGATTATGCTAAACTGTTATGTGCATTTGCAATTTTAGCTTTTATTTACAGCTCAGCGTCTAGAATTCCAATGCCAGAAGTTTATTCTGTCAAATAAAATGGATTGGCACCATGAAACTCAATATAAAGATCCAAGTGTGTTAGAATTTAAATAAATTAAACACTGCGTAGCTTTTCATGTCCTTGTTTAGGGGTAGAGAGAGAGAGAGTTTTAAAAAGTGGAAGCACACAAAATGCTTTGGATTCCATGGAAAAGAACATGAGATAATTCCTGGAGGCACAAGGAAATCCAAGAAATTATTTGACCAAGGAAGGGTTATACATACCCTAACTCATGCTACAAACGTTCTGTGAGTGTATACTCTGTGCAGGACATCAGGCATGCAAGTACTTGCGTGAAAAAGATCGGGGGTGTGTGCCATTTTTGGAACATACACCTATACACAGGGTGCTAAACCAATCACAGTAGGAAGCTATAACAGACGTCTATGAGGTAACATGAGTAATCAGTTTATGATCAGTCTTTGTAGAGGAGATGACCCTTCTGAGCTGGGACCAGAGCTTAGTTTTGTAAAATATTAGTAATCATCAGGAGACTTTTTGAACAGAGACATTTTTGAACAGTCACTAGACATTGCGCTGTATTAAACATTATGTTAAACAACTATTTTTGTAGCCTATGGAGCTTATATAATATGCTCTATAATGTAGCATATGTAGAATATATGATAATGTTATGGGGAAGGTATTGTGTTCCTTATTTTTACTGATCTAATAAAAAGTGAATGTGAGACATCCCAGAGTAGGAAAATATTCAGCTTGCCACAAAACAAATTCAGTGGTCATTATAAAAACAACTAGGGAAGTGTTTTATTATATTGAAACTTCCCTGTTGGAGGTCTGTTGCTGCCAGAGGTAATGCTGTATGGAAACAATTTGTTTAGATACAGATCAGACATTTGTTCAGCACAAAAAACAGAGCAAGATCTCTGCCAAGATCTTGGATATGTTCTGTACCGTGGTGGAACCTGAATTCAAGGCATGCCCATTCCATTAGGCTGGCAATAGTTCAAGGGTCCTAATACCTCTGAGAAATGCCCAAAAACAGAGGAGAAAAGAAAAAGGAGAAGTAAGAAAATGGAGTAGAAGCCAGGTCATGGGCCAAGAATGCCCCCAAGTACCTACAATAGAGGGGAAGGGAAATGAGAGTGGAATATGGATATCTTTCTTTAATTTTTCCTCGGTTCCTTTCTTCCTCTCAGCTCACATTTTTCTATCAAGTCTGGTTGACTCAACCTATAAAGCATATCTATCCATTTCTTTACATTTCCTCACTAGTCCACATCTCCTGGGCTACAGAAACAGCCTTCAAACTCAGTCTTTCCAGTCTTGCTTTCCATACAAACAGTCAGATCATTCTTTCCAAAATGTAAATCAGAACATAATACTCCTCTGCTTAAAACCTCAGAATGTGCTCATGGCAATTGGGATAAAACTCACAAACTTCCTCTTTATTTTAAATTCACTTCTCCAAAAGAGGACGCCAACAGAGATCATGGACGAGGCAGCCGTGGAGAGTGACCCAGATCATGTAAGGGTCTGTATAGGCATAACGACAAGAACTCTCCATATTGATAATAGCAAGTGTAAGTCTCGCCCCTGTTTTGTTGCATGCTTGGTTCCAAGAGTTTCATACATATACTGACTTAATTCCTTCAATAACCCTATGAGGTATTTAATTTATTACCCAATTTTATGGATAAAAAAACAAGAAAAGAATGGGCTGGGTAAATTTTCTAGTGTCGCAGAGATAGTAAATAATAAAGTGAGGATTTAGTTGAAGGAAACTTGAGAAGAGATCCCTGTTTCTAAATTCTGTGCTTTTCTACCTTTAGGTATTTAGCTTTCATATTTTTTAAGTCTTAAATATAGATAAAACTAAAAACAGAAACAGGAAAAAGGTGTGATTTTAACCTAATGTGGTAGTTAATTCTGACAAGTATTAGATAACTAATGGTTCATGGTGCAGTCACCTTTCATTTGAGAATATACAGTAGACCCAATGGTTGCAAGGCTAACGTCTAATATTAACTGGAAAAATCAGAAACAAGAGGTTTTGCCAGTTCAAAGGCAAATGCACATCAAGAAGGAATGCTAATTTATGCTTATTTAAAACATTATATTACAGCTCATAAGTTGGCTTGCTTTATGCATACATTTGAATGTTTAAGTTTTAAACTATATAGAGAGATGTATAATTGCCTTGAAGTTATAAAGAAAGCCATTATATAACAAAATCGCTCTTTTCATAAAAATAAGGTTACCACTGCAAGAAGATTATATATGTTCAGTTAAATGATGATTAAGTAGGAAAAAGTTCATTTGCATTTTAAGGACTTTTTGACATTGACTACTGTTTGTTCAGTAACAAAAGGGAAATAACCACAGTATGTATAATAAAATGGAAAATCAAACTTCATCATTTTCTAAGTATTATCTTCTCAAACTTTCAAATAAATATTTTTCCATTGTTTAATGGACTTTGACAAAAGAGTTATGGAAATTTCATTAAAAATTCCTCAGTATTTAAAGACTGGACAAAATATTTTCCATTTTTTTCATTAGGTGAGAGTATTTTCTTCACATAATTCAAATGAAATAATTGGGTAGAGTAGTCATAAAACTTTATTTCTTAATCAGAAAATGTGGTAAGTATTAAATTCTGAATGTGGATTTTACAAAGCCCAATTCCATGTATACCATGGTGGTATGAAATAATTTTGCAAGTTTCTTTAACAATACAATAATATGTATCTCAGTACACTGAAATTCAAGAGATAAAAAACACTAAAGCTTTGATAAATAGTAAATGGAAATGGAAAATAAAATTACTTAATTTCATCCTTGGGTTTACTAAAACAAAGACTGTAATAAATAATTGTGTTTCAGTTTGCATGATACCTGCAATAATGCAAGTCTCCAAGGCAGATGTGTGAGGCTCATTTCTTTTTGTTTTAATTATTTACTGAGATTGGATTTGGATCATTGAAGATATGATTCATGTTAGTGACATAAACAAGTGAAAGCTATTGGTGTTAATATATGGGGTTTAATAGTTTGACAAAATGATGAATAGATATACATTACGTACTTTGTAAGTTGTGCTGGTTTGAAAGAATGTATGTCCCCTAGAAAAGCCATGTTTTAATCAAAATCCCATTTCATAACGGCAGAATAATCCCTATTCAATACTGTATGTTTGAATCTGTAATTGGGTCATCTCCCTGGAGATGTGATTTAATCAAGAGTGGTTATTAAGCTGAATTAGGTGACGACATGTCTCCACCCATTTGGGTGGGTCTTGAGAAGTTTCTTGAGTCCTATAAAAGAGGAAACATTTTGAAGAATAAGAGATTCAGAGAAAGCAGAGAAAAATGACATAGTCACAAGAAGCAGAGTCCACCAGACAGCGACCTTTGGAGATGCAGAAGGAAAATGCCTCCCATGGAGCTTCATGAAACAGGAAGCCAGGAGAAGAAGCTAGCAGATGATGTCATGTTCACCATGTGCTCTTCCAGATGAGAGTGGAACCTTGACTGTGTTTACCATGAGCCCTTCCACTTGAGAGAGAAACCATGAACTTCATCGGCCTTCTTGAATCAAGGTATCTTTCCCTGGGTGGATGCCTTTGATTGGACATTTCTATAGACTTGCTTTAATTGGGACCTTTTCTTGGCCTTAGAACTGTAAACTAGTGACTTACTAAGTTCTCCTTTTTAAAAGCCATTCTGTTTGTGGTACATTGCATTCTGGCAGCCAGCAAGCTAGAACAAATGTTAAACCATTAAGAATACCTTCTAATGAAATACTAAGTCAAAGTTGTAATCCTAATAAGCTATACTTTTTCTTTTTCAATTTAAATTATTAGTTAATGAAGCAATTCATTGTTAATAATTTATTAAGGACCTACTATGTGTCAGGCACCATGAGTATTAATGTTTAAATGCAATATAAAGACATAATGGAAAAGGGAGAGCAATCTAAAGGCATACTAAATAGCTTTATATAAGCTATAAATAGCTCGTGAATAGGAAATCTATGATTATATAAAAATAAACTATATAGATATGTGTGTATGCATATATAAATACATATTTATAACAATATGTATGCATACTACCAATGTCAGGTAATGACTTTAGATGTGTTAATGTAGTCTTTATTAATTATTCCTTTTCTCAGAGTACATTATGTATTTTTTAATTTAATGTCCCAAGGAAGATCATTTTATTGGAAATCAAACTCCTAAATTTCTGTTTTATGAACCAATTATATATTTTATGTTACTGAGTTTTTATATGCACCAGGCATTGTTCTAGGCATGTTATATGCCTTAAATCTTTGAATTCTCATAATAAACCTATGAAGTTCTATTATTCTCTTCATCATACAGATGGAAAACTGAGACTCAAAGAAGTTAAGTAACTTTCCCAAGGTTGCACAGCAGGTACATGATGGTGTCAAACTTTAATGACAGTCTGATGCTGGACCTTTTAAACTTACTCACGACGTTGTACAATTCTCTCTAACTACTGCAAAGTTTCAATCTTTCTTTTCACCATTCATTTATGAGGGATTTCCAGTGAAGATGTGTAACAAAACTGTTGAAGAAAGGTCTGTATCTGATCTAAATGCATAACCATCATGTACAAACTATAAATGCATTAAAAAAAAAAAAAAGTCAGCATTACCCTGTACAGCAACTGATAAAAAAAAGTTGAAAAAGTGATCAGATTTCAACTAGAGATATGAATGAAGCTGATCTGAATAGGATTAAGGTAAATCAGAAGACAGGCAAAGGATGATGTAGTCTATATTTTAAAACATCAACTTCTGTGTTAAACCAAAGGGAGAGATGATTATTTGTTGCAAAATTTCTATTTTTGGTAGCACACTGTCTAATTTAACTTGTATGGTCAGTTCATGTAAATACCGTAATTGCATAGAAGCTTGAATAGCAAGTGAGATCTGGTTGGTTTGTACTGGTTAGTATGGTGCCTCAATACGTTCAAGAGTAAATTTGGGCAGAGAATAAAAAAAAAAAATATTGCAGAATCCCCATGAGGGATTGGGGAGTAAGGAGGAAATATTAAACTTCCCCACCTGGGGAATTCCTAATCTTCTCATGAGCATTGGGTCCAATTTAATAGGGTGAGTTCTTGAACTTGGGGTTCACCCCTATGAACTTACTCCTGCAAAGGAGAAGCTAAGCCTACTTATAATTATGCCTAATCGTCACCTCCAGAGACCCTTTTTTGTTGGTCAGATGTAGCCTGTATCTCTAAGCCAACTTTCCAGGTAAACCCATTGCCCTTCCCCTTACGTAGGACATGACATCCAGGGAGATGAATCTATATTTCAGATCAGGTTTAGTCCTGTATTTTAAGGACAACTATTTTCTATCTTATGTGTTTGTTATTTTATTCCACTTCCAAATATTCCAAAAACTCAAGTCCAGCTTTTGGAAAATTAATCATAGTTGTCAACTAAAGTGTTCTCCTATGGCAACTTGGGACATGACCACCAAGGCTGAACTGGGTAGAGACATAGGATTGAGAAAGCCTTCTCGGTCGAAAAGGGAGCAGAGAAATGAGACAAAATAAAATTTCAGTGGCTGACAGATTTCAAAGAGAACCAAGAGGTTATTTTGGAGGTTATTCTTATGCTATTATACAGATATACCTTTTCTATTTTTAGTGTATTAGAAAAGATAGAAGGAAATACCTGAAAATGTTGAACTGTATTCCAGTAGCCTTGATTCTTTTTCTTTTAATTTTTAAATTTATTTTATTCTTTTAAATACCACAAAAACACCAAACAAATGCAAACATTCTTATTTTGATCATTCCGTTCTACATATATATAATCAGTAATTCACAATGTCATCACATAGTTGCATATTCATCATCATGATCATTTCTTGGAACATTTACATCTATTCAGAAGAAGAAATAAAATGAAAACAGAAAAAAATTTATACATGTAATACCCCTTACCCCTCCCTTTCATTGATCACTAGCATTTCAAACTAAATTTATTTTAACATTTGTTCCCCCTATTATTTATTTTTGTTCCATATGTTCTACTCGTCTGTTGACAAGGCCAGTAGCCTTGATTCTTGAAGATGATTGTGTAACTGTATAGGTTCTACAGTGTAACCATGTGATTGTGAAAACCTTGTGGCTGATGCTCCCTTTATCCAGGGTATGGAAAGATGGCTAAAAAATATAAGGAAAAAATAAATAAATAATAGGGGGAATAAGTGATAAAAACAATTGGGTAGATGGCAATACTAGTGGTCAATGTGAAGGAGGGGTAAGAGGAATGGAATGTATGGGGTTTTCCTTTTTTCTTCTTATTTCATCTTTGAAATGTTGCTGATATTCTAAAATTGATCATGGTAATGAACGCAAAACTATGTGATGAAATTGTGAGCCATTGATTGTAAACTTTGAATGGACGATATGGTGCATGAAAATATGTCAATAAAAATATTTTTTAAAACATACATAGCAAAACTCAGAAAGCGGGGTGGGGGAGGATTTTTATATACTAGATATGAGGCACATCTGTCTCTGTCTTCCAACACTCTTAGCTGTAAGCTCTGAAAAGATCAGTTTAGTGCCTCAGCTTTCAAGGCACACAAGAGACCCAAGGAAAATTATCCCCCAGGGTTTTCCTGCCCATCCCCAACTTGTTAGTATTTTCCCCTATGCTGTTAGGGAAGTCACTCTACATCTAGGGCTTCTTGGAATCCAATCTGTTACACAAGCCTACCTGAAGTTATTAAAAGTGCATGAAAAGCCTGGTCAAATTCTGCTCACCGGTGTCAGAATGGATCACTTTGTGTGACACACATGGAACGGTGCAATTCTGTACTAGGATTGCCATCCTATGACAGCCTCTTGCTGATAGCCACCAAACACTCATTATCCAACTATTGTATATTCAGTCAGCATCAAATGTTGTAAGGTTGTATATTACAATTGTGCAAGTGCTATATTTGTGTCAAAAATGTCTCTTTAAATCATTATCCTCTTTTGGGGTAAGGTATTTATACTACCAGATTTGCTCATTTTAGATCAGATTTGGTCCTGTATTTTTAGGGTCAACTATTTTCTGTCTTATGTGTTTTTAAATGTTATTCCATTTCCAAAGATTCCAAAAGCTCAAGTTCAACTTTTGGAAAAACTAATTAGAATTGTCAGCTCGTGAGTCTCCTTGGCTTCCTATAAGAAATATGAGAAAATAAAGTATGCATATAAATGCTTAAATAATTATAAATATAATTTTTTTAAAGAAAGGTCATTTATGGTTCTTAAATATTACCATCTATTAGTTATTATTCACTTTTGACCTCTAAGAAACATAAACTTCATAAGCGCTGATGTATTTGTCCATTTTGTTCGCTGCTGCACTGTCATAAACATTTGTTAAATAAATGAATATCACAGCCCTCATCAAAAAAGATTTAAAGAAACTACTTTTAAACCATTAGTAAAGTTGCTAAAATATAAGCACAATGACTCATGAATATAACTTGTTTTCACCCTTAAAAGGTGGAATACTTAAAACCCTTTATACCGAAGTAAGCCTGAGAAATGCCCTGGACTTGGGGGGTCTGTCAGATGACCAGGGCTTTGTAGATAGTGTGAGAAGCTGTAAGCTTACAATACCTCTGCTAACCAGCGTAGTCACAGTACCATATTGATTAAAATGCAAAAGAAGTAATCCTGAAGAATTTAATTTTGTCTCGTTTCTTTGTCTTCCAGAGCTACTAGGACAGTGAACCGCACAGGCATTTGGGTTAAACAACAAGCATTTATTTCATGGTTTTGAAGTGTAGACTTTCCGCTGACTTCTCATTTACGCTTTTTCCTGTGACTTTCTGTAACTGACTGTATTTGAATTTCCTCTCTTTATAAGGCTTGCAGTCATACCGATTAAGACCTACTCTGATTCAATGTGGCCATGTATTTACTAATACTAACATCTTTAAAAGGCCCTAATTACCAATGGGTTCACACCCAGAAGAAGGGGGATTAAGACTTGAAATTGTCTTATGTGGGTATATAAGTCAATTTCTAAGATCTGAATACGAATATAGCTTGAGGAAATTAATGGATTAAATATATATAGAACTTTAAAAGACATTACCTACATACTCCCCTGTATGTTGACTTATAACCTAATAATTATTCTACCATATTAGTTGTATTGAATAATTATTAAATTTAGTAATTTTACTAATTGTAAGTATATTGAATTATCCATCTTTGTTATGATTCTAAAACTATAGTTACCTAAAGATAGAAAAATTAAAACATTCTGTATATATATATATATACACATGTATTTGTATATATATATATATATATATATACACTTAAGGGTGCATATAGTTGGTTTATTTATTTTTATTGATAATGTTTTTTCTAATCATGTTTTTATTTAATGTGTATTTGACATCTAATTCCAGTAATCATCCCCACAATATTTAAAATTGAGCCTGATAAAGCCTATATTGATAATTGATACATGAAATTTAGTTTTCTAAAGACATTTATGCTCTCTTACTACAGGACTTCAGCTAGACTATTTATTACACTTTCCTAATCTTCCTCCTCATGTCTTCCCTTTGACCACCACTACCCCTCAGAGACTTTGGTATAGAGAAAACTTTCTAGACCATGATCTTGTCAGTTTAATATTAGCTCCTTTTTTTTTTTCTACTTTGGGGGTAAATATCTAGGATGTACCCTATTCTCCAGTGATTGATTTAAGGTTATATCTGAGGTCTGAACCACTTTTGGATGTTCAGTGAAATCTGCTTTGGAAACTAACTTTCTTTTAGGATAAATCCCTGGTATGACTATAATTATTAAGCTTGCATTAAATTTTTTAGAATAGAAACACTTTTTCTAAATTGTGATTTTGGACCAAAATCTAATATGCAATTGATAACTGTCAAAATTAGTATCAAAATGAAATAGGTAGGGTGCACTGGTGGTTCAGTGATAGAATGCTCATCTTCCATGCGGAAAACCTGGGTTCGATTCCCAGACCGTGAACACCCCCCCCAAAAAAGAAATAACTAAATTTTATAAGGCAATCTCCATAAGTAAAATTCAACCTCTGAAGTATAAGGGTATAATATAGCATGTCCTCATAAAGAAAGGAAAATATACTGGAGGACCTTCGGTATTTGAAATGCTTTTCTGAATCTGCATTTATCAAAGGTTCTAAAGTTCAGACTATGTCACTTTGGCCTTACAGTTACAGGAAATTGAAAACTCCTGAGGTTAATGCATGTGGTGAGGATTTATTGTTATAAGATATGAGGAGGGAAGGAAGGGACAAAAAATTATCTGAGTAGTTAGAGTCTAACTTCCTAGGACAGAATTAGAGTGTGTAACTGACTGTTCACTCAGCAGTGATCATTCTAGGAATGTGCCCCCTCATAAATCACATTTAATTGTCTCTCTCAGTTAGCTTCTACAGCAACTGCCAGCTACCAACTTGATCTAAATATCTGTTTCTCCCCATCCTGCTTTCTGTCTCTCTCTCTCTCTCTCTCTCTCTCTCTCTCTCTCTCTCTCTCACCATCTATCTCTCCCTCTGGCTCTCTGTCTTGATAACCTGCATTCAAAGTTTTAAAGATAGAGGATCTGACAGAGTCAGTTGGTCACTAGCCATTCATTTAGGATATTATATCCTTACTTAATCTGTAGTAATCACAAGTTTAGGTACCAAATCCTAGTTTTTCTGTTTTTTCCTTATAATGAAGCAGGCAGTGGTTCAGGCTTTGTTCTTATATAACTAAATATAACATATGCATAATAAGTTTAAGATTTAGGGTTATGCTCATCATAATCTTCAAATTACTCTTGAGTACAGTGTTAGACCCTTGTGAATATTCCCTAGTAAAACATTTCCATTGAATTATTCTATCACTAGGGAAATTAGGAAAAAATACTTATGCAAATAATTAAAGAACATTTAAGAAAATAAATGATTTTCTTTCAATATAGATCCCTAAGGATGTTCTTAAAAAGGAGAATTGTCTAATATCTGATTCAGTTTGGAGTATCAGTGCATGCTAGAGCACTGATCTTAAAAAGCTGACAACATATGGTACCTAATAAAAATATTAATAAAAACAGTACAACCAATCACCGCAAAGACCTTAAGGAATACTTTAGTCATAAGTGAAAAAACAGCCAGGTGAAAGAAAGCCATCGATGGTGTAAATAATGTAGATTCCCTTCCAAGAAAGGAAATAATGAAACTCTCAAATTTTTGACTTGAAAATCTATGCTTCTATTAGTAGTGCCATTTTTATCTTTTCTACAGGTTAATTTAGATTCGTTGGGCATCAACCATTTTATATAATTGTAAAAAGTAGATGCAATACGAATTTAATTATAGAGTGTAAAGAATTTTGAAGAATATTTACCAGTATAACTAAGTGGATGGGGTTAATTCAATATCAGTCTTATTTTCTTATTACAATTAGAAAATTTTATGGATGACATTACCTTTAAGCTACGGATAGTGTTAGAATTTTAACTATTTGATGGCACTGTAGTAAAATAATTATTTAAATGGGCTTGATTCTGCTGAAATATATTATTAAGACTCACTGTAGTAACAGAATGAGTAGAAGCCTGGGGCATAAAAAAAAGCCTGATATCTTAAAAGTGTTGGAAATTTCACAAATGAAGAAGGAGTAGTGCCAAGATGCTGGCAATTCCAGGTCCCTGAGAATGACAGAGTTGATGACCTGGATGCAATCAGGAATCTTGAGGAGTGTACAGGGGTAGGAACTTTAAACGCTTCAGGCATTTGTATCTGATGCCTCTGAAAAGCTTGGTCGCTCTGATCAGCTCATAAATTACTTAATAGAAGTTTATTTAAAAATTCTAAGAGTTCACCCTGTATTAATCCACCGACTCTTATTTTAAATAAACAACAATGTAGTCTTTTAGTTAAGCACTGAGGTTAACACAAAAATCAAACACAATGTCTGTTCTTAAGAAGCCCAAGTTCTGGATTCAATATTTGTGGAAGAGTTTCTTAATAGAACAAAGTTGAAATTGGATGGCATGGAATGCATGTATATAGTCTAGGCATCCTGGTATTCCTCCAAAGACTTTATATCCATTATTTACCTAAGCCAAGCTATCTTTGTTATTCAGGCTTCTAAAGCACTAGAACCACAGCTGACTTCTTCCTCCTCTATTTCCATAGATTGCTGATGATATGCAGAAATTTTTGCTTTAGCTGAGAATATGAAGAACAGTTATGAGGCTGATTAAATCATTTTACTCCAATGGCACCTAATCATAATTTTCCAAATCAAATTAAATGTGCTGGAACTAAACTTGATAATAAGAAGCACTTACCCACATTGGGTATGACAGGGGGAAATCTATATTTAAAAAAAGACAATTGTGTCCCTGCCTCTGGAGGATGATTAGAATATCACAGAAGATTTATGATAAGTAACTGTAATATATAAGGGGGAGGGCTGAAGGGCTTTATTTATGGTGGCAACACTGTCATTGTCTGAATTTCTTAAACAAAACAGCTGTTAGATTTCCTGTTTTACTACTAGCTGAATGAGTCTTTAATAAATCAGAATCACTCACAGTAAAAAGAGCCAATATTTCCCAAGTAGATTGCAAAGCATTTTGTGTTATTTCTAAAACAAGGCAAGTTAGAAAGTATTTTCATAGAAATTCTGTAGTGTACTGTCTGTACTTGCAACTAATCTGATTTGAGAATATAATTTTTTAACATTTTTAGGGAACTCATGCAGAAAATAAAATTCTCATAGATCCCACTCACACAGTATTCCTCCTTATTAACACTATGCATGAGCATGATACCTTTATTACAATTGATGAAACAATATTATTATTATTATACCATTAAATATAGTCCATGGTTTACATTTGTATTGCACAGTTCTATGTAGCTGCTCTTTAATTTTTTTATTCTGGTAAACATACATACAACCTATAATCTCCCCCTTTTAAGAATATTCAAATATATAATTCCCAGGCATTAATTACATACACAATGTTGTGTTACAATCAACACCATCCATTACCAAAACTTTTCCATTACTCCAAATGAACACTCAATACCAATTAAGAATTAACTCCCTTGTTCGCTACCCTGACCCCTGTCCCTGATAACCTGTATTCTGTTTTCTGACTCTATGAATTTGCTTATTATAAGTATTTCATATCGGTAGGAGCATACAATAGTTGTCCTGTTATGTCTGATTAGTTTCATTCAGCTATTGTCATCCATATTATCACGTGTCAGAACTTCATTTTTATGGCTGAATAATATTTCACTGTGTATATATCATATTTTATTTATCCATTTATCTTATCTGTTGATGGACGATTGCATTTCTTCCATCTTATGTCAGTTGTGAATAATGCTGCTATGGGCATGGTCTACAAATATCTCAGCCCCTACTTTCAGTACTTTTGTGTATATACATGGCCTAGTCTTGCCACATCAAATAGTTTCTGAGGAACTACAGAACAATTTTCCTCAGCAGCTGCACCATCTTACATTCCCACTGACAATGAATGTTACTATCTTCCCTCACTCTCTCCAATACTTATTATCCATTTCTTTAATAATCACCATTCTAGTTATGAAATGGTATCTCATTGTGGTTTTTAGTGGCATTTCTCTAATGACTAATGATGTTGAATATCTTTGTATGTGCTTTATGTCCATTTGCATATCTTCTTAGAAAAATTGTTTATACAGGGTTTTTTTTTTTTTGCCCGTTTTTAAATTCGATTCTTTGTCGTTTTTGTTGCTGAGTTGTAGGATTTCTTTATATATTCTGGATATTAAACCCTTTAATAGGAAATAGTTGGTTTCCAAACTGTTTCTTCTATTATGTAGATTGTCTTTTTACTTCCACGATGAAGTCTTTGATGTACAAAAGTTTTTCATTTTGATGAAGTTCAATTATCTATTTTTTCTTTTGTTACTCATGATTTTGTTGTAAATTCTAAAAAGCTATTGCCTAATACAAGTCCTGTAAGATGCCTTCTTATATTTTGTTCAAGGAATTTATAGTTCTGGTCTTACCCTTAGTTCTTTGATTGATTTTGCCAGCACCATTTGTTGAACAGACTGTGGTGGTTTGAAGCAGTGACATTTTGAACAGAAAACATGTTCATAAATTTAATCCATTCCTGTGGGTGAAAACACACTGCAAGTGAGACCTTTGATGGTTTACTTCAGTTAAGGTGTTTGTCCTAACTCATACAATATGGGTCTTAATCCTATTACTGGAATCCTGTATAAAAGAATGAAATTCAGACAGAGAGAAGGAGAGAAAGCCACAAGAAACAAAAAACTGAAACAGAACTCAGAAGAGAAGAAGAGACCAGGAGATTCCGCCATGTGCTTTCCAAGTGACAGAGACACCAAGGATGACCAGCAGCTATTGAAGTTTTTATGGCGATTGCTTTGGGTAGAATTGACATTGCAACAATATTTTGTCTTCTAGCCCATGAACGCAAAATTTCCTTCCATTTATTAAGGTCTTTCTTTGACTTAGTTTATCAATGTTTCGTGAACTTCTACATATAACTGCCTTACATCCTTGGTTAAATTTATTCTCAGGTATTTGAATATTTTAGATAATATTGCAAATGGAATTTTTTGTTGGTTTCCTCTTCAGTTGGCTTATCATGTGTGTATAGAAATACTATTGATTTTTGCATTTTGATCTTGCACCCTTGTAGATTTCTCAGTATTTTCTATATAGAGTCAAGTGAATGGTAAATGGGGCAGTTTTTCCTGTTCCTTTTCAATTTGGATGCCTTTTGTTTCTTTTTCTTGCCTAATTGTTCTAGTTAGAACTTTCAGTATAATATTAAATGACAATAGTGACAGTAGGCATCCTTGTTTTTTCCTTATCATAGGGGGAAAGCTTTCAGACTTTCACCATTAAATATACTCTTAACTGTGGATTGAACAAATATGTCCTTCATCATATTGAGGACGTTTCCATCTATTTCTAATTTTCTAATTATTTTTATCAAGATGTGTGCCGGATGTAAGAAATGCCTATTGGCACTGATTGAAATGATCATGTTCCTTTTTTCTTAAATCTTCTAATATGTTATGCTTGATCATTGATTTTATGTTGAATCACACTTGTATACCTGGGATAAATCCCACTTGATTATGGTTTGTAATTCTTTTAACATGCTCTTGGATTCAGTTTGCTAATGTGTGGGTGAGAATTTTTGCATCTATAGTCATAAGGAATATTGGTCTGAAATATTCTTTTTGTGTGTGATATCTTTATCTGGCTCTGGTATGAGGGTGATATTACCCTTATGGAATAAATTGGGAATTGTTCTCTCCTTTTTAAATTTTTGGAGGACTTGAATAGGATTGATATTAATTCTAAGAACGTGTGGTAAAATTCACTAGTGATGCTATTTGGTCCTGTTTTTTTGTTGTTGTTGTTGTTGGGAGGTTTTTGAAAACTTTGATTTAAACTCTTTACTAGTTATTGGTTTGTTGAGATTTTCTGTTTTATCTTGAGTAAATTTAGGTAGATTGTGTGTTTCTAGGAATTTGTCAATTTCATCTTGATTATCGAATTTATTGGTACAGTTGTTCATAGTATCTTCTTATGATCCTCTTTATTTCTGTGAAGTAAGTAGTAATATCCCCTCTCACTTCTGATATTATTTATTTGCATCTTCTATTGCTTTTTCTTTGTCAGTCTTGCTCAGGGTATGTTAGAACCAATGTTTGATTTTGTTGATTCTCCCTATTGTTTTATTATCCTCTATTTCATTAATCTCTGCTCTAATCTTTGTCATTTCCTTCCTTCTACTTTCTTTGGGTTTAGTTTGGTCTAACTTTTATAGATTCTCCAGTTGTGAGATTAGGTCTCTTATTTGATGTAAGTATTCAGAGTTATACATTTCACTCTCAATACTGTGGTGCTGCAACCTATAAGTTTTTGTATGTTGGGCTTCATTCACATTTGCGTCAATATATTTCTGAATTTCCTTTTTGATTTCTTCTTTGACCTATTAGTTGTTTTAAAATACATTGTTTAATTTCCGCATATTTGTGAATTTTCTATTTTGTACTCTGTTATTGATTTCTAGCTTAATTCCATCACATTCCATACAAGATATATTGGTTGATTTCAGTATTTTTTTTTAAATTTATTAAAACTTGTTTTTGACCTAACACATAGCCAATCCTAGGGAATGATCTATGTACTAGAGAAGAATATGTATTTTGCTGCTGTTGGTTGAAATGTTCTATATGTATCTTTTAGGTATTCTTGGTTTATAGTTTCCATTCAAGGCTTTGATTTGCTTTTTAATCATCTGTCTAGATGTTCTATCATTATTGAATATGGTATATTGAATTCTCCTATTCTTAATGTAGAACCATCTACTCCTCCCTTGAAGTCTTTTAATATTTGCTTAATATATTTTGGAGATCTGCTGTTAAGTGCATATATATTTATAATAGTGATTCATGTTGATTTAACCTGTTTATAATTATATAGTGGCTTTCTTTGCCCCTCATTACAGTTTTTTATTTAAAGTCTATTTTATCTGATATAAGTATAGCTACAGAACTCTCCTTTGGTTTATACTTGAATGGTATGTATTTTTTCCATCTTTTCACTTTTAAACTATGTGTTTTTGAATTTAAGGTGCTTTTCTTATAAACAGCATGCAATTGGGCCTTGTTATGTTTTGTCTTTTCCTCATTTGGTCAATTTATCTTTTGACTATAGAGTTCAATCTATTTGCATTTAAAGTAACTATTGATAATGTGAGACATTGACATTTTCCTGCCATTTTGCTGCTTGTTTTTTGTAACCCTTACACTTTTTCTCTCAATTCTTCTTTTAATACCTACTCCATATTTACTTGGTTTTTTGTACTTTACTGTCTTTAATCCCTTCTTTTTACTTTTGTATATTTTTCATATATGTACTTTCAGGCCTAAATTTAGCTTCCTAAATCTATAAAATCCACCTTGGAATTGTACGAAACTAACATCTATCAGATACGAATCCTATGTACTTCTGTTGCCAACCATTTTGTTCTCCTTTTTCAAATTATATCATTATGTAGTTTATGTCTGGAACCATAGATGTCATTACTGCAGCTTTCAGAACTCTCTCCTTGTGCTGGGCATTCAACAGTTTGACTATACCATGTTTGGTGTAGTGCTTTTTGAGTTTATCCTGTTTGGGGTTGATCAGACTTCTTTCTGTGGTTATTGATGTATGTTATTAAATTTGAAAGTTTTCTGCCATTATTTCTTAAAGTATTCCTTCTGCCCGTTCTCACTTTCTTCTCCTTGTGGGCCTCCATAACGTGTATATTGGTACTCTTGATGGTTTAACTGAGACATTAGGGTTTAAGGGATGATTTTGATTACTGAATTATATTCCTCTGCTTTCTGGTATATTGGACTGGACAGAGGGAAATACTTGAAATTCTTAAACTGTACTTCAGCTGCCCTGGTGTCTGAAATGATTGCAAAAGCCCTTATCTTATGCCTATGTGACTGTAAGAGCGGTTGCTCTTTTTTTTCTGGTCATTTTCTTCTAGGGCAAAGATCCTAAGACTAATGAAGAATTTGAAGTCACCTGTTAACTAGTTTCAGTCCTTGTATTTGTCAATCAGCTCCTTGCATCTGCTAGACTCTGCCATCGAAAGATAACTTGTTCCCCTCCTTTCCATTTACATCATTAGTATTGAATTGATAGCTTTGCCTCTCCTCCTTTCTGATTACATTCTCCTATTGAAATGATAATAACACTGTCTCCTTTTATGCTTAGAATTAATGGCCTCATCTTCCCTTTCTAAAATCCATTAAAATCTTGAACTCAGGGTGACAGATTTTGGGCCGCTAGGCCACCTGCTCTCCTACTACATGCCTAGTAATAAACTCTTTCTCTCTTTGAAGCCCCAGTGTCTCAAGAATTGGTTACTGAGTGTGTTGGGCAAAAGAATCCATGGTCTTTGTCTAGTAACAATTGTGTCCCACCGTTCTGTTATGCTCTGTTCACTTTTTGTTCATTCTTCATTCTGCTCCTCAGCCTGGATTACTTCAATTTCCAGGTCTTCATGTGTTCACTGATTCTTTCTTCTATCAGTTTCACTCTGCTGTTGAAACAGTCTAAGGAATTTTTCATGTCAGTTATTGTGGTCTTCAACTCCAGTACTTGTGTTTGATACCTTTAGAAAAATTCTCTTTTTGTTGATATTCTCATATCATTTATTATTTTCCTGATATCCTTTGGTTCTTCTTCTGTTATCCTTCATCTCCTTCAGCATATTGAGGATTGTTTTTTTGTCTTTTCTGGTATGTCCAACATCTGGTGTTCTTTGTTGATGGATTTTTATCTTGTTTTTATCTTATTCCTTTAGATTGGCCATAAATTCCTTTTCTTCATTTGTCTTGTCATGTGTTGCTGCACAGTGTTCATTTCAGTATTTAAAAAAGTTATTTCAGGGATTTACTTCTAAGGGCAGTCTTTGTCTAGGTCATATCCAGCTAGTGATATGACAGATGTTTCCCTGAGTGTCAAAAGCTAACATAAACAAACAAACCAATACAAAAAGCACCATTCCCTGTCTTTACAAATTTGCTCAGTTTTAGCTGGTGCTGTATTTGAGTTTAAGCCTTTGTTATGAAGATCAATTTAGGCAAATCTGAAGGGCAGGATTCTCTTATGTTTTCTGAGCCTGCTTCTTTGACTGTGCTTGATCATAGCCTTAGGAATTCCCCTAGTTACAGGAATCTGAACACTCCCTTTTACTCACAGTGGAATAGCGTTTCTCCCCCTTTCTAGGTGTTTGATTTAATGTCTTAAAGCAGGTAATCCTTCGTTCCATGCTGCTTGGACTTTATTGTTTCTTATATTGCTATAGCTGTTCTTAAATTGCTTCTGCTGAAGGGCAAGTTCTGAGAGGGTGAGCCGAGAAGGAGTTTCTTGTTCAGTCTTAGAGGTTACCATCCATTTTATTGGCACCGATATATAGAAACCACTGTCTAAGCACAGGTGTTATTCTGCTCCTCCAGAGCAGGGTAAGGGACCCACATTGGGAACACGTGGGGCTCAACACCATGCCGTAGGAGTGGGTGAGGAAGAGGACATGAAGTACACCATGAGCTTCTCCAGCCATTTTTAAGACTGCATTTTTCTTGATTTAGCACTCGTGTGATTATTAAAACCCTTTAAGTTTTGAGTTCTGAGGAGGGTGGCCAGTTTTTACCAATCATTAAAAGATTTTTTGAGGACCAGCACCCTGGAGCAGCTATGCCACCATCTCGGTCAACTGGAAAGAGCTAACTTGGTTTCTTAAATAAAAATGTATAGCATATATATTCAATATTTTTTTATCTACAGCAAATGTTCTCTTGAATTTGTCAAATGGAAGATATTATACCATAAAAATTGTTCTATTTAAGGTAATAGAAGATAATCTGTATTTCATTTTTTTAAAAGAAGAAATATAAGGAAAACTGGCAGATTGAGGACATTCTTGCAATCCAGCCATGCCTTTATGTTGCTGAAATCAGTTTACCCACCTAAAACTCAAATTTATTGATATATAAAATTTATATCAGCAAAATGCTTTATTTTGCTATCTTTTCCAAATTGGTAAACTTAAAAAAAATTCTTTAAAAATTGTATTATTTGAGATTTATATTTGAGTGTATTTGGAGTCATCAATGATTAAATTCTCAAAACTATATTCTATATCACTTATTGTTTTATAGAATAAAGTTAATTTTCTTTAAGTTTTGCCAGAGGTCAGAGATTTCCAGTTGTGTGGAGAATTCTAGCATAGTTTGGGGCAAGGTTTGGTCTAGTGTCTGTAAAATACAAATAATAATATATCTATCTTTCTGTCTCACTGCTTATGAGATCCCACAATGTAAAATTAGATATACAATGTGGAAACACCTTTGAAAAAAAAAACACTAGGAAAATATAAATCAATAGATGTAACACTAGTGTGTACTAACAGTCTGTTGACTTCAGATAATTGGGGAATGTTGTCATGTACACAGAAGAAGCCCAAGTGAATTCTAGTCTAACATATTTTTGTTAGAAAGAATGAAGTGTTTTCTTTAAAAAAATGTCAGCATGGTGGCAGTAAGGCTGTTTTATGTTGTCTTCTGACCATAATTCAACTTTGTCTTTGTAAAATCTTAGGGGATTTGTACATGTTCATTCCAATTGGCTTCTGACTGGCAGGGCAAGCCCAAGGTACAAATGTGTGTCAGGCTACAATAACAAATTTCAAGACTCTACTTCTCTTTCTCCCCAATTTCCAAAGTCACTCTTGCATTCTTTCTCCCATGATGTTCTACTAATATTTTTCTTTGAGTTCCTTGCTTCATATGTTCTACCATACCACATATTGCTCAGTTTTACTTTATTCCACTAATCTATGTCTAATTCATGAAATGAAAGTGTCCTGGTAGAGTAAAATACGCAGTTTTGCATCATTTTATCATAGGCCCCTAAATCTGGGCTATGCTTACGATACTCCTATATCCTATAGTTTTGCTTTCTTCTTTTTCACCATCTGAAGTACTGATATTGTGGGAAGAAATCAAATATTAAGGATATAACACAAGCTGTCCATTTTTCCTAAATAATTCCCTATTAATCTTTATGCATTGATTTCTATAACCATTTATATTTATATGTTATATAAATATAAATATTTATACTTGTAAAGATGGCAGACTCTTCGATTGACTCTAAGTTTAACAGTTTCAATTATTTTCTGAGAAAAATGTGGAAGTCGTATCAACTTTCTCTTTTTTCCAACCTAATTGAAAAATGTTCTTTGCATCATCATCATCACACTCCTAAATCCCTTTCTTCACTGTTTGCTTTTCTCTGGCATCACTAATTTGCAGAAAATCTAAAAATTAAAGAAATGAGCAAAAACGTAGGAAAAAGCATCTGCAATAACATTAGTCAGAGACAAACACAGTAACCTTTATTGCATGCATTTTAACTTTTCTTTTTGCCATTTAATTGAGGTTTAAAGCCCACAGTCCACTGAATCCTCAGAAATTATTCTCTTTTGCACAATATTATATGTGTATACTTTCTTAGATTTATATATATTGAATATAAGCATAAATTATAGTACAGTGAATCCATAGACCACTTTTTTCCCCAAAATGTTCTCCCAGAGGGGAAACTTTTTACTTTCTGAAGATTTTTGTGATTCTCATTAATTCAATAAAATAAAGTTTTGATATAATATGTACTCTAATAATAAGTATATATCAGTTTGAAGGAAAGAATCATATTACAAACAGAGGAAATGTCATATGCCAAATCAAGGAAGTATATTTTAATATAGCTAGTAGAAAATATGAGAAGGGTTTTAGAATTTGTGTCCAGGCAAGTTAGGGAAGTTGAATCCTCCAGAATCTTTGTTTGCAATGACTTAAAACCAAGGAAGAATACTTCCAATGTGCATGCGATCAAGAAGAAGTTTAAGGAAACCAATTTTCAAATCCTAAACATCAATATTTTACTTTTTCCTAAAATCAATCTGTCTGAATAGCTCTCTAGAACAGGATGATTCTCTTGTCAATCCACCTCCTCTTACTTTATCAAATAGTGGTCTTACTCTCACACATTATTCATTTCCTTATAGCACCTGATACCCAGATTCATTATACAGGCACAAGAATTTAAACAGTGTGGTAGTGATACTAGGAGAGACAAATAAACTAATGGCATAAAATAAATGGTTCAGGAAAAGATCCATACATGGAATGTCCCTAGATTTTTGACAAAGTAATATTGAAAAAGTGAGGAAAATGATAAATTTTTCAATAAGTGCTCAACTGGATACACATATGAGAAAAAGAAATGTTAACACCTACAGCAGGTAAAATACAAAGGTAATGCAAGATGACTGCACATATACATGTAAAAGGAAAAAAACAAAGCTTTAAGAAAACCGCACAGGAAAATGTCTGCATAACCTTGTATTAGGTAAAGATTTCATAAAGACACATAAAGCCTTAATTACAGAGAAAAATCTTGCTATATTGGACTGCATTTAAAACACATGATTAAGAGCAAGCCCAGAGAGGGTTAAATACTTGAAGGATATCTAACAAACAAAGACTGTTAATGAATTCCAACAAAAAAAATATAGGAAAATTAGGAGATAAATTGGCAAGAGACTTGAAGAGGCATCTCACAAAAGAGAAGCTCTAAATGCCATGTACATGAATAAAACTATGCTCAACTTCATTAATCATCAAAGATATAAAAATTAAAACCACTACGCCCTCACCAGAATGTATAAAATGAAAAAGACAGAAGATAACAAATGTTGACAAAAATGTAAAAAAAAACTGGAATTCCGATAATATACAGTGATGCAATTACTTTGGAAAAATGTTCGGCAGCATCTACTAAAGCTGAAAATACTTGAAGAGCCAACAATCCCACTTCTAGAAACATACCCATAAAGAACTGTGTCCACATATATGGTCATAGATGTGCTATTTGTAACAGCTGCAAACAGGAAACAGCCCACATATCCATCAACAAAAAATGGATATTATTCAATGCATAATATAGAAAAATCAGAATGAATATCATTGCTACATTTCTTAACATGGATCAATTCCCCAAGCATAATATTGCAGCCAGATATAACAGTACATATTGTATGGTTCCATTTATATAAAAAAGTTCAAAGCTAGGTTATACAAATTTGTTGTGTTGGAAGTCAAATTTATGTCTTAGATGTTGGTTTTCTTCCTTACTCTCCTTGAACTTTAATTTCCATTCCAGATATTGTGTGTGTGTGTGTGTGTGTGTGTGTGAGAGAGTGAGTATGTGTGAATAGCAAATGACTGAGTGTGGACATAAAGCATGACACAGGCTTCTGGGGTGCTGGTTCTATTTCATGATGAGGCTGTTGGGAAAAAGGGTATGTTTACTTTGTGAAAATTTGACTGTACAATTTTGATTTGTACACTCTTTGACTGTATGTTTCAATAAAAATTTACTTGAATATCTTTTCATAGATCAAAAATATATATAAATAAAACCTAAAAGAGAAGAAAAATCCCAAACTTGGTTTTTGTGTTAAGAAAGCCAGTGGCTTTCTTTTTGCAAGTCAAGTGAATTCTAAATTTTGCTGTCAATAAAATATTGTGAAGGAATGATTGATTAATTATTAAAAAAAATTTTTGACAACAGTGTTTTTTGATGAGAGTAAGTAAGAATTCAAAGAATTGAGATATTGCTTTAACAAAATTACTTCCTTTATCATGTACTTAGTTTAATTAAGTTTCTGAGGCTTTGCATCTATAAAAAATGAAAAATGGCATACAATTGAAATCGAACCTAGTCTCTTTCTGCCAATAGGTAACACATGAACTACTTGGGAATTAAAAGCCTTATCTCTATCATTAACTGGTATATTGCTGATTTTTGTGCTCAAACTAGATTATCAAAAATTGTAATATATTGTAAATTCAAACAAAATAATTATAGCTAAATCAAAGCTAATCTTTTAACAAACAAAACCTTATGGATAAAGGAAATTCAGAAATTTAATATTGCTACAGAGAAATGATAGAATTATCTATAAAGGACTTTTGAACATAAAAATATGGTAAATTAGGATAAATTTCTGTGGGAAATATGGAATGTAAGTAATAGATTAAGGAGAGCATACAATTAAACTTTTAAGTAGCTTTTTATTTTTCTTAAATGGGTAGTCAGATGTATCAAGTTGCTATAATATTAATTTCTTGTATTTGAATATAAATGATGTTTTATTTAAGAATACAGATATTTGCAATTATTTGAATAACATATAATTTCAATTATTTAAACTTATGAGGTAAACTTTTAGATATTTACTAAAAAAAATGCAAGGAGATAAATACTTGGGTGAAATTCTTTCAAGAATGTGCAAACAGAGTTTCTCACCAAAATTAAGAATTAGGCTTCTAGCTGATGGAGTGTCTAGATTACACATAGAAGAGGACAAAATGGAGACCCAGCTGGTGGTAGAGAATCTGTAGGGTTTAGTCCTCAGTTGGGTGAGAGTGTATAGAGCATGCATGAAGAAACACTTTTTTCAGGTTTCTGATTTGTGGTACTGGGTACTACTCACAAAACTTGGGAATTAGGAGAATGGAAAAGATATTCCAGGATTGTGAAGTGTTCATTTATATTCTATTTCAATTTTGTCCCACAAGGCTCAGAGGTTTGTTACAGGATTTTGGCTGTATTATTCTATCCATCCAAATTAATAAGAAACATTCTTTGTCATTGAACAACTTTATTGGCAGCAACAGGGCAGGCTGATTACTTTATGGAATTGTATCATTGTTTTTATATACACACAGCAAGCATTTATATAAAACTTAGACTGTATCTTGTTCTCCACTGCTTGGAAATGGTCTTCTTCATTTATATAACTCGTGATTTCACCACCTAAATAAGATTAGATAATGTTCAACCTCTGCTGGTTCTACACACTTTCTCCCTCAGATCATCTTTGAAAATATTAAACGGAATAAGAATTTCTGGAAACTTCCACTGTTTACCTCTCTTCTTTTATAAAACAAAGGACAAGATTGGCGCTACAATAGAATATTTATTCCAGTTCTTACTTTTCTTCTTGCACTTAATTTCCACCCATATGCTTTCCTTTCCTAGTTTTCTTTCTGTTATTTTCACCATCATAATATTTTCTTGGTGTGTTATTTTTCAATGACACCCCCCACACATAATTATATGTGATTAACCCTATTTTAAGTCAGGAAAATTGTGAAAAGACATGGTGTTTACTATAAAAGAGCTTATAGTCTAACGGGAAGAAAGAGATGCAAGTAAACAAAGCAGAATATGAACATTACAAAGCAAACCAAATAACATTTCCATGAAGAAAGAAGTAATCATGGAAAATTTGGAAATCAACTGTTATAGAACATATTAGTCCAAAGAAATTTCTCATTCCATAGTATAGCACAAACGAATTCTTTTTGGCAGAAATAGAATTTGTAAAAGGTAGCTCAGATGGTTAAATACAATCAAGCTAATTCTAGAAGTGCCATTTTTCTTTGTGAAATAAAATGCGTTTTACTTGAAATATAACGTGTTTTTAAAATTTTCATATAGATTCATAAGGTGAAAGTTTAAACAACATTTTTAGTAGTAGCAATGCACCCTGAAATTCTAAAGATGATTTCAGCTTTATTCATATCACTAAGTAAAATAATTTAACATTCATATTATTTTAGAGTAATAGTTTTATCTACAAATTAGCTAGGAGAAATGGATCTAAGGATTAATATTAAATTAGCAAATTCTTTTCACATTTAAAACCTCACTGTTATTTTTACTGTTTCAATACAAAAAAGACCCCTTTTCTTGTTTATTTGCACATAGTAGAGGTAAATTGTTGAAAGAATGCTAGATGAAATTTTTGTAACATTTTGATATACCTGAATCAATTATAATGAACTTTTATATAATGTAAATGTAAAGTATACTTATTAATATCATTCTTTTAAAAATATGGTTTCTCTAGCTAATTTTGATAAGCTTAATACATTAATCAAATTGGTCAATTTTGTGGGTATTGACTGTGATGGATGCTAGACAATGAAACTTTGTATTTTTTTAGAGAAGTGGTTCCTAACTTGTAAATTGCATTTTAATTTAAGTTTTAGACTCTTCAGAAAAATACATACTCACATGCACGCAAAGTTTTGCATATATTTTCAGCATATTTATTAATTCCTTGAAGTCCTTCCTAGTAATATTGTACTCTTGTACTGTCAGTACAGCAGCAGCAGTAGTGATAGCAGTTATACTGTTGTACAGTTGTACTTTTAGCACTGTTCTTCAAGTAACCACTATATTCTAGGCCTTTTCTTAACAGCATGAATAAATCTCATTTAAGACTTGTTACATCTTTTCCTGAACAGTACTAATGTAATGCACATGTGTCTTTGTGCATGCATAAATATAATAATATGCAGAGAATGCTATATATGGGTGTTAAATAGGGAAAAAGAAATGAGGGAATCTACTTGTTGAAAATTAGTGTCCAGACTGGTTTTTTTTTTTTTTTTTTAAAGGAAAGACAGAGAGAAGGAAGGAAGGAAGGAAGAAAGGGAAACATTTTCTTGTTTTTATTGTATTCTGTTTCTCCGTATTCGTTACATGGGCTGGGGCCGGGAATCGAACCGAGGTCCTCCGGCATAGCAGGCAAGCACCTTGCCCGCTGAGCCACCGCGGCCCGCCCTCCAGACTGGTTTTTGATTACACAGTTATTTTTCCAAGTTCCTCAGAAGGTATTGGAACAAATTATATATGAGATTGTCATAAATATGAGCTTATCAACCTAATGAAGATTTCCATCAACTCCAAATGTACAGATCAACTTTATGTGTAAGACCTTTACTCCTTTAAATCTCAGTCTGACTTACAAGATTTCCAGCACCCATGGAATGTGGCTATTAAATGCATTTTTCACATGTGATCATTCCTGCATAAGAATTTGTACAAGAGAGAAAACCTGGAATAATACGTAATCACATCTGTTTTGCATAGCTCAATCTGTTTCATGTGGCAGCCCAGCATTAAAATCAAGTTTGGCCTGTTCCTTTGTGAACACATGATGATGTTAAGTATGTTTCTTTTCTAGCGGCAACTTGTCCTAAAATTGAAGCTCAACTCTTAGAACATGTCATCTGGAGACTGGTTTCTGGATCATTGCATGAGTATGGAGCTCAAGTAGTGCTGAGCTGCAGTCCTGGCTATTATTTAGAGGGCCAAAGACTTGTCCAGTGCCAAGCTAATGGGACATGGAGCATAGGAGAGGAGAGACCAAGTTGTAAGGGTAAGTAATAGGTATATTCCAAGGCATTCTAAATTACTGACATAATGGCATCCTCATTTTTAAAGCACTGCAATCTATCACAGTCCTATAGATAAAATGTAAATGAATAGCATTTCAAACAAATATAATGATGAAGACCTATTTTTTAAGTGACATACTTAAAGCATTTTACTGGATTAGATGTAAAATGTTCTGTTTTCCTTTTGTGAATGATCATTCACAAGATTCCTAGTATTAGATTTCTAGTTTTAGAATTTCTAATATTAGAGTACCCAAATATTTCAAAACAGCTTAAAAACAAATATAAGCCTGTGTTTAAATAGATAACTATAATTCCATACACTGACTATTCAAAAGTTCTAATTAGGATCTTAGGGAATAGTATTTATGCTGAAGGTATTGTGTTCTCAAATAATGACTGTCTTGAAATGGGAGATTATTATTCTCTTAGGTACAAGATAAGCATTTAAGTCCTTGAGTTTGTTTCCTAATAAATATGAATAAATAGAAAAAAAACAGTATTGTTCAGAGTACTATTTGATTCAGACCTGTTTAGTATACAATCTTATTCATTGTTCACAGTTCATTATCATGCATAGAAACAAGTAGTTGGAACAGTGTAAAATTTATAAATACAGAGCTTAGTGAGAATAAACCAGAATATAAAGGAAAAAGACAAAAGAATTCATGCTTAGCTGTCTTTGATAATCATTTCATTTCGACTTTTAATAGAACAAATGTTAATTAAACACGTACTACAAGCTATTCACTAGGAACACAGAAATAAATTAGGAAGGATCGCTGACCTCAGGAAACTCTCATTCTTCATGGTCATGGTGAGCACGCATCCCTGTTTCCCCAGGACAGTCTTGATTGAAGTCTGTTTTCCAGGGTAACTATTAGTGGTTCCCTTGTCACTTTCTGAAAAGTGTCCTGGTTTGGATGATTAATTATACAGTCACTGAATTTGTAGTGAATTTCCTCTCTATTATATTTCTGCCACTTAGTAAACGCTCTCCTTCCCCAGATTCACACACGATCATTCTGACGTTTATCCACCCATGAAAGTCACTTTTGTGATTCAGAGGTTCAAATCATTAAAGTCAGGAGGAGAAGGAATTAGAACTTGTGCAGATGCAACATTTCTCAGAATAGTTTATTCTTGCCTTCCTAATTTCTCAGGGATGCCCAGTTACTGGTGGTCGTATCTGCCTAGGGAAGGAACGACCCTGCCAGCTGTGTATTTTGGCTACCACAAGCCTTTTATACTAAGGGCTCATATTACCATTCCGAAAGAATCTACCCTTAACTACTGAGAGACAGCTTTCTAATGTACTTTGATTTTGTGGCTCCAGTACAGGGATTGGCCCAGGAGCAATAATCAGTCACATAACCATTTATCTGCATGTCCCCCACCTGGGGACACACACATTTATTTTGTAAATGTCAGTGATTCCTTGATTCATATTGTGGTCACGATTTTTTTCCTATACAACATTTTGTTAAGGATTTATGGCCTTTTCTAGATGCATTTGGCTCCAACTGAAATCATTGTTTGCCTTTTCTTTGAGTGCTTTTATGAATGTTTATAGTTCCAATAGTCACAATTTGTCTAGTGGGAATTCTGTTTCCTTGCCTTTTTTATCTTGTTCTTCTGATAGTTTTGAAATAGTCCTTGTTTCCTTCGAAAGACAAAATGAATTATGCTCATTCTGAGTTTTCCTTAACCAAACATAGAATCACCTATTCTTCAAGAAGTTTTGGTATCTTTTAGTGGAGAATGGTATAAGAAACCAAAAGCCATGTTAACAGGTATGTATTATATCTATAGGATCAGTGGGATAGGGAAAATTGACACAGGACTTAGGGTCACTTTGTGACTCAACTGAAACTTTTCTGTTTGTTTTCTTTTCCCCAAAAGACCTAAGTTCATATTGGTGTCGTCAACTTATTTCTATCTCTACTAAGATTTTTAAAATTCTGCACAACTGAAGAGGTTATCAAAGATTTTTCACCTTTTTTATTAACATTGACATGTCATATTAGAGATTGTGATATTTAATAAGTATGTTCAAATTATGGGATTGCTTAGCATTTAGAAATCTTTATCCACTGCTCCGGCTTTCCTTCTTTGACTTAAATGTTTTGGAAATTACTCCAGATTATAGAAGTCAAAAACTCCCCTTCACCGATGTCATTTAAAACACACTTTCTTTTCTTTTTTTTTTTTTTTTTTATTAATGGAAAGAAAGAAAAAAAAAAAAGAAAGTAACACAACATTTAGAAATCATACCGTTCTACATATGCACTCAGTAATTCTTAACATCATCACATAGATGCATGATCATCGTTTCTTAGTACATTTGCATCGGTTTAGAGGAACTAGCAACACAACAGAAAAAGCACTTTCTTTAAAACAGATCCCAGCCTCTCTGAATGCAACCATTCTTAAGCTTTTTTATCTTAGGGAGTTTATATTCTTAAGCATGATTGAGGACCTATATTAGTTTTCTTTTGCTACATGACAAATTATCGCAAATGTGGTGGCTTAAAATATCACAAATTTGTTACCTCACATTTTCTGTGGCTCAGGTGTTCAGCATACTTTAGCTGGGTCCTCTACTCAGGGCCTCACAAAGCTAGAAAGTGTCAAGTAGCTTGTTGTTTGTTGACAGCACTCATTTCCTTTGGGTTATATGACAGAGATACCATTTTCTTGGTAGTTGTTGGAAGGGACATATTCTCATTTCCTAGAGGCCATTCTCAGTCCCTTGCCATCAGTCCCCTCTAGGCCCCAAACCTCATGGCCGTCTCCAGATTCATATCTCTCTAACTTTGGAAAAGACTCATTCCTTTTTAAGAGTTTACCTGATTAGGTAAGTTCCACCCAGATAATCTCAGTTTTGATTGCCTCCAATGTCAACTGCATAGAATTCTAATCACAGTGCTGCCTGCATTCAAGGGGAAGGGGTTTTCTAAGGTGTTTTTATATCAGGGGAGGGTATCCTAAGGTCCATCTAAGAATTCTGCCTTTACCATGGACCCAGAGAACTTTTCTTTATTACCATATTACCTAATAAAACCAAATTTATTTTAAAATAATTATTTTTTAATTCATTCAAACAAAACCGAGAAAAAGTTTGTGTGCTAATTTATTCAAAATAAAACAATGATGTGTTATCACAACACTTTTATAAATAAGTTTTTCATTTTCAAAAATGATAAAAATTATTGAGGACAGTATTATTGTTTTAAAAAGTTACAGGTCTCCTTAATGTCTGGCTAAATAGAAGAGAGCTAGATTTTCATATCATCTTCTGCATTCACTCCTGTAATATGTTGTTTTGTTTAAGGTCTGTAGAGAAAATTCAACTGTGATAAAGTTGGAAAATGAAGAAGCTTGTAGACTCTTGAAAGAATATCAGGGACTCCTAGGAGTTTGGCAATCATATTTTGAAAATACCTGTTATACACACATGGCACAAAATGCAAAGTTTTTGAGCATCTGGAACGTAAAACAGATTTTCACATATGTAATTGGTAAAGAATGGAAGAAACAGTACAAACAAGTGCAATCATTTGAATTTTGTCTAAAATTTTCCTTTAATATTTACTTGATAGGTACTAGTGTTATTATGTATATAGTTGTCACAACCAGCTTTGGCTCATTATTGATTACTATTTTGGCTATTATTATTACTTTTATTTATTTAGAACAAATATTTAGTATCTCAGCAAAGTGACCCTTTACTTTCTTAAAAGTCGATTAATAATATCTGAGAAAATAAGTCAATTTAATAATGAAAATTGCTAAAGATCTTCAAAATGTTGCATCCAAAAAAAAGTAGGAAAAAAATTTTGGATTCTTAAGATTTTTACAGTGTTTTCTAGATTCTACAAGGAAAAAAAAATAAAATACTTTATTTTTGTTAAACAAAATTTTGTTTCATATTATATTTACATTATATTTAAAATCACTTTATCTCTCATGGTCTCTACTTTGCCAACACACACACCCAAATCCCAATATGAACACTGGCAATATTATATTTTACCATTAAGTAAATGCATGATAACACAGGAAGTTGAAATGCAATTCTATTTCTGGCATGGAGTAAAATGAAATATTTCTGTAACTTCAGTTTTCCACCATGTTATATAGCTTCAGGGTCTCACAAAAGAAACACAAAGTCACTTTATCTGATTTTTGTTTTTTGCATCTGAAACAATAAAATCTTCAAGTGCATCATCATTCAAATTATTGGCATCATTAAGGCACTAAAATTTTATTTTAGTTATCTTTGGGATGTCTAAAATGGCCCTGATTACGGGATCTCTGTTTGCTTCATTCTTTTAGGTTAACTACTTAGGGGTTGGGAGTAGTAGAATTTCCCTTTGGGCCTGTCCAGTTAGTCCTAGATGAAGAGATGACCCTTGACCAACTACTAAGTACACCCATAACAAGAATGAATTCAGGGAGACAGTCATCACTTTTTGAAGCATTTGAGTTATCCTAATTCCAGACTCTTTTATTATCTCATTTGAGAGAGCCCCATCTTTCCAAGGCCGAAGAAGACAGGAAACTTAAGCCACAGCATTAAATTGTTATCTCAGCTGTCTTACTCTTTTGGAAGAATTGACTACCAAGGATTATCCCTCAATAAACAATAATGCAAGATTAAGATTAATATCCAGGGATGTCCACATGCCTTCTTAGCACAAGGAGTGGAAAATTGGAGGCAACTAATTTTTTTTTTGTATTTTTTAATTATTTGACTTGTTCATAGTTTCAAAGGTATGAAGATTTTATCACAGAACTTCAACAATTAGCAAAAATTGTCTCTGCCTTTTAAACAGTATAGACACATACACAGATACAGACAGCTATGTTCTCAGTTCATTATATTACAGATATTCAAAGAATATTGCCTAAATCTTGGCAATACTGCCTAAATACTTCTTTCATAATTGCTGATTTAAGAGTTCTCTTAAAAGAGACATAGACCAGCTTGTGACTAGGCAGGTTGGTCTCTGATGACCTTCTACTTGTAACAAGAAGTATGCATGAATTGATAATTAGACATATATGAATATATTTCTACCAGTTATGAATTTCATCTCTATCTAGAAAATCAGGATTTGACTGGACATCGGACATGACTCTGTACAAACTAAAATCGAATTTTCATGATAATATTCTCAGCAAGGAAATATCTGGCCCATATTAATTAACTAGTAATATCTCCTTACCCCGTGAAGTAGCTGATTTCATACTTGAACATTTTCATTTTGACTTAGACCTTCTATTTAAGTTGAGATCTGCTCGCTCTGACTTATATCCAGAATGTTGGCTTTATCCCTCTGGGCCTAATAAAACAATTCCATTCTCTGGGTGACGCAACACTTCATATATTTAAAAACAACTACCATGAATCCTCTGAGTTTTTTTTTTTTTTCTTCCCTGTTGAATTCTTTTTTTGTGTGTGAATTTTTTTTGTGTGAAAAATCTGTGAAAATTTGAAGGGAGAAAAGAATGTGGAATTAAGGCTTTCCCTTTGATGTTTGACAAAGGTTATTTTTAGTTGTGAAGGGTTCTAACATTCAATTAAGCTAGCTTTTCCAAACTGGTGCTGTTATCCTCATTAATGTATTGGGTTTATTGCCAAAGGAAACTCTGGGTCTGAAATCCCATTATCCAGCTGTTGAAAAGCTAAAATTTTGCTCCGTTAGTTCTTCTTTACAATCTAATAAACCTTACAACAGGACAAACAAAATAGATTTGTCAGCAGGATATTTTCAACAGAGGCTAAAGGAATAGAAACACATGCAAAAGCTGAGTGAGCCTTTCTGTTAGTATACCATCAAAAGTGTGTTAAGATCTCTAAGAAAAAATGTGTGCAGGCAGCATTGTGATTTAACACATTTCCAACTAGCGCTGAAGTTTCAAAACAATATCCAATTATCTTAAATGGCTACAAATGGACCTTTAAATATCATAGTTCAAAGTGAAGTTCATACTGTGTTTGAGAAAAGACTTAATGAAAACTTCATAACAAATTATAAAAATCTATACCCTACTAGAATTCATTGACATTTGGTACAGCAAACATTTTAGTAATACTATTAAATTCATAAGATATGACACAATAATGATTTAGCAATCCAAGAAATTAGTATATTATGCTCTTTCAATCACAATGTTGTTCTTATCAGGATCGACTATAGGGACGAACTTTCAAATTTCTGGTGAACTATCCTCTCTAGAACACGTACCTTGACTGCGTCCATTTGAAGTGGAACTTGAGTTATCACATGTTGGGGTGAAATCAGCTTAGGGCTGGTCTAAGTGGTTCATGCATAAATTTATCTTTACTTGAGTTTTTGGTAAAGATTTTCACACTTTTGATTTAATTCACTAAGTAGATCCTGCAATATATATTTAATATTAGCTAACACTGATTAAGCTCTGACTACGTGCAGGACATTATTTCAAACGCATGCATAAACAATTTTATTCAATCCTCGCCATACCAGTACATGGCATGAAGTATCATCAGCCTTTACCAGATGAACCAATGAGGGTCCAGAGAATTTGAAAAAAAATTTCCAGGGTTACTTGGCTAGTCATTGGCTGAACCAGTATTGAGCCTGGGTAGCCTGAGACCAGAATCTGTTTTTAATCACCATGTTTTACTAAAGCCTCTAATCACTTCAATACAAATAAATTCTCAGTAATTTTTAGCTACTGCCCAGATTTGCCCTAAGCACTTTATGGCTAACTTATTTAGTGCTATGAGAACTTTTCAGCACGTTAGAATAACTTTTCTAGCATATTCATTTTCATCTGTTTAGAACACATGTAAGCCTCTGATAATCAGTTGGATTTGATTGCTTACTCCCCTGAGATTCTGTGAGTTTTCTGCGAGTAAAGATTTATGGATTTGAGATGAAGAGATTTGGGTGATTAATAAGTATTTATAACAAAGGTGTTAAATTTATCTCCCAAACTGGAGTATTTTGTGAGTGAAAGTAGATGCTATTAATTGCAGTGGGACAACTGTTAAAAACTTAGGACTTACAGTCACCCTATATACCAAAATTTAAGGTCGAGATTTTATTTGTTTTAATTTTCAGAAAGGTTCTGCATGTCGTGTATAGTAAGTATTTCTATGAAATTTATTATTCCAACAAAATATGCATGTAATGAAAGAAAAAAACTCAGTACTGCCACTGGAGTCAGAAGTCCCAGGTTTTCATACCACACTGCTTGCAACCAGCTGGTTGACTTGGGAAAGAAAATCACATTTCTTAATTCCTATTAGACATGTAGGCGCTCACTATCATAATTCTTGTGACTGATACAAATGGAATAACAGGCAACTAATTTGATCAATGTGCTAATGTGTATATATGCTTATATGCTATATATATAAAAAACTTTAGCTACTTGTGAGGATGAAATATACAATTATAATGTATAATTAAAGGGATCCATAATATTTTGGAATATACTGTAAACTTTAAGCTTGTATTCATGGAGATAAGAGAAGGAATGTTAAGCTACCTGGATGACTGCTCTGTCCATCCCTAAGCAAACTTAACTGCCCCATGTTCTTAATTGAAAGTCAGAATTAAAGGTTTTATTATTTTTAAGCACAAAAGTCATCTGCAATAATATTCACTTCATGTTTTTTCCCCTTCTAGTTATCTCATGTGGAAGCCTGTCTTTTCCTCCAAATGGTAACAAAATTGGAACGCTGACAATTTATGGAGCCACAGCAATATTTACATGTAATACAGGTTACACACTCGTGGGCTCTCATGTCAGAGAATGTTTAGCAAATGGACTCTGGAGTGGCACCGAAACACGATGTCTGGGTAAATTAATTTATATTCTGGCATATATTTAATCCAAATAAACCCTAAAAATAGACTAGGGCTGGCTGGGTAAAACAAGACTTCTGGCTATACTTGCTCTAACAGAGTTGCTAAATCCTATTTGGAGTTTTAATGTTGCATTTTGCAATGTGACTTTCTCTTTGATTATCTAAAAAGATGTTATTTTTTTTTATCTGAGCAATAAATGAAGGTCATATATGTATCACTTTAATGACAAAAAGACTATTGTATAGGGTGTTTAAGGAAATAATTATACTCCAAATACCATCCTGATTTTAGTACACATAAAACTCAGTTTTACAAATATTCATTTTATTATCCTTTCTCAAATTTTAATACTCTTTCAACAAATTAAAGTGAAATTAATCTATATCACTATAGAAACCACAAAGTATTTAAAATGGAATATGTTTGTAAATATTTGGTTTTATTATTCACAAGGATTAGCAATTCTCCAGGAAAATTTTAAAAAGCACTTCAAATTTTTTCTTCTGATTAATGTTCTGTATAAATGTATGAAAATTGTTGAATAAGCATTTTAAAGAATAATTATTTCAAAAAGGAGTTACTTTCAGGTCTCCAAATAGTGAAATTCATTAAATGCCTTTTTACCTTCAATAATTTTTTGATCACTCAAAGGCAATAGAAGCTAGAAAGTTTAAATTTCTTAATCTCCAATGGCTAGGATCATTGCAAAAACTAATTGAGAACCAGTAAACTTTGAATAGTAAAATTATGCTCTTCTTTTCACTCAGAAGATGATAAGGTGAGAATATAAAGGTTTAAGTAGTAACCCAGGGAAAACTAAAAAGCAATGAGGCTGTCACACTTATCCGTGAAAATATATCCACTTTATATGTATACATGTATATGTAAATGTAAAATATATCTTATGGGATGTAGTTATAGTTTTCAGTAGAATTCCATTTTACTGGAACATGTGATACTTCAGACGGAGGGTTATAAGTGCCTCCAAAATTCACTATGCAGACATATCTGTTCTTATGGAATTGTCTAGCAATTAATTAATTGATTATTATAAAGCCATGGTCTAGAGTAGGTGTTCTCTGTGAACTTCAGTGAAACTTAGCATTGTAGAAGAGAACCAAGAGATCTAAGAAATTTACATCTCTGAGAGTGAATATAAACGATGGACAGTAATAACAATGTAAACAAATGTAGGTTGTTTAATTCTTTAAGACATTAAAAAAATCCCTATATCTTATCTTAATTGAGCCATACAATGACTGGAGGGGATGTAGGGAAGGTAGGTATTGGAGCCTTGGGGAGTTTAAGGGGTATGCTAAGTTTATATAACTGTTAAATTGAAGAGTGAACTTGAGTCTTATTGACCCCAGTAAACTCGTACCTATTTTGTGATATTTTTCCAACTGAAGGCGAGGGCATTGAAGGAGAAAAGGTGTTATGCATATTGAGTAGTTAACTAGGGAAAGATGCCCAAAAGCATGGCCGTGAAGGGGTGTAATATATCTTAGAAGCTTTTGGAAGATAGTTCAGAAATCAGTTCATTTGATCAGAAGGGAAAAGGAGGAATAAAAATGCCCAAATTGTTAGTTATAAAACTTTAGTATTGTAGAATTTGGGTACAGTATATAAGGCAAAATAAAATTAGAGGAAGCGGAGTATTTCAAAGAAAAGAAAATAGAAAAGGATTAGAATTGTCACATAGCTACATATGTTTATAAATCAATGAGTAAAAAATAGATAATGCATTCAGTAAAAGACTTAACAAGTTAGTGTACATAGTTTCACAGAAATCATTGACATTTGAAGGGATAAGACTTAGAAAACACAGAAATCAAAGACATTCCTTTTCAAGAATAAGAGATTACTGATGGGTAGATGGCACAGTGTCACCTAGCAGATATGTGTCCTTGGGAATCCACAAAGCTGTGCATAAGACACAGGAGAATGTGGTGAAAAGGGTAACCAGTAGGAGCCAGAACTAATATCATTTCTAGAAAAGAACTAATATCATTTCTAGAAAAGATTATAAAATCCTCAGATAGATGAAGGGAGTAGAGACTTCAATCATAAATCTGGCACAGATGTTTCATAGAATAGACATTGAATAATTCCATGGTCCAAATATTAGCTAGATAGATGCCTTATTTAGATAAAATATTTATTAATGATGTTATTTATCAGTAACTTAAAATGTACATGACATTGGAGCATTAGCTTTTGGAGTCCTCATTTGAATTTATGGTAAATACTTATTCCTAGTTACAGATTAAAAATAAAATACTTAGAGAAGTGAAGAATTTGTCAGACATTATAAAATGAATATATATTAGAAATATCATTTAAATATAATTGGTTTGACTACAGAAGAGACTTCTTAACGTTAAGGCATTTAACAAATGCATGTAAGTAATTTTTTTGCTACTTTGCCAATCATTTTAGCTCTTAGAAGGAAGGTCTAAGAGTTATAGGATGCTGCTAATTCTGACCAATAAGGATGAATTTGTTGTTTGAAAGGAAGTTAAATAAGCTCCAGTAGCTAGACCACTTCCCACCACAAGACTTATGCCCCAAAATAGGGTGTTTTGCCACACATTCTCTAGTTCTACATAACTAATACCATCATTCTTTATAGCTCCTATGCCTTGTGTTTGCCAATCTTGCTATTATTTCCTTCCATTTCTTAACTTATCATTCGAATGAATGCTGTGCCTCTTTCTGTTTTTTTACCAAGCTGGATGACCTTGGGTAAGCTTCAGGTTTATGGGAACCAAAGGTCTGCAAACTAGGTAGGCATAGAGAGTAAATTTTGTTATATAACAATGGAGGCAATTGCAGAGGATGTTTTCAAAACATTCAGAGAACAATTGATATAATCCCATGGCTTCAATTTTAACAGAAAAGTCCCTTCAACAAAATAAAGCAAAGTAAAACAAATGCAATATAAATACAACCTCCATCCCCCCCCCCAAAAAACTCTATCTTTTCAAAAACAACTCCAAAGAGGAAGAAATGGGAGGTCACCAAAGAAACAAAAATAGTTACACTGAATGTTCTACTATAAATTCAGAATTAAAAGGATATTTGCAAAAATATACAAAGCAAATATCCTAGGACATACTTAAGAGAACAAATTACAATTTTAAGGGTGGTGACATGAAGGAGAAATTCACAATGAGTTACTAACCATGAAAAACACGAAGGACCATAAAAAATGCTGTTTAAATTATGTTTGAAGTAAGAAACAACTTCACTCATTGGAGGAGGTATTAAGATAATGGATGACAGAAGCAAAGCAGAAGGACTCAGCTCCCTCTTCAGTTCTGTCTTTTCCTGTCAAGAAGAATTATTGTGGCAATAAAAAAGGTAGATATGTTTTTTTTCTTATCTTTTTACTTTTTTATTGTAGAGTATAACATATAAACAAAGCAAAGAAATAAAAAAGCAATAGTTTTCAAAGCACTCTTCAAAAAGTAGTTACAGGACAGATCCCAGAGTTTGTCATGGACTACCATATGATCCTTTCATATTTTTCCTTCTAGCTGCTCCAGAATATAGGAAGCTAGAGGGCTAAAATATTTTTTTATCATCACAATCGACTTTTTTTCCTTCTTTTTTGTGAACAATAATGCACATACAAAAAAGCTATGCATTGTAAAGCACAGCACCACAATTAGTTATAGAACATATTTGAGAGTTTGACATGGGTTAGAATTTCACAAGTTTAGGTTTTTACATCTAGCTGCTCTAAAATACTGGAGACAGAATTAAAAATCAATTTAATGATTCAGCATCCATGTTAATTTTTTGAATCCTATCTTTCCTGTATAACTCCACCTCTCCTTTGATATTTCCATCTTTCTCTTTAGGGGTGTTTGGGCTATGGCAATTATAAATTGTTCATATTGGAAGGACCTGTCACTAATATGGGGTAGGGAGATGGAACTATCTGATGTTCTGGAGAGGCTGAGCTAGGTTTCAGAACTGATCTGGACCAGGGACCTATCTGGAGGTTGTGGGTTTCTGGAAAGTTACTCTAGTGCATGGAACCCTTGTGGAATCTTATACATTGTCCTAGGAGTTCTTTAGGATTGGCTGGAATGGTCCTGGTTGGAGGTGGTGGGTTATGATAGGCAGCAAGGTCTAACTGAAGTTTGCATAAGAGCAAACTCCAGAGTAAACTCTCAACTCTATTTGAACTCTCTCTGCCACTGATACTTTATTAATTACACTTTTTTTTTACCCCTTTTTGTCAGGATGGAATTGTTGATCCCATGGTGTCAGGTCTGGATTCATCCTTGGGAGTCATCCCCCACATCACCAGGGAGACTTTCACCCCTGGATGACATGTCCCACATAAAGGGGAGGGCAATGATTTCACTTCCTGAGTTGGGCTTAGAGAGACTAAGATCACATCTGAGCAACAACAGAGGTCTTCCAGAAGTAGCTCCTAGGCATGCCTATAGGTAGTCTAAGCTTCTCCGTTACCTACATAAGCTTCACAAGAGTAAGCCTCATGGGCAAGGCCTATTGATTTGGGTATCCCTAAAGTTTGACATGCTATCAGAGCATTCCCCGATGGTAAGGTTTAATAGTTCCACAGTCTTTCTCCCCTCCCTCAGGGGACTTTGTCAAACTTTTTGATTATCTGTTTAATATACTCTAGGATGTATCCAGGCATTATAATAATCTATATAGGATTAAAGGGCCTCTTTCTTATTCTGTGCTCCCTGTGTTTCATTTGTTCAAATGAACTATACAGATAGAATGAATTAGATTATGCACTACAGAAAATGTCAGTTCCAGACCAAATAAACCTTTCTTCCATTGATCTCAAAGAGTATGTGTGATTCTAAACTATAGACACTGTCTTCTTTACCCCTATTCTCTGAATTACTTTAACCCCAACCTGTTTGGCTTCATTCTTATCTCTAAATATCAGGTTATATATATAAAACAGCCTCTCAAAATCCAGAAATAATAATCACCACTCCAGACTTAAAGTGTCTGCTCTAAAAGCTTACAATCTAGGCCCCTGTTTTCTTATGAGCATTTTCTAAAGGTGAACATACCATTCTTGTTCTTTTGTTTCTGGCTTATGTTGTCTCACCAAATGCCCCACATGTTCATTCACATCATTGAATGCCTCATGAGTTTTTACTTTTTGTAGCAGGACAACCTTCTCTCATAAGTATTGTTCACCAATCTACTTCTCAGTCAGTGCATACTTCAGCCATCTGTATTTATCAGGCATTATGTATAGAAACCAAAGTCCACAGTCCATCAGCATTCTCAATTTTAGATAATTCCATTGTTCCCAAGAGAGAGAAAACCAATGAACACACACTCACCAAAAGAATCATATGTTTGAAGTAATTCTTCTGAGAGCTAATTCATATTTCTGTTGTTAATCAGTGGGACACATAGGTCTATACAACACCTGTCAATCTTGTTCATCTTCAATATAGTAATATTACTTATAGACCCACTAGGCAACTACCTTCACTTCTATCTATTCCCTTACAATGGAGTTCAGCCTCATTAGCTAACCATTCACCCATCTTTAGCTTCTAACATCTCTAAGTCCCTTATATTCTGTATTATAAGGGTCTGATTTTACTCTGGTCATAAAAGTGTATTATAAGAGTCTGGTTTTACTATGGTTATAAAAGCGGAATCATAGAGTATCTATCCTTTTGTGTCTGGCTTATTTCATCAGCATTATGTCCTCAATGCTCATCCATCTCGTCATGTGCTTTAGGACACCATTTCGTCTTCTTACTGCATAATATTCCATCTTATGTATACACCACATTTTGTTAACCCACTCATCTGTTGATGGGCATTTGGTTTGTTCCCAAATTTTGGCGATTGTGAATAATGCTGTTATGAACATCAGGGTGTGAATGTCTGTTTGTGTCATTGCTTTCAGCTCTTTTGGGTATATACTAAGTGCTGCTATTGCTGAGTCATAGGGTTACTCGATATTTAGTTTCCTAAGGAACCACCAAACAGTCTTCCATAGTGGCTGCACCAATATACATTCCCACCAGGAGTGCCTAAGTGTTCCAGGTTCTTCACATCCTCCCCAACATTTTTAGTTTCCTGTTTGTTTATAGCAGCCATTTTTATAGGTGTGACGTAGTATCTCACTGTAGTCTTGATCTCCATTTCCCTTATAGCCAATGAAAATGTGCATCTGTTCATGTGCTTTTGAGCCATCTGTATTTGCTCTTCAGAAAAATGCCTATGCATATCTTCAGCCCGTTTTATAGTTGGGTTGTTTGTTCTTTTGTTCCTGAGTTGTATGATTTCTTTGTATATACAGGAAATCAAACCTTTGTCCAGATATGATTTCCAAATATTTTCTTCCATTGAGTTGGCTGCCTCTTCACCTTTTTGACAAAGTGTCTTTTGAAGTGCAGAAGCATTGGATTTTGGGGAGTTCCTATTTATCTGTATTTTCTTTTGTTGCTTGTGCTTTGGGTGCAAAGTTTAGGAAGCGACCTCCTAATACTAAGTCTTGAAAATGTTTCCCTACATTTCTTCTAGAAGATTTATGGTACTAGTTCTTATGTTTAGGTATTTGATCCACTTTGAGTTATTATTTGTGTAGCTGTAAGATAGGGGTCCTCTTTCATTCTCTTGGCTATTGATATCCAGTTCTTCCATACTCGATTATTGAAAAGACTATTTTGTCCCAGTTCAGAGGATTTGGGGGACCTGTCAAAAATCAGTTGACCATAGATTTGGTGGTCTATTTTTGTGCTCTCAATTTGATTCCATTGGTCATTGCTTCTATCTTTGTGCCAATACCATGCTTTTTGACCATTGTGGTTTTATAATAGATTTTAAAGTCAGGGAGTGTTAATCTTCCCACTTTATTCTTCTTTTTTAGGATGCTTATACCTATTCAGGGTCTCTTTCCCTTCCAGATGAATTTCCCAAATCTTCAATATAGGTTGTTGGAATTTTGATTGGTACTGTGTTGAATCTATAGATCAGTTTTGGGAGAATTGACATTTTAACTATATTTAGCCTTCCTAACCATGAGTAGGAAAAGTCTTTCCTCCCATTTAGATCTCCTTTGATTTCTTTTAGCAATGTTATGTAGTTTTCTGTGTACAAGTCCTTTACATCCCTAGTTAAGTTCATTCCTAAGTACTTGATTCTTTTAGTTACTATTTTGAATGGATTTTTTTCCTTAGCTGACTTTTCAGTTACATCACTGCTTGTGTATAGAAATGTTACTGATTTTTGCACATTAATTTTATGTCCTGCCACCTTGCTGTATTTATTAGCTCAAGTAACTTTGCTGCAGATTTCTCAGGATCTTCCAAATATAGTATCATGTCATCTGCATATAATGAAAGTTTTATGTCTTCTTTTCCAATTTGGATGTCTTTTATTTCTTTGTTCTGCCTTATTGCTCCAGCTAGAACTTCTAACACAATGTTGAGTAATAGTGGTGACAGTGGGCATCCTTGTCTTGTTCCTGCTCTTAGGGGGAAAACTTTCAGTCTCTGTCCATTGAGTGTAATGCTGGTCATTGGTTTTCCATATATTCCCTTTATCACATTGAGGTAGTTACCTTTGATTCCTATCTTTTGGAGTGTTTATCAGAAAAGAATGCTGAATTTTGTTGAATGCTTTTTCAGCATCAATCAAGATGAACATGTGATTTTTCCCTTTCAATTTCTTAATGTGCTGTATTACATTAATTAATTTTCTTGTGTTGAACTATCCTTGCATCCCTGGTATAAACCCCACTTGGTCATGGCATATAATTCTTTTAATGTGTTGTTGGATTCGATTTGCTAATATTTTATTGAGAATTTTTGCATCTATGTTCACTGGGGATATTGGCCTGCAGTTTTCCTTTCTTATAGCATCTTTACCTGGCTTTGGTATTAAAATGATATTAACTTCATAAAATGAGTTAAGTAGAGTTCCTTTTTCCTCAATTTTTTGAAAAATTTTGTGCAGGACTGGTGTTAGTTCTTTTTTGGATGTTTGATAAAATTCCCCTGTGATGCCATCTGGCCCTGGACTTTTCTTTGTAGGAATATTTTTGATGACGGATTGAATCTCTTTACTTGTCATTGGTTTGTTGATATCTTCTATTTCTTCCTGAGTCAGTGTAGCTTGATTGTGTGTCTCCAGGGATTTGTCCATTTTATCTATGTTGTCTAGTTTGTTGGCATATAGTTGTTGATAGTATTCTCTTATGATTTATTTTACTTCTTCAGGGTCTGTGGTAATGCACCCCTTCTTATTTCTGATTTTGTTTGTTTGCATCCTCTCTCTTTCTTTCTTGTCAGTCTTGCTAGTGGCCCATCAATTTCATTGATTTTCTCAAAGAACCAACTTCTGGTTTTATTGATTTTTCATCTTCTTTTGTTCTCCCATTCATTTATCTCTGCTTTAATTTTTGTTATTTCTCTTCTTCTATTTGCTTTGGGGTTAGTTTGCTGTTCTTTCTCAAGTTCCTCCAGGTGTACTGTTAAGTCCTCGATTTTTGCTCTTTCTTGTTTTTTTTTTTAACATAGGCATTTAGGGCAATAAATTTCCCTCTCAGCACAGCCTTTGCCACATCCCATAAGTTCTGATAAGTTGTGTTCGCATATTCATTCATCTCCAGATAGCTACTGATTTCTCTAGCAATCTCTTCTTTGATCCACTGATTGTTTAGGAATATTTTATTTGGTCTCCATGTATTTTTGAATGTTTTCATTTTTGGGGGGTTATTTAGATCCAGCTTCATCCCATTGAATCAGAGAAAGTGCTTTGAATAATTTCAATGTATATAAATTTATAAGACCTGTTTTGTGTCCCAGAATATGATATATCCTGGAATATGTTCCATGAGCACTAAAGAAGAATGTATATCATTGTGGTTTGGGGTGCAATGACCTATATAGGTCTGTTAGGTCTAATTCATTTATTAAGTTATGTAACTTCTCTATTACCTGTTGATCTTCTGTCTGGTTATTCTATCTATAGAAGAGAGTGGTGTATTGATGTCTCCTACTATTATTGTTGAAACACCTATTGCTCGCTTCAGTTTTACCAATGTCTCATGTACTTTGGAGATCCTTGATAGGGAGCATAAACATTTATGATTGTTATATCTTCTCGGTGAATTGACCCTTTAATTAGCATATACTGTCCTTTTTTGTCTCTTATGATGTCTTTACATTTAAAGTCTATTTTGTCTGATATTAGTATAGCTACTACTGCTTTCTTTTGGTTACAACTTGTGTGGAAAATCTTTTTCCATCCTTTCACTTTCAATCTATCTGTATTCTTCTAAAATGAGTCTCTTGTAAGCAGCATATAATTGGATTATGTTTCTTAATCCATTCTGCCCATTTGCATCTTTTAATTGGTAAGTTTAGTCCATTAACGTTCAAAGTTATTACTGAAAAGGCATTTCTTGATTCCACTATCTTATCTTTTTTTATTTTATTTGCCAGATCTATATATGATTTTCCCTCTTTCTCTTTGTATTCTTTAAATTACCTTTAGAGGTACTCTTCAATTCTTTGTCCTCCTCCACACCTTCCTCTCCTGTCTTTCTTTTTTCAGCCTGCAGAACTCCTTTTAGTATTTCTCGTAGGGCCGGTCTTTTGTTGACAAATGCTTACAGGACTTCTTTGTCTGTGAAAACTTCAATTTCTGTCTCATTGACAAATGCTTACAGGACTTCTTTGTCTGTGAAAACTTCAATTTCTGTCTCAGTTTTGAAGGACAATTTGGCTGGGTACAGAATTCTTGGCCTGAAGTCTTTCTCTTTCAAGATCTTGAAAAGATCACACCACTGCCTTCTTGCCTCCAGGGTGCTAGTTGAATAGTCAGAACCCATTCATATTTGGTTTCCCTTTTATGTAGTAAATTGTTTTTCTCTTGCTGCTTTCAGGATTTTCTGCTTCTCCTCAACATTTCACACGTTAATGGGTGCCTTGGGGAATGCCTATTTGGATTTATTCTCTTTGGAGTTCTTTGGGCTTCTTTGACTTGTATATTTATGTCCTTTATGAGGATTGGGAAGTTTTCACCCTTTATATCCTCAACTACTTTTCCTAACCCTTTGCTCTTTTCTTCTCCGTTTGGGACACCAGTGATTCTTATATTTCGTTGTTTTGCTTTGTCTGTCATTTCCCTGAGATCCAATTTATTTTTTTCCATCTTTTTTTGTCATTTGCTGTTTTGAATCTTTGAAATCAGTTATTTTGTCCTCTATATGATTTATTCTTTCTTCTGTCTCTTCAAATCTGGTGTTATGTGCCTCTAGTGTGTTTTTTATTGGTCAACAGAGTCTTTAATCTCTGCGATATCTGCTATTTTTCTATTCTTTTGAATTCCTCTTTATGCCTTTCTACTGTCTTCTTGATCTTGTCATTTGCTATCCCACGTATTTTATTAAGTAGAGTTGTATGGACATCTTTGAGTAGTTGTTCTAACATCTATGTCTCCTCTGATGCTTTAATTTTGTCATTAGGCACGGTTAAATTCATCTGCATTGTGATACGCTTAGTGAGGGCAGGTATAGGTGCAGTTTGGGGATATTATGCTGATGCTTGTGAACATGGGCTCCCAGAGGCCAGGGAGGATGTAGCTGTGCAGATGCACCAGTCTGGGGGGTGTAACCCTGGTGTGCACAGGTCTAAGGCATGGGGACCTTTGTGCACATGCGCAGAGCTGTGGGAGCAGGCCGATGTTATGCCTTCAGGATATGGGGCAGATGTGACCCAGCTGCGCAGGTCAGCATTTTCTCAGAGTTGGGAAGTGTGGCTGAGAGCCATGCACATGCATGGATCTAGGACTGCTGTAAAGTGTGGTTCCCAGAGCTGACAGATGCGACTGCAGTCTGTGCATATGCATGGACCTAGGAGTGCTGTAAACTGATGTGCAGAGCTCGGTTTGGGCGGTGGGGGCAGGGGGAGGCTGTATGACTGTGGAGCAAGGCTAATGTTGAGCTACTCTATTCGACCATCTTCCTGGAAGTCTAGATATGTTTTTAAATCTTAGAAGTATAATTTAGATATGGTATTTCTGAATTTTAACAAAATACAAATTTTTCTATGATAATCCTGATAGTCCAGATAATACAATATAGGCGGTATGTTAAATATTTCAAAAATTGGTTGAGGTACTACATGCAGGTGGTGCTGATTATTGGACTGCTGTCCATCACATAGGAAGTTTCTATTTGTATGTTTTATCACCTTACCTTGAGTTTATCCAAAATTTTCATCCATATCATCATGCATAAGGGCAAAATGATGATACTAGCAGAAAGAATGTAAATAGCATCTGGTGACAGATTTAATAACTCTTCTATTTGGAATGATAAACCAAAAACATAAAAAAATAAGAAGAATTAATATAAAATTTCACTTAGGGTAAAAAATAAAATAAAATCTTCCTATGTTCGTAATTATGACATCATGACACATACAAAAGGGTTTTGTATAACTAAAGGGTCATATATGAGATGAAATTGCTGTTGTTCAAACTTCATTATAGTTATCCATCTCATTTTCTGCTTGCTTGAGTATTCCACAACCAGAATTATGTTTCAACATCTGTAAAATAGTTTAAGTGGGCTATTGAGGAGTTTGTATGTATCTATAGTGAAGGATTAGTAACCATGATAGCTAAGGAATGTTTGGTAAACTTTTGATTTTTAGCTTGGCTGAGAGAAAAATATTAGGAATGAATAGCTATTTTCAAATATTTAAAATGCTCTTAAATTGGGAGTGCAAGGGTAGTTCAATGGTAGAATTCTCACCCACCATATGGGAGCCCCAGGTTCGATTCCAGGCCCCTGCATTCCCCTTCTGCCCCCCACCCCCCCCAAAAAAACCAAGCAGAACAAACAAAGGAAAGAAAACAAACACAAAAATTCAACAAACTGTGCTGCAATAATGGATACTCATATGGAAAAAAGAATGAAATGTGACCCCCGCCTTACAAAAATGTGACCCAAGCTTACAAAAAAAAATTTTAAATGCTGCTAAGGGTAAGATGGAATAAAGAAGTTGTGATAAAATTGTTTTCATATAAGTATCATCCCTGATTGAGGAGGTAGTGCCACCATTAAGATCTGTTTGGAGAAGAACAAGTCTTAATAAGGGTTCAGTAGATGAAAAAAACTAATAAAGCAAGTAACAAAAATAAAATTAATGAATTATACTGCCAAAGACAATCAATATGGTTAATAGTAGCATTAGTGGTACATATTTCCATTCCTGTATTTGTAACAGCAGAAAGTATATATAGGAAATTGGTTTCCAGACTCAATATAAGCAGTATTAACCTCCATCCCCACACCCGCAATTTTTTAACCTGTTAGAACTGTCTAACAATGCAATGAAGACTTTCTGCTCAAGGAAAGTACCCATTTTATAGGTCTTTGCAAAGGGTTCCTTTGGACTCTGAGTTTTATTGATTCTGTGTCCACTCTGCTTTCCATTAAAAGTAAGATCTTTGGATTAGTATTTTTCCAAGCAGTATTTCCCAAGTATTGTAGATGCAATATCCTGCTGTTTATTTTAGATTTACTAGAAAATTACTTTTGTCTGGGACCTTGTTCTATTTCAGGTATTAAATGGATGACATTTCTAGTTTTAGTGAGTTTAGTTTTATTTATTCCAGTGTTTTCCAACAAGGGAAGATTGTGCTGAATTCTTTCATGATTGTTGCAGCAGAGCACATGAATGGATACCACTTTCATAGTATGAGTCTTGAGAAGGTTAACTGTGCAAAAGATGTATTTAAGCACATGAAGGAGTATTTTTGCTTGCTTAATATTCAAAAAATGAATATGTTGTATTTGAGGCTCCGAATTCTAAACCTGAACTTTAGAGAAAGGGTGGAGTAAGGAAAACCTAACAATCCTGTATGTATATATCATTAGAGCTAAATTTTAAGTAAAGTAATGCATTTGTGCATCAGAGTAAATTTTTATGAAAGTTTAGCTCAAGCTTAATCAATGCTGTCATGCCTGAATCAGACTGGGATCTCCCAGGGTTCTTTAAATTATAAAGGATTTGTTCTAATTTACCACTCGCATTGTGTAATGCTCAAAATCTCCCTAGGTTGTAGAATTAAACACTGAGAACCCTGACCTCACATCTACTCTATCAGGCACCTTATAATTCATCAGAGAAGTTTATGATACCCATGCTTCCTAAATTATTTTCTTCTGTTTACTTTCCCTGTGGTAGTTTGCAATGAACCCAACAGAGAACACACACACTAGAAGAAGGTTGTATATTTGTAATCTAGCTCCCCTGTTGTAGAAACCTACATAAATCTTTTGATACTTTTTTATCAGATAGACTTTTCAATATATAATAACATATCTCTCCCTCCCCCTTTGTTATTACTTTAATCTGTAGTTTTCAAGATGCCAGTGATAGAATAAGACATTTTCCATTTACAGAACATTATCTTTTATTATTAGATCTCTTTTGTATTATTTTAAATAAGTTTGCATTTGCTGCAAATTTAATGACCTGTAAGGACATAAATTATTTTACAAATATAATATCATGGTGACTTTCTTATGGCTAAAATAACTAGATGACATGATTCAGAGTAGTATTGTTAAGAGATCATATTTTTTCATGGTCTTAGTGGATAAAACTGGAACATATAATTCAAACATCTTCCATTTTATGTTAGATCCAAGTACTATTTTTTTTTTAATAAAACAACTGATAATGGTAATACTTATATTATAGCAAAAGCATGACATTGGAGTAAAAAGATTAATACTCCCTTCCTTTGATCTTTGCTGTACAATAAATAATTGCAAAATATTTGTAAACTTTTATAAACATTTGAAAAATATTTTGCAAACATCCTTTTTAATCCTCATATTTTGCATATGTATTTTCACGACTAGGAGACATACATAGCAAAATTTTCCTTAGTTACAAGTTCTTCTTCCTATATGTCTGAGTGTTATCTAAATAACATTCATTTCATCCATCCACAAACATTGGATAAGATGTATAGATTAATAGGACATTGTTTAAGTTTGTTAAAGCTGCCAGAAATACAATATGCCAAAAATGAGTTGGCTTTTATAAAGGGATTGTATTGTTACAAGTTTATAGTTCTAAGGCCATAAAAATGTCCAAACTAAGTTATCCAGAAAAAAATACCTTGACTCAAGAAAGGCTGCTCTGGGAAGGCATGTGGCTGGCATCTGCTGGTTCTTTGGCTTCTGGTTTTTAAACAGCTTACCTGGAGGCATTTTCTTTCTGCATTTCCAGATGTCTCTATCTGTGTTGGCTCTTTAGCTTTTTCCAAAATAGTTCCCTCTCAAAGGACTCCATTAAGTAGATTGAAGCCCACCTAGAATGGGCAGAGATGCATCTCCATGGACACCACCTAATCAAAAGTTCCCACCCACAATGAGGTGGGTCATATCTCCATAGAAACAATAAAAAGATCCCATCCCACAATAGGATGGGTCACATGGCCATGGAAACAAACTATCAAAAGTTCCCATTTTAAACAATAGATTTCCTCCCCAAGATTGGATTAGGAAAAAAGAACATGGGTTTTCTGGGGTCCATTACAGTTTCAAACCAGCACAGATGTGCTTTGTCTTTTAAGGATTTATATTCTAAGGAAGAGATAAGATAAACACCAACTGTTTTAAATAAAAATTTGGGATTAATGAATGGCAAAGCAGAGGTCTAAACAAATTGCTTCAGAAACCCAGGTAAGGGAGAGAAGATAGCTGAGAGATTGATAGAAGAAGCAATTTGGAGGAAGCAGTCTTGATGACTAGATATAATTTCAACAAACAGACATTGAAGAAACCATTCCACAAACGAGGAACCATAGGGACAGTGGCAGCATGCAAAGAGGCAGAATGGTACAGGAGGTCATCATGACACATTAGGGACTAGTTTGTCTGCACATAAAATATGACATCTTGTATTACTCTTTACAGTCATGTGGTGATATGACAACAATGATCATGGAAAATAATTAATTTAATATCATGGACATCTAATATTCATGAGGTCCTGGACAAAACTGTGGTACATAGAGTATGACCTTGCACTTGGAACTCATAGTCTAATAGTGAAAATAAATATGCTAAGAAAAAATATATGATGTTACCTGCTGAATTAAAAACAAAACAGAGGGTGGTGCAACAGTGGTTCAGTGGCAGAATTCTTGCCTGCCATGCCAGAGACCTGGGTTCAATTCCCAGAGCCTGCCCATGCCAAAAAAAAAAAAAAAAAAAAGAACAAACAAGTAGAAGTTTGTTTGTATATTGTAAATGGGTAATAATAAAGATAGGTATTGCTCTTGTAGGGGAAACCTAAAATAAAGTAGATATTTGAGTCTCATATAAAAGGTTCCGATTCCTTTGGGGCTTATAGACAGCTGTGCATAGAATAAATTTGCATTTAGATATGATAGATACATAAATGTTTACAAGGAGACAATATTAGGAAGGGAATTATTCATGGGAAATGACATAAAAAAGGGACAATTGCAAGATTTCTGTAAGACCTGGAAACTATCTACATTATGGTACTGACCTGAAATTTTCTTTACATCGAATATGGCTTTAAATAAAAATCACTGACAAAGGCTGTTAAACAGAGATTTGATGAAAGTATATTTTGTGGACCGTTTTTTGATATTGTGACTAACTCCGTATAGTGTTTGTATAATTTCTCAAGCCCTATAGTTGCATAGACTTGAAAACATTCTTCATAAGCTCTCTACAATACCACATTTTTCTCAGACATAGGCAAAGTCACTCAGCATTGCTCCTATAACAGGAAAAAATAGTCTTATCTATCAGTATACATATATGTTCTTTTAATATGTACAGATCTTTAGATTTATATATATATCCATTTATGCTTAATGTTAACAAATTTGTCCTGCATATAGATCCATCTGTATCTTATGATCATTTTTTTAATACTCAAGAGTGTGTAAATTGGCTTTAGAGTTCACTGCCCAAATAACCTTGAGTTTAGCTCTGCACAGAATAGACGGAATAAAGCATATTGCATCTCTAATTCATCTGCAGATAGAGATTACTTATAATGATTCCTATATTATTTTCTGCAATAAAATCACAAAGCAAATAGTAAGATTGACTATTTGGTTTATAGATTTCTTAAAAATGCATAGTAGTTCTAATCTCCATACTAATATTTAACAATTGTACTCATACAAACTGGCGTAGTAAAAAGGTGGCCTTAAGTAAGCAATTCCAAGGAGAAGAATTCTGCAAAATAGCGTAGAAAAGGGATCTACACATTTCCAAAACCCTACCAATGTATAAAATCATCTCTATAAGACACAATTTCATATAACAGCATTCTAGAAAGTGTGATAGAATTCTTCCCAGAGGTAAGAGCTAAAAAACTGAAAGAAATCAGATTAATTCTGATTCTGAATATTCTGCAGAATATTCACTCTCCTAGCAACAATGACAATAAAAACACATATTATCTCAGAATTGTTTTATAACTTATCTTAAAACATCTGTACAGTTTTCATAACTTATACTAAGACATCTGTGCAGATTTTAAACAGAAACCTTTCAGGCACAATTGCTTTGGGAGGCTGGGCATGCTGTGATCCCTGCTGCCATGAGTTAAACTCTTCAAAATTGCACGAAGTGCTGAATTTTCCTGGTCTCTAAGTGCTGACCATGCTCTGCAGGTGTTACTAGAACGGGAGGTTTTTTTCTGTGTCCCCAAAGATAGCAGACTAAACTGACCTCATAGAGGGAACATGACAGTTTTTTGTCATCCTAAATTCTCTTTCATAAATGCAGTTTTCCAGAAAATCTTGACCAATGAAGAAACAGAGTCATTCCTTCTTTCTGACTTCTTTGTTCTCTCTGTCTTGTTTATGGCACCTCCAGACTCAACTTTGTTGCTGTAAAAGTCAATTCAATATTTGCTGCCAGCCTCTTTGCTTCTGTTAAATTTGTTTGGTAGAATTTATTTCCTCCTAAATCAATTTTAGAGAAAGTCTGTTAAAGGAAATTCTCTGTTCTTTTCATCATAACCTATTTGGGACATTCTAACCAAAATAAAGGAACATTCTATAAATAAAACAGTAGTATAACTTCCATTATACTCAGAATAGAGTAAACTTAAAATTGAATGATTTTCAAAGCATATAATGTGAAGGAATCACTTTGCAAATGAGTTTTTTTTTTAAATCCAGATTCCTGTAATCAATCCATTCTTCTTCAGTATATAGAAAACCTAGTTTTGAAATTTCACGGTACTCCTATTCCATTTTGTAATTAATTATAATAGGCCATTTTGAATGACAGTTCTTGTGGTATGGCATGAAAATCAGGAGAGTCCACTGAGTAGAACTAGAAACTGCTCTCCCTGACATTGAATTCTTGACTCCACCACTGATTCACTCTAAAACAATTTTAAGCAGTTAGTGAGTTACCCACTCCACAGTAAAACCTACCCTCAACATGGAGAGAAGGAGTATTAAGATGTAAAGTTCTAAAAAAGTGGAAGTAATAGGATTGTTAATCCATACTGGGACTGAAAAGAAAACCCAGTTATCCCTTTAGGATATATATATGTGTGTGTGTGTGTGTGTGTATATATATATATACACACACACATATATAACATTATAATGTTGATATATATAATCCTATAATAGGATTAAAAATCATATCAGTTACTATTGCATATCATTCTTTCCTAATTCTTTAACCATTTTCTTGCCAGTCATATCAGGTTCAGGTTAATAGCCAACTAATAAATTCATGGGTCAGATTGATATAAAAGTAAAACAGGCCAGACCTCATCACCCTAAGATTTTCTTCTCATACTGAAAAAAAAAAAAAAAAATTCTGACTGACACCTCTCAAGACATGTGAGTTCCTTTATTCCCTTGATATAATTACATTTGCAACAGGATTGCCTGTAAAAAAAATATTTAGTGGTATTTGATGAAGCCAAAGTCAAATGCTAGACAAAAATAAACAATCAAAAAACCTTGAGGTCTGAAATCATGATTTAGAATGTATAAGATAATTACAATGATTTTTTTAAATCTGCTTAATATTTTGTTTGGATCTGCACTCAACCCATTTTTTTTTTAAATTTGAAAATAATAGATTTCTTTATTCTTCTTTGCTACTGTTTACTCTATGGGATTATAACAATTAAATGCCTTTAAATAGTGGGAGATTTATAAAATAGAACATGCTATGTACAATGTAGTAAGGGAAGAAGGATAAAAATTGTTACCTCCCTAATGTGTAATTTGATTATGTAAAATTTCTCATATTAGTAACTGGAATGCCTTCCTACTGCCTTTACTTGGCTAACAGATACTCATCCTTGAGGTCTTAACTATTGTCTCCTTCGGGAAGTGTTTCCCATTTCACAGCACTAATGACACAGCCCTCCTGAGGCTGCGTGTCACCCAAGGCACATATATTCCTTCATAACCCTCATCGCATTATACCTGCCCATCTGTCTTCCTCTCTCTATGACTAAACTCCAAATTCCTTAGGGATAGTATTTTACCCCATTTAACCCCCAGTCCCAAGGACATCACTGGCTCATGGTTAATCATTTAATTATTGTCAAATAAATCAGAGTGGCATAGGATATAATTTAAAATTGCTTTGAGATGTAAAGGGAATTACTCCAATAAAGTTACTTTATTCTTGTTCACTTCAGCAATTATTTAATGAGTGACTAATATGTGTAGACATTGGGGAGAAGAATGAATATAGTTATGTATCAGCCATGGTTTATATAGAGAAACACTTCCTAGTAGTTGTTTCTCTGACTCAAAACCTGAACTTTTTTAAGGATGAAGATGTTCACATGCAAAAGTATATACATACAACACAATATTGTCATGGACTAATAGAATCTTAAATTTGAAATAGATCTCAGAGTACATTTAGTTCAAATTCCACCTGACGCAGTTCTACCTTCCACAACATTTTGGCACAATATTTTGAGATTTGTGTTAAATGCTATTGGGGGAAATTAAGTCTGAGGAATCTGTATTTGTTAAAAAGTCTATCTATAATTGGTCTAAGACTCTGCATATTTTGAAAAGAAACTCAACTGAATGGTAAAAGGTAAAAAAAAGGAAAAATAGATTGCTACCTATTTCATCAAATTAGAAAATTCTCTGTATTTATTTAAATTAGGAAGCTAAAGACCAGATGATCCTGCTAATTTTTCCTTCAGTCACTCAGCTGAAATGAAATGGTTTGGAAAGACATCTCCAATTTTCTTTAAATCCTTAGGGCCAATTTCTGAGAGCACTGAAATGACCAGGTGTCAGAAAAGAGCTGCTACTATAAATACTTATTTCCAAACATGGATGTCAACCTTATCTCTTCATACATGGCTATTAACCTTTCCATCTTTTAATCTGACTTCTAAAGTATACAGATTTAACCTTGACCACTGACAGGACCTATTCTCCAGGCTTTCAAATGAGAGTGTAAACTCGAGCTATAGGCTCTTAGCAGAAACTCAATTGAAAAAAATACTTTTTAAGGTTTATAAGTGAGTTCAGCACTAATGCTTTTCCCGATCAGGAAAAAGACCTGAATAGATCACATAAAGTAATAGGATTTTTTTCTGTACAGTGCATACCACTCCAGCATCACAATTGCCCTGGGTCCCAAATTCCCTGAATTGGTGATAGGCTTCAGAAGTAATTCCTAAAGATGTTTGGGTCTCTAGTATAGCAATCAAGAAATTGCTCACATTCTCCTTGAGGATTAGACAGTTATTTTTGGTGTAGTATAATCCTGGGTGCTTCTAGAAGTTAGATCATTTATACATCACCTCAAACATGACTGGGATCTCTTGTGCCAAGCCCATGCATATCTCCTTTGCTTTTTCACTAGTCCTTGTTGCTGGATTTAGAATAATTGCCCAACTCCCTACTTAAGAGAGCACATGGTGCAAATGATGGCATCTGGGAAAGGGGAAAACTCTTGCGAACGATTGTCCTCGGCAGTTCTATGACAACACCTAGGGCTTCAGAGGTTCTTTCCAGAACATCCATCCTCATCCTACTTCTATTCCTGCAACAAGTCTGAATTGGTGAGAAGAAATATGACCCTACCCCAAATAATCTGGCTGACTTGAAAAACTGCCAAGGCAAAGAAATCAGCCACATCTACCATGACTTTTTGAACTGATCTCCTTATAAAAGTTGGGGCAGAGATTCCACTGATTCTGTTTTCCCCCTCTCTCCTTTGCAATGTGACCTTGTTGATAATAAATTTCATTTAAAAATATATAACACAATATTTCTAGCCCTTCTGTTAAACACATGTACATAGATTATTATAAATTCTTCTAGAATGATGATGTTTACCCCAAGTGTAGTGTGACAACAATCTGACACTTTTCCCAACTGTGAGTTTACTTCATCTTTGTGTAGAGCGTCTGCAACTGTCTGCTCCGTTAAGGAAGTAAACAGGCAAAGACTACCTACAAGAACGCACTATGCATCTATCCCAGCCTTGGGTTGCTACCCCCTAGAGTAAGTTTTCCTATTTAGATAGATGATTCAGAAACTCAAAAATGAAGTGCTTTTCCTCTTTTTATCAATCCCAAAATCACAATTAACCCAGTTCCTTTTAATATGAGTTGCTTTTAAGACTTTGCATTTTGTTGATTTGTTGAGATACTCTTTTCATTTATGTAAAGAAGGAGGAAGGATGGGGAGACAGTGAGGGGAAGAAAGACAAGGAGATAAGAGAACTTGAGAGGGAGGAAGACAGGGGAGATGAGAGGGTAAGGGAAGTGAAAGGGAGGGAAAAAATGGAAAACGTAGAAGCAACTATTAGAGACTGAGAGAGAAAAGGTGACTCTTGCTTTTCCATGGTACATGACTGCTGCAACTCTGAATTTATGAAGAACTGACAGTTCTTTTTAACTTCCTTCTTTTGGGGAAGCTCTCTATTATTTTAAAAAATATTTTTATTGACAAATCTTCATGCAATATGGTCCATACATGTTGTACAATCAATGGCTTATATCTTCACATAGTTGTGTCACCATGATCATTTTTAGAACATTTGCATCATTCCAGAATGACCATCAGTATTTCAATTCTGCCCAATTTATTACCCCTTATCCCTCCTATTGTTTATTTATTTTTATCCATATTTTTTTTACTCATTTGTCCACACCCTGGATAAAAGGAGCATCAGACATAAGGTTTTCACAATCACATGGTCACATTGTAAAAGCTATATCATTGTATAATTGTCTTCAAGAATCAAAACTACTGAAATACAGCTCAACAGTTTCAGGTACTTCCTTCCAGCCACTCCAATATACCAGAAACTAAAAAAGGAATATCTGTATAATGCATAAGAATAACCTCCAGGATAAACTTTGGACTCTGTTTGAAATCTCTCAGCCACTGAAACTTTCTTTTGTTATTTCCTTCTTCCTCGTTTTGGTCAAGAAGCCTTTCTCATTCCCATGATGCTGGGTCCCAGCTTATCCTGGGAATTCTGTCCCATGTTGCCATGAAGATTTATATCCCTGGAGTCATGTGCCATGTAGTGGGGAGGGCAGTGAATTCACCTGCCAAGTTGGCTTAGAGAGAGACAGAGGGGCCACATCTGAATAGCAAAAGAGGTTCTCCAGAGGTAATACAGGCCTAACTTAAGTAAGCTTAGCTTCCCCTCCACAGAAATAAGTTTCATAGGGGCAAACCCCAAGATAGAGGGCTCAGCCTATTGATTTGGTTGTTCCCACTGCTGGCGAGAATATCAGAAATTCTCCAAATGGGGAAGTTGAATATTTCCTCCTTTCTCCCCAGGCCTCCAAGGGGACTTTGCAAATACTTTTTTGTTCACTGCCCAAATTACTCTGGGATATATCAGGACACCCCACTAACCTGGACAAACCAACAAGATCTCACACCCTATTCAAGATTCTATGTACTTATAGTGTTCAACTAAACTAACCATGTAAGCTAAATTAGGTAATGCACCACCCAAAATATAAGTTTTGCACCAAATAAACTCTTTCCCTTTGGTCTCAAATAGAAATTGAAGTTTTAAAATATGGATTATATTATCCTTTATCCTGTATTATGATTTACCTTAGTCCTATCAAGATCAGCTGCCTTCATATCTCTAGTAGAAGCCTCATCCCTTCTTCAACTTTTTAAATAGTTCTTATATGGGGCAGTGCTGACTTTCATAGCTTCAGAGCTCTAACTCTGGGTCTTAGATGTCACATAAATACCCAAAGTTTCTGGGAACAACCAGTTCATATACAAATATCTCCGCATCTCAGGATTTAGAAATAACAGTTACAACTCCTGAATATATGTGACTGCTGTAAGAGCTTACAATCTAAGACCCTTTACAATAGGCCCCAACCTGATAACCCATGCTCTCAACTTCAATTCACTGAGTATTTATATCATAGTTAGTCTGTATGAGTGAGGCATGATAATATTGATTATTAGCTTAATATCATTTTTGCCAATTATCTTTTTACATTTCAGATTCCTTCATATCAATACTTGTTAAAGTTTGGACTTCAATTAATGCCATGGGTTTATTAATTGTCACATGTTTTAGATGTTAACAATATGTATAAGGGAACTGTATTATCTTCTCAATTTTTCTATGAATCTAAAACTGTTCTAAAAATAATGTCTATTAGAGAGAAAAAGAGAGAGAGAGGGAGAGATCCATTTAAAAAACACATTAAATCATCAGTCTTTTTCCATCCAACCTTGTCAGGTATGCTGCAGACTTATTTCTAGCCTGGGATCAATTTTTTAGTACTGTTTTTTGATAGATAATCCAAAATGCCAATTTATTAATTTATAAAGCAAAATATATCTGACAGGACATTCAAAATAAGTTATTTGCATAGGTCATTTCCTCCTGGTAGCCAGGAATGTTTAGAAAATTGAGGATTGCATGGTAACATGGAAGTAGAACAAAAGTGGAATGATTTTTTCAGGAATATAGTATGATAACTCCATCCTCCTTCCAGATATAATTTTGTCTTAGTAACCCTTGTCTTTCTTTCTCGTTCTCTTGCTCGTTCACACGCTCTCAATTTTTTATTTATTAGAGAGGTTGCAGGTTTACAGAAAAATCACGCTGAAAATACAAAGTTCCCATATCCCCTCTCCCCCATTTATTAACACCTTGCAATGTCGTGGTAACTTTATTACAATAAGTGAAAGAATATTGTTATAATTGTACCATTAACTGTAGTTCAAAGCCTACATTAGGATTCACTGCGTTGTACAGGCCTATGATTTTTTTCACGTCAAGACCTTTTGCCTCACCTAAATATTAATCTTTGTCCTGACTTTGTTTTTAGGTTCTTTCCCCTCACTAGCTTACTGTTTCATTGGCAAGCTTAACCACCCTTCAATTTTAACTAATAGCTATAATCTTGTTACTCCTAAATCTACTCTATCTTTAGTACTTCTTTCTCCTGAACTGTAGACTTACACTTCCAACTGATTATAGGCCATTTTCACCTAGACATTGATCCACACAGAACTCAAATTTGTGTGTTTGAGTTTGAACTTATTTTCTGAACTCTGTCCTTCCCCTTGAAATTTTACAAATAGATTAACAATCTGTTGCAAACAGTCTTTCAGGCTGGAAATCTTTGTCATCCTTCTCTTTCACTATCCATATTCAGTAGGTTACCCTACCCTGTTATTATTCATTTGAAGTGTCTCTTCCTTTCATTTGACATTTATTTGGGTATAAGACAACAGGGAAAATAACAGAATCTCAATAATTAAAATAACTAAAGGAAGATACAAATGGGGAAACCATATTTAGGGAAACACCTGTAAACAGCTTCCTATTACAAATACTACTTATTTTACTCACAATTATTCGGAAAAATAAATGAATAAATTAAAAAGGAAACAATCTAAAATAAATACAGATACATTTTAATGAATTCCAATAAGTTATGCATTTAATTGTGCTATTGACTTGATAATAAAGTTAAACAAATTATTAATTTTTTACTCATGTAAAAGTCAAATTGCCCAAAATTCTTATTAATTTCACTTACTTTTTTTTTAGCTGGCCACTGCGGTTCTCCAGATCCAGTAGTCAATGGTCATATCAGTGGCGACGGCTTCAGCTACAGAGACACGGTGGTTTATCAGTGTAATCCTGGTTTCCGGCTGGTTGGCACTTCGGTTAGGATATGCCTACAAGACCACAAGTGGTCTGGACAAACTCCTGTTTGTGTCCGTAAGTATACCATTTATGCACTAACTCACCAGCTGAGTCCCTTCATCACACTTCTTTTGCCTTGAAGATTGCCACGGCACAAGTACGTTTAATTCTCTGAGTAGAACAGAACCGAGTAATCTCAATTTCACTTGGCAAATTAAAAAGACTGTGGGCATTAATCCTCACTCCTTCCGTTTCCTTTCTCCTCTCGCCCTCTCTCTCTTTCTTTTTTTTTTTTTTTTTTTTTTTTTTGCATGGGTAGGCACCGAGAATCGAACCCGGGTCTTCAGCATGACAAGGGAGAACTGTGCCACCAAGCCACCGTTGCACCACCCCTCTCTTTTCAATTTTTATCCCCTTCCCATCATGTTCCCTTGCAACTCTTCCTCCAGACTCCTGCCCATATTTAATTTGCTCATTAATTCCTTTCGAAAGGATTGTTGGATGAGTGATATCTTGGGATTCATTTTCCCTGATGTTATCAAAGTATAAACTAGGTGGAAATAAGAGCAAATTATATATATGAGGGTAAAGATGTTGCGTCATGGTATGCAGGATAGCTTTTACAGAGTCTTAAAAATAGCCTTACACACCTCCTCCTCTGGGTTGTTTTACTTTTCTTTGTCATTTTGTTTTATCAGGAATATAGAGTGTTTTGTAAGCATTTGTTCCTTCAAAGGAGAGATGAAATTAAACATAACTATTATCCTCTAACTCTTTAACTTCAAAGAGAAACATTGACTAGTATAGAGTAGTTCTACCCTCTATTGCAAAATTCATTTTAAACCAATTTTTCCCAATATTATTTTCCTGGGAATTAAAGAAACAAAATGTTGATGCAACTATGAGAAAGTGACCTGTAATAACTCTGATAGTGCCATGGTAAATGTATAAAGGTCAGAGGTGAAAGGATTTACTTAGCAGAAAAATAATTGTTCACAAGATAAAAATAAGGGGAGAAATGCCAGTTTTATGACTAAATATATTTCATTTGAAAGAGCCAATGAGGCATGTATCTGTGTTCTGTATTGCCATTATTTGGGGCATGACATAATGACAATCCACTACATCCAAATGATCCTACAATAGTGATTGTGAATGAAAATACATTTAAGCGCGCATACTTACTTGTATTACCTTCATTATGCTTACTATCGATAATGGAATAATTTATACATGTATAATTAACCAACCCCCTATAATGATATCAAAACAAGACTGTCACAAAATCAGTTGGTGTGTACTATGGGAGCAATCCTCACAACTCAAGATTAATAAAATAAATTTAGTGTATCTTTTCACTGCTTAACTTTTAAAATTATTTGGAATTCTGTCATGATTTGAGCAAGAAGTAATAATTATTGTGATGGGCAGTACATTTGCCAGGTGTTAGTCATTTTCTACAATTGTAATAAATGCCTGTGTGTTCAGCATCATAGTTCCCCTTTCCAATTTTCCTTTCCCAAAATAAATGAAACCTGTAAATTGTCTGATTAATCCCAAACTGCTTACTCTATACATTTAACATATGCATATGTAACACATGCAATTATAAATGAATAATTACAAGTGAAAGTGAAGGCATTTGTTATCTGACAACAATATTGACTTACATTCCTCTCCAGCCATCACCTGTGGTCACCCTGGAAACCCCGCCCATGGACTCACCAATGGCAGTGAGTTCAACCTGAACGATGTCGTGAACTTCACCTGCAACACTGGCTATTTGCTACAGGGGGCATCTCGAGCCCAGTGCCGGAGCAATGGCCAATGGAGTAGCTCTTTGCCTACATGTAGAGGTAGGAAACTCTCCCAGGAAATGAGCTCCTTACTTTGAAGGTGTGGTAAGCTTGATAAAACACAAACGTGATTGCATGGGAGGCTAGTCGTCATAGTTAAAGGGCACTGCTTCACCTTAGTTTACAGACGCGATGAAATTCTGGCTACCTGGAATTAGGGCAGATTCTGCAGGTGAAGACGTCATCCTCCTTCCGCAGGACTGAATTCACTGGAGACACCAGCCACATGTTCAGGATTCCCAGGGCTAACCCTAATTCTGACCAACTGGCTACAAATTTAGGAGTTCTTGCCAACTTCTCAGGTTCAATAATTTGCTAGGACAACTCAGAACTCAAGAAAGCACTATACTTATGAATGTAGTTCATGAAAGCAAAAGGATTCAGATTAAGACCAGATACATAGGACCATGTCTGTAAGGGTCCCCAAACATGAAGCTTGTAAGTGCTCTTCCAGTGGAGTCAGGGAATGTCACTCTTCCTGCACATCAATGTGTATTACCAATCAGGAAATCTCACCAGAGCATTGGTGTCCAGAGTTTTTATGGGGCTTTGATAGGTAGGCAGGATTGAATGAATCAAGGTCTGTAGGCTTGAGCTCAATCTCCAGCCACCTCCATTCACCAGAAGTTGGGTTGATAGACTTGATTCAAGGCCCCAACCCTCTAATCACATGGTTGGTCTTCCTAGCAAGGCTAGTCCCCACCGTAGGACTACAAGAGTGGTCAGTCCCACCCTCATCCATCTTGTGAACATTAACCATCATGTCTGTTAATGGGAGCAAGGGCAGGGTAGGAATCTAACATGAATAACAGACCATCAGAACATGAAATTCCAAAGATTTAAAGAGGCTCTTCCAGGAACTGGTACAGAGGCCAGGCAAAATCTTATTATGCAACAACAGGGTTCCTTCCAGCTTGCTTCCTTGTGCTATGAAAAATTTTTTAAGAGTAATACACAAAGTTCTCAAGGCATTTGTTTGGTATATTGGCCAGATATTCAAACACAAAAATATAGAATTATCTACTGTAAAGACAAGTCATCTTCCATTTCTTTTTTTACTCATTCTTTCAATCTTTTTCTGCTATATATATTTAGCATTCTTTTGGCCCTTAAGTTTCTAATCTAATGAATTTATTGAAGGATATTTTATTGCTTTTAAAATTTAATTATATTTTGATTTATTTCTTTAGAAATTGTCATACAGATCTGGATTAAAACCTGAATTATCCTAGAAAATACTGTTTTGTAGCTTTTATATTTCTCACAATATTTAATGTTTTGTTTCATTTACTTTCCATTCAAACATCTCTCTTATTGAAGATCACTCATACCATAGGGTGACGCTGAAGTAATTTTTACAGTAGTAATACTGTATTAAACCAGATACTGATGAATTTCCCTTGTTCTGATCATCAACCCACCTACCACTTCCATCCCCCAGGGATTCCCAAGAGAGGTATCAGAATATGGGGCAATATCAGAATGGGAATTAAAGCAAAATTTTATTAATAGCTATATAAAAGTTGGCTATCAAACTGCAGATTTCTGGCACAAGTCTAAATTGGAGTGCTTGGCTTATTCAAAGATTAAATAAAGTCTTCTCATTCTACCTCCTCTGTAATATAAATGTTAGGACCAGATGGTATGGAACTAGGCCAAGGTACAAATGAAACCTAGTTCAGTTACCCAACCATACCACAGAACAGAAAGAAGAGTCCAAGATAAGAGGGTAGAGCCTGAGTTCCTGTCTTAAAGCAGTTGTAAATTGTAAGCATGGCCCAATTAAACCATTGGAATCTCCTCCCTTAAGAACTGGGGAATAGGGGTCAGCCCTAGACCCGTGAATGTTAGTTTTTCTACCCTGGAATAATTTCAATTTATCCAAGCATAGTTGGGAAAACTTGAAAAAGGAAAGGAAAATTATTCCCTTTTTCACCTTAACTACAAAATTTTTCCTCCTCTCATTATCATTTTTTTCTCAGTTACTCCAATAATTAAAAAAAATTTAAAAAATCTGAAATGCAGAGTTAGGTTGGAATTAACCTCTTCCACTCATGTGTTACCATTATAGCTATAAATAAAAGGAATACAACTATTCTGATATGTTCAGAATCTATCATAATTTAACCTCTTGGACTGTTTAAGTTTGCAAGATACAGCTATACAATAATGTTTAACCAGTATAGATTAGTGATTAATAAAATAAAATAGATTTGAAATTTGACAGATCTAGCTTTAAATTTGTTTGAAGAGAGCAGGACTAAATGTAGAGCTGCATTGAAGGCCAGGTCTGATTTCAAAGTCATACTTTTCCTATTGCCCTAAGCTACTTCCCAAAGGATGTGAATAATTTTTCAGTTATTATGAAAAGTTTTCTAAATTATCTGACCCTGGTATATCGAGAACATCACACACATTATAATTTGCTAGATTTCTTATTTTTTTTAATAACATATTTTTCCCAATGAAAATCCATCATTGGAGACTCCTCAGTTAGTAGCTCCGACATGGAGATGATTTAATTTGCTATCTCCTATCATTATTTATATTTGAGCTCTAAACATTTTTAAATTGCATTTTAATATGTTAAGTAGTCAAAGTAAAACTTGATATTGAATGATTAAAATGTATAATGTGCCTCATAGATTATTCTGCTCGGGATAAAATGCCACCAGTCCTTTTTCTCCCCCCTTTTAAGGCTCACCTCTATTAAATAAGTGTGTATGTTTTTTACTTAAACTTTCTATTTTGAGGTATTTGTAGATTCATATGAAGTTGTTAGAAATAATACAGTAAGATCACCGTTCATTTAGCCATTTGCCCATTGAAGGACATCTGGATTGTTTCCTGTTTCTCGCTGTTATGAATGACACTGCTATGAGAATTTGTGAATAGATTTTTATATGACCATAACTTTTCATTTCTCTGGGGAAAAAAAGCCCAAGAGTACAATTGCTGGGTCATATGGTAGTTGAATGCTTTATTTTATAAGAAACTGCCAAACTGTGCTTCAGAGTGACCATGTCATTTCACACTCCCGCCAGCAATGTATGAGTGATTCCTTTTCTCCAAACTCTCTCCAGCATTTGCTGCTGTCACTGTGTTTTTTCATTTTAGTCATTTTGATGACTGCGTAGTGATAACTCATTGTGGTGTTAATTTGCGTTTTCGTGATGGCTAAAATGCTGAACAGTTCATGTGCTTATTTGCTATCTGTGTATCCTTGGTGAAATGTCTATGTCTTTTGTCCATTTCCTAAGTTATGCTTTAGGTTGTTGTTTTAACTCTAGTTTGAGAGTTCTTTTTTTACATTTTATATACGAGACTTTTTCAGGTATGTGTATGGCAAATATTGTCTCCTAATCTCTTTCTTGTCTTTTCATCCTCTCAAAGGGGTCTCTCAAAGAGCAAAAGTTCTAAAAGGACCAATTTTTCCTTTTATGGATCATACTTTTGATATCAAATATAGTTATTCTTTGCCTAACATTAAATCTTGATAACATGTTCCCATGTTTTTCCCTAAAAGTTTTATATTTTTGCATTTTACCTTTAAGTTTATAATTCATTTAGTGTTGATTATTGCACACAGTGTGAAATTTAGGTTGTGGTTCTTTTTTTTTTTTTTTTTTGCTAATGAATGTTTATATTAGTCAGGGTTCTCTAGAGAAGCAACTGACAGGTGATATCTGTAAATATTGTGAGATTTTTATAAGAATTATCTTATGCCACTCTGAGGATGGTCAACTCCAAATTCCATAGGGCAGATCACAAGCTGGGAACACCAGTGAAAGTTTGATGAATTCCCCAGGACAAGCTGGCTGGCTAAAATAGAGAAGGAAATTCTCTCTTCTGACTCCTGAAATAATCATGTCTACTTTTAAAGCCTTCAACTGATTGGATGAGATTTCTCTGGTTGTTGAAGGCAATCTCCTCAGTTGATTCTAGATATAATCAGTCATAGACGTGATCAGCCATTTTCTGATCATTTAAGTCCAGGAAATGTCCTCACAGTAACAATCAGGCCAGTGCTTGATTAAACTATTAGACACTAAAACCTGGCCAAGTTGACACATGAACTTAACTATCACAAAGCTCAATTGCTCAAGCACCGTTTATTGGAAAGGCTACCCTTTCTAAATGGGAAAATAAATTTTCTGTTCTGAATATAATTCAAGATGCTTAAAATTGTCATTAATGGGATATTAGTTTAAAATAATTTAAAGGAAATAATGTCAGTAATTGCTCTTGTATATTTCACTACATTGATGAAAAGGTGAAAATAAAACTTGAATCCAAAAGGAGACTGTAATGGATATTCTAAAACTAGACATTTATTTTAATCAGCTGACCCTATGAAAGCCTTGTTCTGTGTTTGTATGTGATTTAATCACTTGCTATATAAAAATGTACTATTGATGAGTTTACCTTATGAATTTTTCACATGATAATTATTTTTCAGGAACATTTATGCCAGAAAGCATGTATTTTCCACTCAGCACTTCTGGCTTTACCACACGGGCAACAAATGCAACAGAAAATTTCTGTTTGTGCAGGGAAGAATTAAACTATTGCAAGAAAACGCCATTCTGAAAAGAATTCTCATCCCTCTGTCTCATCCTTTGGTCTTTCTGAATATTTATTCAGAATATTTATTCAGAAAGACTGAGACGCTACCTTAGTCTTGGCACTGCATATATACTTACAGAATGACTCCAAATGACTATCTGTGGTTAATAAATATATATTAGATCAAGTAATGCCATCTCATTTTGTTTTACACATGTTATTTTCTAGAGCAAAAGTGACAATACCTTAGTAAGTTTTGTCTGCCTTTTTCCATGAAATGAAGTAGCTCTGTTGATGCCAATGTTTGAGGCTTAAAGACCAGGCTAAATAGAGCTGAATTCTTCATAACATACTCAGTCCACGGCATTAAAACTCCACACACACTCATCTTTAAAAGGCATTTAAAAACCTTTCTTTTTTTATTTTAAAATAAAGAATTAGATCTATGCAATCCAAAGAGACCACTGAGTGCTGCATTCAAATTTTTAAAAATTCAGTTTCTTTCTTGCTTTTAGTGATAAAAAGATACATCCCTCTCTTAAAAGAATTGAAAGCTGACTTCTTAAAAAAATATTTGATAGGCATTTGGGACACCCTTAGACTTCAGCCTGTCATTGCCGTCTGCCTCAGTGCTATTATCTAAGTGTGTCATTCTTGAAAGGAAAATATTTTGTAAATAGAAATATAAAAACTCATGCCTGGGGATGATGATCAGAAAGCATTCCTGACTATTGAACTTGACATACTATTGGTAATTAAAGAATTGAGGGATATGATTTTACCCTGTCCAAGAGGAAACTCTCAGATAAACAATACAAACCAATTTATTATTTCACTAAAAGTGTTGCCACTTTAAAAGGATTTCACTGATTAGAAGTGGCCTCTCTCAGAAGTTCTTAGTTTTAAGATACATTTGTAAAAGTTCATGTAAATATATAAACAGAGAAGCAGTTCTAAAGGTTAGAAGAACCCTGATTGGAATGCAGAAGCACTGTATTTAAGTCCCACAAAGTCCCAACAAAGTCCATTAAGTTTCTTACTTCAGTTTCATCAGTGATATATTTGGACTAAACGACGCAGATTCATAAAGAGTGTGTGTATGTGCTTCTCTTAATGAAATAATTTAAAGGCACATGAATGCAAGATAAACACTGAAAGAATGCTGATATGCACATATACCACACAATGGGCAAAAAGATTGTTTCTTCTATGAAATATCAAAATTCATTATATTCATTGAATATATGAAACAGAACTATTGTTACTCTAATGTGTATATTTTACAAGCTCCCTTGAGAATGAAGTGTAAAAGCATATTTTTCAAGCTTCTGTATCTGACAGTAAAGTAGGAAATAGCTTCAGGTTTTTGTTTGTGTAACATTTTACCTAAATGAAGCTTCCCTTGGCGCTTGTGTTCATTGCTTCTTTTTAATATGTGGAACATATTAAAAAGAGTGCCATTTTCCCTCTGTGTATTTTTATGAGCACTGAAATCCTCAGATGGGAAATGAAGCATAGGATCAAATGCTACTTATTTATATAAACACATGTTTACTTTTCTTCAATACCCTCTTTTTTCATCACATTTTAATACTCTAATGGCTTATGCTTGTTTGTATCTTTGCTCTTTTTAAAGGGGATGTATTTGTTCATCTGCTTACAATTTATACCTTTCACAAAACTGTTAGGCATTGGGAAATGGAAATTTTGAACCATGGGTGCTGTAAAAGTCTTAAATTTCAAGATTTTTGAAAAAGAAATGCTGTCATATTCTGTGAGATTGTGTAAAAGTTCTAGATGAGGCCATATCTGTGTTCAGGGAATGATTCTGGTTTCTTTTTTGTGTGCTATAAACTTTCCTATATTTTGTTATTTAAATTTCACTCACTGATTGCATTTCAAGGAAAAGCCCCATCTCATGCATTTCTTTTGTTTTTGGTTTTGCTTTTTAATTTTATTTTTTTATTGTATTTTATTGTTGTCACATGCACTTTTATTCAAAGAAGTACATTTAGTATGTTTTAATTCTGCCATGTTAGAGAAGTTTTAAATAATTTATAGAAGCTAATAATTTTAAATTCATCAGGGTACCGTATGTATTAAGAATTAATCCAGTTTTTTTAGTTTTAAGTGGCAAAATCCTGTGTGCCTCTATGTAGTGAAAGTAAGCAAATATCCTTAATGCTGGACTTTAGAAATAAGTAACCCACTGAAGATTAAGAAATTAGGAAAATCATTTCCCTTTAAATGGACTATGAAATATGAGATTTGTTGTTAGAAGGAGTAAGCAAGGTTGATGTCAATTAGTTTATTGAATGCAGCAGTCCAATCACTGATATTAACATAGCACATGGAAAACAAACTACAACAGAAGATACATTGTCAGCATAAAATTTTGAGACGGATATCAACTGTATGTACTTCTACAACTCCTAAGGTAAGGCCTCTGATCAATGGATATGATTAATACATGGAGAGTTTAAAAAACATCCGATTTATAAAAAACAACAACAACAAAAAATCTCGTTTATGCAATAACTTGCATAGCCCTGGACAGTACATCAGAGGTCAATACTTATTGAACAAATAAATTGACATTATAGTTCCTTTTGTGCCTTTTCCACACCAGAAAAAATCATGCAATTAAGATTGAGGACACCTAAGCTTCTTTGTCCTCATTCTCCAAAAGAGCATGCTCCCAATTATGAGACTGATGAGCGGAATGAAGTATGTCAGGGAGATGTAAATGTTTTTTGTTCAAAAGCTCCTGTTGCTCTCTTCACAATGTGGGGAGTCTGGTCTGCTTGAAAATTAACAAGTTGTTCTTAGAACATATGTTATTATCCTGCGGTTTGGTTAAGGGTCTAATGTGCAAGGCCAAAGTATTAGAAAAGGGTGAACTGATCAGGGTGGCATCTTTTGAAAAGCTAGAATTTCTAAATGACATCTCAACCAGGACACTTTGGCATACACTAAGTATTTACTAAGCACTGTGCTAAACACAACTGAAATAGTCACTAAGTTAGCCACTAACACACATTTAGCTGTACATTCATTTCTTAAAGGAAGAAAATGACATGTGCATGTCTGAGAAACAGAGGGTGTATACGATGATGAAAAGAGTAATTGTTAGTGTCAACTTTTGCTCATGCAGCTGTAAGGATTTAGGAAAAGGTAAAAAAGCTTCAAGCAAACTGTTTTATTCACCCTGTAGGACATAAAAATAGCACAAATGAAAGAATGGTTAAAAATGAATGCCCACAGGGCTGTGAAATGGTGACTCAGTGGCAGAATTCTCGCCTGCCATGCTAGAGACCTGGTTTCAATTCCCAGAGCCTGCCCATGCCAAAAAACAAAAAGAATGCCCACAAATTTCAGGCCCAATTTATCTACAGAAGGAGATAATTATTCCTTGGATACCTCTGGTGAACAAGAAAGAACTTTATCTGTTCCACCAAGCACTTCTATTCAATTTTAATTTAGTGTTTATTAAGCACCTACTGCATTCCAGAGGGTATACTAGATACCATAGATACAGGGATAGGATAAAATAATTTATATCCTTACATAGATAACAATCCAGGGGACAAAGGAGGAGTTAGCTAGTTAAGCTGGGAGAATTTCATCCGCTGCTGCGAAAACACTAGTAAATTTAACTTGTAGTATATTCTTGCTGAATATGAAATGAAGTCAAAATAGTGGAATTTTCATCCTCAAAAGCTTTCTTGTATTTATAGCCCATGTTCCTCTAACTTACTACAAGTAAAAAGAGAAGAAATTAAATACATATAATTTATTAATCATTTTCACTGCTTTAGATACTGTGCTAGCTCTTTAACATAAGTTTTGCATGGTATTAAAATGCATTGATATATTTTCATCTCTTCTTACTTTCTCTGCCTTTCTAGGAAAATAGGAAAGTACTTAATTTTAATGGTTGTTAATTCAAATATATCTGATGAAAGGAATAGGTACTAAAAATGTTGCCATTAAAGTGTCAGTCAGATTAAAAATCACTAAATCATCTCCAAGGTGCCTGTATTGTATGTTATTTTATACTGTTTTGTTTGTTTTATTTATGGGCTAAGGGATGCAATCTAATACACAATATGTAAATTATGCATGTAAATGCATATTATTTTATTAAAATAGAAAAAGCACGATTTAAAATGGCAGGCTCACAAAAATGATAAAATTGAGAAGCTTTTTGAAAAATGACAGAAATCTCCAAAACTTGAAGTTAGCGAAAATAGCTGCACTATTAAAATTTCAGAGGGTTATTGCAATATAACCTGATTCTTCTCTTATGTGATTCCTACAACAATTTCACAGAGGTTATGGGATGTTGTATCTCATGTACGTGTGCAGTTGTGTGTGCATTCTTTCCTTCAATTCCCAATACTATTTCTGAGGATCTACTCTGGTAAAGTAATAGAGTTGTCATCTCTTGCAGTCTTTTGGCATATAAGAGCAACTCTGTGAAGAATTCCTGAACTGAACTCCAAGTAAATCTGTGCCAAAGTGAGACTAAATTAGGCTTAGATTTCTACAAAGTGGCTCAAAATGTCTATCTCTATTCTGAATTTGCCTCTTTCCTTACAGAGTCAACCCTTAAAAGGAAAAAATTTCTATTTAAGTCTGCAAAGTTTGTGAGAAATCAGAGAGTTCAGATCCAGGAAACGAGTGATAATTCTTTTTTACTAACCTAAAACGTTCCCTTTGCAAACAACAAAAGGAAATAAAAGATGGTATTCTTAGTTTTAGTCATAATATCTTTTTGGAAGAAATAAATTTTTGGTTGTAGATTTTGTAAAAATGAATGAAAATGAGCATCGTCACAATTATTTAATAATCAGATTATACAAATTGTCCTGCAAGCCTATGTTTCTACATAGGAGCTTTCTCTGAATCTTCATCTCCTAAATTCCAAAATATGTGTCCAATACAGATGAAGTTCAGTCATCTCAATGAGAAAAAATGAGGTATACCAGCCTGACAAAGTTTTAGGGTAAGTCATTCAATTGTTTCTTTCCTTCATCTAACAACTTTGGTATTACCTGCAAACAGGAGGGTTGCTTTTTTTTTTTCCTTTCTTATATGGAGTTTTGGTAGGGTAGGGTGGCTACATTCAGAATTATGAAATAACTTTCCATATGTCAATACATGCATGAACAAGAAGAAAATTTTAGAAATGCAGTGTTAATGAATGTTCTGCTAAGATTGGAAAGGAATTTAAAAGACCAACAAACAAAATTCACTGAAGAACCAATATGTATGCAAACACATTTATGCCTTTAAGAAAAGTTATGTATAATCACATATTACACGTTTTTTTTTTTTTTAATACTAATGTAAGCTCATGTAAGAGCCAATTACCTCTTTGGAGTTTTATTTAATATGACTCTTTAGGGGGTCTTATGATAAGCAATAGCCATTGCATTTGCTGTTGAATGCTGGAGACATAGCGAGTAAATGGAAATAGACTTGCTTAATAGCAGGAAGCCGGCTTCACAGAATACTGGACCTGGAAACTTCCTGAAGTTGCTATTAAATAGTCTGTTTGAGGTATGTGTTGTATGGTGCCGAAGGGGAGTGATCAACAAAAGTATCACTACTATGATTAGGAAAAGGCCTAATGATAGTATTTGCCTCTTGTTTTTTTTTTTTTTTTTTTTTTGGTGTTTGTGGTGGTTGTTTGTTTTAAATATGGAGCACGTTATGGATTTGCATATCATCCTTATGCAAGGGCCGTGCTGATATTCTCTGAATCGTTACAATAGCAAAATGTAAAATTGCTATGTTATAACACTATATATATTGCCATGTATTGCAGGGACGTGCACACGTCTGGTTTTGTTTTAATTAGAGACCACATTTTCATTTATCATAATGCATGGTAGGTTCATTATAGAGGAATTTACAAATGATGACTAGAGTAGAACGATTTATTAAATATCTTCCAAATAGTAGTGAGTATATTGTTTACGTGACTATTATCAAGCACTTAATCTTTTCTAACCTGTAATTTCATACAACCACATCTCAGGAAGAGTTTAGCATGTGAAAAATTATTCTATAAAATTAACATCTCTTTAGTTGAAATCCAGTACTTCCTTCATGGAGGTGAGTTATATACCTGCAGCTGCCAAGCAAGTCCCTAAGTATAGACTGTTTATTGTTTTGCCAGCAAAATGTGATAGAAAAATATATTCAAAGCTTGGAAATCGTACAGTGATGAGAGATTATTAAGAATTAGTTATTTCTAACTTTATTTCTAACTTTGCCTTGTAGTTTAGTTCAGAGCAGTTAAGGGAAAAAAGTACTGGAAAGATATTGTAAAGTGAAAGTTTTAATATCACTGTATAAATTATTATGTGTCATTTCCTTTTTTATTTCTCCATATAATTTTCCTTCAAAGATAGTCTGTTTGGTAAGAAATCAATTGGGGATAAGCATTGATATCTGCACAAGATTTAGAGGGAATTTGTTGAGTACAGAAAACGTGTGTTTTGGAATCGGACAGATTGGAATAGGAGGTCCACTTTACCACATACTAGCCACAGGATCTTATAGTCAAATGATTAACTTCACTGGAAGAACATTAGTTTTCTTATATAAATAGTCAAGGAAATAGTACTTCTCTCATAAGTGTTGGTGAGTTCTAAGTAAGCTAATGTGTATGAAATGCTTGACAAAGTGCCTGGCACATGTTAGGTAATCTTGGATTTCTCCTCATTCCCCTCTGGAATTTATTTTTTCATGGGGAAATCTAGTATTCTGTAATCAAAACAATCAATTAAAATGTTATGTTTTCATCACACATAAATGTGCTAACTATGGCTAAAATTTATTTTGTTGTCTTTCTTTATCAATTACTGATAAAAGATGAAAATATGTAGTCTTATGTATTTGAAAAATAGTCATAAATTGACATAGCCTTTTTTTCCCTCCGTGATCAGTAATCCTGTTCCTTTTATCTTGCATTACTCAATAAGTATATAAATTTAAAAATGTTTATTGTGTGCAGCAAGCTAAGTATTGCATAGTTATTTTTATCTTCAATTATCTTACAAATTTTCTGTAATTCATTCTATTGAGAATTAAAAAAAAAAAATGTTGCTCAGAACTGTAATCAATTATGAGTGCATTTTAAATGCTAGTAAACTAATTCTTATCCCAGGCTCCCCTCAACCCCCTCAAATACTTTGAGTTGGCTTTTCTCTGAAGAATTTTCTCTGAAGAATTTTCTTGTTTGTGTCAGGTTTTAATGAGCAGTAAAAGAAAACAAGAAAGAAACAGGAGTATACACCAAAACAAAATTTAAAGACATGTTTTAAACAAAAAAATAAATTAAAAAAATTCACGCAAATATGGAAACAGCTTTTTTTTCCTTTTCTGTTTTCTATCTTAAAGCACAGAGACCACACAAAGTGAAGTTCAGTCGTCGTCAGAGCCATCCTTAGCATTTTTTGCTTTTTTGAGCAGACTAAATCAAGAGGACCAGAACTTATTTCCCATGTTGCCTTTGACAACTATCATTGATCGAATGTAATCTCTTACTGCCTTGCTATGACTTCTGACTGAGCCCTTAGGATAAAGGACAGTCAGAAACAATTCTGTGTTCACAATGTATGCCATTCAATTCAGAATTTTTATTAGAACATTTCTCTTTAAACCTTACAAGTTATATGGCATTGCAGATTTCTTAAGAAAAACATTGTCAGGAGAAAAACTCTAAAGAATAAGATTTATATATTTGCCAATTCAGTTTGTGAATTCAGTATGTATTTGCCAATTCTGTGACGTTGAATATAACATATTGTAATAAAAATGGAAACAATATAGCATAGCAATTTTGCATTTCAGTCTTATGCGTCAATTAAGCATGAAAGGTGCTATTCTATTTTCTGTGTTCCTGAACTAGGAAGATGCTAGTAATATAGGCCTGATGGAGGAACACGATCCTTTTTGAGAATTGGATAAAGTTTTTAATATGGCATATTTCCAATCTACCTCTAGAACTAAGGTTTCTATTCTCTATGAGTTCTCTGTGTAATTTAGGCACAATCGGTTTTGTATAGATTAAAGTCAAAGACCATCTTAAAACAATAGTCTCTCTGCCAAAATTTTAAGTGCAAATCTAGCTGGTCAGAAGAGTTCACAGATGTTCTGATTTCCTGGCTGCAAAAGCAAATGGCATGCAGTCGGTTGGCTTCAACAGCGATATTTTATTGGCTCATGGTTTTGAGGCTAGAAGTCCAAAATCAAGTCATCATCAAGGCAGTTCTTTCTCCCAGAAGATCATGTTGTTCTGGGCTGGCTGCTGGCAGCTCTTGGTCCTTAGTTTTTCTGTCACGTGGCAGTGCACAAGGCTGCATCTTTTCCACATCCTGTCAACTCCCAACTTCTGGCTCTTCTTCAGGTTTTCTCTCCATATACAGTTTTCCCTGTAAGGGCTCCATTAATAAAATTAAGGCCCAGCCCTATTCATTTGGGGCACATCTTAACTGAAGTAACTTCTTCAAAATGTTCTATTTACAAGGGTCCACACCCACAGGAATGGGTTAAATTTAACAACCTGTTTTTCTGGGGTTCAGAACTCCCAGCCACCACAATAGTTAACTTAAAATTCAAACTTAAGGAGCCCGATCGCATAAAATAATTTCAAGGTATTCTGAAAGGGGCTAGGTTAAAATATTTATAAATGTGTTTACGTTTAAAAGACAGATCAAATCTAAAATCAACCATAATCAATTACTTTGACAAATCTAAGCTCAATTGTAATATAAACAATCAGGTAGTTTATTATATTTAGAATGAATTGTTAATATAAACAATTGACTCTTTTACTATAACCATAATTGTTCAGTCTCTGTTGCTTTACACTGAATATTGAACTTGTTAGGATAAAACTTCTTAATCAAATTAACTTCTAAGAATCTCTGAGACCTTCTGCCTGTTCCTTCCTCCTTGGTCTTCAGTCTGACAAAAATAAAGAAAAATTTTGAGTTATTAATTTCAACTGGGTATTTTTTAATTCAAATTGAACATTCCCTCCATCATCCCATCCCCCTTTCTACCACATGCTTTTTGCTCCCATCAATTCTTTTTAAGAGTCTGTAATAGTAAAAGAATGGTGGTTTTGGACGTGTTTCTTACCTTTCAGGTGAATTTGATTAGGCATAGTTGGGGACTGAAAAAGATGATCTCTCAATATTCTTCCAAAATAAGGAAAATTAGTTGCTTCTTATCCTCAGAATATCACTCATAGATATTTGAAAATATACATGTATTTTTTTCAAGTTTTTTTTCCCTCTGTAATTGTTGGTAATTGTGATGGTTGGGTTTAGGTGTCAACTTGGCCAGATGATGGTGCCTAGTGGTCTGGTCAGGGAAGCACTGGTCTAATATATACTGCAAGGATATTTCATGGCTGGGGATAAACCAGAAGATTGGTTTATTAAATCAGTCAGTTGATAGCATCCGTGACTGATCACATCTATGACCAACCAAGGCAGTGTGTTCTACAAACAAGATAATCCAATCAGTTGGATTTTAGCCATTCAGTTGAAGACTTCTAAGGGAGAAGAGAGAACTTTCACTGCTTCTTCAGCCAGAGGGCCTCTCTAGTGAAGTTCATCTAGACCCTTCATCGGAGTTGCTAGCCTCGCAGACTGCCATATGCATTTTGGACTCTTGCATTCCTGCTGTTGTGTGAGACACCCTTATAAATCTCATATTTATAGATAACTCCTGTTGGTTCTGTTTCTCTAGAGAACTCTGACTAATACAGTAATCAGTTTGCTCAGAAAACATGAATTACCAATTCATATTAACTTTGATGCACCTCTGCTAAAAACTACTTGTTTTTTTTTTCAAATTTGACACAAAGATTCACCCATTGTATTCAGATTTTAAAGTTTAAATTTGACAATTCCTATTTTTGTTCATTTAAAGAAATAATTATATTAAAATTAAAGAATGAATATCATCTCTATGGTTTACCTTTCAAAACAGCAATGCATTTGGCCCAAGCATATTTTCTCCAGAAATAATCTGGTAGATGAGACAGATTCATCATTATACTTAGAGAAAACACAAAAATCATTATATTGTAGGTAGTGGTGACCCCTTAGATTAGGAAGTCCTTTGGATTCTATTTTTCATGTTCAATGTCTTACCAAATATTGGATATACAAGGTAAAATTTGATGCTTCTTCTATAATTATCTCAGAGGCCCTTAAAGCAAAATCTTATTGCTTTTTCTTTATCATTAATTAATAAGACTTAATGAATGAATGAAGTAAAAATTACATAAGGAAAGACATATTGTCCTAGTGGAAAAATTCATTGTGAGAAAGCTGGAATGAAATAAATAATGACTTTGCAGAGCTGTGATAAGAGTCATACTGCCCAAAGAACCACAAGCCAGAACACAAACGTCCATGCTATTAGTTAATATGCTCAACTCTCTCTTGTTTTATAGACTGTTATTGCCCTTTACCTGATAGTCAAACAATGTAGATGAAAGGAGAGTGGTGAAATGTCTAGATTTGAACATCTGGAGAAGGAACCTTGGATTGAAATCTGTTGTTTTCCCCTATAATTAGGGAGATTTTCATGAAAACATGGATATTGATTTGGGTTTTGAATGGAAATGAGGATGTGAGGCAGATTTGCTTTCAGTATATGATAGAGGAATAGGGAGAGCAGAAAACATTAGGGCAGGTTAATGAGAAAATGTGAATGGCAAGGCAACAAAGTTGGTTTCCATGGAACAGCAGTCAGTTTGTGTGCTTTGCTAAATCCTATAGTTTGACAAATAACAAAGGAGAACTAATCAGTCACTGAAATTGACAATAAAGTAAATAAAGCAGCTTAAATAACCAGGAATGATGCCAATGTGCCACAAAAATAGTCTTTTAATGTTTCATTAATTAGTTTATCTAAACACTGAAAGTGAATACAGCAATAATTAGATAAAAATAAAAACTTGTAGCTAGCTCGAACTTTTGAAGAGAGTAATTTATTTTAAATGTAAGGCATGGGAGATAGTATATTCCTATCTATATCTGTTAACTTTCTTATCTTTAAATAAATCTTGTCTATCCTTATCTTCTCTCAGAGTAAGGAGTGTATGTAGAGTAAAAAGAAGGTTAATGGATAACTTATAAACGATTATTGAGAACTAGATTTTCTAGCAGGCAGTCTTCTAGAAAAATGAATTCATTTGGAATTCATGTTCACAAGAAATATTTATGGATTTTGATAAATATGTTATACTAGACAGATAGCCAGGAGCCTTAAGGAGTTCATAGTTGATAAAATTTAGTTCGATTTTAGGTTTTAATAGAAGTAAAATATTAACATAAAGTGCTGGCCTACACACTGAGCCTGTTATCAGTTTCTCTCTGATGCATCACCCTGTGCTTTACAGAGTCATAAACCAAATTTGAAAGGTAGTTTTAGGAGTTTTTGACATGGTCTGACATGTGTTCATTCACACCATTAACTTCGCTGGTCATTTCATAGCCACAAAATGGTTTAAGTTATTTGACTCATCATTATACTCTGTGCAGTGGCAGCTAAATCTGTCAGTCATGCAAGCCTCACCTCCCTAGATCCCTAGAAATGAACAAAATAGGAAAAAGAACACAGACTGTAAAGCTTTGTGTCTGTATTGATCTGGCGTTAACTAGTCTGGCAGGTAACCTGCTCTCCATATGGCAAAACATACCCCATTTACAAGAATGACATGAAATATTTCTTTCTCATGTCCAAATAAATCAAATTATTCCTGCCATAATTTTTTCCCAGAAGATAGGAACTGGCTGTCCTAATGGAGCCTCAGAAATAAATAGGAAGGAATATAAATAGATGTTCTTTCTGACTGCATTTCTGTGTAGGACTAAAATACATCCTAAGATTAAAGTATCTGTATGCTACTTAGAATTTAAGTATCAATTCAGTTTTCCTAATTGGAGCTCATGGAGTCTTCACTGACGTCAAGTACTTTTTGCTGCCCAATATTTTAATAGTAGTGACCTAAGTAAATGAGTGGGTGGTTCTTGGGACTTAGCATTTAATACACCTTTGAAATCATCTGAATGCAGTCTAAGATGAAGAATGCCAGTGATTAGGGCATTAGTCTCTTCTATGTATCTTTTACCATTGATGAGGGGCTTTTAACAAAAATTCTAGTCCATAATTTGAGTCACTGGGTATGCAACCCACATATTTTACATCCATGTCCTCCAGCCATGGCTTGATTCAGAGAGCATTCCATTTCTCAGCCTGTAAGGAGAAGGATCCAGTTAGACTCATTGTTACTAAAACAATAACTGCTCCTCTAACAATGAACCCTGTGTTTTTTGTTTGTTTGTTTTATTTTGCTTTTTTCTTTTACTCACCAGCCCAACTTTTCTCCTGACCTTCAAACTCATATTGGCAATTGGATTGTATATTTCCCTTTCTCACCACCAGTTAGTCCATATTAAGGAAAGCTAGACCAAACAAATGAAAGTCAGCTTTGCATATGCTGAGTCTTAAGGACCATTTGGTATCTATTGGACATCCTGGTAGAGGTGTCCAATGATGTCTCAATGCTTTGCATACCTGTTAACTAAGTGACTTTCTCTACTCTAACAGAAAAATGTTTAATATTGTTGTTAGGACTGTCTCCTAGGATGTTCGAACAAAAAACACAGACATGAACAAAAATTTTCCTTAGCATTTGGATCAAGGAATCACCTTGCTTCTTATTAGGGTATAGCATGGGAGAACTAGTTCTATTTCCAGGCCTTGGCATGCAACACCTAGTGCTAAAATGGGCCGATGCAGTTATTTTCCAGTTTATTTAAATAATTAATCTTGATTTGATTTTCTCTTAGTGCATAATTCCTGCTGTTTCAGAGGTTTTGTTTAAATTTTGTTATGATTGCAGTGTACAACGGAGTCATAAAATACCTGCCAGCATGCCACAAACACCGTAAACATACTTTTTTTCTTGGACCCCAAAGAACTAGATCTTTTCTTCTGTAAACCTGGGGTTACTTTAAAAATCATAGAATATTATCCTTTAGCACCACAAAGGACTTTTGAAATCTTCCATTCAAACCCTGCACCTTCCTTTTTATTACAAAAAATAAATCATAGACATTGATTGGGTTAAGGGATTTGTCTTCCAACTTCAGGACCCATGGCTTCCAGTGACTGATGGAGAATTAGTTGCACAACCTTTTCTGAGCCAGAGATATCTGGAGAGAGTACAGCTCCTATAGCCACCTATTCATTCACTGCTGTGGTGGGTCAAAGCATGAGATAATCAGGGGATCTTTCTTTTCCCCTACACCTGGAAGAATCACATTGCTAATACCCTCGCAAATGCCAGCAGGCATTCAGGCTAATAGAGTGCCATTCAGATTAACCAGAGCATGTCCTACAAGCCACTGTGGATGATCTCACCGTGGGGATATTTGTAAAGAGGCTTGCTTGGCTTACATTTCTATTAAGTTTGGATGGCATAATCGTCATTGTTATTTGCATTAAATGTGTAACAGAAATTGCTTTAGATAAATATTGAAGCATTAATGCTTGTCGGACTCAGGAGAAAAGTAATTGAATATTACGCCACATTCTGTCCTAGAGTGTTACAGTTGAGTAAAAATAAGTAAACCAGGCAAACTTCGCCCAGTTCTGTTTTTCCATTTTTATAACATAAAAATTTATCCAGGAAACAATATCTTAGCAAAGGAAATTATTTTAAAACTGTACATTGAAGAAACATGTTATTAGAAAATAGTTAAAGGAAATTAGCCTCGTGTTGTTAAAATTGCTACGGTAGTCAATATATTCATAAACTTTATATTTTTGGAGTATGATGGCCCAAAGCAATAAGTAAAATTTATTAAGGGAATATAACTTCATGATAAAACTTGACTGTCAGTGTTTTACATTTTTGAACTTTCTGAAATGGTGGGGAATTTGCTTTTTTTATGAAACATTTTGTTTGTAATTTATAGCTGTATTTAAGTGATGTATAAAATGTCTTATTTTCTAGTGGTAAACTGTTCAGATCCAGGCTTTGTGGAAAATGCCATTCGTCATGGGCAACAGAATTTCCCTGAGAGTTTTGAATATGGAATCAGTGTCATGTATCACTGCAAAAAGGGATTTTACCTGTTGGGCTCTTCTGCCTTGACTTGTATGGCAAATGGCTTGTGGGATCGCTCTTTACCCAAGTGTTTGGGTAAGTGTGGATTATTTTGCATCCTTGTGCCGCCACCCCCAAGAAAAATACTTTGTCATGTATTTAAAAAGTTATTTTTTTTAAAATTCTCTTTTCCCCTCCCCTCATAAATTGTATTATTTCTTATGATATCTTTAGACAAATTGGTCAGAAACCAAAATTTCCAACTCAAATTAATTTAAAGGGGAACAAGAAGATACACACTGAAATGCTTTCATATCTAGCCCTGAAGAGAAGTGATCTTGTGTGAGCACCGCTTGGACTTAGTCCTGCTTTTTTCTCAACTTATTACAGCTTGTCTACCTGTTTTAACCTAGCAGATAGGTTTCCTATACACAGTGGAAATGTGGCTACTGCTGACCTTGACATCATACATTTCTCAGTTTCACTCTGTCTGGTCCCAAGTTCAGAAGTATTGGCAACAAAGCTCTGATAGGCCCAGCTCAGATGGAGTTTCCATCTGTGCCCAGTAGAAATAGCCTCACTCTCTTTGACTTGAACAAATGGATTGTCCTTTGGCTCAATGAGAATCATCTTTATAAAATACAGTCTGAAAATTTAGTAAAAAAGGGTTACACTCTGGCTTTTTAAAGCTTGCCACATATAGCAACCATCAAAATCAAGAACTTCTTATTACTCATTTTGGTGCATAAAGAAATTGGAAAATGACAATTACATTATGAATTGAATTCAGCAAAAAGCAACAATTACAAACAAAAATATTGAAATTTTGTTACTTTTTTTTTTTTTTCACATGAGCAGGCATCAGGAAACGAATCTGGGTCTCCAGCATGGCAGGCAAGAATTCTGCCACTGAGCCACTGTCTCACCACCCAAAAATCTTGAAATTCAAATCTTGAAATCATTGTTAAATACATTTTCAGAATCGATTGATACTGAAAATTTTTTTCTGCATGTGAGTTGCCCTTATAACCCCTGCAGATTGACATTGAAAATTGTCTCAAATTTGAACTATGGCAATACAATTAATTTCCATGGAGAAAGAGAATGATGACTTTCATAAACAAATGTTCAGCCCTATGTGACCAAAAATTCATCCGTAAATATATTATTCTTTTCATCAAATTAGGCCTGAATTCTGGTCTTCCATGCCTTCACACATAGCAATTTTTCTGAAAAATCAGTTTCCTCCACCCCAGAACATTCCTCCTAAGTCTTCCCTGCGCTTGTGTGAGTTTTCCATTGGTTTTATAATGATGCTAATGTGTTTCAAATCTCTAGGAACTGGGTTTTAACTGACTCTCATTTTCCTAGGTGACTGATTCCCACCACTTGTTGTCATTAACAATTGAAAGGACCATGGATGTGGGAATAGAAAGATCTCAGGGGAGCATTTTGTTTTTACATTCTCTATGCCAGCTAAACTTCATCTCTATTTTGTTGTTGTTGTTGTATTGTTTCACTGATTTTTTTCCCCTTTTATTTCACCTGGAAATGGCCATTTGCCAACCATCTCACTGATTCAAGTCTAATTGGCTTCACTTTTAGGACTGTTTCTAGTTACAATCTGGTTCTACAAAATAGGAAGAAGGTCAATTAAAACACAGAGGGCTGATATGTCTCAAGGGATGAGTAATACCTTTCAGCCTTTTAAATCTATCTCCCTGGTTGATAACATTTTTGGGTTGCTAGTGACCAAATGCAGTTACTGTGGGGATGCAACACAGGGACCTTTGCGTCATTAGTTGGTAGCCTCAGTCAGGTTGGCTGTTTGCATGCATCACAAAAATATATTCATTGCAAAACTTTAATTTGGGACTTTATGGAAAGGAAGAGATACATCTTCACTCTCTTATATCAATCTAGATTCCAGAGTTTGTCATTTTGAGGGATAATTTCTGAACAGAGTATGGGCCTAATTTGGTATAATTTGCATAAATTAATTGGATATACTATGAAATAACTTGAAGCACAATTTCATCAGCAATTGATTATTTACTTTACTTAAATATTTTAGACTACCTTCTATTCAAAGAAAAATTGTTAAAATGGTCTTCCTAGATATATGAACTGTAAGAATACACAGGTTTGTTAGGTGTTTTTACCCAAGGAAAGTTAAGATTGTAATATTTACTAAAAAAAATGATGGAAATAATTTTGTGTGTTTGCTTAGTTTTTTTACAATTGATGAAAGCAGGTCTTTACAATTGTCCTATTAAATTATAGTCCTTGATTTAACTTAGGACTTGCTGTTTATATTAGGCAGTTCAGTGGATTTTTAAAAACTTATTATTCTAGAATCATATATACAACTAACATTTCCTCTTTAAACCATATTCAAATATATAATTCAGTGTGGTCAATTATGCTCATGATATTGTGCTACCACTCTCGTCATCCATTCCTAAAGCATTTCCATAGTCTAAAACAGAAGATCTGTAGAATTAAGTCTTAAATCCCTATTCTCTACTCCACCCTATCCCCTGATAACATAGATCCTCAATTCTAACTCTTTGAGTTTGAAATAGTTTTCATGGATCCATAAATTACTTTCTCAAATTTTCTATAAAACTGCTCATTTGGGATATAATTAGGTATAGATAGAGAAAAATTTTAGATGGTATGGCCCTCCCTTTGAAAGCCTAAAAGTAAATTTCTACCTTAAGTACAGCTACCTTAATATAAGATCCAAAAAAAAAAAAACTTCATTGACAGATATTTTCCTTGTTTTTAGCAATATGCAAGTATTGGCAGTGGTTGGCAACTGTCTAGAAATTGGTATTTCTCTTCCAAACAGAACCATGGGCATGTACTAGCATATTTAGGTATTTTTAATTAGCGAATGACTCTGTATGTGTATCCATGTTGAGACTTATCAATGCAAGGCAGTTTAATAGGAATGAGGTTCTCATTTTTATATATTTTTTCCTTAAGTTATATCGTGCGGGCATCCAGGAGTTCCTGCCAACACTGTCCTCACTGGAGAGCTGTTTACCTATGGGGCCGTAGTTCATTACTCATGCCAAGGCAGCCGGAGTCTTATTGGCAACAGTACCAGAGTTTGCCAAGAAGATTGTCACTGGAGTGGAACGTTACCCCACTGCACAGGTAGAGGAACTACACAGCTATTCAACATATTCTATAGTTATACATTTATTTGAAATTGTTATTACTCCATTTCCAGCCAATCTATGTCAATATTATAAATCCTCTTCTTATTCTTCCTCCTTCTCCTCCTCCTTCTCCTCCTCCTCCTCCTCCTCCTCCTTCTTCTTCATCAACGTCCAACACCTATGACTTTACGTTTTCTCCATTAGGAAACTTTGGGCACTTCCCTTCATGCGCTTACCCCAAAGCTTGCTTACCTTGACTTTGGTTTGTCTCTATATGCTCTCTATTCCTTTACTGTGCTTTCTCCCAGTTCTGCCGCGTTATTTCTGTCTCAATAAAGAAAGAATTGCATTTATCATCTTTGAAAAATATATTAATCTTAATTCTTCCAAAAACTGTTTTTTTTTGAATAAAGAATATTCGATGAATCAACATCTCTGGACTTCATGGAGAAAAGCCAAACCTCTCATTTAATGTTTTCCTACATGTGCCAAACACCCTAACCCCATCTCCCATTTACTGTTCACATCACTCGTGCAGTTATCGTGTCCTATATTCGCCATTCCTAGTGCTTTACTTCTGCTAAGAGAATATACTTTATTTTCATAATTGCATTTTAATAGGCTATTTTGACTTTACACAGGAAGAATTCTTATGTTCTTCCATTTTTGTGCTGAAACAAAGAAAATCTTTCTTCCAGAAAGCCAGAAGACCACCTAACCTAATCTCATGTTAAATATGTGTTTAAGCAACTTGTCCTTATTTTTAACCATAACAAACTCAATTTTAAATATACCTGACAAAATGTTATGTGTTTATGTTCAATAGGAAATAATCCTGGATTTTGTGGTGACCCAGGGACCCCAGCACATGGATCTAGGCTTGGGGATGAATTTAAGATCAAAAGCCTTCTCCGTTTTTCCTGTGAAATGGGCTATCAGTTGAGGGGCTCTCCTGAGCGAATGTGCTTACTTAATGGATCGTGGTCAGGACTGCAACCTGTGTGTGAAGGTAGGAGAATCCCTTTTAAAAAATAAATCAAGCATTAAAGGTAAAACCATGAACTCCATGCTAAAATTGCCAGTGCATGCCGTAAAAATCCTAGATATTTAGAATATTTGTACAATTAAACTTCTTTTTCATATATATAAAAGGACCACCAAAAGTCATGGCCGGTACATAGAGTTATCTTAACTGTTCAAAAATATCATACAACCCTGGTCCTTACCCTTTGAAAGTTCCTAAACTAAAATGATATTTATAATATTTTCCTGATGATAATCTATATGCTATTGTGCCAAAGTTTTATGACCGCTAAAAGAAATAGAATTAGGGCAAATATGACTGAATAGTAGTAGTAAATGTCACCTGACAGCTGTGAATTGCAAAATGATATTATTTTCAATTGAATGAAGCATATGAATATAAATTAGTAGGTTTTTTTCTTTTAACTCATACTTATTTTCGTTTCCCTCTTACCTTATAGACATTTTGCCTGATAGTAACTCTTTCTCACCAAAATCAGTGTTTTATATTCTATTATATAGTATCTGGAAGTTGTTCACGACTCTATTAATAATCTGCATTCACACTCTATCTAACATTTTCTACTCATACCATATCTGTGAAATGTTGTGCCTTATTATATTATTTTCAAAAATAAATATGAAGACTTCCACTTGTATCCATGACAGATTCATACTACTAGACTAACCCTCTTACTGAGGACAACTATATGACTGAACAAAATATAGGAAGCAGTTACCTTCAGTTTTTAAACAACAGGCAGCCCATGGCTGTGATCCTTAGGAGAAGGACAATATAGGAGGTGAAGCAGGAAGATGGAATCATTTTGACCTGGTATTCTAGAGGCTGCAGTGGAATTTGCAGAATAAGGTATCTGAAGAGAGAGCGCTGAACAGAATGGGAGGGCCCTGGAAACCTTTGTGGGCATTCACTGGGTGATTTGGCCAAGAGTTGGTCTGTATCACCTGCTGTGAGTTGAGAGCTAACCAGTGATACAAAAGGTCATGCAGTGCTGGGGGTCCAGCCCAGTCAGAGTGAAGAGTACTAACCAAGTACCTATGGCATTTGGTTGAAGCCACAGGAAGCCCATGTATTAGACGCACGTACCACTCCCTGAAATAAGGGGGCATGCTAGTACTTCATACAACCTGCCATCCACAGTGTTCAAAGACAATAAAGAAATGCTCAATATGTAAAATTCAAGATGATGTGCTATGTTAAAAGGAGAAGAACACAATAAAATATGAACCTGAGATTACCCAGATATTGAAAATAACATAAAAGGACTTTAAAGCAACTATCAAAATTTAAGTTCAAAATCTTAAACAGAATATGGATGTACATTAAATAATAGTGCTGTATTAAAGTTAAATTTCCTGGTTGTTTAAAAATTTTATGATTATAGAAGAGAATGCCTTTCTTCTTTGGAAACACTCTGAAGTATTTAAGAGTAAAGGGGCAGCATGTCTGCAACTTACTTTCAAAAATTTTAGGAAAAATACATATTTAAACAGAGGGATAGATGAAGAAACTGAGGCAATATATAAAAAATTGCTGAATCTCATAAAAGGGTATAGAAGGATGTTTTATAATATTTTTGAAAATTTTATATAGCTGCAATATATCAGAGCATAAATTTTCATCAGGAAGATAAAATAGATCCTATAGTAAAACTTCAACTTTGTTTTTCTCCTAAATTTTAGTTAAAAGCAGAATATATCTGTAGCATCTGTAATTCAGGACTTTTTGAAAAGCACTATGGTTTAAGAATGTCTTAGTTTTCTGAAGGCCTAACTTAGTTGCTGTGACAAATACTACACGACAGGCAGACCTAAAGAACAGGAATTTATTCTCTTAGATTTGGAGGCCAGAAATCCTACATCAATTTCTTGACAGGTCATGCTTTCTTTTAGAGCCTGTAGTAGTAAGATGCTATCTTCCCTTCAATTTTTGTGGTCCCTTGGCTTGCATCTCTGTCTTTCTCACATGATGTCTTCTCTCTGGCTTCTCCTACTTCTGGTTTCCACCTCCATATCTGATTTTTTAGCTTATCAGACCTTGAGCCATGTTGGATTAAGTCCTTCCCTTGTTCAATTTATCCACATCTAACCAACAACCTCATCTTCCATGGTCCTTTTTACAAAAAATAGGTTCACACCCACAGGACAGGGGTTAGGACTTGACTATGTCTTTTGAGGGGGAACATGATCAATTTTCAGCAAAGAGTTATAAGATTTAGGCTCCAGATCTGATTCTCTGTAACTATGATCACAAAATCTCGGTCTAGTTCCTAATATCCCTCTGTAAAAAGAGGGAGAGTTAGGGCTACATCATCTCTTGTATTTAATTTTATATTTAAAATATTTCCTCAAGAGTTACAATGGAGAATGGATATGGGTAAGTCAAGAACTGAAGACTTATGTAGCCTTTCTAGCAGTAAGCTGATGCTTCTTAAAACCAGAACAAAATTTTGTAATCGAAAATGCAATGTTGAACTTAATTCTTGGTCTCAAAAGTTGAACTTCCTGTAAGATGAGTGGAAACTTTATCATATTCTCAGAGAAGAAAAATGATGGCCAGTCATTTGGGACAGTACGTTCTATGTTAGGTTTACCTCAAACACTTGGGCTTTGCAAATTAAAAAGGTAGAAAAAATTAAAACTGTTGAGAATGAGTAATTTTTTCCACCGAAAGTTCGTTCTTCTGTGGCTGTAATATAATACCAGGCATTCTATTTCAACAAAGCATAAATGAGCTCATTTATTTGAATAAGAGAGTTTAATTGGATTTCACTCAGTAATATACTTAACTCCGATTATGCAAAGTATTTTAATAACATTTAGTTTTTCTAATGTAAGAAACTAAAGAGTTTCCTATAAAATCCTTAGACACTTAGACTTTAAAACTGTAAATAGAAAGAGATAAGTTGCTAAATGATGCCTTACTGAAACTATTTTTCAGATATGCCACACCCCCACAAAATTGACTACCTCCAGAGCTGCATTTTTTAAATACAGAAATCATGGGAAGTTGAGTAAACCAAAATACAATACATGTTCTAAATATATACTAAAGTGTTTATTGTATGTTAGTATACATACTATAAGCTAAAACAACAAGTGACATGTAGGACAAAAATGACTAAACTCACACAAACACGCTAAAAAATTTGAAACCTCTTTTTGGAGAATATGCAGATTTCTGGTTCTTTTTATCCCCCCTCACTTTCTGTTATAAGTACCACTCTGTGAGGAACGTGCTATTCTCTACTAAGATATAATCTAGAGGGTTATTATTGACGTTTGCATTTCAGAAAAAGTTAGCCATGACTTCATATGTTCAGTCTCCTAACCAACATCATCTCCACCTGATAAAATTACCTCTTCTGAATCTATTAAAAGCATTAGTTCCTAACAGGAAATTTCAATTAATTGTAGAAAGGAGTTAGAGTCACAAAATAAAAATCTGTAAAAAATTATTAAACCTAAAAGCATTTATATTTCTAATATATTTCTGTTCCTTTAAATTGTGTTCACTTTTGTTAGCAAGTATCTTTAAATCATAGGTTCATTAACTTAGCTTATCAAATAGATGTAGATTATGAAGTTGCTTAAATATAATTACATCATCTGGTCTTAAATACATTTGGTAATTCCTATGCCTCTTTCTTTCTAAATTTACTCAGGTGAGAGATATGTGATGATGATGATGAAAGTAACAATAGCATCATCTGTCATATATCTCCTAATTACAACTAATGTACCAGATATTTTACTAGGCATATTTCACATACATTTTCATTACGTTATTGTCTAATCTTGCAATGACTAGGAGTATATACTGTTACTATCCTCATTTACATCAAGGCCACTAAACTTAGAATTTGAATTGTTTGCTAAAAGTTTACTTATTTGTATGAATAAGAAAGATTTTAAAAGATTCAAACCCATAATATTAATAGCAGAAAGTTTTCTAATACAGCTTGCTAACTGAAAAGTATTGGTTTTTGCAAACAATAATATGTGTTCAGTCTAAGTATAATGCTACTTATTTTAAATCAAATAAAAGAAAATTATTCTTTTCCAAAAGGAATCACATTAACCTAATGTACATGAGAGAAAAAATTTTCATAAATTGAAACAAGAAAAGAAAATCAGGAAGCAGAAAATATGATGAAATTTTAAGTTCTAACTTTTTAAGAAACCTTTTTTCCTAAATTTAATTGTGCTTTGTTTTAGTTTAGTTTAGTTTGTTTTGTTTATATAGTATAATATTATAGTATTGCTATAAAACAATATGCTAATTCTATCTTATAGTTATGATTTTCATATTTATGACCATGAAAAGTGGTTCCTTTTCAGCAAAAAAAATTAAAATGTTTACCATGAATTTTACTTTAAAAATATAATATTTAAAGGGACATTCCTAATCTTAGGGTATTATTATTTATAATGCAGATTAATTTATAGTAAATTTGTCTATAAATTTATCTGAATATTTTTCACAAGTCAATTGATTAGTTTCAGCACTGGGCCATCTTAGCTGACTTTTAATAATTGCTGCATAGATTTAAATACCAAATCTAATTAGAATAAAATATAATAATATGGGCATCCTTCCCTGCTTTGTTAGGTGAAGAACTGAATCAAAGACAGTTTGAGTCTATGAAGGATTTCCATTATACATTCATATATCTGTTGCATACTAGGTGATGAATAAATGTTGTTTGCATGAGTCATTGTCTTGAATAGTCATCGTAGAAACTTTGAGCTTTAGTGAGCCTTAGATATCATCCACTTCTAGATTGGTAAATACAGCTCATCTCAAGGCCAACTAAGTTTGTGTAGAAGGCATTGGAAATTCGTATCCAGATTCATCAATGAAGAGGCTATGATTAATTAATTATGCCTGCCAGGAGCACAGATATAGAAGCATTGGCATGCAGCCTCTGTAATTACCAAACAAGATCTAGTCCAGCCTGAGGTTAAGCACATTTTTCAATGAAATGTGAAAGTTAATTCCATCAACTTCCAATATAGTGATTTTTTAACATGTTATATACATTTTACAATCTATTTAGTTCCATATTTTAAAGAATAATGTATCTTTGCTCTCAGGCCTAGATTTGAAAGCAAAGCAACTAAATAAGAGTATTTGCAAATATTTTTGTCATTCTTAGAAATGGTCTCATGATATAGTCTAGTTATTCAAATCTAGCCAGGGGTCACACTCTTTATCCTTCTGCCTATTGCACATTATTGTGAGAGGGCCACAGAGGAGAAATAGCAATGTGTATAGAAAAAAGTCAGCTAAAAAGGGCAAAAGAATAAAGTGCTATAGATTGAAATTGTCTTTGTATGTATCCAGCAGCAACAGAACTCTTTTGTTTGCTGGCTAAGGTGCATGTGAGAGAGAGACACTGAGTACAGGCAGGTTGCACTGCTCATCATTAACTGAGGCCGTGTATATGTGCCACGTCAGCACGATTATCTGGAGAGAAACATAAAGTGCAGTCATGCCAAAGTCAATTAACACAGCTGCCATTATTCTTGGTAATATTAAGGAGACCATTTTGCCAAAGGTTTTTTAAAGTATAGCCATTAAAGTTTTTCAAACATTCTTTGTTTTCCCAAATGAATTCTCCTAGAGATTTAAAACATGATCCAATATACCCAGATTTTTAAAAGCCATGGCATGGAACAAGAGGCTTCTGAGCTGGTAATATGATATAGATCTTTCTAAAAGAATCATACAAATTTCTGTTTCTAAGTATTAAAAACATATTAAATCCCAAAATAGCTGGCCTCTGAATTTTCAGTGTTTTTCTATGTCATCTTTTAGTTTGTTTTGAAATAATGCACTTTTGAAAGGGTAATATGAGTGTGGTGCAACGTGGCTTAGTGGCAGAATTCTTGGCTGCCATGCCAGAGACCTGGGATGCCCGGGACCTGTCCATGCCCCTCCCCCCCCAAAAAAGACGGGGTAATATGAAAATATACTCTTCACATCTGCAACTAATCAATAAAATAGCACCACAAGCCAAATAGGAAAATAAATATTCATAGTAATGCATCCTCTGGTCTTTTAATACACGTGTCGTGGATTACACTGATAATATTTGATCTTCTGTATTTATTGTTTAAGTAAAGCCACTCTCTTTGCGTATCATGGATTTGCTTCCCTAACAGCCGTGTCCTGTGGCAATCCTGGAACCCCTACCAATGGCATGATCGTCAGCAGCGATGGGGTCCTCTTCTCCAGCTCTGTCATCTATGCCTGCTGGGAAGGTTACAAGACCTCAGGGCTGATGACTCGGCACTGCACGGCCAATGGAACCTGGACTGGCACCGCTCCTGACTGCACAAGTTAGTAACTAACTATCATGGTACACTCAGGGTATTATAATGAAATCTATGTAATTGAGAAAAATAAGTTTGTTTTTAAGTATTTAAATTTTTTTTAATTACTAGAAGGAAATATGTGTGCTTGATATTATGGCTATGCTTATTAAATACATTTAGATTTTTCTTCTCTTCCTTATCTGTATGCTTGAAACTACGTAAAATGTCCAGTTGGACTAAAGATTGAAAATGAAACCAAAAAGGTCCGGGTTTTCTATGCTGACCACTTAGTTTATATAGAAATAAAGAAGATGTCTGATACTCTGGTCACAGCCTACATTTCTGCCTTTGACCAGCCATGGAGTGATTGCATACTAGGCCTAATGAAGGGCACTTGACAAGGAACTGTATATGACATTAGCACAATCTACTGCCAAAAGACTAGAAATAAGGGATGCTGTATGTAGCCTCCTGACAGCATGCGAGTAAAATTATCAAACAAAGGATAGTATTGTCTTAATATTTCATTGCTTAATCACTTTGAATAGCCACTCAAAGAGAATAACTTGGACAGAAACCATGATTAATTCATTTCATGATAATTTCGTTTTTCCCTGTTTTTTTTTTTGCTCAGTTATAAGTTGCGGTGATCCAGGTACACTGGCAGATGGCATCCAATTTGGGACTGATTTCACCTTCAATAAGACTGTTAGTTATCAGTGTAATCCCGGCTATTTTATGGAACCTGCCACTTCATCCACTATTCGTTGTACTAAAGACAGTACGTGGAATCAGAGCAAACCTGTCTGCAAAGGTATGTGTTATTACTGTTTTAGTCTTACTGATATATACAGAAGTCTTTATTGAATCATTCTTGTAACATTTTACGAGCATTTATATAACCTTTCTTTGTACTAGGAACTCTTATAAAAGCATTTACAAATATTGAATCACTTAATTTTCATAATGCTTTAACTCAGTTTTACATGTGGGGAAACACACAGAGAGGTTTAGTAAATGGCTCAGGATCACACAGCCAGTAATGCAGGATTTGGGATTCAAATCCAGACGTATTGATTTCTAGAGTCTTTTAATCACAAGGTTTTATTTCTCTTGGCAAACATCACTGATTATGTTGTCTTAAAGCAGAACTGATGGTGAATATAATTGTGGGTGAATATAATTATAGAGAATGGTGAATATAATTTACAATGAAGTTGGAGAGACAAGATAATCACTAAATAATGTCAGTGTACAGTAGATAGTGTTAGTGTCTTTATGTTTTGTGGTGGTTTGAATACTGAAATTGTTAATGCCACACACACCAAGAAGGCATGAAAATGTTTATTACTCACATGATGGGAATTTTCAGGGAAAGTGAAGGAATGCTTAAAACAGTCTTCCTTACATGAATGAAGCAGAAGCAATGGATTGGATCTTACAGTGATGAGGCAGGGGGGCCATCATCACTCTGAGATGGATCTTAGAGTGGATCCTAGAGTGATGGGTGAGGGTTTGTACTAGCATCAGGGATTTGCATGGTCTGAACTTCTTCCACCTCCAAGATAGAGTGCACAGATTTTCTCATTGGCTGGCTCAGGTGTGGAACAAGATGAGAAGGAAGAGAGTTGGGGTTGAAAGCTGTCAGTCTCCCTCTTTACCATATGTAGGAACAAATCAAATACTGTGCACTAGAACACTGGGAAGCCTTAATGAAGGAGATATCCTCAATGGACTCTGAAAGAAAGATTTTTTTGCACGGACCAAGTTTTTATGAGAATTAAATGAGGTGTAAGTGATCAAAAATACGATTTCCTTTTCCCTCTGTCATGGATATGTTCTTGGTTTATCCTCGTTTTCTCTTCCCACCAGTCTTTAAGTTTCTCATTTCCTTCAATTTGTCTTTATATCTGCAACTCTTAATGCCATGCCTGTTAGAGAACAAGCTCTAAATAAATGTTTATTGAAGATCATTAAGGTGTGTTGGGAGTAATTTAGTCAAATGGTTATATTGATGACAATTGTCAATAAAATGGTCTAGAACCTTGAACCTTTATATATTTATTTCCCTTTCAAATATCCACTGCCTTAATAATAAACTTCATGGCTAATGAGATCCTACCAGCTCAGATCTCTCTCTTTCTCCCTAAACTAATCTATCAGTCTCCTCCGTCCTTCACTCTGGAGAATGGTGTCTTAACTACTGTTCTTATCTTGGGACCTTGACTCTTGCTATTCCCTCTGCTTAGCACACACTTGCTTAAGATGATCACAGCATAAAAATCCTCAAGACATTTACTGAATAAATGAACAGATGGCTGGAAGGATGAGTGGCAAGAGAAAGGCCCATCTGCTGGGTGTATATGTGTGATTCTGCGTGTGCTTATGAGTTTTTCTCACAAGATTACACTCTTAAGAAAAATACCTGTGAACGTCTCTCCTACTGTTTTGTGCCAATTAAATTGGTTTTGCAAACCTCCTTCAAAGTCAAAAATTCAAGAAACTCTTAGAACTTCATTAGGATCTTCAGGATAGAAAAATTGTGGATGGTATTGTGTGGTTGTCGTTGTTGATGATGGTGATATTGTTACTAGCACACGTCTTTGTATTGCTGCTTAGTGGGAAATGTAAATAGTGAACTAACATCAAGGGGCACATCTGTACGAAATGGGTTCTTTCTCTATCGCTTATAGCCCCACATACAGAGTAAATATCAGGCCTTACGATTGTTATAAAACACTGAAAGTGATGTTTTACAGAGTCTTCTTTAACTACTTAAGTATTTGTTTTGATAATTTTCAAGCAAATAGATGAATGGGCTATGTCTCTTGAAAATTATATGCTACCTTTATACATATGGCAGAAGAAATTCTTACTGATTATATATTATAGATATCAATTCAAAAGGTTAAAACAATACACTTATGTTATATGACCAGTTGTTTATTTGTTTTCAGTAGCCATCATATAAAGACATATATTAAACAAGGATATTTCTCCCTTACTTGACCTGTGACTATTAAAAATAACACGTTCAATCCATCTTTTTTTTTACAGGGTGATGTGTTTTTATTTTACTTGGGTTTTATTTACTTGATCTAGGTTAATTAAGATGTATTGGAGAAAGGTTTTATTATTTTGATTTACTGTCTTCCACAATTCTTTTCTTAAAAAAAATTGCTACTATGTAGATGTCATTTGTAATCAGGTTAAGTTAAAATGTGAACAATGTGAAATTACGATTGTGGTAGAAGCTCTACCAAGTTTCACCTTCTTTGTTTGTTTTGGAAATAGCTGTATTGTGCAGTCAACCTCCTCCAGTGCAGTATGGAAAAGTGGAGGGAACAGATTTCCACTGGGGCGCCAGCATAAGTTACAGTTGTGTTGACGGCTACCAGCTTTCTCACTCAGCCATCCTCTCCTGTGAGGGTCGTGGAGTGTGGAAAGGGGAGATCCCACAGTGTCTGCGTAAGTTCTACAGTACAGTAGATTCTACTAATTGTCAATTTGCTGTAGGACTAATTTGTATACCCTATATTTATAATTTGAGGAAAATAGTGACATAGTACTCATACCTGAATTAAAATATGTAAAACCCCAGCTGTGACTTTGTTGCCCACTGCAGATTATTTCTTTTTCTTTTTAGTTGCATATTTGCTTATTAGTTAAACCAGTTACTTAAAGTGCTAATCTGACCCAGAGAAACATGCTAATAGCATGCTTAAATATTATCTTACGTCTCTGTCCCTTTTTAACTTTAATTAGCCGTGTTCTGTGGAGATCCTGGCACTCCTGCTGAAGGGCGACTTAATGGGAAAAGTTTCACCTATAAATCTGAAGTCTTCTTCCAATGTAAATCTCCGTTTATATTAGTGGGATCTTCAAGAAGAATTTGCCAAGCTGATGGCATGTGGAGTGGCATACAACCCACCTGTATTGGTAATTATTATAATCCAGACTCAGAAGCTGTTTTGTGATAAGGACATTTCATTGCAAAATCTGCTTATTTGTGTCTATGTGGATAATGTCCCCATAGATAATTTTCTGTGGAAGGTAACATTCCTGATATTAATGTAACTGTTCATCAGTTCAATTGATTTGAAGACTCTTTTAAATAGTGTGAACCAAGTTTAAAGACTAGAAATTCTGCTAAAATAATAGCTACCAGACTTTGTTCACTTTACTGTTTTTCCAACACCTGTCTTAAATGGCAATTGCATTAATTAGGGGAAAGATACCTGTGTTCTTGGAAACACCCATCACCAAAGAAATAGCCTAGCCTGTGCTTTTACTGCCTTCCCTTAAATACCAGTCTTTCATTTAGAAGGTCTCACCAAACTAGCTGCTCTGCTAGCAATGGTAAAAAGAGCTACATTGGGGGCGGGCCGTGGTGGCTCAGCGGGCAAGGTGCTTGCCTGCTATGCCGGAGGACCTCGGTTCGATTCCCGGCCCCAGCCCATGTAACAAAAACGGAGAAACAGAATACAATAAAACAAGAAAATGTTTAAAAATGTTTCCCTTTCTTCCTTCCTTCCTTCCTTCTCTCTGTCTTTCCTTTAAAAAAAAAAAAAAAAAAAAAGAGCTACATTGGGCACTAACTTTCTGTGTATCTTAGCATACAGGAATGAAATGTGCAAGTCAGATGACACTTTATATATGACCTACATACTTCATTTTTAAGCTAAAACTCTGCATCATGGAGAGGGTTCAGATTGAAATTATATTTGCCCAAAGTCCCACTACTAGTAGCACAGACGCCAGAACTCTAATTCTCCACCTAGTGCTTTTCTCTTCACACCTCACTGCTGCAAACTGAAGTTTTATGGCAGCTTTATTTTGTTCACACTATTTCACAGAGCAGAAGAATTGGTGGCGGTCTGCATATTTGCAGTAAGCAATTAATGGTTTATAGTCTTGGTTATTTTCTCAGACATTGAAAGCTATCTCCTTAAAAATAAGAGAATAAGAAATAATTTAATCAAAGCATTATATATTTTTTCTAATTATAGAACTATTTATTTCCATATCATTTTAATTAAGCTACATGGTGGCTTTCTTTTTATTACAAAATTCTTTCTTCCCCTCTGGTAGGTTAATGTGCTTGAAAACAAATTTTTGTAAGTTATGCATTTTTTTTCTACTAACAGTTGCAGAGCCACAAGTGTGAAACTGAAATGTCTCTCAATTCTCATGTCTTGTATTTTTGAAAAATGTTACATGTGGGTTTACCATATGCTTCAGCTTTTTTGTGTGTGTGTGGGGAAGGGGTACATGGTCCAGAAATCAAACTCAGGTATCTCGCATGGCAGACGAGCATTCTACCACTGAACCATCCATGCACACAAACCATGTGCTTCAGTTTTGATGCATTAAATCTGTCTCATTTAAAAGTCTTGCAAAGGGGCAGTGAGAGAGTTGTTCAGTGGCAGAATCCTCGCCTGCCATGCAGGAGACCCAGGTTTGATACCCGGACCATACAACAACCCCTCCCCCCCAAAAAAAAGTCTCGAATAAAAATAATGCAAGAACTTTGGAATAATGTAATGGATTACCAAATGAGATGGCCATTAAATGAATCCTTAGAAACAAAAGGACAGTAATAGATGGTTATCAAAGGTTGTACATTATTGTTGGAAAATAGGTCAGTAGAGAAAAATTAAACCAGATGATGGAGAACATTGGTGAATTTCTATCATCAAATGCAGAGTAAAGTCTTATAAATTACTAAAAACTGATACTAAAGAAAAAGAAGATAAAAATTGTAATTTTTTAAGTTTCTTGAAAAATATCTTACACATTTGCCAATTTTCTCAAATTTATAAGACATAGTAAAAATGTTAGCATTCCCGTAATAACTGTATCTGCTTGTCTTTTTTTTCTCCCCCCTTAATTCTGAATTTCAGATCCTGCTCATAACACCTGTCCAGATCCTGGTACCCCACATTTTGGAATACAAAACAGCTCTAGAGGATATGAGGTATTAAATTTTTATTTTTATGTTTTTCTGTAAATATAAAATGCAATTGATACTCAAATATGCAAATTCTTGTATATCATCCCTTATTCATGTCATTTGCCCAAATAGCACATATTCAAAGAGGATTTTTACATGGGATTTCAATTGTCAAAAGCAGGACAACTATGTATATTTGGGTTCATAGCGTAGCGACTGCTACATTGATTTCTCTTTAAAAATATATAGTTCTATATTGTTTGCCTGCTGAAATAACATGGCAATCCTCAGAAGAGGTGACTTGTCATTGAGTAGTTGCATGTAAAAGACCCCATTTGGAGACTTGATATGATGAAGAAATAATATTAATTTCTAGATATGTAAACCTAAGTAGAAAATGTGTTCAAGCCCCTTAGGCTAAATTTGTTCTCTATATGATCTGTTAAAACTGTGTGAATTTTTAGCATACTGTATGCCACTTTTGAATATGTTTTTGACTTAATAAAAAGTACGTTAACACTTTAGAATTTAGTATTGAAAGACTATCTAAAAATGGAAGGTAATGAACCTTGAGATAAAATGGATTAACCATCTTAACCAGTTGACTTAATGGCCCATTGATTATATAACTCTGGAAGCCAATGTTAAATCTTCATACTACTTTCAAGTTAGAAAACCCATGAGTTGAGAGAAAAAATCTTTTGCCTCAACTGTCTCCTGCCACCTTTCATGAAAGCTAAAGTAGTCCCATTTACTGGCTTTTACATGCATCAGCTACTTTCTTTTTTTTTTCCACATAAAAAAAAGTCAAATGAAACCTTTTTATTTGAAAATAGTACACACCTACACAATGATTTACAGAGAATAACTAGAATTTAAAAGTTATTTACAAAAATTTTATTAGAAAATAATTTAACAATACCTGGCACCTGAAAATATGGACCAAAACACTAACCATTTTTTTCTCTAAAGCCATGGATTTTTGGTAATCCAATTAAAACTAAACATACTGGGAGTATATCCTCAGAAATTTATATTTAAGCCTTGAGTTTAAAATCTGGGACACAAACATTTGTGAGCAGCAGTGTAACCATATTGATATTATCGCTATTGTACATTGGAGTCCAGGTTCCTGGCCTAGGGAACTCTGAACTAGGGTCCGTGGAGCCCAACAGTTTTTTTTTTTTATACTTGTATCTTTTTTAAAATTTAATTTATTTTATATTATCAAACTAAAACAACATATAAACATGGACATTCTTAACATACAAACATTCCATGTATGGTGTACAATCAATGGTTCACTACATCATCACATAGTAGTATATTCATCACCGTGATCATTTTTAAAAATATTTGCATCACTCCAGAAAAAGTGATAAAAAGAAAAAAACTCACGCACACTATACCCTTACCACTCCCTTTCATTGACCACTGGTATTTCCATCTACTCAATAGATTTTAACCTTTTTCCCTCTATTTTTATTCTATACTCCTTACCATTCCCTTTTATTGTTCATTAATATTTCAATCTGTTCGATTTATTTTAACATTTGTTCTCCCTATTATTTATTTATTTTTAATCCATATTTTTTACTCATCTGTCAATATCGTAGATAAAAGGAACATTAGACACAAGGTTTTCACAATCACGTAATCACATTGTGAAAGCTATACCATTATACAATCATCTTCAAGACACATGGCTACTAGAACACAGCTCTACAATTTCAGGCATTTCTCTCTAGCCTCTCTAATACACCTTAAACAAAAAAGGGGATATGTATAAAATGTGTAAGAATAACCTCCGGGATAACCTCTCAACTCTGTTTGAAATCTCTCAGCCATTGACACTTTATTTTGTCTCATTTCTCTCTTATCCCTTTCAGTCGAGAAGGTTTTCTGAATCCCTTGATTCAGAGTCCCAACTCATTCTAGGATTTCTGTCCCACATTGCCAGGGAGATTTACACCCCTGGGAATCATGTCCCACATAGAGAGGGGGAGGGTAGTGAGTTTGCTTGCCATTTGGCTGAGAGAGAGATAGGCCACATCTGAGCAACAGAAGAGGTTCTCTGTGGGTAATTATTAGGCCTAATTGTAATTAGCCTTGGTCTATCATTTGTGGGGATAAGTTTCATATAACATACTTCAAGATTGAGGGCTCAGCCTATTGATTTTGTGATTCCCCACTGCTTGTGAGAATATCAGGAATTCTCCAAATAAGGAAGCTGAATTTTCCCCCTGTTTCCCCATTCCCCCAAGGGGACTTTGAAAATACTTTTTTATTCACTGTTCAAATCACTCTGGGATTTATCAGGGCATCACTTTGGACAAACCTACAAAACATCATGCCCTATTAAAGGTTCCATGTACTTATGGTGTTCAATTAAACTGTCCATATAAGTTATATTAGGAAATTAGTAGAAAAGACTACTATATATTAGTCTTACACATAAGTTAAAGTTTTAAAATATGAATTACCATCTACTTTCAACACCCAGCAATATTGGCATTCCTTTGTTCTTCCTCATACAAAAAGATTTTTTAATTTGTACATTTAGTCACTATCATTGTGCACTCTAGGCATTCCTACTGTTCTAGTTTGCTAGCTGCCAGAATGCAATACACCAGGAATGGAATGGCTTCTAAAAAGGGTAATTTAATAAGTTCCTAATTTATGGTTCTAAGGCCAAGAAAATGTCCCAATTAAAACAAGTCTATAGAAATGTCCAATCTAAGGCATCCATCCAGGGAAAGATACCTTGGTTCAAGAAGGCCAATGAAGTTCAGGGTCTCTCTCTCAAGTGGGAAGGCACATGGTGAACACAGTCACGGTTTCTCGTTCAACTGGAAGGGCACATGGCAAACACAATGTCATCCGCTAGTTTTCTCTCCTGGCTTCCCGTTTCATGAAACTCCCCAGGAGGCATTTTCCTTCTTCATCTCCAAGGGTCACTGGCTTGTGGACTCTCTGCTTTGTGGTGCTGCTCTCTCTGAATCTCTTATTCTCCAAAATGTTTCCTCTTTCATAGGACACCAATAAACCAATCAAGACCCATCCAAATGGGTGGAGACATGTCATCACCTAATCCAGTTTAACAACCACTTTTGACTAAATCACATCATCCAGAGAGATGATCTGATTACAGTTCCAAACATACAGCATTGAATAGGGATTATTCTGCCTTTATGAAGTGGGATTTTGATTAAAACATGGCTTTTCTAGGAGGCATACTTCCTTTAAAACCAGCACACCTAGATTATACCATCTCAGTCTTTATTGTCTATCTTTCCTTCTGGTTTCATTTGTGCCGCCAGGCACCCCCCCCCCCCATCATTCTCACATTCCATCATTCAGTGTACTAGCATAATAATGCTACGATTAGGTAGTATTGTGCTATCCATTTCTGAATTTCTGCAATCAGTTCTGTTGTGCAATCTGTATACCTTCAGCTCCAATCACCCAAAATCTACCCTATTTCTATCTCTTGATGGCCTCTGTTCTTAACTGAATTTCTCCAAGTTCATTCATTACTGTTGGTTCATATCAGTGAGACCATACAGTATTTGTCCTTCTGTTTCTGGCTAATCTCACTCAGCATAATGTCCTCAAGTCCATCCATATTGTTACATGCTTCATGACTTTATTCTTTATTATTTACTCCTACAGTTGTGTAATATTCCATTGTATTTACATACCAAACTTGTTTAGCCACTTGTCTGTTGATGGATATTTGAGCTGTTTCCATCTCTTGGCAATTGTAAATAATGCTGCTATATACATTGGGATGCAAATGTCCATTTGTGTTCTTGCCCTCATGTCTGGTTTGCACCAGTACTGTACTGTTTTGACGACTGTAACTTCATAATATGCCTTAAAGTCAGGTAGTGTGAGACCTTTGACTTCAGTTTTCTTTCTCAGGGTATTTTTAGCTATTCGGGGCACAGTACCCTTCCAGATAAACTTGGTTATTGGTTTTTCTACTTTTGAAAAGTAAGTTTTTAGAAGTTTAATTGGTATTGTATTGAATCTATAAATCAATTTAGATAGAATTGACATCTTAACAATATTTGGTCTTCCAATCGAAGAACACAGTATGCCCTTCCACTAATTTAGGTCTTCTGTGATTTCTTTTAGCAATTTCTTGTAGTTTTCTTTGTACAGGTCTTTTGTATCCTTAGTTAAATTTATTCCTAAATATTTTATTGTTTTGGTTGCAATTGTAAATGCGATTTTCTTTTCTTGATTTCCCCCTCAGAGTGTTCATTACTAGTGCATAGAAACGCTACAGATTTTTGAGTGTTGACCTTGTGACCTGCCACTTTGCTGTACTCATTTATTAACTGTAGCAATTTTGTTGTGGCTTTTTCAGGGTTTTCAACATATAGTATCATATCATCTGCAAGCAGTGAGAGTTTTACTTCTTCCTTTCCAATTTTGATGCCTTATATATTTTTTTTCTTGTCTAATTGCTCTGGCTAGAACTTCCAACACAATGTTGAATAACATTGGTAACAGTGGACATCCTTGTCTTGTTCCTGATCTTAGGGGGAATGTTTTCAGTTTTTCCCCATTGAAGATGATGCTAGCTGTGGGTTTTTCATACATTCCCTTTATCATGTTCTATTCCATTACTTTGAAGTTTTTTCAACAAGAAAGAACATTGAATTTTGTCAAATGCCTTTTCTGCATCAGTCGATATGATCATGTTTTTTTTTCTGCTTTGATTTGTTGATATGGTGTATTACATTAATTGACTTTCTTATGTTGAACCATCCTTGCATATCTGGAATGAATCCTACTTAGTCATGGTGTATAATTCTTTTAATGCGCTGCTGGATTTGATTTGTAAGAATTTTGTTGAGGATTTTTTCATCTATGTTCATTAGAGAGATTGTTCTGTAATTTTCTTTTCTTGCAGTATCTTTGTCTGGCTGTGGTATGGGGGTGATGTTGGCTTCATAGAATGAGTTAGGTAGCCTTCCCTCCTCTTCACATTTTTTTGTAGAGTTTGAGCAGGATTGGTACTAATTCTTTCTTGAATGTTGGGTAGAATTCACATGTGAAGCCATCTGGTCCTGGACTTTTCTTTTTTGGGAGCTTCTTAATGACTAATTTGATTTATTTACTTGTGATTGGTTTGAGGAGGTCATCTATTTCTTCTCAAGTCAATGTTGGCTCTTCCTGCCTTACTAGAAATTTGTCCATTTCATCTACATTGTCTAGTTTATTAGCATAAAGTTGTTCTTAGTATCCTCTCATCACCTCCTTTGTTTCTTTGGGGTCAGTAGTTATGTCTCCTCTTTCATTTTTTAATTTGTTTAATTTGCATCCTCTCTCTTCTTCTTTTTGTCAACCTTGCTAAGGGTCCATCAATTTTATTGATTTTCCCATAGACCAACTTCTGGTTTTGTTGATTTTCTCGATTGTTTTCATGTTCCCAATTTCATTTATTTCTGCCCTAATCTTCATTATTTCTTTCCTTTTGCTTGCTTTGGGGTTAGCTTGTTGTTTTTTCTCTAATTCTTCCAAGTGAACAATTAATTCTTCAATTTTTGCTCTCTTTTCTTTTTTTGTATAGGCATTTAGGGCAATAAATTTCCCTCAGCACTGCCTTTGCTGCATCCCATAAATTTTGATATATTGTGTTTTCATTTTCATTTGCCTTTAGATATTTATTAATTTCTCTTGTAATTTCTTCCTTGACCCACTGATTGTTTAAGAGTGTGTTGTTGAGCCTCCATATATTTGTGAATTTTCTGGCCCTTTGTGCATTATTGATTTCCGATTTCATTCCTTTATGAAATGAGAAAATGTTTTGTATAATTTCAATCTTTTTTAAATTTATTGAGACTTGCTTTGTGACTCAGCATCTGGTCTATCCTTGAGAATGATCCATGAGCACTTGAGAATAAGGTGTTTCCTGCTGTTGTGAGGTGTAATGTTCTATATATGTCAGTTAAGTCTAGTTCATTTATTATATTATTCAAATTTTCTATTTCTTTATTGATCCTCTGTCTAGATGTTCTGTCCATTGATGAGAGTGGGGAATTGAAGTTTCTAACTATTATGGTAGATGTGTCTATTTCTCTTTTCAGTGTTTTCAATGTTTGCCTCATGCATTTTAGAACACTCTGGCTCAGTGCATAAATATTTATGATTGTTATATCTTCTTGTTGAATGCTTCCTTTTGTTGATACATTGTATCAATAAATACAATGTCTCTTTTAATTGCTTTACATTTGAAGTCTAATTTGTTGGATATTAGTATAGTTACTCCTGCTCTTTTCTGATTGATGTTTGCGTTAAGTATCTTTTCCCAACCTTTCACTTTCATCCTTGAATCTAAAATGCATCTCCTGTAGACAGCATACAGATGGGTCCTGTTTTTTAATCCATTCTGCCAGTCTGCGTCTCTTAATTCATGAGTTTAATCCATAAACATTTATTATTGTTACTGTAAGGGTAGTACTTTCCTCTACCATTTTGTCTTTGGATTTTATGTGTTAACTCAAATTTTTCTTCTTTTTACCTTTACTCATAGTCTTCATTTCTACACTCTTCTCCACACCTATCACTACTGTCTTTCCTTATCTGTCTCTAGTGCTCCCTTTAGTATTTCTTGCAGAGCTGGTGTCTTGGTCACAAATTTTATCAGTGGTTTTTTTTGTCTGAAAATGTTTTAATTTCCCCTCTCATTTTTGAAGGACAGTTTTGCTGGATACAGAATTCTTGGTTGACAGTTTTTCTCTTTTAGTATCTTAAATATATCATGCCACTGTCTTCTTGCCTCCATGGTTTCTGCTGAGAAATCTACACATAGTCTTATTGGGCTTCCCTTGTATGTGATGGATTGCTTTTCTCTTGCTACTTTCAAAATTCTTTCTTTCTCTTTGACAACTGATAATCTGATTAGTAAGTGTTTTGGAATACATCTATTTGGATCCATTCTGTTTGGGGTACACTTCACTTCTTGGATCTGCAATTTTAAGTTTTTCATAAGAGTTGGAAATTTTCAGTGATAATTTCCTCCATTAGTTTTTCTCCTCCTTTTCACTTCTCCTTTTGGGACACCCACAACACATATATTTATGTGTTTCATGTTGTCATTCAATTTCCTGAGCCTCTGCTCATATTTTTCCATTTTTTCCCTATAATTTATTTTGCTTGTTGCATTTCAGATGTCCCATCCTCCAGTTCACTAATTCCAGGTCCTATGTGCCCCCTCCTTTCCTTCAGGGCCCAGACCTTTTCAAGTATTTTATGCTGTTCAATCTGAAAAGCCTTTTTTTTTTTTTCTTTTTCGCCAGATCTGCCCCCTCTGTGCTGGGGCAAAAACTGGCAACCTCAGCTTTTACTGGAGGTTCAGCTGAGCTGGGGGTCTATTTTTAGTAGTCAAAATTTGTTAATTAATTCCACAATTGAAGTTTCGTTGTGCTCAGCCCCTTGCTGTTAGTAAACTGCTTTTCCTTTCCCCTGTGGGAAGCAGCCTGTGAGGGAGGAACACCAGCCTCCATGGCTTGGGAGACGCACGGATCTGGGTGGGATCACAGCCAGTCCAGTTTGTCCAGTGTGGACAAATGCTGTGTGTTCGGTCACTGATATGGCCCCAACAATTGTTCTGTACTGTACCTGACTATTTACTAGCTGTTTTGGAGGATGAACTAAATTCCACACCTCGCTAAGCCACCATCTTGGATCCCCTCCCATTGGCTACTTTCTAATAGCTCTTTTTTAATTTCTGCAATGGAAATTTTCACAGGTATCTGGAAGGTTAAATCCAACCATTATATTTTAGGTCCCAATTCTCAGAGCAAATATCAAGATGTGCATACAAATCTTTGGACTCCCTGTTGGTATAGGTGGTTTCATAATTTAAGTCTTATGAACAGTCTTAGACCCGAGTAAAAGTGCAATTTGTACACAGCTGACTTCTAGACCTAGAGTACTTTTCTGTGAAATGTTTCCCCTTTTCTCTTTTCTGTCCCTTCATTTCCTGGTTCTCTTATTTCAAACTTAGGTGATCATGAAAGATCTTTGGTGCCCCTCAATACGTGTCCAGAACACCTTCTCTAAAAAACACTCACTGTTCATTGGGAATCGTCCTTCCCAGGCACTTCCAGTTCAATTAGAAAGATAGATAAACAGGCAACTCTAGTATGTTGTAGTAAGTGACATGATCAACATTTGAAGAAAGCAATGTATGATTTCTTCTTAGAAGATCAGGGAAGTATGCTCAGAGGAAATGAAGTTTAAGTAAAGAACTGAGAATTAAATGGGAGTTAGCCTTGTAAATTTCTAGTGAGAAAGATGTCCTAGGCATTCAGATAACAATAAATGTTTATATTTGAAGCATTAGAAGTTCAGGTTGATTTTGATAGCTTCTCATAGAGGGAAAGATTGGCCAGTCCCCTAAACATATTAAAAAGAAATCATTTGCTAATTAATACCAATTGATTAAAATATGACTAGCAGAAAAAATGAAAAAGGAAATAATAATGATTACAAACAATCTTTTTTTAAGAAATTATGAACTGGAGAGGGAAAAAAGCAAAAATTAAAGAGGTAAGGCATTCATTGTCCAAATAATCTCCTAAGTTATTAGAGTTTGCTAGATCTAAGATTTTACATTATGTATTGTGTTATCTATATTGTACATAATGCTTTAACTTAGATGTATATATCGATTCATGTAATAGTTGGTATTAAAATTAAAATTACTGAGATAATTTTACTCTGGAATCTGTTTTCAAGCATTATTAGGTTTTATTGATTTGATTTCTTTATTGGATTTTCCTCTCGAGGTTGGAAGCACAGTGTTCTTCAGGTGCAGAAAAGGTTACCATATTCAAGGTTCTACAACCCGTACTTGCCTTGCAAATTTAACGTGGAGTGGAATACAAACTGAATGCATATGTAAGTGTGATTTCTTCCACTGCAGTCAGCAACAACTTATTTATTGTTGAATATATAGCAAGCTTTACCTTCAAGAGACATAGTGAGGAACTGATTTAGTTTTTGTTTGTTTAATTCCTGAAAGCAGTGGTTCTCTGAGTTTGATTTCCTACAACAAGCAACATCAGCAGCACTTGCAAATTTTGTAGCAATACAAATTCTTGAGTCCCATCGCACACCTACTAATTCAGACACCTGGGTGAGGTTGAGTAATGGGAAGAAATGTTTTCACAAGCCCTCCAGTTGATACTGATACATGCAAGTCTGAGAACTTTGCCATAAACCAAAGATAAATGAAAAATGTTATATTTAATGTTCATAGAGCGACAACTTATTTATTCATGCTATTATTATTATAGGATGCTTATACCAGATTATTAAAGAGGAGCTAAACTGGATTACATATAGCATGTCAGAGTATAAGTAGAAATGTTATTGTTATTCTTGCTATACTTTAGGAGTATATATGGATTGATAACTCAATAATTCAAAAGCTACTTATGGCTTGAATTTTATTTTATAATTTAATCACAAGAATTAGAAGAAATACATGAATGATTAGATAAAATATTTTATCCCTTGTCAATTTATTGAAATATAATGTCTAACCTTATGTCAAGCTATCATCACTTTTCTGAATTTTTACTCGAATTCTATGCATAGATATTATATACATATGTATGTGTATATGTGTATATACATGCACACACACAAACATACACACACGTGGAGCTTGCTAATATCAGGTCTTCGTTATGTTGAAAGTTTGCTAGAGCACTAAATATTGACAGCACTTAAAGCTTTTGCATTCATAATTTCAAGACTGCAAAAATATTTTAAACAACTTTTTAAGAATGTTATCTTTTCAATTAATTGAGACATATGTTAACTTCATAAAGAAAGTTGTTTGAAATATGGAATAAATATTATCTCATTTGCATCTAATTTTATTTTTAAAACAAATAAGAATTCTTATTATTTCAATTGGATTTCTAAGCAAACATCAAAATTCTTATCCAAAATTTTTCGTTTAATTGATCAATAAATTTTCTAGTCACCACAAGATAAACATCACAGCATATTTCTGAATATGTGCTAGTCTGCGTATTTTTAGTTTATAAGACTAGTCTTTTAAAGAAATTCAACGTATTTATTTTAATAGTTAATCAGAAGTAATATGTTTATTTCAGAGTTGTCATCTCCTCTCTAAGTAATCCATACACATAATTTTATCTATCTATATGTGTATATCACACATACATATATACAAACACATATTTCATATTTATGTAAGTATGTATATATAGGAAGAGAGAGAGACTGAGAAAGAGGGAAAGGAGGAGAGAGAGAGAGAAATGGAAAATAGCAAGTCTTCTTTATGTTGAATGTTGCAGAAGTATGGCTAGTGGGTAAAACTTAAAGTCAGCTGTATTCAAAATTTTAACATTGTGAATTAATTTCATGATTTTCAAATTCCTTTACTCTGTTTCTTCAATTTCTTTAGACACATACATTAACTTTATAATGAACAATTTCCGTGGTTTCTAATGGAATAAATGCCATTTCAGCTCATGCCTGCAGACAGCCAGAAACTCCAGCCCATGCAGATGTGAGAGCAATAGATCTTCCAACTTTTGGTTACACCTTAGTGTATACCTGCCATCCAGGATTTTTCCTTGCGGGTGGATCTGAACACAGAACATGCAAAGCAGATATGAAATGGACAGGGAAATCACCTGTTTGTAAAAGTAAGTCACCTATAAAGGAGTGAAAAATATATTCCTAGAGAGCAAAGCAGAAGTATCAACTGCCCATCAGGCTAGTTTCCAGGTTTAAGAATGATAAGTAAATAGCATTGTGGAAGTGATGTTAGTTATTCTGCTATATCCATACTTACTGTGTGTACGTGTGTGTGAATGTGTGTGTAGTAAGTGCTTGGCACTATGGAAACATATACTAAATAGTTACACATATTTTATTATTTACTAATCACATTTTAAGCCAAAAAGAAAAACTATCTGGTTGAAGAAAATCATTCTGAGTTAAAAGGAAAATAATGTACAATATAATTTCATTAAGAAATGGTTTTCTTAAAAATGAGAATGAACAAACATCACCACGTACTCGAAAATATATCAAGTTACCTTCCTTCAATTTTATGTTTAAGATCCCTCAAGCTGTTTGGTGGTGGAATTTGAGTTTATGTGTTCCTAATATTGGTTTAACTTAAGAAGTTACAAAAATAAATGGCATGAAATTGATGCAGGAATTACTGGCAAATTTGTGTGTTTACAAGTAAGAGTGATAACTGGCTCCTATTTAAAGACAGCTAATTTTTCACTAAGTTTTTTGCTTAATATAGATTATACATACATTGAGTACTAAATAACAGAAACAAAAATTATGTAGTTTAATAAAATCAGTGACTTTAGTTTTATGCTCCTGGAGTCTATTTATAGTACTCAAGTTAGGAATTTTTAAGAGATGTATGTTTCCTTTGTCCTTCCCTGTTAGAAAGAGAATACAAACTTTAAAAAAATAACTTGCAGTTTGATATAAAAGTATAAAGGCTAAGGGATTATGAGTTAAAGCTAACTTGATAGACCAAATTAAACAGTCTACAAGGGAAATAAATTGCTGTTCTTCAGTGTTAAATTCATTGACTTGGGTGGGAGGTTGGAAAATTAAGAGAGATTATGAAATCTTAGTTATTCTGTATATTTTATTTGGGGCAGTATCTCCTTAATCAGTTGTCAGGAAACTAATATAAACCACCCTCATTTACAAGGCTCTCTGTTGTAGCACTCTAGATGGGAATACTACCTGTTAGATTTGCATTTATTTTCACCCTTATACTCAATATCCCTGCATATACAAAGGATATTCTGTGAATATTTGGGCTTACAATGTATATGTATAAGATATTCATTATTTTGTACATTTAGAAAATCTGAAGAAGAGAAAATTGCTTCAATTTGACGTTTTCAACATTATTAAAAAATTAATGCTTTTGAAAAATGATAATTTGTCTTTTTACTTGTAGGTAAAGGAGTGAGAGAAGTTAATGAAACAGTTACTAAAACTCCAGGTTTGTATACCAGAACAGTTATAGATTTAAATCAAAGTCATTTGTTCTCTACGATACTCTGTACAGTGAGCAATTTTTAACATTTAAATTTCGTATTCCATTATTCCATGAAAAAGTTAATGCTTCAATTTTTAAAACTCCAGACCTATACAGATTTCTATTCTTTCACATTGGTAGCTTGTTGATGGAATGCCAGTACATTACTTTAAAGGAAACCTTTGGTGTTGTCAGTCACTGTTTCATTAAAAGTTGCCTTAGGCAGTTTGTAGACAGAAATGGGCATAAACTATTGATAATACAATGTGACATAATGGAGAGCCTTATAAAGAGGGTTGCAATTCCTTCCTCCAAATAAGGGTGCTAAAGTAAATGAGGCAAGTTAAATAATAGATTTGACACCATAAATTGTCATAATGAATGATTCAAATGCAAAGCCCCATTTTTACTTCAAGTATTCAGATGATTTAGGCATCCTCTGCCATCTAAAATGTTAATAATAGCTTTTTTTTTTTTTTTTTGGTATGTGCCCTCTTGCTAAGTGCATTATATAGCAAGTAAGAAAAATACACTCCTATTCCCTAAGAAAAGTCGTTCCTTCAAGTCATCTTGTATCTGTGTAATAAATTAAGTATTGTTTAAATAAGGAAATGTATCCTCAATAAAATATTGAGTCAAGCTTTTTATTTTATTTTATTTTATTTTTACCCAGAAACAGAAAAACTTTATAAATATTTAAGGTCACCCTACTAGTGTTTTCCTTACCCATGTTTAAGTACTGGTTTCTTGAGCATAACCTCTAACTCTGATAGGTTCTATTCTACAATCAAGTATGTAAACAGTAGCCATCATGCTGTAAGTCAGAATGTTATTACACATTTAATTCTTAGACAATGCGAAATGTAATGACATGATTAGAGAGAGGAATTTCTCCAGTGTGAACCGTGAAGTATAAAAATAGTTTTAAATTTTTTTGGACCTCTTTACTTAAATATTACCTAAAGATCAAAAGTACAACTCAATATTCCTTTTCCAGGCATCACTTTTTTCAATGAAAGGAAAAACAATCTTTTTTACTGCATGCTTTTTTTAAAATTTTCATTTAAGCTATTGAAGTATCTGAATAATCTATTTCCAGGTGCAGACACTATTATCAATATCCCTTTCCTCATTCTTTCTGCAGAGAAGGGCTAATTAAATAATCTTTATCAAGGTGAACATTCTAACCCTTATAACTATTTGGCTGTTGAATTACACTGCAAGATATCAGCAACAAGTCAAATGACAAAGACACAAAAAGATTATCTCTGATACATTGTTGATGGTTATATTTGAATACAAGCAAGTCGTTTCTATAAACTGATATAACACACTCTGCCCATTCTGTCAGGATCCAATCCTATTACACCCCAAAAACGAATAACTCAGGAGAACAGCTTAAATGAATCCATTAATATCTTCAATGGAGTATATAAATTTAAATTAGGTAAAACAATCTTGACATTATTTTAAAGTTTAATAATTTTAGAAAAGAAAAGAATAATTTTGAGGTTGCTGGCTATAACTTAGGATATCTATAATTCTGCTAGAAATGTTTAATGTCATTACTTGTAAGCAAATGTGTTGGTTCCTGTATTGATATCTACTTTTTAACTTAATAATTATCATTATTATTATTAAGAAGTTTTGTGTACTCAAAGCCATAAGAAACTTTCCATTCTGTTCATCTTCACCTAACCCTTATGTTATAAGGCTAACTTTTGTAGATTTAGCATGTCTAAGAAGACAGGAAGATGGCACATTGGACTGAAGAAGAAAAGCATAAATACAGGAACAGAACACTTTTGTCCTTATTATTTGTGACTATAACTGGATAGGCAAAAAATATATATGTAGGCATCTTTATTAGTTTATTTGTATCAAGCAACTCAATCAGTGAGCTTTGACTGATTCTACTTATAGTGGCTCTTGTCCAATTAAAAATTTAAGCACAATATGAGGATAAAGCAAAGAAAGGCTTAATGGGACCATTGATCGAGATATATACATGTTAATAAGATTTATTTTTTATATTAGTATTGTAAAATTGGCAGGAGTTTTATATACATTTATTAGCAAAGTGAGAAAAAAGTATATATTTTTCATAAGCAGTGAAAACTAGAGAGAATAGCTAAACAATCTTTCCAAGTATTCCTGCCCCAGATTCATATTATATTTTAAAAAATCATGCCTTTTATTTCTGAATTTAAGAGATGCACAAAAGGAATGTTTGAGATTTTTGAAGCTATGCTTTTTGTCAATACTGGAATGTTTTCTACCAGAAAATTAGAATACAGAGTAAGAGACTATGAATGTATGAAAGACAGATTTGCTCTACTTAGAAAATAAAGACCTCAATAAATGAAACTTTTCTCATATATTGAGACTGTTAGAATACCTTTGCCTTCATAACCTGTATATATCCAATCAAAGTGGTGCTTTGAAATGCAAGCTTCTTGAATTCCTGAAAGATGATATATGTCAGATGTTTTGAGCCTTCTAAGTCTTTCACAGAGTAGACTTGTATATTAATGATTTCATAGATCTGTTAAAATTGTTTCTTCCTAAGCATAATAAAAAGCTGGTAACGTTAGTAGTATCGATCTCCCATATCCAGTGACCCTGACAGATCTGTTAAAAACAAGTATGCTTTGGCATCTGATGTATTTTTGCAACCATGTAATGAATGTGTATTTGCTGCCCTCAATAATATCCTTAGTTGTTTCCTTTGATTTTTATTATGTTGTGAAGGGAATAGGTTGTCCTTGTCTTCATCATTGTCATTATTTGTGATCTCTCACTGAAAAGTTTAAATATCTAAATTAAGATTCTTTTTGTGCTAACATTGTGTGTTTTCCCCACCACAGTTCCTTCAGATGTATTTTTTGTCAATTCAGTGTGGAAGGGATATTATGAATATTTAGGGAAAAAACAGCCTGCAACTCTAACTGTTGACTGGTTCAATGCAACAAGTAGTAAGGTGAATGCTACCTTCATAGAAGCCTCTCAAGTGGAGCTAAAATTGACAGGTGGGCCTTGAAGTATTTTACTAAGTACATAATATGATCATAAGTGCAACCCACTGTACTAGCACAAAGAAGGAATCTAACATTTTTTATGTACTTAATAATATGGGGTTGGCTTTGTGTATATAATATCTCATTGGATCTGCTCAACAACCATGGTAGGGGGTCTATTCTCATGATAGCAATTAAGAAGCCAGTATCGAAAAGTTAATTAATTCATTTGCACAAGATGATGTATGTAACATTTTAAGTCAAGGATCTGAGATTTCTAACCAGTTTTGTATATCTCTCAAATTCATTCTTTTGATATTCTTTTTTTTATCTCAGGTCCTCTTCATGCATTTTATTATTGTTATGTCACAATTATTAAAATAAAAACAGTATTTTTATATGACAAATATGACAGTTACTATTTTAAATCCTTCACAAATAGTGTATTTTTCATCCTCGCATCAATCCTAAGATCTAAGAACTTTCCCTATATAATTTTTTTTTTTTACTGATCAAAAAAAAATAGAGGCCTGACAAAATTAAATAACTTATGTTAAGTCATATGGTAGTTAACTGGCAGAGGTGAGATGTGTACCCAGCAGTTAGAATCTTGAGCCCACCTTCATGCCTAAATCTAATGTCTCTTTTTAATTTACCTCTCTACTATAAGAATGTGTCCTTTTCTGTGGACTACCTCCCCTAAACTGAGATTGTTTCTGTTGTCCCCAAGGCCCAGCCCTGGCTCTTGAACACCATGACCACAAAATGGCACCTACTGTCTCACTAATCAGTAGAAAGCCAAATGATTCCTCTTTGGGAGATTTGATAGGAGGTCAGGTTTATCTACCATCTCTTTCATTCCCTTTTCTTACTTCCTTGGATGTGAAAACATGTAAGCACTATGCCTACAGCTTAGAATAGCAGCCATTCCTACTCCTATATGTTTAAAAGATATATACTTATGAATTTACAGTCTAGGGGTCCTTTTATGACCTTACACCTATGGAAAAAAATGTGGATTTTTTTTTCCAAGTAAAATACTGCTATGTGATTCTGATGTAGCTGATTCTATGGTTCAGTGTTGGGAAATTGCTCATTTCAACTTGGGAAACTGTTTGGATGAAGAGGTGCTCTAGCTGTGTCCCAGAAATGCGTATTCTTCTTGGGTGTTTGAGTTCTGACTATACACGAGGGAAGAGGAAGAAGAGAGATTAACATTTATGTTGTTGATATCCTGTTGGATGCTATTTAATCTAAAAACAAACAAACAAAAACCCTCCAAAGTGGTATTTTATGATCTCTACTTATAGAACTAGGATTCAAAGATTCATAATTTTAGTCAGTTACCAAAGACTGTAGGGCTGCCAGCATTGGAAATGGGCAGTATTCCAAACTAAAGGGACTCCATCTACCAGTTGACCAGAAGCAATGGATTTTCAGCTATCCTGTGTGCTCTGACAGCGAACACTATTCCTGGAATAGTAGAGATTTGCTTCTCTAATATAAATTATTGGAAATTGCTATATTCTTTCTGAAATTATTAATATGCCTATTGCCTAAAGCTACCTCCTCTGCACAGGGTTCATTTTAAGTTCAATTTTCATTTTTTACTATTTGTTTATTTTTACCTCCTTCGTGTAGGGGACTAATTGTAGTTGCAAGCATATTCCCCATTTGTGTCAAACGATAAAACTCTGTGCAATACCATTAAACAGCCGTTTCAACCATATCAGACGTTGCTCAGAGTGTGACTGTTAATCACTTTATGCCCAGTATCTCAGGATCTTCTAAACTATGTCCTTCACACTTTGCTCTCCTTGCTGGTCATTTCATGCAGTGAGTATATCAATTTATCTTATAAATAGCTGCATTTTAGGTTATTGTTATGGTCTCTTTTTTTCCCTATTCCTCAGAAACAAATAAAATATGAATAAAAATGTTAGGCTTTTTATTAGCATAATTGAATAAATGTTACCTTTATTCTTTCTGTGGGGTAAATTGAGTGAAATAGATTATACCTACTCAAGATAGACAAAGATTTCCTAAGAATTTATTATAAAAAAAAAAAGAGGTAATAAAGTTAAAATGAAAAAAAAAGTACTGTTGAAGTTTTCTATTAACTAATAAATTCTCTTTTCCACACCATATTATAAATCGAATGGATTAAATATCTGAATGAATTGTTCTTGTGAATTCCTGCAATGTACGAATAACTGACTTTGACTCTTTCACAGGTGTTTATAAGAAGGAGGAAGCCCACTTGCTTCTGAAAGCTTTTCACATTAAGGGTCCAGTAGATATTTTTGTAAGCAAGTTTGAAAATGACAACTGGGGACTAGACGGTTATGTAAGTACTTTTGAGAGATGTGAAATAAAGCAAATGCTCTCTAGTCATTACTCTGCCAGCATAGAGGTGTGGCAACCAACTGAAGCTTTCCAAGAGGAGAGTACTGTGTCTTTCCCTGGAAAACCAAGCAATCCTTCTTTTTAAATAGCTTGGGCATTTTGCCACTTCATTTTATAATGGAGGAAATCAAGTTTCTGAGAGGAAAAATAATTTGGCCAAGAATCCCTGTGTGGCTACTGCTGGGGGCAGGCCCAGAACTTGAGTCCTCATTCTATTCTTATTCATACCACATTCAGCTACTGTGGGGCACAACTGAAATTTTTCTGAGGCTATCTGATAAGCAAGAACCACTTTAAAATTCCTGAACTGTCCTTTCTAGACAAACAGAGACATTTGAGATTTTTCCCTTAATCTGCTTCCTTAGTAAGATAAACATTTTTCTGGGTTGTAATTGCCTATCTGATTGAGGGTATATCGCCTTAGATGATTGTACACCTGGCCAAAAGTTGTAATACAAAATGAGTTTCACACAAACTAGAATATTTATTAACTTGCATGGTTGTCCCCCTTTACTAAGGGAAATTCACATACGAATGTAATGTTGCGAATTCATTACCATGTTAAGAACCAAGAATGACATAACGTATAGTATATATGTATACTTGATGTTCACCTCTCTAATGATTTCCCATTTTTTAACTAAAAATGTGTTCCTGGAAGGAGGGGTACAAAATGAAATGTTTAGCATTTAATTGTTAGGACCCAGTTCAGATTTTTCAGTAATGTTTGCAAAGACCACTTAATGGCCAGTGTAATTGAACAATCCAGTTTCCTGTTACAATTTCAGTAGTATCTTCTTCCCCGTGTCACCACGGCTTTTTATGTGGTGGGCCCGCATTCAGGAAAGCAGTATCATGACATAAATTAGGCAGTGTTTCCTCCATAGAAAGTGTGGTTAAATCAGGATAAGTCATTAAAGGCAGACCAAGAGATGCCCGAGAAAGAAAAGGAAGAGAAAGTAAAAAGGCATCATCTGTTCCTGGCTTATCATCCTTCCTCTTTTTATCATTGGTTGTAGAGTTAGGAAGGTCAGTGACGGCAACAGAGAATGAAGATTTTTGTACCGACTGCACCATTCTGACACATTCCTGATCTGAAGAAAGCAGATCACAAATTAACATCCACAAAGTAAAAATACATACTGAAGTATGTTTAAGATCAAGAGTCGCATACCTACTTTTTAGTTGTTCTCCTACTTTGGCCAAGTTGGAGGATTAACTGTACCTTCTTCTGGAAACCATGGGAAGCTGTCCTGTACATGACTAAGAAAAGTTTTTAACTGAGACTGAGAAAATTTTGTGCCTCTAGTGGACATCATAGATTTATAGAGTTTCCTGCTGAACCTAAATACCCCATGTTTGACACCTAGCTTAAAATACCTTCAATTCGCTCCTTACCTTTTTGTAGCTCTTTGTAGCTCTTTACCTTTTTTTTTTTTTTTTTTTTTTGCTCTTAGTAGCTCTTTGTAGTATTGCAGTGGGATCCCTCCAGCATCTCCTCACTGTGCGCTGTAAGAGTTCCCCTACCAGGTCCCTGTTTCAGCGCCAGTTGCCGAGTCCAGCTCAAGCAACTAACTGTTCAGACAGGAGCAGAAGGGGCAGTGGGAGATTGAGAAAAAACACAAAACAGAGTTTAAGGGAAAGCGGGGGCTAGGTGGGTCATTGCCTGACTCAGCTCAATGACAGTGACCACGAGAAGCCAGCTCAAGCTTATTTTATACTGTTTAACAATAGAGTCTAGATAAGACTGTGCAGTCCATGAGAACGTGCTTGACATCAAGAATTTTCTTGAGAACAGAGTGAGTGTTAATTAGCTAGTTTGAAACTGCAGAGGCAGAGCTTTCTCACGGCAAGACCAGATTAGATAAGGTGCAGCCCAGGTCAGACCTCATCCCACTGGAGACCAAGGGACCGTGCCTCCAAGATTACTCTGATGTGGCCTTGCCAGCAGTCAGAGACCGGCTTCATGAAAAACCTGACCTGGGCCCCAACATTGAATATCTAAAAGTAAGAAAAGTCATGTTATGAGCAGAGATTATGAATCCTTTCCATACCTATTTTTCTTCCTTTCCTTCCATATCAGGTATCATCAGGACTTGAAAGAGGGGGGTTTACTTTTCAAGGTGACATACATGGAAAAGACTTCGGTAAATTCAAGCTAGAAAGACAAGGTAAGCTGCACTTGTGGAATTTATTCAAGCAAATATCAGTTTGATCTTGAAATGATTATCTGAGAAATAATGGAAAGGTCATGGTTCCAAAAGGAAAAAACAAAAACAATGGGAAAGACTAACAACCTAATGGGGGAAAAAAAATTGAGTGGTAAAGTGGACAAGTAGAAAGCTGGAAATAAAATTCGCTGTATGTATACCAGATAAGGAATTAATATCCATATTATAAAAATATATTAAAAATAAAAACATCATGAAGACATTGCATTGAGGGAAATAAGCCAGGCACAAAATGACAAAATATTCACTTAATCAATACTTAGAATAAGCAAACTCATAGAGTCAGAATCTAAAATATAGGTTTCCAGGGTGCAGGGTAGAGGTGGGAAGGGCTGTTAAGGCTTAAAATGTACAGGGTTCCTATTTAGAATGATGGAAATGTTTTGATAATGGGTGGTGATGATGGCAACACAACATTGTGAACAGGGCAGAACTGAAATATATATCTGTATATGGTTAAAAGGGGAAATGGTAGATTGTAGTTATGGTAATAGAAGAAAGATTTTTAAAAAATACATGTAACTGCACTACACAAACAGTGAAACCTAAGTTTAACCATGCTGCTTATAGTTAGTAGTACAATTATAAAAATGTTCTTTCATCAGTTGTAACAAATGATCCCCCCTAATGCAAGGAGTGGCATAGGATGGATATAGGAATCCTGTATTTTATTCAGGACTTTTCTATAAACCCACAATTTCTCAATTAAAGAAAAAAAAGACTTTAAAATCAAATTAAAGCAAAGTGTATATACAAGTAAAGAATGATCAAACTACATTTACCCTAAGAAAACTTTATGAAAGAGTAATTAAAAGTGGCCAACAAACTTATAAAATGATCTTCAACTTCAAAAAATATGTATTATGGTAACAAAGAGATCATTTCTAATTATCAAAGGTAATTTTTTTGAAATACTGGTATTGGTTGGATTGTATTTATAAACCCTTGTATATTAAATTGTGGTATAAGTATAAGCAGACATATACAATTTGGCAAGATGATTCATCATATTAACTGTGTACTCTTTCACTTAACAAGTTTATCCCTATAACTTTGAATCCAAAAAGTGTGTTTTGTGTATTTTGAGCATATCTAATGCAGTTGCTTTAATGGTTAAAATTAGAAATAAAATCTTACACATCTTACATCTTACACATCTGCTTACAGGAACTCTTCAGTGAATAACTTTATGCAATGTATTACATGAAATAGAGAACAATTTTCTGCAGTATATTTCATTACAAATGAAAAAAAAATCCATTTGAATTTTACCTCTTTCTTGTTTTGTAATCTTGGATAAGTTACAACATCCTTGAGCCTATTTCTTCATCAAAAGACTCAGTACAGAAATGAGTGCCCAGGGTTGTTTTGAACATTAAGTAAAATACAATATAAGCAATTGCTTTGTTCATAGTAAAGCTCTTTTCACAAAAAGTCACTATTATAGTCCTTGTTACAACTCAGATAAAGAGAATACATTTTTGTAATGAGATTGCTACCACGTTACTCCTGAATAACAGGAACTATATTAAAATTTACTTGTAGGTGACTATTGACATATTAATTTTATAAAGAATCTTTTCATTTAGTCTTTGATAGCAAAGCTACCTTTCAGAGGAACATGAGTCTGATATTTTGTGATGATTATTATTGATGAACTCATTTCATGAGGGACTCCAAAGGAAATATATGCCAAATTATATTGTATTATAATTTTAATAAACCTTGATCAAAAGGAATAATTAATCACAAAATACTCTAATGCCACCATTCTAAATTCAATACTTTCAAGTAGAAGAGCTTTAAATTATAATGCTATCAATGGTTGAGATAATATATTAAATTCTCTTGAGGTAATAAAATGAAATTAATGCATTAGGCCAACTCTAATAAAGGGTAAAGTTTTCTCTTGCTCTAAGCCAAATCCTACATATTTTTTTTTTCTCCCTGTCTTCCTTTAGTACATACTCTAGTAATTTTGTTTAAGGACACCCTCATGAATTGTACAAGATACTGTGTAGATATCAAAGTTTACTAATCCAGAGAACTCAGTCTGAATTATCATCTTGTTGTCACAGATTTTCTTTGCATTACCCTGTTCTTTTTTAATCTAATAAAATAGCAGCTTTGTTTAACAAGTAATATTTATTTTCATGTGATGATGAGCTTATGGTCAGGAAAAACAATTTCCTTACAAAATAATTTGAATCACAAACAAATCTTCCATTTAACTAATTAGAAAAGTCTATGCTTAAGTAATGCTTCAACAATAACAATTCATTTAAGAGTTATGGCTAAAATCTATTTTTTGAGGAAAAATAACCTCCTAATTACCTCTAGTCTATAGATGAACTGAGAAAAGTGATTATCACTAAATGGATATTAAAACCAAATTAGTTTGAAAGACAATTTTAGTGCAAAAACTTATGTAAGAAACTTAACAATAAATTGTGGTTTCCTCATTAAAATTGAATGGCACCCCACAGAATGAGAGAAAATATCTGCAGATCATGCATTTGACAAGGAACTCATATCCCTATTATGCAAAGAACATTTACGACTCAATGATAAAATGACAACCTAATTTTTAAAATGGTAAAAGATTTGAATAGATATTTTCCCAACAATACACAAATGGCTAAAAAGAACATGAAAAGATGTCCAACATCACTAGTCTTTAGGGAAATATGAATCAAAACAACCATTAGATGCTATTTGACACTCAAGAGAATGGCTATGTTCAAAAAGGCAGAAACATCAAGTGGAAAAATTAGAAATGTCATACATTGTTGTTGGGAATGTAAAATGGTGCAACTGCTTTAGAAAAATGTAATATCATTCAGTCATAAAATGTAATGAAGTACTGATATGTGCTACAGTGGGGGCGGACTTTGAAAATATTACGTTAAGTAAAAGAAGTCAGACACATGGAATCACATATTTTATAATTCCGTTTTTATGAAATGTTCAGAACTGGCATAACTACATAGATATGAGGTTGATTAATTGTTGCTAGGGCCTGAGAGGAGAGGGAGAGGGTATGTGAGGAGTGGCTGCTAGTGGGTACCGGGTTTCTTTCTTTGGCTTAAAATGTTCTAACATTAGATTGCTATGGTGATTACACCACCCTGTGATTGTACTAAAGAGCACCGACTGTGCAATCTAAATGGAGGAGTTACACGGCATGTGAATTATTTTTCAATAACGTTCTTTTAAAATTGAATGAGTCATCTTATAACATGAAAAGCTGCTCACTCTTACATGTAGATTTGAAAAATAACTGAATACTGGGCGGTGCGACAGTGGCTCAGTGGCAGAATTCTCATCTGCCAAGCCAGAGACCCGGGTTCGATTCCTGGTGCCTGCCCATGCAAAATAAAATTAAAAAATAAAAATAAATTAATAAATGAGTAAATGCTATTTGATGTGACTGAGTAGTAGTAGTAACAATACTAGCGATAATGATAATATGAAAGAGAAAAAATGGGAGGAGAAGGAGAGTGAAGTGAAGGAGAAAAAGAATAAGGGCAGCTGTTGGATAATATTCAATTATCCAAGCTTGTTTGTCAAATGATCCTCATGAAACAATGTTTGGAATGAAATTGGATCACCTCTTTGGAGGGCAATTAGGTAAGATACAGGAAGACTAAAATGTACAAACTCTGTTAGGCAAAAATTCTAGTTCTTAAATATATTTTGTGCATCTAGACCTTTACACATGTATAGATAGAGACAAAATATCTCATTGAAACTTATAGAAAAAGACTAGAAACAACCTAATTGCCCTTCTAAAAGTTGACTGGTTAAATCAGTTATGGTATTTGCAGTCACTGGAATACTGATTTATATATAACTTATAGAAGAACCTCAAAAATATAATTTAAGAGGCCAATACAGAGGAATGTAAATAATATTCCTGAACTTTAAAAATAGTAAAGAAAGAGAAACCAAACATACAGCCATGCATACTAATAATACACTGCTGGAAGTATTCATAAAACTTATTAACCACTAAAGTAGAAGAATAAGTTATAAGATGGGGATTAATCCTTTATTATGATTGTTCTCTATACTATTTATTTTTATATCCTTCTATAACATTCTAATTAATAGCATGTACATGCATTACCTTTCACGTTATTAAGACAAGGGCAAATGATTGAAATTAATGAGGTTCTCCAGACAACAAAATTATTTAAAAGCAAAGTTGGAGGTATAATACACAAAAACCTGCTTTTGTATTTCTCTGCTATGTGGAAATGGCACGAAGCCCTTTCAGAGTAGTATCGATTGGAATTTTAATACCTATTGTGACCAAAATATATAGTCTTGCTACTGATAACAGAAAGCAGCTTTGATTAATCTAAGCAGAATACAAATATGTGAGAGGTAAAGAGACCTCCAGAATTATAGAAACCTGAAGAACGAGGTATGGTAACTTAATGGAAACCAGTAGATATTTGGGAGCTGAAATACTACAAAGACTGCACCATTTATTCATTCCATAAACATTTAACATTTACCATGTTCCAGTGACCGTTGTAGGCCCTGGGATTCCAGAGGAAAGCTCACCAAAACCACCCTGACTTCATGGAACTTATGAATTCTAGTAAACATAAGTGACCTTAATGAAAATTACGTACTAGAAATTGTTCCAAGCTATTGACATGTATTACTCCATTTAAATCTCACCACAAACCCATGAAGTTGTCACCATCTGAACAACATACCGTTGATCAGATGGTGTCATCACTACTCAATGTGACTCCTGGCTCTGCTGTCAATGGAAACTGCTTGCTGCCTGGACACTTGATTATGCCACCAAGGCTTTTGCCACTACCCCAGTCAATAGAATAAAGTCTAAGCCATTTCATGATGCTTGGCATCACTCTCTAAAAATTCAATGCCTAGGGTAGAAATATACTATTGGCTGACTTTAGCTCATATGCTAGATGCTTGGATTTAGAGAGAACATGTAGCTGGTATATTTTACTTTCAAAGTGGGAGGTGAATGCATCTGAAAACAAAACTAAAACAGGAAAACTAAATCTGATTCACATGTGCTGATATAGAAAGGTTTCAAAAGTATATGCTAAAAAAAAACAATAGCCAAAAAAGCCATCAGTTACAAAATAATTTCCCATTAGACCCTAAGATACTGGCCACCATAGCCCTACATCTAATGAGGCAAACGATAATATCATTTTTAAAATTTTATGTGAAAATTCAAGACATGTAATTCACACTGCTATTTAAATATTTTAGATATTTCAATGTTTCTTTGCATTTATGGTTTATCAAAAATAAGAATAATGAAATACAATATCTTTCCCATAAATTCTGGCAATATACTTCTAAAACCAAGCATACTTCTTAACAACTCTGTTGTTTTCGGATTGCTCTGATTACAATTCATGGCACTAAATGTGTTAAATAGAATATATGAAATTAGGCCAAATATATGAAATTAGGCCTAGTTTCATTGCATGTTAGTGAAGGATTATCCACTTTTTGTATCCTGATCATCAAGATGGATAATAAAGTCTTTGAAAAAAGTATCAGTTGGATCCCTGTGGAATTGAAGCCATTTTGTTTCTTGAAGAGTTTATGTTCATTTATAAAATGTATCATAAAATATTTCTTGTTTGAAGTATAGTAAAATGACTACACATTAAATATTCTTTTTGATTTCCAGATCCTTTAAGCTCCGACCAAGAGTCTTCAAATCATTATCATGGCACTAGTAGCGGTTCCGTAGCAGCTGCCATTTTGGTTCCATTCTTTGCTCTAATTTTATCAGGGTTTGCATTTTACCTCTACAAACACAGGTACTGTAGAAATGTCATTTGTCAGAAAACTTTGTGGTTGTAAAGTGTTTAGCTCCACACCCACTCACTTATATTTGTATATAGCTAGGCAATAGCCTCTCTTATATTCAGAGTGCTTACATGCCAGAGTTTTTACCATAGTTTTTCAGTGGGACTCCTCTGAGTAATTATTTAAATAAGCTACATGCCTTGCTTTGCATTCAAGTAAAGATTTCTACTTTAAAGCCACCTGATCATCTATTGGAAGCATTTAAAAGATATTACACCAGTTCAGGGGAAAGTGGAACAGAATGAACTCTATGGCCCTTTTCAACCCCATAAACCTATGATACATAAATTTTTCATTCATAATTTCCTTCAATAAATAAAAGTTGAGCTTTTACTATGTACTAAGCAATATCACATGTTCCATTTATTGAAAAACTGTTCTGAACATGTGTTGATTTCCGTATCCCTACTGACTTGAAAATGTCAAAAGTTGGGGAAAACCAACTTTAATTGACTCTATCCTTTTCTTGGGGCTAACATGAATGCCAAAAAAATAGAACTTGGAGGAATTATATATTCCATGTTTATTTGTCTCTATATAGATAATGTATTCTTTGGAAGAACTTGACATTGCCAAATGGCTCTGAAATACTTTTTTGGAACAGTAGCATTCCAAACTAATCATATCTTAAAAAATCATGACCCCCTGAAGTAAGAATAAGGTATGTTAAATATCCCCAATGTTTATTTATAGAAAACAAGATACTTTTATTAATTTTTTCCTGGTAAAAAGCCTATAAGAGGGTATTTTTCTCTTTGTTGTTTGTTTTAATGGTGATCAGTTTCAAGCATCTGCCTTCTTAAATGTTTATCTTGTTTGTCTTTTTTTCTTATATTTTTCTTAACAAAAATGTAAAAATTTTCCTTCAAAATATATGTATTAGCTGCTAAAATACATATCTTCACTTTCTTATGACTAGTCATGCTCTGAAGTTAAATTGTTAGTCAGGGAAAGAACTCTCAGATGGGGTTTACACAGATTAAAATTGTCTAATGTTTGTTTATTAACTTATGAGGGAAAAATATCTATGCTCCCAAATCTGGTGGGTTTTATGCTGAAATTACTGTTTGGGGCTAACTTAAAATTTAGTGAACATAGAAATATATCCCACCAGCCTTATCCAATAAATTATACTTTTGGAAGTGTTTGTCTTCTTGAAGAAATATAGACAACAGTCTATCTTCTTTCATAAGTTCCTCCTGGTAATATATTATCTGAATAGAAACAAATTTACAAGGTGTAATTCCTCCAAATTCATTTTTGCTTTTGTTACCATTCATGTTTACCCTAGGGAAAGGATCTAGTCAAGTAATATTTTCTTCAGGATTTGACATTTTGCTTGTCGATGGGGAAGCATCTGATCACCTCCCCTGTACCTAGGCGTGGAATGCAAATCCACAAGTCACAGGAGCTTTGCCTCAGTGTGCCTCCCCATGACGCATGCTTTTATTTGTGTCTCAGAGAAAACTATCTTCAGCTTTTTCCTTTTCCTTTAAAAAGATAACCCCACACAGTCATATATACTTATACATAAATTAAACATGCCCTCTGATTATATGTTAATTTTAAGACGACCTAGCATTGAAGGCATATTCGATAAACATGTCAGCTTGATTCTTTAAACCTTAGAAAACTCTAAGCAAGGGTAATAGAATTGGAATAAATCTGTCTTAAAACCAGATATGCAGGAGACATCACTCATTATTTGATATGAATTTGATGCCAGTTATGTGTTTCCATTCTCCTGGGCTGGCGGTACATTTAATCTCATCGTGGTTGAGTTGCTTCCTTCCCAAGGCTGTACCAAAGTCCAAGAGGCTTGATGTACCTAGAAGAAAAAGGAAGGCTCTCTGGTCTCATTGCTATGAGGATGGCAGCTATTAGACCACTGTAACTCCTGAATCTGTAGGGTCTTTTAGTTTTCTGCTCCTGGGCTGTATAAGGAATGTGAGATTTTTCCAGAAGCAAAAAACCTTAGTGCCCAGTTGCCCGGGTGCTTCACAAACCCATTTCCTTTTGAAATCTTGCCACCTGCCCAGGGAAAGAACTAGCTTATTAGCTGACTTTCCACTGATTTCTTACTCTCTGAAGATATAATTTTTTTAATAAGTTGGCTTTATATTTCTCCAAATAAAACTTTATTTATTCTCATTTATGAGTGTATTTTTTGTTGTTGTTACTTATGTACTTAAACACTGTTTTCTCAATCAGAGACAGAATTTCTGACAAGGTCCTCCACAGGGTTCTCTCTCCACAGTCAGCTTTTAAGTTTCCAACTCCATCACATTTCTCTTAGCAATGTGGGAGCAGCACTTACTTGAGATCTGGGTGACTTAATGATTTTTTTTTAGCCAGTTCTTAGCATCGCTAACATTTAACAGAATTTGTTTACTAATTTCTGCTGCTGGAACATTTTCCAAATTCATTGCCAAAGATCTCTCAATTCCTAGGGAGGTTGCAAATTGCTTTTCTGCTGATAGAAACCTAGTTTTATAAGGCTTACCTTTAAATTTCTCTTTTTCTTAATGAGCATATTGTAACTTCAAAAAAAAACATACTAGTCAATTACTAAAACAGAGGTTTCTTAACATCCAATTTCAAGTGATATTTTTACTAGTGTCGTTCTGTTTTTTTTACCACCTGGCATATTTTTTTCTTGCATCATTTCTTCTGAAAAAAGAGGGAGCCAGGTGATCTTTAGGTCTTTTCTATCCAAAAATCCTCCAGTTCTTAAATTACAGAAGTAATTACAGGTTTTCTTTTTTAAAAAGTGTAAATGATCATTTATTATATTAAGTATAGTTTATTTTCTACAACTGTCTCATTTTTAATTCCCCAAAGACAAAATATTACAAAAGTAGCTAACACCTAGTGAATGTCTGTATCGATACTGAATTAGTTTCATTATATTATGAATTAATTTAATTTTAGCAACTCTAAAAGGCAGGCATGATGATCAGCATTCTTATTTTACTGAGAGTATTAAAAAGTTAACTTATTTTACAGGTAATATTAAGAAGTTAAATGACTTAGCCAGGGTCACAGAACTTCTAAGTGATAGGTGGATATTCAGAGCAAAATTTATCTAATTCCAATCTCTGTCTACTTCCAGTTTGCCAAGAGTATTAGTAGAAAGCATAGATGATTCTTTGATTTGGGAAATTGTTTCTATTTTATGAATTCATTGTTATAATGCTTAATAGCAATAAAGATATAAACTCTACTGTGTATGAATATGTGTACCCTTTTCTTTCATTGTACCCCATCTTTTATGTATGACTCCCTGCTTATTCAGGAGTCATCTCATGAATAATCACAGTTGTGTTACAGAATTTTTATTGAAATCAGCATTCTAATAGTTTGTTCTTTCTTTTTTACTTTAGAACAAGACCAAAAGTTCAATACAATGGTTATGCTGGACATGAAAACAGCAATGGACAAGCTTCATTTGAAAACCCCATGTATGATACAAACTTAAAACCCACAGAAGCAAAGGCTGTGAGGTTTGACACAACTCTGAACACAGTTTGTACAGTGGTATAGCCCTCAGTGCCCCAACAGGACTGATTCATAGCCATACCTCTGATGGACAAGCAGTAATTCCTTTGGTGCCATATACCACTCTCCCTTCTACTCTTGGCTTTGCTGCAGCGACCTTTAACATCTTCTACTGGCATACATGCAGCAAAAATTTCTAGTCAAATGTGTCAGAGTCTTCTGAGGATCAAAATACAAAATTCTGAAAGTGGATTCAAAACGCCTGGCTGCATCTGCTTGAAATCAAGGCACATTAAGGAAGACTGCCACATCATGCCAATCTGTCATACTTAATGCCTCAGACTTTCATATATTTGTGTGGCTGGGATGCCTTTCAATGCAATCTTCTGGGCACTTGGATACATCCTTTGGGTGCAGTAACAAAATGATAGCACCACAATATGTTTTTTTTTTAACCCCATGAACACACATACTCTGAAAAAAGCTTTCGTGGAGAAGACATCCTTTCTGAGAGATGCACACACCTACAAATGTTTCACAATGTCATCCCTGAGACCTGACAACCTTTGAGGAACTCACAGCGCGCCTCAGTGTCCATAACTAGGGCCAATTGCAAATTTCTCAGTCAGCTGTTCTATTGCAGAATTTTTGATGCACAATTTTTTGCACTAGTGTGTTATGAATGAGTAAGATTCTGATTAAAAAACTATTTACACAGGGTTTATACACACTATCCATTGTATATATGCATCCTCTCATATTGCCAAGCTAAACATTCCACCATCAGTTTAGTTGGTGTGTTACAAAAATAAAATCCCCAGGTATGGCACAGGTTTAAAAGGAAATATGGTATTAAATAGATTTATTTTGTTATTGTCTCTATCAGCTACATTTATATGTTGAATTAATTGAAGATGCCCAATGAGAAATCTTTATTTCCCACAATGTTTTCTTTCTTTACTACTATTGTCAGCCAATCATTTTCAATATTATACCACTTAACAGCAGGGGGTGTTGCAGCAACTGTTATTTGCCATGTAAAAATTGTGAATAATAATTTATTTTAGATAGCCCACAAGCTGGTAAGATTGAGCTCACAATGCAATCTTCCATTTTGCATTGTTACCACTTTTTTATTATTTTGGTGTGCCATCCTCTGATATTGCATTGAAAGACAGTACATTGCAGTAGCACCTTGAACTCAGTGGAAATTGTTCAGGATCAAAAATCCAAATTTTCCTTTGGAGGCAAGGTAAACTTACACACACTCTGCTCTCTTGCTGGCATTTAAAAAATATTAATTTGCCTTTTTTTCATGCTTTTTAATTCTAGATGGAAAGAAAGTTTCTCTGGTTTTAAAGGTACAAAATTCACTATAGGTAGATTATGAGTTACAGTTTAGATGATTTATGGATAATCCCCAATGTTGATAAAATAAAAAAGGAAGTAGAAAATGTGACAATGAGAGTGTTTACCTAACAAATTCAAAGTAAATATCATGTTTCTTTTTACTTTTACCTGTTTGATAAAAATATTTGAAAAGGTACTGTTTACTTCGTTTGATTTTGAAATGCATATCCCATGCATTGAAAATCTCTCCTTTCTTATATTCCAGAGTGGCAGTAATAGAAATATCAGGAAGTTAAAATTGTTCTTCACTTGTTTATAATGACCATATCAAAATTTAACACTGATATATTTGTTTTTCTGTTGCATGTTTAAATGCAGGACTGTGAAAGTTAAAAAAAAAAAGTGAAAAGAAGAAAAACTCACCCAAACTGTCAGAATAATAGATCATTTCTCTAAGTCATCATATTGATTTGGACATTTTAGTAAATTGTTTTTACTTGGTTCCCAATTGTTCTGTTACTTGTTTTAAGATGCTGGTAGGCAGGCGTAACTGACCTCTTCTAGTCCCTTCTTTGCCTTTTACGAATGATTCCATGTTATTACATTCAATAATCTGCATATTTTTTCCCTTGTCTGTCTGATAACATTTGGGGAGATTTGCTTTACAAACTGGAGTCCTTGCATAGTCTTTTTTTCAGTATACTAGATGAGGTCAGCAGGAGCCAAGCTTCGAACACACACTTTGAACTAAAAGAAAAATTTAAGGAAGTTTGATGATCATTGTGTGCAAGGGAGAACAGGGTTACTATATATATTAGGTGTATATATATACATATCTATATATATTGTACATATCTAAGTTTGAATCATTCAAACTAGGTGCAAAATGCTGACTTCAGAGTCTGAATTAATGTCTCTGTTCCCACATCCCTGGCCTGCTTGCTGGTCAATGACGTTATAAAATCCTGAAATGACAGGAGATACATACGAGAAAACACATATCAAATTAGACATTATTTTCCTTTGTGTGCAAAATCCAGCCATCCTTTGGTTGCCAGTTTGGAGCATGCTATTTAAAAAATTCAATGACATTCTCTTGGTGAGAATTCTGCCTAGTTTATACACAGGGTGTGTGCAGTATTTAATGAACTCTCCTGCAAGGTGTTTGAAGGATCTTGCTAAGGCAGTCAGGAAATAAGTTTGCTGAGTTAGGTCTAGAAGACTCTTCCCCGAGGGCAACCAGAACACATGCGAGGGAAAACAACCACATGCTAAAAAGCAGGTTATGTGCTTCAAAGCTGTTTAAAACTGCTGCTTGTTTCACACATCTTGCCTTTCTTCAGGCTAGCTGCAATAATTTTTTTCTTCTGTAAAATATTTTGTAAACAACAACAAAAAAGCTATTATAAAAAGGGGAAAACAGAACGCTGGCATTATGATCAGGTCAACCCATCGTCATTCCCACTGTCCCATCTTGCCATTCCACCACATGCTGCTGACATGAAGTAGGTGCAAAAGACCTTTTTGTACAGAGATATATTTTTTATGAAGAATTTGTAAAATTATTAAATATGCTGTAATTTTTTGATTAATGTAGGTAAATTGTTAAAAAATAAATGTTTTTACAATTCAAAACTGTAATTTTCCCAATAATGTAAAATGTACCATCTTTAGCTGATTTTCAGTTTCAATCCTATTACACATGTATTAATATTAAAGTGGCCTGTTAAAATGAACGTATCTTTTTTGTCAAAAAAAATTATAAAGAGAGTGTAATATAGCCTGTGCAATGCCACCTATCTTTAAAGCAAATCAGAGTTCTAATTAAATATTTAATTTTAGATTTCTATTTTTTGTGTGAATTCATTTTATCTTGAATATATGAATTTAAGTCTGTTCAGGAGAGGGAAAGAAATGGAGTGTTAATTATGAACCTTTATTGTATTTAGGATGAGGCTCAATATTTCCCCAAGACATTATCATAACCATCATGGTTAATAAATAGCACACTTACGGTGACCCATGACAGTATTATAATGATAACACTGAAGCTGACAGATTCCTCAATGGTTTGCAGTAAAAACAATGATGGCTTCTGTTTCCCTCCAATCCGAAACCAATCCTACATTTTTATAAATTTTGTTTTTTAATATTGGAATTCCTTCTTTAAACTTTCACAGCACTGAAAAATGTCATACAAGAAAATTTAGGCTATTTAGCAGATGATTATAAATGACACACTTGAAGAAGGCTCAAGAAAATCATTCTCTCGTATAGTCTTTAAAATTCAGAGCCAGCTGTCCACCATTCATTTCTGGGTTGAGAGGGAACAGAATGCTTTACAAGTCCTTAGTGGCCCATCAAGCTGAATGTTTTGCAGTTAAACAGAACGACACAATAATTTCCCTGGGAGTCGAGTTATTACAAAATGAAAAATAACCAATATTAAAAATTGCCCCACTGTGGCTTCAAAGTTTTTTGATATCCAGTTTGTAGTTTGGGTCTCTTTGGATGAGAAATATTGAAGGCCTGTTGTGCCCAAAACACTGTGTGGGGTGGGCACTTGCATACATTGCAAATAATACGCATAATCTAATGCAAAGTAGTTTTACAATTTTCATTTTATAGATGAAGAACCTGATATTCAGAGAAGCTATTTATTTGTCTAAGGACACAGAGCCAATACAAAGTTCCATTTTCTTTTGTTACAGCATTCTTCTTTTTCACTTAACTATGACATTATTAAAATCATCAATATTATTTTTTGCAATGAAATTTTTCTGTTATTCTAACTGTAAATAATTTTGGGGCTCATTTGGTAAACAATGTTTAGATTCATTAGATAAATAATTATCACATGATAAGAATTCCAGGAGAAATAAATACCCCATTTTACATAACACACAGTTACTCACACAAAATACACCCTCAAGAAGTATTTGTCAAATTAAGTTGGAATTGGTTGCTCTGCAATTATCCCATGGGTCCTTGTCTAGTATGCTGAAATCATACAAGAGCTTTACATTTAATCTACCTTTTCATTGCTGAATATTAAAAAATATGGGACATAACACTTGGTCTTATAAATGTGTCTTCTACGTCTGAAATGTTTAGTACATAGTAGAATACACTGCATAGACTAGATCCTCAATTGTTGAATTTGGACCAAGTACAGCAAAGTCTCTCCTGATCATCGCTATGGGCCTTGTTTGAAGGATTTAGAATTTTACACATAGTCACTAAATAGAATTAAATGGGCCAGAGGTCCTGGGATAGTTACAATACTATGATAATGTAATTCACTACAAGCCATGTTTCTTCATATAATAAATAAGAGTTGTCTTGCTCATTGCCTTCTTTGAAGTGCATATATATAATTATACAGCTATTCTATTTGCAGATGAGATAATGTAGGTAAAAATAATATCATTTACCATTTTAGATATCTGATATTGAATCTTGGCATTTCCCCCCTTTTCTGTGGCTAATAGTGCCCCAATTATCCTTGGGAAATCACTCCCCCCTATTACAATCAATTTTGGTTGAGTGCAAGTCACAATTCCCCACTTGCCCCTGACCAACGGGTAGGAAGTTGACCTCAACTAGAACAAACTTCTCTCCTAATAATTGGAGGCTGAAGCCGCCTGACACAAAAATGGGAATTGTCCAGCCTAATTTACCCTGATTCTCCTCCTGCCCTTCCCAGAAGAGATCAACCAACCATTCATTCCACACAGTGTGTTTCATTCCCACAACCTATTCTGCTTTTCTCTAGATTCAGGGAGCTGAGTTAAATACTTTTCTTTTTTATTTTTATTTTTTTCTTAAATTGTCCAGACATAGTTACTATCACATGCAATGAAGGAACTAAAAAGCTGCAATTAACACATAACAACTTCAGAAAGAGGCTCAGGGCTTGTCTTGGATCATCTAATCTCTACTTAGCAAAATATCCAGGTCCAGTCCCAGGCTACCATGAAATAGTATCCCTATGATTTTGGGATATACAATCAAATACACTAAGCATAAAGTAACATTCTAAACAGTCAGCGCTGCTGAGAGAATTCACTCCCACATTCTTTTGCCTTATTTAATAAGAATTCCTTTAGACGACCTAATGACAGTGTATAAATATAATCATCCTCAGAGACACTTAGAGGCAATGAAAAGTTTTGGCAATGCTCTGATTCTTTAAAGGAAGTCAAGATAACCACCACAAGGCTTTTTATCATAGAAATATGGGGGCGCTAAAAGGATAACATGAGAAGCTTCACAATACTGTCATCTAGACATATTTTCTGCTTGTTTTGTTTTATTTTGTTATCCCTTCATGCTAACAAAATAAACAAAAAACAGATTTTAGTTTATCACAGAATTTATTTTAGGGAAGATGCTGGATGAGAAACTATCATATTTTTTTTCAGGCTGCATGGAATGCTTCATCCACAGGATTGCATCCAAGGTAAGTACTTAACCTGAGGGGGTAACTCATTATACCAAGGGGATTAAGACATACTCAACAATTTTAAAGCATTAAAAATACCACCTAATTGCCTTGATGTTTGATCAGGTCCTAGAAAGCCTATGTGTATTATATATTTGCTGCACAGATGGCATCTTATGAGTTTGAGATAACGGGACAATTTTCACTTTGGATGTTCTCATGATGGACTCATGTCATAGGTTTAGTATACTTTGCTTGCCTTTGCAGGTCTATGTTAATTAGAAGAATCCTTTTGGTATATTCAGAGAAGCCCAATAATCTAGAAAAGTAGGGACTGATCTATTTATAATTTGGATGAATAAATTGGCCCTACATGAATTAATTTGGATAAATCTCAAAAGCATAACCCTCAGTGAAAGAAAAAAAGTTGGGAAAATATATGTGGGGCATGATTCCATTTATAAAAGCAAATTATGCAAATTAATACTATATTTTGTAAAGTGATATCCATACGTATATATGTAGAAAAATTATTAAAACTGCATGCAATTGATTAATATAATATTTCCATTAGTGATTATTTCTGGGGAAGCAGTAAAAGGAACCAAGAAGTGGTGACATAAGGCTTCTGTGGTATCTGCAATGTAATTTTAGGCATGTTATTAAATTATCAGAGACTTACTTTTATTATCTTTAGGATGGATATAATGTTATCTACCCCACAATGTTGTAGAAAAACTAGAATGTGATAATAAAGGTAAAATGTTTAAAATAGTAAGATATGAATATGCACATCCAAGAAGGTCAAAGAACAGCAAGCAGGATAAACATGGAGAAAATATACCCTCCCATATATTGATTACACTCTCAAATGCAAAGGACAAGGAGAGGGTTCTGTAAAAGCTGCAACATGTTGCATATAAGGGAATCCTAATTAGATTGAGTGCCTACTTCTCAACAGAAATCATGTTGGCAAGAAGACAGTGGGTTGAAATACTTCAAATGATGAAAGAAAACAGCTATCAGTGAGGAATTTTACATGCAGCAAGGTTCTCTTTCAAAGAATGAATGGAGGAATTAAGACATTCTCAGATAAACAGAAGTCAAAGTAGTTTATCACTGCTAAACCTGCCATAAAAGCAATGCTAAAGGGAGTTCTTCATACTGGAAGGAAAGGACACTAGACAATAGTCCAAAGCAACAAAAAGAAAGATGTGGGTGAAGGCAACTGTTTAGGTAATTATAAATGCCAGTTTATTGTATTGTATGGTTTGGTATGTAAACTTCACTCCTTAATTCCTACAGGTGCCAAGATGCAAAGGCATAAAAAGTAATGGGAAATCTGTGGTATACAACACACAAAGTACATAGATAGAAGTGGTAACAAATACAAAAAAAAAATGGTGTGGGGACAGGAGGGTAATAGGAAAAGTATATGTGAATGCTATTGAATTTATTCAATATAATATAATTGTATTCAATAATACAGTTTTTATATATTTAGGATGCTGAATTTTAACCCCACTGTAACCATTGCGTATACAGATGAAAAATATATCCAGATAGAAATGAAAAGGGACTCAATATGATACAACACAAAAAGTCAAATATAAAAGTAGGCTTTAAAGGAAGTAACGGATGAAAGTGTAAAATCCCAATGGATAAAAAGCAAAATGGCAGAAGAAATTCATGTATTATCTATAGTGACTTTAAATGTAATAGATGAAATTCCCTAGTCAAAAAGCAGAGACTGGCAGAGTGGACAAAAAAGCATGATCCAACTAAAAGCTGTCTTCAAGAGACTCACTTTAAAGTCAAAGATATAAGTAGATTGAGAGTGAGTGAAAGCATGGAAAAAAAACATAACACACAAGGAGTAACCAAAAGAGAGCTGGGGTGGTTATACTAATATCAGATAAAATAGACTTTAAGTCAAAAACAGTTATGAAGGACAAAGATGGTCACTATATAGTAACAAAAGCAACAATTTGAAAAGAAGGTGCAAGAATTTTAAATATATATATGCTAATAGAGTCCCCTATATATATGTGAAGTAAACAACTGACAGATTTGAAGGGATACACTTAAAACAGTAAGAATAGAAGGAAATGTCCTCAGCATGATAAAGGACATGTATGAAAAGCCCACAGTTAATATCCAACTTAATAGTGAAAGATTGAAATATTTCCCTCCAAGATCAAGAACAAGAAAGTACACTTACTGACACCTTTGCTATTCATCATTGTACTGGAAGTTCTTGCCAGAGAAATTAGGCAAGAAGAAGAAATGGAAGACATCGAATTGGAGAGAAAGAAATGAAACTTTTCCTATTTTCAGATGATATAACACATCACATAGAAAATTCTGAAAAATCCACAACCAAACTTCTAGAGCTAATAAGTAAATTCAGCATAGGGTAAGAGTAACACTGGAAGGTCAACACTTGAAAACCAATAGTGTTTTTATATAGAAGGAATGAGCAATCAGGAGAAGAAATCAAGAAAAAAATCCATTCATAATGGCAATCAAAAGAATCAAATTTCTAGGAAAAAATTTAACTAAAGGAATTATATACAAAAAACTATAAAACATTGCTAAAATAAACTAAAGACCTAAATAAATGCAAGTACATTCCATATCATGGATTAGAGGACTAAATGGTGTTAAGATATCAATACTACCCAAGCAATTTATAGATTCAATGAAATTTCAATCAAAATTCCAACCACCTTCTTTGCAGGAATGGAAAAGCCAGTCATCAAATTTATGTGGAAGGTAAGGAGTTCCAAATAGCTAAAGCTATCTTGGAAAAGAATGAAGTTGGAAGGCTTTCACTTTCCAATCTTAAAACTTATACAAAGCCACAGTAATCAAAACAATATGGCACTGGCAGAAGAACTGATAAACGAACAAACGGAATAGAATTGAGAACTCAGAAATCAACCCTCACATTTATCACCAGTGATTTCTGACAAGGTGGAAAAGACTAGTCAATTGGGAAAGAATACTCTCTTCAGCAAATGGTGCTGGGAAAGCTGACTGTCTATTTGTAAAAAAAAAAAAAAAAAAAAAAAAAAAGGAGGGCCCCTACATTATACTACATATAAAAATTAACTGAAATTTACCTCAATATAAGAGCTAGAACTATTAAACTCCTAGAAGAAAATGTAGGGAAGAATCTTCAGGACATTGCGTCTGGCAATGTTTTCTTAGAATTTACATGCAAAGCACATGCACCAAAAGAAAAAAAGGAGATAAGTGGGACCTCCTCAAAATTAAAAGCTTCTCCACATAAAGGACTTTTTCATGAAAGTGAAAAGACAAACTATTCAACAGGAGAAAACATTTGAAAACCACATAACCGGTAAGGGTTTAATATCCAGAATATGCAAAGTAATCCTACAATTCATCAAGAATAGACAAACAACACAATTTAAAAATGGGCAAAATATTTGAATAGACATTTCTCCAAAGAGGAAATACAATATAAATGACTAAAAGGCACATGCAAAGATGCTCAACATCACTAGCTATTAGGGAAATGAAAATCAACCCCCCAGTGAGCTATAGTTGCATACCCGCTTTGTTTTATGAAAATAAAACAAAGACACAACAGAATATTACATGTGTTGGAGAGGATGTGGAAATAAAAGAACATTCATTTACTGGTGGCGGAACTGTAAAATGGTGTAAGTGCCCAGGAAGATAAGTTCCTCCGGAAGCTAAGTACAGAATAACCATATGCCCTCACAATCCTGCTACTAGGTGTACATCCAAAAGACCTGGAAGCAGGGACTCCATCAGATATTTACACGCTAATGTTCACAATGGCATTAACCGCTTTGGCCAAAAAATGGAAGCATACCTAGTGTTCATCAACCAAGGAATGGATAAACAAAGCATGCTATATACTTTTTTTCCCCTATGATCTCACTGTTTTGAACAATTATAACAAGCAAACTCACAGAGGCAGAATCTAGAATACAGGTTACCAGGAGTGAGTTAGGGGTTGGAAATGATGAGTTAATGCTTAATTGCTACAGAACTTCTGTTTGGAGTGATGAAAATGTTTGGTAATGGATGATGGTGATTGTAGCACAACATTGTGAGTGTAATTAATGGCACTGAATTATAAATGTGAATGTTGTTAAAGGGGGGAGTTTTAGGTCATATATATGTTACAAGGATAAAATTACAAGGAAACAAAAGGATTGTAGAATACAGTGAACCCTATTGTAGGTGATGGATGGTAAATTCGATTGATAATACAATAGGGTGGCGTACAGGAACTCTGTGTTTTATATATTTTATGTTCCCTATTTCTGTAAATCTACAAATTCTCTAACAAAAAAAATCTGTAAAGTTTTATAAGATTTAATAACATGAAGTAATGCTCATGTTGTATGAGGGGAAAAAACAGGAAACAAAATTGTGCGTTCAGTGCATTGAAACTTCATAGATAACGTGCGAGGCAAAAATAAGGCTGAGGGACATGTATTCCGGCAAGTCGGGACCCTCAGGTACCCCGGAGTGTGTCAATTTCAGGAACCTGAAACACGCATACGCGTGTTCTGGTGACCTGGTGGAGAAAGAGACTCTGTGTGTGTGTGTATGCGCATTGTTGACGTGATGAACCAGCAGACGGCATGTGCCTAGGGCCCGTGGAAGGTAGCCTGGGAGAGGACCTGCTCAGCCACTTGGCGCAGATGGTCTGGGGGAACGCAGGTGCACGGGTGTCTGAGAAGAGGTGGCAGAGCAGGCGTGTCGTGGCCAGGTGGGCCCAGAGGAGGCTAGGGCCGTACGTAGCAGGGCCCACCCCAGCCTCGGCCCCAGCCCCAGCCCAGACCCCTAGGACAACCATGGGATGCTGATGGTCCCTTCCCAGAGGTGCAGGGCCCGGAAGAGGGGCTCCTGGAAGACTGCGCGGAACCCATTCAGGTGCTGCCTGCTACCCGCCACCTCGTAGAAGGCCGTGACGCTGGCCTTGTAGTCCAGGAAGATGCCGAGCCGGTAGTGGTGGTCGCAGAGCCACAGGCGGCTGTCCTAGCCATAGTGGAAGGCCCAGTACTCCAGGTCCTGACACTTGAGACACTAGGACGGTGATTGCAGCCCAGGCAGGTGGCAGCTGAGCACCCCCCATCCCCCAAGGCGTAGGCGGGACCCACCTACCAGCTCAGGCCAGCCTCTTGCTTGTCCTCCTCCAGTAGTGGCAGCACGAGGCGCAGCTCCTGCCATAGCCCTTGAAGCCAGCAAATGTGCAAGCCCCATAGGGTCCTTCAGGCAGCAGCACACTTTCGGGTGGTCAGCTGAGAGGCACAGGCACTCATGCATCATGTCCAGCTGCAGCGTGGGCATACACGCATCTTCAGAGGGCCAGTGTACTGGTCTGAATCTGTTGTATACTCCAATATTTAATCCTTATTCAGTACTTCTGGGTGGAAACTTTTTGGTCATTTCCATGGAGAAATGATCCACTCAATTGTGGGTGGTAACTTTTGATTAGATGGTTTCTATAGAGATGTGTCTCCACCCATTCAAGGTAAGGTTGCTTACTGGAGCCCTTTAAGAGCAAACCATTTTGGAAAAAGCTTCAGAGCTGGGAAAGCCATCAGAACTGACAGAGCCAACAGAATAGACAGAGCCCCTGGATAAGCCATCAAGAGAAAGCTAGCAGAATCCCCGTGTGCCTTTCCAGCTGAGAGAGAAACCCTGACCGTCATCGGCCTTCTTGAACCAAGGTATCTTTCCCTGGATGCCTTAGATTGGACATTTTTATAGCCTTTAATTTGGACATTTTCACCACCTTGGAACTGTAAGCTTGCAACTTAATAAATTTCCCTTCTTAAAAGTCGTTTCATTTCTGGTCCATTGCGTTCTGGCAGAACAGATGCTTTAGAGTTGGAAGAGCCACCAAAACCAATAGAGCTTCAAAAACTCTTCCCTATTTGTTGAATAATTAGGCCTTATAAAAAAAAAGTTTTGAAAACACTTAACTCTCTCTGCTTTTTTCTTTAGGATTGTGCTGGTTTGAAATGATGTATGTCCCCTAGAAAAACCATGTTTTAATCTAAATCCCATTTCGTAAAGGCAGAATAACCCCTATTCAATACTGTGTGTTTGAAACTGTAATCAGATCATCTCCTTGGGGATGTGATTTGATCAAGAGTGGTTGTTAAACTGTATTGGGTGAGGACATGTCTCCACCCATTTGAATGGGTCTTGATAATTTTCTGGAGTCCTATAAAAGAGGAAACATTTTGGGGAATGAAAGAGATTCAGAGAGAGCAGAGAATGCTGCAGCATCATGAAGCAGAGAGTCCACTAGCCAGGGCTTTGGAGATGAAGAAGGAAATACTTCCCAGGGAACTTCATGAAACAGGAAGCCAGGAGAGAAAGCTAGCAGATGTCGCCATGCTCACCACGTGCCCTTCCAGCCAAGAGAGAAGCCATGACTGTGCTCACCATGTGCCTTCTCACTTGAGAGAGAAACCCTGAACTTTATTGATCTTCTTGAACCAAGGTATCTTTACCTGGATGCCTTTGATTGGACATTTCTATAGACTTGTTTTAATTGGGACATTTTCTCAGCCATAGAACTATAAACTAGCAACTTATTAAATTCCCCTTTTAAGAAGCCATTCCATCCCTGGTATATTGCATTCCAGCAGCTAGCAAACTAGAACAAGGATATTTTCTGAAATGAGTAATTATAGGTAGGATTGTTTTAAGGCTTTGATAAGTATCACCAAGTTGTCCTGATTTAGACTCCCATTAGCAGTGCTCTTTACATCTTACTGTGTGTGTAGACAGGAAGTTTAAAACAGAAGTCTGGATAAAAAGAACTTGGATGTTCACCTTTAGTAGGCACTGTTGAGCAGGATCCAAACTTCTTACACTCTCACTAGCAGTGTATGGGAAATTCCTGTTATCCATAATATCTGACCACATTGGAATTATTTGTTTTGAAATTATGGCCATTCTGGTAGATGTACTTTCCTTTACTTTGTTTTTTACATTGGCTTTTTAAAAATTCATAGATTATTTGAATAGTTTTAAGTTTATGGAAAATTGGGCAGGAAGAGTTTACACAGTCCCTGCTTTAGTTTGTAAGCTTCTGGAATGCAGTATACCAGAAACAGAATGGCAGGGCATGAAAATGTCCAAATTAAGGCAAGGCTATAAAAATGTTCAAACTAAGACATACATTGAAAGATACTTTGGCTCAAGAAGGCCGATGATGTTTGGGGTTTATCTCTCAGCTGGATAGACAAATGGCATCCTTTGTTAGCTTTCTCTCCAGGCTTCTTCAGTGGTTTTCCCAGGGTGTTTTCTTTATGCATCTCCAATGGTCTCTGGCAGTGTGGCATCTGTTGATTCTGTTGACTCTTTCCAAAATGATTCCCTCTTAAAGTGCTCCAATAAACAACCTCACCTGGAATTTGTGGAGAGACATCTCCACGGAAACCATCTAATCAAAAGTTACCACCTATAATCGGGTGGGTCACATCTCCATGGAAACAATCAAAAGCTCCAACCTAGCAATACTGAATGAGGATTAAAGAACTTGGCTTTTCTGTGGTACACAACAGATTCAAACTGACACATACCCCCTACTCACAGTTTCCCCAGTCTTCATTAGGGTGGAACATTTGATGCAATCTATGAACAAATATTGATGCATTATTACTAGATCCACAGGTTATATTAGGGTTCATTTCTTGGATTATACAGTCCTAACAGTTTTTCATGCAGCATTGAGGTTTTTTTTAATATATATTTTTATTGAGAAATCTTCACACATGTACACTCCATGCATAGCATGCAATCAATGGCTCAAATATCATCACATAGTTGTGCATTCATCACTGTGTTAGTTAGATTCAGTTGTCAACTTGGCCAGGTGACCATACCTAGTCTTCTTGCTGCGGACATAAGCCAATGGTACGTGAACCTCATCTGTTGCTAATTACATCTGCAGTCGACTAGGAGGCGTGTCTGCTCCAGTGAGTGACGTTTAACTTAATTGGCTGGTGCTTAAATGAGAGATCACAACGTAGCACAGCCTAAGCAGCTTGGCATTCCTCATCTCAGCACTTGCAGCTCAGCCCAGGCCTTTGGAGATGTAGAAAGAAGTCGCCCCAAGGAAAGTTGTTGGAACCCAGGGGCCTGGAGAGAAGACCAGCAGAGACCATCCTGTGCCTTCCACGTAAGAAAGAACCTCAGTGGAAAGTTAGCTGCCTTTCCTCTGAAGAACTAACAAAATAAATCCCCTTTTATTAAAAGCCAATCCGTCTCTGGTGTGTTGCATTCTGGCAGCCAGCAAACTAGAACAATCACCATGATCATTTTTAGAACATTTCATCATTCCAGAAAAACAATCAAAAAGAAAAAAACGTGTACATCCCATAACCCTTACCTCTCCCTCTCATTGACCACTAAAATTTCCATCTACACATTTTTTACCCTTTATCCCCCCCCGTTATTTATTTATTTATTTATTTACTTACTTACTTATTTATCCTTATTTTTCATTCATCTGTCCATATCCTGGATAAAAGGAATATCAGAAACAAGGTTTTCACAATCACAAGGTCATATTGTAAAAGTTATATAGTTATACAAATGTTTTCAAGAATCAAGATCACTGGAACACAGCTCAACAGTTTCAGGTACTTACTGAAGCCCCTCCAATGCACCATAAACTGAAAAGAAATATCTATATAATGCCTAAGAATAATCTCCAGGATAACCTCTCGACTGTATTTGAAATCTCTCAGCCACTGAAACTTTATTTTGTTTCATTTTTCTTCCCCCTTTTGGTTAAGAAGTCTTTCTCAATCCCATGATACTGAGTCCCCCTTCATCCTGGGAGTCCTGTCCCATATTGCCAGGGGGATTTTCATCCCTGGAAGTCATGTCCCACATAGACGGGAGGGCAGGGAGTTCATCTGCCAAGCTGGCTTAGAGAGAGAGGTTACGTCTGAGCAACAAAAAAGATTCTCTGGTGATAACTCTTAGGCATAATTATAGGTAGGCTTACCTTCTCCTTTGCAGGACTAAGTTTTGTAGGGGTGAACCCCAAGATCAAGGGCTCAGTCTATTTTATTGGTTGTCCCCATGGCTTGCAAGAATATCAGGAATTCCCCAAATGGGGAAGTTGAATATTTCCTTCTTTCTCCCCAGTCCCCCAAGGAGACCTTGCAAATACATTTTTATTCTCTGCCTAAATTACTTTGATATATATTGGGACATCACAGCAACTTGTAAAAACGAACAAGATCTCATGCCTTATTCAAGATTCCATGTAAATATGGTATTCAAATAAACTTATCATACACATTAAATTAGATAATGAGCTACCAAAAACATAAATTTTGCACTAAATAAACATCCCTTCCTTTGATCTGATACACAAGTTAAAGTTTTAAAATATGGACTATACCATCGTTTACCCTGTATTCTGATTTACCTTATTCCTATCCAAATCAGCTTCACTCATATCTCCAGTTGATCACTTTTTCAACATTTTTAACAGTTGCTTTATGGTGTAATACTGACTTTCATAGCTTCAGTGCTTTAGCTCAGCGTCTCAGGGATCACATACATACCCGGAGTTTCAGAGAACAACCAGTTTATACTCAAATACCTCAGTATCTCAGAATTCAGAAACAACAAAATGCCTGAATATATGTGACTGCTGTAGGAGCTTACAATCTAGGACCCTTTACAATCGGCCCCAATCTTATAACCCATGTTCTTGACTTCAATTCTCTGAGTTTGTACACTATAGTTAGTCCTTATGAGTGAAGCACGATAATATTTATCTCTGTTTCCGACACTTCATTCACCATACTGTCCATAAGAGTCAGTCACCTTAGTGGCCTCACAATTTCATTCCTTCTTGCAGCTACTCAATAGTACATTTCTTTTATTTCCACAAAGACCTCATACCCCTCCTCCATACCCCCTTGTTGGCATTTAGTTTTGTCAGAATGCTTTTGTTACACTCATTGGAAGCATGTTATTATATTACTGTTGACTATAGGCCCTAGATTACATGGATTGTACTTTTCCCTGTATACCATCCTTTTCAACACCTTGCAATGTTGACATTTGTTTGTTCTCCCTCATGCGAAACACTTTTATATTTGTACATTTAATCACCATCATTGGTCATTCTGGGCATTCCTAAGTTATGCCATCTCAGCCTTCATCCTCTATCCTTCCATCTGGATTCATACATGACCCCAGCCCTTCTCCCTCAACCATACTCACATTCACCTTCATTCAGTGTACTAACATTATTGTGCTAGCATCAGGTAGTATTGTGCTATCCATTTCTGAATTTTTACATTAGTCCTGTTGTCTGTTCTCTATTCCTTCAGCACTAAATGCCCAATCTCTACCTTATTTCTATCTCCTAATAAACTTTGTTCTTAACTTTAACTCTCAAAGTTCACTCATTAATGTTAGATCATATAGATGAGACCATACAGTATTTGTCCTTTTATTACTGGCTAATTTCACTTGCATAATGTCTTCACGGTTCATTCACACTGTTACATGCTTCGTGACTTTATTCTGTCTTACAACTGCATAATATTCCATTGTGTGTATACACTACAGCTTGTTCAGCCACTTGTCCATTATGGACACTTGAGCTATTTCCATCTCTTGACAATCATGAATAATTCCACTATAAACACTGGTGTGCAAATGTCCATTTGTGTCTTTGCCTTTAGTTCCTCTGAATGAATATATACCTAATAATGAGATTCCTGGATCATACGGCAATTCTATACTTAGTTTCCTGAGAAACCTTCCAGAGCTGTTGTATCATTTTACATTCTACCAACAGTGAATAAGTGAATAAGTGTGCCTCTTTCTCCACATCCTCTCCAGCACTTTTTTCTTTTTGATAATCACCATTCTAGTGGGTGTGAGATGATATCCCATTGTGATATTGATTTGCATTTCCTTAATAACCAGTGAAGTTGAGCATCTTTTCATGTGCCTTTTAGCCATTTGTATTTCCTCTTCTGGAAAATGTCTGTGTCTTTTGCCCATTTTTTAAATTGGGCTGTTTGCTTTTGTTGCTGAGTTGAAGAATCTCTATATATTCTAGATACTAAACTTTTCTGATATCCAATTTCCAAATATTGTCTTCTATTGCATAGGCTGCCTTTTTACTTTCTTGACAAAGTTCTTTGAGGCACAAAAGTGTTTAATTTTGAGGAGAGCCCATGCATCTATTTCTTTTTTCAATGCTCATGCTTTGGGTGAAAGGTCCAGGAAACTAGTACTAGATTTATAAGCTATTTCCTCATTTTCTTCTAATAGCTCTGGGTCTTAACTCTGATGTTTAAATGAAAGGTCCAGGAAACTAGTACTAGATTTATAAGCTATTTCCTCATTTTCTTCTAATAGCTCTGGGTCTTAACTCTGATGTTTAAGTCTTTGATCAATTTTGAATTAATTTCATCATTTATTAGAGAAGCTGCTCTGTCCCAGGTGAGTAGGCTTGACCATGTTATCGAAGATCAATTGCTATGGATGAGAGGGTCTATTTCTAAACGCTCGATTTGATTGCATTGGTCAGTGCATCTATTTTATTTTTATGTCAGTACCATGCTGTGTTGACCACTGCAGCTTCATAATATGTTTAAAATCAGATAGTGTGAGGCAACTCACTTTATTTTTCTTTCCTAAGATAGTTTTAACCATTTGGGGCTCCCTGCCCTTCCAAATAAATTTGGTTATAGGTTTTTATATTTCTGTCCAGTACTTTTCTGAGATTTTAATTGGTATTGCCAATTAAATCTATATTCAGTTTGGGTAGAACTGACATATGAACTATTATAGTCTTTCAATCCATGAACACAGTATTCCCTTCCATTTATTTGAGTTTTCTATGATTTCTTTTAGCAATTTCTGGTAGCTTTCTATGTATAGGTCTGTATTAGCTAGGGTTCTCTAGATAAACAGAATCTATGGTAGATATCTGTAAATATAAAATTGATAACATTGTCTCATGTAGCCATAGTAATATAGAGACCAAGGTCTGTAGGGCAGGCCATGAGCTAACAGCACCAATGAAGGTGCTCTCAGGAAAGGCTGGCTGGGGAACCATGGGGATGTAAGAATCCAAGTTCTTTAGGGCAGCTGCAAGATGGCAGCTCCAATGAGGGTCCTCAGTGAACTCACAGGAGAGGCTGGCTGACTGAAGAAGGAAGAATCATTGTCTCTTCTGAATCCTCATTAAAAACCTCCTGGTGATTAAATTACACATCACTTATTGCAGAAGACTCTCACCTTAGCTGATTGCAAATGCTGTGGATGCCACCAATGTGGTCATGATTTAAGTCCATGAGATGTCCTCATAGTAACAGGCCAGTGCTTGCCTGACCAGACAACCACGAACCACCACCTGGCCAAGTTGACACATGAACCTGACCATGACAGTCCACCCCTTGTCAACTTGGCAGCTATACACATCACCTTAATTCATGCTTATTCTCTAAATAGAAAACAATAACAGACATTTTTTTCCCCTCACATAACAATACTCAACTGTCTTACATATAACTGGAAATGCATTAAATCTCTCCAGAATAGGGTGCAAGTCCTTGGGCAGCATTCACTCTTAAACTTCATATCTTACAACTTAAATACTATAACATGAACAAAACAGCTTATGTTGTATGATAAAGGGGATAAAGTAAAGAGGAAAACAAAAATATTTGATTTATGTATAGATACATAGATACTAATTACAAAGCAAGGAAGAAATATTCATATCATTACAGTCCCATTTCAGCAACCGATCATTTGGTCATAGTCCATATTTACTACTACCTTCTTCCACTCTCATTCCATGTTCCCTTTACCCTCAGCAATCACTGCAGCTGGCCATGGTTCTTTGCCTGGTGGGGTGACCCAAACTTTCATCCCTGAAGTTTCAGAGTCATTGGTAGTTCTGACTGGATTGGGTTGTTGCAGTTTTCCATTGATTTTAATCACAAGGCATGGTAGTACTAAGAGATGTCCTAGGGGTTCTCCTATATTCCAGGAAATCTCTTCTTTACCTCCACTGTGCAGTTGAAGTCCTATTTCTCCCTGGTAATCAGAATCAATCACCCCAGTGACTAAAGTAATCCCCTTCTTGGCTTGTTGATCCAGGGGCATGAGTAGCCCAAAGGGAACAGGTGGCAGATTAGAATCCAGTTCAATAGAATCATTGTTGTTTCTCCTCATGGAAGTACTCCCCATTGTGAACTAAAATCTGTAGACCAGCAGAGCTCAAGTTTGCAGGGACAGGAAGCAAAAATTTTCCTAGTGGATCACTAGGGGTAATAGTGAGTAAGGCCACTCCCATTTCCACTCCTTGGTTCCTGGACCCATAGAGCATGGTTATGGGAGAAACAGCACCGTACAATGGATACTGATTCAGAGCATACACAGCCTCATAGAGAACATCATTCCAGCCCTGCAAGGTATTGACCCCTAGTTGACACTGTAACTGAGTTTTCAAAAGGTCATTCCACCATTCTATCAAACCATCTGCCTCTGGATGATGGGGAACATAGTAAGATCAGAGAATTCTTTGAACATGTGCCCACTCCACTCCCTCTTTTCATTTGCTGTGAAATGGGTTCCTTAATCAGAAGCAATGCTGTATGGAATACCATGATGATGGATAAGGCATTATGTAAGTCCATGGATGGTAGTTTTGACAGAAGCATTGCTTATGGGGAAAGCAAACCCATGTCCAGAGTATGTGTCTATTGGATTTAGGACATATCACTGTCCCTTCTATGATGGAAGTGGTCCACTGTAATCAACCTGCCACCATGTAGCCAGCTGATCACCTCAGGGAATGGTGCCATATCAGGGTTGAGTCTGGGTCCCTGCTGCTGACAGATTGGGCACTCAGCAGTGTCTGTAGCCAGGTCAGCCTTGGTGAGTAGAAGTCCATGTTGCTGAATCCATTCATAACTTCTATCCCTACCACCATGACCACTTTGTACATGAACCCATTGGGCAATGACAGGACTTTCTGGGGAAGGAGGCTGACTGAAACCCACAGAAAGGGTCATCTCATCCACTTGGTTATTAAAACCTTCCTCTGCTGAAGTCACCCTTTGGTGCACATTCACATGGGACACAAATATCTTCATTTTTTTAGCCCACTAAGAATGTCTATCCACATATATCTTCCCCAAATCTCTTTGTCACCAAGTTTCAAATCATGATATTTCCAAGTCCCCAACCATACAGTCAAACCATTAGCAACAGCCCATGTGTCAGTATACAAATGCACCTCATGCCAGTTCTCCTTCCAGGAAAAATGAACAACCAGGTGCATCGTTCTAAACTATGCATACTGGGAGGATTTCCCCTCACCAATGTCCTTCACAGACATCCCAGAAATGGGTTGTAGTGCTGCTGCTGTCCACTTTCAGGTGGTATCTGCATATCACACAGAATGTCTGTAAGCCAGGTTTGAGTTTTCTCTTCCTCAGGCAATTCACTGTAAGGAACATCCCAAGAAACCATAGCTCTGGTCTGGGAAAGAGAAGGTAATGTGGCAGGAGTGCAGACCATGGACATTTGGGCCACTTCCTCATATAATTTACTTATGCCTTCAGGCTCTGCTCTCCCCTTATCTCATATATATTATTCCCATTTTATGATGGAGTGCTGCTGCACATGCCCAACTTCATGGCTTGGTGGATCAGACAATATCTAGTTCATGATAGGCAACTCAGGTCTCATGGTAACATGGCGGCCCATGGTTAAGTATTCAGTCTTTGCTAAGGCCCAGTAGCAGAACAGAACTATTTCTCAAAAGGAGAATAGTTATCTGCAGCAGATGGTAAGGCTTTGCTCCAAAATCTTAAGGACCTGTGTTGTGATTCTCCTATAGGGGTCTGCCAAAGAATCCAGACAGCATCTCTATTTGCCATTGACACTTCCAGCACCATTGGATCTGCCGGATCCAATGTAACCATGTGCCTCATGTAACCATCAGGATGTAGAATCCAAGGTCTGTAGGGCAGGTCATGAGCTAGCAGCTCCATTGAAGATCCTTAGCAAATTATCAGGAGAGGCTGGCTGGCTGAAGCAGGAAGAGCCATTTTCTCTTCTTAATCCTCTTTAAAAACCTTCTGATGATTATATTAAGCATCACTCATTACAGAAGACACTCTCCTTAGCTGATTGAAAATGCAATCAGCTGTGGATGCTATCAATCTGGTCATGATTTAAGTCCATGAATTGTCCTTCATAGCAACAAGCAGGCCAGTGCTTGCCCAAACAGACAACTGGGCACCATCACCTGGCCAAGTTGACATGTGAACATGACCATGGCAAAGTCTTTTGTATCTTTGGTTAAATTTATTCCTAGATACTTGATTCTTTTGGTTGCTATTGTAAATGTAATTTTTTTCTTGATTTCCTACTCAGATTGTGCATCATTAGTATTTTGAAACCCTTATTTTGGGGTGTTGATCTTCAATCCTGCCACATTTCTGTTCTCATTTATTAGCTGTAGCAGCTTTGCTGTACATTTTTGAGATTTATAGTATCATGCCTTCTGCAAACAGAGGTTTACTTTTTCCTTTTCAATTTGGATGTTTTTTATTTCTTTTTCTTATCTAATTGCTCTGGTTAGAAATTTCAGCACAATGCTGAGTAACAGTAATGACAGTGGGCATTCTTCTCTTGTCCCTGATATTAAAGGGAAAGCTTTCAGTCTTTCCCCATTGAGGATGATGTTATCTGTGGGTTTTTTTCCCCACAGATTTTGTGATATTCCCTTTATCACATTGAGGAAGTTCCCTTTTATTCCTATCCTTGAAGGGTTTTCATTAAGAAATGATGTTGAATTTTGTCAAATGTCTTTTCTGCATCATTAAAGATGATCATATGGTTTTTACACTTTGAATTATCAATATGGTGCACTATATTAATTGATTTTCTTCTGTTGACTCATCCATACATACCTGGACTAAATCCCACTTGGTCATGGCATATAACTTTTTTGATATACTGCTGGATTTATTTGTGAGTAGTTTGGTGAGGATTTTTTCATCTATATTCTTTAAAGAGATTGGTCTGTAATTTTGTTCTCTAAGTATCTTTGTCTGGCTTTGGTATTAGGGTGATGTTGGCTTCAAAGAACGAGTTAGGTAGCTTTCTCTCCTCTTCAATTTTTTGGAAGAGTTTGAGCAAGACTGATATTAATTCTTTATTGAATGCTTGATAGAATTCACAGGTAAAGCCATCTGGTCCTGGACTTTTCCAGAGCTTAATGACTGATTCAATTTCTTTATCTGTGATTGTTTTACTGAGTTGGTTTATTTCTTCTCAAATTAATGTCAGTTGTTCATACCTTTCTAGGAAGTTGTGGATTTCATCTATGTTGTCTAATTTATTAGCCTATAGTTGCTCATAATATCCTTATTATCTCCTTTATTTCTGCAGGATCAGTGGTTTTGTCCTCTTTTCCATTTCAATTTTATTTATTTGGATCCTCTCCTTTTCTAACAAAACAATATTTATTGTTATAAATGTACCATGCATTCTTTCTTTTTTTAAAATTCTGTTTTGTATTTATTTTGCATGGTATCTGTGCTGAAGAGCATGAGCATATGGTAAATGCTTTTTTTCATTTTTTGTGAAAAATAATATATATATACAAAAAGCAATAACTCAAAGCATATCACAACAATTAATTGTAGAATAGATTTCAAAGTTGGTATGGGTTACAAATTCAAAATTTTAGGTTTTTACTTCTAGCTGCTCTAAGACCCTGGAGACTAAAAAAAGAAATCAATGTAATGATTCAGCAGTCATATTCACTTGTTAAATGTGAATTTAACCTTCTCTGCATAACCCCCACCACCACCCTTGATCTTTCTCCTACTCTTTAGGGGTATTTGGTCAATTCCCAGTCTTGCTTTTTCATCTTGGATGGGGCTGCTGATAATATGGGATAGGAGGATGGAGCTGGCTGATGTCCTGAAGAGGCTGTCCTCTCTGCATTTTAGGAATTATCTAGTCCAGGGATAATGAGTCTTTGATTTTATTGATTTTCTCAAAGAACCAACTTCTAGTTTTGTTGATTTTCTCAATTGTTTTCACATTTTCAATTTCATTTCTGTCTGCTCTAGTCTTCAGTATTTCTTTCCTTTTGTTTGTTTTGGGGTCAGTTTGCTGTTCTTTTTCTAGTGCCTCCAAGTGAACAGTTAATTTTTTTAATTTTTGCTCTTTTTTTTAAATACAGGTATTTAAGGCAAGGAATTTCCTCTCAGTACTACCTTTGCTGCACCCCCCAAATTTTGATATGCTGTGATTTCATTTTCATTTGCCTGAAGATGTTTACTGATTTCTCTTGCAATTTCTTCCTTGTCTCACTGGTTGTTTAAGAGCGTGTTACTCAGCCTCCATATATTTGTGAATTTTCTGACCCTTTGCCTGTTATTGATTTCGAACTTCATTCCATTAAGATCCGAAAAAGTTTTTTGTGTGATTCAATCTTTTAAAATTTATTAATACTTGCTTTATAACCCAGCATATGGCCTATCCTTGAGAATCATCTATAAGCACTTGAGAAAGATGTGTATCATGCTGTTGTGAGGTTTACTATTCTGTAAATGTCCGTTACATGTAATTTATTTATTCTATTATTCAAAATCTCTCTTTCCTTATGGATCCTGTCTAGATGTTCTATCCATTGAAGAAAGCAGGAATTTGAAGTATCCAATTATTATGTAGAGGTGTGTACTTCTCCCTTCAGTCTTGTCAGTATTTGTCTCACTTATTTTGGAGCACTATGGCTCAGTCCATAAATACTTATGATTGTTATGCCTTCTTGTTGAATTGTTCCTTTTATTAATATAGTGCCCTTCTTTGCCTCTTTCAACTGTTTTACACTTGAAGTCTAATTTGTTGGATATTAGCATAACTACCCTTGCTCTTTTTTTGATTGTTTGCATTAAATATCCTTTGCCAACCTTTCAGTTTCAACCAATTTTTGTTCTTGGGTCTAAAGTGAGTCTCTTGTGACAGCATATAGATGGGTTCTGTCTTTTAATCCATTCTACCAGTCTATGTCTTTTGATTGGGGAGTTTAATCCATTAACGTCTGTGGTAGTTAGATTCAGTTGTCAATTTGGCCAGGTGAAGTCACCTAGTTCTGTTGCTGTGGGCATGAGCCAATAGTACATGAACCTCATCTGTTGCTGATTTATATCTCCAGTCAGCTAGGAGGTGTGCCTGCTGCAATGAATGATGTTTGACTTAATTGGCTGGTGCTTAAATGAGAGAGCGCAATGTGGCATAGACCAAACAACTCAGCATACCTCATCTGAGCACTCGCAGCTCAGCCCAGGCCTTTGGAGATGCAGAAAGAAATCACCCTGGGGAAAGCTGTTGGAACCCAGAGGCCTGGAGAGAAGTCCAACAGAGACCATCCTGTGCCTTCCCATGTAAGAAAGAACCTCAGATGAAAGTTAGCTGTCTTTCCTCTGATTCTCTGAAGAACTAACGAAATAAATCCCCTTTCATTAAAAGCCAATCTGTCTCTGGTGTGTTGCATTCCGGCAGCTAGCAAACTAGAACAACATCTAATATTATTACTGTAAAGGCAGTACTTTCCTTCTACCATTTTGTCTTGTGGGTTTTTTATGTCATATGTAATTTTTTTTCACTTTTCACCTTTACTGAGAGTCTTCATTTCTAAACTGTTCTCCAGATCTGACTCTCCTGTCTTCTTCTATCTGACTTTAGTGCTTCCTTTAGCATTTTTTGTAAAGCTGGCCTCTTAGTCACAAATTCTCTCAGTGACTGTTTGTCTGAAAATGTATTAATCTTCCCCTCATTTTTATGGGACACTTTTGCTGGGTATAGAATTCTTGGTTGGCATTTTTTTCTCTTTCAGAAACCTAAATATATAATACCACTCCCTTCTCACCTCTTTAGTTTCTGCTGAGAAATCCACACATAGTCTTGTAGAGCTTCACTTGTATGTGATGAATTGCTTTTCACTTGCTGCTTTCAAAATTTTCTCCTAGTCTTTACATTTGGCAATCTGATTAGTAAGTGTCTTGGAGTATGTCTATTTGGATATATTCTGCTTAGGGTATGCTGCACTTCTTGTATCTATAAAAATATTATGTCTTTCATAAGACAGCAAATTTTCAGTGATTATTCCCTCCATTAGTCTTTCTTCTCTTTTTCCTTTTCTTCTTCTTTTGGGATGATTACAACATGTATACTCATGCACTTCATGTTGTCGTTCAATTCCCTGAGACCTTGCTCATATTTTCCCATTATTTTCCTTATATTTTCTTTTGTGTGCAGATTTCACATATCAATCCCTCTAATTCACTAATCATTTCTTCTGCCTCTTCAAATCTATTGTGTAGTTTTCCATTGCTTTTTTCCATCTTTTCTATAGTGTCTTTCATTCCTTTAAGTTCTGTGATTTATTTTTTCAAACTTTTGAGTTCTTTATGTTCACCCAGTGTCTTCTTTGTATCCTTCAACACTTGGTGATTTGATTTTTTAAATGAGATTTTGCATGTCTGTTTGAACATCCTGAATTAGTTGTTTCAACTTCTGTATCTCATTTGAAGCTTTGATCTGTTCCTTTGACTGAGCCATAACTTTGTTTTTCCTAGCACGATTTGTTATTTTTTGCTTGCATCTAGGCATTTGATTTCTTTAGTTAATTTATTCTGGAGGTTGTTTTTGCTCTTTTACCTAGAGTTTTCTGACTGGATGGCTTTGTTCTCTATCTGTTCTTTGACATTCAGTTCAACTTATTCTAGACTTCTGGCATATGTTCTATTTAACTGATCAGAATTTTTCAGTTCTCGTTTTTGTTTCTTGGTCTGTCTATATGGAGTCTTTTCTTTCAAGGAGAGTCTCCTCAAATATTATCGACCTCTGTCCGATTTTCCCAGACCAGACAGTCCCAAATCTCAGGAAGAGAGAGTAGCCAGCATCAGTTTTCACAGAAGGTGAGACCCAGCAGGTTTTCAGACTTTCCTATGAAACTTCTAGACTTTGTGCTTTTCCTATCCTGCCCAGCTTGTGGTGCTTGTCTGCCCATGGCTTCCCACCAGCATAAAGTGGGAAGCCTTTAATTTCAGCAGACTCTCCCTGCCAGAGTCATGGTTGAGACAGGGGTGAGGTAGTAGGATGACTTTGCTTGCTTTTCGGCCCCTGGGGCCTGAATTCCCTGAAAGAGGGTATCCACTTAAGCTGGGCCTTGTTGTCTTTTCTTGGGGAAGATAAGCCCTTTAAGGATTTGATCCCTTTCATCTGACTAGTTACTTTGTCTCTCAGAAATGCCTTAGTTATGCCCTTGCCTGGGGCAATGCTGGAGCCTGAGAGCACTTGTGGTTCTGTCTAATGAGCTGTTAGGAAGTCAAAAAAACAAAAAGCCTCTTCAGAGCCAGATCCCTGCTCCCTGGTCTACCAATCAAGAGCTTGAGTTGGTTCATAGCTCTATGTATCTCCAGGTTCTATGTGCCCTCTTTTCTTGGGGTCCAGCCCTTTCCCAGTATTTTGTGCTGTCCAACTCAAAAAGCCTCTGTTTTTTTGTTTGTTGGTTTTGTTTTTTCCATCAGCCAGTCCCCTCTCTGCTGGGATAAAAACTCCTGGTTCCATTAATGCTTATTCCTGGTTTATCTCTGCATAGGACCTGTTTTCAGTAGTCAGAATTTGTTAACTAATTCTGCAACTGGAGCTTAGTCGAGCTAAGCATTTGTTACTTGAAGAATCAGCCTGCCAGGCCTGTGGAGGGTGCTGGCCTCCAAGGCTTGAGGGACTTAACTGTTCTTTGTGGGATCTCAACCATTTGATCTGTTCCAGACTGGCTATTTAAGAGCTGCTCTGGAGGACAAATTAAATTTCATACCTCGTTATGCTGCCCTCAATTCTCCCATTTGCTATACACTTTGAATGGAATATTATTCAGCTGTAAACAGAATAAAATCATGATGCATGCAACAACACAGATGAACCTTGAGTACATTATGCTGAGGGAACTAAACCAGGCACAAATGAACACATATTATATGATTTCACTGATGTGAACTAATTATAATAAGCAAACTCATAGAGAGAGACTCTAGAATTTAAGGTATTGGGATGGTGAATGAAGAGCTGATACTTAATTTATATAGAATTTCTATTTAAGTTAATCATGAAAATTAGGAAATGGATGGAGGTGATGTTGCACATTATTTGGAGTATAACTGACAATGCTGAATTATGTGTGTGAACATGATTGGAGGGGAATATTTGGGGTCATTATGTCACTAGATTAAAAGTTAAAAGATAAAATGTGGGACTGTAAAACACAGTGAACCCTGTTGTGGATGTGGACTAGGGTTAATAGTGCAAGTAAAATAATGTCTTTTCATGAATTTTAATGAATGTACAACACAAATATAAGGCGCTAATATGATGGTATATGGGGAAAAACACACCTAATGTAAACATAGGCTGTAGTTAATACATTTTAATTGTTCTTGCATCAATCGTAACAAAGGTACCGCACTAATACAAAGTGTCCACAATAGGGGGTATATGGGAATGTTATATTTTTTACTTGTCTTTTCTGTAATCTTACAACTTCTCTAATTAAAGCAATAACAATAATTAAAAAAAAAAAAAACATGCTAAGTGAAAGAAACCAGACACAGGGTGTGACATTTTGTATGATTCCATTTACTTAAAATGTAAATATAAGGCAGAAATTGATTAATGGTTTTGTATGCTTAGGAAAGGCTAGATTAGTGGATTTTTATGGTTGGGGAAGGTTTTGTATGGCTGGGGACTGAAATGTAATTTTAAGAGTTATTGGATTTTCTTTGTAGAGTAACAAAAACATTTTAAAATTGAGTGTGATGATGAACACACAATCCTGTAAATATACTAAAAGCTTCTGTGAACACTTTGGATGGATTATATGATAAGTGATAGTATCTCAATAAAACTGCTTAAAATAAAGGATGGAAGGTCACTTCTGAGATGACAATATAAGAGGCTCTGGTTTCTCTCTGGGATGCTCATTCTCACACTTTGTTTCTTGCCGTGAGGGAAGTCAATGGCCATGTGGTCAGTTCTTTGGAGAGGTCCTTAAGGTATGGCACTGAGAGAGGCCTCTAGTCAGCAACCTGTTGGAAATGGAAGCCCTCTGTTTAATAGCCCAGAAGGAACTGAACCTTTTCGGCGATCACATGTGTGAACTGAGAAGCAAATACCCTCCATTTTAGCTTTCTGCTGAGACCATAATCCAGGCCAACACTATGACTTACTGCCTCATGGGGAATCTTGAGACAGAGGCAGCCCGCTAAGCTTCAACTGTATTCCTGACTTGCAGAACCTGAGATCATGTATGCTTGTTTTAAGTAATTACATGTTAAAATAATTTATGGTGGAGCAATACATTACTAATATACTCTATAACTGCTGCAAGAGGAACTTTATGTGGCTCCATTTTTGTGATTTTGCTAAAGAGTTTTATTTTACCCATTGATTTTTTTAAAAAAGCTACACATTTTTCTTTTGTCATTTTAGGTTATTATGAATCAGTTAGCTAGTGGCAAATATCTGACTGTGAGATCACTCATTTTGTGAATGGGCTAGAGGAGCTTGGCTGAAGCATGAATGCACTGGGATGCATACTGAGGATCTTGCAATAAATGCACAAAAATTAGAGTCTGAGAGGAAATGAAGTCCTTACACCTTTGGTGGCAGCATTTTAAAGAATTGTAAAGGGAATTAGAAAAGATTTTATGAATATTAATGCCTTTGAAATTGAACATAGAAGAGTTTGTTTATTTCATTAGTTAAGATTTAATAAACCTTTAAAGCAGTATGTATGGTGAAGGAAAACAGCATGCTGAACAAAGAAAGGTGAAGTCATATACAGAAGGTAGTAGAGTTAGAGTAGCTGTGGTGATAGAATGGGCAAATTTAGTGTGTGTGTGTGTGTGTGTGTGTCAGTAGGTATTGTTTATCCTATGCCAGTTAAAGAAAAGAAAAACTTTGAATGGAGTCAGATATGTAGATGCTCAAGGATTGATTGACCAAAGCATGCTTCTAATTCCATAAGAGATCTATAAATACTAGTATTAAAATATGTTCTAAAATCAGAGAAACTCTTTAAATTGTCTACGCTATCGTTTTCCTTATTTTGTATCAAAGAAATACAATACTTATTCAAGTATTTTGAGAAGCAGCACAGCGCTAAGTGACATTAAAATTTTATCAACTTAGTAAAAATGACAAATATGAGCCAGCAGTTGAAAAATTCTGAAAACTAGCATGACTTTGTGTCACTAACAAACCGATTTTGAGCCTGAGGTAATTTTGGCCTCCAGTTGTCTCATCGTTCAGGGCTCCAGAGACACCAGGTACTGTATAAGTTTTTCCTCAGCCTATCATCAGTGTGATCAAGGTCAAGGATAGGAGCCCTTCAGTATGGTGCTGGAATGCAGCCAATCTTCAAACTTTAAGAGGAAGCAGGATACAATTTCACTGCACTGGATTCCAAACTATTGAATAGCAGACTAATGGTTTTGAACCATTAAGGATTGTTGTTTTTCAAGACTTTGAAAGAATAATGGTTTTTTTTTTAAATGCCATGGAAATATAAATTAAGCATATATTTATGTTATTTTTTGCTTGGTTCATAAAAATAGGGAGAGTTTGAATTACAATGCATTAGAGAAGGTGTGAGTAAATAGGCCGCACACATTGTTGCTGGGAATCTAAATTGATACCCTATGGAAATAGATTTGGGAAATTTAGTTTCAAAATCAACATACCCTTTGACTCAAAAATTCCACTTTAAGTGATATATGTATATACACACTTGTGCCAAAAACCAATGTGCAAGAATGTATACATTCTGGTGCTGTTTCTGATGGTGAAATATTGGGAACAGTACACAACTCTACCAATAGGGAAAAAATTAAGTAAATTATGGTATATCTAAAGAATGAAATACAATGCTATAAAAATGAGGGTTTAAGGTGAACCAGTATGTAATGATGTATAAGGTTTATTTTAAGTATAAAAGCAAGATGCAGAGCAGAGTTTGTGATAGCTTTGATCACAACTTAAAGATTTCATTCATCTTGAAAAATACAGCCTCCAAATATATTTGTCATCTACCTTGTTTTTGTTTACAACATCTGCCATTTGAGATGGTCTGTGATGTTTCCTTGACTCTTCTATTAAACTGCCATTGTTCTTTAATGGTGCATGTAAGGGGGAGAGAAATCTTACTCTCAGGGAAGCGGACAGGCTGCCACAGTTATACTCATCTCAGCCATGTTAAAGGCCAAGAAAGTTCCAATGTGTGAAGCAGGGAAAAGCTGACATAACCTTTATTCCTTTTGCACTAAGAAAGAAAAAAGTCAGAAAAATTCCTCATCTATCCCATCACCACCAGCAGACTTCTACTTATATCTGTTTGGCTAGAATTGTGTCAAAAGCCACCAATAGATTTAAAGAAGCTGGATAAACAAATAATTTAATTTTTCTGCCCAGTCATGATTTATCACTTGTAACTTCTCCATTTACAATTGTTTTGATGGCAAGAAAAATAAGAGAGATGAATTTCTTCAAAATATTTCCTTCCTTTGAAAATAAATCATCCCCACATGTGTACATTTCTACATAGAAATTTGACTTTAGGATTCAGAAGTGTTAATTATTCCCACTCACTCAGCGATGCTTTTTATGCCAAGATTTTATTAGATATTTCATGCCCCCACCCCCTTGTTTTGTGTTAATTTGGGGTTTGGAAATGAAAGGACATAGAAAAATATAAGTTTATCAATACATGTGCTTACTTACCAGTTAAATTGCCTTCTCTATAAGGTAGTAGCAATTCAGTTATGTCTTAACATGTGACAGAAATATGCATGAATAAGATTATTTGGGGAAAAATGATTTATATGAAACTCACCTTTTTCTTTTTTTATTTTCTGGGCAAATGATTCTTGAGTGTATGAGGGTATGTGTGTGCGCGTGTGTGCTTAAAGGCTAAAACAGATGTCTTGAAATAAGAAAGGTGGAAACATTATAATGGTACATGCCTTTATGAACATTTAAATGTGTTGGCACATGGCTTTTATTGCTCAGAGAGCTATTTAACGGCTTGTGGAAAAATCAAACATATGTTGTTGTACTTGTCACTATGTCAGCTTCAGAAGCAGTTATCTTAGCTTCCTACATATTTGTTTTGAGTTACAGGTAAGAAATAGATCCTTGTTTTCTCACTATTGAATTTGCCATAAATTCTTGTGAGAAATCTGTAATAAGATAAAAATAAGGTTTGAATTTTAGAGCTTTGTATCAATTTTATTCGTGTCTACGGACAATCTTTCAAAAATTTTAATCCAGTGTGCTTTGATTTTTTACTTACATGTAAAAAAACGTAAAAAATTACATTTTTTGCATACATGTTTCTAGACCAAGCAATATTTAGCTGGGGTTGTTTCTAAAATTACAATTACTTAAGTATGAGTGTCATACTGTTCATGAAATGCATTTATGCTAAATGCTAACCATGGAAGGGAAGATAGGATTTTTTTTTGGCCCAAAGAGAATGTGACAGAAACAGTGTGGTAATAAAATAATTGCAAGTTAATACACTGAAGAGCTATTGTAAACCAATTAAATTATAACAAACAATCATGCTGTTTCACAAATCTGTTGAGATTACAGTAAAACTGACATGGTTTTCACATATTTGCATTTGGAATGTAGTTTGGCATATGATCCAGGATCATAAAGATTTTCATATAATTTGAACTGTTAAATTCTATTAAAATCCTGTTGATGGGCACTGGTGGCACAGTGGCAAAATTCTCGCCTGCTGTGCTGAGGACCCGGATTCGGTTCCTGGATCCTGTCCATGCCAAAAAAAAAAGAAAAAAGAAAAAAATCCTATGGCATTTCATTTTAGGAAAGAAGAATACAAAGCACAAGCCTAGACATTGCAAGTAGATAGATAATAGATAAATAGATATACAGATAGATACGGATACGCTGGTGCGTTGTTAATTAGCAAAAGTAAATAAATATTTGAACTGGAAACTCATTGCATGACCATGGACATAAACTCAAAAAGAACATGAACAAGTGGTAAGCTTGCAAGATTTATTTGAGTATAGAAGATTATGGATCTTTTTAATTTCCCTATTTACATAGTGTTTCAATGGGTTTGCTCAAATGTTTTAACAATAAAAATAGGAAAACAAAATGTAGTAAAAATAAAAAATAGTAGCCTTTTTCAATCACCATATCTGCTTATAATTATTCAAAATTTAGTTCTCGGGAAAATATCCTCCCACTAGCCTGCATTCACTATGCAATTGACATCATCACAAAATACACATGTAATGTCTTTTTTATTGAGAAATCATGACTTAAAATGTATACGACCTGACTGACACTTTGAGAGAATGTGGAGAAACTGATATCTTCAGGATTGTTGGAAGGAATTTAAAATGGTTAAGCTAGTTTGGGAAACAATTTTGCATGGCGGGAGGTTGAATTATGTACCCTAGGAAAACATGCTGTTAACCTTAATCTATTCCTGTGGAAATGAACTCACCAAAGACTTCATTTTAGTTAAGATATGGCCAATGAAACAGAACGGATCTTAATCCGGATTAATGGAGTCCTTCATAGAAAGAAGAAATTCAGTAATATTAAAAGAAGCCTGTGGTAGTTAGGTTCAGATGTCAGCTTGGCTAGGTGAAGGCACCTAGTTCTATTGCTCTGGACATGAGCCAATGGCATGTGAACCTCATCTGTTGCTGATTACATCTGCAGTTGGCTAGGAAGTGTGCTTGCTACAATGAATGATGTTTGACTTAATTGGCTGGTGCTTAAATGAGAAAGCTCAATGTAGCACAGCCGAACAGCTCAGCATACCTCAATTCAGCACTCACAGCTCAGCCCAGGCCTTTGGAGATGCAAAAAGGAATCACCTTGGGGAAAATTTTTGGAATCTAGAGGCCTAGAGAGAAGGTCAGCAGAGATCGCCCTGTGCCTTCCCATGTAAGAAAGAACCTCAGTGGAAAGTTAGCTGCCTTTCCTCTGAAGAACTATTTGTTAATTAAATAAATCCCCTTTTATTGAAAACCAATCCATCTCTGGTGTGTTACATTCTGGAAGCTAGCAAACTAGAACAGATTTGCTACCAAGAGTGGGGTGCTGCTGCAGTTTGCAAACACCAGACACATTGGACCAGGTTTTTGGATGGATAAGAGGAAGATTTTGGAGGAATTGTGAAGAGAATGATGGAAAAGTCCTGGAGTTGTTGACGAGACTGTTGGTATAAATGGAACCACTGCCAATCTGGATAAAAGGGGACACAAAAGGGACAAACTGGAGTTTGCAGAGTGAGAACCGTGGAAGCTTGGGTCTGAAGCCAAGAAACCTTGGCCAGGAGAGTGGACCCACCCATATACATGGAGAGGATGAGCCTCCAATCTCGTTGCAGTAGAATACTCATGCCATCTCAGGCCTTGGAAAAGGTACAGCATGACCCTTGAAGGCTGGGGAGAGTCTGGCTGCCACCATGTGGAGGGGTTGAGTGTGTGTCCTGGAAATGACAGAGAGCCCAGGTGTAGCCATGATGCCTGGAAAGGGTGGAGCAGAGAAAAAGGTGGTCTCCTCAATGTCCCCCAAAATTGATTTGGAAAGAGACGGGCCACTGCATAGGCCCTTGGAAAAGGTGGGACTGCCACTTTCTAAAGCTGAAGGGTAAATGACTTTCAAACTTTGAGATCCAATGGTGTTTGCCCTGCAGGTTTGCAGAACTGTTTGGTTTTGCGACTCCTGTGCTCCTTCTAATTTCTCCCTGTGGAAATGAAAATCTGTATCCTGTGACTGCCCTCCTTTGCATATTGGCACCAGATAACTTGTTTTGAGATTCATAGGTCCACAGCCAGAAGAGAATTTTTGGCACTTAAATATTGTTCAAGGTGATGTGTATAGTTGCCAAGTTGACAAGGGGTGGACATGTGGTAGTTAGATTCAGGTGTCAACTTGGCTAGGTGACAGCATCTAGTTCTATTGCTGTGGACATGAGCCAATGGCATGTGAACTTCATCTGTTGCTGATTACATCTGCAGTTGGCTAGGAGGTGTGCCTGCTGCAATGAATGAACTTTGGCTTAACTGGCTGGTGCTTAAATGAGAAAACTCAATGTAGCACAGCCAAGCAGCTCAGCATACCTCAACCCAGAACTCGCAGTTCAGCCCAGGCCTTTGGAGATGCAGAAAGGAATCACCCTGGGGAAAGCTGTTGGAACCTCGAAGCCTAGAGAGAAGGCCAGCAGAGATCACTCTGTACCGTCCCATGTAAGAGGAACCTCAGTGGAAAGTTAGCTGCCTTTCCTCTGTAGAACTATTTGTTTACTAAATAAATCCCCTTTTATTGAAAGCCAGTCTGTCTCTGGTGTGTTGCATGCTGGCAGCTAGCAAGCTAGAAGAAAGACCATTTAGATGTGCAGATAATGGAAGTCATGGTAAGCCAGACGAGAAGGAAGATGCACCATTTGCATTGTCATTTATGACTGAAAAGCCAAGGACTCAAGAATCCTCAAAAGCCAGTTCCAGAATGCTACAGTCTTTGGGGAGAAAACATCATCTTGCTGATGTCTCAGTTTGGACTTTTTCTAGCCTCAAAACTGTGAGCTAATAAATTTCTAACTTTGAAGCCAACCCATTTTATGGTATTTGAGATATCAACCAGGAAATTGAGAGGTAGTTTCTTAAAAATGTTAAAAAACAAAAAGCAGCAATATAAAACCTCAATGATTTGCATTCTAAAATTTGAACAGTTTATAATGGAGCAAGTTTGTAATAGGTGAAATTGCTGGTATATTTTGTCTAATAACTTGGAATGTGAGGAATGAATACCTTGCTCCTTTTTTCTAGCAATTGTATAGTCTATCCATTGTCAGCATGTCCAGTTTTGGCAAATAGATTTTGAATATTTTCACGCTAAATTCACAATTGGCCTATTAATTATTAGTGCAATGAAAACATTTCAAAAGATACTAATGAAATAAGAAATGGTGAATTTCACAGTAGCTAGAGCAATTGCTGCTGCCACAGCAAAGACATTGGCAAGCTATCAACTTGGGATATCAACATTTCTGGGATCCAAGCCAAGAATATCAAAATAAAAATTCAGAAAAATTAGGCATACCTTCCTTCTGTTCTTAAAATGTAAGGGACCTCTTCTATTACACCACCTTTACTTTATGCTGATCTATCCTAATCCAGGTTACCTTCCCCAGTAGACTAGAGATCAGAACAGGTTCTCTCATATGGCCTAGGAGATTTTTCCTTCTACATTATTTATAAGATCTGCCTGGTGTGACTGCACGTCCAATGTTAATTTCTAACAGCAATGTTGAGGAATTTCAGGGCATTTTTAATAAAGATCATAGGAATCACTAATTCTGGGAAACCTAGAACTAATAAGACAATTCATTTTTATTGGAGGCCAGAAGAGTTAACATTTTCAGTTACCATGTCATGACATCATCACGAGTTATACACAGAGAACAAAATAAAATTCTTTTAATTGTTTTACCTATCTCTGTGTGTAAATAAACTTGATTATTACAATCCTAGAAAGAAAGGAGCCCATATTTGAATCAATAGAGCATATAGTGCATGACACTGGCAAATGGATATGCCAAATTAGAGCCAATGGACTTTCCCTTTCCAAAATATGTTGTAAATATAAAAGTTCTGGATTCCAGGGGCAGAGACTCTAACCAGCAGTATTATGATAGAGCTGGAAAAGACTTTATCTTATCAGTTTCCTCTTTAAAACCAGTTTGGAAAATTGCAAAATTAGACAGTTCCTCAAGATTAACAATGAATTCCACAAAACAAAACTGTGCTTAACACTGTTCCACGCATAGTTTTTCTGTGTTTCTAATGAACATTAATCTGGCAAATTCCTTTTATCAATACTGCCGCATCATAGCCACAAACAGAAGTTTGCCTTCATTTGATACAACTAGCAACTTTCTTTTAGTGTCCTGCCATTCAAATATTATAATTCCCCAAAATATTAACATAATTCATAACAGAGGATTAAAAATAATGATTACAATCTAATTCAAATGTTGAATGAGCACATTATATTAAAACCATAGCAACAATTCAGAAGTAATTCTATCTGATATTTTATCTCCTCCTAATGATTTTATGACTGAAATGGAACAGAACATTACACAGGTAAATATTGTTGAGCCCTCCTATCAGAAAGTTTCCTTGGAATATAGAAAAAAGTTTTCCATAAAACAAAGTCAGACAAAGAGTTTTATCTTTGGCACATCCTACTTCTAGAAAAGCATTGTAAAAATTAATTGGTTAAATTTGGCTAAAGAGTCGTTATCTCGTATCTAGTGTTATATTGTAGTCGTGTTTTAGTTTGCTAGACTGTTATGTCACATACCACACAACGGGTAGACTGAAATAATGAGAATTGACTGGCTCATAGTTTTGAGTTCAAGGGATGTCAGAAAGGTGATTTCTTTCCCCCAAAGTCTATGATATTCTGATGTTGGCAACTGGCAATCTTTGGGGTTCCTTGGATTGCATCCCTAATTTGTGTCACATGACCATATCCTCTCCTTTCTTTCCTGTGTTCCATTGATTTCCAGCTTTCAGCTCCTCCCCATGGCTTTCTCAAATTATGCTTGAATTTCTTCTGCTTATAAGACTATAGTAATCGGGTTTAAGGCCATCCTCATTCTTCTGGGCCACTCCATAATTAAAATAACATCTGCAGGAGACCCTATGTACAACAGGTTCAAACCCACAGGAACATGCATTAAAATTAAGTACACGTCTAAATTGAGATACATAATCCATTCTGCCACACTTCTTAAGCAAGAAACTGGAAAGACATCATTTGCCTCATATACAACAAAGTAATTTAGCAGACCCCAAAGTAACAAGCTTCTTTTAGATCCATAATATGCACACAGAAGTAAGACTCTTTCAATATCTGACCTTGACTGTGGGGGGATGGAGACTTGGGTTGATCTTGGAGGGAAACAGACAAGTGAGTGCTCTCAGCTTATGGACATGGAACCTTCTTCAATCTACCTAGCACCATGAACCCTTTGTCAATTGCTAAATAACTACTGGGCATCGAGTGAGGTAGAATGGTTCATAGAATAGTCCTGAAATGTTAGTGCTTTCCTTAAATGAATCATTTCTTATTCCTCTACTCACACATGGAATGGGAAAAGAAGATCCCAATTATTAAATGAAAGAAGTATCTCAGGAATAGCATAGCTGCCCACAAGTGAAACTTCACCAAGGCACCATGGCTGTTATCCTTTCTTGAGCTTCATACTGATGCCAAACAAATTACATTCACGCCTACAGTCCCTCACTTACATTCCCAAAGATTCTGTATACTCACAGGTCACTCCAACAACTTCACTCCTGAATGGAGATGTCTATGTATGTACCAGTCCAAACTAATTTCATATTAATGAGGAAACACTGGTGTACTCCTGATAAATTCAGAAACAAGACAAGGATGCTCCACTCTTCCCAACGCCATGTATCATCTTGAGGGTGGTATTAACCAAAGAGATTAAAATAGAGAGACAAAAGAAAGATCCAAAAATTTTAAGAAGAAGAAGCAAATAAGAGATGAAATAACTTTGTTCCAGGAAAACTTAAGGGAGAATTCAGTAAATTAGTGAGGCATTGTGTTAGTTAGATTCAGTTGTCAACTTGGCCAGGTGAGCATACCTAGTCTTGTTGCTGCGGACATAAGCCAATGGTACCAGAACCTCATCTGTTGCTAATTACATCTGCAGTCGGCTAGGGGGCGTGTCTGCTGCAATGAAGGACGTTTGACTTAATTGGCTGGTGCTTAAATGAGAGAGTGCAATGTAGCACAGACTAAGCAGCTTGGCATTCCTCATCTCAGCGCTTGCAGCTCAGCCCAGGCCTTTGGAGATGCGGAAAGTCACCCTGGGGAAAGTTGTTGGAACCCAGGGGCCTGGAGAGAAGACCAGCAGAGACCATCCTGTGCCTTCCACGTAAGAAAGAACCTCAGTGGAAAGTTAGCTGCCTTTCCTCTGAAGAACTAACAAAATAAATCCCCTTTTATTAAAAGCCAGTCCGTCTCTGGTGTGTTGCATTCCGGCAGCTAGCAAACCAGAACAGGCATAAAATTAGTTTAGAAAAATTAATAATCTTCATATGCAAAAATGATGAGAAGTTAAAAGGTTTATTAGAATAATTCACTTATAAAGCGAGCAAAAATATAATATCCTAAGAATAAAGTTGTAAATAAAATTAGCAAATCCTATATGGCCATATTAATATACTTCTGAAATGCTCAAAAGGAGAATTGAACAATTAGAAAGATACACCAAGTTCTTGAGTAAGAAAATTCACTGTAATTAATATTTCAAGACTCTCTTTGTTAATATGTGAATCTATCATTAACCCAATGAACATTAGCCTCCCCTTCACCCAGTGGGTGAGGAAGGGATTCCTACTCTGGGATTATGGGGATGACCAAAGACATGATACCCAACACTGAACAGATGACGCTGATAGCAGCTTATTAGTTACACATACTCCAGTCAGTAGGGGAGGACGCCATGCCACGCAAGGCCACACAGGGGCTGCACCTTGGTACCGAGTGAACAAGCAGGAGCTGTTGGGAGCAGGCTTCGTTGAAACTAAAGGATGGAGTGAGGATGAGGTGAGATCCCTTGGTAGGATATGATTGGCTTGTTTGAATAATTCCAACAACTGGCAGTGAACTGAAGTCCACTACTCAGGGATAAACAAGTGCTATGCCTGGTCTCTGTGATTAGAAGGATTATTTGGCTAGGGAGACCTTAAACTACAGGAGCAAAGTGGCTGGGGGTGAGGAGAACTTGTAGTTAGATCATTTGAGACCCTCCTGTGTTTAGCAGATGTCAGGGCAGCACTTAACATTGAACCTTATTTTCAGGCCTTACAACCACAGCATTTAAATGAAATCTTCTAATTTTTTTCCTGAAACAAGGAACATGGGAAAATTAAACAAGCAAACAAAGTCCAGAAATCCTTTAAAGTGAAGAATTCTAAGTGAGAGCTGGTCTTTCCACAAGCAAAGAATGAACCCCAATAGTTAAAACATTTTAGTATTGGCATATGAATGGTCTTGACACATGAAACTAAAATATAAAGGAAGAGAAACAGGGGTAAGATGTATATTTTGGTAAGTTTTACTGGGGCAAATGAATAGAAATCTGGAGATTGGTCGATCCCTACTTCATTCCAGATAAAGTTTAAATGGATCATAAATAATTTTTAAACAATTAAGTGGCAAAAATGAAACAATATAAGTCTTATGAAAAAGCAAGGAAATTAAAAAAAAAGAACAATGCAGGTAAAGGAACACATGTCTTATAATGATTCTATATACAGGCACCATAAAGGATAAAAAATTTTGTCTAAATAAAATTAAAAACTTTTACATGGCAAAAACAAACATGATAAGCTGGTAAAACGAATTGCAATTCATATGACAAGCTATGTCTAATTTCCAAAATATATATGCAATTTCTAGAAATCCAGGATATGTATATATACACTCAATACATCGGTAGATATGATATATGGACAGATTCTAGGATTTATTATTAGGTGGAAAGAAAAAGAAAGTTCATTATACTCTGTGATATATTTTCCTTTTGGGAAGGAAGGGAGTATAATTAGAAATAAGAATATGTATTTGCATTTGTAGTAATACTAAGAAACAATAAAGACAGTTGTTAAGTGAATAAAAGTGGCTACTTACAGGAAATGAAAGAAAATAGTAGAAGGATGAGGTGGGAGCAAGATTTGTCAATGTATATTTCATTATATTGTTTACTTTTCGAACTATGTGAATCCATTATCAATTTAGAACAAAACACCGACATTTAAAAGACAAAAATAAAAGCACATGTAGGAAAAATTTAAAGCTACAGTAGATTTAATAGCAAGATTTTAGAGCAACTAGCAACTAAATATTAAGGAAATAGCAAAATGACGTTACAATAAAACATAAAATAGTATTTGAAATAACAATAGTGAAGGGAAAGATTACCAAGAAAAAGCAAATCAAAAACAAAAACAGAAGATGAAGAAAAGAATTGCCAATTTGATTACTTAAAAATTAAATCTCCTGTAAAGAAAAAAGCACAAAAACAAAATTGGGAAGAAATAGTTGTAGTACAGAGCATTTTTAGAGGTAGTGATATCTATATATATAGGTGCAGATAACACAATAGGAGAATAAATGAACTTTTATAATAGTACTTTCAGGAAGAGAAAACCAACTAGCCAATAAATACGTATTATTTGCTCAACTGCCCTAGCAATTTTTGAAATGGCAAATAAAAGAATTTATCTAATTTGCTATATATAACATGAGTAAAATTTAAGAGACTTGTTATATTCACTGCTGAAGTGTTTGAGGGATAAATGACACTGACGGAAAGCAATTGCTAAAATTCATGGCCTTTATCAATATTTTAAACAAGTATTTATTTATTTTTTTTTTTGGCATAGCAGTTTGAGTTCTAGGTAGTATCCACCAAAATTATTTCAAGTATTTATATACTTTTATTTCAAGAATGTATAGACAAAAAAGTTAATTGCAGCATTATTTGTAGCAGGGAAAATTGGATATTAGTAAAGCAAAGAAGAGGGAGTAGTAGAATAGAAAATGACCTGGCAGATGGGAGTGAGTGGTTTTCTTTAGATAGATTTGGAAGGCATCTCTAGTAATGTGACATTGGAGTACAGACATAAACCCACCAACTAAGCCAAGAAGTAGGAAAGAGGTAAAGTCTTTGAGTTGGAAACAAGTTTGGCATGCACAAGTTTGAGAGAAAAACCTAATAACCATGGTGTAATTACGGAGGGGGAATGCTGGATAATGTGGACATTAGGCATGGTGAGGGGAATAGATTTTCCCACAGTAATCAGAAGCCATCAAAAGATTTTAAAGTGACATGATTGGTTTTATATTTTAGAAAGACCTCCCTTTCTAAAAGATAACCCCCAGATAATGGGTTATAAAGAAGAAGGGAAGCTGTTGCTGTTTGGTGAGCCTTAAAAGTTAACAAGACTTTATTTCCCTAGCCAGCGTACACCACTGGTAGGCCAATTTATTGTGTAGGCACCTGCTAACAGATTCATCTGTGGCTACCATGGTGATTAGGAAGGAAGAAATAGACTCTGAAGCTTAGTCCTGGGGATCCAGACTCATGCAGTGACTACAATTACTGCCGGTATATTTACATCTTAAGGTCAACTCTGTAAGAAATAAATAAATCTCTAACTGACATTTTAGGCATCCGTGATAAGTAGATGAGGGAACTATTTGATCAGAGAGTACGTATCTGCTTTACACATTGTACCATGCAGGCAGCACATTGTCTGTTTTCCCCACCACTGTTGCTTGTCTAAACATGAGGTTATTAACCCAATGTTCAAGTCATTCAAAGCCATTCTCAAAAGGTAGGAGAAAATGATTAGTTCAAATGATGCTTGGCATGCAGTGATGAAAAAAAAATGTATTACTCAGCTCTCAGATATCTTCATACACTTTTCCACTGAAAATGTCAGGATGATCTTTGCTGTTTAAAAAATACCCAGTTCTATGTGGCCTTGAACTTAAGACAAGTTGTCAATGTCAAAATTGATCAAAAGAAAAAGAATTGTATATAATAAATGGCAACTTTGGAAAAGAAAGCTTACAACCAAAATGAAAGAAAGACAAGGAACTATTAGGTAAGATTTTTATATTAGCAAAGGTATATATATGTTCTAAGAAATGCTGTTACCCTATTCTCTCTCTGAGGGCATTTTAAAAAACAGGAAGTTAAGAACAAGAATGATTTTCTTGTACTTTCCCTGAGGACTCTTCACAGTACACATTTCCTTGGCAATGCAGCTTGTTGCCCTGAAAATAAGATCACGTAACAAAAATAGTACAGAAATAAGAATGCTCACAGGTTCAGTAACCTAAAGAATAACCTACATAATAACCTGAGAAGTCATATAATAACAGTAAGAAAAGAGAAGCTTGAATTCATGTTTGGTATAGTAAAAAAAAAAAGGTGCACACACAAAACAACTCCACATAGAAATTATTTTTCTTTCTTATTATAAGATATATTGAAATGTAAAAATATTTTTCAATTTGTCAGCATGAAATGGTTAACTATGGCACAAATGTAGTCATAATGGATTATTACCTGCTACTCTTTTCAGCATGATTTCTGGAGAAACCACTGAGCCAAGGTTTATTTATTTTTAGCAAAGTAGGAGGAAAAACATATAATGCTTCCCCAAACTTTTTTGCACCCCGCCCAATAAATAGCTTTCTCCCATTCCTAGCCAGTTTTTATTCACTTTATTTATTGAACAAATGTCTTCAAAACCAAAAACAATTGTGTTCACTTCTTCTATCATTAATACTAAGATACTTTCCTAACAAATATGTGGTGCTTGAAACATGTTGAATAATTATGATGCATTCTTTTGAGGTAGCTAGACACCTAACATCTAATACATTGCTTGGAATTTAGTAGACCCTTAATTTAATGGTTGTTGTTATTTTTGTTAATGCAAGTTTAATTAACAAGAGGGGCCCTATATAAACCTACAGGTGTCTGCTTATGGATAATCTTGAAGTGCTGCAATTTGTTAGAAAGAAATAAATGAAGCAAGGAAATAAGTTAAAAGAGTAATGGGGACAAACAAAAACTTTCTAGCGACCTAGAAAGGACAGAGATTATAATAAAACATTTGCAATTCCTTAGTTTGGATCAAATTGTATGCCCTTCAAGACTCAATTCACATTCTCATTTCTTCTCTTATAGCCTTTTCTATGACTCCAATTTGGATGCTAAATTTGTACAGAAACCCCTCCTATTGTAAACACAACTTCTTGGACATTCCCTTGGTAATATATAGGAATAATAACAAAATTCTCTCTGAGCGGAAGTTAATGTTTCCTTCTGATAATTAAATTTTGAAGTTATCCATGTGTCAATAAATTTAGCTTTGGAATTACGCAGGCCTTGTCTTCAGGTGTGTGGTAGAGAAGTCATGACCAGATTATTATTTGGGTTTATATTCTAAAAGTTTTTGGGTTTATATTCTAAAAGTTTTTGGGTTTATATTCTAAAAGTTGTTTGGCAGAATCATCATCATCAGCATCATAACCAGCACCACCACCAACCATCTTTTGAGTGCCTGGTGGGAAGGTCTAAATGCTGTCCATGATTCATTTCACTTAAGCCTATGAAGGGCTGACTGTTTAATACGCAGCGCCCAGGATAAAATAACAATGCAGGGCTATTGGTTCAAAAAGCAGAATAACAGTGCCCTTAAAGGTGCTAAAATTTCAAGCATTTTCTTTTCTTCTAAGGCCTTGCTCTGGACTTGAAATGATGCTTTATATTTTGCTTTTCAATGTCATTCTAAGGAAAATCAGTAAATAAATACATAAATAAAGATGTTAAATCACCAACATGTATTTTACTGTTCATCTTCATATGGTGCAGTGTCAGTTTTAAATGAAATTATAGGGGCATTTAACTCATATGCAAATTACTAGTTAATTGTATTTGGCAGCTAGTAAATGCACATATGTGATTCTTTATTACTAGAATAATAAAAATGCTACACAAAAATAACTCAACTGTTTATTTTTCTTACTTTTTGGTACGTGCTGCTTTGGGTTTATTGATGAGTTAGGAAAGAGTGACAGCAAGCAGAAATATTTGTTGCCTCACCTCTTCTTACCTTAGATCATTTTCAGCATTAAGTGGTTGAATAGTAGAGGAAACTAACAAGAGTAAGAAAGGATATGATGGAGTTCTATGGTTTCTCCTTAGAACTTTGTTATATTCTGTGTTGGAAGCAAGTTCTGGTTCAAAGGGAAGGAATGGTTTCTTGGGACTGTCAGTTTAGCTGCTTACTCAGTGGTGGGTGTAATATGTTTACATTGGACTCCTTTTAAGACTGGCTGGACTACCATGCATTGTGACGCCACTGGAATCTTATGTTGTTGGGAATGCTATATACACTCTCTATGAACCAGGCTGCAAGAACTGCAATTGACTTGCATGCTATGCAAATTTCCTCAGTTCCTGGGCAGGTCCTGTTATCCAAACTGAGTTCACTTACAAAGCACAGGTTCAAAGATAAAAGTATTTACAATTTCAAGGTGATGACAGTAAAATGTTAACTCAAGCATGGGACCCTTTTGGGGCAAGTTTGTCTGTGTCTGTCTTTCTGCACACTCATCGGTAAAGCCAGCCCTTAAACTATAAAGTAAGCAGAATTCTTCTCATTTCACTTAGAAGGAAACAGAGACACAGACAAGTTAAGTTTGTATCCAGTATGACTCTTAGTCTATAAATGCAAGAGAGTAAGAAATACTGTTTTCTTGTTTTCATTAAAATAAATCTGATTCAGAGCTTCCTGGTGTGAAATTCAATCTCATTTCATTATAGAGGTTGCCAGAATTCAGGAAACTAATATGGTATACAGAAAATAGGGATAGGGTTTCTAATTCCCTATACATAGTGAATATTTCTTGTTTCCACATTTCTAAGCATATGGTAGTCCTTTGAATTTCATAGGTCCTTGAGTTTATTGGTTTTTGTTTGTTTGTTTCCCCACAGAGAAGACACCATTCACCAAAGCTAGGAACACAGTGCATGGAGTCAAGTCTTCCATGGTATAACATGCAGATTTTTCAGATGGGGAGGCAAGAAAGTAGGGGGTAGGTTTCTGTTAATCTCAAAATCTGTTTATTTCCTCCTTACAGACTTCTGGTATCTCTCCCTATGTTACAGATGATTCACTTTTATCCCGTTCCAAACACTTTTAATATGATCTCTTTAAATAGTTTGTGCTTTTGCAAAGTAAAGAAGGACCAGTAAATAAATGATAATGTAACCTGAAAACAGTTCAATTCTAGGTAAAGATGTTTTATAAATAGGTTTGAAAAATGCTACATTAAATAACGATAATTATAGTTTCAGATCCTGGGGCTTTTCTGAGCCTTTAGTGGGCTAATGTGAATTACCAATTTCATCTTATCGTACAATAAGATGTACAAGTTTTCCCCAACTTATTTCATGAAAGAATTTATTATTTTCCATAGGTATCTATTTAAATGTTCCATAATTAGTGTTCTTACGACAAAATTTAGGAAATGCTGAAATATGTTATTACATTATACATTGTGTGCAAAAATGACCTGTTACTAGTAGATGGGTCATGTGTATGTAATACATAAAAGAAGTTTAAAAATAATGTCTTGAAGTATATTTCCAGTGCCATCCAAGAGAAAATGTCTAATCCGGTGGTTGGTAAACTTTAACCATAAAGAGCCAGAGAGTAATTATTTTAGGTTTTGCAGGCCCTGCAATTTCTGTCACAACTATTCAGTTCTGTCATTATGGAATAAAAGCAACCATAGACAGTATGCAAATAAAAGTGGCTGTGTTGCAATAAAACTTCATTTACAAAAAAAAAAAAAAAAAGTACATGGTAGGCAACATTTGACCCACAGACCACAGTTTGTCAATTCATAATCTACTCTATACAGAAGAGATATATTATGCAGGCTTATTTCTATCGAGAAGAAATCATCCTTAGATCATCACAGTTTATGGGATTGTATTACTGTTACCATCACTCGCCTGAGGTGCCTTATTCTGATTCTTCACAGGACAATGTAAGATATGCATCTACATGCCTTGGAGTTGTCTAAATCCTCACCAGCTCTAACAGTACTAACTCTTTGACTTCTGGAAAGTCCTTGAGCTTCTCAAAGTGCCTCTTTCCTCTTCTCTATAAAGGGATTGATACTAGCTACCTCACAAATGCATTTATTCAAAGAGTTTTGTGTGTTAGACTATAATCCAGGCGAAAGCATAGCAATAAACAAAACAAATTCCCTTTTGCTCAAGACACTTCTTACATTCTATTTGGGAGAGAATTAGATGAATATGTAAAATGTTCAGTGGTCAATCAAATGTTCAAATGAGGCCAGGCCACAGTGGCTCAGCGGGCAGAGTTCTCACCTGCCATACTGGAGACCTGGATTTGCTCTCTGTGCATGCAGAAAAACAGAAAAGATGTTGGAATGAGATGTGTCAGGGCTCTGTCCCAATACAGAGGCTTTGAATAACCAGCAAAAACTGGAAGAAGCATATTTCTCAAAGCCTCAGAAAAATGAAAAGACTGCTATAACAGATTGTGCACCAGATCAAGAAAAAGGTTACTTAAATGTGGTAGGATCTTTGGGTGCCCTGACCAGGCTCCTCACCAGCTCTGCACAGAGCAGTCTCATTCTCCCTGTGTAGATCCTTTTTCTGAGTAATCCTTGCATGTATAATTACCCCAATCTGTCTGGTGGTGGCCTGAGTGACACATGGAGCCACACACAACATAACATAACACTACCTGGATGTGTGCTTAAGGAACAGACACCTCAGAGTAAATTCTAGCGAGACATTAAAATATCAAAATGCTTAGGTTTCAACAAAAGGTTACAAAACACAAAGAAACATGAAGTGATGACCCAGGCAAAGGAGAAGTTTAAAGCATTAGACACCATCAGTGCGGAGGGTTGAGGGTGGTAACTGCTTCCTAGAGGATGGTCAGGGAGGTCTTTCTAAGGGGTGATGTTTGTAGGGATACTGAGACAAGCGAGGGCTTTCTCTTTGGTGGGTTGGTTTTCATACCCAAGTTTAGACATGCTCTTAGTCTTGTTCTGCATTCCTGTGGGTTGATCACATTGTTAATGGGATCTCTTGAAGACGTTATTTTTATTTCAGGTGTGCTCAACTGAAGGAGGGTGGGTCTTCATCAGATTACCTGAGACCTTATAAAGAGAAAGCCATAGGGAGCAGCCCGCTGCTGGGGTCAGGGAGCCACAAAGAGAAATGAGAGGTCCTCACCATGTAATGAGGCAATAAGTCAGCACCAAAATGCTGCCAACCCTGGGCAGAAGCAAGCCTTCTAGTCTCAAAACTATGAGCCAATAATTGCCAATATTTACGCCCATGCATTGTGTGGTATTTGCCATAGCAGATGGGAAACTCAAACTCTTTGAGTTTATCTCAGAGAAGAGCAGGATAGGTTAGGAGAAGAGCATGGGCGAAGATCCTGAAGCTAGAAGCTAATTTGTGTGGGAGGGAACATCAGGGTGATTCCAGGACAGAAGAAGCAAGTACCTTTACTAAAGAACATTACCTGGAAAACCGCAAACCAGGCCGTTTACCGTGATCATGATGGGAAGCCATTGTATAGATTTGAGCAGAGAGGAGTACATGATCTGACTTTTGATTTAGAAGATAAGCCTAGGGAAGAGGGTGCAAGGGTAGTTCGCTGGTAGAATTCTTGTCTGCCATGCAGAAGACCCAGGTTCAATTCCCAGTCCATGTACTTGCCCCCAAAGCAAACAAACAAAACAAAACAAAAAACACAAAAATTCAACATACGGTGTGGCAATAGTGGGATATTCACATGGAAAAAAATAATGAAATGTGACCCTACCATATAGTATACAAAAAAAATAAATAAATAAAAAGATTATCTCTCGCAGTTTTTTTTTGTTTGTTTGAGCAAATATCTGATACAGAGTATGTACTCAGTGACAGCTACTATAATTTGAAAAGAATTTGTTGACAACGAACAAAAATATAATGTCTACTTTTCCATTGCTAACCAAAAAGTTGGCATTTTGTCTTTTACCCAGAGATATTGATCAGAGACCATCCTTAAATGGCAGAAGCACTGAAAAGTCAGAGTTATGAATTTTCAAGACTGAAAGCTGGTACCCAATTCACTTAATTAATTTTACCCTGAGGGACCCTTGAATTTCTAAACAGTTTTCCAAAGATGCACAACTCTGCTATTAATATTTTTTATCAAAATACAAGACTGTGTCTATTTTATAATAAGATTACAAAGAAGTCAGTTTTGGTATCTGTTTATCCAAGAATAAAATTTCTAAAAATGGAATGATCATATACTGCATTTCTTAGTCTCTCATGAAATAATTCAATGAGTACATACTAGGTATAACTGATTCAATTCACATCCAATCATGGAAAGAACCAACAATAAAATTCTTGCTTTCTATCTGCTGGAGACGGAAGGAGGAGGAGTAGAATTCTGTCATCTATGGTGGCTTCTGATTTATATATGGCTGGTAGATGCTTCCTTCTCATTCCTCATGAGAGGAATACCATATTATCTTAAGGTAGAGCTAGAAATAATAAACTTGGCTTTAGGTTTTTTGCATCTTCGCAAGACAACAACAACAAACCTCAAAACTCCTGATTCTATCCACTAAGAAGTTTGATAAGTAAAGACAATCTGGTAGCAATAAGATTCCCTAGTGCCTGGATTTTCTTCAATTTAATAAGCCTTTTCTAGTGCCCTGAGAGTCTAGTTTGTGGAAATATAATTGGCATTCTATTTCTTGAAGTGAGGAAATTAAATGGGATATTCATCTCACTTAGTTTTTTCCATAATAACCTTCCATATTACATCAGTAAAACAAAGGAGCTTAGTTTACTGTTACCTTAACCAAACCCTAGAGGATCATCCCATCAACATATAAACACGGTCCAGTGACATATGAAAATAATATTCCCCTGATCCAAGATTTCCAGATAAGCGCATCTAGTTAAAAGCCTCAAATATTGCATGAAACACAGTTTCACTAAAAAAAAAAAAAAAAAAAAAAAAAAAAACAAGAAAGAAAGAAAAAGAAAAGCTAACTATATCTCTGAAATTCAAATATAATTGGCATCTTCTATTTTATTTTCAGAATTTGGCAACCCTACTGAGACCTTAATCTGCTTTGGAGTTATATCAGTATTTCTCATTTCTCCTTCATGAAAATATTATGCAACAGATTTGTGCACATATTTGTAGTCCATTTTCTTCCCTTCTATTTGTTCTCAAAGTTATTATAGATAATTTAAATACACAGAGAAAAAAGACAAATTTAATAAACATCCCTGTGCCCACAATCCAGAGCTGTACAAGTAAAAGGCTTTATTTTAGATACAATCTTTTAGAATATAAAATGTTAGATATATTTGAATTCCCCATTCCCAACTCACAGCAGATATTGCTTGTCTACCACCCAGGCATTTCCTCTTTCCTCCATCTTTGCAAACACAAACAAGATTTTGTCAGAAAAGGATGAGCATATAATTTGCTCTCTGAACCAGGCATATCCTTCCTGGAGAATGGGTCCTTCAGGGAGCAGATACTATAAAGGTCTTGGAAGTACAATATTTTTACTGGGAAAGGAGGGGAATGTCTGTAAAAGTAAAAGCAAAATTGAAGGGAAACATTTTCAGACTGAGAAGCAGATCTGACACCTATGAAAAGAAAGAGGGAAAAAAATTAACATTCTAATCCCTGGATTCTGTAGATGTGTTAGGTTACATGATAAGGAACTAAGGTTGCAAATGGAATTAAGGTTGCTAGTCAGTTGACTTTAAAATGAGAAATTACCCTGGATTATCCAGATGAGTTCAAAATAATCACAAAATTTCTTTGAAGTGGAAGGAGGGACTGGAAATGATCAAGAGAAAACATGCTGTGTGAGAACGATTTGGCCCAACGTTGGTTGCTTTGTCTTTTAGCGCAGTTTTATTGAGATATATTCACACATCATGCAAACCGTCTGAAGTGTACAATCACTAGTTCATGGTATCATCCCATGGTTGCGGATACAAGTCCATGAACAATTTTAGAACATTTTTATTACTCCATAAAAGAAATAAAAATCAAATAGGAAATCCAAATCCTCCCAAACCCCTGGTCTCTCCCACCATTATTAACCCATAGTATTGGTGTAGTTCATTTGTTACTGTTGATGAAAGAATATTAAAATATTACTGGTAACTATAGTCTATAGGTTGCAATAGCTGCATTTTCTCTGATTACCCCTCTATAATTAACTTCTTGCAATAGTGTCATACATCTTCTCCAGTTCATGAAAGAATTGTTTATATTTGTACATTTAATGCAGACACTGTGCACCACAAGATTCACTGTGTTTTACACTCCTATGTTTAACTTCCAACTTCCTTCTGGTGACACACAGGACTCTAAACTTCCCCTTTCCACCAAATTCACACACCATTCAGCACTGATAATCATTCTAACATAATGTGCTAGTGTCACCTCTGGTTCCATATGTTTAAATTCAACCTGGTTAAACATTCTGCACAAATTTTAGTTCCTACTTTTTGAGATGAGAGAATGGAGGCAAGAAATATGAGCTCCCTTTAATTTCAATCTAGCAAAAGATTCTGCACATATTATGTTGTTTTCTTTTTTGTTTGTTTGTTTGTTTTAACTTTACTAAAACTGTATAATATAACATAAACAAGGCAAAGAAAGAAAAAGGCAATGATTTTCAAAACACTCTTCAATTAGTAGTTACAGGAAAGATCCTAGAATTTGTCATGGACTACTATTCCATCATCTTAGGCTTTCCCTCTAGTTGCTCCAGAACATTGGAAGCTAGAGGGAATATATATATATATATATATATAAAATTTTTGATCATTTTTGATCATCTGTTTAATATACTCTAGCATGTATGCAAGCATTAGATTAAGCTATACAGGATTAAAGGCCCTCATTCTTATTCTGGGCTCCCTGTGTTTGAATTGTTTAAATGATCTATTCAGACAGGTTGAGTTAGATTATGTGATACAGAAAATTTAGGTTCTAGAGAAAGTAAACCTTTCTTCCTTTGATCTCAAAGAGTAGATGAAGTTCTAAAATATAGACAATGTCTTCCTTAGCCCTGCATTCTGAATTATCTTAACCCCGACCTCATAGACTTTGTTCTTACCTCTAAATTCCAGGTTATACGTATATGAAACAGCCTCTCAAAATCTAGAAATAATAATTACCCCTCTGAACTAAATGTGCCTGCTATAAGAGCCATACAATCTAGACTCCTGTTTTATTATAAAGGAGACCATACAATAACTGCTCTTTTCTAGCTTATTTTGCCTCACTAAATTTCCCACAGGTTCATTCACAATGTCACATGACTAACAATTTCATTCCTTTTTGTAGCAGCACAATATTCAATCATATGTATACACCATTGTTCACCAATTGACTTCTCAGTCAGCGCATCCTTCACATCTCCATTCATTAAGCATCATGTACAATGTCCAAACTCAACAGTCAATCAACATTGTCAATTTTAGGTAATTTCACTGATCCCAAGAGAAAGATTACCAATGAATTCACCCTCACCAAATTGAAAATCTTAACCTCCCCTTAACTCTTGTCCCTCCTGTCCCATTATTTGGTGTTTTCCTGTGGAATATAGCCTTATAGCATGCAACAGCAGGTGTCCCCTATACCATGAGCTTATATACTCTTTGTACAAGATACAAACCTTTGAAGTGGTCCATGCAAGGACTTATGTGTAGTGTTAATCAGTGGGACATATGGGTCTATATAACCCCTTTCAATCATGTTCACCTTCAATATGGTAATGCTACTTATATACCCACTAGTGAGCCACCTTCACCTCTATTTCCTTACATTTGAGTTCAACTTTGTTAGATAACCATTCACCCATCTCTAGTTTCCACGTATCTCTAGGTCCCTTATATTCTGCATTATTAGCCTCTGATTTTACACTTACCATGGTCATAAAAGTGGAATAATACCTTTGTGTCCAGCTTATTTCACTCAGCATTATGTCCTCAAGGCTCATCCATTTTGTCATGTGCTTCGGGACATCATTTCATCTTACTGCTTCATAATATTCCATCATATATATATATATATATATATATATATATATATATATATGTATATATACACCACATATATCCATCATATATATATATATATATGTATATATACACCACATATATCCATCATATATATATATGTATATATACACCACACTTTGTTGATCCACTCATCTGTTGATGGGCACTTTGTTTCCATCTTTTGGCGATTGTGAATAATGTTGCTGTGAACATTGGTGTGCAAATGTCTGTTTGTGTCACTGCTTTCAGCTCTTCTGGGTATGTACTGAGCAATTCTATTGCTGGGTCATAGGGCAAATTGAAATTTAGTTTCCTAAGGAACCATCAAACTGTCTTCCATAGGTTCTTTGGTGGGTTTAGCTTTCCAGCTTTATTCCATTGTGATCAGAGAAAGTGCTTGAAATAATTTCAAAGCTTTTAAATTTATGAAGACCAGTTTTGTGCCACAGTGTTTGATTTATCCTGGAGAATCTTCCATGAGCACTAGAGAAAAATGTATATCCTGGTGTTTTGGGGTATAAAGACCTATATATGTCTGTTGAGTCTAATTCATTTATCAACTTGTTTAAGTTCTCTATTTCCTTGCTAATCCTCTGTCTGGTTGTTCCATGTATAGCAAAGAGTGGTGTATTCAAATCTACATTATTATTATTGAAATGTCTATCACTCCTTTCAGTTTTGCCAATGCCTGTCTCATGTATTTTGGTCCTCCCTGATTGGGAGCATAAACATTTATGATTGTTATTTCTTCTTAGTGAGGTAGATGGGGCAGATTGTGTGGATGCACTGCAGCCGGTGTGCAGGCAAGATGTGGGTGGGTGTGTGGAACATGTTAAATGGGTAACAGATGTGCATGTTAGGACCTACCAGGTATGGGAACAAGGCTCTTATGCTGGGGTGGGGTGGGGGGACAAGGGTGCACGAATGCATGGGTGCTCGGGGACAGGGAAGATGTTGCTGTGCTTGTGTGCAGGTCTGGGGGGAAAGGCCCTGGTGTGCATGTGGGCAGAGCTCAGGACAGCTAACAGGGATTGCATCCAGATGCCCAGATCAATACTTGCCCAGAGCTGGGGGACCTGATGGGTGAGGGGCAGGTGCACAGGTGTGCATGAGCAGATCTTAGAGGGCCCTAAACTAATATACAGGTGCACAGAGCTCAGAGGGGCTGGGCAGGGTTGTGCCACTGTATGGGCTGGGTGAGGGTGTGGCTGGGCATGAAGATGAGCCCCCACAGCCTTGATGCACTGGTGACTGACTGCAGGGAGAAGGGAGGGGGAGTTGGGGGTCTAGGGGTTGGGCATGGGTTGGCGGTTCTCAGGCAGGCAGGGCAGTACCGTGAGCTTGTGTGGGAGTGGGGGGTAGGACTGGAGCAGGCCTGCACGTGTGGGACGGGGATGCATGGGGATCCGGAGCTGTGGGTGCTGGGTAGGGTACTTTGAATGCAGTGGGGGAGTGGGTGACGGGGTTCAGGGGCATTGGGTGTGGGGTGAATTGTGGGGCAGCCGTGATGCACATGAGTTTAGTGCTTTCAAGGAATGGCGTGGCTTACTTCCTACTCCCCATCTCCCTGAGGGCTCTGTCCTCCATTTGGAAAGGGGTACATTAGGCTGCTTGCATTAGCTGGACATTCTCTGGTTCCCTGCATCTCAGTTCTTCAGCTTTTGCAACCAGGGTCTCCCTATGTGGTGTAAAGGACCCTCCAGGTCACTTACACCCTGGAATCACCATCTCAGTTGCCCTCCTGTCCTTTCTCTAGATATTCCTTGGAGCAGGTGTGAACTCAACCTATCTTATTCTGCCATCTTCCCCTGGGTCTTGGTGTTGCTTGCTTTTTAAGAAAGGCGTATAAGCCAAGGGAAATGGGCTGTTTCTAGAAACTGGAAAAGCAAGGAAATGAATTATCCCATAGAGACTTCAAAAGAAAATCTGCCTGATGACATCATGATTTTAATCTACTGAGGCCCATGTCAGACTCTTGACCTTTAGAAATATAAAATAATAACTGTGTGGTTTTAAATCATTTAGTTTTTATAATTTGTTAAACTGCCAATTATAGCAGTAATAGGGAAGAAAGATATTTCTTTCTTTTATTAATCAACTCATAGGAAAAATTTACCTTGTAATTTCTTCTATTACTTCTTTGCATATTGATTTTAATCTTTATTGATTTTCTTGGTTTTATTTAATATCATTATTATATTTTTGCACTTATTATTATTTTCTTTTGTTTTAATTTAATATCATTTGACTTTAGTTATTTGTGGAACCAGAGTTGTTTAAAATGTAATGGCAGTCACTGAGATCATTAATAAAGGATGTATCATTTCTCGTTTTATAGAGGGTAGAAATGGAATTAATGCCCACAGGTTCAATCTGATTAAAAGCAGAAATGAACATTAAAAAAAAAAATAAAAATGTGTGACAAAAAAGCCCACACAAATCAAGTGGTTTTAATAGTTTAAATATATATCCAATCTCTGACATAGAAATGATCAGATTAGATTAAAGTTTCTTCCTTATGGTAAGAAGACATATCTAAACTACCTGCAGAAAGATGGATAAAGATGAAATAAAGTATATATCAGAAAAACACTAATAGCAATCAGAGGGGAATGATGCAAATTATTTTTTAGTCAGATTCAAAGGTCAAAATACAAACAGTTAAAAAATTGCATTAAATATTTCTCAACTCATTTCAGATCCTGCTCCATTTCTGCAGCAAACTGAGGTTCTTCTGTCACTCAACAGTTATAAAACCATTCCCATCAGAGTAATTACTAGTGTGAATTGTTGTGGCTTATTTCACAATAGCGGGTGATTAGATAAGTTTTTAAAATGGAACAATTCATTAGGAAAGTAAAAGGATATTAGATCTAGACAAAACCAAAAAGATTTCCTTACAATATACAAAGGAAAAAAAAATCAGATCCAGAATCAGGAGCAGAAACTGACAAATCCACAATTATTGTAGAAGATTTTAACATACAACTCTCAGGAACTGAGACATTAAACAGACAGAAAGATATGAAGGACACAGTAAATGAGATTGGTATCACTGGTACATACTAACCTACACCCAACAAATAGAAAATCCATATTCTTGTCGGAGCTATTCATAATTTAGGTTCCTTCATAAAGGAAAATGCCATCAACACTTTTATTCTTATTATCTTCTTATTTTGAAAGACCTCCTCTAAATTTAAGGTTCTGTTTTATACAGGAGAAGGCAGATAGTGGTGACTGATAATCATAGGATAATCACAGGACCAATTTTCCTATATCTGAGTAAATTTTGCCAATGTGTGTCAATGTTATAGGTGCATTTATCACCTGCTGTCATCTGCTTCAAAAATGGAAACAAAATTAGAAGAAAATTTGACCCTACAAAAAAGTTGCATGCTATGACATGTTACACTAAGTAGCAGCAGTTATACATATTTTAAGTCTTATATTTTCCTTAGTAGATAGTAAACTCCTTGAGAATAAGGAAGAGACAAAACTTCTGTGTGATCCGTAACAGTGCCAATATTTATGGTACACTAAATAATTTCCTTGTTTTAGTTGGATGTAATGTAGAACTTGATCATCATCATGCACATTTTAAAATATTTTAAGAAACATGAAAATAGATTCTATATAGAATAATGGGTGAAAGAGCTGTTTAACAACAACTTGAATCTGTGTTATGACCCTTGATAAGTCACACTTTCCATAAGCTTTCAGTGGCCTGAGTCCACTGGCCTTGACATGAAAAGATAAATGCTCCCCTTAGAAATAACACTAAAAACTGTGGTGTTGACCTCCATTTATTTCTGTCTTAGAAGACAATTTGAGTGAATGTTCAATAGGCACTTAAATTTCAACATTGCTGAAAGTGATGTTTACAGAAAAGAATGAATCCTTGCCCATTTTATATCAAGCAGCCTAAATATGAGACAGTGCTGGCGGAAGCAGATTACTTAACCTCTTTCTCCCAGACCATAAATCTCTACTAAAGTCAACAGTAACCACAAAATGGCTGTTGGTAATAAGAAACAGTGGAATCCCTCTGGCTGCCTGATATCTCATGTGAAATGAAAAGCCTCAAGACATCTGCAATGGCCACCTCTAGCAAAACATGACAAACTGATTTCATTATCTGGGCTGCTTAGCAAATGGTCCATATCAAGTGGTACAATAAGTCTCTTATGAAAGAAAAGTACCTTGTTGGAGTAGTAAAAACAAAGTATCACTATGCATCATTGTTGTAGCCTTTTAAAACTGTCACTGCTGATGGTATTATTTTCCTTATGCTGAAAGGTTGCCACAAAGAATAATACATGCAAGCAATATAGTAACATAAACATAAATATGATCTTACTTGTTAACTTCAGCATTAGGAGTCCCTGATGATGAGCAGATGCCAATCTGTACTTGAACAGTTGCCATAAAACATTACAGAGCACCATTACCACCTGATAGACTTGATACCACAGAATCATCCAAGGTTCCTCCCTTTTATTCTTACCTTCCCTTTCTTCCTTATATCCTCTATCACCCAGTCCAAGAATATCTACCTTATTAACAGCATCACTTTTTCTAATTCCCTCCTCATTCCACTGCTACTGACCTCTCTTAGGCCATCGTGCTGCTCTCACCTAGACCACTGTAATAGTTTCCTAACTGGTCTTCTGAACCAGTTTTATCCCTTTCAATAGCTGCTCTTCACTAAATCTATAGAAACTTTTCTATAATTCAAATCTGATCAGTTAAACCCCTTCAATGACTCTCCGTTGCCTAGCAATCTATATTTCTCTTTTGTGACATTCATAGCACTCGGATTTTCTTATTCAAACTCTGCCTTCTTAACAGATCGAGAGCTCCATGGCAAAAGAAAATACCTTTTATAGTTTTGTTCACAATTTAAAACCCAGCCTAATATAATACTTGGCACGTGGTTGGAACTCACTAATCACTTGATGAATAAATAAGTATACTTCATGTGACACTTCATTAAATAACCCTAGACTGTTTCCATTTTCTAATTAGAAATATTAATGCTTATTATGTTAAAAATCCTGTGCTGGGTTTTAAACATGCAGATAAGTGAGATAAGCCTAATCTCAACTACCATAAAGTTGGGGAAAATAGATTGCACACAACAAATTATGCAGTGGTGGGCAATGAACATACATAAATTCAGGAGAAAAATGAATCAAATAACTAGTCAACTTAATCCTTATAGAAGCCCTATTCTGATGAAAACTTAAAAATGTATATAAATGACAATTTTTCCTCATATTCTCCTGAAGCAATTGGATTTTACCTGGTAGTGATGTCCTTTATTTATTTATTTATTTTTATGTGATCAGGTACCAGAAATCGAACCCAGGTCTTCAGTACGGCAGGTGAGGATTCTGCCATTGAGCTACCATCGCTCCACCTGGTAATGCCATTTTTAATGTGTTGTTTCTCAGACCCAATTCCACCTTATACTGCCAGCCCTATGACTATGAATTTGGCTCCTCTAAAGTTTTCTCTTTACCAGCTGGCACACTCTAAAGTTTTCTGAGTAGAAGTCACTGGAGAGATACTGCAGGAGGAAGGGGTTTCTCTTTTCGGTTCTCCTTTCACTTCTTTGACAGCACCTTTTGTTAGTTCCCATGGAAGACTCTCCTCCAGGTACTTAGAGGGAGCATCCTAGTGAGGTCCACCAGCACGACATCCAAAGATCCATAGGTTTGCACCCTCAATGAAATCTGTATTTCAGCCCTGGATGCGGCTCTTCTAAATTTCCTTGGATGATCTACCTTGACCTTAGAGGTTTTAGCTGATCCTTAGATCAGCTCTTTCTGTATTCTTTAGAGTTCTCTTCTATCTTTAGTACGTAATCTTCACTTAGAGTTAGCAGCATAATTCTTTATTTCTACACAACCAATATTACTGTACCAAATAGTTGATAATGGATGTAGTCTCACCTTTTAAGTTATTTACATTACTTCTAAGGGGGGGGGTGCGGAATTCAGCATTAAAAATAAGAGTGAACATACACTCCACCACAAATTGTCTGGGAATTGCAATTACTAGTTCCTAAGTGGCTTGAGCAACTGCATGAAAAGTAGTGGGGTTCTTTACTCTTGGAAAGAGGATCAAGATTTGATCTCATTTTTAGCACTATGAAATTTAATGTCGATTTTAGACAACCAAGCAAAAGCCATCCACTGAAGATGTATTTCCAATATTGAACTCAGAATCAATAAATGGGCTGAAACACAAGATTGAAGAAACAAGTGCATAAATGGTAGTTGAAGCTGTGGGAATGTGTAAAATTGCACAGTGCTTCAGCCATACTGGTATTACTGCTATTCTCTGAACATTCTGTGCTTTTTCATGTTTCACAGTCCAGTATACAATTGTGGCCTTACTTGGAGTAATCATTATTCTCTTATATAATTGTAGAACTACAACTGACCCTTCAAGACTCAATAATATCTCCTCTAGGAATCATTCCCTGACAAATTCTATTTTGATTTAACCCTTCTCTTATAGACCAGTACCAAGTGTAATTTTCTTTATTACACTTATTGCATTGAATGTTACTTATATAGGGATATATTTGTTTCTGCCAAGAATTCATGAACTCACAGAGGAGATTTTATATCTTAATTATATCTATGTCTCTGCCCTGTCATGTAGCAGGGACTCAATACATTTTATTTAAAAATTAGCTTAGGGACTTCTGTCCTGGGCATGAAAAACTAGGTGTATTAAATTTAGTCTTTGTTAAAATAATTATAAAACCTAGGTAAAATATATAAAACAACTCTTTATAGGCATTAGCTGCTAAGGAATAGGGATTTACAATGCTGACAGAAAAAAAAGCACATCAGTATTGGA